>NW_027203449.1:675000-2154597 GCF_024711535.1 Dipodomys merriami
AACTCTAACACTAACCCTAACACTAAAACTCACCCTAACCCTAACCCTATCCCTCATCATCACAGTAACCGTAACCTAACCCTAACAATAACCCTAACCTTAACTCTAACCCTCACCCTCACCCTAGCCCTCACCCTAACCCTAATTCTAACCCTCACTCTCACCCTTAACTTAACCCTCAACCTCAGCCTAAAACTCACCTTTACCCGTACCATCATCCTCACCCTAACCGTCACCCTAACCCTAAACCTCATCCTAACCCTCAACTTAAACTTAAACCTAACCGTCACCCTAACCCTAACCCTCACCGTCAACCTCATGCTCAGCCTAACACTAATCCTAAGCCTAACGCTCATTCTAACCCTCATCCTCACCCTAGCCCTCACCCTAACCCTAATCCTAACCCGATCCCTCATACTAACCCTCCCCTAACCCTAACCCTAACCATGACCTAACCCTAATCCTCACCCCCAACCTCACCCTCAGCATAACCCTAACCCTAAGCCTAACCCGAAGCCCTAATTCTCACATACCATCACCATAACCCTAATCCTAATCCTAACCTAAACCCTAACGCTAAACATCAACCTAACCCTCACCCTAACCTTAACCCTAACACTAATCCTAACCCTAACCCTCGACCTAACCCTCCCTCAACCCTAAATCTAATCCTAAACTCACCATCACCTTAACACTAATCCTAACCCTAACGCTCACCCTAACACTCACCCTCACTCTAAACCTAACCCTTATCCTAACCCTCACCCTAACCCTAACCCTAAACCTAAATCTCACCCAAACACTAACCCTAACCCTCACCCTCACCCTAGCCGTCACCCCAACCCTAATTCTGACCCTAATCCTCATCCTAACACTCATCCTAACCCTAAACCTAACCTTCACCCTAATCTTAAGCCTAACCCTAACCCTCAACCTAACCCTAACCTCACGCTCACCGTAACCCTAACCCTAACCCTCATCATAACCTTAAACATAACCTGAACCCTAACTCTCACCATAACCCTACCCCAAACTCTCACCCTAACACTAACACTCAAACTCACCCTCAGCCTCAGCCTATCCTTAATCCTAAGCCTAAACCTAAACCTAACCTCACACTCACCCTAACCCTTACCCTAAACCTAATCCTAACACTAAGGCTAACCCTTACCCACACCTTAAACCTTACAGTAACACTGACCTAACACTAACTCTCACCCTCACCCTAACCCTAACCCTCATCCTCACCCTAAACCTCACACTAACCCTAACCCTAACCCTTATCCTCAATCTAACCCTCACCCTAACCCTAAACCTAACCCTAAACCTAACCCTAACCCTCACCCTTATCTTAACCCTCACCCTCAGCCTAAACCTCAACTTTACCCTTACCAACATTCTCCCCCTAACCGTCACCCTAACCCTAAACCTCATCCTAACCCTCACGTAATCCTAACCATCACACTAACCCTAAAACTCACCCTCAACCTCTTGCTCAGCCTAAACCTAAGCCTAAGCCTGGCCCTTACTCTAACCCTCACACTCACCCTAACCCTTACTCGAATCCTAATCCTAACACTAAGTGTAACCCTCACCCTCACACTAACCCTCACCGTAACCCTAACTCTAACACTAACCCTAACCCTAACCCTCACCCTCAGCCTCAACCTAACCCTAACTCTAACCTTAAACCTCACCCTCATCCTAACCCCAACCCTAAACCTAACCCTAAACCTCAGCCTAACCCAAACCCTAAACCTCACCCTCACCCAAGCCCTGACCCTAAACCTAATGCTAAACCTAACCCTCATCCTAACCCTCACCCTAACACTAACCATAACACTCATCCTCACCCTCACCCTAACCCTAAACCTAACCCTAACACTCCAACTAACCCTAACCCTCACCCTCACTGTAAGCGTTACCCTAACCCTCACAGTAACCCTAAACTTAACCCAAACCCTAACTCTCAGCCTAACCCTAACCCTAACCCTCACCCTAACCCTAACCCTCACCCTCACCCTCACTCTCAGCCTAACCCTAAGCCTAACCCTAATGCAACCCTCACACTCACCCAAACCCTTACACTAATCCTAATCCCAAACCTAAGCCTAAACCTCACCCACACCCTCACCCTCACTCTAACACTCACCCTAACCCTAACTCTAAGACTAACCCTAAACCTAACCCTCAACCTCTGCCTCAACCTTACCATAACTCTAACCCTAAACCTCACTTTCACCCTATCCCTAACTCTAACCGTGACCCTAACACTAAACCTCACCCTAATCCTAACCCGAACCCTCACACTCAGGCTCAACCTAAACCTAAGCCTAAGACTAACCCTTACTCTAACCCTCACCCTCACCATAGCCCTCACCGTAAACCTAATCCTAAACCTTTTCCTCATCCTAACCCTTACCCTAACCCTAACCCTAACCCTAACCATCACCCTAACGCTAATCCTCACCCCCAACCTCACCCTCAGCCTAAACCTAAGCCTAAGCCTAACCCGAAACCTCAACCTAACCCTCACCCTAACCTTAAACGTAACACTGAACCTAACACTAACCCTCGACCTAACCCTCCCCCTAACCCTAAACCTAAACCTAAAACTCACCCTCACCCTAACCCAAATCCTAAACCTAACCCTAACCCTCAGCCTCATTGTTACACTAACCCGCAACCTAACCCTAACCGAAACCCTAACCTTAACCCTAAACCTTACCCTAACACTAACTCTAATCCTCACCATCACCCTAGCCCTCACCCTAACCCTAATCCTAACCCTAAACCTCAACCTAACCATAAACCTAGCCGAACCCTAAATCTCAACCTAACCCTAAACCTAACCCTCACCTTAACCCTAACCCTCACATTCACCCTCACTCTCAGACTAACCCTAAGCCTAAGGGTAACCCTAACCCTAACCCTCACACTCACCCGAACCATTACACTAATCCTAATCCTAACCCTAAGCCTAACCCTCACCCTCACCCCAAACCTCACCCAAAACCTAACTCTAACACTAACCCTAAACTTAACCCTCAACCTCAGCCTCACCCTTACCCTAACTCTAACCCTAAACCTCACCCTCACCCTAACCCTGACTCTAACCCTAACCATAACAATAAACCTCACCCTAACCCTAACCCTAACCCTCACCCTCACAGTAACGGTAACCCTAACCCTAACCATAAAAGTAATCCTAAACCTAATACTAACCCTCACCCTAACCATAGCCCTCACCCTCACATTAACCCTCACCCTAACACTTACCCTCAACCTAACACTAACCCTAACCCTAACACTAAATCTCCCACTAACCCTAACCCTCACCCTAATCATAAACCTCACCCTAATGCTAAACCTAACTCTAACCCTCACCCTGACCCTAGCCTTCACCCTAAACCTAATTCTAACCCTCAGTCTCACCCTAACCCTAACCCTCATCCTCACCCTATATCTCACACAAACCCTAACCCTAAACCTAATAATCAATTTAACCCTCACCCTAAGCCGTACCCTAACCCAAAACCTAACTCTAAACCTCACCCTAACCCTAACCCTAAACCTCATCCTCACCCTAGCCCTCACCCTAACCCTAATCCTAACCCTAACCCTTATCCTAACCGTCACCCTAACACTAACCCTAACCCTAACCCTCACCCTCACCCTCACACTAACCCTAAACCTAACACTAAACCTCAACCTAACCCTAACCCTCACTCTCACTATAACCGTTACCCTAACGCTAACCCTAACCCAAAACTTAACCCGAAACCTAACTCTCACCCTAACCCTGAACCTCATCCTCACCCTAAACCTCACCCTCACCCTCAGCCTAACACTAAGCCTAACTCAATCCCTAACCCGAACCCTCATGGTATCGCTCACCCTAACCGTAACCCTAATCCTAATGCTAACCCTAACCCTAAACCTCACCCTCAACTAACCCTCAACTTAAGCCTAATCCTAACATTAATCCTAACCCTAACCCTAACCCTAAACCTCAGCCTAAACCTTAAAAATCACACTAACCCTCACACTAATCCTCAACCTAACCCTCAACCTAACATTAACCCTAATACTAACCCTAACATTAACGCTGCACCTAACCCTACAACTAAACCTAAATGTAACCCTAAACCTCACCCTCACACTAACCCTAATCCTAAACTTACCACTAAACCTCACCCTAATCCTAAATCTCACCCTCACCCTCACCCTCACCATAACTCTAACCCTAACCCTAACAATAACACAAATCCTAACCCTAAACCTGACCCTTACCCTAACCCTAATCCTAACACTCACCTCACCCTAACCATAATCTTCACCCTAACCCTCAACCTAACCCTAAACCTCACTCTCACCATAACCCTAATCCTCATCCTAACCCTAACCCAAACCCTAACCCTAATGATAAACCTAACCCTATCACTAACCCTAATCCTAACCCTCACCCTAGCCCTCACTCTAACACTAATCCAATCCCTAACCCTCACCCTAACCCTAAACATAATAAAACCTTAACTCTCACCCTAACACTAACCCTAACCTTCACCATAACCCTAACCCTCACCCTCACCCTCACTCTCAGTCTAAACCTAAGCCTAAGCCTAACCCTAACCATAAACATCATACTCACCCTAACCCTTACCCTAATCCGAATCCTAACACTAAGCCTAAGCCTAACCTTCATGCTCAAACTCACCCTAATCCTAACCCTCACCCTAACTTTAACTCAAACACTAACCCAAACCCTAACCCTCAAACTCAGCCCCAACTTACCCTAACTCTAAACCTAAACCTCACCCTCACCCTAACTCTAACCCTAACCCTAAACTTGACCCTAACCCTAACACTAAACCTCACCCTCAACCTAGCACTCACTCTAACCCTAATCCTAACACTAACCCTCAACCTAAACCTCCCCATGACCCTAATCCTAAACCTCACCCTCATCCTAACCCTCACCCTAAACTTCACCCTAACCCTAACACTAACCCTAACCCTAACCCTAACCCTCCACATAACCCTCACCCTAACCCTAAATCTAAACCTCACGCTCACCCTAACCCTAACTCTAACCCTAACCCAAAACCTAAACCTGACCCTAACCCTAAACCCTAACGCTCACCCTTACTCTCAACGTTACCTTAACCCAAAACCTAACCCTAACAATAACCCTAATCCTAATCCTAACCCTCACCCTAACCAAAAACCTCACCGTAACCCACACCCTAACCCAAACACTAACCTTCACAGTAACCCTAACCCTAACCTCACCCTATCCCTAATTCTAACCCTAACCCTAACACTAAAAACCTCAACCTAACCCTAACCCTAACCCTCACCCTCACCCTCAACATAACCGCAACCCTAAAAATAACCCTAACCCTAAACCTAACCCTAACCCTAACCCTAACCCTAACCCTCACCCTCACCCTCACCTTAATCCTAACCCTCACCCTAAACCTAACTCTAACACTAACCCTAACCCTCAACCTCAGCCTCACCCTTAACCTAACTCTAAACCTAAACCTCAACCTTACCCAAACCCTAACCCTAACCCTCACACTAAACCTTCCCATAACCCTAACCCTAAACCTCACCCTCAACCTAACTCTCACCCTAAATCTAACACTAACTCTAAACCTCACCCTCACCCTAACCCTAACTCTAACCCTAACCCAAAACCTAAACCTGACCCTAACCCTAAACCCTAATGCTCACCCTTACTCTCAACGTTACCTTAACCCAAAACCTAACCCTAACAATAACCCTAACCCTAATCCTAACCCTCACCCTAACCACAGCACTCACCGTAACCCATACCCTAACCCAAACACTAACCCTCACAGTAACACTAACCCTACCCTCACCCTAACCCTAACTCTAACCCTAACCCTAACACAAAAAACCTCAACCTAACCCTAACCCTAACCCTCACCCTCACCCTCACCGTAACTGTAACCCTAAAAATAATCCTAACCCTAACCCTAATCCTAACCCTCACCCTCACCCTAACCCTAAACTTAACCCTAACCCTCACCCTAACCCTAACCCTCACCCTTACAGTAAACCTTACCCTCATCCTAACCCTCAACCTAAACGTAACCCTAACCCTAAACCTCACCCTAACACTAACCCTAACCCTCCCCCTCACACTGGCCCTCACCCTAACCCTAATCCTAACCCTCATCCTAATCCTAACCCTCACCCTAACCTTGACCATAAACATCACCCTAACCCTAAACATAACCCTAACCCTGACCCTAACCCTAACCCTCACCCTTACATTAACCCTTACCCTCATCCTAACCCTCACCCTAACTCTAACCCTAATCCTCATCCTAACCCTCAACCTAACCCTAACCCTAAACCTCACCATAACCCTAACCCTCAACCTAACTCTAACCCTCACACTCAACGTAAACCTAATCCTAACCCTCAACCTAACCCTAAACTTAACCTGAACCCTAACTCTCATCCTAAACCTAAACCTCACCCTCACCCTCACCCTCAGTGTATCCTTAAGCCTAAACCTAACCCTAACACTCACACTCACCCTAACACTTACCCTAATCCTAATCCTAACCCTAACCATAACCCTCACGCTCAGCCTCACCTTAACCCTAACTCTAACCCTAAACCTTAACCTCACCTTAATCCTAACCCTAACCATAACCCTAAACCTCACCCTAACCTAACCCTAAACCTCACCCTCACACTAGCCATCACCCTAACCCTAATCCAAACATTAACCCTCATCCTATCCCTCCACATAACCCTAACTCTAACAGTCACCCTATCCCTAAACCTCAACCTCACCCTTAGCCTAACCCTATGCCTAAACATAAGCCTAACCCTAAACCTAACCCTAAACCTCACACTCATCTGCACCCTCAACCTCACCGTAACTCTAACCCTAACCCTAACCTAAACCCTAAACCTCACCCCTACCCTAACCCTAACCCTATTCCAAACCCTAACCATCATCCTTACCCTAACCCTAACACTAAACCTAACGCTAACCCTCACCCAAACCCTCCCCCTAACAATAACCCGAACAGTCACCCTAACCCTAATCCTCACCCCCACCCTCAACCTAAGCCTAACCATAAGCCTAAGCCAAACCCTCACCCAAACCCTCACACTCCCCCTCAAACTAACCATATTCCTAAACCTAACCCAATCCCTAACCCTAACCCTCACCCTAACCCTCACCCTAGTGCTCACCCTAACCCTAACCCTAACACTCACCCTACCTCTAAGCCTAACCCTAACCCTAACCCTCACACTCACCCTCAAACTAACCCTATTCCTAAACCTAACCCAATCCCTAACCCTAACCCTCACCCTAACCCTCACCCTAGTGCTCACCCTAACCCTAACCCTAACCCTCACCCTCAACCTAGCCCTCAACCTAATGCTAAACCTCACCCTCACCTTAACCCTTACCCTAACCCTCACTCTAACCCTAAACTTAACTCAAACCCTAACTCTCACCCTAACTCTAACCCTAACACTAACCCTAACCCTAACCATCAACCTTACCGTAACCCTCACCCTCAACCTAACCCTCATGTGTGCCCTTACCGTCACCCCTACCCTAACCCTCACCATAACCCTCACACTCACCCTAACCCTCACCCTAAAACTAACTCTACCCCTAAAAATCACCCTGACACTAACCATAACTCTAACCCTAAACCTAACACTAAACCTCACCCTAACCCTAACCCTACCCCTCAGAATAACCCAAACCCTCAACCTCACGCAAACCCTCAGCCTAAACCTAAGGCTAACCCTAACCATAACCATAAGCCTCACACTCACCCTAACCAGAACCATAATCCTAATCCGAACCTTAAACCTAACCCGAACGCTCACGCTCAGCCTCACCATAACCCTAATTCTAACCCTAAACCTCACACTGACCCTAACCCTAATCCTAAAACTGACCCTCACCGTAACCGAAACCCTAAACCTAACCCTAAACTTATCCCTAACCGTAGCCCTAACCCTACCCCTAATTCTCACCCTAACACTAACCCTAACACTAACCCTAACCCTAAACCTCACCCTAACTCTAACACTAACCGTAAACCTCACCATCATCCTAACCATCACTCTAACCCTAACCCAAACACTAAACCTTACCCTAACCCTAACCCTAAAAGTCACGCTCACCTCACCGTAACCAAAACCCTAAACCTAACCCTAACAATAACCCTAACACTAATCCTAACCCTCCCCCTAACCATAACCCTCATCCTAACCCAAACACTCACCCTAAAACTTACCCTCACCCTAACACTAACCCTAACCGTAAAACTAACCCTCATACTATCCCCAATCATAACCCTAACCCTAAACCTCAAACTAACCCTCACTCTCAGCCTAACTCTAACACTAACCCTAACCCTAACCCTCCTCCTAACCCTATATCTAACCCTAAACCTCACCCTCACACTAACCCTAACCCTAACCCTAAACCATACCCTAACCCTAACCCGACCCCTCACCCGCAGCCTCACCCTCACAGTAACTCTAACCCTAACCATAACAGTAACACTAACCCTAACCCAAACCATCACCCTAACCCTAATCCTCAACTCCACCCTCACCCTCAGCCTAACCCTAAGCCTAAGCCTCACCCTCACCCTAACGGTCACACTCACCCTCACCCTACCCCTAATACTAGATCTAACCCTATCCCTAAACCTCAACCTAACCCTCACCCTCCCCGTAACCCTAACACTAAACGTCAACCTAAATCTCACCCTAACCCTAACCCTCACCCTCACCCTCAATCTCACCATAACTCTAAACCTAACCCTAAATCTAACACTAACCCTAACCCTAACCATAAACATAACCATAACCCTCAACTTCAGAATCAACCTCAGCTCCAACTTAACCCTAACCATAACACTAACAATAACCTTAATCCTAAACCTAACACTAATCCTCAACCCCACCCTCACCCTCAGCTGAATCCTAAGCCTAACCCTAAGCCTAAACCTAACCCTAACTGTAACCCTAAACCTAACCCTAAACCTAACCTTAATCCTCAGCCTCACCCTCACCCTAAACAAAACCCTAACCCTAACCCTCACACTAACCCTAAGCCTAACCATAACCCTGACCCTCACACTCACCCTCAACCTAACCCTAACCCTAAACCTAACCATATCCCTAAACTTAACCCTCACCCTAACCCTCACCCTAACACTAATCCTAACCCTAAACCTCATCCGAACCCTCACCCTAACCCTAAGCCTAACCCTCACCCTAACCCTAAACCTAACCCTCAACCTCATGCTTGGCCTAAGCCTAAGCCTAAGCCTAAATCTAACCCAAACATTCAACATAACGCTAACCCTAACTCTAAGCCTAAACCTCACTCTCACACTAACCCTAACTCTAACCCTTACCCTAAACCAAAACCTCATCCTAACACTAATCCTAAACCTCACCCTCACCCTCACCGTAACCGTAACCCAAACCCTAACCCTACCAATAACCCTAATCCTAACCCTAACCCTCAACCTAACCCTAACCCTAACCCTAACCCTCACCCTAACAGTTACCCTCACCCTAACACTAACACTAACTCTAACACTAACCCTCACACTAACCCTAACCATCACCCTGACTCTAAACCTCACCCTAAACCTAAACCTAACCCTCACCTTCATCCTAGCCCTCACAATAACCCTAATCCTCATCCTCACCCTAAACCTCACCCTAACTCTAACACTAATCCTCAAGCTAACCCTCACCCACACCCTTCCCCTAAACCTAACCATCACTCTAAACCTAACCCTCACCCCACTGTAACCCTCACCCTCAGCCTAAACCTCAAGTTTACCCTTACCATCACCCCCATGCTAACCTTTACCCTAAACCTAACCCTAACCCTAATCCTCACCATAACCCTAATTCCACCCCAAAACCTCATGCTCACCCTAACTCTAACCCTAACTCTAACCCTAACCCTAACCCTCATCCTAACCCTAAACCTCACACTAACCCTAACCCTAAACCTCAATTTAACTCTCACCCTGACCCTAATCCTAACCCTAACCCTAAACCTAAACCTAACCCTAACACTCACCATTATCTTAATCCTCACCCTCAGCCTAAACCTCACCTTTACCCTTACTATCATCCTCACCCTAAACCTCCCCCTAACCCTAAACATCATCGTAACCCTCACCCTAACACTAACCCTCAACCTCAACCTCACCCTCAGCCTAACCCTAAGCCTAAGCCTAAACCTTACCATAATCGTCACCCTCACCCTAGCCCTCACTCTAACCCTAATCCAAACCCTAACCCTCATCCTAACCCTCACCCTAAACCTAACCCTAACCCTCATCATCACCCTCACCCTAATCCTCATCCTAACCCTAAGCCTCAACCTAATCCTAACCCTCACTCTCACAGTAACTCTTTTCCTGACACTCACCGTAACCCTAAACTTAACCCGAAACCTAATTCTCACCCTAAACCTAACACTAACCCTCACCCTAACCCTAACCCTAAACTTCATCCTCACCCTAGCACTCACCCTAACCATAATCCTAAACCTAACCCTCTTCCTAACCATCCTCCTAACCCTAAACCTAACCCTCACCCTAACCCTAACACTCACCCTCAACCTCACCCTCAGCCTAACCCTAAGCCTAACCCTAAACCTAACCCTAACACAGACACTTATCCCAAACCTAAACCTAAACCTAAGCCTAAGCTTATCCCTTACACTAAACTTCACCCTCACCCTAACACTAATCCTAATCCTCACCCTAACCCTAACCCTAAACCTCCCCCTAACTCTCACCCTAACCCTAACACTAACACTAACCCTAACCCTAACCCTCCACCTAACCCTCACCCTAACCCTAACTGTAACTCTAAACCTCACCCTCACCGTAAACCTCATCCTAACCCTAACCCTTATCCTAACCCTCCCCCTAACCCTTACTCTAACCCTCACCTTAACCCTAACCCTCACCCTCAACCACACCCTCAGCCTAAACCTAAGCCTAACCATAAACCTAACCCTAACACATACACGCACAATCACCTTGACACTAATCCTAACCCTAACCCTAACCCTAACTCTCCCGGTAACTCTCACCGTAACCCTAACCCTAACACTAACCCTAACCCTAACCCTCAACCTCACCCTAATCCTAAACCTAACTCTAACCCTAACCCAAACCCTAAACCTCAACCTAACCCTAACTCTAACCCTCACCCTCACCCTAAACCTCACACTAACGCTAACCCTAATCCTCAATCTACCCTCACCCTAAACCTAAAACTAACCCTAACCCACACCCTTATCTTAACCCTCAACCTCAGCCTAAACCTCAACTTTACCCTTACCATCATCCTCACCTTAACCCTCACCCTAACCCTAAACCTCATCCTAACCCTCACCCTAACAGTAAAATTAACCCTCACCATAACCATAACCCTCAACCTCAACCTCACCCTCAGCCTAACCTTAAGCCTAACCCTAAACCTAACCCTAACACACAAACGCACCCTCACCCTGACCCTAATCCTAACCCTAACGCAAACCCTTACACTCCCCGTAACTCTCACCCTAACCCTAACCCTAACCCTAACCCTCAGCCTCACTCTCACCCTAACCCTAATCCTATCCCTAACCCTCATCCTAACCCTCCCCCTAACCCTTACACTAAACCTCAACCTAACCCTAACCCTCAAACTCAACCTCACCCTTAGCCTAAACATTAGCCTAAACCTAAAACTAAACCTAACACACACACTCAACCTCACCCTGACCCTAATCCTAACCCTAAGCTTCCCCCTCACCCTCACCGTCAGTGTAAACCTAAGCCTAACCCTAACCCTAAACATAACACAAACCTAACCCTTACCCAAATCCTAATCCTAACCCTAACCCTAAGCCTCACCCTCAGCCTCAACTTTACCCTAACTCTAACCCTATATTTCACACTCACCTTAACCCTAACCCTAACCCTAACCCTAAACCTCATCCTAACCCTCCCCATAACCCTAACCCTAACCCTCAACCTAACCCTAACCCTCAAACTCACACTCAACCTCTGCCTAAACCTAAGTCTAAACCTAAAACTAAACCTAACACACTCACTCACCCTCAACCTAACCCTAATCCTAACCCTAACATTCACCCTCACCCTCATCCTCAGTATAAACCTAAGTCTAACCCTAACCCTAACCATCACACTCAAACTAACCATTACCTTAATCCTAATCCTAACCCTAACCCTAAGCCTCACCCTCAGCCTCACCTTTACCGTAACTCTAACTCTATACCTCACACTCACCATAACCATAACCCTAACCCTAACACTAATCCTCACCCTAACACTAACCCTTAATCTCAACCTCAGCCTAGCCCTCACCCTAACCCTAACCCTAACCCTAACCCTCATCCTAACCCTCCCCATAACCCTAACCCTAACCCTCACCCTAACCATAACCCTCAAACTCACCCTGAACCTCAGCCTAAACTTAAGCCTAACACTATACCTAACACTAAGCCTCACACTAACCCTAACCATAACCCTAATTCTAACCGTATCCCTCACACTCACCCTAACCCTCACCCTCAACCTAACCCTAAACCTAACAATAAACCTAACCCTAAACCTCACCCTCAGTCTCACCCTAAACCTAATTCTAACCCAAACCTCAAACTCACAGTAACCCTAACCCTAACCCTAACCTTAAACCTCACACTCACACTTCACCCTTGCCCTTACCCTAACACTAATCCTAACCCTAAACCTCATCCTAACCCTCCTCCTAAATCTTACCCTCACCCTCAACGTCACCCTTAGCCTAACCCTAAGCCTAACCCTAAACCTAAACCTAACACACACACTCACCCTCACTCTAACCCTGATCCTGTCCCTAACCCTAACCCTAACCCTAACCCTCCCCCTAACTATCACCCTAAACCTAACATTAAAACTAACCTTACCCTAACCCTCAACCTACACCTCACCCTAACCCTAACTCTAACCCTAAACCTCACCCTCATTCTAACCCTAACTCTAACCCTAACCCAAACCCTAAACCTCACCCTAACACTAACCCTAGCACTAACACACACCCTCACCCTCATTCTAATTCAAGCCTAACCCTAACCCTAACCCTCACACTCACCCTAAACCTAACCCTAAACCTCAACCTAACCCTCACCTTCACCCTCAACCTCAGCCTAACACTAATCCTACTCCTAACCCTAACCCCAAGCCTCACCCTCAACCTAACCCTCACCTTAAGCCTAACCTTAACATTAATCCTAACCCTAACCCTCACCCTCAGCCTCACCCTAAATCTAACTGTAACACTAAACCTCACCCTGACCCTAACCCTAACCCTAACCCTATCCCTAAACATCATCCTAGCCCTAACGCTAACCCTCACCCTCACCATAACCTTAACCCTAACCCTAAAGCTAAAATAACCCTAACCCTAACCCTAAACCTCACCCTAAACATAACCCTCACCCTAACCCTAACCCTCACCATAACGCTTAACCTAACCTAACACTAACCCTAACCTTAACACTAAACCTCGCACTAACCCTAACCATCACCCTAACCCTAAACCTCACCCTAACACTAACCCTAAACTTCACCCTCTCCCTAGACCTCGCCCTAACCCTAACCCTAATTCTCACCCTAAACTGCACACTAACCCAAACACTAATCCTCAATCTAACCCTCACCCTCAACTTATCCCTAACTCTCACCCTCACCCTAACCCTAATCCTCACCCTAACCCTAACCCTCAACCTCACCCTCAGCCTTACCCTAAGCCTAACCCTAACACTAACGCTCACACTAACCCTAACCCTTACCCAAAACCTAAGCCTAACCCTAAGCCTAACCCTCACCTTCAACCTAACCCTAAATCTAACCCTAACCCTAACCCTCAACCTCACCCTCACCCTCAGCCTTACCCTAAGCCTAACCCTAACCCTAACGCTCACACTAACCCTAACCCTTACCCTAAACCTAAGCCTAACCCTAAGCCTAACCTTCACCTTCAACCTAACCCTAAATCTAACGCTAACCCTAAACCTCAACCTCACGCTAACCCCTCACCCTTACCATTACCCTCAACCTCAGCCTAACCCTGAACTTTACACTTATTGTCAATCCCACCCTAACCCTCACTCTAACTCTAACACTCACCCTAACCCTAACTCTACCCCGAAACCTCACACTCACCCTAACACTAACTCTAACACTAACCCTAACACTAACCCTCACCCTAACCCTAACACTAACCATCACCCTAACCCTAATCCTCACCACCACCCTCATCCTCAGCCTAAACCTAAGCCAAAGCCTAACCCTAACCCTAAACCTCACACTCACCCTCACCCTAACCCTAACCCTAACCCTAATCCTAAACCTCAACCTAACCCTCAACCTAACCTTAACCCTAACACTTACCCTAAACCTAACCCTCCACCTAACCCTCCAACTAAACCTAAGTCTAAACATAAACCTAACCCTCACCATAACACTAATCCTAGGCCTAAACCTAAACCTCACCCTAACCCTAACACTCACCCTCAACTCACCCCAATCCTAACCATAACCCTCACCCTAAACCTTACCCTCACCCTCACCATAACCCTAACCCTCAACCTCACCCTCACCCTAACCCTAAACCTAAACATTACCATAAAACTAACCCTAATCCTCACCTTCACCCTAGCCCTCACCTTAACCCTACTCGTAAACCTAATCCTCATCCTAACCCTCACCCTAACTCTAAGCCTAAATCTAACCCTAACCCTAACCCCAAAACTCACTCTAACCCTAACACTAACCCTACCACTAACACTAACCCTAAAGCTAACCGTAAACCTAACCCTAAACCTAACCCTAATCCTCAGCCTCACCGACACCCTAACCCAAACCCTAACCCTAACCGTCATCCTAACTCTAAGCCTCACCCTAACCCTAATCCTAACCCTCACACTCACCCTCACCCTAACCCTAATCCTAAACCTAACCCTATCCCTAACCCTAACCCTCAGCCTAGCCCTCACCCTAACACTAACCCTAACCCTAACACTAACCCTCACACTAACCCTAAACATCACCCTAACTCTAACACTCACCCTAAGTCTAACCCTAACCCTCACCCTCACCCTATCCTTCACCCTAAACCTAACCCTCATCCTCACCATAAACCTCACTCTAAACCTAACCCTCACACTAACCCTAACTCTACCCCTAACAATAACACTAATCCTAACCCTAAACCTAAACCGAACCCTAACCCTAATGCTAACACTCAACCTTTCCCTAACCCTAACCCTCACCCTAACCCTAAATGTACCCCTAAACCTCACCCTCACCCTAACCCTAACTCTAACCCTAACCATAACACTAAACCTCATTGTAACTCTAAACCGAAACCTTACCCTCACTTTAAACCTAACCCTAACCCTAAACCTAACAATAACCCTAACCCTAACCCTAACACTCACCCTAAACATAACACGTACCCTAACCTTAACCCTCACCCTAAAACTAACCCTAACCCTCACCCTTATCTTAACCCTCACCGTCAGCCTAAACCTCACCTTTACCCTTACCTTCATCCTCACCCTAACCCTATACCTCATCCTAACCCTCGCCCTAAGCATAAACCTAACCATCATCCTAATCCTAACCCTCACCCTCACCCTAGACCTCAACCTAACCCTAATCCTAATCCTAACCCTCATCCTAACCCTCACCTTAACCCTAACCATAATGATCAAACCTAAACATAATCCTCACCCCCACCCTCACCCTCAGCCTAACCCTAAGCTTAAGCCTAACCCTAAACCTAAACCTAAACCTCACCCTTACCCTAGCCCTCACGCTCACCCTAATCCTTACCCTAACCCTCAACCTATCCCTTACCCAAACACTAAACCTAACCCTCAACCTCACCCTCACCCTAACCCTAATCCGAACCCTAACCCTCAATCTCACCCTAACCATCACCCTCACCATAACCCTTACAATAACACTCAACCTAACCCTAAACTTAAACCAAACCCTAACTCTCACCCTTACCCTAACCATAACCCTCACCCGAAACCTAACCCTAAACTTCACCCTCACCCTAGCCCTCACTCTCAACCTCACCCTCAGCCTAACCCTAACCCTAAACCTAAACCTAACGCTAACACACACACACTCACCCTCACCCTAAACCTAATCCTAACCCTAACTCTCATCCTAACCCTCCCAATAACCCTAACCCTCAACCTAACCCTAACCCTCACCCTCAGCCTAATCGTAAGCCTAACCCTAACCCTAACCCTCACACTCAACCTAACCCTATCCCTAAACCTCATCCTAGCCCTAAACCTAACCCTCACCCTCACCCTCACAATAACCGGAACCCTAACCCTAATGCTAACAATAATCCTAAACCTAAACCTAACCCTCACCCTAACAATAACGCTCACCCTAACCATAACCCTCACCCTAACATTTACCCTAACCCTAACCCTAACCCTCACCCTAACACTGACCCTCACCTTAACACTAACCCTAACTCTAACACTAACCCTAAAAATCAAACTATACCTAAACCTCACCCTAACCCTAACCCTAAACCTCAACCTCTCCCTAGAACTCACCCTAACCCTAACCCTCATCCTCACCCTAACTTCACACTAACCCTAACACTAATACTCAATCTAACTCTCACCCTCACCCTAACCCTCACCCTAACCCTAACCCTTACCCTTACTGTAACCCTCACCCTCAGCCTAACCCTCAACTTTACCCTTACCGTCACCCTCACCCTAACCCTCACTCTAACGCTAACCTCACCCTAAACATAACTCTACCCCTAAACCTCACCCTCACCCTAACCCTAACACTAACCCTAACCCTAACACTACCCTCACCATAACCCTAACCATAACCATCACCCTAACCCTAATCCTCACACCCACCCTCACCCTCAGCCTAATCCTAAGCCTAAGCCTAACCCAAACCCTAAACCTCACACTCACCCTCAGCCTAATCCTAATCCTAACCCTAAAGCTAACCTAAACCCGAAACCTCAACCTATCCCTGACCCTAACCTTAAACCTAAAATTAACCCTTAGCCTAACCCTCGACGTAATCCTCCAGCTAAACCTAAATCTAACCATAAACCTCACCCTCACCCTAACACTAATCCAAACACTAACCCTAACCCTAAAACAAACCCTCACACTAATCCTAACCCTCACTCTAATCCTCATCCTAACCCTAACCCTCATCCTAACCCTCACCCTCAGTGTAACCCTAAGCCTCAACCTAACCCAAACACTCACACTCACCCTAACCCTTAACCTAATCCTAATATTAACCCTAAACCTAAGCCTCACCCTCAGCCTCAGCTTAACTTTCACTCTAACCCTGTACCTCACACTCACCCTAACCCTAACCCTAACCCGAAACCTCACCCTAACACTAACCCTAAACCTCAACCTCACCCTAGCCCGCACCGTAACCCAAATCCTAACCCTAAAACTCACCCCAACCCTCCCCATAACCCTAACCCTAACCCTCATCCTAACCCTAAACCTCACCCTCACCCTCACCCTCAGCCTAAACCTAAGCCTAACCCTAAACCTAACCCTAACCCTCACACTCACTCTAACCTTAACCCTAATCCTAATCTTAATCCTCACCCTCCCCCTAACCCTCCCCCTAAAGTTAACCCTAAACATAACACTAACCCTAACCCTAACCCTCATTCTCAGCCTCACTCTAACCCTAACACTAACCCTAAACCTCATCCTCACCCTAACCCAAACTCTAACCCTAACCCAAACCCTAAACTTCACCCTAACACTAACCTTAACCCTAACCCACACCTTCACTCTCAGCCTAATTCTAAGCCTAACCCTAAACCTAACCCTCACACTCACCCTAATCCTAACCCTAAACCTCACCCTAACCTTAACCCTCACATTCACCCTAACACTAATCCTAATCCTACTCCTAACCCTAACCCTAACCTCACCCTAACCATAACCCTCACCCTTCCTGTAAACCTCAAACTCAGCCTAACCCTCACCTTTACCCTTACCCTGACCCGCACCATAACCCTCATTCTAACACTAACTCTCACACAAACCCTAACTCTACCCCTAAACCTCACCCTCACCCTTACCCTAACACTAACCTAACACTCACCCTCACTCTAAACCTAACCCTTACCCTCACCTTAACCCTAATCCTCACCCCACCCTCACCCTCAGCCTAATCCTAAGCCTAAGCCTAACCCTAAACCTAAACCTCACACTCACCCTCCACCTAACCCTAATCCTAACCCTAATCCTAAGCCTCATCCTCAACAGCACCTTAACCTTAACTCTAACCCTATACTTCACACTCACCCTGACCCTAACCCTATCCCTAACCCTAAACCTCACCCTAACCCTAACCCTAAAACTCAACCTCACCCCAGCCCTCACCCTAACCCTAAACCTAACCCTAACCGTCATCCTAACCCTCCCCATAAACCTAACCCTAACCCGCACCCTAACCCTAAACCTCACCCTTGCCCTCAGCCTCAGCTTAACCCTAAGCCTAACCCTAACCCTAACCCTAACTGTCACACTCAACCTAACCCTAACCCTATACCTAATCTTAACCCTCACCCTCACACTAAC
Organism: Dipodomys merriami; assembly: GCF_024711535.1. NCBI lineage: Eukaryota > Metazoa > Chordata > Mammalia > Rodentia > Heteromyidae > Dipodomys > Dipodomys merriami. Next base: position 693,737 of record NW_027203449.1, read on the forward strand.
CTTCCCCCTAAACCTAACCCTAAACCTAACACTAATGCAAACACTAACCCTCACACTCAGCCTCACCCTAAACCTAACTCTAAACCTAAACCTCTCCCTCACCCTAACCCTAACACTAACTCTAACCCTAACCTTAAACCTCACCCTCACACTCACCTTAGCCCTTACCCTAACCCATATCCTAACCCTAACTCTCATCCTAACCCTCCCCCTAACCCTAACCCTCACTGTCAAACTCTCCCTCAGCCTAACCCTAAGCCAAACCCTAAACCTAAACCTAAGACACACACTCACTCTCACTCTAACCCTAATCCTATCCCTAACCCTAACACTAAACTTAAACCTCCCCCTAACTCTCAACCTAACCCTAACCCTAACACTAACCCTTACCCTAACCCTAAACCTAAACCTCACCCTAACCCAAACTAACACTAAACCTCACCCTCACCCTAAACCTAACTCTAACCCTAACCCAAACCCTAAATCTCACCCTCACACTAACCCTAACTCTAACCCACATCCTCACCCTCAGACTAATCCTAAGCCTATCCCAAACCCCAACACTCACACTCAACCTAACCCTAAAACTAAACCTCACCCTAACCCTAACCCTCACCCTCAACCTCAGACTAAGCCTAAGCCTATCCCTAATCCTAACCCTAACCCTCACTCTCACCCTAACACTAACCCTACTTCTACACCTAACCCTAACCATAACCATCATCCTCAACTTAACCCTCACATTAAGCCTAACCCTAACATTAATCCTAAGCCTATCCCTCACCCTCTGCCTCACCCGAACCCTAAATCTAACACTAGGGTTACTAACCCTAACCCTAGCCCTAACCCTAAACCTCACCCTCACCCTCACCATAACCTTAACCCTAACCCTAACAATAACAATAACCTTAACCCTAACACTAAACCTCACCCTAAACATAACCCTCACCCTAACCCTAACCCTCACCCTAACACTTACCCTCACCCTAACACTGACACTAACCCTAACACTAAAACTCACACTAACCCTAACCCTGACCAACACCCTAACCCTAATTCTCACCCCCACACTTACCCTCAGCCTAAACCTAAGCCTAAGCCTAACCCTAACCCTAAACCTCACACTCACCCTCACCCTAACCATAATCCTAACCCTAAACCTTACCCTAACCCTAAACGTCAACCTAACCCTCAACCTAACCTTAACCCTAACACTTAAGCTAACCCTAACCCTCGACCTAACCCTCCAACTAAACCTAAATCTAACCATAAACCTCACCCTCACCCTAACCCTTATCCTAACTCTAACCCTAAACCTCACCCTAACCCTAACACTCACTCTCTCCCTCACCCTCACCATAATTCTAATCCTAACCCTAACAATAACAGTAATCCAAACCCTAAACCTAACCCTAACACTAACCCTAACCCTAATGCTAACTCTCAACCTCACCCTAACCCTAATCCTAACCCTAAGCCTCACCCTAAGCCTAATCCGCACCCTCATCATAACATTAACCCTCATCCTAATGCTCACCCTAACCCTAACCCTAACCCTAAACATTACCATCTCACTAACCATCATCCTCACCTTCACCATAGCCCTCACCCTAACCCTAATCGTAAACCTAATCCTTATACTAACCCTCACCCTAACTCTAAGCCTAAACCTAACCCTAAACCTAACCCCAACCCTCACTGTAACCCTAACATTAACCCTAACACTAACCCTAAACCTAACACTAAACCTAAACATAAACCTAACCCTAACCCTCAGCCTCACCCTCACCCTAACCCAAACCCTAACCCTAACCCTCATCCTAACGCCAAGCTTAAACCTAACCTAATCCTATCCCTCACATTCACCCTCACCCTAACCCTAATCCTAAACCTAACCCTATCACTAACCCTAACCCTCACCCTAACCCTCAGCCTAGCCCTCTCCCTTACACTTATCCTAACTCTAACCCTCACACTAACCATAACCCTCATCATAACCCTAACCCTCACCCTAACATTTACCCTCACCCTAACACTAACCCGAACCATAACAGTAACCCTCACACTAACCCTAAACATCACCCTAACCCCAAACCTCACCCTAACACTAACCCTAACCCTCACCCTCACCCTAGACTTCATCCTAACCCTAAAATTCATCCTCACCATAAACCTCACACTAACCCTAACAATAATACTCAATCTAACACTCCACCTCACCCTAACACTAACACTAACCCTCACCCTAACCCTAACCCTCACCCTTACCGTAAACCACACCCTCAGCCTAAAACTCACCTTTACCCTTACCTTCACCCCCATGCTAACCCGGAACCTAACCCTAAGCCTCACACTAACCCTTGATGTAACCCTAAACCTCACCCTCTCCCTAACCCTAACTCTAACCCTAACCCTAACACTAAACCTCACCCTAACCCTAACCCTAAACCTCACCCTCATCCTAACCATAACCCTCAGCCTAACCCTAACCCTCACGATAACACTTACCCTAACCCCAAAACTAACCCTAAACCTAACACTAACCCTCACACTAACCCTAAACTTCACCCTATTCCTAAACCTCTCCCTAACCCTAACCCTATCCCTAATGCTAACCCTCACCCTAGCCCTCACCCTAACCCTAATTCTAACCCTCACCTTCACCCTAACCCTAACCTCATCCTCACCCTAAACCTCACACTAACCCTAACACTAATCCTAAATCTAACCCTCACCCTAACCCTAAACCTAACACTAACCCTTACCCTAAACCTAAACCTAGCCCTAACACTCACCCTTACCTTAACCCTCACCCTCAGCCTAAACCTCACCTTTGCCCTTAACATCATCCTCACCCTAACCCTCACCGTAATCCTAAACCTCATCCTAACCCTCACCGAAACCGTAAACCTAACCATCACACTAACTCTAACCCTCACCCTCAGCCTCACACTCAGTCTAAACCTAAGCCTAAGCCTAACCCTTAATCTAACCCTCACCCTCACCCTAGCCCTCACCCTAACCCTAATCCTAATGCTAACCCTCATCCTAACACTCACCCTATCCCTATCTCTAACCATCACCCTAAACCTTATCTTCACCCCCTAACCCTAAGCCTAAGCCTAAGCTGAACCCACACTCTCACCCTCAACTTCACCCTAATCCTAACCCTAACCCTAACCATAACCCTAAACCTCAACATAACCCTCACCCTAACCTTAACCCTAAAAATAACCCTAACTCTAACCCTCGAACTAATCCTCCAACTAACCCTAAATCTAACCCTAAACCTCAACCTCAACCTCACCGTAACCCTATTCCCAACCCTAACCCTCAACCTCACCCTAACCCAAACCCTAACCCTCACCCTCAACCTCACCCTCACCATAACTCTAACCCTAACCCTAACAATAACACTAATCCTAACTCTAAACCTAACCTTAACCCTAACCATAATCCTAACACTCACCCTCACCCTAACCCTAATCCTAATCCTAACCCTCATCCTAACCCTAATCCTCACCCTCACTGTAACCCTAATCCTCAACCTAACCTTCACCTTAACCCTAACCCTAACCCTAAACCTTAATCTAACACTAACCCTAAAAATCACCCTCAAACTATCCCTCACCGTAACCCTAACCTTAACCCTCACCCTAACGCTAACGCTAACCCTAAACCTCAACCTAACCCTAAACCTCACGCTCGCCATAACCCTAAACCTCACCCTAACCCTAAACATAACCGAACCTTAACTCTCACCCTAACCCTATCCCTAACCCTCCACCTAACCCTAACCCTCACCCTCACCCTCACCCTCAGCCTAACCCTAAGCCTAACTATAACCCTCACACTCACCCTCACCCTTACCCTAATCCTAATCCTAACGCTAACCCTAACCCTCACCTTCAGCCTCATCCTAACCCTAAATCGAACCCTAAACCTAACCCTCTCCATAACCCTAACAATAACCATAACCTTAAACCTCACCCTCACACTCACCCTAGACCTTACCCTAACCCCAATCCTAACCCTAACCCTCATCCTAACCCTCCCGCTAACCCTAACTCTCAACCTCAACCTCACCCTCAGCATAACCCTAAGCCTAACCAGAAAAATAAACCTAACACACACACTCACCCTCACTCTCACCTTAATGCTATCCCTAACCCTAACCCTAACCCTCCCCCTAACTCTCACCCTAATCGTAACCCTAAACCTAACCCTTACCATAAACCTCAACCTAAACCTCACCCTAACACTTACTTTAACCCTAAACCTCACCCTCACCCTAACCCTAACTCTAACCCTAACCCAAAACCTAAAACTCACCCTAACACTAAAACTAACCCTAAACCTCAACCTAACCCTCCAACTAAACCTAAATCTAACCATAAACCTCAAACTCACCCTTACCCTAATCCTAACCCTAACCCTAAACCTCACCCTAACCCTAACCCTAATCCTCATCCTAACCCTCACCCTAACTCTAAGCCTAAACCTCACCCTAACCCCAACCCTAACCCTCCCCATAATGGTAAACCTAACCTTAACCCTAACAATAACCCTAACACTAACCCTCAGCCTCACCCTAACCAAAAACCTCACTCGAACCCTATCCCTCACTCTAACACTTACTCTCACCTTAACACTAACCCTAACCCTTATCCTCACCCTAAACCTCACACTAACCCTAACACTAATCCTCAAACTAACCCTCATTCTAAACCTAACCCTAACACTTACCCTAAACCTAAACCTAACCCTAACACTCACCCTTATCTTAACCCTCACCCTCAGCCTAAACCTCAACTTTACCCTTACTACAATCCCCACCCTAATCCTCACCGTAACCCTAAACCTCATCCTAACCCTCACCCTATCCGTAAAACTAACCATCACCCTAACCCTAACACTCACCCTCACCCTAACCCTCACCCTAAAACTAATCCTAATCCTAAATCTCATCCTAACCCTCACCCTAACCCAATCCCTAACCATCACCCTAATCCTAATCCTCACCCCCAACCCCACCCTCAGCCTAACCCTAAGCCTAAGAATAAGCCTAACCCTAACGCTCACACTCACCCTCACTCTAATCCTAACCCTAACCCTAACCATAACCCTAAACCTCAACCTAAACCTCACCGTATCCTTAACCCTAAAAGTAACCCGAACCCTAACCCTCGACCTAACCCTCCAACTAACCCTAAATATAACCCTAAACCTCACCCTCACCCTAACCCTAACCCTAAACCTCACCCTAACTCTAACTCTAACCCGAATCCTCACCTCACCCTCACCCTCATCATAACTCTAACCCCAACCCTAACAATAACATTAATCCTAACCCTAAACCTAACCATAACCCTAACCTTAATCCTAACACTCACCCTCATGCTAACTCTAATCCTAACACTAACCCTCACCCTAAACCTAATCCTCACCCTCACTGTAACCCTAAGCCTCAACCTAACCCTCACCCTAACCCTAACCCAAAACTTAAACCTTAATGTAACACTAACCCTAACCCTCACCCTCACCCTAGACCTCACCCTAACCCTAATCATAACCCTAATCCACATCGTTACTCTCACCCTAAACCTATCCTTAACCCTCACCCAAACCCTAACACTAACTCTCAACCTAAACCTAACCCTAGCCCTCACCCTAACCCTAACCTTCACCCTCACCCTCACTCTCAGCCTAACCCTAAGCCTAACACTAAACCTAATGTTCACAATCACCCTAAACCTTACCCTAAAACTAATCCTAACCCTAAGCTTACACCTCACCCTCAACCTAACCCTAAATCTAACACTAACCCTAACCCTAACCAACAACCTAAGTCTCACCCTAACCCTAACTCTAACCCTAAACTTCACCCTCACCCTCATCATAACCCTAATCCTAACCCTAAACCTCACACTAACCCTAACCCTGACCCTAACCCTCCCCCTAACCCTCACCCTAACACTAAACCTAACCTGCACCCTCACCCTCACCCTAACCCTAATCCGAACCCTAACCCTCAACCTAAACCTAACCCTCACCCTCACCATAACCCTTACACTAACACTCAGCCTAACCCTAAACTTAAACCGAACCCTAACTCTCACCCTTACTCTAACGATAAACCTCACCCTAACCCTAATAATAAAACTCACCCTCACCCTAGCCCTCACCCTCAACCTCACTCTCAGCCTAACCCTAAGCCTAACCCTAAACCTAAACCTAACACACACACACTCACCCTCAACCTAACACTAATCCTAACCCTAGCCCTCATCCTAACCCTCTCCATAACCCTAACCCTCACACTAACCATAACCCACAACCTTCACCATCAGCCTAATCGTAAGCCTAACACTAACCCTAACCCGAAACCTAAACCTCACCCTAACCTTAACCGTCACTCTCAACCTCAGCCTAACACTAAGCCTATACCTAACCCTAACCCTAACCCTCACACTCACCCTAACAAAAACCCTAATCCTACTCCTAACCCTAACTCTAACCCTCACCCTCAAACTAATACTCACCTTAAGCCTAAACCTAATTTTAATCCTAAACCTAACCTTCACCCTCAGCACCACCCTAACCCTAAATCTAACACTAAACCTCACCCTGACCCAAACCCGACCCTAACCCTATCCCTAAACCTCATCCTAGCCCTAACCATAATCCTCACCCTCACCCTCACCATAACTGTAACCATAATCATAATGCTAACAATAATCCTAAACCTAAACCTAACCCTCACCCTAACCATAACCCTCACCCTAAACATAACACTCACCCTAACACTTATCCTCACCCTAACAATAACCCTAACCCTAACACTAAACCTCACACTAACCCTAACCATCACGCTAACCCTAAACATCACCCTAAAAATAACCCTAAACCTCACCCTCACCCTAGACCTCGCCCTAACCCTAACCCTCATTCTCACGCTAAACTTCACACTAACTCTAACATTAATCCTCAATCTAACCCTCACCCTCACCCTAACCCTAACCCTAACCCTCACGCTTAACGTAACCCTCACCATCAGCCTAACTCTCACCTTTACCATTACCGTCACCCCCACCCTAACCATCACCCTAACCCTAATTCTAATCCTAACCCTAATTCTAACCCTAACCCTAACACTAACCCTCACACTAACCCTAACCCTAACCATCACCTTAACCCTAATCCTCACCCCCAGCCTCATCCTCAGCTGAACCCTAAGCCTAAGCCTAACCCTACACCTAATGCTCACACTCACCCTCAACTTAACCCTAATCCTAACCATAACCATAACCCTAAACCTCAACCTAACCCTCAACAGAACCTTAACCCTAACACATACCCTACCCTAACCCTCGAACTAATCCTCCAACCAAACCTAAATCTAACCCTAAACCTCACCTTAACCCTAACACTCACCCTCACCCTCACCATAAATCTAACCCTCACCCTAACAATAACAGTAATCCAAACCCTAAACCTAAACCTAACCCAATCCCTAACCCTAATGCTAACTCTAAACCTCACCCTAACCCTAATCCTAACCCTAACACTCCACCTAACCCTAACCTTCACCGCAACCGTAATCCTAACCCTCACCCTAACCCTCACACTCACCCTCACCCTCACCCTAACCCTCACCCTCACCATAATCCTAACCCTAACCCTTACCATAACCCTAAACCACAACCTAACCCTCACCCTAACCTTAACCTTAAAACTTACCCTAACCCTAACTCTCGACCTAACCCTCCAAATAACCCTAAATCGTACCCTAATCCTCACCCTCACACTAACCGTAATACTAACCCTAACCCTAAACCTCACCCTACCCCTAACCCTAACCCTCACCCTCACCCTCACCCTCACCATAACTCTAACCCTAACTCTAACAATAAAATTAATTCTAACAATAAACCTAACCCTAACCTTAACCCTAATCCTAACATTCACCCACACGCTAACCCTAATCCTAACCCTAAACTTCACCCTAACCCTAATCCTCACCCTCACTGTAACCCTAACCCTCAAACTTACCCTCACCCAACCCTAACCCTAAACCTAAACCTTAATCTAACACTATCCCTCACCCTAACCCTAACCCTCACCACAACCATAAACCTAACTCTCATCATAACCCTCACCCCAACACTAACCCTAACCCTCACCATAATCCTAACCCTAACCCTAACCCTAACCCTAAACCTCAACCTAACCCTCACCCTAACCTTAACCCTAAAACTTACTCTAAACCTAATTCTCGACCTAACCCTCCAACTAAAAATAAATCTTACCCTAATCCTCACCCTCACACTAAACCTAATCCTAATCCGAACCCTAAACCTCACACTAACCCTAACCCTAACCCTCACCATCACCCTTACCATAACTCTAACCCTAACCCTAACAATAACATTAATTCTAACAATAAACCTAACCTGAACCCTAACCCTAATCCTGACACTCACCCTCAAGCTAACCCTAATCCTAAGACTATCCTTAGCCCTAACCCTAATCCTCACCCTCACTGAACCCTAACCCACAACCTTACCCTCACCCTAACCCTAACCCTAACCCTAAACCATAATCTGACACTAACACTAACCCTCACCCTCACACTAACCCTCACCCTAACCCTAACCCTAACCCTAATCCTCATCCTTACCCTCACCCTAACCCTAAACCTAACCCTAACCCTCACCCTAACCCTAAACCTCACGCTCACCATAACCCTAACACTAACCCTCACCCTAACCCTAAACATAACCGAACCCTATCTGTCACCCTAACCCTAACCATAACCCTCACCCTAACCCTAACCCTAACCCTCACCCTCACCCTCAATCTAACCCTAAGCCTAACCCTAATCCTAACCCTAACTCTCACACTCACCATAACCCTTACCCTAAACCTAATCTTAACCCTAACCCTAACTCTAACCCTAAACCTCACCCTAACACTAACCATAAACCACAACCTCACCCTAACTCTAATCTGAACCCTCAAACTCAACCTAACCATAACCCTCACCCTCACACTAACCCTTACACTAATCCACAACCTACCCCTAAACAAAACCAGAACCCTAACTCTTACCCTTACCCTAAACGTTACCCTCAACCTAACCCTAACACTAAACCTCATCCTCACCCTAGCATACCCAACCATAATCCTAATCCTTACCCTCTTCCTAACTCTCCCCCTAACCCTTACCCTAACCCTCACCCTAACACTAACCCTCACCCTCAACCTCACCCTCAGCCTAACCCTAAGCCTAAACATAAAACTAACCCTAACACACACACTCACCCTCACCCTAAACCTCACCCTAACCCTAATCCTCATCCTATCCCTCCCTATATCCCTAAACCTCACCCTAAACCTCACCCTAACCAAGACCCACACCCTCACCCTCAACCTCACAGTAACTCTAACCCTAACCCTAACAATAACTATAACCCTTACCCTAACCCTGACCCTAACACTAAACATAACCCTCAACCTCAGCCTGACCCTCACCGCAAACTTAACCCTAACCATAACACTAACAATAAACGTAACCCTAACCCTAACCCTAAACCTAATCCGCACCCCCACCCTTACCCTCACCCTCAGCCTAAACCTAAGCCTAAGCCTAACCCTAACCCTAACCCTCACTGTAATCCTAACCTTAAACCTAAACCTAAACCTAACCTTAACCTTAAACCTAATTCCTAAACCTAACCCTAATCCTCAGCCTCGCCCTCACCCTAACCCAAACCCTAACCCTAACCCTCACCCTAAACCTCAGCCTAACCCTAACCCTAACCCTCACACTCACCCTCACCCTAAAACTAACCCTAAAACTAACCCTAACCCTAACCCTAACCCTCACACTAACACTTACCATCAACCTAACACTACGCCTAACCCTAACCCTAACCCTCAGCCTAACCCTAACTGTACCCCTAAACGTAACCCTCACCTACCCCTAATGCTAACCCTAACCCTAACACTAAACCTCACCCTAACCCTAAACCTAACCCTCACACTCAAACTAACCGTGACTGTAATGCTAACCTTAACCCTAAAAATAACCTAAACCTAACCCTAACCCTAACCCTAACCCTAAACCTAAACCTCACCCTACCACTTACACTCACCCTAACACTAACCCTAAACCTAACACTAACACTCACACTAACCCTAACCCTCACCCTAATCCTAAACCTCACCCAAACCCTAACCCTAACACTAAACCTCACCCTAACCCTAAACCTAACCCTCACACTCAAACTAACCGTGACTGTAATGCTAACCTTAACCCTAAAAATAACCTAAACCTAACCCTAACCCTAACCCTAACCCTAAACCTAAACCTCACCCTACCACTTACACTCACCCTAACACTAACCCTAAACCTAACACTAACACTCACACTAACCCTAACCCTCACCCTCACCCTAACCCTGACCCTCATCCTCACCCTAAACCTCACACTAACCCTGACACTAATCCTCAATCTAACCCACACCTAACCCTAACCCTAACCCTTACCCTAACCCTAAACCTAACCCTAACCCTCAGCCTTATCTTAAACCTCACCCTCAGCGTAAACCTCACCTTTACCCTTACCATCATCCTCACCCTAACCCTCAACCTAACCCTAAACCTCATGCTCACCCTCACCCTAACCGTAAACCTAACCATGACCCTAACCCTAACCCTCACCCTCAACCTCAATCTCAGCATAACCCTAAGCCTAAGCCTAAGCCTTACCCTAAACCTCACTCTCATTCTAGCCCTCACTCTAACCCTAATCCTAACCATCACTCTAACCCTAATCTTGACGCCCACCATCACCCTCAGCCTAACCCTAAGCCTAAGCCTAAGCCTAACTCTAACCCTCACACTCACCCTCACCCTAACCCTAATCCTAACCTTAAACCTAACCATAACCCTAAACCTCAACCTAACCCTCACCCTAACCTTAACCCTAACACTAACCCTAAACCTAACCCTCGACTTAACTGTCCCCCTAACCCTAAATCTAACCGTAAACCTCACCCTCAACCTAACCCTAACTCTAACCCTAACCCCCATGTTCACACTCAATGTAACTCTAACCCTAACCCTAAACCTCAACCTAACCCTAACACCCTAACCCTAAACTTAAACCAAACCCTAACTCTCACTCTAACCCTAAACCTAAAACTCACTGTAATCTTAACACTCACAATCACCCTCAAACTCAGCCTCACGCTCACCCTAATTCTAACCCTAAACCTTACCCTCATCCTAAACCTATCCCTAAACGTCACCCTAACCCTCACCCTAACCCTCCCCCTAACGCTATATCTAACCCTAAACCTCACCCTCACCCTAACCCTAACCTTAAACCTCACCCTAACCCTAACCCAAACCCTCAACTGCACCCTCACCCTCACCGTAACTCTAACCATAACACTAAAAATAAACCTTAACCTAAACCTAACACTAACCCTAACCCTAATCCTTACCCCCACCCTCACCCTCAGTCTAAGCCTAAGCCTAACCCTAACCCTAACCCTAACTCTCACCGAAAACCTGAACCTAACCTTAATCCTAACCTTAAACCTAACCCTAACCCTAACCCTAACCCTAAACCTAGCCCTAAACTTCAATCTCACCATCACCTTAACCCAAACCCTAAACGTAACCCTCACCCTAACCCTAAGGCTAATCCTAACCCTAACACTAACCCTCCCACTCACCCTCACCCTAACCATAATGCTAACCCTAATCCTATCCCTAACCCTAACCCTCACTCTAACCCTCAACCTAACCCTAACCCTAACCCTAATGCTAACCCTAAACCCCATCCTAAACCTCACCATAACCCTAACCATAACCCTCGCCCTAACCCTAATCCTAACCCACAACCTCATGCACAGCCTAAGCCTAATCCTAAGCCTAACACTAATCCTAACCCTCACCCTAAACCTAACCCTAACACTTACCCTAAATCTAACCCTAAACCTCACTCTCAACCCTTCCCTAACTCTAACCCTAAGCTTTAACCTAAACGTCACCCTAACCCTAACCATAATCCTCACTCTCACCCTCACCATAACCGTAACCCTAACCCTAACCCTAACAATAACCCGAACCCTAACCCGAACCCTAACACTTACACTCACCCTAACAGTAACAGTCACCCTAACACTAACCCTCAAACTAACCCTAACAATAACCCTAACCCTAAACCTCTCCCTAACACTCAACCTCACCCTAAACCTAACTCTAACCTAAACCTCACCATATCCCCAACCCTCACCCTAAATCTAACTCTAACCCTCACCCTCATAATAACCCTAACCCTCAACTTAACCTTCACCCTAACCCTCACCCTAACCCTAACTCTAACCCTAAACCTCACACTAACCCTTGCTCTAACTCTAATACTAAACCTAACCCTGACCTTCACCCTAACCCCAATTCTATCCCTAACCCTCAGCTAACCTTAACCCTCACCTTAACCCTAACCCTAACCCTAATCCAAACACTAACCCTAACCTCACCCGAAACCTCATCCTCACCCTAATACTCACCCTCACCCTAAACCTCACCCAAACCCTTACCTTCACCTTAACCCTGACTCAAACCCTAACCCTCACCCTTACCCTCACCCTAACACCTACCCTCACCCTAACCCTAACCCTAAACTTTACCCTCACCCTGACCCTCACCCTCAGCCTAACCCTAACCCTAACACTATTCCTAATCCTAACTCTCACCCTCATACTAACCCTAACCCTAACCCTCAGCCTAACCCTCATCCTAACACTAACCTTAAAAATAACTCTCACCCTAACCTTAAACCTAAACCTGACCAAAACCCTAACCCTCACCCTCACCCAAAACCTCACCCTCACCCTCATCCTAACCCTAACCATTACCCTAAACCTCACCCTAAACCTAACTCAGCCTCACACTCACCCTAAACCTAACCCTACACCTAAGCCTAATCCTAAACCTAACCCTCACCCTCACCCTCACCCAAAACCTAAACCTTACCCTAACGCTAACCGTAACCCTAGCCCTCACCCTAACCCTTACCCTCACCGTCACCCTAACCCTCACCCTCACCCTATCCCATACTCTCACCCTAACCCTAACCCTAACCCTCAACCTCACCCAAACCCTAACCCTAACCCTCACGCTAACCCTAACCCTAACCCTAATGCTAAACCTAACCCTCACGATCAGAGTAACCTTAACCTTAAGCCTCACCCTAAACCTAAAATTAAACCTAATGCTATCCCTAACACTCACCCTCTCCCTGAACCTCACTCTAACCCTTACCCTCACCCTAACCCTCACGCTAACCCTATCCCTTACACTAAAACTAAACCTCATCCTAACCCTCACCCTAACCCTAAACCTAAACCTAACCTTCACCCTAACGCTCACCCTTACCCTCATCCTAACCCTAACCCTAACCCTCAGCTTAAACCTCATCCTAACCCTCACACTAACCTTAAACCTCACCCTAACCATAACCCTAACCCTCAGCCAAACCCTCTTCCTAATCCTAACCCTAACACTCAACCCAACCCTAACCCTAACCCTAACCCTCACCCTAACCCTAAACCTCACCCTCACCCTCAGCCTAACCCTATCCCTAAACCTAAACCTAACCCTAAACCTCACACTCACCCTCGCTCTAACTCTAACACTAAACCTAACCCTAATCTTCACCCTAACCCCAATTCTATCCCTAACCCTCACCTAAACCTAACTCTCACCTTAACCCTAACCCTAACCCTAATCCAACACTAACCCTAACCCTCACTCTAAATCTAAACCTAACTCTAACCAAAACCCTCACCCTAATCCTAACCCTATAACTAACCCTCACCCTAACACTAACCCTAATCCTAAACCTAACCCTCACCCTCATCCTAACCCTTACATTCACCCTAAACCTATCTTTAACCCTAATGCTATCCCTAACCCTCACCCTCACCCTAAACCTCACTCTAACCCTAACCCTCACCCTAACTCTCACCTTAACTCTAACCCTAACACTAACACTAAACCTCACTTTAACCCTCACCCAAACCAAAACCTAAACCTAACCCTCACCCTAACGCTCAGCCTAACCCTGAACCTCAACCTAACCCTCACCTCACCCTAACCCTCACCCTAAATATGACCCTCACCCTAAACCTAACCCTAAACCTAACTGTCACCCACACCCTAAAAGTCACCCTCACCCGAACCCTCACCCACACCCTAACCTTACCCTAAACCTCACACTAACCCAAACCCTCACCCTAAACCTAACTATAACCCTCACCCTCATAATAACCCTAAACCTCAACTTAACCTTCGCCCTAAACCTCACCCTAACCCTAACGCTAACCCTAACCCTCACTCTCACCCTAACCCTCACCCTTACCCTTATCCTCACACTAACCCTAAACCTAAATCTAATCCTCACATTAACCCTAACCCTCACCCTAACCCTAACCCTACCCTCACCCTACCCCTCACCCTAACCCTAACCCTAACCCTAACCCTAACCCTATCCCTAACCCTCAACTTCACCCTAACAATCACCGTCACCATCACCCTAACTCTCACCCTAAACCTAACCCTCACCTACACCCTCACCCTCACCCTCATCCTAACCCAAAACATCACGCTCACCCTAAACATCATCCTAATCCTAAACCTCACCCGAACCCTAACCCTAATCCTCACCCTAACCCTAACCCTCACCTTAAACGTCACTCTCACCCTAATCTTCACCCTAAACCTAACCCTAACCCTCACCCTAACCCTCACCCTAACCCTAACCCTATCCTTAATCCAAACCCAAACCCTAACCCTAATCCTAAACCTAACCCTCACCCTCACCCTAACCTTTACCCTCAACCTAACCCTAAACCTAACCCTCAAACTAAGCTTCATCCCAACACTCACACTAACCCTAAACCTCACCCTAACCACAACCCTAATCCTCAGCCAAAACCTCTTCCTAACCCTAAAAGAAAACTTCAACCCTAACCCTAACCCTAACCCTAAACCTAACCCTCACCCTCAGCCTAACCTTAAACCTAAACCTAACCCTAACCCACACACTCACCCTAACCCCAACCCTATCCCTAACCTTCACCTAACCCTAACCCTCACCCAAACCCTAACCCTAACCCTCACTCTCACCCTAACCATAAACCTCACCCTAACCCTAAGCATAAACTTAACCCTCACCCTCACCCTAAAACTCACCCTAACCCTTACTCTTTTTTTTTGTTTTCTTTTTTTATTTTATTTTATTTGAGAACATACTGTACAGAGGGGCTACAATTACATGGGCAGGATAATGCATACATTTCTTACCAAGCATTGCAGCCTCCTCCTTTGTTTACCCTTCACCTTCCTTCCCATCCTTCCCCCTCCCCCACCCAATTATACCCCCCCTCCCCCCCCACACCGACATTGTAAAGTTGGTTTTGACATGACATTTTGTACTTCTCATTGTTGCAACAGGTCAACCTGAATCCTTAAACGACTTGTTTGTCCCCATCTCCTCCACATGTTATACTGACATCAAATATAGTGAAAGCGGGGGTTACACTGTGGGGGAGGGACATACAACGCAACAAAGAAATAATCTTATAAATGCGTTAGAAACACATGCATGAAAGAAACGAAAACATTAAAATACATATTTAAGGGTTCATTTTCCTAACATCACATTATCTGACCTTTTCCGCTTGAATCATACCTATACTAGATATTGCAAATAAGGGAAACCATGGGACCTATACTTCTTTGGGCCTGGCTTACTTCACTTAATATAATTTTTTCCAAACCTTTCCATTTCCTAACAAATGGGGAAATGTCATTCTTTCTGATGGAGGCATAGAATTCCATTGTGTATATATACCACATTTTCTTGATCCATTCATCTACTGAGGGGCATCTGGGTTGGTTCCATATCTTAGCTATGGTAAATAATGCTGCAATAAACATAGTTGTGCTGGTAGCTTTAGTGTGGTCTTGTTTGTAAACATTTGGGTAAATGCCCAAAAGTGGGATTGCTGGATCATAGGGGAGATCTATGTGAAGTCTTTTGAGGAACCTCCATACTGCTTTCCAAAGTGGTTGAACAAGTTTACATTCCCACCAACAATGAAGTAAGGTTCCTTTCTGTCCACATCCCCTCCAGCATCTGTTGTTGTTAGAGTTCTTGATTTTTGCTGTTCTAACTGGAGTGAGGTGATATCTCAATGTTGTTTTGATTTGCATTTCTTTTATGGCTAGGGATGTTGAACATTTCTTCATGTGTCTATTGGCCATCCTTCTTTCTTCTTCAGAGAAGCTTCTCTTTAAGTCTTTCGCCCACTTATTTATTGGGCAGTTGTTTCTTTGAGGATTTGTTGTTGGGTGGTTTAATTTTTTGAGTTCCAAGTATATTTTAGATATGAGACCCTTGTCCGTTGTATGGCTAGTAAAGATCTTCTCCCAATCGGTGGGCTTTCTATTGATCTTGCTAGCTATGTCATTTGCCCTGCAGAAGCTCTGCAACCTTATGCAATCCCATTTGTCCAACCTTTCTTTGATTTGTTGTGCATCCGGGTCTCTATTCAGAAAATTTCGGCCTGAGCCAAGGAGACCTAGGGTTTCTCCTATTCCATCCTGTAATATTTTCAGAGTGTCTGCTTTGAGTTCAAGGTCTTTGATCCATTTGGAGTTGATTCTGGTGCAGGGTGATATATAAGGATCTAGCTTTAGTTTTCTACATGTAGTTAACCAATTTTGCCAGCACCATTTACTGAAGAGGCTGTCTTTCGTCCATTCTATTGTTTTAGCTTCCTTATCGAAGATTAGATGGCTATAGGTCTGTAGGTTCATTTCTGCCTAACCCTTACTCTTACCCGAACCCTAACCCTAACCCTCAGCCTAACCCTCATCCTAACGCTAACGCTAACTCTAACACTCATATTAACCCTAACCCTCACCCTCACCCTCAACCTCACCCTCAGCCTAACCCTAACCCTAACCCTAATCCAAACACGAACCCTAAAACTCACCCTAAGTCAAAACCTAACCCTAACAAAACCCTCACCCTAATCCTAACCCTATCCCTAACCCTCACCCTAACCCTAAACCTAATACAAAACCTAACCCTGACCCTCACCCTAACCCTTACCCTCACCCTAACCTTAAACTTAACCCTCACCCTAATCCTCATCGTAATCCTAAACCTAAATCTAACCCTCACCCTAACCTTAACCCTAACCCTAAACCTGACCCTCACCTAAACCCTAACCCTCACCCTCACCCTCAACCTAACACTCACGTTCACACTAACCCTCACACTCAACTTCACTATAATTCTAACCCTAACCCTAAATCTCACCCTAAATCTAACCCTGATCCTAATGCTTACCATAACCCTCACCTTCACCATAACCCTAAACCTAACTCTAACCCTCACACTAAACCTAACCTTAACCCTAATGCTATCCCTAACCCTCACCATCACCCAAACCCTCACTCTAACCCTTACCCACAGCCTAACCCTCACGGTAACACTAACTCTCATTCTAACCTTCATACTAACCCTAAGCCTAACCCTCACCCTAACAATTACCCTCACCCGAACCCTAACGCTAACCCTCAGCCTAAACCTCATCCTAACTCTAAACCTAACCCTCACCCTAACTATAACACTAACCCTAACCATAACACTCACATTAATCCTAACCCTCACCGTCAACCTCACCCTCAACCTAACCCAAACTCTAACCCTAATCCAAAACCTAACCCTCACCCTCACCCTAAACATCACCCAAACCTTAACCCTCACCTTAACCCTGACTCTAACCCTAACCCTCACCCTTACCCTCACCCCAACACTTACCCTCACCCTACCCCTAACCCTAACCTTTTCCCTCACCCTCAGCCTAACCCTAACCCTAACATTATTCCTAATCCTAACTCTCAACCTCACACTAACACTAACCCTAAACCTCACCCTCACCCTCACCCTAACCCTAACCCTAACCCTCATCCTAACACTAACCTTCACCCTCACCCTCACCCTAACCCTAAGCCTAACCCTAACTCTCATCCTAACCCTAAAGCTAAACCTAATGCTAACCCTAAAACTCACCCTCACCCTATCCCTCACCCTAACCCTTACCATCACCCTAACCTTAACCCTAACCCTCACAATAAACCTAACACTCACCCTTACCCTAAGCCTACCCTTCCGCCTAACTCTCACCCTAAACCTAACCCTAAACTTAATCCTCACCCTATACTTAAACTTAACCTCTACCGTCACCCTAACCCTAACCCTAACACTAACCCACACCCTAACCTTCACCCTAACCCTAACCCTAAACCTCACCCTCACCCTAACCCTCACCCTAAGCCTTATCCTCACACTAACCCTAATCCTAAACCTCACCATAACCCTCACCCTAACACTAAACCTCAGCCGATCCCTAACCCTAACCCTAACCCTCAACCTAACCCTTACCCTCACCCTAAACCTAAAACTCACCCTCACCCTAAACCTCACCCTAACCCTTACCCTCACCCTTACCCGCAATCTAAACCTAACCCTATAACTAGGGCTCACCCTAACCCTCACCCTCATCATAACCCTAACCCTAAACCTAACCCTCACCCTCACCCTAAACCTCACCCTCACCCAAACCCTCACCCTAACACTTTCCCTCACACTAACCCATTCCCTAAACCTAACCCTAACCCTAATTCTCAACAGAACACTCACCCTCACCCTAACCCTCACCCTCACACTAAACATCAGCCTAACCCTAACCGTCACCGTAAGCCTAACCCTAAACCTCACCCTAACTCTAACCCTCCCCGTAAACCTAAACCACACCCTAACCCTATCCCGAACCCTCACCTTCACCCTCACTCTCACCCTAACCCTAACCCTAACCCTCATCCTAACACTAAACTTCACCCTCACCCTCACCCTAATCCTAAACTTAACCCCAACATACACCCTCATTACTAAACCTCACCCTAACCATAACCATAACCCTTACCTAAATGAAAACCTCACCCTCCCCCTCACCCTCAACCTAATCCTCACCCTCACCCTAGCCGTCACCCTAAAATTAACCCTCACCCTAAGCATAAACTTAACACTCACCCTCATCCTAACCCTCACCCTAAACCAAACCCTAACACTCATCCTAACCCTAACTCTAAACCTAATGCTAACCCTAAACCTCACACTAAACCCAACACTCACCCTAACCCTAACCCTTCCCCTCAGCCTAACCCACACAGTAAACCTAACTCTAATACTCACACTATCTTTAACCTTAACGCAAAACCTCACTCTAACCCTCACCCTAACCCTAACCCTAATGCTAACCGTAACCCTCACCCTCACCCTAACACTCACCCTAACACTAACCCTCACCCTAAACCTAAACCTCACCCTCACCCTAACCCTCACCCTAACACTTACCCACACCCTCACCCTCACCCTGACCCTAACCCTAACCCTAAACCTAACCTTCACCCTAACACTCACTCTAACCCTAACCCTCACCCTCAGCCTAACACTCACCCTCACCATTACCCTCACCCTAAACCTTACCCTAACACTAAACCTAACCCTCACTCTAACCCTAACCCTAACCCTCAGCCTAAACCTTATGCTAACCCTAAATCTAAACTTAACCCTCATCCTAACTCTAAACCTAACCCTAACCCTCACACAAACCCAAAACCGAACCCTCAGCCTAACCCTCATCCTAACCCTAATCCTAACCCTCACCTTAACTCGAAACCTAAACCTAACAATCACCCCCACCCTTATCCAAACCGAACACTATCCCTAACCCTCACCCTAACCCTAAACCTGACCCTATACCTCACCCTCACCCTTACCCTAACCCTAACGATAACCCTCTCCCTAAAAGTTACCCTAACCCTAACACTAACCCTAACCCTCATCCTCAAACTAAACCTCACCCTAAACCTGACCCTCACCATAACCTTGACCCTAAGCCTAAACTTAATCCTGACCCTAACCCTAACCTTAACCCACACACTAACCCTCACTCTAACCCGAACCCTCACTCTCACCCTAACACTCACCCTGACCCTAAACCTAATCCTAATCCTAAACCTAACCATCACCCTCAAACTCACCCTAACCCTAACTCTAACCCTAACTCTCAAGCTGAACCTAACCCTAACCCTCAACCTAACCCTAACCTTCACACTCACCATAAACCTCACCCTAAACATAACATTAACCTTCTCCCTAACAATCATCCAAACCCTAACTCTAACCCTAACCATGAACCAAACCCTAACCCTACCCCTCACCCTCACCGTCACACTAACCCTAAACCTAATGCTAAACCTCACCCTAACCCTAATCCTCAGCCACACCCTAACCCGAACTCGAACCCGAACCCGAACCCAAACCCGAAACCTCATCCTCAGCCTAACCCTCACCCTCAACCTAAACATCACCCAAACCCTAAACTTCACCTTAACCCAGACTCTAACCATAACCCTCACACTTACCCTCACCCTAACACTTACCCTTACCCTCAACCTAACCCTAAACTTTTCCCTCACCCTGACCCTCACCCTCAGCCTAACCCTAACCCTAACACTATTCCTAATCCTAACTCTCACCCTCACACTAACCCTAACGCTAAACCTCACCCTCACCCTTACCCTAAATCTAACCCTAACCCTCATCCTAA
Organism: Dipodomys merriami; assembly: GCF_024711535.1. Taxonomy (NCBI): domain Eukaryota; kingdom Metazoa; phylum Chordata; class Mammalia; order Rodentia; family Heteromyidae; genus Dipodomys; species Dipodomys merriami. The sequence goes on from NW_027203449.1 coordinate 714,502, forward strand.
CACTAAGCTTCACCCTCACCCTCACCCTAACACTAAACCTAACCCTAACTCTCATCCTAATCCTCAAGCTAAACCTAATGCTAACACTAAACCTCACCCTCAACCTAACCCTCAACTTAACCCTTACCGTCACCCTAACCTTAAGCCTAAACCTCACAATAAACCTAACCCTCACCCTAACCATAAACTAAACATAAACTTCACCCTAACCCTCACCCTAATCCTAAACCTCACCCTAAGCCTAAACCTTACCCTAAACTTTACCCTCAACCTAACCCAAAACCTAACCCTAAACCTAACACTCACACTAACCCTAACCCTAAACCTAACCCTCACCCTCAATCTCCCCTTCCTCCTCAGCCTTACCCTAACCCTCACCCTAATCCTAACCCTAACCCTCAACCCCACCCTCACCCTAACCCTAACCCTAACGCTAACCCTCACCCTAACCCTAACCCTAGCAATAACCCTAACCCTAACATAATCCTAACCCTAAAATTCACCCTAACCCAAATCCCAAGCCTAACCCTCACCATCACCCTCATTCTAACACTCACCCTCACCCTGACCCTCAGCATCACACTAACCCTCACACTAACCAGAAGCCTCATCCTAATCCTAAACCTAACCGTCACACTCAATTTCACCCTCATCCTCAGCCTAACCCTAACCCTAACCCTAATCCTATCACTAACCCTTAGCCTCATCCTCACCCTCACACTAACCCTCAACCTCACCCTAAACATCACCCTAACCCTAACACCCTAACCCTAAGGCTAACACTAAACCTCAGCCTCACCCTAACCCTCACCCTAACCCTCACCCTCACACAAACCCTACCCCTAACCCTATCCCAACACCTCACTCTGACTCTCACCGTAACCCTAACCCTCAACCACACCCTAAGCCTCAGCCTTACCCGAACCCTCATCCTCACACTAACACTCACCCTCACCCTAACCCTCACCTTCACAATAAACATCACCCTAACCCTAACTCTCACCCTAACCCTAACCCTAAACCTCACCCTCACCCTAACCCTCACCCTCACCCTAACCCTAATGCTAAACCTAACCCTCACCCTCACCATAACCCTCACCATAACCCTTACTGTCAACCTAACCCTAACGCTCACCTCACCCTAACCCTCACCCTAACCATTATCCACAACCTAACTCTTACCCTAAACCTAAACCTAAACCTAACCCTCACCCTAACTCTCAACCTAACACTAACCATAAACCTAACCCTATCCCTCACGCTAACCCTCACCCTAACCCTTACCCTCACCCTCACCCTAAATCTCACCCTAACATTTAAACTCAACCTAACCCAAACCCTAACCCTAAACCTAACAATCACACTGACTCTAACCCTAAGCCTCACCCTAACCCTTATACTAAACCTAAATATAACCCTAACCCTTACCTTAAACCTAATCCTAACCCTAACCCTCACACTAACCCTAACCCTAACCCTGAGCCTCACCCTCATCCTAACCCTAATCCTAACGCTCACCCTCAACCTAACCATAAAATTAACCCTCACCCTAACCCTCACCCTATGCCTAACACTCACCCTTACCCTAACACTCACCCTAACCAATACCCTCACCCTAACCCTATCCCTAACTCTAAACCTAACTCTAACTCTCACCTGAACACTCAACCTCACCCTAACCCTCACCCTCACACTAAACATCACCCCAAACCTAACCCTCAACCTCAACCTAAACCTAACCCTCACCCTAAATCTAACCCTCACCCTAAAGCTAAACCTATCCCTAATGCTAATGTAACACCTCACCCTCACCCTAACCCTCACCCTTACTTTATCCTCAACTAACCCTAAACCTAACCCTCACAATAACGCTAATCCTTACGCTATCCCTAACCCTAACCCTAACCCTCAACCTCACCCTAACTCTAATGCTAACCATAACCCTCACCCTAACATCACCCTAACTCCTAACCTCACCCTAACCTGCAAACTAACCCTAACCCTAAACCTACCGCTCACCCTAACCCTCATCCTAACCATAAACCTAACCCTAACCTTAATGCTCACCCTTACCCTGAGCCTAACCCAAACCCTTTCACTCACCCTAACCATTAGCCTCACACTAACCCTATCCCTAACCCTAACCCTAACCCTAACTCTCACCAGAACACTCAACCTCATCCTAACCCTCACCCTGACACTAAACATCACCCTAAACCTAACCCTAAACTTCGCCCTAACCCTAACTCTCACCATAATCCTAACACTAAAATCCTCCCTCACCCTCACCCTAACACTCTCCTTAACCCTTACCGTCACCCTAACCCTAACCCTCTCCCTCACACTAACCCTCACCCTAACCCTTATGCTGACCCTAACCCTAAACCTAACCCTCATCCTAACCCTAAACCTAACTCTAACCCTCAACTTCCCCATCACCCTCAGCCTAACCCTAATCCTAAGCCTAATAACCCTCACCCTCAACCTCACCCTAACCCTAAACCTAACCCTAACACTAACCCTCATCCTCACCCTAACCCTAAGCCTAACCCTAACCCTCACCCTAAACCTAACCCTCACCCTATACCTCACCCACACCCTAACCCTAACCCTAACCCTAACACTCACCCTAACCCTCACCCTAACCCTCACCCTCACCCTAACACTCAGCCTAACCCTTACCATCACACTCACCCTAACCCTCACCCTCACCCTAACACTCACCCTAAACCTTACCATCACCCTAACCCTCACCCTAACACTTACCCACACCCTAACCCTCACCTTAACCATAATCCTAAACTTTAACCTAAACCTCACCCTCACCCTCACTCCAACCCTAACCCCAAACCTCACGCTCACCCTCACCCTAACCCTAACACTCACCCTCACCCTAACCTTCACCCTAACCTTTACACTCCACCTAACCCAAACCCTAACCCTAAACCTAACACTCACACTAACCCTAACCCTAACGTGCACCCTAACCATTATACTAACCCTAAACCTAACCCTAAACCTCACCCTAACCCGAACCCGAACCCTAACCCTCACCCTCACCATAACTCTAATGCTAACTCTAACCCTCACCTTCACCTTAACCCTCCACCTAACACCCACCCTCACCCTAACCCTAACCCTCACCCTCAAGCTAAACCTCACCCTCATCCTAACTCTCACCCTAACACTGACCCACACCCTCACACTCACCCTAACCCTAACCCTAAACTTAAACTTCACCCTAACGCTCACTCTAACCCTAACCCTCACCCTCACCCTAACCCTCACCCTAACTCTCACCCTAACACTTACCCACACCCTCACCCTCACCCTAACCCTAACCCTAAACCTAACCCTCAGCCTAACCCTCAGCCTAACCCTAAGCCTAACCCTCAACCTCACCCTCACCGTAACTCTAAACCTAAATCTAACACTCCCGCTCACCCTCACCCTAAACTAACACTTTCCCTAACCCTCACCCTAACCCTAAACCTCACCCTATACCTCACCCTCACGCTCACCCTAACCCTAACCCTAAATATAACCCTCACCCTAAACGTCACCCTAACCCTAACACTAACCCTAACCCTCATCCTCACACTAAACTTCACCCTAACCCTTAGCCTCACCATAACCTTGATCCTAAGACTAAACCTAATCCTGACCCTAACCCTAACCATCACCCATACACTAACCCTCAGTCTCAACCGAAACCTCACTCTCACCCTAAAACTCACGCTGAAACTAACCCTAATCCTAATCCTAAACCTAACCCTCACCCTCAAACTCACCCTAAACCTAACTCTAACCCTAACCCTCACCCTCACCCTAACTCTAACCCTCAACCAAACCCTAACCCTCACACACACCCTAAACCTCACACTAAACCTAACATTATCCCTCTCCCTAAAAATTATCCAAACCCTAACCCTAACCCTAACCCTCAACCAAACCCTAACCCTACCCCTCACCCTCACTGTCACACTAACCCTAAACCTAATGCTAACCCTCACCCTAACCGTAATCCTCAGCCACACCCTAACCCGAACCTGAACCCGATCCCAAACCCTCACCCGAAACCTCATCCTCACCCTCACCCTCACCCTAAACATCTCCTAAACCCTAACCCTCACCTTAAACCTGACTCTAACCCTAACCCTCACCCTTACCCTCACCCACACCTAACCCTATTTTCCCTCACCCTGACCCTCAGCCTCAGCCTAACCCAAACCCTAACACTATTCCTAATCCTAACTCTCACCCTCACACTAATCCTAACCCTAAACCTCACCCTCACCCTCACCCTAACACTAACCATAACCCTCATCCTAACATTAACCTTCACCCTCACCCTCACCCTAACACTAAGCCTTACCCTAACTCTCATCCTAAACCAAATGCTAACCCTAAAACTCACCCTCACCCTATCCGTCACCCTAACCCTTGCCATCACCCTAAACTCAACCCTATCCCTCACACTAAACCTCACCTCACCCTAACTCTAAGCCTACCCTTCCGCCTAACACTCACCCTAAACCTAACCCTAAACCTAATCCTCACCCTATCCTTAAACTTAACCCAAACCGTCACCCTAAACCTCACCCTCACCCTAACCTTAATGCTAACCCTAAACCTCAACCTAACACTCACACTAACCCTAACCCTAACGCGCAGCCTAACCCTCATCCTAACCCTAACCCTAACCCTACCCCTAACCCTCACACTCACCCTAAACCTCACACTAACCCTAAACCTACCCCTCTCCCTGACCCTCACCCTAACCGTTACCGTAACACTAACCCTCAACTGAACCCTAAAACTACCCCTCACCCTCACCCTCACACTAAGCCTAAACCTAATGATAACCCTCACCCTAACCCTAATCCTCACCCACACCCTAACCCGAAACCTCACCTGAACCCACAGCCACACCCAAATTCTCATCCTCACACTAAACCTCACCCTCACCCTAAACATCACCCTAACCCGAACCCTCCCCTAACCCTAACCCTAACCCTAACTTTCACCCTAACCCTCACCCTCACCATAACCCTTACCCTCACCATAACCCTAACCATAACCATAACCATAATCCTCACACTAACCTTAACCCTCACTCTAACCATAATCCTAACCCTATCCTTCACCCTCACCCTGACCCTCACCTCAACCTAACCCTAACACTAACCCTATTCCTAATCCTAAGTCCCAACCTTTACCCTCACCCTAACAATCACCCTAAAACTAACCCTCACCCTCACCCTAACCCTAACGATCATGCTAAACCTAACCTCAGCTTAATCGTCACCCTCACCCTAACACTTACATAACCGAAACCCTCACCCTCACTCTCACCCAAACCCTCACACTCACCCTAGTCCTTACCCTAACCCTAACACTCACCCTCAACCTCCCCTTCCCCCTCAGTCTTACCCTAACCCTAACCCTATTCCTAACCCTAACCCTCAACCTCACCATCACCCTAAATCTAAACCTAACCCTAATGCTAAACCTAACCCTCAATCTCACCCTAACCCTAACCCTAACCCTAACAATAACCCTAACCCTAAGCCTAAACCTAAAACTCACCCTAACCCTAATCCTAACCCTAACCCTCACCCTCACCTTAGGCCTCATTCAAATCCTCACCCTCACCCTGACCCTCACCATCACACTAACCCTCACACGAACCCTAACCCTCACCCTAACCCTAACCCTAAACCTATCCCTCACCATCACCCTCACCCTAAACCTAAACCTAAACCAAATCCTCCCCCTCACCCAAACCCTCACACTGACCCTAGCCCTCACCCTAATCCTAAACCTAATCCTAACCCTCACCCTCAACCTCATCTTCCCCCTCAGCCTTACCCAAACCCTAACCCTAATCCTAACCCTAACCCTCAACCCCACCCTCACTCTAACCCTAAACCTAATCCGAATGCAAAACCTCACCCTCACTCTCACCCTAACCCTAACCCTGAACCTAACAATAACCCTAACCCTAACCCTTACCTTAAAACTCACCCTAACCCTAATCCTAACCATAACATTCACCCTCATCTTCAGCTTCATTCTAACCCTCACTTTAACCCTGACCCTCACCATCACACTAACACTCACACTAACCCTAACCCTCACCCTAACCCTAACCCTAAACTTAACCCTCACCATCACCCTCACTGTAAACCTAACCCTAAACCTAACCCTAAACCTCACCCTAAGCTTAACCCTCAACCTAACCCTAACCCTCACACTGACCCTCACACTAAACCTTTCCATAACCCTAACCATCACCCTAACACTTAACCTGACCCTAACCCTCACCCTAACCCTAAACCTGACCCTAAACCTAAGCCTCAGCCTCACCCTAACCGTAACCCTCATCCTAACCTTAAATCTAAAACTAATGCTAACCCTAAACATCACCCTCACCCTAAACCTCACCCTAACCCTTACCCTCACCCTAACCCTAACCCTAACCCTCACACTAAACCTAAACCTCACCCTAACCCTAACCCTAATCCTCACACTAAACCTAACCCTCACCCTAAACCTAACCCTGCTCCTCACCCTAATTCTCACCCTCTGCCTAACCCTAACCCTAATCCTCACCCTATCCCTAACATTAATCCTAACCCTTACCCTCACCCTAACCCTAATGCTAACACTAACCCTCCCCCTCCCCCTATTCCTCTCCCTCACCCTAACCCTCACTCTAACACTTACCCACACCCTAACCCTCACCCTAACCCTAAACCTAAACCTAACCTTTACCCTAACCCTAACCCTCAGCCTAACCCTCAATCTAACCCTAACCCTAACCCTAATCCTAACCCTCAAACTAACCCTTTCACTAACTGTAAACCTAAACCTAAACCTAACACTCAGCCTCAGCCTCACCCTAACCTAAAACTATCCCTAACCCTCACCCAAACCCTAAACCTGACCCTAAACCTCACCCTTACCCTAACACTAACCCTATCCCTAAACCTCACCCTAACCCTAACAATAACCCTAACCCTCATCCTCACACTAAACATCACCTAACCCTTACCCTCACCATAACCTTAACCCTAAGCCTAAAACTAATCCTCACCCTAAACCTAACCCTCACCCACACACTAACCCTCACCCTCATCCTAACATTCACCCTAACCCTAACCTTAATCCTAATCCTAAACCTAACCCTCACCCTCAAACTCACCCTAACCAAAACTCTCACCCTAACCCTCAACTTCACCCTAATGCTAACCCTAACCCTAACCCTCAAACTAAACCTACCCCTAACACTAACCCTCACACTCAACCTAAACTTCAACCTAAACCTAAAATTACCCCTCCTCCTAACCATCACCCTAACCCTAACCCTAACCCTCAACCTAACCCTTACCCTACCCCTCACCCTCACCGTCACACTAACCCTAAACCCAATGCTAACCTTCAGCCTAACCCTAATCCTCACCCACAACCTAACCCGACACCTCACGCGAACCCTCACTCTCAACCGAACCCTCATCCTCACCCTAACCCTCACCCTCACCCTAAACATCACCCAAACCCTAACCCTCACCCTAACCCTGACACTAACCCTAACTCTCACCCTTAAACTCACCCTAAAACTTACCCTCACCCTAACCCTAACCCTAACACTTAACTTAACCTTCACCCTCACCCTGACGCTCCCCCTCTGCCTAACCCTAACCCTAACCCTATTCCTAATCCTAACTCTCACCCTCACACTCACGCTAAACCTAACCCTAACCCTAAAGCTCACCCTCACCCTCACCCTCTCCCTAGCTCTCACCTTTACCCTAAACTTCACCCTGACACAAACCATCACGCTAACCCTAACCCTCACCCTAACCCTAACCCAAACCCTCACCCTAAACCTAACCTCAGCTTGACCTTCACCCTCCCCCTAATCCTCACCCTAACCCTAACACTTACCTAAACGAAACCCTCACCCTCACCCTCACCCTAAACCTGACCCTCAACCTAGCTCTCACCCTAACCCTAAACCAGACCCTTACCCTCACCCTCAACCTCCCCTTCCCCCTCAGCATTACGCTAACCCTAACCCTAATCCTAACCCTAACCTTCAATCCCACCCTCACCCTAATCCTAACCCTAACGCTAACCCTCACCATCACCCTCACCCTAACCCTAACCCTAAACCTAACAATTAACCTAACCCAAACCCTAACCCTAAAACTCACCCTAACCCTCTCCCTAACCCTCACCCAAACACTTACCCTCACCCTAAATCTAACCCTAATCCTCACACTAAACCTAACCCTCACCCTAAACCTAACCCTAATCCTCAGCCTAACCCTCTCTCTATACCTAACCCTAATCCTCACCCTAGCCCTAACCTTAACCCTAACCCTCACCCTAACCCTCACCCTCATCCTAAACCTAATGCTAACACTAACCTTCAACCTCCCTTTAACCCTCACCCTGACCCTCACACTAAACCTAACCATAACCCTAACCCTCACCCTAACAATTACCCTGACCCTAACCCTCACCCTAAACCTAACCCGAACCCTCAACCTAACCCTAAACCTCATCCTAAAACTAAGCCTCACCCTCACCCTAAACCTCACCCTCTCCCTAAACCTCACCCTTGCCCTAAACCTAAACCTAACCTTCACTCTAACCCTCACGCTAAACCTAACCATAATCCTAACCCTAACCCTCACCTAAACGCTCACCATAACAATAAACCTCACCCTCTCCCTAACCTTCACCTTAACCATTACTCTCAACCTAACCCAAACCCTAACCCTAAACCTAACACTCACACTAACCCTAACCCTTACCCTCAGGCTAACCCTTATACTAACACTAAACCTAACCGTAACCCTCACCCTAACCCTAACCCTAAACCTCACCCTCAACCGCCCCTTCCCCTTCAGCCTTAACCTAACCCTAACCATAGTCCTAATCCTAACCGTCAACTACACTTTCACCCTAACCCTAACCCTAACCCAAATGCTAACACTCACCCTCACGCTCACCTAACCCTAACCCTAAACCTAACAATAACCCTAACCCTTACCCTAAAAATCACACTAACCTAATCCTAACCCTAACCCTCACCCTCACACTCACCCTCATTCTAACACTCACCCTCACCCTGACGCTCACCATCACACTAACCCTCACACTAACCTGAAACCTCACCCTAACCCTAGACCTAACCCTCACCCTCAATTTCATTATCACCCTCAGCAACCATAACCCTAATCCTAACCCTAACCCTCACCCTCACCCTAAACCTAAACCTAACCCTCACCCTGACCCTCACCCTCACCTGAACCCGCACCCTAACCCTCACCCTCACTCTCTGCCTCACATTCATCCTCAATCTCACCCTAAACATCACCCTATCCCTAACCCTCACACTAAACCTAATCCTAACCCTCACCCTAACCCTAAACATCATCCTAAACCTCACCTTAACCCTAACGCTAACCCTAACTCTCACCCTCACACTAACCCACAACCTAACTCTTATCCTCACACTAACCCTAACCCTAACCCTAACCTTCACACTAACCCTAACCCTCACCCTAACTCTATCCCTACACATCACCCTGACTCTCACCTAACCCTATCCCTCAACCACACGCTAATCCTCACCGTCACCAGAACCCTCACCCTCACCCGAACACCCACCCTCACCCTAACACTCACTCTCACAATAAATAATACCTAACCCTAACCCTAAACCTCACTCTAACCCTCACCCTAACCCTTACCCTAACCCTAACCCTCACCCTAAACCTAACCCTAACCCTCACACTAACCCGAACCCTCATCCTAACCCTAACTCTCACCCTCACCCTCTCCCTAACCCTAACCCTCATCCTAACCCTAATCTTAAACCTAATGCTAACCCTAAACCTCACCCTCACCGTAACCCTTACCCTCAGCCTAACCCTAACCCTAACCAACACACTAAACCTAACCCTCACACTAACCCTAAACCTAAACCTCACACTAAACCTAAAACTCAACCCTAACACTAACCCTACCCTTCAGCCTAACCCTAACCCTAAATCTAACTGTAACCCAAATCCTCACCCTATCCCTAACTTTAACCCTAACCCTCACCCTCAACCTTCCCCCTCAGCCTTACCCTAACCATAACCCTAATCCTAACCCTCAACCTAACCCTCACCCTAATCCTAGCCCTCAGCCTCACCCTAAACCTAACCCTAAACTTTACCCTCAACCTAACCCAAACCCTAACCCTAAACCTAACAATCACACTAACTGTAACCCTAACCCTCACCCTATACTTTATACTAACCCTAAACCTAAACCGAACCCTCATCCTAACCTGAACACTCACACTAAACCTAAACCTAACCCTAACCCTAAACCTCTCGCTAACCCTAAAAATCACCCTCACGCTCACACTCACCCTAAAACTTACCCTCATCCTAACCCAATTCCTAAAGCTTACCCTAACCCTAACTCTCACCCGAACACTCACCCTCACCCTAACCCTCACCCTCACACTAAACATCACCCTAAACTTAACCCTATCCCTCACCCTAACCATAACCGTCACCGTAACCCTAACCCTCACTCTAACCCTAAGCCTAACCCTCACCCTCATCCTCACCCTAACCCTAACCCTCAACCTAACCCTCCCCCTCACACTCACACTCACCCTAACCCTATACCTAACCCTAACGCTCACCCTAACCCTAATCCTCACACTAAGCCTAACCCTCACCCTAACCGTAACCCTACCTCTCAGACTGACCCTCACCTTAACCCTAACTCTAAACCTCACAATAACCCTAACCCTATCACTAACCCTCACACTAACCCTAACCCTAATACTGAACCTAACCCTTTACCCTCAACCTCACCCTAACCCTCACCCTAAGCCTTACCCACACCCTTGCTCTAATCCTAAACATAACCCTAATCCTCACCCTAACCCTAAACCTATCCCTAAACCTCACCCTAACCCTAACCTTCACCCTACCTCACACTCACCCTAACCGTAACACTAACTCTTACCATCACCCTAACCCTAACCCTAACCCTCGCACTAAACCTAACCCTCACACAAATTCTAATGTCACCCCTCACCCTAACCCTAACCCTCAACCTAACCCTAACACTTATCCTCACCCTATCCTTAACCTTAACCCAAAACTTCACCCTAACCCTCACCTTCACCCTCACCCTAATGCTAACCCTAAACCTCAGACTCAACCTAACCCTCACCCTGACACTTACCCTCACCCTAACCCTAACCCTAAACCTCACCCTAACACTAACCTTCACCCTCACCTTCACCCTAACCCTAAACCTAACCCTAACACTCATCCTAACCCTAAGGCTACACCTAATGCTAACCCTAAACTTCACACTCACCCTAACACTCACCCTCACCCTAATGCTAACCCTAAACCTCAGACTCAACCTAACCCTCACCCTGACACTTACCCTCACCCTAACCCTCACCCTCACCCTAACCCTAACCCTAAGCCTCACCCTAACACTAACCTTCACCCTCACCTTCACCCTAAACCTAAACTTAACCCTAACACTCATCCTAACCCTAAGGCTACACCTAATGCTAACCCTAAACCTAACACTCACCCTAACCCTCACCCTAACCCTTATCGTCACACTAACCCTAACCCTAACCCTCACACTAAACCTAACCCTCACCCTAACCCTAAGGCTACCCTTCCGCCTAACACTCACACTAAACCTAACCCTAAACCTAGTCCGCACCCTGTCTTAAACCTTAACCCAAATCCTCACCCTAACCCTCACCCTCACCATAACCTTAATGATAACCCTAACCCTCACCCTCACCCTAACCATCACCCTAAAACCTACACACACCCTAACCTTCACCCTAAGCCTAACCCTAAACCTAACCTTCACCCTAACCGTCACCCTAACCCTAACCCTCACACTTACCCTAACCGTCACCCTAAACTTTACCCTCACCCTAACCCTACTCCTAACCCTCACACTAACCCTAACACTAACCCGCAGGCTAAACCTTATCCTAACCCTAAACCTAGCCCTAAATCTCACCCTAACCCTAACCCTAACCCTCAGCATAACCCTCATCCTAACCCTTACCCTAATCTTAACCCTCACCCTAACCCTAACCCTAACACTAACCTAAACCTCACCCTAACCCTAACCCTCACCCTCCCCATCACCCTCAGCCTAACCCTAATCCTAACCTAATCCTACTGCTCACCCTCACCCTAAATCTAACCCTAAACCTAACCCTAACACTCACCCTCAGCCTTAACCTACTCCTAACAATATCCCTAATCCTCAACTTAACCCTAACCCTCACCCTAATCCTAAACCTAACCCTCACCCTCAAACTCACCCTAAATCTAATCCACACCCTAACCCTAACCCTCACCCTCACCCTCAACCTAACCTTCACACTCACCCTAAACCTCACCCTAAACCTAACCCTACCCCTCTCCCTACTCCTCACCCTAACCCTAATGCTAACCCTAACCCTCAACCTATCCCTAACCCTACCCCTAACACTAACCCTCACCCTAACCCTAATCCTCACCCTAACCCTCACCCTCACTCTAAACATCACCCAAAACCTAACCCTCACCCTAACCCTAACACAAACCTAATCCAAACCCTCACAATGACCCTCACCCTCACCTTAACCTTAGCCTCAACCTAAACCTTAACCTCACCCTAACCATAAACATAACCCTTACACTAACCATAACCCTCACTCTAAACCTAAACCTTAACCTGACCCATGCCTTCACCGTCACCCTGACCCTCACCCTCAGTTTACCCATAACCCTAATCCTATTCCTAATCCTAAACCTCACCCTCAACCTAAACCTAACCCTCACCCTAAACATCACCCTAACCCTAAACCTCACCCAAACCTTAACCCTCACCCTAACCCTAACAATAACCCTCACCCTGAACCTAACCTCAGCCTAACCCTCACCCTCACCCAAGCCCTCACCCTAACCCTAACCTTAACCATAACCCTCAACCTCAACCTCCTCTTCCCCCTCAGCCTTACCCTAACATTAACCCTAATCCTAACCCTAACCCTTAACCCCACCCTCACCCTACACCTAAACCTAACCCTAACAATAACCCTCACCCTCATCCTAACCCTAACACTAACCCTAACAATAACTCTAACCCTAACTCTAACCCTTAAACTCACCCTAAGCCTAATCCTCACCCTAAACCTCAAGCACACCCTCACCCTCATCCTAACATTCACCCTAACCCTAACCTTAATCCTAATCCTAAACCTAACCCTCACCCTCAAACTCACCCTAACCAAAACTCTCACCCTAACCCTCAACTTCACCCTAATGCTAACCCTAACCCTAACCCTCAAACTAAACCTACCCCTAACACTAACCCTCACACTCAACCTAAACTTCAACCTAAACCTAAAATTACCCCTCCTCCTAACCATCACCCTAACCCTAACCCTAACCCTCAACCTAACCCTTACCCTACCCCTCACCCTCACCGTCACACTAACCCTAAACCCAATGCTAACCTTCAGCCTAACCCTAATCCTCACCCACAACCTAACCCGACACCTCACGCGAACCCTCACTCTCAACCGAACCCTCATCCTCACCCTAACCCTCACCCTCACCCTAAACATCACCCAAACCCTAACCCTCACCCTAACCCTGACACTAACCCTAACTCTCACCCTTAAACTCACCCTAAAACTTACCCTCACCCTAACCCTAACCCTAACACTTAACTTAACCTTCACCCTCACCCTGACGCTCCCCCTCTGCCTAACCCTAACCCTAACCCTATTCCTAATCCTAACTCTCACCCTCACACTCACGCTAAACCTAACCCTAACCCTAAAGCTCACCCTCACCCTCACCCTCTCCCTAGCTCTCACCTTTACCCTAAACTTCACCCTGACACAAACCATCACGCTAACCCTAACCCTCACCCTAACCCTAACCCAAACCCTCACCCTAAACCTAACCTCAGCTTGACCTTCACCCTCCCCCTAATCCTCACCCTAACCCTAACACTTACCTAAACGAAACCCTCACCCTCACCCTCACCCTAAACCTGACCCTCAACCTAGCTCTCACCCTAACCCTAAACCAGACCCTTACCCTCACCCTCAACCTCCCCTTCCCCCTCAGCATTACGCTAACCCTAACCCTAATCCTAACCCTAACCTTCAATCCCACCCTCACCCTAATCCTAACCCTAACGCTAACCCTCACCATCACCCTCACCCTAACCCTAACCCTAAACCTAACAATTAACCTAACCCAAACCCTAACCCTAAAACTCACCCTAACCCTCTCCCTAACCCTCACCCAAACACTTACCCTCACCCTAAATCTAACCCTAATCCTCACACTAAACCTAACCCTCACCCTAAACCTAACCCTAATCCTCAGCCTAACCCTCTCTCTATACCTAACCCTAATCCTCACCCTAGCCCTAACCTTAACCCTAACCCTCACCCTAACCCTCACCCTCATCCTAAACCTAATGCTAACACTAACCTTCAACCTCCCTTTAACCCTCACCCTGACCCTCACACTAAACCTAACCATAACCCTAACCCTCACCCTAACAATTACCCTGACCCTAACCCTCACCCTAAACCTAACCCGAACCCTCAACCTAACCCTAAACCTCATCCTAAAACTAAGCCTCACCCTCACCCTAAACCTCACCCTCTCCCTAAACCTCACCCTTGCCCTAAACCTAAACCTAACCTTCACTCTAACCCTCACGCTAAACCTAACCATAATCCTAACCCTAACCCTCACCTAAACGCTCACCATAACAATAAACCTCACCCTCTCCCTAACCTTCACCTTAACCATTACTCTCAACCTAACCCAAACCCTAACCCTAAACCTAACACTCACACTAACCCTAACCCTTACCCTCAGGCTAACCCTTATACTAACACTAAACCTAACCGTAACCCTCACCCTAACCCTAACCCTAAACCTCACCCTCAACCGCCCCTTCCCCTTCAGCCTTAACCTAACCCTAACCATAGTCCTAATCCTAACCGTCAACTACACTTTCACCCTAACCCTAACCCTAACCCAAATGCTAACACTCACCCTCACGCTCACCTAACCCTAACCCTAAACCTAACAATAACCCTAACCCTTACCCTAAAAATCACACTAACCTAATCCTAACCCTAACCCTCACCCTCACACTCACCCTCATTCTAACACTCACCCTCACCCTGACGCTCACCATCACACTAACCCTCACACTAACCTGAAACCTCACCCTAACCCTAGACCTAACCCTCACCCTCAATTTCATTATCACCCTCAGCAACCATAACCCTAATCCTAACCCTAACCCTCACCCTCACCCTAAACCTAAACCTAACCCTCACCCTGACCCTCACCCTCACCTGAACCCGCACCCTAACCCTCACCCTCACTCTCTGCCTCACATTCATCCTCAATCTCACCCTAAACATCACCCTATCCCTAACCCTCACACTAAACCTAATCCTAACCCTCACCCTAACCCTAAACATCATCCTAAACCTCACCTTAACCCTAACGCTAACCCTAACTCTCACCCTCACACTAACCCACAACCTAACTCTTATCCTCACACTAACCCTAACCCTAACCCTAACCTTCACACTAACCCTAACCCTCACCCTAACTCTATCCCTACACATCACCCTGACTCTCACCTAACCCTATCCCTCAACCACACGCTAATCCTCACCGTCACCAGAACCCTCACCCTCACCCGAACACCCACCCTCACCCTAACACTCACTCTCACAATAAATAATACCTAACCCTAACCCTAAACCTCACTCTAACCCTCACCCTAACCCTTACCCTAACCCTAACCCTCACCCTAAACCTAACCCTAACCCTCACACTAACCCGAACCCTCATCCTAACCCTAACTCTCACCCTCACCCTCTCCCTAACCCTAACCCTCATCCTAACCCTAATCTTAAACCTAATGCTAACCCTAAACCTCACCCTCACCGTAACCCTTACCCTCAGCCTAACCCTAACCCTAACCAACACACTAAACCTAACCCTCACACTAACCCTAAACCTAAACCTCACACTAAACCTAAAACTCAACCCTAACACTAACCCTACCCTTCAGCCTAACCCTAACCCTAAATCTAACTGTAACCCAAATCCTCACCCTATCCCTAACTTTAACCCTAACCCTCACCCTCAACCTTCCCCCTCAGCCTTACCCTAACCATAACCCTAATCCTAACCCTCAACCTAACCCTCACCCTAATCCTAGCCCTCAGCCTCACCCTAAACCTAACCCTAAACTTTACCCTCAACCTAACCCAAACCCTAACCCTAAACCTAACAATCACACTAACTGTAACCCTAACCCTCACCCTATACTTTATACTAACCCTAAACCTAAACCGAACCCTCATCCTAACCTGAACACTCACACTAAACCTAAACCTAACCCTAACCCTAAACCTCTCGCTAACCCTAAAAATCACCCTCACGCTCACACTCACCCTAAAACTTACCCTCATCCTAACCCAATTCCTAAAGCTTACCCTAACCCTAACTCTCACCCGAACACTCACCCTCACCCTAACCCTCACCCTCACACTAAACATCACCCTAAACTTAACCCTATCCCTCACCCTAACCATAACCGTCACCGTAACCCTAACCCTCACTCTAACCCTAAGCCTAACCCTCACCCTCATCCTCACCCTAACCCTAACCCTCAACCTAACCCTCCCCCTCACACTCACACTCACCCTAACCCTATACCTAACCCTAACGCTCACCCTAACCCTAATCCTCACACTAAGCCTAACCCTCACCCTAACCGTAACCCTACCTCTCAGACTGACCCTCACCTTAACCCTAACTCTAAACCTCACAATAACCCTAACCCTATCACTAACCCTCACACTAACCCTAACCCTAATACTGAACCTAACCCTTTACCCTCAACCTCACCCTAACCCTCACCCTAAGCCTTACCCACACCCTTGCTCTAATCCTAAACATAACCCTAATCCTCACCCTAACCCTAAACCTATCCCTAAACCTCACCCTAACCCTAACCTTCACCCTACCTCACACTCACCCTAACCGTAACACTAACTCTTACCATCACCCTAACCCTAACCCTAACCCTCGCACTAAACCTAACCCTCACACAAATTCTAATGTCACCCCTCACCCTAACCCTAACCCTCAACCTAACCCTAACACTTATCCTCACCCTATCCTTAACCTTAACCCAAAACTTCACCCTAACCCTCACCTTCACCCTCACCCTAATGCTAACCCTAAACCTCAGACTCAACCTAACCCTCACCCTGACACTTACCCTCACCCTAACCCTAACCCTAAACCTCACCCTAACACTAACCTTCACCCTCACCTTCACCCTAACCCTAAACCTAACCCTAACACTCATCCTAACCCTAAGGCTACACCTAATGCTAACCCTAAACTTCACACTCACCCTAACACTCACCCTCACCCTAATGCTAACCCTAAACCTCAGACTCAACCTAACCCTCACCCTGACACTTACCCTCACCCTAACCCTCACCCTCACCCTAACCCTAACCCTAAGCCTCACCCTAACACTAACCTTCACCCTCACCTTCACCCTAAACCTAAACTTAACCCTAACACTCATCCTAACCCTAAGGCTACACCTAATGCTAACCCTAAACCTAACACTCACCCTAACCCTCACCCTAACCCTTATCGTCACACTAACCCTAACCCTAACCCTCACACTAAACCTAACCCTCACCCTAACCCTAAGGCTACCCTTCCGCCTAACACTCACACTAAACCTAACCCTAAACCTAGTCCGCACCCTGTCTTAAACCTTAACCCAAATCCTCACCCTAACCCTCACCCTCACCATAACCTTAATGATAACCCTAACCCTCACCCTCACCCTAACCATCACCCTAAAACCTACACACACCCTAACCTTCACCCTAAGCCTAACCCTAAACCTAACCTTCACCCTAACCGTCACCCTAACCCTAACCCTCACACTTACCCTAACCGTCACCCTAAACTTTACCCTCACCCTAACCCTACTCCTAACCCTCACACTAACCCTAACACTAACCCGCAGGCTAAACCTTATCCTAACCCTAAACCTAGCCCTAAATCTCACCCTAACCCTAACCCTAACCCTCAGCATAACCCTCATCCTAACCCTTACCCTAATCTTAACCCTCACCCTAACCCTAACCCTAACACTAACCTAAACCTCACCCTAACCCTAACCCTCACCCTCCCCATCACCCTCAGCCTAACCCTAATCCTAACCTAATCCTACTGCTCACCCTCACCCTAAATCTAACCCTAAACCTAACCCTAACACTCACCCTCAGCCTTAACCTACTCCTAACAATATCCCTAATCCTCAACTTAACCCTAACCCTCACCCTAATCCTAAACCTAACCCTCACCCTCAAACTCACCCTAAATCTAATCCACACCCTAACCCTAACCCTCACCCTCACCCTCAACCTAACCTTCACACTCACCCTAAACCTCACCCTAAACCTAACCCTACCCCTCTCCCTACTCCTCACCCTAACCCTAATGCTAACCCTAACCCTCAACCTATCCCTAACCCTACCCCTAACACTAACCCTCACCCTAACCCTAATCCTCACCCTAACCCTCACCCTCACTCTAAACATCACCCAAAACCTAACCCTCACCCTAACCCTAACACAAACCTAATCCAAACCCTCACAATGACCCTCACCCTCACCTTAACCTTAGCCTCAACCTAAACCTTAACCTCACCCTAACCATAAACATAACCCTTACACTAACCATAACCCTCACTCTAAACCTAAACCTTAACCTGACCCATGCCTTCACCGTCACCCTGACCCTCACCCTCAGTTTACCCATAACCCTAATCCTATTCCTAATCCTAAACCTCACCCTCAACCTAAACCTAACCCTCACCCTAAACATCACCCTAACCCTAAACCTCACCCAAACCTTAACCCTCACCCTAACCCTAACAATAACCCTCACCCTGAACCTAACCTCAGCCTAACCCTCACCCTCACCCAAGCCCTCACCCTAACCCTAACCTTAACCATAACCCTCAACCTCAACCTCCTCTTCCCCCTCAGCCTTACCCTAACATTAACCCTAATCCTAACCCTAACCCTTAACCCCACCCTCACCCTACACCTAAACCTAACCCTAACAATAACCCTCACCCTCATCCTAACCCTAACACTAACCCTAACAATAACTCTAACCCTAACTCTAACCCTTAAACTCACCCTAAGCCTAATCCTCACCCTAAACCTCAAGCACACCCTCACCCTCATTCTAACCCTCACCCTCACGCTGACCCTCACCATCACACTAACCCTCACACTAAGCCTAACCCTCACCCTAGCCCTAACCCTAACTTTCACCCTCACTTTCCCTCTCACCGTCAGCCTCACCCTAACTCTAACAGTAATCCTAAACTGACCTCACTCTCACCCTCACCCTAACCCTCACACTCAACCTCACCATAACCCTAACTCTAACCCTCAACCTCACCCTCACCCTCACCCTCATCCTCAGCCTAAACCTCACCCTACCCCTAACCATAACCCTAACCCTCACCCTCACCCTCACCCTCACCCCAACCCTAAACCTAACCCTAACTCTCACCCCATCCCTAACCCTCACCCTATCACTAACTCTCACCCTTACCCTAATCCTAACCTTAACTCTAATACTAACCCTAACTCTAATACTAACCCTCAAGCTCACCATAACCCTCACCGAAAAACTTACCCTCAACCTCACCCTAAGCGTAACCCTAAACCTCAAAGTAACCCTAACATCCACCCTAATCCTAAACCTCACCTTAACCCTCAACCTCACCTAATCCTCAACCTAACCTTACCTTAAGCCTTACCTAAACTAAACCCTCAACCTCACTCTCACCCTAAACCTCACCCTCACCCTAGCCCACACCCTAACCCTAACCCTAAACCTAACCCTCACACTAAACCTCACACTACCCCTAAACCTTACCCTAAGCCTCACGCTCATCCTAACCCTAACCCTAACCCTAACTGTCACCCTAAACCTACCCCTAAACCTAACCCTCACTCTAACCCTAAACCTCAACCTCAACCTCAAGCTCACCCTCACCCTCAGCCTAAAGCTAGTGCTACCCTAATCCTAACCCTCACTCTAAAACTAAATCTAACCCTAAACCAAACATTCCCCCTCCCCCTCACCCTCACTCTAATTCTCACTCTAACCCTAACCCTGATCCTCAACCTCACTCTCACCCTCAGCCTAACCCTAGTCCTTACCCTCATCCTAACACTCAACCTACCCCTGACCCTAACCCTAAACCTCACCCTAACCCTCACCCTCACCATAGTCCACACCCTAACCCTAACCCTAAACCTAACCCTCACACTAACCCTAACCCTAACCCTCACCCTAAACCTTATCCTAACCCTAAACCTAAAACTAACCTTCACACTAACCGAACCCTAACCCTAACCATAACCTAACCCTAACCCTCACACTAACACTAACCCTAACCCTCAGCCTAATGCTCATCCTAACCGTAACCCTAACCCTAACCCTAAACCTCAACCTAACCCTCATGCTAACCCTAACACTAACACTAACTCTAAACCTGACCTTCAATTTCACCCTCCCCATAACCCTAACTCTAACCCTAAACCTCACACTCACATTAACCCTAATCCTATCACAAACCTTAAACCTCACCCTAACTCTCACCCTAACCCTCACCCTAAACATCACCTTAACCTTAACCCACACCCTAACCCTAACCATAACCCTCACCCTAACGATAATCTCAGCTTAACCCTAAACCTGAAGTAAACGACACCCTCAACCTCACCCTCAACCTAGCCCTCACACTCACCCTAACCCTAACACTAAACATCAACCTCATCCTCACCCTCACCCTCAGCCTAAGCCTAACCCTAACCTAACCCTACTCCTCAACCTCACCCTCATGCTCAACCGAACCCTAACCCTAACAATAAATCTAACCCTCACCCTAACACTAATCCTCAACCTCACCCTAAACCTAATCCTAACCCTAACTCTAATCCTAACCCTCACCCTCCCCCTAACCCTAACCCTAACCCTCACACTAACCCGAACCTTCACCCTAACTTTAACACTAACCCTAAACCTTACCCTCACAATCACCCTAAATCTAACCCTGACCCTCACCCTAACCCTAACCCTAACAGTACCCCTAAACCTAGTCCTCACACTAACCCTGTCACCCACACCTTATCCCGAACCCTCACCCGAAACCTCACACTAACCCCAAACCTAATCCTAACCCTAACTCTCCCACTACACCTAACCCTCACCCTAACTATAACCCTACACAGCAGCCTAAACCTCACCCTAACCCAAACCCTAACCCTAATCCTCACCCTATACCTAAACCTATCCTTAACCCTCACACTCACCCTAGCCCTCACCCTAACCCTACCCCAAACCCTAACCCTAATTCTAAACCTAATTCTCACCCTATCCCTAACCCTAATCCTAACCCTCACCCTCACCCTAGTCCTCACCCTAACCTCACCCTAACCCTATCCCTAAACCTAAACCTCACCCTCACCCTAACCCAAACCCTAACATTCACCCTAACCCTAATCCTAACCCTGACCCTAAATTTAACCCTAAAAGTCACACTAACCCTAACCCTCACCGTAACGCTAACCCTACCCCACAGCCTAACCCTCATCCTAAACCTAACACTAACCCTATCCCTCATGCTAACCCTACCCTAACATTAAACCTAACCCTCACCCTAACGCTAACCCTCACCCTCACCCTCACACTCACACTCACCCTCAGTCTAACCCTAACCCTAATCCTAAACCTAACCCTCATCCACACTCTCACCATAACTCCAACCAGAACCCTAACCATAACGCTCCCACTCCCCCTCCACCTCACCCGAAACCTCACTCTCACCCTAACACTCACCCTCACCCTAACCCTAACCCTAATACTAAACCTCACCCTAACCCTAAGCCTTACCCTCACCCTCAACCTCACACTCACCATAACCCTAACCATCACCATCACCCTAACCCTAACCCTAACTATAACACTCACACTCACCCTAACCCTAACCCTCCCCCTCACCTGAACCTTCACCCTCACCCTCACCCTAAACATCACCCTAACAATAACCCTCACCCTAATCCTAACCCTAACGCTCACCCTAACCCTAACCCTCACCTTAACCCTCAACCTCATCCAAATTCTCACCGTAATCTTACCCTAATCCTTACCTAAACTAAACCCTCACCCTCACCGTAAACCTAAACCTCACCCTCACCCTAAAGCTAACCCTAACCCTAACCCTCACACGCACCCTCACCCTCACCTCACCACAACCCTATCCCTCACCCTCAACCTAAACCTAACCCTAACACTTGCCGTCACCCTAATCCTCACCCTAAACTTAACCCTAAACCTAACCCTCACCCACATGCTCACCCTAACACTAACACTAAAACTATCCCTCACCCTCAGTCTAACCCTCACCCTCACGCTTACTCTCACCCTAAACCTAATCCTCACACTAACTCTAAACCTAAACCTAACCCTAACCCTAACCCTCACCTTAATCCTGACCCTGATCTTAACCCTCAGCCTATCTCTAACACTAAACCTAAATCTCACCCTCACCTAATGCTCACCGTCACCATAAACCTCACCCTAAACCTAACCCTCAACCACACCATAAATCTCACCCTCACCCTTACTCTCACCCTAAGCCGAAACCTAACTCTAACCCTAATCCTAAACCTAAACCTCACCCTCGCCCGAAAGCTAACACTAACTGTAAACTTCACCCTCACCATCATACTAACACTAATCCTAAACCTAACCCTCACACTCACCCTATACCTAACCCTAATCTTCACCGTCACCCTCACCCTTACCCTAAACGCAAACTTAACCATCATCCTAACCCTAACCCTAACCCTAACCTACACCCTAAATCTAACCCTAACCCTAAACCTCACCCTCACCCTAACCTTCACCCTCACATGAAACCACAATCTCACCCTAACCCTCACCCTCACCCTAAACATCACCCTAACCCGAACCCTAAACATAACCCTCACCTTCACCCTAATCCTAACAATAACCCTAACCCTCACCCTTAAACTCACGCTAACCCTAACCCTCACTCTTACCCTAAACCTCATCCTAAAACTTAATCTTACCCTAAAACTAACACAAACCCTAACCCTCACACTAAAACTAACCCTCACCCTCACACTAAACCTAACCCTATCCCTCACCGTAACCCTAACCATCACCCTAAACTTAACCCTAACCCTCATCCTCACCATAGCCCTCACACTTACCATAATCCTAACCCTTACCCTAACCCGAACCATGAACCCTAACCCTCACCCTCACCCTCACCCTAAACCTAAACCTAAACCTACTCCTCACGCTCACCCTAACCCTAACCCTAACCCTCACCTTAACACTCACTCTAATCCTATCCCTGATCCTAACCCTCACTCTAAAGCTAACACTAAACCTAAACCTCACCCTCACCCTGACCCTCACCATCACCCTAACCCTCACCCAAACCCGAACCCTCACTTCAACCTAATCTTCACTATCACCCTAACCCTAAACCTAACGCTAAACCTCTCCCTAACCCTCACCCTCACCCTCACACTCACCTTAAGCCTAACCCTAAACCTAATCCTAATCCGAACCCTCAACTTCACCCTAAACCTAACCCTAACCATCACCCTCACACTCACCATTACCCTAACACCAACCCTAACCCTTACCCTAACCCTAACCCTCATCCTAACCCTAACCCTAACCATAACAATAACCCTCACCCTAACCCTAACCCTAACAAAAACCCTATCCCTCACCATAACACTTATCCTCACACTTACCCTAAACCTATCCCTAAACCTCACACTAACCCTAAACCTCACCCTAACCCTGACCCTATCCTTCACCCTAATCCTAACCCTAACCCACAGCCTAAACCTAACCCTAACCCTCACCCTCACCCTAACCCTCATCCACACCCTAATCCTCAACCTCACCCGAACCATCACCCTCACCCTTACACTCACCCTCACCCTAAACATCACCCTAAACCTAACCCTCACCCTAACGCTAAACATAACCCTCACCCTCACCCCAACTGTAATCCTAACTCTAATACGAACCCTCACTCTGACCCTCACACTCACACTCACGCTAAACCTAAACCTCACTCTCACTCTAACCCTCACTGTAACCCTTAACCTTACCCTAACACTAACGGTAATCCTAACCCACTCCCTCACACTAAACCTAACCCTCACCCTCACCCTAACCCTAACCCTCACACTACCCCTCACCCTAACAATTACCCTCACCCTAACCAAACCCTAACCCTCACCCTCACCCTAGCACTCACCCTTAAACTAATCCTATCCCTAACCCTAACCCTATCCTTAAAACTAACCCTCACCCTCACCCTCATCCTGACCCTCATCCAAACCGTAACCCTAACCCTAAACCTAACCCTCACCCTCACCCTCACCCTAACCCTAACACTAACTCTAATTCAAACCCTAACCCTCACTCACACCCTAAACCTCACCCTAATCCTTAGCCTCACCCTCACCCTAACCGGAACCCACACCTTAACCTTAACCCTCACCCTACCCCTAACCCTAACCCTCACACTCACACTCACCCTAAAACTAGCCCTATCCCTCATCCTCACCCTAACCCTAAATCTAATGCTAACCCTAACCCTCATCCTCACCTGAACCCTAACCCTACCCCTCACTCTAACCCAAACCCTAACCCTAATGCTAACCCTGAGCCTCACCCTCACCCTAACCCTCACCCTAATCCTTACCCTCACCCTCTCCCTCACCTTTACATTAAACCTACCCATCAGCCTAACACTCACCTTATCCCTTAATCTCAGTATAAACCTAACACTAACCCTAATCCTGACACTAACCCTAAACCTAAACCTAACACTAATCCTCACTTTAACTGTCACCCAAATCCTAACCTTGACCCTAACCCTCGCCCTAACGCTAACACTAAACCTAAACCTCACACTCTCTAACCCTCATGTCACCCTAACCCTCAACGTCACCCTAACCCTCACCGTAATCCTAACCCTCACCCTAAACCTCACCCTAACCCTTACACTCACCATAAAATTAACCCTAATCCACACCCTAACCCTAACCCGAACCCGAACCCTCACCCTCACACTCACCCTAACTGTAACCCTAACACTCACCCCAACCATAAACCTTATCCTAACCCTAACCGGAACTCTAACCCTATACCTCACCCTAACCCTAAGGCTAAACCTTACGCTACTTCTTACACTCATCCTAATCCTCACCCTAACCCTTTTCCTCACACTAACCCTAATCCTAACCCTCACACTAATCCTAACCCTCAACCTAACCCACACCATCACCCTAACCCTCACCCTAACCCTAACCCTCACCTACAACCTAACCCTCACCCTCACCCTCACTCTCACCCTCAGCCTAACCCTAACCCTAATCCTAACCCTAACCCTCAGCCTAACCCTAACCCTAACCCTCACATTAACCCTAACCCTCACCTTCAACCTCACCCTCAGCCTAATCCTCACCCAAAACCTAACCGTAACCCTTTCCTAACTTAAAACCCCACCCTCACCCTAACCCTCACCCTAACCCTCTCCCTCAGCCTAGCCCTCACCCTAAGCCTAACCCTAACCCAACCCTCAGCATCAACCTCATCTTCAACCTAGGCCTCACCTTAACACTAAACCTAATCCTAAACTTAACCATCACCCTCACCCTCACTCTAACCCTAACCATAAACCTAATGCTAACCCTAAACATCACCCTCACCTTAACCCTAATCCTAACCATCAACCTAATCCTAACACTAACCCTAATGCTACACCTAACCCTAACCATCACACTAAGACTAATGCTAACCTTAATACTCAACCTCACCCTAAACCTCACCATAAATCTTACCCTCATCCTAACCCTCACCATAACCCTAAACCTAAACCAAACCCTCACCCAAACACTCACCCTAACCCTTAAACTAACCCTATCCCTCACCCTAACCCTAAGCCTCACCCTAACCCTCACCCTCAACCTAACCCTAATGCTAACCCGAACCCAAACCCTTACCCTAACCCTCACCCTAACCCTAACCCTCACCCTCAAAATAACTCTCACTATAACCCTTACCCTCACCCTAACCCTAAGCCTAACATTAACACTAAAACTCACCCTAAACCTCACCCTAACATCAACCCTCAAACTCACCCTAACCCTCACCCTAACCCTTGCCCTCACCCTAACCGTAACCCTAAACCTAAGCCTCACACTAACACTAACTCTAACCCTCAGCCTAACCCTCATCCTAACCCTAACCCTAACCCTAAACCTAACCCTCACCTTCACCCTCACCCTAACCATAACCCTAACTCTAATCCTCATGCTAACCCTCACCCTCATTCTCACCCTAATCCTAACCATAACCATAACCCTGACAATAACACTAACCCTAACCCTAACCCTAAACCTCACCCTCACCCTCACCCTCACCCTAACCGGAACCCTAATCCTAACTCTCACCCTCAACCTTACCCTCAACCTCACCCTGACCCTCAAACTCACCCTCACCCTAACCCTCAGTCTAACCCTAACACTCACCCTAACCCTCACCCTCACCCTCAACCTCACCCTCTCGCTCAGCCTAACCCTTACACTAACCCTAATCCTAACCCTAAACCTTACCCTCACCCTAAACCTAACCCTAACCGTCACCCTCACACTCACCCTCACCCTAAACCTAACCCTCACGCTGAACCTCACTCTCACCCTAACCCTCACTGACACCCTAAAAATCAACCTAACCCTAACCCTCACCCTAAACAAAACCCTTATCTTAACCCTAACCCTAACCCTCACCCTAACCATATCCCTAAGCCTCACACTCACCCTAACCTTAACCCTAACCCTAAGCCTAAACCTAACCCTTACCCTAACTCTAACCCTAACCCTCATCCTCACCCTAACCCTTATCCTCACACTAAACCTAACCCTCAGCCAAACCCTCACCCTAACCCTAAATGTAACCCTCACCCTAACCCTAAACCTTACCCTAACTCTAAACCTACCGCTCACACTAAAACTCACCCTCACCCAAACCCTAACCCTGACCCTCACCCTAAACCTAACCCTTACCCTAACGTTAACCTTAACCTTTATCCTCATACTAAACCTAACTCTAACCCTACCCCTAACCCTCACACAAACCCTAACCCTCTCCCTAACCTTAACCCTACACCTCACCCTAATTCTCACCCTAACCCTAAACCTCACCCAAACCCTTATCCTAACCATCACCCTCACCCTAACGCTCACCGTCACCCTAACCCTCACCCTAAACCTAACCATAACCCTAAACCTCACCCTAACCCTAACACTAACCCTAACCCTCACAATCACTCTAATCCTTAACCTCACCCTAACCCTAACCCTTACCCTTAACATAACCCTCACCCTAATCCTAACATTCAGCCTAACCCTAACCCTAACCCTTACCCTAACCCTCCTCCTAACCCTAACCCTAACCCTCACCCTAACACTAACCCTAACGGTATCCCTAACCCTCAAAAACACACTAACCCTCAACCTCACCCTCATCCTATCGCTAACGCTAACCCTAATCCTAACATTCAACCTCACACTCATCCTCACTGTAACTCTAACCCCCACCCTAACCGAAAACCTCACCCTCACCCTCACCCTAACCCTCACCCTCACCATCACCCTAACCCTAACACTAAACCCTCACCCTAAGTCTCACCCTAACCCTAATGCTAACCCTAACCTTAACCTTCACCCTAACCCTAACCCTCACCCGCCTCACTCTCACATTCACCCTCACCCTAAACATCACCCTAACCATAAGCCTCACCCTAAACCTAACCCTAAGACTCACCCTAAACCTAACCCTCAACCTCACCTTCACACTCACCCTAACCCTCATCCTCACCGTAGCCCTCACCCTAAACATAAACCTAACCTTAACCCAAACACTAAGCCTCACCCTCACCCTCACACAAACTCTAACCATAAACCTAACCCTCACCCTAACCTTAACCCGAATCCTAATTCTAACCCTCACTGTCACCATCACCTTCAAACTAACCCTCAACCTCAAACTCACCTTCACCCTAACCCTCAAACGAACCCAAACCCGTAACCCTAAACTTCTCCCTAAACATAACCCTACCCTTCACCCTAAACCTCACCCTAAACCTAACCCTCACCCTAACCCTAATCCTAAACCTCACCCTCTCCCTAACCCTCAATGTCACCCTATCCCTCACCCTAAACCTAACCCTAAACCACACAAGAACACTCAACCTCACCCAAACCCTCACCTCACCCGAACCCGAATAATCACCTTTACCCTTGGCCTCACCCTAACCCTCACCCTAACCCTAACACTCAACCTAAACCTCACTCTCATCCTAATCCTCACCGTAACCCTAACCCTAACCCTTACCTAACCAAAACACTCACCCTCACCATCACACTCACTCTAACCCTCACACTCACCATAGCCTTCACCCTAAACCTAAACCTCACCCTAACCATAACCCTAAGCCTCACCCTCACCCTAACCCTAACCATAACCCTAAGGCTAATCCTAAATCTAACCCTCAACATCACCCTCATCCTAAATCTAACCATAAACCTAACCCTAACCCAGAACCTCACCCTCACACTAACCCTAATCCTCACCCTATCCCTAACCCTAACCCTAACCTACACCCTAACCCTCACCCTCAATCTAACCCTAATGTTAACCCGAACCCAAACCCTCACCCTAACGCTCACCCTAACCCTTACCCTAACCCTAACCCTAACGCTCACCCTCACAATAACTCTCACTATAACCCTTACCCTCACCCTAACCCTAACCCTTACATTAATCCTAAAACTCACCCTAAACCTCACCTTAACCCTAACCCTCAAACTCAATCTAACCCTCACCCTAAACCTTACCCTCACCCTAACCGTAACTGTAACCCTCACACTAACCCTAACTCTAACCCTCATCCTATCCCTCATCCTAAACCTAACCCTAAACCTAATACTAACCCTAACCCTCACCCTCACCCTCACCCTAACCCTATCCCTAACCCTAACCCTCACCTTCACACTAAACCTAACCCTAACCATCACCCTCACACTCACCCTTATGCTAACCCCAACACTAAGCCTTACCCTAACACTAACCCTCACCCTAACCCTAACCCTAACCATAACTCTCACCCTCACCCTCATCCTAACCCTAATCCTAACCCTAATCCTACCCTTCACCCTAACTCTTAACCTTACACTAACCCTAACTCTAACCCTAAACCTCACCCTAACCCTAACCCTAACCCTCACCATCACCCTAACCCTCACCCTCACTGCAACCCTAACACTTGCCCTATACCTAAACCTCAGCCATAACCTAACCCTAACCCTAACCCTCACCCTAAGCCTAACCCTAAAGCTCACCCTAACCCCCACCCTCCTTCTCACCCTCACCCTAACCCTCACCCTCACCCTGATCCTCACACTAAAACTAAACCTAATCCTAACCCTAAGCCTCACCCTCACCCTCACCCTATCCTTAACCATAATTATAATCCTAGTCCTAACTCTAACCCTCCTGCTCACCCTCACTATAATTCTAACCCAAACCCTAACCCTCACCCTCACTCTCAGCTAACTCTAACCCTAACCCTAATCCTAATTCTAACCCTCACCATCACCCTAACCCAAAATGTACCCCTAACCCTAATCCTAACCCAGACCCTCAACTAACCCTAAACCTAACCCTAACCCTTTCTCTAACCCTAAACCTAGCCATCACTCTCACTCATACCCTCAACCTCAGCTAACTGTAACCCTAACCCTAATCCTAAACCTAACCCTCACACTCACATTCACCCTAACCCTAACCCAAACCCTCACCCTCGCCCTAAGGCTAACCCTAACCCTCACCCTCACCCACACCCTAAACTTTAACCTCACCCTAACCCTAACCCTAACCCTAAAACTACCCCTCAGCCTAACACTAACCCTCATTCTTAACCCAACCCTGTGCTAATACAAATGCTCATTCTCAACATAAGCCTCAGCCTAAACCTTACCCTCACAATAACCCTAACCCTCACCCTACCCCTTCTCACCCTAAGCCAAACCCTAACCCTAACCCTAAACTTCACCCTAATCCTCACCCTAACCCTCACCCTAACCCTAACCCTAACCCTCAACCTAACCCTCACCCTAAGCCTAAACCTAACCCTAACATTCACCCTCAAACTAAATGTCAATAAAACCCTTACCCTCACCCTAATCCTAACCGTAACCCTAACCCTAACCCTCACCCGAACCCTCACTCTCACCTTCACCGTCACACTAAACATCACTCTAACCCTAACCCTCACCCTAACCCTAACCCTAACCCTCACCCTAACCATAACCCTCAACTTAAACCTCACCCCCACCCTAATCCTCACCCTAAACCTAACCTTAACGTTTCCTAAACAAAAACATCACCCTCACCCTAAACCTAACCCTAAACTTAAATTTCACAGTCACACTCACCCTCACCCTCAGCCTCAACCTAACACTAAACCTAATCCTAACTCTAAACCTGACCCTTACCCTCACTCTAACCCTAACACTAACCTGCACCCTAACCCCAACCCTAACAATCATCCTAACCCTAACCCCAATGCTAACCCTAACGCTCACCCTTAACCTAACCCTGACCCTATCCCTTACACTTAATCTAACCCTCACACTCACCCTAACCCTAACCCTTACCCTCACCATTACCCTATCCCTCACCATCAAACTAACCCTCACCCTAATCCTTACGCTCAACCTAACCCTCACCCAGCCCTTACAAGAACCCTAACCCACACCCTAACCCTCACCCTAACACTAACGCTAACACTAACCCTCAGTCTCAACCTAACACTTACCCTAAACCTTATCCTCACACTAACCCAAACCCTAATCGTAACCCTCACAGTAAGCCTAACCCTCATCCTAACCCTAAACCTAACTCTCACCCTAACCTTCACCCTAACCCTAAACCTAACCCTAACCCTCAACCTAACCCTAACCCTCAACCTCACCCTAATCCTCACCCTAAACCTAACCCTAAACCTAACCCTAACCGTTACCCTGCCACTCACCCTCACCCTCACACTAAACCTCACGCTCAACCTCACCCTCACCCTAACCCTCACCGTCTCCCTAAACACCACACTAACCCTAACCCTCACACTAACCCTAAACGTAACCTAACCTTAAACTTAAACCTAACCCTTACCCTAACCCTAATCCTAAGCCTAACCCTCACCCTAACCCTAACCCTAACCGTAAGCCTCACCCTAATCCTTACCCTAACCCTAACCCTTACCATAACCCTAACCCTAATCCTAACCCTCACCCTAAACCTTATTCTAACCTAAACCCTCACCCTAATCCTCACCCTAACCCTTATCCTCACACTAACCCTAACCTTAATCCTCAGCATCACCCTCACCCTAACCCTAAACCTAAAACTAACGCTCAACCTAAACCTAACCCTTACCCTAACCCTAAAACTAACACTCACACTAACCCTCACCCTAACCCTAACACTAACCTCACCCTCACCCTCACCCTCACCCTAACCCAAACCCTAACCCTAACTCTCACCCTAAATCTAACCCGAATCCTAACCTTAACCCTCACCATCACCATCACCCTCACCCTAACCATCAACCTCAAACTCACCTTCACCCTAACCCTCAAACTAACACTAACCTTCACCCTAACCCTAACCCTCTCCCTAACCCTAAACTTACATCTCATCCTAAGCCTCACCCTAAACCTAACCCTCACCCTAAACTTAATCCTAACCCTCACCGTCACCCTAATCCTCACCCTAAACTTAACCCTAGCCGACACCCAAACCCTGAACCTCACCTGAACCCTCACGCTCACCCTCACCCTAAACCTCAACCCAAACCTCAGCCTCATGGTAACCCTCACCCTAAACATAACCCTTAACCTAAACCTCACCCTCACCCTAATCCTCACCCTAACCCTAACCCTAACCCTTACCTAACCAAAACCCTCGACCTCACTCTCACACTCATCCTAACCCTCATCCTCATCGTAGACCTCACCGTAAACCTAAACCTCACCCTAAACCTAACCCTAACCCTCATCCTAAACCTAAACCTAACCCTCACCCTAACCCTAATCCTAACCCTAACCCTAACCTTCACCCTAAATCTATCCCTTACACTAACCCTAACCCTAACCCTAAACCTCACCCTAACCCTAACCCTAACCCTAAACGTCACTCTCACCCTAAACCTAACCCTAAACCTAACCCTCACCATAACCCTAACCCTTACCCTGGCCCTAACCGTCACCCTAATCCTAACATTCACCCTAACCCTAACCCTACCCCTTACACTAACCCTCATCCTAACCATAACCCTAACCCTAACCCTCACCCTAACACTAACCCTAACCCTTCCCCTAACCCTCAAAAACACCCTAACCCTCACCCTAACCCTAATGCAAACCCAAACCCTAAACCTCACCCTAAACCTAACCCTAACCCTAAACCTCACACTAACCCTAACCATCACTCTAACCCTAAACTTCATCCTATCCCTGACCCTCACCCTAATCCTCACCATAACACTAATCTTGACCGTTACCTAACCGAAACGTTCACCCTCACTCTCACCCTCACCCTAACCCTCAACCTCACATTAGACCTCACCATAAACCTTACCCTAAACCTAACAATAACCCTCACACTAACCCTCACCGTCACCCTAAACGTAACCCTAAGCCTTACCCTCACCCTAACCCTAACCCTAACTCTAACCCTCATACTAACACTAACCCTCATCCTAGCCCTGAACCTCACCCTCACCCTAAACCTCACCCTAATCCTTACCCTCACCCTAACCCTAACACTAACTCTAACCCTCAAACTAACCCTAAACCTCATCCTAAACCTCACTCTAAAACTTACCCACAACCTAGCCCTAACCCTAACCCTAACCTTAATCCTAATATTAACCCTAACCCTCACCCTATCCCTCAACCTAATTCTAACCCTAACTCTAACCCTAACCGTCACCATAAAGCTCACCCTTACCCTAAGCCTAGCCCTCACCCTAACCCTCACTCTATCCCTAACCCAACCCTATCCCTCACTCTCACCCTAACCCTCACACTCACACTCACCCCAACCCTAACCCTAATAGTCACCCGAACCCTCACCCTAACCCTAATCCTAATCATAAACCTCAACCTCACCCTAACCCTTATTCTAACCCTATCTATCACCCTCACCCTAACCCTCACCTTAACACTTACCCTCCCCCTAAATCTAACCCTCACTCTAACTCTAACCCTCACACTAACCCTAACCTTAACCCTCACCCTTTCCTTAACCCTAATATTAAACCTAAACTTCATGCTAAGCCTCAAACTAACCCTAATATTAACCCTAACCCTCACCATCACCCTAACCCAATCCCTAACACTAAACCTAACCCTAACCCTCACCCTAACACTAATGCTAACCCTAACCATCACCCTCACCCTAAGCCTCACCCTAGCCTTATACTCACCTTAACTCTAACCCTAATCCTGACCCTAAACCTCACAAAAAAACCTATCACTCAGCCTACCCCTAACCCTAACATTCACCCTAACCCTAACCATAACCCTCACCCTAACCCTCACCTTAAACTTTTCCCTAACCCTAAACCTCATCCTATCCCTAACCCTAACCATAACTGTCACCCTCACACTAAGCATAACCCTCATGCTAACACTCACCATCACTCTAATCCTCACCCTAATCCTAACCCTAAACCTCACCCTAACCCTAACCCTAACATTAATCCTAACCCTCACACTAAACCTCAACCGAACCCTACCCCTACCCCTACGCCTAACCCTCACCCTAAACCTCACACTTACCCTAAACCTCACCCTCACCCTAACCCTCACCCTGACCCTTACCCTCACGTTATCCCTAAAACTAAACCTAACACTAAACCTCACACTAAACCTATCCCTCACCTTCCCCCTAACCCTAACATTCACCCTAAAACTAAGCCTAACCCTCACCCTAACCCTCACTGTAAATTTTACCCTAACCCTAAACCTATCCCTAACCCCAATTCTCACCCTAACCCTAACGCTAACCCTCACCTTCACCGTAGCGCTCACTCTAACCCTCAATCAAACCCTAACCCTCACCGTAACCCTAACCCCTACCCTAATACTAACCCTCACCCTCACCCTAACCCACACCCTAACCCTAACACTAACCAAAACCCTCACCCTAACCTCACCCTAACCCTAACCATAACCCTAATCCTCACCCTCACACTAAACCTCATCTTAACCCTAACACTAACCCTCACCCTCACCCTAAACCTCACCACAACTCTTACCCTCAAACTAACCCTCACCCTATCACTCACCCTAACCCTCACCCTAAACCTTACCCTAACCCTAACCCTTACCCTTACCGTAACACTTACCCTAACACTAACCCTCAACCTCACCCTAAAACTTACCCTAGACCTAACTCTAACACTAACCAAAACCCTCACACTAACCCTCACCATAACTCTAACCCTCACCCTACCCCTAACCCTAATCCTAACACTCAACCTCACCCTAACCCTCACCTTAACACTTACCCTCACCCTAAACCTAACCGTAACCCTCACCCTATCCCACACCCTAACCTTAACCCTAACCCTCACCCTCACTCTAAACCTTACCCTCACCCAAGCCCTAACCCTAACCCTCACCGAAACCCTCACCTTAAACTTAACCCTAAACCTAACCCTAACCTTCACCCTAACTCTCCCCATAACCCTAAAC
This sequence comes from Dipodomys merriami, assembly GCF_024711535.1. Classification (NCBI taxonomy): domain Eukaryota; kingdom Metazoa; phylum Chordata; class Mammalia; order Rodentia; family Heteromyidae; genus Dipodomys; species Dipodomys merriami. The sequence goes on from NW_027203449.1 coordinate 749,624, forward strand.
CTAACCCTAATCCTCACCCTAACACTAAACCTAACCCTAAACCTTACCCTCACTCTAACCATAACCCTAACCCACACAGTAACCCTAACTCTCACCCTAACCCTAACCCTATCCCTCCCTGTAACCCTCGCCTAACACTAACCCTAAACCTAAACCTCACCCTAACCCTAACCCTACCCCTCATGCTCACCCTAACCTTCAACCTCACACTAACCCTCAGCCTAACCCTAACCCTCACCCAAACCCTAACCCTCACGAGAACCCGAACTCTCACCCTCAGCCTCACCATCACCCTAAACATCCCACTAACCCTAACCCTCACCCTAACCCTAAAATTAACACTCAGTCAAAACCTAATGGTCACCTTAACCCAAAACCTCACCCTAATCCTCAAACTAACCCTAACACTAACCATTACCCTAACCCTAACCCTCACCCTCAGCCTCACCCTCACCCTAACCCTAACCCTCACCCTCACCATCACCCTAAACATAACACTAACCATCACCCTCACCCTAATCCTTAACCTCACCCTAACCGTCACCCTAATCCTAACATTAACCCTAACTCTACCGCTTACCCTAACCCTCATCCTAACCCTAACCCTAACCCTCACGCTAACCCTAACCCTAACCCTACCTCTAACCCTCAAAAACACCCTAACCCTGACCCTAACCCTAATGGAAACCGGAACCCTAAAACTCACCCTAACCCTAACCCTAAACCTAAACCTCACACTAACCCTAACCATCACTCTAACCCTAAACTTCATCCTATCCCTGACTCTCACCCTAATCCTCAGCCTAACCCTTATCTTAACCCTTACCTAACCAAAACGCTCACCCTCACCCTCACCCTCACCCTAACCCTCAAACTCACATTAGACCTCACCATAAACGTTACACCTTAAACCTTAAACCTAACAATAACCTCACACTAACCCTCACCGTCAACCTAAACCTAACCCTAAGCTTTAGCCTCACCCTAACCCTAACCCTAACTCTAACCCTCACACTATCACTAACCCTCATCCTAACTCTAACCTTCACCCTCACCCTAAAGCTCACCCTAATCCTTACCCTCACCCTAACCTAACCCTAACTCTAACCCTCAAACTAACCTTAACCCTCATCCTAACCCTCACTCTAACACTTACCCACAACCTAACCCTAACCCTAACCCTAACCCTAAACCTAACCCTAACACTAACCCTAACCCTAAACCTAATATTAACCCTAAACCTCACCCTATCCCTCAACCTAATCGTAACCCTAACCCTAATCCTAACACTCACCCTAAAGCTCACCCTTACCCTAACCCTCAACCTTAACCTAACCCTCACCTTAACCCTTATCCTCACCATCAGCCTCAGCCTAAAAAAAAACCATAACCCTAAACCTCACCATCACCCTCACCCTAACCCTAACCCTAACCCTCATCCTAACCCTAACTCTAACCCTCACCCTCACCCTCAGCCTAACACTAACCCTAACCCTAAAGCTAAACCTAACCCTCACCCTCACTCTAACCCTAACCATACCCCTCACGCTAAACCTCATCCTAACCCTAACCCAAACCCTAACCCTAAACCTCACCTTCACCTTCAGCCTAAGCCTAATCCTAACCCTCACCCTCACCCTAACTCTCAAACTAATCCTAACACTCCCAATAACCCTGAACCTCACCCTAATCCTAACCCTAACCCTCACCCTCACCCTAACACTAATATTAACCCTAACCCTCACCCTATCACTCAAACGTAATCCTAACCATAACCCCAACCCTAAACCTCACCCTCACCTTCAGCCTAAGCCTAACCCTAACCCTCAACCTCACCCTAACCCTCACACTAACCCTAACCCTCACCGTAAACCTAACCCTACCCCTTACCATAAACCTCATCCTATCCCTAACTCTAAACCTAACCCTCACCCTAACCCTAACTCTAACTCTAACCCTCAAACAAATACTAACCCTCACCTCAACCTCACCCTCAACCTAACCCTAAACCTAACCCTAAAGATAAACCTAACCCTCACCCTCACCCTAACCCTAACCATACTCCTCACCCTAACCCTCATCCTAACTCTAACCCAAACCGTAACCCTAACCCTCACCCTCACCCTCAGCCTAACCTTAACCCTAATCCTCACCCTCACTCTAACCCTCAACCTAACCCTAATACTCACAATAACCCTTAACCTCACCCTAATCCTAACCCTAACCCTCACCCTAACCCTAACCCTAACACTCACACTAACACTTACCGTCACACTAACACTCACCCTAACACTAACCCTAACCCTAACCCTAACCCACCCCATAAATCTCAGCCTCACCCTAACCATCAACCAAAACCTAACCCTCAACCTAACCCTCACCACAACTCTAAACCTTACCCGAATCCTCACCCTCACCCTAACCCTCACCCTAACCCTTACCCTCACCCTAAGCCTAACCGTAACAATCACACTAACGCTTAATCTCACGCTAAACCTAACCCTAACCCTCAACCTAGCACTCATCCTAAACCTAACCCTAACCCTGACCCTCACCCTCACCCTAAACCTAACACTAACCATCACCCTCACCCTAATCCTTAACCTCACCCTAACCCTAACCCTTACCCTTACCCTAACCGTCACCCTAACCCTAACAATAACCCTAACCCTCATCCTAACCCTAACCCTAATCCTAACCCTCACCCTCAACCTAAGGTTAACCCTAAACATAACACTAACGCTCACCTTCACCCAAACTCTAACCCTCAACTTCACCCTAAGCCTAACCCTAAACCTAATCCTCATTCTAACCATCACTCTAACACTCACGATTACCCTAAACCTCGCTCTCATCCTAACCTTCACCCTAACCCTCACCCTAACCTATCCCGAACCCTAACCCCTAGCCCAACCCTGTCACTAACCCTCATCATAACCCTCACCCTCACCCTCACCCTATCCCTTACCATAACGCTAACCCTATTGGTCACCCTCACAGTAACCCTCACTTTAACCATAACTCTAACCCTAACCCTATCCCTAACTCTAACCACCACCCTAACCCTAACCCTAACCCTGACCCTACCCCTCACCCTATTCCTAACCCTAATGCACACACTCAACTTAACCATAACCCTCACAATCTCTCTCACCCTCAGCATAAACCTAAGACTAACAATAACCATAACCCTAACCCTCACACTCACCCTCACCCTAAACCTAATCCTAAACCTAAACTTAACCCTCTCACTCACCCTCACCCTCACCCTCACGATAATCCTTTCCCAAACCCTCAACCGAACCCGAACCCGAACCCTCACCCTAAACCTCAACCTAAACATCTCGGTAAACCTAACCCTCACCCTGAACCTTAGCCTAACCCTGACCCTAAACCTAACGCTCACCCTCACCCTCACCCTCAGGTTCACCCTAAATCTAATCCCAACCCTAACAGTCACCCTCACCCTCAAACTAACCCTACCCCTAACGCTAACCCTCACCCTAACCCTATCCTTCAACCTAAATCTAACCTTCACCCTAACCCTAACGCTAACCCTCACCCTAAACCTAACCCTCACCCTAACCCTAACCATCACGCTCACAGTCACCCTCAGCCTAACCCTATCCCTAACCCACACACTCACACTCACCCTCAATTTAACCCAAATCCTAATCCTAACCCTCACCCTAACCCTCCCCCTAGCCCTAACACTCATACTAACCCTAAACCTCACCCTAAAACTAACCCTCAACCTAACCCTTACTCTCACCCTAACACTAAGCCTAAACCTAACATGAACCCTCACAGTAACCCTATACTTCACCTAACCCTAACCCTCACACTAACCCTAACCCTCACCCTAACAGTAACCCTATCCCTACCACTCACCCTAACCCTCACTCTAACACTAAACCATAACCCTCACCCTCACCTTCACTCTCACAGTCACCCAACCCTAACCCTCACCCAAACGCTAACCCTCACACTCTCCCGATCCCTCACCGTCACTCTAACACTCACCCTCATCCTCACCCTAACCCTCACCCTAAACCTACCCCTATCAGTCACCCTCACCCTCACCCTCAGACTAACACTAAACCTAACAGTACTCCTAACCCTAAACCTCACCGAAATCCTGAGCTTAACCCTAAACTAACCCGCACCTTCAACCTAACCCTATCTCTCACCAACACCATAAAATTCACCCTAACCCTAATCCTAACCCTAACCCACACACTCACCCTCACCCTAACCCTCACCCTAAACCTAACCCTAACCCTCACCGTCACCCTAACCTTTAACTTTACCCTCACCCTAACCCTCACACTAACCCTAACCCTCACCCTAACCCTAACCCTCACCCTAACCCTAACCCTAACCCTCACCCAAACCCTCACCCTCATCCTAGCCCTCAACCTAACCCTAATCCTAACCATAACACTCACCCTAAGCCTAAACCTCAACGTAAACCTAACCGACACCCTCATCTAACCCTCACCCTAACCCAAACCCTAACCCTCACCCTAACCCTAACCCTCACCCCAACACTTACCCTCAACCTAACCCTCACTCTAACGCTAACCCTAACGCTAAACCTCACCTCACCCGCAACCTCACATTAACTGTAACCTTAACCCTAACCCTAACAATAACCCTCACCCTAATCCTAACCCTCACCCTCACCCTAACCCTAACCGTAACCCTAACCCTAAACTTCACCCTATCCCTCACCCTAACACTAACCCTAACCCTAACCCTCACCCTCACCCTCACCCTAAGCCTCACTGTCACCCTCACGCTCAACCTCACCCTAACACTAACACTAACCCTCACCCTAAACCTATCTCTCACCCTAACCAAAAACCTCACAATCACCCTCACCTCACCTCACCCTAACCCTCACCCTAACCCTCACCCGATCCCTAACCCTAACCCTCAAACAAACCCTTACACTCACTGTAACACTAATCCTAAACCTAACACTAACCCTCACCCTAAAAATAACCCTGACCCTAACCCTAACCCTCACCTCACCCTCAGCCTAACCCTCAGACTAAGCCTAAACCTAAACCTAACCCTCACAGTCACCCTCACCCTAACCCTAACCCTAAGCCTCACCCTCACCCTCAACCTCACTCTAAACCTAATGCAAACTCTCCAACCAACACTCACCCTCACCCTCAACCTAACGCTTAACCTCACCCTAAACATCACCCTAACACTAATCCTCACCCTAATCCGCAGCATAACCCTAACCCTCACCCTAATGCTAAACCTCACCCGAACCCGAACCCTAACCCTCACCCTAACCCTAACCCTCATACTCATCTAACCCTCAACCTAACGCACACCCTAACCCTCACCCTAACCCTCAACCTCACCCTCACCCTAACCCTAACCCTAATGCTCACACTCAACATAACACTAACGGTCACACTCACACTCACCCTCAGCTTAAACCTAAGCCTAATAAATACCCCAACCCTAACCCTCACAGTCCGCATCACCCTAAACCTAATCCTAACCATAAATCTAACGCTCTCACTCACCCTCACCCTCAACCTAACCCTAACCCAAATCCTCAACCGAACCCTCTCCCTCAACCTCAACCTAACTCTCACCCTCCACCTAAACATCACCCTAAACCTAACCCTCACCCTAACAGTGAGCCTAACCCTCACCCTAACTCTAATCCTCACCCTCACCCTCACCCTCACCCTAAACCTAATCCTAACCCTAACCCTCAACCTCAACCTCAACCTACCCCTACCCCTACCCCTAATGCTAACCCACATCCTAACCCTAACCTCCAACCTAACCCTAACCCTAACCCTAACGCTAACCCTCACCCTAACCCTAACCTCCAACCTAACCCTAACCCTCACCCTAAACCTAACGATAACCCTCACCGTACCCCTAACACTCACCCCAACCCTTACCTTCACCCTAACACTAACCCTCACGCTAACCATAACCCTCACGCTCACAGTCACCCTCAGCATAACTCTAAACCTAAGCCTAACCCTATCCCTAACCCTCACACTCACCCTCACACTAAACCTAACCCTAAGTCTCACCCTCATCATCAACTTCGCCCTAACCCTAACTCAAACCCTTAAATGAACACACACCCTCACTCTCACACTCACCCTAACCCTCACCCACACCCTAAACATCACCCAACCCGAACGCTCACCCTAAACCTCACCCTAGCCCTAACCCTCATTCTAACCCAAAACCTCACCCTAAACCTAACCCTCAACCTACCCTTTACCCTCACCCTAACACTAAGCATAAACCTAATATGAACCCTCACAGTAACCCTAAACCTAACCCTAAACCTAAGCCTCACACTAACCCTAACCCTCACCCTAACCCTAACCCTAACCCTATACCTCACCCTACCACTCACTCTAACACTCACCCTCATCCTCAACCTAACCCTCAACCTAACCCTAAGCCTAACCCTCACCCTAACCTTTAACCTTACCCTCACCCTAACCCTCACAGTAACCCTAAACCTCAACCTAACCCTAAACCTAACAGTTACCCTCACCCTGACAATCACCCTCAGCCTAAATGTAAATCTAACCCTACTCCTAACACTAACCTTCACCTTCACACTCACACTAACCCTAAGCCTAACGCTCACACTCACCCTCACACTCACCCTAAGCGTCACTGTCAACCTCAGGCTCACCCTAATGCTAACCCTAACCATAAACCTAAACCTAAACCTCACCCTAACCGTCACCCTAACCCTTACTCTAACACTCACCCTCACCCTAAACTTTAACCTTACCCTCACCCTAACCCTCACACTAAACCTAACCCTCAACCTAACCCTAAGCCTCACCCTAACCCTAACCCTCACCCTCACCCTAGCCCTCACCCTAACCCTAATCCTAACCATAACCCTCACCCTAAACGTAACCCTCAACCTAACCCTAACCCTCACCCGCATCTAACCCTCACCCTAACCCAACCCTAACCCTCACCCTAACCCTAACCCTGACCCTAACCTAACCCTAACACTCAGCCTAACCCTCACACTAACCCTAATGCTAACACTAACACTCACCCTCACACTAACCCTCAACCTAACCCTTAAACTCTCCCTAACCCTAACCCTAACACTATCCCTAAACCTCACCCTAAACCTCACCCTAACCCTAACCCTCCCCCCAACACTTACCATCACCTTAAATCATATCCTAACCCTGACCCTAATGCTAAACCTCACCTAACCCACAACCTCACCTTAACCGTAACACTCACAATAACTCTCACCCTAACACTAACCCTCACACTAACCCTCACCCTCACCCTCACCTTAACACTAACCATAACCCTAACCCTAAACCTCACCCTAACCCTCACCCGAACCCTAAACCTAACCCTGACCCTCTCCCTAACCTTTAGCCTTACGCTCATGCTAATCCTCACACTAACCCTAACCCTCACCCTAACCCTAACCCTAACCGTCACTCTCACCGTGACGCTCACCCTCAGCCAAACTTTAAACCTAACGCGATTAATAACACTAACCCTCAACTTCACCCTCACACTAACCCTAACCCTAACCCTTAGCCTAACCCTCACACTCACCCTCACCCAAAACCTAAGCCTCACTGTCACCCTCATGCTAACCCTCACCCTAACCCTAACCCTAATCCTCATGCTAAACCTATATCTCACCCTAACCATAAACCTCACAATCACCCTCACCCTCACCTCACCCTAACCCTAAACCTAACCCTAACCCTCACCCTAAACCTCACCCTAACGCTAATGCTAACTCCAACCCTCACACTCACCCTTAACCTCACGCTAACCCTTACTCTCACCGGAAATCTAACCCTAACAATAACCCTCACCCTGACCCTAACCCTCACCCTAACCCTAACTCTAACCATAACCTGCACTCTAACCCTCACTAAAAACCTAAACCTAACCCTAACCTTCATCCTAAACCTCACCGTAAACAAACCCTATCCCTAACCCTAATGCTAAACCTAACGCTCATTCTAACCGTAACTCTACCCCTCAAACTAATTCTCATCCTAAACTGAACACTAACCCAAACCCTCACCCTAACCCTAACTCTAACACTCAACCTAACCCTAATCCTCACCCACATCCTCAGACTCATCCTCAGCCTAAACATAAACCTAACCCTAGTCCTAACCCTAATCCTCACCCTTATCCTAAATCTAACCCTAACTTTCACTCTCACCCTCACCCCCACCCTCACCATAACCCTAACACAAACCCTAACCCGAACCCTCAACCTAACCCTCATCCTCACCCTCTCCCTAACCCTTAACCTAACCCTAACCGTAACCCTTACCGTAACCCTAAACCTCACCCTCACTCTAACCCTATCCCTAACCCTAACCCTCACACTCACCATAACCCTCACAGTAAACCTTACCCTCACCCTAACCCTCATCCCAACCCTCAACCTATCACTAACCCTAACCCTCAACCTAACCCTTACACTCACTCTAACACTAAGCCTAAACCTAACACTAACTGTCACACTAAACCTCACCCTAAATATCACACTATCATTAACCCCAACCCTAACCTTCACCCTAACCCTAACCCTCACCCTCACCCTCAGCCTAAAGCCTAACCCTAACCCAAACCCTCAGTGTCACCCTCAACCTAACCCTAACCCTAAGCCTCACCCTCACCCTCAACCGCACTCTAAACCTATCGCATACCCTCAAATCAACCCTTGCCCTCACCATAAACATCACCATAACCCTAACACTAACCCTAATCCGCACGATAACCCTACCCTCACCCTAAAGCTAACCCTCACCCTCACTCTCACCCTAACCCTCACCCTAACCCTAACCCTCACCCTCATCTAACCCTCATCCTAACCCAAACCCTAACCCTTGCCCTAACCCTCAACCACAACCTCTAAACCACAACCCCTAAAACTAACCCTAATGCTCTCACTCAACATAACCCTAACCCTGACAATCACCCTCACCCTCAGCTTAAACCTAAGCCTAACAATAAACCTAACCCTAACTCCCACACTCACCCTCACCCTAAACATAATTCTAACCCTAAACTTAACCCTCTCACTCACCATCACCCTCAACCTAACCCTAACCCAAACCCTCAACCGAAGCCAGACCCTCACCCTAACTCTAAACCTCACCCTCAACCTAAACATCACCCTAAACATAACACTCACCCTAACCTTAGCCTAACCCTCACCCTAACCCTAACCCTCACCCTGACCCTCACACTCAGGCTCACTTTAAACCTAATCCTAACCCAAACCCTCACCCTTACCCTCAACCTAACCCTACCCCTGATGCTAACCCTCACTCTAACACTAACTTCCAACCTAACCCAAACCCTAAACCTAACGCTAATCCTCACCCAAACCCGAACACTCACCCCAACCCTTACCCTCACCCTAAGCCTAACACTAATGGTCACCGTAACCCTAACCCTGAAGCTCACAGTCAGACTCAGCCTAACCGTAAACCTAAGCCTAACCCTAACCCTAAACCTCAAACTCACCCTGACCCTAAACCTAACCCTAAGTCTCAACCAAACCCTAACCCTAACCTAAACCCTCAACTGAATCCTCACCCTCACCCTCATCCTAATGCTCACCCTCACCCTAAACATCACCCTAACCCTAACACTGAACCTTACTCTCACACTAGCCCTAACCCTCATACTAACCCTAAACCTCACCCTAAACCTAACACTCAACCTAACACTTACCCTCTCCCTAACACTAAGCCTAAACCTAACATGAACCCTCACAGTAACCCTAAGGCTCACCCTAACCCTAACCCCCACACTATCCCTATCCCTCACCCTAACCCTAACCCTAACTCTCACCATAACCCTAACCATCACCCTCACCCTCAACCTCAGCCTAACACTTAGCCTAAGGCCTAACCCTAACCCTAACCCTCACAGTCACCCTCACCCTAACTCTAACCCTAAGCCTCACCCTCACGCTCAACCTCACCCTAAACCTAACGCAAATCCTAAAACCAACCCTCAACCTCACCCTAAATATCACCCTAACCCTAACCCTCACCCTAATCCGCACTCAAACCCTAACGCTCACCCTAACGCTAACCCTCACCCACACCCTAACCCTAACCCACACCCTAACTCTAACCCTCAACCTCATCTAACCGTCACCCTAACCCAAACCCTAAACCTCAACTTAACTCTCATTCTCAACCTCACCCAAAACCTAACCCTAATGCTCACACTCAAAATAACCCTAACCCTCACACTCACCCTCACCCTCAGCTTAAACCTAAGCCTACCAATAACCCTAAACCTAATGCTCACACTCACCCTCACCTTAAACCTAACCCAAACACTAATCCTAACCCTCTCACTCACCCTAACCCTAACCCAAACCCTCAACCTAAACATCAACCTAAAACTAACCCTCACCCTAAACCTTAGCCTAACCCTCAACCTAACCCTAAACCTCACCCTCACCCACAGGCTCATCCTAAACCTAATCCTAAACCTAAACCTCCCCCTCCCCCTCAACCTAACCCTACCCCTAAAGCTAACCCTCACCCTAAACCTAACCTCCAACCTAAACCTAACCCTAACACTAACGCTAACCCTCACCCTAACCCTAAGCCTCATCCTAACCCTAACCATCATGCTCACAGTCACCCTCAGCCTAACCCTAAACCTAAGCCTAACACTATGCTAATCCTCACACTCACTGTCACACTAAACCTAACCCTAAGTCTCACCCTCACCCTCAACCTCACCCTAACCCTAACCCAAACCCTCAAGTGAAATCTCACCCTCACCCTAACACTCACCCTCACCCTAAACATCACCCTAACCCTAACCCCCATCCTTAACCTTAATCTAGCCCTAACCCTCATACTAACCCTAAACCTCACCCTAAACCTAACCCTCAACCTAAAACTTACCCTCCCCCTAACACTAAGCCTAAACCTAACATGAACCCTCAATGTAACCCTAAACCTCACCCTAACCCTAACCCTCACACTAACTCTATCCCTCACCCTAACCCTAACCCTACCACTCACCCTACCCCTCAGCCTAACCCTAAACCCAACCCTAACCCTAACCCTCACTGTCACCCTAACACTCACCCAACCCTAACCCTCACCCAAACCCTAAACCTCATACTTTCCCAAATCCTCACCCTCACCCTAACACTCACCCTCATCCTCACCCTAACCCTCACCCTAAACCTAACCCTATCAGTCACCTAACTCTAAACCTAACACTACTCCTAACCCTATACCTCACCCAAACCCTCAGCTTAACCCTAAACCTAACCCTCACCTTCACCCTAACCCTAGCCCTCACCGACACCCTAGCATTCACCCTAAACCTAAACCTAACCCTAAACCTCACCCTAAACCTAATGCTAACTCTAACCCTCAAACTCACCCTAACCCTCACCCTGACCCTAACCCTCACCCTAACCTTTAACCCTAACCCTAAACTTTACCCTAACCCTCATCCTAATCCTATCTCTAAACCTAATCCTAACACTAACAATAACCCTCATCCTACCTCTAGCCCTAACCCTAACCCTAAACCTCAACCTCACACTTATCCTCACCCTAAACCTAACCCTCACCCTAACCCTAACCCTCATCCTAACCCTCATCCTAACCGTCTCCCGAACCCTGAACCTAACCCTATCCCAAACCCTAACTGTAAACCTAAACCTCACCCTCACCCTAACACTAACCCTAACCCTAACCCTGACACTCACACTAACCCTCACCCTAAACCTTACCCTCACCCTAACCCTCATCCTAACCCTCACCCTATCCCTAACCCTAACCCTCAAACTAACCCTAAACCTCACCCTAACCCTAACCCTACCCATCATCCTAAGTCTCAACCTAACCCTTAACCTAACCCTGACCCTAACTCTAACCGTAACATTAACCCTCAACCGCACCCTAACACTCACTTTCACCCTAACCCTTACATTAAACCTAACCCTAACACACACCTTACCTCTCAGTCTTACCCTCACCCTCAACTTCAGCCTAAACCTAAGCATAAGCCTAACCCTAACCCTAACCCTCACACTCACACTCAGCCTAACCCGAACTCTAAATCTAACCCTAACCCTAATTCTAACCCTAACCCTCACCTTACACCTCACACTAACCCTAAACCTAACCCTCACAATCACCCTAACCCTAACCCTCACACTCTCCCTCACCCTGAGGTTAACCTAAGCCTAACATTAACCCTAAACCTAACCCTCACACTCACCCTCACCCTAAACCTAACCCTAACACTCAACCTAACACTCAACCTCACCCTAACCCTAATTCCAACGCTCAACCAAACCCTCACCCTCACCCTTACCCTCACCCTAAAAATCACCCTAAACCTAAGCCTTACCCCAACCATTAGCCTAAACCTCACCCTAACCCTCACCCTCACCCACAGGCTCACCCTAACCCTAATCCTAACCCTAAACTTCACACTCACACTTATCCTCATCTTCTCCCTAACCCTTACCCTAACAATAACCCTAACCTTAACCTTAAGCCTAACCCTTACCCTAACCCTAACCCTCACAGCTAGCCCTGCCCCTCACCCTCAACCTCAACTTAACCCTAAGCCTAACCCTAACCCTCACACTTACCCTCACCTTAACACTAAACCTAAAACTAAACCTCACCCTAACAGTAACCCTAACACTCACCCTCACCCTAACCCTCACCCTTACTTTATCCTCACCCTAAACCTAACCCTCACATTAACCTTAACGCTCACCCTAACCCTAACCCTCACCCTAACCCTAAAACACGCTAACCCTAACCCTAACCTTCATCCTCACCCCAACCCTACTGCTAACTCTAACACTGACCCTAACCTTCACACTATCACTTACCCACACCATAAACCTAAACCTAACCCGCACCTTCACCCTAAACCTCACCCTAACCCTAACCCTAACCCAAACACGAAACCCTTAACCTAAACCTAAACTGAACCCTAACCCTCACCAGAAAACTTAACCCTAACCCTAAACCTAACCCTCAAGCTAATAGTCACCATAACCCTAACCCTATCCCTAACCCTAATCCTCACCCTAACCCTCACCCTAAACCTTATCCTCACCGTCACCCTAACCCTAACCCTAATGCTAAACCTCACAATAAATCTAACCTCAACCTAAACCTAACCTTAGCCCTCACCCTAACCCTCATCCTAACCCTTAACCTAACCCAAAACCTCTCAATAACCCTAATCCTAAATCTAACCCTCACCTTCATCATAACTCTAACCCTAACCCTAACACTAACTCTCACCCTCACCCTCACCCTCACCCTAACCCTAATCCTCACACTAACCATAACCCTAACACTTAAACTAAAACTAACGCTAAACCTCAATAACCCTAAACCTAGACCTAACCCTAAACCTTACCCTTACCCTAACGCTAACCCAAACCCTCACCCTAAACCTAACCCTCACCCTAAATCTAACCCTCACCCTAAACCTTACCCTGACCCAATCACTAAGTATAACCCTAACACCAACCCTCACACTAACCCTACCGCTCAGCCTAAACCTAACCCTCAACCTAAACCTAACCCTAACCCTAATCCTCACCCTCACTTATCCCTCACACTAACTCTTTTCCTAACCCTAAACCTAACCCTCACCCTAACCCAACCCTCTCCCTTTCTGTAACCCTCACCTTCACTAAAAACCTCACCCTTACCCTTACCTTTCCCTCACCCTTAACCTCACACTAACCCAAAACCTCACCCTAACCTAAACAAAACACTCACACTAAACCTCACCCTAACCCTAATGCTAACCCTAACATTCACCCTCACCCTAAACCTCACCCTAAACCTTAACCTCACCCTAAGCCTAACCCTAACCCTCAATCTCACCCTAAACCCCACCCTAAGCCTAACTCTCACCCTAATCCTTACCCACACCCTAACCCTCACCCTAACATTAACCCTAAGCTAACCCTTAACCTCACCCTAATCCACACTCTCACCCTAACCCTAATCCAAACCCTAACCCTCAACCTAACCCTCACCCTAACCCGAACCCTAACCCTAACCTTCACACTAACCCTAACCCTCACCGTAACTTTATCCCTACCCCTCACCCTAACTCTAACCCTCACCCTCACCCTAAACCTAACCCTAACCCTAACCCACACCCTCACCCTCACCCTCATCCTCACCCTAACCCTAAACCTAACCCTAACAATAACCCGAAGCCTAAACCTAACCCTCACCCTAACCCTAACCCTCAAGCTAAACCTCATCCTCACCCTCACCCTCACCTTAACCCTAAGCCTAACACTAACCCTCACCCTCACCCTCACATTAACACTAAAGCTAAGCCTAACCCTCACCCTAACAGTAACCCTAACCCTCACCCTCACCCTAACCGTCACCCTTACTTTATCCTCACCCTAACCCTAACCATCACATTAACCCTAATGATCACCCTAACCTTAACAGTACCCCTCACCCGAACCCTCACCTTAACTCTAACCCTAAACCTAACTCTAACCCTAAACCTAACCCTAACTCTCAACCTTACCCTAACTCTCACCATCACCTGAACCCTCACCCTAACCCTCACTCATCCACACCCTAACCCGAAAGCTCACACTCACCCTCACCCTCACTCTCACCTAATCCTCACCCTAACCCTAATGATTATCTAACAAAGACCCTCACCCTCACCCTCACCTTCACATTAACCCTCACCCTCACCCTAGCCCTCACCCTAAAAGTAACCCTAACCGTTAACCTGACCGCACCCACACCCTCATGCTCAGACTTACCCTAACCCCACCCCTAATCCTAACCCTAATGATCAACCTCATCATAACCCTCACCATAACCCTTAACCTCACACTCATCCTAACCCTAACCGTAACCCTCTCACTAAACCTAACCCTAACCCTAAACCTAAACCTACCCCTCACCCCAAACCACAACCTAAACCTAACCCTAACCCTCACCCTAAGGCTAACCCTAACCCTCAACCTAATCCTATCCCTCATCCTAAACTTCACCTTCACACCAAACTCAATGTAACCCTAACCCTAAGCCTCACCTTAACCCTAAACCTCACCCTAACCCTAATACGCACCCTAGCCCTCACCCTAACCCCTACCCTAACCCTCCCCCTCACCCTAAACCTAACCCTAACCCTCACCCTCACCCTAACCCTAAACCTAACCCTTACCCTCACCCCAACCCTCATCCTAATACTAACCCTAAACCTAACCCTCACCTTTACCTTAACCCTCACCCTAACCCTTAACCTCATCCTCACCATAAACCTCACACTAAACCTAACCCTCAACCTAACACTAACCCTAACCCTCACCGTCACCCTCACCCTCACGCTAACCCTAACCCTAACCCTCACCCTAACCCTAAAACTCACCCTAACCCTAACCCTAACCCTCGCCCTCACCCTCACCCAAAACCTACTAATAACTCTAACACCCACACTAAACCTCATGATATCACTTAAACACACCATAAACCTAAACCTAACCCTAACCCTCACCCTCACCTTAAACCTCACCCTAACCCTAACCCTAACCCAAACACGAAACCCTTAACCTACCCCTAAACTGAACCCTAACCCTCACCCGAAACCTTAAACTTAACCCTAAACCTAACCCTCAAGCTAACAGTCACCCTATCCCTAACCCTATTCCTAACCCTAACCCTCACCCTAACCCTCAGCCTAAACCTTATCCTCACCCTCACCCTAACCTAAACTTAACCCTAAACCTAAACTTACCCCTCACCCTAAAACTCATCCTAACCGTAAACCTAACCCCAAACCTCTCCCTAACCCTAATCCTAACCCTAACCCTCACCCTCATCATAACTCTAACCCTAACACTAACCCTAACCCTATCTCTCACCCTCACCCTCACCCTCAGCCTAACCCTAACCCTCACACTAACCCTAACCCTCACGCTAACCCTCACCCTAATCCTCAAACTAACCCTAACCCTAACCCTTACACTATCCCTAACCCTAAACCTCACCAAAACCCTGAATAACCCTAAAACTAGCCCTAAACCTAACCCTTACCCTTACCCTAACCCTAACCCAACCCTCACCCTAAGCCTAACGCACACCCTAAACCTAACCCTCACCGTAATCCTTAACCTCCCCTTAACACTAAGCCTAACCCTAATACCAACCCTCACACTAAACCTAACCCTCAGTCTAAATGTCAACCTCAACCTATACCTAACACTAATCCTAATCCTCACCCTCACCTTACCCCTCACACTAACCCTTTTCCTAACCCTAACCCTAATCCTCAACCTAACCCTAAACATCTCCCTTTCCGTAACCTCACGCTCACCAAAAACCTCACCCTTACCCTGACCTTACCCTGACCCTAACCCTCACACTAACCCAAAACCTCACCCTAACCTAACCAAAACACTCACACTAAAACTAATCCTAACCCTAATGCTAACCCTAACACTCACCCTCACCCTAAACCTCACCCTAAACCTTAACCTCACCCTAACCCTAACCCTAACTCTCAACCTCACCCTAAACCTCACACTAAGCCTAACCCTCAACCTAACCCTTACCCTCACACTAACCCTCACCATAACCCTAACCCTAAGCTAACCCTTAAACTCACCCTAACACTCACTCTCACCCTAACCCTAATCCAAACCTTAATCCTCAACCTAACCCTCACCCTAACCCTAACTTTCACACAAATCCTTACCCTAAACCTAACCTTAACCCAACCCCTCACCATAAATCTCATCCTAACCATAAACCTAAGCCTAACCCAAACCCTAAACATCACCCTAACCCTAACCCTCACCCTCATCCTCACCCTTAACATAACCATAAACCTAACCCTACACCAAAAAAATAACCCTAAACCTAACCCTTATCCTAACCCTCACCTTCACCCACACCCTAACCCTAGCTCTCACCCTTAACCTAACCCTCACCCTCAACTTAACCCTAATCCTAACCCTAAAATTTGTGCTCACCCTAACACTAAACCTAACACTAAAACTAAGCGTTACACTAACCCTAATCCTCAGCCTAACTCTAACCCTCACCCTAACCCTATCCCTAACCCTAACCCTCACCCTCACCCTAGCCCTCACCCTAACCCTAATCCTAATCCTAACCCTCACCATAAACCTAACGCTCACCCTGATTCCAAACCTCAATCTCACCGTCAGCCTATCCCTAACCCCAAACCTAACACTCACCCTAACCCTCACCCTTACTGTAAACCTAAACCTAACCCTCACCCTAACCCACACCCTTACCATAATCCTTACACTCACCCTAACCCTCACACTTACCCTTACCCTCACACTCTACCTAACCCTCACCCTAACCCTAATTCTCACCCTAACCTTACCCTAACCCTCACAATAACCCTCACCCTAACGATAATGCTAACCCTAACACTCACCCTGACCCTAACCCTCACACTAACACTTAACATCAACCTAAACCTAAACCTATCCCTAACCCTCAACCTAATCTTTACCCTCAACCTAACACTAAGCCTAACCCTAACACTAAACCTCACACTAAACCTAAACCTCACCCTAGCCCTCAGCCTAACCCTAATCCTAACCCTAACCCTCACCCTAAACCTAACCCTCAACCTAACACTAACCGTCACCCTCACCTAACCCTCACCCTAAACCTAAACCTAACCCTCACCATAACCTACACCTTAACCCTAACCCTTACCTTAACCGTAACCATAACCCTAACCCTTACAATAAAACTAAGCCTAACCATAAACCTAATCCTTACCCTAACCCACACCCTCACCCTCAGCCTCACCCTAACCCTAACTCTAAACCTAAACCTCACACTCAACCTAACCCTAATTCAAACCCTAACCCTAACCCTAAACCTCACCCTAACCATAACCCTCACCCTCACCCTCACTGTAACCCTAACCCGAAACCTAACAATAACCCTAAAACTAAACCTAACCCTCACCCTAACCATGACCCTCACCCTAAACCTAACACTCACCCTAACACTTACCCTCAAGCTTACCCTAACCCTAACACTAACACTAACCCTAACTGTAACCCTAACTCTCACCCTAACCCTAAACCTCACCCTACCCCTAACCCTCACCCTCACCCTACCCCTAACCCTAACCCTAATTCAAACCCTAACCCTCACCCTAACCCTAACCCTCATCCTCACCCTAAACATCACACTAAACATAACCATAATCCTCAATATAACCCTCAACCTCACCCTAACCCTCACCATAACCCTTATCCTAACCCTCACACTAATAGTAACCCTCACCCTGAGGGGAACACTCACACTCAGCCTAACCCTCAGCTTAACTCTTACCATCACCCTCATCCTAACCCTCACCCTAACCCTAACCTTCATCCTAACACTCACCCTAACCCTAATCCTATCCATCAACCTAACACTAACCCTCACCTTCACCCTCACCCTCAGCCTAACCCTATGCCTAAGCCTAAGCCTGAGCCTAACCCTAATCCTCACCCTCACCCTAGCCCTCACCCTAATCCTAACCCTAATCCTCATCCTAACCCTCATCCTAACCCAAACACTAACCATAACCCAAAACATATTCCTCACCCCCAAACTAACCCTCAGCCTAACCCTACCCCTAACCCTCAACCTAACCCTAACCCTCACCCATACAGTAACCCTAACCCTAACCCTCACCCTAACCCTAAAACTAACCCAAACCCTAATCCTAAACCTAACCCTAATAATCAGCCACACCCTCACCCTAACCCAAACCCTAGCCCTAACCGTCACCCTAACCAAAAGTCTAAACCTAACCCTAAACCTAATGCTCACACTCACACTCACCCTAACCCTAATCCTAAACATAACCCTATCCTTAACCCTAACCCTCACCCTAACACTCACCATAGCCCTCACCCCAACACTAATCCTAACCCTAAACCTCATCCTAACCCTCACCCTAAGCCTAAACCTACCCCTCACCCTAAACCTAACCCTAACACTAATCCTAACTCTAACCCTAAAGCTCACCCTCACCCTAACCCTAACCGTAACTCAAAACCAAACCCTAAACCTAAACCTCATCCTAACCCCAACCCTAAACCTCACCCTCACCCTAGCCCTAACCCTAACTCTAACCCAAAACCTAAACATAAACCTCATCCTAACCCCAAACCTAAACCTCACCCTTACCTTCACTGTAACTGTAACCCTAACCCTAACCCTAACAATAAACCTAACCCTAACACTCACCCTAACCCTAACACTAACCCTCACACTAACCCTAAGATCACCCTAACCCTAAACCTCACCCGAACACTAACCCTAACCCTCACCCTCTTCCTAGCCCTCACCCTAAGCCTAACCCTCATCCTCACCCTAAACCTCACACAAACCCTAACACTAATCCTCAATCTAACCCTGACGCTCACCCTAACACTTACCCTAACCCTCACCCTAACACTAACCCTCACCCTTACCTTAACCCTCACACTTGGCCTAACACTCACCTTTACCCTTACCGTGACCCCCACCCTAAACTTCACCCTGACCCTAAACCTCACCCTAAACCTCACCCTAAACATAATTCTACCCCTAAACCTCACCCTCACACTAACCCTAATTCTAACCATAACCCTAACACTTAAGCTCACCCTAACCCTAACCATCACCCTCACCCTCACAGTAACCGAAACCCTAACCCTAACCCTAACAATAACCCTCACCCTAAACCTAACCCTCAACCTAAAACATACCCTCACCCTAACACTAACCCTAACCCTAACACTAACTCTCACACTAACCCTAGCCCTCACCCTAATCTTAAACCTCACTCTAACCCTAACCCTAACCCTAACCCTGACCATCACCCTAACGCTAATTCTAACCCTCACCCTCACCCTAACCCTAATCCTCATCCTCACCCTAAACCTCACACTAACCATAACCCTAAACCTCAATCTAACCCTCACCCTAACCATAACCCAAAACCTTACCCTAACCCTCACCCTAACCCGAACCCTCAACCTTATCTTAACACTCACACTCAGCCTAACCCTGATACTCATCCTCACCCTAAACCTCACACTAAACCTAACATTAATCCTCAATATAAGCCTCACCCTTACCATAAACCGAACCTTTACCCTAAACCTCACCCTAACCCTAACCCTAACACTAACCCTAACTCTAACCCGAACCCTAACCCTAAACCTCATCCTAAACCTAAGCCTAACCCTCACCCTCACCGAAACTGTAACCGTAACCCTAACCCTAAAAATAAACATATCCCTAACCCTCAGCCTAACAATAACCCTCACCGTAACCCAAAGCCTCACCATAACACTTACCCTCACCCTAACACTAACCCTAAACCTAACACTAACCCTCACACTAACCCTAACCCTAAACCTAACCCTAAACCTCAACCTAACCCTCACCCTCACCCTTACCCTAACAATAACACTAACCCTAACCCTAACCATCAACCTAACCCCAATCCTAAACCTAACCCTCACCCTCAGCCTAACCCTAAGTCTCAGCGTAACCCTAAGTCTAAACCTAACCCTGACCCTATCCCTCACACTCACCCTCACCCGAAACCTAAACCTAAACCTAACTCTATCCCTAAACCTCAACCTAACCCTCACCCTCACCCTGACATTAACACTAACCCTAACCCTAAACCTCACCTTAACCCTCCCCCTAACCCTAACTCTAACCCTAAACCTCACCCATACCCTAACCCTAAACCTAACCCTAACCCTAAACCTAACCCTCAACCTCACCCTACCCTAACCCTCACCCTCACTCTCAACCTAACCGTAACTCTAAAATTAACCCTAACAATAACACTAACCCTAACCCTAAAACTAACCATAACCCTCATCCTCAGCCTCACCTTCTCGGCAAACTTAACCCTAACCATAGCAATAACGATAAACCTAAAACTAAACCTAACCCTAATCCTCACCCCCACCCTCACCCTCAGCGTAACCCTAAGCCTAACCCTAACCCTAACCATCACTGTAACCCTAACCCTAACCCTAACCTAACCCTAAACCTAACCCTAAACCTAACCCTAATCCTCAGCCTCACCCTCACCCTAACCCAAACTATAAACCTAATCCTCACCCTAACCATAAGCCTAAACCTAAACCTAACCCTAACCCTCATCCTCACCCTCACCCTAACCCTAATCATAAACCGATCCCTATCACTAACCCTAAACCTCAACCTAACACTCACCCTAGCCCTCATCCTAACCCTAACCCTAACCCTCACCCTCACACTAGCCCTCACCCTAAACCTAATTCTAACCCTCACCCTCACCCTAACACTAACCCTCATCCTCACCCTAAACCTCACACTAACCCTAAACTGAATCCTCAATCTAACCCTAACCCTAACCCTAACCCTAAACCTTAACCTAACCCTAAACTTAACCAAACCCTCACACTTAACTTAACCCTCATCCTCAGCCTAAATCTCACCTTTACCTTTACCATCTTAATCACCATAACCATCACCCTAACACTAAATCTCATGCTAACCCTCACCCTAACCGTAAACCTACCCTGGATCATAAACCTAACCCTCACCCTCAACCTCATGCTCAGCCTAAACCTAAGCCTAAGCCGTAGCCTAACCCTCACCCTCACCCTAGCCCTCACCCTAACCCTAATCCGAACCATAAACCATATTTTATTCCTCACCGTAACCCAAACCCTAACCATCACCCTAATCCTAATCATCACCCAAACTCACCCTCAGCCTAACCCTAAGCCTAAGCCTAAGCCTAACCCTAACCCTCACACTCACCCTCACCCTAAGCCTTATCCGAACCCTAACACTAACCCTAAACCTAAGCCTCAACCTAACCCTCACCCTAACCTTAACCCTAACACTAACCCTAATCGTAACCCTCGAAATAACCCTACCCCTAAACCTAAATCTAAACCTAAACCTCACCCTCACCCTAACCCTATTCCTAACCCTATCCATAACCCTAACACTCTCCCTAACTCTCAACCTAAACCTAACCCTAAACCTCACCCTCACCCAAAACCTAACTCTGACCCTCACCCAAACTCTAAACCTCACACTAACCATAACCCTGACCTTCACCCTCACCCTCACCGCAACCCAAACCCTATACCTAAACCTAACAGTAACCCTAACACTAATCCTAACCCTCACCCTAACCATAAACCTCACCCTAACCCAAACCATCACCCTAACACTTACCCTCACCCTCAAACTAACCCTAACCCTAACACTAACCATCAAACTAATCCTAACCCTAACCTAACCCTAAACCTCAACCTAACCCTCACCCTCACTCTAACCCTAACACTGACCCTCACCCTAACCCTCACCCTAGCCCTCCCCCTAAACCTATATCTAATCCTAAAACTCACCCTCACACTAACATTAACCTTAACCCTAACCCTAAACCCCAATCTAACCCTAATCCTAACCCTCAACCTCAACCTCACCCTCACCTTAACTCTAACCCTAACCCTAACAATAACAATAACCCTAACCCTAACCCTAAACCTAACACTAATCCTCAGCCTTACCCTCACCCTAAAACTAACCCTAACTCTAACGCTCACCCTAACCTTAAGCCTAACCTAAACCTAACCCTAACCCTCACACTCACCCTCACTCTAACCCTAATCCTAAACCTAACACTATCCCTAACCCTAACCCTCATCTAAGCCTCACCCTAGCCTTTAGCCTAACCCTAATCCTAACCCTAAACCTCATGGTTACCCTCACCCTAACCCTCAACCTAACCGTCACCCTAACCCTAACCCTAACCCTCACCCTCATGCTCATCCTAAGCCTAAACCTAAGCCTAAGCCTAACCCGAACCCTAACCCTCACCCTAACACTAACCCTAACATTATCCGTAAACCTCACTCTCACCCTAACCCTAACACTAACCCTAACCCTAAACTGAAACCTCTTCCTAACCCTAACACTCACGCTCACCGTAACCGTAACCCTAAACCTAACCCTAAGAATATGCCTAACCCTAATCCTCACCCTTAACATAACCCTCACCATAACACTAACCCTCACCCTAACACTTACCCTCACCCTAACACTAAACCTACACATAACACAAACACTCACACTAAACCTAACCAACACGCTAACCATTAACCTCACCCTAATCCTAACCCTAACCCTCATCCTAACGCTAACCCTCATCCTCACCATAAACCTCACACTAACCGAACACTAATCCTCAATCTAACCATCACTCTCATCCTAACCCTAACCCTAACCCTCACTCTAAACCTAACCCTCACCCTAAAACTCACCCTAACCCTAACTCTAACCCAAAGACTCACACTCACCTTAACCCTAACCCTCACCCTAATCCTCACACTACCTTAACTCTACTCCTAAACCTCAACCTAACCCTAAACCTCATGCTCACCCTCTCCCTCAGTGAAACCCTAAGCCTAACCCTAACCCTAAACCTAAACCTGACCCTAACCCTAACCCTAATTCTCACCCTCTCCCTCAGCGAAACCCTAAGCCTAACCCGAAACCTAACCCTAACCCTCACACTAACTCTAAACCTTACCCTACTCCTAATCCAAACCCTAAGCCTAACCCTCACCCTCACCATAACACTCACCCTATCCCTAACTCTAACACTAACCCTCACCCTAAACCTCACCCTAACCATCGCCCTAACCCTAACTCTAACCCTAAACCTCACCCTCACCCTAACCCTAACGCTAAACCTCACCCGAACCCTAACCCTCACCCTCACCCACAACCTCACCGCAACTCTAACACAAAACCTAACAATAACAATAACCCTCGACCAAACCCTAACCCTAAAAATAACCCTAACCCTAACCCTCATGCTCATACTCTCCCTCAGCGAAACACTAAGCCTAACCCTAACCCTAAACCTAAACCTCATCCTAACCTTAACCCTAATAATAACCCTAACCCTAACCTTAAACATACCCCAACCCTACCCCTAACACTAACACTAAACCTAACCCTAACCCTAACCATAACCCTCACCCTAACCCTAACATTACCCTAACACTAACCCTAATCCTCAACCTCACCCTAGCCCTCAACCTAACCCTAACCCTCATCCTCACCCTAAACCTCACCCTAACCCTAACACTAATCCTCAATCTAACCCTCACCCTCACCCTAACCCTAACCCTTATCCCTACCATAACCCTCACCATAGGCCTAACACTCATCTTTAAACTTGCGGTCACCCCCAACTTAACCCTCACCCTAACCCTAACCCTCACCCAACCCTCACCCTAACCCTAATTCTACCCCTCAACCTCACCCTAACCCTAACCCTAACTCTAACCTTAACCTTAACACTAAAAACCTCTCCCTAAACTTAACCCTAAACCTCACCCTCACCATAACCATAACCCTAACCCTAACCCTAACAATAACCCTAACCCTAACCCTAATCCTAACCCTCACAATCACCCTCACCTTAATCCTAACCCTAACCCTCACCCTTCCGTAACCCTAACCCTCAACTTAACCATAATCCTGACCCTAACCCTCATCATAACCCTCCCAATAAACCTAACCCTAACCCTCAAGCTAACCCTAACCCTCTCCCTCACCATCACCCTCAGCCTAACCCTTAGCCTAACACTAAACCTAAACCTAACCTTCACCCTCACCCTAACTCTAAAACTAACCCTAACCCTAACCATCACCCTTACCCTCCCCCTAACCCTCTATCTAACCCTAAACCTCACCCTCACCTTAACCCTAACCCTAACCCTAAAGCCCACCCTAACCCTAACTCTCACCCTCACCCCGACCCTTACCTTCACTGTAACTATAACCCTAACCCTAACAATAACACTAACCCTAACCGTAATAATCTCCCTAACCTTAATCCTTACACCCAAACTCAAGCTCAACCTAAACCTAAGCCTAAGCCTAACCCTAATCCTAACCCTCACACTCACATTCACCCTAACCCTAATCCTAAACCTAACCCTATCCCTAAACCTCAACCTAACCCTCACCCTCACACTAAATCTAACACTAAACCTAGCCCTCAACCTCACCCTAATTCTCCGCCCTAAACCTAAATCTATCCCTAAACCTCACCCTCACCCTAACCCTAACCCTAACCCTAAAATTAAACCTCACCTTAACCCTAATCCTCACCCTCACCTCAATCTCACCGTAACGCTAACCCTAACCCTAACAATAACACTAACCCCAACACTAACAATAACCCAAACCCGAACCATAACCCTCACCCTCCGCCTCACCCTCACTGCAAATTTAACCATAACCATAACACTAACAATAACCCTAACCCTAAACCTAACCCTCACCCTAACCCTAACGCTAACCCTAACCCTCAAACTAACCCTCACCCTAACCCTAATCCTAACTCTAACCTTAACCCTAACCCTAAACCTCAACCTAACCCTCACCCTAAACTATACCCTAACACTTACCCTAACCCTAACCCTAACCCTTGACCTAACCCTCCCATTAACCCTAAATATAACCCTGAAACTAACCCTCACTCTACCCCAAATCCTAACACTAACCCTCAACCTAACCCTAACCTTCAACCTCACCGTAACTATAACCCTCATCATAACCCTCACCCAAACCCTAACCCTAACCCTAAACCTCAACCAAACTCTAAACCTAAACCTCACCCTCACCCTAGTCCTCACCCTAACCTTAATCCTAACCCTAATTCTCATCCTAACCCTCACCCTAACCCTAACCATAACCCTCACCCTAATCCTAAGCCTAACCCTAATCCTCAACCTAACCCTAACCCTCACCATAACCCTAACCCTAACATTCACCCTAACCATTAATTTAACCCGAACACTAACGATCAACCAAACCCTAACCCTAACCATCACCCTCACCCTCATCCTCACCATCAGCCTAACCCTAAGCATAAACCTAACCCTAACCCTCAAACTCACCCTAATCCTTACCCTAATCCTAATCCTAAAACTAAGCCTAACCCTCAACCTCACTCTAACCCTCACTGTAACCTTAACTCTAACACTAACACTAACCCTAACGCTCCTCCTCAGCCTCACCCTAACCCTAACCCTAACACTAAACCTCACACTAACCCTAACCCTAACCTCAGCCTAACCCTAAGTCTAACCCTAACCCTAAAACTAAAAACCTCACCTTACTCCTAACCCTAACCCTCACCCTCACCCTCTCAGTAACCGTAATCCTAACCCTAACCCTAACAATAACCCTAACCCTAATCCTAACCCTCACCCTGACCCTTAACCTAATCTTAACCCTAACCCTCACCCTAACCCTAACGCTCACCCTTACCGTAACCCTAACCCTCATCCTAACCCTCAACCTAAACCTAAAACTCACCCTAACACTAACCTTAAAACACACCCTCACAGAATTCCTCACCCTAGCCCTCACCCTAACCCTAATCCTCACCCTAATCCTCATCCTAAACCTCACCCTAACCCTCACCCTAACCCTAACCCTCAACCTAACCCTCACCCTCACCCTAAACTTAACCTGAACACTAACTCTCACCCTAACCTTAACCCTAACACTAACCCTAACCCTAACCCTTAACCTCAACTTAACCCTCCCCCTAACCCTAAATTTAACCCTAAAACTAACCCTCACCCTAACGCAAATCCTAACCCTAACCGTCACCCTAACCCTAACTCTCACCCTTACCGTAACCCTAACCCTCATCCTAATCCTCACCCTAAACCTAAACCTCACCCTAACACTAACCCTAACCCTCACCCTCACCCTAGCCCTCACCCTAACCCTAATCCGAACGCTAATCCTCATGCTAAACCTCACCCTAACACTAACCCTAACCCAAACCCTAACCCTCAACCTAACCCTAAACCTCACGCTCAACGTAACCCTAACCCTCACCCTCACCCTCATCCTCACCTTAAACTTAACCTGAACACTAACTCTCACCCTAACCCTCACCCTCACCCTCAGTGTAACCCTAAGACTAACACTAAACCTAACCCTAACCCTCACAATCACCCTAAACCTTAAACTAATAATATGCCTAACCCTAACATTAACCCTCAGCCTCAGCCTCAACTTAACCCTAACCTCACCCACACCCCAAACCTAACCCTAACCCTAACCCTAAACCTCAGCCAAACCCTAACCCTAAACCACACCCTCAACATAGCCCTCAACCTAACCCTAATCCTAAACATCAACCTCACCCTAGTCCTCACCCTAACCCTAATCCTAACCCTACCCTCAATCTAACCCTCGCCATAATCCTAACACTAACCCTCACCCTAACCCTAAACCTCACCCTCAGCCTAACCCTAAGCCTAACCCTAACCTATCCCTAACCCTTACACTCACCCGCACACTCACCCTCACCATAAGTCTAAACTTAAACATAACCCTAACCTTAAACCTCACCCTAACCGTAACCCTCACCCTAACCCTAACCCTCACCTTAAACCTCCCCCTAAACCTATATCTACCCCTAAACCTCACCCTCACCCTAACCCTAACCCTAACCCTAACCCTAACCCTACCCCTCATCCTAACTGTCAACCTAACCCTAAACCTAACCCTGATACTAACCCTAACCATAACTCTAACCCTTACCTGCACCCTAACACTCACTTTCACCCTTAAACTTACATTAAGCCTAACCCTCACCCCCAGCCTAACCCTCAGTCTCACCCTCACCCTCAGCCTAAACCTAAGCCTAACTTTAACCCTGTCCCTAACCCTCACACTCACCCTCACCCTAACCCTAACCCTAAGCCTTACCGTCAACCTCAACCTCATCCTAACCCTCAACCTAACCCTAACTCTCACCCTAACCCTGACCCTCACATTAACCCTAACCCTCACCCTAACCCTAACCCTCAACCAAACCCTTACCTTCACCCTAACACTAAGCCTAACCCTAACTTGAACCCTCACAGTAACCCTAAACCTCACCCTAACCCTAACCCTCACAGTAACAGTAAACCTCACCCTAAGCATAATCCTACCCCTCACCTTACCCCTCACTCTAACCCTAACCCCAACCATAAACCTCGCACTTACCGTCACCCTAACACTCACCTTAACCCTAACCCTCTCTGAAACCCTAACCCTCACACTCTCCAGAACCCTCATCCTCAAATACTCACCCTCACCCAAAACATAATCCTAACACTAACCCTCACCATAACCGTAACCCTAACCCTCACATTGAGTAACCCTAACCCTCACCCTCACCCCAAACCTCACCCTTACCTTATCCTCACCCTAACCCTAACCCTCACACTAACTCTAACCTTAACTCTAAACCTACCCCTCATCCTACCTCTCACCCTAACTAGAACCCTAAAACTACCCCTAACCCTCACCCTAATCCTAACCCTTACCTTCACCCTCACCCTAACCCTCAGCATTACCTTAACCCTAACCCCAAGTTTAACCCTTACCCATACCCTAACCCTTACTCTCACCCTCACCCTAGCCCTTACCCTCATTCAACACATCACCCTACGCCTAACCCTCACCCTAACCCTAACGCTAACACTCACCCTAATCCTATCACTCACCCTAACCCTAACACTCACCCTAACCCTCACCCTAACCCTAACCTCCAACCTAACACTAACCCTCAACCTAACCCTAATGCTAACCCTCACCCTAAACCTAACCCTCACCCTAAGCCTTACTGTCACTCTAACCCTAAGCCTTACACTATCCCTAATCCTCACCCTAACCCTAACACTACTCCTCACCCTAAACCTCACCCTAACCCTAACCCCAAACCTAAACCTCACCCTTACCGTCACCCTCACCATCACCCTAACCCTCACCCTTACCCTCACCCTAAACCTAACTCTAACCCTAACCCTTACCCTCAGCCTAACCCTCAACCTGAACCTTAACCTAACCCTCACCCTAACCCTAAACCTCACCTTAACCCTAACTCTAACCCTAAACCTCACCCTAGCCCTCACCCTAACCATAATTCTAACCCTAACCTAACCCTTCAACCTAACCCTAACACTCATCCTCACAATAAACCTCACCATTAACCCTAACCCTAAACCTCAATCTATCCCTCACCCTAACCCTAACCCGAACCCTTACCCTAACCCTCACTCTAAGCCTAAAACTCACCCTTATATTAACCCTCATCCTCAGCCTATCCTAACCCTCAACTTTACACTTAGCATCATCCTCACCCTCACCCTAACCCTCACACTAACCCTAACCCTCACCGTAGCCCTCACCCTAACCCTAACCCTAACCCTCACCCTCACCCTAACCCTCACCTTAACCCTTAACCTAACCCTCACCCTAATCCTAACCCTCAACCTTAGGGGAACACTCACCCTCAGCCTAACCTTCACCTTTACTCTTACCATCACTCTCACTCTAACCCTCACCCTAACCCTAACTGTCATCCTAACACTCACCCTAACCCTAACCCTATCCATCCACCTAACACTAAACCTCACACTCACCCTCACCCTCAGCCTAACCCTAAGCCTAAGCCTCACCCTAACCCTAATTCTCACCCTCACCCTAGCTATCAACCTAAACCTAATCCTAACCCTAACCCTCATCCTAACCCTCACCCTAACCCAAACGCTAAACCTCACCCAAAACCTATTCCTCACCCCCAACCTAACCCTCAGCCTAACCCTAACCCTAAACCTCAACCTAACCCTAACCCTCACCCATACAGTAACCCTAACCCTAAACCTCACCCTAACCCTAAACCTAACCCAAACCCTAAACCTCACACTAAACCTAATCCTAACTTTAACCCTCACCCTAGCCCTCAACCTAACCCGAATCCTAACCCTATACCTCATCCTAACACTCACCCTAACCCTAAATCTAACCCTCACCATAACCCTAACCCTCACCCTTACCCTCAACCTAACCCTAAGCCTAAGCCTAAGCCCAACCCTAACCCTCACCCTCACTCACACCCTAACCATAATCCAAAATGTAACCCTATCCATAACCCTAACCCTCACCTTAAACCTCACCCCAACCCTAACTCTAAACCTAAACCTCACCCTAGCCCTCACCCTAACCATAATTCTAACCCTAACCTAACCCTTCAACCTAACCCTAACACTCATCCTCACCCTAAGCCTCACATTAACCCTAACCCTAATCCTCAATCTAACCCTCACCCTAACCCTAACCTGAACCCTTACCCTAACCCTCACTCTAAGCCTAACACTCACCCTTATCTTAACCCTCATCCTCAGCCTATCCTAACCCTCAACTTTATACTTACCATCATCCTCACCCTCACCCTACCCCTCACACTAACCCTAACCCTCACCGTAGCCCTCACCCTAACCCTAACCCTAACCCTCACCCTCACCCTAACCCTCACCTTAACCCTTAACCTAACCCTCACCCTAATCCTAACCCTCAACCTTAGGGGAACACTCACCCTCAGCCTAACCTTCACCTTTACTCTTACCATCACTCTCACTCTAACCCTCACCCTAACCCTAACTGTCATCCTAACACTCACCCTAACCCTAACCCTATCCATCCACCTAACACTAAACCTCACACTCACCCTCACCCTCAGCCTAACCCTAAGCCTAAGCCTCACCCTAACCCTAATCCTCACCCTCACCCTAGCTATCAACCTAAACCTAATCCTAACCCTAACCCTCATCCTAACCCTCACCCTAACCCAAACGCTAAACCTCACCCAAAACCTATTCCTCACCCCCAACCTAACCCTCAGCCTAACCCTAACCCTAAACCTCAACCTAACCCTAACCCTCACCCATACAGTAACCCTAACCCTAAACCTCACCCTAACCCTAAACCTAACCCAAACCATAAACCTCACACTAAACCTAATCCTAACTTTAACCCTCACCCTAGCCCTCAACCTAACCCGAATCCTAACCCTATACCTCATCCTAACACTCACCCTAACCCTAAATCTAACCCTCACCATAACCCTAACCCTCACCCTTACCCTCAGCCTAACCCTAAGCCTAAGCCTAAGCCCAACCCTAACCCTCACCCTCACCCACACCCTAACCATAATCCAAAATGTAACCCTATCCATAACCCTAACCCTCACCGTAAACCTCACCCCAACCCTAACTCTAAACCTAAACCTCACCCACACCCTAACCCTAAACCTCACCCTCTCCCTCAGCTGAAAGCTAACTCTAACCCTAACCATAACACTCACCCTAACCATAACCCTCACCCTTACGGTAACCCTGACCCTCAGACTAACTCTAACCTTTAACCTTACCGACACCCTCAACCTAACACTCACCCTAACCCTAAACTTAACCCGAAACCTAACTCTCAAACTAACCCTAACCCTAACATTCACCCTAACCCTAACCCTCACCCTCACCCTAAACCTAACACACACCCTCATCCTAACCTTCACCCTAACCCTAACCCTAACCCTAAACCTAACCCTCACTGTAAACCTCACCCTAAACCTATCTCTAACCCTAAACCTCAAACTCACACTGATCCTAACCATAACCCTAACCCTAAACCTCACCCTAACACTAACTATAAACCTCACACTCACCCTAGCCCTCTCCCTAACCCTAATCCTAAACCTAACCATCATCCTAACCCTCACCCTACCCCTAACCCTAACCCTAACACTAATCCTCACCCTCAACATAACCCTCAGCCTAACCCTAAGCCTAACCCTAAACCTAACCCTAACCCACACACTCACCATCACCCTAACCCTAATCCTAATCATAAACCTAACCCTAAACCTCAACCTATCCCTAAACCTAAAACTAACCCTAACCCTTACCCTCATCCTAAACCTCACCTGAACCCTAACTCTAACACTAAACCTCACCCTCACCGTAACCCTAACTCTAACCCTAAACCTAACCCTAAACCTCACCCTAACCCTAACCCTCACCCTCACCCTTACCATAACCCTAAACCTCACCCTAAACATAACCCTCACCCTAACCCTAACCCTCACCCTAACACTTACCCTCACACTAACACTAAACCTCCCACTAACTCTAACCCTCACCATAACCGTAAACCTCACCCAAAACCTAGCCCTAAACCTATCGCTCACCATAACCCTCATTCTAATCCTAACCCTCACCCTAACCCTAATCCTCATCCTCACCCTACACCTCATCCTCACCCTACACCTCACACTAACCCTAATCCTAACCCTAACCCTCACCCTCACCCTAAATCTAACCCTAACCCTTATCCTAACCCTCACCCTAACCCTAACCCTCACCCTAACCCTAACACTCACCCTCATCCGAAACCTCAGCCTAACCCTAAGCCTAACCCTAAACCTAACCCTAACCCTAACCCTCAAACTCACCTTCTCCCTAACCCTAATCCTAAACCTAACTCTAACCCTAACACTTATCTGAACCCTCACACTAACCCTCACCCTAACCCTATCTCTAAACCTAAACCTCAAACTCACCCTGACCCTATCCCTAACCCTAACCCTAAACCTCACCTTAACCCGAACCCTAAATCTCAACCTCACCCTAGCCCTCACCCTAACCCTAATCCTAAACCTAACCCTCATCCTAACCCTCAAACTAAACTTAACGCTAATCCTCATTCTAACAATAACCCTCACCCTCAACCTAACCCTCAGCCTAACCCTAAGCCTAACCCTAAACCTAACCCTAACCCACACACTCACCCTCACCCTAATCCTAATCCTAATCATAAATCTAACCCTACCCTTCACCCTAACCCTCACCCTAACCACAAAACTAAAATTAACCCTAACCCTAACCCTCATCCTAACCCTCACCCTAACCCTAACTCTAACCCTAAACCTCACCTTCAAACTAAACATAATTTAAACCCTAACCCTAAACCTAAACCTCACACTAACCCTAACCCTCACCCTCACCCTCACTGTAACCCTAACCCTAAACCTAACAAAAACCCTAAACATAAACCTCACCCTAAACCTAACCCTCACCCTAACAATTACCCTCACCCTTACCCTAAACCTAACTCTAACCCTAACCCTAACAGTAACCCTAACTCTCACCCTAACCCTAAACCTCACCCTAACCCTAAACCTCACCCTCACCGTAGCCCTCACCCTAACCCTAATTCTAACCCTAACCCTCACCCTAATACTAACCCTCATCCTCACCCTAAACCTCACACTTACCCTAAACCTAATCCTCAATCTAACCCTCACACTCACCCTAACCCTCACCCTAACCCTTATGCTAACCCTCATCCTAATCCTAACCTTCAACATTACAGGAACACTCACCCTCAGCCTAAACCTCATCTTTACTCTTACCATCACGCTCACCTTAACCCTCACCCTAACCATAATCCTCATCCTAACACTCACCTTAACCCTAACCCTATCCATCAACCTAACACTAACCCTCAACCTCACCCTCACCCTCAGCATAACCCTAAGCCTAAACCTCACCCTAACCCTAATCCTCACCCTCACCCTAGCCCTCACCCTAAGCCTAATCCTAACCCTAACTCTCATCCTAACCCTCACCCTAACCCAAACGCTAACCATCACCCAAAACCTATTCCTCACCCCCAACCTAACCCTCAGCCTAACCCTAACCCTAACCCTCAACCTAACCCAAACCCTCACCCATACAGTAACCCTAACCCGAACCCTCACCATAACCCTAAACCTAACCCAAACCCTAAACCTCACACTAAACCTAACCCTAAATTTAACCCTCACCCTAGCCCTCAACCTAACCCGAATCCTAACCCTATACCTTATCCTAACCCTCAACCTAAGCCTAACCCTAAACCTCACCCTAAACCTAACCCTCACCCTCACCCTCAGCCTAACTCTAAGCCTAAGCCTAACCCTAAGCCTAAACTTCACCCTCACCCACACCCTAACCATAATCCTAAATGTAACCCTATCCCTAACCCTAACCTTTACCCTAACCTTAACACTAACCCAACCCTAACACTAATCCTAACTCTAACCCGCACACTAACCCTCACCCTAACCATAACTCTAACCTTAAACCTCACCCTAACCCTAAGCCTAATCCTCACCCTCACCCTCAGGTGAAACCTAACTCTAACCCTAACCATAACCCTCACCCTAACCCTAACCCTCATCCTTACCATAACCCTCACCCTCAGACTTACCCTCACCGTTAACCTTACCGACACCTACAACCTAACACAGAGCCTAACCCTAAACTTAACCCAAAACCTAACTCTCACCATAACCCTAACCCTAACACTCAACCTAACCCTAACCCTCATCCTCATCCTCAACCTCACCCTAACCCTAAACCTAACCCTCATACTCACCCTCTCCCTAAACCGAATCCTAAACCTCACCCTCACCCAAGCCCTCACCCTCACCCTAATCCTAAACCAAACCCTCACGCCAACCCTAACCCTAACACACACCCTCACCCTAACCTTCACCCAAAACCTAACCCTAAACCTAACCCTAACCCTAACCCTCACCGTAACTCTCACCCTAACCCTATCTCTAACCCTAAACCTCAAACTCACACTGATCCTAAACCTAACCCTAACCCTAAACCTCACCCTAACACTAAACCTAAACATCACCCTAACGCTATCCCTCACCCTAAACCTAACCTTAAACCTCACCCTCATCCTAACTCTCACCCTAACCCTAACCCTCACCCTAATCCTAACCCTCACCGTTTGGGGAACACTCACCCTCAGCCTAACCCTCACGTTTACTCTTACCGTCACGCTCACCCTAATCCTCATCCTAACCGTAACCCTCATCCTAACACTCACCCTAACCCTAACCCAGTCCATCACCCTAACCCTAAACCTCACCCTCACCCTCACCCTCAGCCTAACCCAAAGCCTAAACCTAAGCCTAACCCTAACCCTCACCCTCACCGTAGCCCTAACCCTAAACCTGATCTTAACCCTAACCCTCATCCTAATCCTCACCCTAACCCTAAAACTAAACATCACCCAAAACCTATTCCTCACTCCCAACCTCACCCTCAGCCTAACACTAAGCCTATTCCTAAACTTAACAGTAACCCTCACCCTCAGCCTCACCCTCAACTCAAACTTAACCCAAACCAAAACACTAACAATAACCAGAATTTTAACCCTAGGCCTAACCCTAATCCTCATGCCCACCCTCACCCACAGCCTAACCCTAAGCCTAACCTAGGCCTAACCCTAACCCTCACCATAACCCTAACCCTAACCCTAACACTAATCCTAATCCTAAAACTAATCCTAATAAACAGCCACATCCTCACCCTAACCCAAACCCTAGCCCTCACCCTCACCCTCACCCTAAGCCTAAGCCTAAGCCTAACCCTAACCCTAACTCTCACACTCACACTCACCCTAACCCTCATCCTAAACCTCACCCTATCACTATTCCTAGCCCTGACCCTAACCCTCACCATAGCCCTCACCCGTACCCTAATCCTAACACTAAACCTCATCCTAACCCTAACCCTAACTCTAACCCAAACCCTAAACCTAAACCTCATCCTAGGCCCAACCCTAAACCTCACCCTTACCTTCACTGTAACCATAACCCTAACCCTAACACTCACCCTAACCCTAACACTCACCCTAACCCTCACATTAACCCTAACCATCACCCTAAACTTAAACCTCAACCTAACACTAACCCTAACCCTCACCCTCACCCTAGCCCTCACCCTAACCCTCAGCCTCATCCTCACCCTAAACCTCACACTAACCCTAACACTAATCCTCAATCTAACCCACACCCTCACCGTAACCTTTACCCTAATCCTCACCCTAAACCTAACCCTCTCCCTTACCGTAACCCTTACACTTGGCCTAACCCTCACCTTTACCCTTACCGTCAAACCCACCCTAAACTTCACCCTAACCCTCATCCTCACCCTAACCCCGACCCTAAACATAACTCTACCCCTAAACCTCACCCTCACACTAACCCTAATTCTAACCATAACCCTAACACTAAAGCTCACCCTAAACCTAACCCTCACACTCACCCTCACAGTAACCGTAACCCTAACCCTAACCCTAAAAATAACCCTCACCCTAACCCTGACACTCAACCTACTGCTTACCCTCACCCTAACACTAATCCTAACCCTAACACTAACCCTCACACTAACCATAACCCTCACCCGAATTCTAAACCTCACCCTAACCCTAAACCTCAACCTAGCACTCACACTAACCCTAATTCTAACCCTCACCATCACCCTATCCCTAATCCTCATCCACACCCTAAACCT
Organism: Dipodomys merriami; assembly: GCF_024711535.1. Classification (NCBI taxonomy): domain Eukaryota; kingdom Metazoa; phylum Chordata; class Mammalia; order Rodentia; family Heteromyidae; genus Dipodomys; species Dipodomys merriami. Next base: position 786,006 of record NW_027203449.1, read on the forward strand.
CACACTAACACTAACCCTAATCCTCAATCTAACCCTCACCCTAACCATTACCGAAACCTTACCGTAAACCTCACCCTAACGGTAACCCAAACCCTAACCCTAAATCTAACCTAACCCTAAACCTAAACCTCGTCCCAAAACTAATCCTAAACCCTAATCCTAAACCTAACCCTATCCCTAACCCGAACCTTCACCCTAAACCTCACCCTTGCCCTCACCCTAACTCTAATCCTAAACCTATACTTCATCCTAACCCTCACCCTAACCCTAACCTTAACCCTCACCCTAACACTAACCCGAACACTCACCCATATACTGGGCCTAAGCCTAAACCAAAGCCTAAGCCTAACCCTAAACCAAAACCTCACCATAACCCTTACCCTAATACTAACCCTAACTCTAACCCTAAACCTCACCCTTACCCTAAGCCTAATTTTAATCCTAACCCTAAATCTAAACCTCATCCTAACCCTAACCCTAACAATAACCCTAAACCTAACACTAAAAACCTTAGCCTAACCCTAAACCTAACCCTCACCCTCACCCTATCAGTAACCATAACCCTAACCCTAACTGTAACAATAACCCTAACCCTAACGCTAATTCTAACCCTCACCCTCACCCTAAACCTAATCCTAACCGTAACCCTCAACCTAACCCTAAGCCTCACGCAAAACTTAACCATAACCCTAACCCTCACCCTAACCCTAAACATAACCTGAACACTAACACTCAACCTCAGCCTAACCCTAACCCTAACCCTCACCCTCACACTAGGCCTCACCCTAATCCTAATCCTAACCCTAACACTCATCCTAACCCTCACCGTAACACTAACCCTAACCCTCACCCTCACCCTAACTCTAAACCTAACCCTAACCCTCAACCTAACCCTAACCCTCACCCTCACAGTACCCCTTACCATAAACCTCACCCTAACCCTAAATTTAACCCGAAACCTAATTCTCACACTAACCCTAACACTAACCCTCACCCTAACCCTAACCCTCGCCCTCATCCTCACCCTCAGCCTAACCCTAAGCCTAAGCCTAACCCTAACACTCACACTCACCCTAACACTAACCCTAATCCAAACCCTCACCCAATCCCTAACCCAAACCCTAAACCTCACCCCAACACTAACCCTAACCCTCACCCTCACCTTAGCCCTCACCCTAACCCTAAGCCTAACCCTAATCCTAACCCTCACACTCACCCTAACACTAACCCTAATCCTAACCATAACCCTAACCCTAACCCTCACCCTCACCCTAACACTCACCTTAAGCCTAACCGTAAAATTAATCCTAACCCTAACCCTAACACTAAACCTCACCATAACACTAAAATTAACAATACCCCTAAGCCTAAACCTCACCCTAATACTAATCCTAAACCTCAACCTCACCCTAGCCCTCACCCTAACCCTAACCCTCAACCTTACCCAAGACCTCACACTAACCCTAACACTAATCCTCAATCTAACCCTCACCCTCACCCTAACCCTAACCCTATCAATCACCCTAACCCTAGCCCTCACCCTTACCGTAAACCTCACACTCAGCCTAACCATCACCTTTACCCTTACCATCATGCCCACCCTAACACTCACCCTAACCCTAACCCTGACCCTAACCCTAACTCTACCCCTAAACTTTACCCTCAACCTAACCCTAACTCTAACACTAACCCTAACACTAAACCTCACCCTAACACTAACCCTAAACCTCCGCCTCAACCTCATGCTCAGCCTAACCCTAAGCCTAAGCCTAACCCTTACCCTAACCCTCACCCTCACCCAAGCCCTCACCCTAACCCTAATCCTAACCCTAACCCTCATCCTAACTCTCACTCTAACCCTAAACCTAACCCTAACCCTAACCCTAATCCTCACCCACACCCTCACCCTCAGCCTAACCCTAAGCCTAAGCCTAACCCTAACCCTAACCCTAAAACTCACCCTCACCTTAAAACTAATCCTAACCCTAACCCTAACCCTAAACCTAAACCTCAACCTAACCCTCACCCTAACCTTAAACCTAACACCAACCCTAACATTAACCCTCCAAGTAACCCTAAATCTAACCCTAAACCGTCATCCTAAACCTAATCCTACCCTAACCCTAAACCACACCCTAAACCTAACCGTATCCCTCACCCTCACCCTCACCCTCACCCTCACCCTCACCATAACTCTAATCCTAACCCTAACTATAATACTAATCCTAAATTTAAACGTAACCCTAACCCTAATCCTACAATTCACCCTCACTCTATTCCTAATCCTAACCCTAACCCTCAACCTAACCCTAACCCTCGAACTCACTGAAACCCTAACCCTCATCCTAACCCTCACCCTAACCCTAACCCTAATTATAAACCTAACCCTAACACTAACCCTAACACTCACCCTCACCCTAGCCCTCACCCCAACCCTAATCCTAATCCTAACCCTCACCCTCACACTCACCTTCACACTCACCCTCACCATAACTCTAAATTTAACCCTAATGCTAACCCTAAACCTAACCCTAATCCTAACACTAACCATAACCCTCACACTAACCCTCCCCCTAAACCTATATCTAACCCTAAACCTCACCCTCACCCTCACCCTTACCCTGACCCTAACCCTAATCCCCACCCTAAATGTAACCCTAACCCTCACCCTCAACCTAAAGGGAATTCTAACCCTAAAATTAACAATAACACTAACCTTATCCCTAATCCTCACCCCCACCCTCATCCTCAGCCTAACCCTAAGTCTAAGCCTAACCCTCACCCTAACCTTCACACTCACCCTAATCCTAAACCTAATCCCAAACTTAAGCCTATCCATAAATCTCACCCTAAATCTAACCCTAACACTAACCCTAACCCTCATGCTTACCCTCAACCTCACATTAACTATAACCCTAACCCTAACAATAAGAATAACACTCTACCATGACCATAACCATAACCATAACCCTCACCGTTAACCTCACCCTCACCACAAACTTAACACTAAATATAACACTAACAATAACCCTAACCCTAACCCTAACCCTAATCCTCACCCCCACCATCACCCTCAGCCTTACCCTATCACTAACCCGAAACCTAACCCTAACCCTCACTGTAACCCTAACCCTAAAACTAACCCTAACCCTAACCCTAAACCAAACCATAAACCTAACACTAAACCTAACCCTAATCCTCACCCTCACACTCACTCTAACCCAATCCCTAACCCTAACCCTCACCTAACCCTAAGACTAACCCTAACCCTAACCCTAACACACACACTCACTCACCCTAACCCAAATCCTAAACCTGACCCTATCCTTAACCCTAAACCTCACCCTAACCCTCACCCTAGCCCTCACCCTAAACCTAATCCTAACCCTCACCCTTATCTTAACCCTCACCCTCAGCCTAAACCTCACCTTTACCCTTACCATCATCCTCACCCTAACCCTCACCCTAAACCTAAACCTCATCCTAAGACTTACCCAAACAATAAACCTAACCATCACCCTAAACCTAACACTCACCCTCAACCTCATGCTCAGCCTAAACCTAAGCTTAAGCTTAAACCTTATCCTAGCCCTCACCCTCACCCTAGCCCTCACCCTAACCCTAATCTGAAACCTAACCCTCACCCTAACCCTAACCATAACCATAACCCTAACCCTAATCCTCAGCCCTACACTCACCCTCAGTCTAACCCTAAGCCTAAGCCTAAGCCTAACCCTAACCCTCACCCTCACCCTCACGCTAACCTTAACCCTAACACTAACCCTAACCCTAAACCTCAACCTAACCCTCCCCCTAAACCTAAATCTAACCCTAAAACTAGCCCACAACTAAAGCCAAATACTACCCCTAACCCTAAGCCTAAACCTCACCCAAACACTAACCCTAACTCTCACCCTCACCATAGCCCACACCCTAATCCTAATACTAACCCTAATCCTCATCCTAACCCTCACCCTAACCCTAACCTTAACCCTCAGGCTGACCGTAACTCTAATCCTTCCCCTCACCCTAACGCTTAACTTATCCCGAACAGTAACACTAACCCTAACCCTAACGCTAAACCTCACCCTAACCCTAACCCTAAACCTCACCCTCACCCTAGCCCTCACCCTAATCTTAATCGTAACCCTAACCATCATCCTAACCCTCACCCTAACACTAACCCTAACCCTCACGGTCACTCTCAGTCTAACTCTAAACCTAACCCTAACCATAATACTAATTCTAAACCTAAACCTAACCCTAACCCAAACCCTAATCCTACCACTCACTGTCATTCTAATCCTAATCCTAAACCTAACCCTCAAACTTACCCTAACCCTCAACCTCACTGTAACCCTAACCATCATTCTGACCCTCACCCTAACCCTAACCCTAATTCTAAACCTTACCCTAACACTAACCCTAACCCTCACTCTCACCCTAACCATAATCATAACCCTAACCCTCATCCTAACTCTCACCATAACCCTAACCCTTACCATAACCCTAACCCTAATCATCACACCCACCCTCAACCTCAGCCTAACTCTAAGCCTAAGCCTAACCCTAACCCTAACCCTCAGACTCACCCTCACCTTAAAACTAATAATAACCCTAACCCTAACCCTAACCATAAACCTCAACCTAACCCTCATCTTAACCTTAAACCTAACTCTAACCCTAACATTAACACTCCACCTAACCCTAAATCTAACCCTAAACCTCACCGTCGTCCTAACCCTAATCCTAGCCGTAACCCTAAACCTAAACGTATCCCTCACCCTCAGCCTCACCCTCCCCATAACTCTAACCCTAACCCTAACCATAATACTAATCCTAAACCTAAACGTAACCCTAACCCTAACCCTAATCCTATCACTCACCCTCATTCTAATCCTAATCCTAACCCTAAACCTCAACCTAACCCTAACCCTCAACGTCACTGTAACCCTAACCCTCATCCTAACCCTCACCCTAAACCTCACCCTAATTCTAAACCTTACCCTAACACTAACCCTAACCTTCACTCTCACTCTAGCCCTCACCCTATCCCTAATCCTAACCCTACCACTCACCCTAACCCTAAAATCACCCTCACCTTTACCCTCAGCCTAACCCTAAGACTAAGCCTAACCCTAACCCTCACACTCAACCTAACCCTTACACTAATACTAATCCTAACTCTCAGCCTAACCCTCACCCTCACCCTAACCCTAACCCTAACTAACCCTAACCCTAATCCTCACCCTAACCCTCCCCTTAACCCTAACTCTAACCCCAAACCTCACCCTCACCTAACCCTAAACTTAACCCTAACCCTAACCCTAACCCTAAACCTCTCCCTAACCCTAACCCTCACCCTCAACCTCAACCTCACCATAACTCTAACCCTAACCCTAACAATAAGAAAAATCTTAACCCTAACCATAACCAGAACCCTCACTGTCAGCCTCACCCTCATCACAAACTTAACACTAACCATAACAGTAACAATAATCCTAACCCTAAACCTAACCATAATCCTCACCCCCACAATCACCCTCAGCCTAACCCTAACACTAATCTTAATCCTAGCCCTAACCCTTACCTTAACACTAACACTAACACTAACCCTAAACCAAACCTTAAACCTAAACCTAAACCTAACCCTAATCCTCAGCCTCAACCTCACATTAAACCTAACCCTAACCCTATCCTTAACCCTAACCCACACATTAATCCTCACCTAACCCTAACCTCCCCCTCACCTTCACCCTCAGCCTAACCCAAAGACTAAACATAATCCTCACACTAAACATAATCCTCACCCTAACCCTAATACTAAACTTCACCCTCCCCCAAACACTCACCCTCAGCCTAAATCTAACCCTCATTCTACCCCTAAACCTAATCCTCACACTAACCTGAACCCTAACCCTCATCCTTACCCTAACCCTGACACTAACCCTAACTCTCACCCTCACCGTAAAGCTAACCCTAAACCTAACCCTCACCCTAACCCTCACCCTAACCGTAATGCTAACCCTAACCCTCACACTCACCCTAAACCTCACCCTAACCCTTACCCTCACCGTAAACCTAACCCAACCCTCACCCTCACCCTCACCCTATCTGTCACCCTAACCCTAACCGTAACCCTCACCCTAACCCTCACCCTCGCCCTCATCTTGACCCTAACCTTCACCCTCACCCTCACCCTTAAGCTAACCCTAAAACTAACCCTCACCTTAACCCTCACTCTAACTGTAATGCTAACACTAACCCTAACCCTCACACTCAGCCTAAACCTCCCCCTAACCCTTACCCTCACCGTAAACCTAACCCCAACCCTAACCCTCACCCTCACCTTATCCCTCACCCTAACCTTAAGGCTAATCCTCACCATAACCCTAACCGTAATCCTTACCCTCACCCTAACCCTAATCCTATCCTTAACCCTGACCCTCACACTAACCCTAACCCTCACCCTCACTCTAACCCTCACCATCACCCTAACCTTTACCCTCACCCTAACCCTAATCTTTTCCGTAAAACTAACCCTAGCCCTAAACCTCACACTAAACATAGCCCTCACCCTAACCATAACCCTACCCTCAAATTAACCCTCACCCTAACCCTAACAGTATCCCGCATCCTAACCCTAACCCTTACCCTCACACTAACCCTAAACCTATCCCTAACCCTCTCCCTCAACTTAACCCTCACCCTCACCCTAAACTTTACCCTAACCCTAACCCTCAGAGTAATCCTAGCCCTCACCCTAAACCTAACCCTAACCCTCAACTTAATCCTCACCCTAACCCTAACCCTAACCCTAAACCTAACCCTCACAATCAACCTAGCCCTCAACCAAAATCTAATCCTAACCCTAACCCTCACACTAACCCTTACCCTCACCCTTACCATAACCCTCATCCTCACAATAACCCTCACAATAACCCTCACCCGAACCCTAACACTAACCCTCACACTAACCCTCACCCTCACTCTAACACTAACCCTCACCCTAAACCTATACCTAACCCTAACCCTAACCCTCACCCTCATCCTAAACCTTAATCTCAACCTCAACCTAACCCTTACACTAACCCTAACCCTCACCCTAACCCTCACCCTCAGCCTAACTCTAACTCTAACTCTAATCCGAACCCTCACCTTCAGCCTCACGCTAACCCTAACCCTAAACCTCACCCTCATACTGACCCTCACCCTAATCTTCACCCTCGCACTCAACCTCACCGTAACCCTAAACATAACCCTAAACCTCACCCTAACCCTTACCCTTAACCTCACCCTCAACCTCACCCTAACCCTAACCTTAAACGTAACCCTCACCCTAACCCTAATGCTAGCCCTAACCCTCATACTCACCCTAAACCTCACCCTAACCCTTAACCTCACCGTAAACCTAACCCTAACCCTAACCCTAACCCTAACCTTCAACCTAACCCTCAACCTAACCCTAACCCTATGCCTAACCCTCACCCTCATCCCAAACCTCACATTCACCCTAACCCTAACCGTTGCCCTCTCTAAAACCCTAACCCTATCCCAAACCCTAACCCTTACAAGAACGCTAACCCTCAGCCTAACCCTGACCAGAACCCGAACCCGTACCCTCACACTAACCCTAACCATATCCCTAAATCTAACCCTCACACTACCACTTAACCTCACCCTCACATTAACCCGACCACTCAGCCTAACCCTCATCCTAACCTTAAGCCTAACCCTAACCCTCACTCTAACAATAACCCTAAACCTAAACCTAACCCTAACCCTCACACTCACCCTCACCCTCAGCCTAATCCTAACCCTCACCCTCATCCTAACTCTAACCCTAACCCTAATCCTAACCCTCATACTCTCCCTCACCCTCACAGTTACCCTAACCCTAACCCTCACCCTATACCTAACCCTCACCCTAATCCTAACTCTCACCCTAACCCTAACCCTACCCCTCAAGCTAACCCTTACCCTAACCCTAAACATAACCCTCACCCTAACACTAACCCTCACCCCCACCCTAACCCTCACCCTCACCTGAAACCTCAACCACATCCTAACCCTCATCCTCACCCTAAATAAAACCCTAACACTAACCCTCATCTTAAACCTAACCCTAACCCTCACCCTTACCCTCACCCTCACCCTCAGACTAACCTTAACTCTAACCCTAATCCTCACCTCTTGAGTACTACCTCCACTTCTGGCTTTTTGCTTGTTCATGGGAAAGAATAGCATCTATTCTGTTTGTCTGCCTGGGCTGCCTTTGAACTGCATTACTCCAATCCCAGCCTTCTGAGTAGCGAGGATCACCAGCATGAACCTCCAGTGCTAAGCAGCCTTGCTGATTTTCACAGGAAAAGAATGACTCAGGACCTGCTGTTGTTTAGAGCCCTTCGTTAGCATTTATTTTATAAACCCTCATCTGGTTATTGCTCTACACAGTCTGCACGTATTAACTCACTTGTTTCTCACAACCACCCCAGGAGATAAGGCAACACAGCTCCCCTGAAGCAGACATTGCCATTGACCTGCCTAAACCTAATCCTCTTCTTCACCCTAACCCTTATCATCACCCTAAACCTAATCCTATCCCTAGACCTAACTCTAAATCTAAAGCTCACACCAAAACTAGCCCTCACCCAAACCATAAACCTACACTCACCTTAAGCCTCACCTTAATCCTAACCCTCACCCTAACCCTAACCCTTAGCCTCACCCTAACCCTAACCCTATCCCTAACCTTCTACCTCACCCTAAGCCTCAACATCACCCTAACACTAACACTTACCCTCACCCTAACCCTAACACTAACACTAACCCTAACACTCACACTAACCCTAACCCTCATCCTCACCCTAAGACTCACCCTCACCCTAACACTTACCCTCATTCTAACCCTAACCCTAACCCTAACCGTAAACCTCACAGTAAGTTTAACCCTCACATTAAACCTAACCCTATCCCTCAACTTAACCCTCACCCTAACCCTAACCCTAATGCTCACCGTAACCAAAAACCTAACCCAGACCTTCACCCTAAACCTCACCCTAACACTAATCCTAACCCTAACCCTCACCCTAACCCTAAAACCTCAACCTAATCCTCACCCTAAACCTCACCCTATCCCTATCCCTGACACAAGCCCTAACACTCAACCTAATCATCACCCTAACCCTCACCCTAATGCTAAACCTAACACTAAACCTCACCCTAACCCTCACCCTAACCCTAAACATAACCCTCAACCTCAACCTAGCCCTCATGCTAACCCTAATCCTAACCCTAACCCTCACCCTAACCCTTACCCTCACCCAAACCATAACCCTCACCCTCACAATAACCTTCACAATAACCCTAACCCAAACCCTAACTCTAACCCTCACCCTAAACCTCACACTCAATCTAACTGTAAACCTCACCCTAACCCTCTCCCTAAACCTAACCCTAAGCCTAACTCTAACCCTCACCCTAAACTTCACGCTCACCCTAATCCTAAACCTAACCCTCAACCTCACCCTAACACTCACACTAAAACTTAAGCTCAGCCCCAACCTAACCCTTACACTCACCCTAACATTCATCCTCATCCTAACTCTAAACCTAACTCTAATACGAACCCTCACCCTCAGCCTCACACTAACCCTAATCCTAAACCTCACCCTCACCCTTACCCTCACCATAACCCTCAACCTCGCCCTCAGCCTCACCCTAAACCTATCCCTAGCCCTCACACTAACCCTAAAACTCACCCTAACCCTAACCCTAACCCTCACCCTCAAACTCACCCTAAACCTAACCCTAAACTTAACCCTCAGCTTAACCCTAATGCTAGCCCTAACCCTCACACTCACCCGAAAACTCACCCTAACCCTTACCCTCACCGTAAATCTAACTCTAACCCTAACCCTCAACCTCAACCTAACCCTCACACTAACCCTAACCCTAACCCTCACCCTAACCCTAAGCCTAACCCTTATCCTCACCCTAGCTCTCACCATAACCCTAATCCTAACCCTAACCCTCACACTAACCCTAACCCTCACCCCAACCCTAACCCTCACCCTCAAACTAAACCTCACCCTAACCCTACTTCTAACCCTCACCCTAACCCTCACCCTATCCCTATCGCTGACACCAACCCTAAACCTCAACCTACCCCTCACGCTAACGCTCACCCTAACACTAACCCTAACACTAAACCTCACCCGAACCCTCACCCTAACGCATAACCTCACCCTCACCCTAACCCTCACACTTATCCTAACCCTCACCTTAACCCTAAATATAAACTTCATCCTAACCCTAACCCACACCCTCGGCTTAACTGTAACCCTCACCCTAACCATAACCCTATCCATAACCCTCACCATAACCCTAACCCTAACTCTCATCCTCAACCTAACCCTAACCCTAAACCTCACCCTAAACCTCACAATCACCCTCAAAATAACCCTAACTCGAACCCTAAATCTAAACTTCACCCTAACCCTCACCCTCACTCTAACCCTAAACCTCACCCTAACACTCACCCTATCCCTATCCTTGACACTAACCCTAACTCTCAACCTAAATCTCACCCTAACCCTTAAACTCACCCTCACCCTAACCCTCACACTAATCCTAACCCTCACCCTAATCCTAAACTTAACCATCACCCTCAACCTAGCCCTCACCCTAACCCTAACCCTAACCCTCACCCTAACCCTAACCCTAACCCTCACCTTAACCCTAAATCTAAACCTAACCCTAAGCCTATCCCTCACCCTCACCAGAGCCCTCACCCTCACCATAACCCTCAACTTCGCCCTCACCCTCACATTAACCCAAACCCTCAACCTAACCCTCACCCTAACCCCAACCCTAACACTAAACCTCACCATAACCCTCAACCTAACCCTTAACCTCACCCTCACCCTAACCATCACCTAATCCAAACCCGCACCCTAATCCTAAACCTAAACGTCACCCTCACCCTAACCCATACCCTCAGCCTAACTCTAACCCTCACCCTAACCCGAACCCCATCCCTCACCCTCACCCTAACCTTAACCCTAACCCTATCCCTCACCCTAACCCTGAACCTAACCCTCATCCTCAATCTAGCCCACACCCTAACCCTAATCCTAACCCTAACCCTCAACTTAACCCTTACCCTCACACTAACCATAACCCTCACCCTAACCCTAACCCTAATCCTCACCGTAACCCTCACTCTAAACCTTACCCTCACCCTAACCATAACCCTCAGCCTCACAATAACCCTCACAATAACCCTAACCAGTACCCTAACTCTAACACTCACCCTAACCCTCACCCTCACTCTAAACCTAAACCTCACCCTAACCCTAACCCTAAGCCTTACTCTAACCCTAACCCTAAACCCCTAAACGTAACCCTCACCCTAACCCTAATGCTAGCCCTAATCCTCACATTCACCCTAAACCTCACCCTAACCCTTACCCTCACAGTAAACCTAACCCTAACATTAACCCGAACCCTCAACCTAACCCTCAACCTTACCCTAACCCTATGCCTAACCCAAACCCTAATCCTGAATCTCACCCTCAACCTAACTGTAACCCTTACCTTCTCCATAACCCTATCCCTATCCCAAAACCTAACCCTCAGCCTCACCCTTAACCTCACCTGAACCCGAACCCGTACACTCACCCTAACCCTAACCCTATCCCTAAACCTAACCCTCACACGAACACTAAACCTCACCCTCACATTAACACGATCCCTCAACCTAACCCTCATCCTAACTGTAAGCCTAACCCTAACCCTCACTCTAAACGTAAGCCTAAACCTGAACCTAACCCTCACCCTCACTCTAACCCTCACACTCACCCTCACCCTCAGCCTAAACCTAACCCTAATCCTAACAATAACCCTCACCCTCATCTTAACTCTAACCCAAATCCTAAACCTAACCCTCACACTCTCCCTCACACTCACACTAACCCTAACACTAATCCTCACCCTAAACCTAACCCTTAGCCTAACCCTAACCCGCACACTCACCCTAACCCTCACACTAACCCTAAACATCACCCTAACCCTAACCCTATCACTCAAGCTAACCCTTACCCTAACCCTAAACCTAACCCTCACCCTAACACTAACCCTCAAACCCACCCAAACCCTCACCCTCATCTGAAACCTCAACCTCACCCTAACCCTCATCATTACCCTAAATAAAGCCCTAACCCTAAGCCTCACACTAACCCTAACCCTAACCCTCACCCTTACCCTCACCCTCACCCTGAGCCTAACTTTAACCCTAAACCTAATCCTAACCCTAAACCTCAACGTCACCCTGACCATCACCCTAAACCTTACCCTCACCCTAACAGTAACCCTAACCCTAACCCTCATACTAAACCTAACCCTCACCATATCCCTAAGCCTACCCCTCAACCTAACCCCCACACTAACCCTAAACCTAACCCTCACGCTAAAGCTAAACCTCACCCTAACCCTAACCCTCACCCTCACCCTCACACTCACCCTAACCCTTATACTCACCTTAAGCCTAACACTAACACTAACCCTAAAACTAAACCTAACCCTCACTCTAACCCTAACTCTAAACTTCACCTTAACCGTAACCCTCACCCTAACTGTCACCCTCACCGTCACCTTAACCCTCACCCTAACCCTAACTCTAACCCTCACCTTAACCGTAACCCTCACCCTAACCCTCACCCTCAACCTAATCATCACCCTAACCCTAACCCTTACTTAGTTGAAACCCTCACCCTCACCTTCACCCTCACCCTAAGCCTCACCCTAACCTTAGCCCTCAACTTAACCCTAACCCTAATACTAACCCTCACCCTCACCCTAACCCTCACCCTCACCAGAGCCCTCTACTTAACCCTAACCCTAATCCTAACTCCCACCCTAACACTCACACTCAAGCTCAGGCTAACCCTCACCCTCATCCTAATCCTAAACCTAACCCTCACCATCACCCTAACCCTCAACCTAACCCACACCCTCATCCTAATCCTAACCCTAACCCTAACCCTCACACTAAACCTAACCCTCACCCTCACACTCACCCTAACCCTCACACTAACCCTAACCCTCATCCTCACCCTAAACCTCACCCTAACCCTAACCCAACCCCTCACCCTAACCCTCACCCTATCCCTATCCCTGACACTAATCCTAACCCTCAACCTAACCCTCAACCTAACGCTCAATCCTAACCCTAACCCACAATCTAACCCTAATCCTCACCCTCAACCTAACCCTTAACCTCACCCTCACCCTCACCCTAACCCTCACACTAACCCTAACCCTCACCCTAACCATAACCCTAAATGTCACCCTCACCCTAACCTTCACTCTCAGCCTAACTTTAACCCTCACCCTGACCCTAAACCTAACCTTCACACTAACCCGAAACCTAACCCTCACACTCCCCCTAACACTCACGTTAACCCTAACGCTCATTCTCACACTAACCCTCACCCTAACCATAACCCTCACACTAAACCTAACACTCACCCTAACCCTAACTCTACCCCTCACCGTTACCCTCATCCTAACCATAACCATAACCCTCACCATAACCCTAAACCTAACTCTCACCCTCAACCTAGCCCTCACCCTAACCCTAATCCTATCCCTAACCCTCACCCTAACCATATCCCTCACCCTTACAATAACCCTCACCCTAACCCTAACCCAAAACCTAACTCCAATCATCACCCCAACCCTAAACCTCACCATCACCCTTTCCCTCACCCTAAAACTCAACCTAACCCTAACTTTAAGCCTAACCCTAACCATCAACCTAACCCTCACCCTAACCCTAATCCTAAACCTAACCCTCATCCTCACCCTTACCCTTAACCTCAGCCTTACCCTAACCCTCACACTAACCCTAACCCTCACCCTAATCCAAAGCATAAACGTCACCCTCAACCTCAAGCTCACCTTCAGACTTACTCGAACCCAAACGCTAATCCAAACCCTCACCCTCAGCCTCAACCTAACCCTAACCCTAACCCTCATCCTCACCCTAACCCTCAGCCTCGCCCTCACCCTCACACTAACCCTAATCCTAACCTAACTCTCATCCTAACCCTAAACCTCAACCTAACCCTAACCCTAACTCTCACCCTAAACCTAACCCTAAACCTAATCCTAACACTACCCCTCACCCTAACCCTCATGCTAACCCTAAATCTAACCCTAACCCTCACCCTACACCTCACACTAACCCTAACCCTGAAAGTAAACCTCACCTAAACCTCACCCTCAGCATAACTCTAACCCTCACCCTAACCACAAACCTAACCCTCACACTAACCCTAACCCTAATCCTCACCATCACCATAACCCTAAACTAACCCTCACCCTAACCCTCACCCTAATACTCACAGTAACCCTAAAACTCACCCTCACCCTAGCTCTAACCCTAACACTCAACGTAAACCTAACCCTATCCCTAACCGTCACCCTTACCCTAAAGCTCACCCTCACCCTAACCCTAAACCTACCCCTCACCCTAACCCGCATGCTAACCCTAAATCTAAAACTAACCCTCACCCTAACCATCACCCTAACCCTAAATCTTACCCTAACCCTCACCCTAACTCTAACCCTTACTCTCACCCTAAACTAACCTTAATTCTAAGACTATCCCTCAACCTCACCCTAGCCCTCACACTAACCCTAATCCTAACCCTAACCCTCACCCTCACCCTAATCTTCGCCCTAACCCTCACCCTAACAATAGCCCTAACCCTCACCCTAACCCTCACCCTAACCTTAATCCTAAACATAACCCTCACCCTCACCCTAACGCTCACCCTAACCCTTAAACTCAGCCTCACCCTAACCCTCAAACTAAACCTACCCCTCACCCTAACACTAAACATAAATGTCACCCTCACCCTCACCCTCAGCCTCAGCCTAAATCTAACCGTAACGCTAATCCGAACCCTCACACTCAGGCTCACCCTAACCCTAACCCTAACCATCACCCTCACTCTCACCATCACCCTAACCCTAAACCTTACCCTCAATCTAACCAAACACTATCCCTGAACCTAACACTCACACTAACCCTAAAGCTCACCCTCATCCTAAACCTCTCCCTCACACTAAGGCTTACCCTCACCCTAACCCTAACCCTATGCCTCAACCTAACCCCAACCCTAACCCTCACACTAAACCTAGCCCTCACCCTAACCCTAACCCTAGCCCTCACCTTAACCCTCAACCTAACCCTAACCCTAACCCTAACCCTCACCCTAACCCTTACCCTCACACTAAAGCTAACCCTAACCCTCACCTTACCTTTATCCTCACTGTAACCCTAACCCTGACACTAAATCTATCCCTCACGCTAACTCTAACCCTGCCCCTCACACTAACACCCACCCTAAACCTAACCGCAACCCTCATCCTAACCCTAACACTCACCCTCACCCTAAACCTCACCCTAATCCAAACCCTCACCCTAATCCTAAGCCTAACCCTCACACTAATCCTATCCCTCACCCTAACCCTCACCCTCACCCTAGTCCTCTCCCTAACACTAACACTTATCTAACTGAAACCCTCAACCGAACCCTAACCCGAACCCTAAAAATAACCATCACCCTACCCCTCACCCTCACCCTAACCCTAACCCTAAACCTAACCCTAACCCTCACCCTAACCCAAACGCTAAACCGCAGTCTCACATTAACTCTCACACTAACCCTAAACCTAACCCTTACCCTCACCCTCAGGCTTACATTAACCCTAACCCTAACCCTCATACTAACCAAAACCCTCAACCTAACCCTAACCCTACACCTCACTCTAACCCTCATCCTAACACTAACCTAACCCTAAACCTAAACCTAACACTCACCCACACCCTCACCCTCAGCCTAAACCTAACCCTAACCCTAATCCTAAAACTAATACTCAACTTCACTCAAACTCTAGCCCTAAACCTATCCCTAAACCTCACACTAACCCTCACCCTAACCCAAATCCTAACCACTACAATAACCCTAACCCTAAACCCAAAACTAACTCTCACCCTCAAATTAACCCTAACCCCAACCCTACCACTCACCATAACCCTAACCTTCACCATCAACCTAATCCTCACCCTAACCCAAATCCTTAGCTAAACGAAAACCTCAATCGAACTCTAAACCTAACCGTAACCCTAACCCTCACTCTACACCTCACCCTAAAACTAACCGTAACCCTAACACTCACCCTCACCCTAACCCTAACCCTACCCTAACCCTCAAACTAAACCTATCCCTCACCCTAATCCAAAGCCTAACCCTAACACTCAACCTCAACCTAGCCGTCACCATAACCCCAATCCTAACCCTAACCCTCAAACTAACCCTAACCCTCACCCTCACTTTCACCCTAACCCTAACCCTCACACTAACCCTCATCATAACCCTATCCCTAATCCTAACCCTCAGCCTCACCCTCACCTTCAACCTAACCCAAACACTAACCCTCACCCTAACCCTCACACTAACAGTCACGCTAAACCTAACCCTCACTCTCACCCTAAACCTCACCTTAACGCTTACCCTCATCCTAAACCTAACCCTAACCCTAACCCTCACACTAAACCTAACCCTCACCCTAACCCTAATCCTAACCCTCAAGCTAACACTCACCTTAACCCTAACCTTACACCTCACCCTAAACCTAAACCTCACCCTCATCCTAAACCTAACCCTAACCCTAACCCTCACAGTAAACCTAACCCTCACCCTAACCCTAATCCTAACCCTCAAGCTAACACTCACCCTAACCCTAACCTTACACCTCACCCTAAACCTAAACCTCACCCTAATCCTAAACCTAACCCTAACCCTCACCCTCAATCTAGCCCTTACCTTAACCCTAATCATAACCTTAACCCTCAACCTACCCTAACACTCATCCTCACCCTAACCCTCACCCTAACCCTAACCCTCACCCTAACCCTAACCATAATCCTAACACTAACCCTCACTCTCACACTCACCCTAACCCTAACCCTAACCCAAAACCTCACAGTAAGCATAACCATCACTCTAACGCTCACCCTAACCCAAAAGCTCACTCTAAGCCTTACCCTCACCCGAACCCTAAACCTAACCCTGATCCTCACTCTAACCCTAAGCCTAACCCTATCCCTCACAGTACCCCTCTTCCTAACCCTAAACCTAAACCTAACCGTCACCCTCACACTAACCCTAACTCTAACCCTAACCCTAACCCTCACACTAACCCTAACCCTCACACTATCCCTAACCCTACCCCTCACCCTATCCCTCATCCTAACCCTAACCTAACCCTAAACCTAAACCTAACCCTCACACACAGCCTCAACCTCAGCCTAACCCTAACAATGATCCTAACCCTAATCCGGACCATCACCCTCTTCCTAGCCCTAACCCTAAACCTAACCCTCAGCCTCACCCTCAGCCTAACCATAAACCTAACCCTCACCCCAAACCTAACCCTAACTCTCACACTCAACCTCACCCTAACCCTAAACCTAACCCTAACCCTCACCCCAACCCTAACCCTAGTACTAACTCTAACCCTCACCCTCACACTAACCCTCACCCTAACCCTTACCGTCACCCTAACACTAACCCCAAGCCTAAGCCTATCCCTCAAACTAAACCAAACCTTCACTCTAACCCTAATCCTACACTCAGCCTAACGCTCACCATAACCTTTACCCTAAATCTAATCCTCACCCTATCCCTAACCCTAACCCTAACCCTCACCCCCACCCAAGTCCTCACCTTAAACCTACCCATAACCCTCACCCTCACCTTATCCTTAATGCTAACCCTAGCCTTCACCCTCAACCTAACCCTCACCCTAACCCTTACCCTCACCTTAACCCTCACCGTAACACTAACCCTCACCCTAACACTAACCTTAACCCACACCCTAACACTCAACCTCAACCGAAGCCTCACCATAACACTATTCCTCACTGTCACCCTAACCCTCACCCAAACCCTAAAGCTCACCCACACCTTAACCCTCACCCTCACCTGAACCCTCATCCTAACCCTAACCCTTAACCCTCATCCTCACCCTAAACATAACCTTAACACTAACCCTCACATTAACCCTAAACCTAACCCTCAACCTAACCCTCAACCTCACCCTCACCCTCATCCTAAGCCTAACCCTAACCCTAAAACTAATCCAAAACCTAAACCTCTCCCTCACCTTCACCCTAACCCTAACATTTAGCCTATCCCTAACCCTCACATGCACCTTAACCCTAATCCTAACCCTAATATTAACCCTCACACTCACCCTAATCCTAAAACTAATACTCTGAAACTAACCCTTACCCTAACCCTTATCCTCACCCTAAATCTAACCCTAACCCTAAATCTAACCTTCACACTAAACCTAACCATCATCCTAACCCTAACCCTCACCCTAACCCTCACCCTCACTCCTTCCCTCACCCTAAGCCAAACCCTAACCCTAACCCTAGTCCTAAACCTAACACTTTCCCTCAACCTCACCCTAACCCTAAACCTAACACTCACCCACACCCTAACCCTCACTATAACACAAACTTTCACGCTCACCCTAACCCTCACCCTCACCCTAAACATCACGCTAACTGTAACCCTCACCATAACTCTAAACCTAACCCTATGCCTAACCTTCACTGTCACCCTAATGCTAACCATAAGCCGAACCTTCACCCACAACCTAACGCTCACACTCACCCTCACCCTAAACATCACCGTAACCCTCACCCTCACCCTAAACATAACCCTAACCCTACCCCTCACCCTAACCCTTAACCTAACCCTAACCTGTACACGAAACCTAACCCTCACCCTAACCTTACCGTATCCCTCACCCTCACTCAGCCAAACCCTAACCCTACCACTAGTCTTAAACCTAACCCTTTCCCTCACCCTCAACCTAACCCTAAACCTAACCCTAACCCTCACCCTAACCCTCACCATAACACTAACCCTAACTCTCACCCTCACCATAAACCTAACCCTAACCCTAACCCTCACCCTAACCCTAAAGCTAACTCTGACCCTCACTCTCCAACTAACCCTCACCCTAAACCTTAACCTCACCCTAACCCTAACTGTAACCCTAAAACTCACACTAAACTTAAGCCTCAACCTAACCTTACGCTATCCCTCATCCTAACACATACCCTAACCCTAACCCTAACACTCACCCTCACCCTAACCCTAACCCTAACACTCACCCTCACCCTAACCCTAACCGTCACCCTAACCCAAAACCGCAACCACACCCTAACCTTCACACTCACCCAAACCCTCACCCTCAACCTAACCCTCACCCTCACCCTAAACCTCACCCTAACCCGAACCCAACCCTAACCCTCACCCTAACTTTAACGCTAAACCTGAACCTAAGCCTCAAACTAACCCTCACCCTAACCCTTATCCTCACCCTAACTCTAACCCTAACCGTAATCCTAACCCTCACAATAAACCTAACCCTCATCCAAAACCTAACCCTATCCCTAAACTTAACCCTCACCCTAACCCTAACTCTAACCCTAACCCTCACTGTAACCTTAACCCTAATGCTCACCCTCACCGTAACCCTCATACTAAACCTGACACTCACACAAACCCTATCCCTCACCCTAACCCTCACCCTAACCCTAACCCTCACCGTCACCCTAAACCTAAACCTAACCTCACCCTCACCCTAATGCTAACTGTCACCTAAACCTCACCCTACCCCTAACCCTCAGCCACACCCTAACCCTCACCCTCACCCAAACACTCACCCTCACCCTCAGCCTCACCCTCACCCTAATCCTCAACCTAACACAAACCTTGGCGTAAACGAAATCCTCAACCGAAACCTAACCCCAACCCTAACCCTGACACTCACGCTACCCCTCACCCTAACCCTAACCCTAACCCTAACCCTCGCCCTCATCCTTACCTTCACCCTAACCATTAACCTCAGCCTAACCCTCACCCTAAACCTCACTCTAATCCTAATCCTCACCCTCACCCACACCCTACCTCAAACCTAACCCTAACCCTCACCTTAACCTTTACCCTCAACCTATACCTATCACTGAGTCTCACCCTAACCCTCACCCAAACCATAAAACTAACTGTAACGCTGACCCTCACCCTCTCCCTAACCACCATCCTAACCCTTACCCTCACCCTAACCCTAACCCTCACGCTAACAGTCACCCTCACCCTAACCCAAATTATAATCCTCACCCTAACCCTAACCCTAACCCTATCCCTCAACCTCAAACTAACCGTCACACTAACCCTTACCCTCACCCTAATGCTAAGCCTTACCCTCACACTAACCCTAACCCTCACCCTAACCATAACCCTACCCCTCACCCTAACCCTCATCTTAACCCTAAACTAAACCTAACCCTAAACCTAACCCTCACCTTCACCCTCAACCTCAGCCTAACCCTAATCTTAACCCTAATCCAAACCCTAATCCTCACCCTAACCCTAACCATTATCCTAATTCTAACCCTAATCCTCACCCTAAACCTAACACTCAGCCTAAATTTCACCCTAAACCTAAACCTAACCATAACGCTCACCCTCACCCTAAACCTCACCCTAACCCTTACCCTCAGCCTAACCCTCAGTCTAACCCTCAACCTAACCCTAACCCTAACCCTAACCCTCACCGTCACCCTCACCCTAACTCTCACCCTAATCCTAACCCTAAACCTCACCCTAACCTTAACCTCAACCTGTACCCTGACACTAAACCTAACCCTCACCCTAACATTAACCCTAAAACTAACCCTCACCCTAACCCTCACACTAAACCTAAACGGCACCCTAACACTCACACTCACCCTAAACCTCACCCTAAACCTAACCCTAACTCTCACCCTCAACCTTGCCATCACCCTAACCCTATTCCTAACTCTAACCCTCACCCTAATCCTAACCCACAAACTCACGCTAACACTCACCCTCACACTACGCCTAAACCTACCCCTACCCTGAACCTCACAGTCACCCTAATCCTAACCCTAACCCTCACCCTCACTGGAACCCTAACCCTAACCCTCACCATAACACTAAACCTAACTCTAACCCTAACCCTCACCCTCACCCTTGCCCTCACCCTAACCCTAATCCTAACCCTAAACCTCATATAAACCTCAACCTAACCCAACCCAAACTCTCACCCTAACCCTAACCCTAACCCTAAACCCCACGCTAAGCCTCGCCTAAGCCTAAGCCTAAGCTTAAGCCTAACCCTAACCCTAACCCTAACACTAACACTAACTCTAACTCTAAAGCTCACTCTCACCCTAACCCTAACTCTAACCCTAACACTAAACCTAAACCTCATCCTAACCCTAATCCTAACCCTCAGCCTCACCCTCACCATAACCATAACCGTAACCCTAACCCTAAAATAACCCTCACCCTAACTCTAACCCTTACCCTCACCCCCAAGCTTGGACTAAGCCTAAGCCTAAGCCTAAGCCTAAGCCTAACCCTAACCCTCACACTCAACCTCACCCTAACCCTAACTGTAACACTAACCCTAACACTAACCCTCATACTATCACTCACGCTAATGCTAACTCTAACCCTAAACCTCACCCTCATCCTAACCCTCACCCTCACCCTCACCCTAACACTAAGCCTAACCCTAACCCTAACCCTAACCCTAAACCTTACACTCAACCTCACCCTAAAACTAAGCCTAAGCCTAAAACTAACCCTAACCCTCACTCTCACCCTATCCCTCACCCAAACCCTAACCCCAACACTAAGCCTAACCCTAACCCTAACCCTAACCCTAAACCTTACACTCAACCTCACCTTAAAACTAAGCCTAAGCCTAAAACTAACCCTAACCCTCACTCTCACCCTATCCCTCACCCAAACCCTAACCCCAACACTAACCCTAACCCTAACCCTCACCCTAACCCTCACCCTAACCCTAACTCTAACCCTAAAGCTCACCCTCACCCTAACCCTAACCCTAAACCTCATCCTCAGCCTCAACCTCAACATAACCTTAACCCGAAGCCTAACCCTAACAATAACCCTATCCCTAACACTAATCCTATCCCTAACCTTCACCTTAACCCTCACCCTAAACATAACCCTAATCCCACCCTCACCCTAGCTCTCACCCTAACGCTAATACTAACCCTAACAATCACCCAAACTCTCACACTAATCCTAACCCTAAACCTGACACTAACCTTAACCCTCACACTCACATTCACCCTCAAACTAAACATAAACATAATCCTAAGCATAACCCTCACTCTCACCCTCATCCTAACCCTACCCCTAACCCTAACCCTCATCCTAACCCTAACCTCCACCCTAAGCCTAACCCTCACCTTAACGCAAACCCTCAACCTGAACCTAACCCTCACCCTAAACATAACCCTAATCCTCACCCTCACACTAGCCCTCACCCTAACCCTAATCCTAACCCTAACCCTCACCCAAACTCTAACCCTAATCCTAACCCTAACCCTCACCCTAATCTAACCCTCACCCTCACCCTCAGCCTCAGCCTAAGCCTAAGCCTAAACCTTATCCTAACCATAACCCTCACCCTCACCCTCATCCTAACCCTACACCTAACCCTAACCCTCACCCTAACCCAACCTCCACGCTAAACCTAACCTTCACCTTAAAGCTAACCCTCACCCTAACCCTAAGCCTAACTCTAACACCAAACCTTATCCTCACCCTAACACTAACCCTAACACTAACCCTTACACTAAACCTCACCCTAATGCTAACTGTAACCCTAAACCTCATGCTGACCCTAACCCTAACCCTCACCCTAACCCTCACCCTCAGCCTAACCCTAAGCCAAAGCCTAATCCTAACCCTAACCCTCACACTCACCCTCACCCTTACCCATACCCTAATCCTAATCCAAACCCTAACCCTAACCCTAACACTCACCCTAACCCTCACCCTAACCCTAACAATAACACTAAAAATAACCCTAACCCTAACCCTCACCCTAACACTAACTCTAAACCTAAACCTCACTCTCACCCTAACCATAACCCTAAACCTAAACCTAACCCTAACCCTCACCCTGAACCTAACCCTGAACCTCACCATAACCCTAACCCTAACCCTCACCCTCACTGAAACCCTCAACCTAACCCTAATCCTAAACCTAACCCTCACTCTAACCCTCACCCTAACCCTAACCTTAACACTCACCCTAACACTAATCCTATCCCTAACCCTCACCCTAAAACTTACCCTCACTCTTACACTAACCCTAACCCTAACACTAACCCTCACACTAACCCTAAAACTCACCATAACTCTAACCCTCACACTAACCCTCACCCTAGCGCTCACCCTAACCCTAATCCTAACCCTAAACTTCATCCTCACCCTCACCATAACCCTAACCGTAACCCTCACCCTAACCCTCAACGTCACACTCGGCCTAAGCCTAAGCCTAAGCCTAAGGTTAAGGCTAAACTTCAAACTCACCCTCACCCAAATCCTAACTGTAACACTAACACTAACACTCACAGTAACACTCACCCTAACGCTAAATCTAACCCTATACCTCACCCTCACCGTAACAATAACCCTCACCCTCAACCTCACCCTCAGCCTAAACCTAACCCTAACCCTAATCCTAAACCTAACCCTCACCCTCACCCTCACCCTAAACTTAAACCTAACCATAACCCTCACACTCACCGTCACCCTAACCGTAACCCTTAAGCTAACCCTCACCCTATCCCTCATCCTAACCCTCACGAAAACCCTAACCCTCACTCTCACCCTATCCCTCACCCTAACCATCACGAAAACCCTAACCCTCACTCTCAGCCTAACCCTCACCCTAACCCTTAACCTCACCCTAACCGTAACCATAACGCTCACTTTCACCCTAACCCTAACCCTAACGCTCACCATCACCCTAACCCTCACTTAAAACCTAACCCACACCCACACCCTAAACCTCAGTCTCACCCTCACCCATATCCTCACGCTAATCCTCACCCTCACCCTAAACATCAGCCTAAGCCTAACCCTCACCCTTACCCTAACTCTCACCCTCACCATCACCCTCAGCCTAACCCTAATCCTAACCGTAATCCTAACCCTAAACCTCACCCTCAACCTCAACCTCAACCTAACCTTAAACGTAACCCCAATCCTAACCCTAAACTTCAGCCTCACCCTAACCCTAACCCTAACCCTCACCCTAACCCTAATCCTAACCCTAACCCAAACCCTAACCCTCACCCTAAACCTCACCCTAACCCTAAACCTAACACTTACCCTAACACTAACCCTCAGCCTAAACCTCACCCTAACACTAACTCTAACCCTAAACCTCATCCTCATCGTAACCCTAACCCTCACCCTCACCCTCAACCTCATCCTAACCCTAAGGCTAAGACTAACCCTAACCCTAACGCTTACACTCACCCTCACCCTAACCCTAAACCTGAACCTTTTCCTAACCCTAACCCAAACATTCATCCTAAACTTCACCCTAACCCTAAAACTAACACTAACCCTGAACCTAACCCTCACCAAAACCCTCACCCAAACTCTAACTCTAACCCTAAACCCCACCCTCACCCTAACCCTAACCCTCACCCTTACCTCACCCTCACCGCAACCCTAACCGAAACCCTAACCCTAAACTTCACCCTCAGCCTCACCCTAACCCAAACCCAAACCCTCAACCGAACCCTCAACCTAAACCTCATCCTCACCATCACCCTCAGCCTAACCCTAACCCTAATTTAACCCTAACCTTCACCCTCAACCTAACCCTAGCCCTAACCCTTACTCTCACCCCAACCCAAACCTCCACCCTAAACTTAACCCTCACCCTAACCCTAACCCTAACGCTAACCCTAACCCTCACACTAACCCTAACCCTCACCATAAACGTAATCCTACCCCTCATGCTACCCCTCACCCTACGCCCCACCCTAACCCTAAACCTAACCCTAATCTTAACCTTAACCCTAACCCTAAACCTCACCCCAACCCTAACCCTCACCCTCACCCTCAACCTCACGCTCACCATAACCGTAACCGTAACCCTAACCCTAATCCTAACCCTAAACCTAAACCTAACCCTAATCCTAATCCTTAAACTCACCCTCAAACTCACCCTAACCTTAACAATGACCCTAATCCTAACCCTAAACCTAACCCTAACCCTAATTCTAACACTCAGCCTAACCAAAACCATAACCTTAAACCTCACCCGAACCCTAACCAAAACCCTCACCCTCACCCTAAACCTAAATCTAACCCTAACCCTACCCCTCACCCTAACACTGACTCTAACACTCACGGTAACCCTAACCCTCAATTTCACCCTAACCCTCACCCTAAACCTTACCCTAACACTAACTCTAACCCTAACCCTAACCCACACACTAAACCTAACCCTCACCCTAACCCTAAATCTAACCCTAACCCTACCCCTCACCCTAACACTGACTCTAACACTCACGGTAACCCTAACCCTCAATTTCACCCTAACCCTAACCGTAAACCTTACCTTAACACTAACTCTAACCCTAACCCTAACCCGCACACTAAACCTAACCCTCACCCTAACCCTAACACTTACCCTCATCCTCACACTCACCCTCACCCTAAAACTAACCCTAACCCTCACACTAACTCTAAGGCTAACCCTAACCCTCATTCTCACCCTAACCCTCACGCTAACCCTAACCCTAACCCTCACTCTAACCCTCGGCCTCACAATAACCCTCACCATAAGCCTAACCCTCACCCTAACTCTAAACTTCACACTCACCCTCAGCCTAAACCTAAACCGAATGCTATCCCTCACCCACACACTCAGCCTAACCTCAACTGAACCCTAATCCTAAACCTAAACCTCACCCTCACCCTAACCCTCACTCTAAACCTAATCCTAACCTTAAACCTAATCCTAACCCTCAGCCGCACCCTAAACCTCACCGTCAGTCTAACCCTAAACGTAAACCTAACCCTCACCCACACTCTAACCCTTAGACTCAAGCAAACCCTCACCCTCATCCTAAAACTCACCCTAACCCTAACCCTCAACCTCACTCTCACCCTCACCCAAACCCTAATCTTCAGTCTCACCCGAAATCTCACCCTCATCCTAAACCTCACCCTCACCCTAAACATCACCTAAGCCTAACCTTCACCCTCAACATAACCCTAAACCTAAACCTCACCCTAACCTTAACCCTCACCCTCAACCTAACTCTCAGCCTCACCTAACCCTAATCCTACCCCTAAACCTCACCCTCACTCTCCACATCATCTTAAACTAACCGTCACCCTAACCCTAACCCTAACCCTCAGCCTAACCCTAACTCTCCCCCTAACCCTCACCCTCACCCCAACCTCACACTAACCATAACCCTAAACCTAGCCCTTACCCTAACCCTAACCATCACACTCACCCTCACACTCAACCTAACCCTCACCCTCAAACTAGCCCTCAGCCTAAACCTAACACTAACCCTAAACCTCACCCTCACCCTCACACTCAGACTAAACCTAACCCTAAACCTAATCCTAACTTTAAACCTCACACTCACACTCACCATAAACCTCATCCTCACCATAGCCCTCACTCTAACCCTAACCCTAACCCAAACCCTAAACATCAACATCACCCTCCCCCTCCCCCTCTCCCTCAGGCTAACCCTAACCCTAACATTAATCCTAACCCTAACCCTAACACTCACACTAACCCTAACCCTCACTCTCACCCTAAACCTCACCCTAACACTTACCCTCACCCTAAGCCTTACCCTAAGCCTAGCGCTCACACTAAACCTAACCCTCACCCTAACCCGAACGCTAACCATCACCCAAACCCTAAGCCTAACCCTAAACCTCACCCTAAACCTAATCATCACCATCACCCTAGCCCTCAAACCAACCCTAATCCTAACCCTAACCCTCACCCTTACCCTCACCCTAACCGTAAATCTCACTATCACCCTCACCCTAACACTAACCCTAACCCACAAGCTAACCCTAATGCTCACCCTAACCCTAACCCTAACCCTCACACTCAACCTCATCCTCACCTTAGCCCTAAACTTAACCCTAACCCTCACCCTAACCCTAACCCTAACCCTAACCCTAACCCTAACCCTAACCCTAAACCTAAACCGAACCCTAACCCTAACCCTAACCCTAACCCTAACCCTAACCCTAACTGTAACTCTAAACCTCAACCTAACCCTAACCCTAACCCTAACCGTAACCCTCACCCTAACATGATGATCGTAACCCTCACATTCACCCTAACCCCCACTCTAACCTTTACCCTCACCCTAACCATAACACTAGCCCTAAGCCTATCCATCCCACTAACCCCAACACTAACCCTCACGCTCACCCTCACACTCACCCTAACCCTCACCCTCACCATAGCCCTCACACTAACCCTAACCCAAACAAAACCCTACACCTCAACATCACCCTCACCCTCAACCTCACCCTCAGGCTAACCCTAACCCTAATCCTAACCCTAACCCTCACCTTAACACTCACGCTAACCCTAACCCTCACTCTCACCCTAACCCTCACCCTAACACTTACCCTCACCCTAACCCTTACCCTAAGCCTAACACTCACACTAAACCTAACCCTCACCCTAACCCTAACGCTAAACATCACCCTAACCCTAAGCCTAAACCTAAACCTCACCCTAAACCTAATCCTCACCATCAACCTAGCCCTCAAACCAACCTTAATCCTAACCATAACCCTCACCCTTACCCTCACCCTAACCATAACTCTCACTCTCACCCTCACACTAACACTAACCCTAACCCTAACCCTAACCCTACCCCTCACGCTCACCCTCATCCTCACCCTAGCCCTAAACTTAACCCTAACCCTCACACTAACCCTAAGCCTAATCCTAATGCTAACTCTAAGCCTCACCCTCACTCAAACCCTCACCCTCACCCTAACCCTCACCCTAACCCTAATCATAAACCGCAACCTCACCCTCATCCAAAACCTAAACCTAAATCGAACACTCACCCTCACCCTCACCGTCACTCACAACCTAACTCTACCCGTAACCCTTAAACTCACCCTCAAATTAACGCTAACAATAACCCTAACCCTAACTGTAACACTAAACCTCAAACTAATCCTAACCCTAACCTTTACCCTCACCCTAACCATAACCCTAGCCCTAAGAATAAAACTCCCACTAACCCCAACCCTCACCCTAACCCTCACCCTCAACCTAACCCTAAAACTAACCCTCACACTCACACTAATTCTAACCCTAAACCTAACCCTAACCCTCACGCTAACCCTCAAAGAAACTCTAAGGCTAACCTAAACCTCACTCTCACCCTAACCCTCACCCTCAACATAACCCTTACCCTAACCCTAATCCTAACCCTAACCCTCACCCTCACCCTGTCTCTAATCCTAACTGTCACCCTAACCCTAAACCTATCGCTAAACCTCACCCTATCCCTAATCCTCACCCTAACCCTAACCCAATCCCTGACCCTCACCCTACCCTAACCCTCACCCTCACCCTAAACCTCACCCTAATGCTTACCCTCAACCTAACCCTAAACCTAACCCTAACCCTAATCCTCACAATAACCCTATGCCTAACCCTAACCCTAACACTCACCCTAATGCTAAACCTCAACCTAAACCTCACCTTCAGCCTAACCCTCAACATTCAGCCTAACACTCACCTCACCCTAAACATCAACCTAACCCTAACCTTCACCCTAACCCGAACCCTAACACTCACCCTAAACCTCACCATCACCCTCACACTCACCCTAAGCCTAACCCTAAATCTACCCCTAAACCTTAACCTAACCCTCATCATCACCCTCACCCTAAACCTATCCCTAACCCTAACACTAACCCTCACCCTCACCCTAACCCTACCTCTAATCCTAACCCTAACCCTCACCCTAAACCTAACCCTCAACCGCAACCTAACCCTAACCCTCACCCTAACCCTTATCCTCATCCTAAAGCTAACCCTAAACCTAACCCTAACAATCACAATAACCCTAACCCTCATTCTAACCATAAACCTACCCCTCAACCTAACACTAACCCTAACCCTAACCCTAAACCTAACCCTCAACTTAGCCCTAACCTTAAGCCCCACCCTCAACTTAACCCTCACCGTCACCCTAACACTCACTCTAAGCCTAACCCTCACCCACATCTTAACCCTCACCCGAACCGAACCCTCACCCTAACACTCACCTTCAGCCTAAACATCACCCGAACCCTAACCCTCACCCTAACACTAAAACTAAACTTAACCCTCACCCTAACCCTCTCCCTAAAACTTAACATCACCCTAACCCTAACCCTAAACCTCACCCTCAGCCTAAACCTAACCCTAACCCTAATCCTAAACCTAACCCCCACCCTCACCTTCACCCTCACCGTCACCCTAAGCGTAACCCTTAACCTAACCCTCACCCTATCACACACCCTAACCCTCACGAAAAACCTAACCCTCATTCTCACCCTATCCCTCACCCTAACCCTAACCATAACGCTCACCTTCACCCTAAACCTAACCCTAACGCTCACCATTACCCTAACCCTCACCTAAAACCTAACCCACACCCCCACCCTAAACCTCAGTCTCACCCTCACCCATACCCTCACCCTAACCCTCACCCTCACCCATACCCTCACCCTAACCCTCACCCTCACCCTTACCCTAACACTCACCCTCACCCTCACCCTCAGCCTAACCCTAAACCTAACCCTAATCCTAACCCAAACCCTCACCCTCACCCTCAACTGCAACCTAACCTTAACCCTAACCCTAACCCTAATCCTAACCCTCAGACTCACCCTAACCCTAACACTAACCCTCACCTTAACACTAACCCTCAACTTCTCCCTCAGCTTACCAGTATCCGTAACCCTAATCCTAACCCTCACACTCACCCTCACCCTAACCTAACCCTAATCCTCACCCTAACCCTAACACTAACTCTCATCCTCACCCTCACCCTAACCCTAATACTACCCCTCACCAAAACCCTAACTCTCACCCTCACCCTCACCCTAACACTCATCCTCACCCTAACCCCAAACCTCACCCTAATCCTCACACTCACCCTTACCCTATCCCTCAGTCTAACCCTAACCTTAACCCTAATCCTAACCCTCACACTCACCCCTTATCCTCAGCCTAACACTCACCCTCATACTCACCCTCACCCTAACCCTTAACCTCACTGTAACCCTCACCCTAACCCTGAGCTTAACCATAACCCTAATCCTAACCCTAGCCCTCAACCTCACCCTCACCCTAAACCTAACTCTAACCCTAGGCCTCACTCTCACCATCACCCTCCCCGTAACCCTAACCCTCACCCTAACCCTATCCATAACCCTAACCGTCACAGTAACCCTAACCCTAACCCTAACACTCACACTCACCCTAACCTTAAAACCCTAACCCTCACCTTAAAACTCACCGTAACTCATGAAAACCCTAACCCTCACTCTCACCCTAAACCTCACCCTAATGCTTATCCACACCCTAACCCTCACCCTAACCCTAACTCTAACCCTCATCCTATCCCTCATCCTAATCTTAACCCTACCCCACACCCTAACCCTAATCCTAACACTCACCCTTACACTAACCTTAACACTAAACCTAACTCTAAACTTCCCCCTAATCCTCAACATAACCCTAACCCTAACCCTCACCTTAACACTAACCCTAACCTTAACCCTCATCCTCACCCTAAACCTCACCCTAACTCTTAACCTCACCGTAACGTTAACCCTAACTCTAACCCTCAACCTCACCCTAAACCTCACCCTCAAAATAACTCTTACCTCACACCAAACCTCACCCTAAACCTAAACTTGACCCTCACCCTCACCATCACTGTAATCGTAAGTCTAACCCTAACCCTAACAATAACCCTAACCATAAACCTAACCGTCACCCTCACCAAAACCCTAAACCTAACCCAATCCCTCACCCTACCAGTACCCCTAACCCTAACCCTAAACCTCACCTAAACCCTAACCTTAACCTCACCCTCACCGTAAAGGTAACCCTAACCCTAACAATAACCCAAAAGTTGACCCTAATCCAAACCCTCATGCTCACCCTCACCATAACCCGAAGCCTAACACTAAGCCTAACCCTAACCCTTAACCTCACCCTAATCCTAAACCTCACCCTATCCCTCACCCTCAACCTCACCTTAACCTTAATTCTAACCCTAACCCTAACCCTAACCCTAAGCCTCACCTTAACCCTCACCCTCACCCTAACGCTAACACAAAACCTAACAAAACACAAAACCTAGCCCGCACCCTAACCCTAACCCTAACCCTAACCCTCACAGTAAACTTAACCCTCACCCTAACCCTAAACCTACGCCTCACCTTAAGCCTAATCCTAACCCTAACCATAACCCTAACCCTAAACCTAACCCTAAACCTAACACTAATCCTCACACTCATCCTCACCCTCATCTTAACTGTAACCCTAACCCTAACAATAAACATAACCCTTAACATAATCCTAACCCTCACCCTCACCCTAACCCTAAACCTAACCCTAACCCTCATCCTAAAGCTAACCCTCACCCTAACCGTAAACCTTACCCTAACCCAAACCCTCACCCTAACCCTAGACTTATACTTAAACCTAAACCTCACCCTAACCCTAACGCTAACCCTCACCATCCCCCTAGCCCTCACCCTAACCCTAATCCTAACCCTAAACCACATCCTAAATCTAACCCTCACCTTAATCTTAAACCTCACCCTCACCTTCAGCCTAACCCTAAGCCTAAACATAACCCTAACCCTAATAGTCACACTAACTCTATTCCTAATCCTAAAACTAACACTAACCCTAACCCTAACCCTAACCCTATCCCTAAAAGAATCCTAACCGTAACCCTAAACCTCACCCTCACCCTATCCCTAAAGTTAACCCTAACCCTAACCCTAACCCTAAACCTCACCCAAAAGCTTACCCTCACCCTAAACCTCACCCTCACCCCCACCGTAACCATAACTCTAACCCTAACCCTAACAATAACCCTAACCCTAAACCTAAACCTATCCCTAACACTCACCCTCACCCTCACCCTCATCCTAACCCTATCCCTCACCCTAACCCTAATGCTAACCCTCACCCTCACCCTCACCCTAACCCCAATCCTAACCCTAACCCTCACCCTAACCCTAAACCTAACACTCACCCTACATCTAACCCTCACCCGCACCCTAAACCTAATCCTAACCCTAGGCCTCACCCTCATACTCAACCTCAACCTCAGCCTAACCATAACCGTAATCCTAATCCTAAACCTCAACCTCACACCTCACCCTAAGCCTAACCCTCACGTCACCCTCACCCTCACCCTAACCCTTACCTTCAACCTTACCCTCAGCGTAACCCTAACTCCAATCCTAAACCTAACCCTCAACCTCACCCTCACCCTAAACCTAAACCTAACCCTAGGCCTCACCCTCACCCTCACCCTCACCATAACCCTAACCCTCACTCTCACCCTAACCCTATACCTAACACCCTAACCCTAACCCTAACCCTAACCCTAACACTCACACTCACCCTAACCCTAAAACCCTAACCCTCACCCTAAAATTCACCATAACACTCATGATAACCCTAAACCTCACTCTCACCCTAAAACTCACCCTAATGCATATCCTCACCCGAACCCTAACCCTAACCCTCATCCTGAACTTAACCCTAACCCTCACCTTAACACTAACTCTAACCCTAAACCTCACCCTCACCTTAAACCTCACCCTCATCCTAGCCTTCATCCTAACCCTAATCCTAACCCTAATCCTCACCCTAAACCTAAACCTAACAATCACCCTAAATCTGACCCTTACCCTCACCCTCACCCTTCCCCTAACCCTAAGTCTAACCTTAACCATAACCCTAACCCTCACCATCACCCTAAACATAACCCTATCCCTAACCCTCACCCTAACCTTAAGTCTAACCCTCACTCTAACCCTTGCCTTCACCCTCACCCTCACCCTCAGCTGAACACTAAACCTACCCCTAATCCTAACAGTAACCCTCGCCTTCACCATCAACCTAACCCTAAACCTAACCCTCACCTAACCCTAACCCTCACCCTCACCCTCAGCCTAACAATATCCCTACCCCTAATCATAACCCTCACACTCATGCTCACCCTAACCCTAACACGAAACCTCACCCTAACACTAATGCTTACCCTCAACCTCACCCTCACCCTAACCCTCACCCTAACACTAAACCTAACACTAAACCTCACCCTCACCCTCACACTCACACTCAGCCAAACCCTAACTGTAAGCCTAATCCTAACCCTCGCCCTCACCTCTCACCATCAGCCTAAACTTGACCCTCACACTAACCCTCACCCTAACCCTTACCCTCACCAAAACCCTCACCCTCCCGCTCAGTGTAAACCTTACCCTAATCCTAACTCTAACTCTCAACCTGACCCTCACCCTAAACTTAACCCTAACCCTAAGCCTTACCCTCACCGTCACCCTCACCCTCACCCTAAACCTAACCCTCACCCTAACCCTCTCCCCAACCCTAAACCTCACCCTAATCCTAACCCTAACCCTAAACCTCATCCTCAACCTCACCGTCACCCTCTGCCTAACCCTAACCCTAACCTTAATCCTAACCCTCACCTTAACACTTACCCTCAACCTAACACTAAGCCTAAACCCATCCCGCACACTAAAACTTACCCTCACCATGACCCTAACCATACCCCTCACCCTAACCCTAACCCTAACACTAACCCTCACCCTCACCCAGACACTAACCCTACCCCTCACCCTACCCCTCACCCTAACCCTCAGCCTCACCCTAAACATCACCCTAACCCTAACCCTCACACTAACTTTAAGCCTAACTCTCACCCTAAACCTTGCCCTCAACCTCACCCTCAGCTTAACACTAAACCTAATGCTAACCCTAACCGTCAAACACACCCTCAACCTAACCCTAACCCTAACCCTAACCCTATCCCTTATACTCACTCTCACTTTCACACTCACCCTCACCCTAACCCTAAACCTAAGCCTAAATGTCACCCTCACCCTAAAACTCACCCTCAGCTTAACCTAACCGTAACCCTAATCCTTACCCTCACCCTCACCCTTCACCCTCAGCCTAAAACTCACCCTCATATTAACCCTCACCCTAACCCTTACACTCACCCTAACCGTCACGTTCACCCTCAGCATAACCCTAACCCTAATCCTAACCCTAACCCTCAACCTCACACTCACCCTAAACCTAAACCTAGTACTAAGCCTCACACTCACACTCACTCTCACACTCACCCTAACCTTAACCCTCACCCTAACAATATCCTAAACCTAACCCTCACCCTAACCCTAACCCTATCCCTAACACTCACACTCACCCTAACACTAAAACCCTAACCCTCACCCTAAAACTCACCCTAACACTCATGATAACCGTAACCCTCACTCTCACCCTAAACCTCAACCTAATGCTTATCCTCACCCTAACCCTAACCCTAACCCTCATCCTAACCCTAATCCTACCCTTAACCCTAACCCTCACCCTAAACCTAACCCTAACCCTAAACCTCACGCTCACCCTCACTCTCACCCTAACCCTAACCCTAACTCTAATCCTAACCCTCACCCTCAACCCTCACCCTCAGCCTAATCCTCATCCGCACACTAACCCTCACCCTAACCCTTACCCTCATCCTAACCCTCACCCTCACCCTCAGCGTAACCCTAACCCTAATCCTAACCCTAACCCTCATCCTCAACCTCACTCTAAACCTAACCCTAACCCTAGGCTTCACCCTCACTCTCAACCTAACTCTCACCCTAACTCTTACCCTCAACCTAAACCTAACCCTAACCCTAACCCTCACACTAAATTACGCTCAGCCTAACCCTAAACCTCAACCTCATCCTAGCCCTCACCCGAACCCTAAACGTAACACACCCTCATATTTACCTTAACCCTAACCTTAACCATGAACCTAATCCTAAACTTAACCTTAACATTCCCATCTAACCCTCAACCTAACCCTAACCCAAACCCTCACTCTAACACGAGCCCAAACCTTAACCCTCACCCTCACCCTAACCCTCAACCTAACACTTAATCTCACCATAACGTTAACCCTAACCCTAACCCTCAACCTCACCCTAAACCTAACCTTCACCCTACCTCTTACATCACCCTAAATTTCACCCTAAGCTAACCCTAACCGGAAACCTCAACTTAACCCTCACTCTCACCCTAACACTAACCTAAACCCTAACCCTCAACCTAACCATAACCCTAACCCTAAACCTAACCCTAACCCTCACAGTAACCCTAACACTCACACTAACCCTAACCGTACCCCTCACCCTAAGCCTCATCCTAACCCTAACCATAACCCTAACAATAACTCTAACCCTAAACCTCACCCTAACCCTAACACTAAGCCTCACACTCATCCTCACCCTCACCGTACCTGTAACCCTAACACTAACACTAAAAATAACCATAAACCTTAAACGTAACCGTAAGTATAACCCTAACCCTAACAATAATCCTAAAACTAACCCTAATCCTAACCCTCACCCTCACCCTAAGACTAACACTAACCCTAACCCTCACCCTAACCCTAAACCTCAACATAACCGTAAACCTAACCCTAATCATCACACTAACCCTAACCCTAAACCTCACCCTTAACCTAACACTAATCCATACCCTCATCCTATCCCTAATCCTAAAACTAATCCTAACCCTAACCCTCACTCTAACCCTAACCCTAACACTAACCCTAACTCTCTCCCTAACCCTAATCCTAAAGCTAACTTTCACCCTAACCCTCACTCTACCCTAACCATAATACTCACCCTCACCCTAGATCTCACCCTAACCCCAATCCTAACCCTAACCTTCAACCTCACACTCAACCTAAACCTACACCTAACCCTAACCCTCACCCTAAACCTAACCTCCATCCTAATTCTCACCCTAACCCTAACCCTAACCCTAAACCTCACCCTAAACCTCACCCTCAACCTAACCCTAACCCAAACCCTAACCCTCAACCTAACCCTCACCCTAACCCTAACCCTAACCCTCACCCTCACCCTCACCCTAACCCTAACCCTAACCCTCACCTTCATTGTAACACAAACCCTAAACCTCACCCAAACCCTAACCCTCACCCTAACCCTCACCCTAACCCTAACCCTCAACATAACCGTAACCCTAACCCTAACACTAAACCTAAACCTAACCCTAAATCTCACCCTAACCCTAACCCTCAACATAACCGTAAACCTAACCCTAACACTAACCCTAACCCTAACCCTAAACCTCACCCTAAACCTAACATTAACCCATACCCTCAACCTAGCCCTAACGCTAAAACTAATCCTAATCCTAACCCTCACTCTAACCTTAACCCTAACAGTAACCCTAACTCTCACCCTAACCCCAATCGTGAAGCTAACTCTCACCCTAACCCTCACCCTACCCTAACTATAACCTCACCCTCACCCTAGCTCTCACCCTAAACCTGATCCTAACCCTAACCCTCAACCTAAACCTACTCCTAACCCTAAACCTCACCCTAACCCTAACCTCCATCCTAACTCTCACCCTAACCCTAACCCTAACCCTAAACCGAACCCTCACCCTAACCCTAAACCTAACCCTCACCTTAACCCTAACGCTCACCCTCACCCTAGCCCTTAACCTAACCCTAATACTAACCCTAACCCTCATCCTAAACTTCACCCTAACCCTAAACCTAAACCTCACCCTCACCCTAAACCAAACCCTAACCCCAACCCTAACCCTCACCCTATCCCTCAAGAAAACCCGAACCCTCGCTCTCACCCTAACCTTCACGCTAACGCTCACTGTCACCCTAACCCTCACCTTAAACCTAACCCACACCCACACCCTAATCCTCAGTCTCACCCTCACGCATACCCTCACTCTAACGCTCGCCCAATCCCTAAACCTCACCCTAAGCCTAACCCTTACACTAACACTAACCCTCACCCTCACCCTCAACCTAAGCCTAAACATAAACCTAAGCCTAATCCTAAACCTAACCCTCACCCTCATCCTCAACCTCAACCTAACCATAACCCTAACCCTAATCCTAACCCTAACCCTCAGCCTCACAGTAAACCTAACTCTAACCCTAAAACTAACCCTCACCCTAACCATAATGCTAAGCCTAATGCTCACCCTAACCCTCACCCTAAT
Source organism: Dipodomys merriami (assembly GCF_024711535.1). NCBI lineage: Eukaryota > Metazoa > Chordata > Mammalia > Rodentia > Heteromyidae > Dipodomys > Dipodomys merriami. Next base: position 823,368 of record NW_027203449.1, read on the forward strand.
ACTTACCCTCCCGCTAACCCTCACCCTAAAGCTAACCCTAACCCTAACCCTAAAGATCACTATAACCTTCACCCTAACACATACGATAACTCTAACCCTCATTCTCACCATAACCTTCACCCTAACCCTTACCCTCACCCCAAACAGAACCCTAAACCTCACACTAAAACTAACTCTCACTCTTACCTAAACCTTACCCTCACCCTCATCTTAAACCTAAACCTAACCCTAAACCTAAGCCTCACCATAACCCTCACACTTGGACTAAGGCTAACACTAACCCTCCCTATCACCCTAACCCTCACCCTTAATCTTAAACTCACCCTAACCCTAACCCTAACCCTAACCCTCACACTGTACGTAATCCTCACCCTCACTAACCCTACCCCTCACCCTCACCCTAACACTTAGACTCTCCCTAACCCTCACCTTAAGCCTTAGCCTTGCCCTAACCTTCACCCTAACCCTAACCCTATCACTAACCCTCACCCTAACCCTCACCATAAGCCTCACACTAACCCTCACCTTAACCCTAGCCCTCACCCTCAACCTCACCCTCAGTTTAACACTAAACCTAACCCTAATCCTAACTGTAACCCTCGGCCTCAACGTCACCCTAACCCTAACCCTAAACCTCACCTAACCATAACCCTCACCCTGACCCTTAACATACACCTCACACTAACCCTCATCCTAACCCTCATCCTTACCCTAACCCACAGCCTCACCCTCACACTCAGACTAAACTTAACGCTAACTCTTACCCTCACACTCACCTCTTATATTCACACTCACCATATCCCTAATGCTAAACCGAACACTCACCCTCACCCTAACCCTCAACCTAACCCTCACCCTCAACTTAACCCTAACCCTCACCCTCACCCTACCCCTAAACCTAACCCACAAACTAACCCTAACCCTAACCCTCACCCTATCCCTAAAAATCACCCTAACCCTAACACTAACCCTCACCGTCAACCTCACCCTAACCCAAACACTAACCTTCACCTTAACCCTCACCCTAACACTAACGCTAACCCTAAACCTCACCCTCAACCTAAACCTCACCCTAACACTTATCCTCACCCTAAATCTAACGCTAAACCTAACCCTAATCCTCACACTTACCCTAACCCTAACCCTAACCCTAACCCTCACCCTCACCCAACCCTAGCCCTCAGCCGAAAGCTAGCCCTAACCCTCACTCTCACCCACACCCTCACCCTAATCCTTACTCTCACCCTAACCCTGACCCTAACCCTCACTCTAACTCTCACCCTAACCCTAAATTAACCCTCACCCTAACCCTCACAGTAGCGCTAACCCTAACCCTAACCCTCACTGGAACGCTAAACCTAACCCTAAACCTAACACTTACACTAACCCTCACCGTCATCCTAACCATCACCCTAACCCTAACCCTCACACACATACTTACCTTCACTCTCACCTGAACCCTCACCCTCACCCTAAACCTCAACCTCAATCTAAACTTCACACTAACACTAAACCTCACCCTCACCCTAAAACTCACCCTTACCCTCACACTCACCCTAAGCATAACCCTAAACCTAACCCTAATCCTAAACCTAAGCCTCCCCATCATCCTCACCCTAAACCTAAACCTAAATCTAACAATCAGACAACCATCACCTTAACCCTAACCCAAACTCTAAACCTTAGTCTAAACCTAACTCTCACCCTATCCCTAATCCTAACCCTCACACTCAACTAACACTAACCTTCACTGTAACCCTTACCCTCACCCTAAACCTAATGCTAACCTTAACCCTCACCCTCACCGTAACCATTATCCTGACACTAACCCTAGCCCTAACTCTAACCCTAATCCTCAAAATAATCCTACCCCTCAACATAGCCCTAACCCTCCCCCTCCCCCTACCCCTCACCCTAACCCTAACTCTCACCCTAACCCTCAACCTCACACTAATCCTCACTGGCACCCAACCCTCACCCTAAACCTAACCCTCAACCACACCTTAACTAGAACCCTCACCCGAACCCTCACCCTCACCCAAACCGAAGCCTCACTCTAAACATCACCCTAACCTTAACCCTCACCCTAACACTAAGCCTAACCCTCATCCTAACCCTCACCCTCACCCTAACTCTCACCTTCAACCTAATCCTCACACTAACCCTAACCCTCACCCTAACCCTAACCCTCACCCTAACCCTAACCCTCACCCAACCCTAGCCCTCACCCGAACGCTAACCCTAACCCTCAATCTCACCCTCACCCTCACCCTAACCCTTACTCTCACCCTAACCCTAACCCTAAACCTCTCTCTAATTCTCACCCTAACCCTAAAAGTAACCCTCACCCTAACCCTAAACCTAAACCTCACCCTAATGCTAACCCTAACCCTAACCCTCACGGGAATGCTAAAAGTAATGCTAAACCTAACACTTACACTAACCTTCACCGTCACCCTAACCGTCACCCTAACTCTAACCCTCACACACACCCTTACCTTCACACTCAACTGAACACTCACCCTCACCCTAAACCTCAACCACACCCTAAACTTCACACTAACACTAAACCTCACCCTAACCCTCACCCTCACCATAAAACTCACCCTTACCCTCACCCTCACCCTAAGCTTAACCCTAAACCTAACCCTAATCCTAAACCTAAGCCTCACCATCACCCTCACCCTAACATTAAACCTAATCCTAATCCTCAGCCTCACCCTCACCTTAACCCTAACCCTAACCCTTAGCCTAACCCTAACACTCACCCTAACCCTAATCCTAACCCTCACACTCACCCTAACCCTAAACCTAAATGTAACCCTCACCCTAAACCTAACACTAACTCTAACCATCACCCTCATCCTAACCCTCACCCTAACCATTACTCTCACACTAACCCTAACCCTAACTCTAACACTAACCCTCAAAATAACCCTAACCCTCACCATAACCCTAACCCTACACCTCACCCTAACCCTCACCCTATCCCTAACCCTCACTCTAACACTAACCCTAACCCTCAACCTCACATTAATCCTCACTGTCACCCTAACCCTCACCCTAAACCTAAACCTCACCAACACCCTAACCCATACCCTCACCCTCACCTTCACCCTCACCCAACCCTCACCCTCACCCTAAACATCACCATAACCTTAACCCTCACACTAACCCTAATCCTAACCCTCACCCTAACCCTCACCCACACCCTAACCCTCACCTTCATCCTAATCCTCACCCTATCCCTAACCCTAAACAAACTACCTAACACTTACCTACCTAAAACCTCATCCTCACCCTCACCCACACCCTAACCCTCGCCCTCACGCAAGCCCTCCTCCTAACCGTAATACTAACTATAAACCTCATTCTCCCCCTCACCCCTCACTCTAAACCTAACCCTAACCCTAACCCTCACCCTCACACTAACCTGACCCTTAACCTCAACCTCAACTTAAGCCTAATTCTAACCCTAACCCTCACACTAATCCTAACCCTCAAAATAACCCTAACCCTTCCCCTCACCCTAGCACTCAACCTAACCCTAACTCTCACAATAACCCTAAACCTAACCCCACCCTCACGCTAACACTCACTGTCACCCTATCCTTCAGCCTAAACCTAACCCTCAGCCTCACCCTAACCGTAAGCCTAACCCTAACCCAAACCCTAACCCTCACTCTCACCCTAACACTCACCCTAAAACTTACCCTCACCCTCACCCTAAAGCTAACCCTAACCATAACCCTCACACTAAACCTAACCCTCACCTAACCCTAACACTCACCCTCATCCTAACCCTAACCCTAAACCAAACACACACCCTATCCTTACCCTAACCCTAAACCTGACCCTAACCCTAATGCTCACCGTGACCCTAAACATACACCTCACACTAACCCTCACCCTAACCCTCACCATAACCCTAAACCTCAGCCTCATCCTCACCCTCAGACTAACCTTAATGCTGTCTTACCCTCACCCTCACCTCTTAAACTCACACTCACTATATCCCTAATGCTAAACCTAACACTCACCCTCACCCTAACCCTCAACCTAATCCTCACCCTAACCCTAACCCTAACCCTCACCCTAGCGCTAACCCTAACCCTAACCCTCACTGGAACGCTAAACCTAACCCTAAACCTAACACTTAAACTAACCCCCACCTCATCCTATCCGTCACCCTAACCCTAACCCTCACACACACCCTTAACTTCACCCTCACCCGAACCCTCACCCACACCCTAAACCTCAACCTCACCCTAAACTTCACACTAACACTAAACCTCACCTTAAACCTCACCCTCACCTTCACCCTAAAACTCACCCTTACCCTCAAACTCACCCCAAGCTTAACCCTAAACCTAACCCTAATCCTAAAACTAAGCCTCACCATTACCCTCACCCTAACCCTAAACCTAATCTTAACCCTCAGCATCACCCTCACCTTAACCCTAACCCGAACGTTAAACCTTAGCCTAAACCTAACCCTCACCCTATCCCTAATCCTAACCCTCATACTCACCCTAACCCTAACCCTAACCTTAACCCTCACCCTCACCCTAAATCTAACACTAACCCTAACGCTCACCCTCATCCTAACCCTCACCCTAACCATTACCCTCACACTAACCCTAACCCTCACCCACACCCTCACCTTCACCTTCACCCGAACCTGAACCCTCACCCTAAACTTCAAACGCACCCTAAACTTCACACTAAACCTAAACCTCACCCTAACCCTAACCCTCGCCCTGAACCTCACCCTATAACTCACCCTTACCCTCACCCTCACTCTAAGCCTAACCCTAAAACTAACCCTAATCCTAAACCTAAGCCTCACCATCACCCTCACCCTAACCCTAACCCTAATCCTAAAACTCAGCCTCATCCTCACATAAACCCTAAACCTAACCCTAAACCTTAGCCTAACCCTAAGCCTCACCCTAACCCTAATCGTAACACTCAAGCTCACCCCAAACCTAAACCTAACCATAACCCTCACCCTCACCCTAAACCTAACGCTAACCCTAACCCTCACCCTCACCCTAACCATCACCCTAACCCTTATCCTCACCCTGAACCTAACCCTAACTCTAACCCTAACCATCACACTAACCCTAACACACACCATAACCCTAAACCTACCGCTCACCCTAACACTAACCCTCACCCTAACCCTAAACATAACCCCCACCCTCGCCCTAACACTCACTATCACCCTAACCCTCACCCTAAACCTAACCCTCACCCACCACCTAACTTTCACCCTCACCCTCACCCAACCCTCACCCTCAACCTAAACATCACCCCAAACTTAACCCTCACCCTAACCCTATTCCTAACCCTCACCCTAACCCTCACCCTCACCCTAACCCTCAAAATGACCCTAATCCTCACCCTATCCCTAACCCTAACACTTACCTACCGAAACCCTCACCCTCACCCTCACCCTAAACCTTGCCCACACGCAAGCCCTCACCCTTACCCTAATCCTACCCATAACCCTCACCCTCACGCAAACACTCACCCTCAGCCTTACCCTAACCCTAACCTTAATCCTAACACTAACCCTCACCCTCAAACTAACGCTCACCCTAACCCTAACCCTAAGCGTCAGCCTCACCTTATACATTACCCTAACCCTGACCCTAACCCTCACACTAACAATCACCACAACACTCACACTCACCATAATCCTCACGCTCACCCTAACCCACAACCTAACCCTTACACTTACCCTAATCCTACACCTGTCCCTCACTCTAACCCTCACACTAACCCTAAACCTAACCCTAACCCTCACCCTAGAACTCACCCTAAACCTAATCCTAACCCTAACCCTCACACTTATCCTTATGCTCACACTAACCCTAACCATCAACCTCAACCTAACCCTCACCCTAATCTTCACCCTAACCCTAACCCTAACCCTCAAGCTAGCCCTCACCCTAACCCTCACCCTAACCATCACCCTCACCCTAACCTTCACCCTCACCCTAACCCTCACCCTCACCCTAATCCTCAACTTCACGCTAGTCCTCACCATATCCCTAACCCTAACACTTACCTACCAAAACCCTCAGCCTCACCCTCAGCCTCAACTAATCCTCGACCTCATGAAAGCCCTCACCCTAACCCTAATCCTGACCATAACCCTCAACTTCACCCTCACCCTCACCTTAACCCTCGCCCTCACACAAGCCCTTACCCCAAACCTAAACCTCACCCTAACCCTAACCCTAACCCTCACCTTCACCCTCACCCTAAACCTAACACTAACCCTGACCCAGACCCTCAACCTCACCCTAACCCTCACCCTAATCCTTACCCTCACCCTAACCCTAAACCTAACCCTAAACCTATCCCTCATCCTAGACCTAACCCTAACCCTCACACTAACAGTAACCCTAACCCTAAACCTCACCATCACCCTAACCCTAACCCTCACCCTAACCCTAGACCTCACCTTAACCCTAATTCTAACCCTAACCCGCAGCCTCACCCTAATCCTCATCCTAACCTTAATCTTCACCCTCACCCTAACCCTCAACCTCACCCTAACCTAACCCTAACTATAACCCTAACCCTCACCCTAAACCTAATACTAACCCTAACCCTCACCCTCATCCTAACCCTCACCCTAACCATTACCCTCACACTAACCCTAACCCTAATTCTAACCCTAACCCTCACAATAACCCTAACCCTAACCATAACCCTAAACCCACAACTCACCCTAACACTAACCCTCACCCTAACCCTCACCCTAACCCTATCCCTAACCCTCAACCTCACACTAATCTTCACTTTCACCCTAACCCTCACCCTAAACCATACCCTCAACCACACCCTAACCCGAACCCTAACCCGAACCCGAACCCTCACCCAAACCTGACCCTCACCCTAAAATCACCGTAACCTTAACCCTCACCCTAACCCTAATCCTAACCTTCACCCTAACCCTCACCCTCACGTAAACCCTCAACTTCACCCTAAACCTCACCCTATCCCTAACCCTAACCAAATTACCTAACCCTTACCTATCTAAACCCTCACCCTCACACTCACCCACACCCTAACCCTCGCCTTCATGCAAGCCCTCCACCTAACCATAATATTAACCGTAACCCTCATCCTAACCCTCACCCCTCACCGTAAACCTAACCTTAACCCTCACCCTAACCCTAACCTGACCCTTACCTTCAACCTCAACCTAAGCCTAATTCTAACCCTAACCCTCAAACTAACCCTAACCCTCACCATAACCCTAAAATTAGCCCTCAACCTAACACTCACCCTAAACCTAACCCTCACCCTAACCCTAAACCTAACCACCACCCTCACACTAACACTCACTGTCACCCTATCCTTCAGACTAAACCTAACCCTCAGCCTCACCCTAACCGTAAGCCTAACCCTAACCCTAACCCTAAACCTCACACCCACCCTAACACTCATGCCAAACCTTACCCTCCCCCTCCCCCTAACGCTAACCTAACCATAACCCTCACACTAAACCTAACCCTCACCTAAACCTAACCCTAACACTCATCCTAACCCTATCCCTAAACCTAACACACACCCTAACCCTAATGCTAACCATAAACCTCAACCTAACCCTAACCCTCGCCCTGACCCTCAACATACACCTCACACTAAAGCTCACCCTAACCCTCACCCTAACCCTAATCCTCAGCCTCACCCTCACCCTCGGAATAACCTTAAAGCTAACTCTTACACTCACCCTCACCTCTTACACTCACACTCACCATATACCTTATGCTAAACCTAACACTCACCCTCACCCTAACCCTCAACCTAACCCTCACCCTCACCCTAACCCTAACCCTCACCCTCACACTAATCCTAAACCTAAACCTCACCATAACCCTAACCCTAACCCTCACCCTATCCCTAAACCTCACCCTAACCCTAACACTAACCCTCACCGTCAACCTCACCCTAACCCAAACCCTAACCTTCACCTTAACCCTCGCCCTAACACTAACGCTAACCCTACACCTCACCCTCAACCTAAACCTCACCCTAACCCTTACTCTCACCCTCACTCTAAAACTCACCCTTATCCTCAACCTCAACCTAAGCATAACCCTAAACCTAACTCTAATCCTAAACCTAAGCCTCACCATCACCCTCACCCTAAGCCTAAACCTAATCCTAACCCTGAGTCTCACCCTCACCTTAACCCTAACCCAAACTCTAAACCTTAGCCTAAACCTAACCCTCACCATATCCCTAATCCTAACCCTCACACTCACCCTAACCGTAACCTCACCCTAAATCTAATGCTAACCTTAACCGTCACACTCACCCTAACCAATATCCTCACACTAACCCTAACCCTAAATCTAACCCTAACCCTCACAATAACCCTAAACCTCACTATAACCCTAAACCTACAACTCACCGTAACCCTCACCCTAAACCTAACCCTCACTCTAACCCTCACCTTAAACCAAACCCTAACCCTCAACCTCACACTAATCCTCACTGGCACCCAACTCTCACCCTAAACATAATCCTCACCCACAACTTAACCCTCACCCAACCCTCACCCTCACCCTAAACATCACCCTAACCTTAACCCTCACCCTACACCTAATCTTAACCCTCATACTAATCCTCACCCTCACCCTAACCCTCACCTTCAACCTTATCCTCACACTAACTCTAACCCTCACCCTAACCCTCACCCTAACCCTAACCCTCACCCTCACCCTCACTCTACCTGAAACCTTAACCCTAACTATCACCCTAAATTTAACTCTCAACCTAACCCAACCCTAACTCTCAATCTGTCCCTCAACCTAAACCTAAAACTAACTGTAACACTGACACTCACCCTCACCCTAACCATCATCCTAAACCTTACCATTATGCTAAACCTCACCCTAACCCTAAACCTAACCCTAACCCTCACGCTAACGCTCACGGTAACCCTAACCCAAATTATAACCCTAAACCTAAACCTCACCCTAACCCTACCCCTACCCGTAATCCTCACCTTCACCGAAACCCTCACCCTAACCCTTACCCTCACCCTAAACCTAACGCTAACTCGCACACTAACCCTAACCCTCAACCTTACCATAAACCTACCACTCACACTAAAGCTAACCCTAACTCTAACCCTAATCCTCACCCTAACCCTAACGCTAACCCTAACCCTCACCCTAACCCTAACCCTCAGGTTCAAGCTCAACCTGTCTAACTCCAACCCTAATCCTAATCCTAACCCTAAACCACACTCTCACCCTCATCCTAACTATAACCCTAACCCTAACCCTAACACTCACGCTCACATTAACCTCACCCTCAACCTCACCCTTACCCTCACCCTCACCTTAACACTCACGATAACCCTAACCCTAACTCTCACCCTAAACCTCACCCTAACAATTACCCTCACCCTAACTCTAACCCTAACCCTAACCCTCACACTAACCCTAGCTCTCACCCTAACCCTAGCGATACCACTCACACTAACCATCACCCTAACCTCACCCTAAACCTAATGCTAACCCTAAACCTCCACATCACACAAGCCCTCAATCTTATCCTAACCCTAAGCCTAAATTTCACACTCAACCAAACCCTCAGACTAACCCTAACCCTCAACCTAACCGTAACCCTCACCTTCACTCTCACCCTCACCTTCAGCCTAACTCTAACCCTAACTCTGGAACTAACCCTAACCCTCAACCTCACCCACACCCTCACCCTCACCCTACACCTAACCCTCACCATAAACCTATCCCTCACCCTAATCCTAACCCTAACGCTCACACTCACCCTCACCCTAACCCTAAAACTAACCCTCAGCCTCACTCAAACCGTAAGCCTAACCCAACCCCTAACCCTAACCCTCACTCTCACCATAACCCTCACCCTAAACATTACCCTAAACTTCACCCTAAATCTAACTCTAACCATAACCCTCACACTAAACCTACACCTCAACCTAACCCAAAACCTAGCCCTCACCCTCACTCTAAACCTCACCCTCATCATAACCCTAAACCTAAAACTAACTCACCCTAACCCTAACCCTAACCCTAAACCTCACCCTAACCCTAACCCTCACCCTAACCCTCACCCTCACCCTAACCTTCAACCTAAGCCTAACACTAAGCCTAAGCCTAAACCTCACCCTAACCCTCACACTCACCCTCACCCTAACTCTAATCCTAAACTTAACACTATTCTTAACCTCAACCTAAGCCTCACCCTCACCCTAACCCTAACCCAAGTCCTCACACTAACCCTCACCCTAACCCTAACTCTAACCTTAATGCTCACCCTCACCCTAACCCTAACTCTAACCCTAAAACTCACCCTAACCCTAACCTTCACCCTCACCCTCAACCTCACCGTAAATCTAGCCCTAAACCTAACAATAATACTAACCCTAAACCTAACCCTAACCCTAACCCTCACCCTCAGCCTCACCCTCACAACACACTTATCCCTAACCCTAACACTAACAATAACCCTAATCCTAAGCCTAACCCTAACCCTAATTCTAATCCTCACCCCCACAGTCACCCTCAGCCTAACCCTAAACCTAACCCTAACCCTAACACTAACACTAACCCTAAACCTAAACCTAACCCTAAATCTAACCCTAAACCTAACCCTAATCCTCAGCCTCACCTGCACCCTAACCCAAACTCTAACCCTAACCCTCACCCTAACTCTAAGCGTAATCCTAACCCTAACCCTAAGCCTCACACTTACCCTCACCCTAACCCTAATCCTAAACCTAACCCTATCCCTAAACCTAACATTCACCCTATCCGTCACCCTAGCCCTCACCCTAACCCTAACCCTAAACTTCATCCTAAACCTGACACTAACGATATCCGTAACCCTCATCTTAACCCAAACCCTAACCCTCACCCTCATGCTCAGCCTAAGCCTAAGCCTAAGCCTAACCCTAACCCTCATCCTAACCCTAACACTAACCCTAACCCTAACCCTAAATCTCACCCTCAACCTAACCCTAACAATAACCCTAACCCTCACCCTAACCATAATCCTAACCCTAAACCTAAACCTCACCCTAAAACTTACCCTCACGCTACCACTAACCCTCACCCTAACACTAACCCTCATACTAACACTAACCATAACCTCAGCCTAACATTAAACCTAACCCTCAACCTAAACCTAACACTCACGCTCAATGTAACCCTCACTATAACCCTAACCCGAACCATCACCCTAACCCTAATCCTCACCCACACCCTCACCCTCAGCCTAAACCTAAGCTTAACCCTAAATCTCACCCTAAACCTCCCCCTAACCCTAACCCTAACACTAAACCTCACCCTCTGCCTAACAATAACCCTAACCCTAAACCTCAACCTAACCATAAACTTCACCCTCACCCTCAACCTCACCGTAACTCTAACCCTAACCCTAAAAATAACACTAGCCCTAACCGTCACCCTCAGCCTCACCCTCACGGCAAACTAAACCATAACCATAACACTAACAATGACACTAACCCTAAGCCTAACCCTATCCCTAACCCTAATCCTAACCCCCACCCTCACCCTCAGTCTAACCCTAAGCCTAACCCTAACCCTAACCCTAACCCTCACCGTAACCCTAACCCTAACCCTAAAACAAACCCTCACCCTAAACCTAGCCCTAAATGTAACCCTAAACCCAAACCTAATCCTCAGGCTCACACTCACCCTAACCCAAACCCTAATGCTAACAGTCACGCTCTCAGTCTTACCCTAAACCTAAACCTAATCCTCATACTCACTCACACCCTAACCCTAATCCTAATCCTAAACCTAACCCTATCCCTAACCCTAACGCTCACCCTAACCCTCACCCTAGCCATCACCCTAAACCTAATCCTAACCCTAAACCTCATCCTAACCCTGACCCTAACCCTAACCCAAACCCTAAGCCTAACCCTAAACCTAATCCTCACCCTCAGGCTCCGCCTAAGCCTAAGCGTAAGCGTAAGCCTAACCCTAACCCTAACCCTCCCTAACCCTAACCATAACCCTAAACCTAACTCTAAACCTAAATCTCACCCTCACCCTAACCCTAAGTCTAACCCTAACCCTAACCCTAAAAATAAGCCTAAACCTCACCCTAACCATAATGCTCACCCAAACCCTAACCCTCAAACTAACACTTACCCTCCCCCTAACACTAACCCTAACCCTAACACTAACCCTCACACTAACCCTAACCCTCACCATAATCCTAAACCTCACCCTAACACTAACCCCAACCCTCACCCTCACCCTAGCCGTCACCTTAACCCTAATTCTAAACCTTACCCACACCCTAAGCCTAACCCTCATCCTCACCCTAAACCTCACACTCAGCCTAAACCTAATCCTCAATTTAACCCTCATCCTAAATCTAACCCTAACCAATACCCTAGCCCTAAACTTAACCCTAACCCTCACACTTATCTTAAGCCTCACCCTCAGCCTAAACCTCACCTTTACCCTTACCATCATGCTCAGACTAACCCTCACCCTAATCCTAAACCTCATCCTAACCGTCACCTTAAACGTAAACATAACCATCACACTATCCCTAACTTTCACCCTAAACCTCACGCTCAGCCTAACCCTAAGCCTAAGCCTAAACCTTCCCCTAACCCTCCCACTCACCCTAGCACTCACCCTAACCATAATCCTAACACTAAACCTCATCCTAACCCTCACCCTAATCCTAACCCTAACTGTCACCCTAACCCTATTCCTCACCCCCATCTCACCCTCAGCCTAACCCTAAGCCTAAGCCTAAGCCTCACCCTAACCCTCATCCTCACCCTCACCCTAACCCTAGTCCTAAACCTAACCCTATCCATAAACCTCAACCTAACCCTCACCCACACCCTAACCCTAACGCTAACCCTAACACTAAACTTCACCCTAACCCTCCCCTAAGCATAACTCTAACCCTAAACCTCACCCTCACACTCACCCTAACCCTAACCCTAACCCTAAACCTCACCCAAACCCTAACACTCACCCTCGCCCTCAACCTCCCCATAACTCTAAACCTAACCCTAACAATAACACTAACCCTAAACATAACCATAACCCTAACCCTCACCCTCAGCCTCAGCCTCACCACAAACTTATCCCTAACCATAACACTAACAATAAACCTAACCCTAAGCCTAACCCTAACCCTAACTCTAATCCTCACCCCACTCTCAGCCTCAGCCTAACCCAAAGCCTAAGCCTAACCCTAACCATAACCCTCACTGTAACCCTAACCCTAACCCTAACACTAACCCTAACCCTCAACCTAACCCTACATCTAAACCTAATACTCAGCCTCAACTTCACCCTAACCCTAACCCTCACCATAACTCTCAGCCTAACAATATCCTTAACCCTAACACTCACACTCACCCTCACCCTAACCCTAATCCTCAAACTAACCCTATCCTTAATGCTAACCCTCACTCTCACTGTAACCCTTACCCTAACCCTCACCCTAAACATAAAATTAACCCGAATCCTAAATCTCACCCTAACCCTAACCCTAACCCTCACCCTAACCCTAGCCCTAAACCTCACCCTCAGCCTAACCCTAACCTAACCCTAACACTAACACTAACACTAACTCTAAACCTAACCCTAAATCTAATCCTAAACCTAACCCTAATCCTCATCCTCACCTGCACCCTAACCCAAACTCTAACCCTAAACCTCACCCTAACTCTAAGCCTAATCCTAATCCTAACCCTAACCCTCACCCTCATCCTAGCCCTCAACCTCACCCTAACCCTAACCTAAACCTCATCCAAAACTGACACTAAACACAACTGTAACCCTCACCATAACCCGAACCCTAACCCTAACCCTCATGTTCAGCCTAAGCCTAAGCCTAAGCTTAACCCTAACCCTAACTCTCACCCTAACACTAACACTAACCCTAACTCTAAGCCTAAATCTCACCCTCACCCTAAACCTAACGTGAACTATCACCCTAACCTTAAATCTCACCCACACCCTCACCCTCAGCCTAACCCTAAACCTCACACTAACCCTCCCCCTAACCCTAACTCTAACCCTAAACCTCAACCTCTCCCTAACAATAACCCTAACCCTAAACCTCACCCTTATCCTAACCTTCACTCTCACCCTCAACCTCACCGTAACTCTAACCCTAACCCTAAAAATAACACTCGCCCTAACACTTACCCTGACCCTCACCCTCAGCCTCACCCTCACGGCAAACTTAACCATAACCATAACACTTACAATAACCTTAATCCTAAGCCTAACCCTATACCTAACCCTAATCCTAATCCCCACCCTCAACCTCAGCCTAACCCTCACCCTAAACCTAATGTGAACCATCACCCTAAACTTAATTCTCACCCACACCCTCACCCTCAGCCTACCACTAAGCCTAACCCTAAACCTCCCCCTAACCCTCCCCCTAACCCTATCTCTAACCCTAAACCTCAACTTCTCCCTAACAATAACGCTAACCCTAAACCTCACCCTTACCCTAAACTTCACTCTCACCCTCAACATCAGCCTAACCCTCAGCCTAACCATAAGCCTAACCCTAACCCTAACCCTCACAGTAACCCTAACTCTAACACAAACCCTAACCCTAAACCTAGCCATAAATCTAACCCTAAACCTAAACCTAATCGTCAGCCTCAAACTCAACCTAACCCAAACCCTAACCCTAATCCTCACCCTAACTCTCAGTCTAACCCTAACCCTACCACTAACCCTCACACTCACCCTCAACCTAAACCTAATCCTAAACCTAACCCTATCCCTAACACTAACCTTACTTTAACCCTCACCCTAGCCCTCACCATAACCCTGACCCTAACCCTAACCCTAACCCTAAGCCTAACCCTAAACCTAATCCTCACCCTCATGCTCCGCCTAAGCCTAAGAGTAAGCCTAAGCCTAACTCTAACCCTAACTCTCCCTAACCCTAACCCTAACCCTAACCCTAAATCTAAACCTAAATCTCACCCTCACCCTAACCATAACTCTAACAGTAACCATAACCTCACCCTAACCATTACGCTCACCCTAACCCAAACCCTCACGCTAACACTTACCCTCACCCTAACACAAACCCTAACCCTAACACTAACCCTCACACTAACCATAACCCTCACCCTAATCCTAAACCTCACCCTAATCCTAACCCCAACCCTCACCCTCACCTTAGCCCTCACCTTAACCCTAATTCTAAACCTTACCCTCACCCTAACCCTAACCCACATCCTCACCCTAAACCTCACATTCACCTAACCCTAATCGTCAATTTAACCCTCACCCTAACCCTAAACCTAAATATTAACCTAGCCCTAAACGTTACTCTAATCCTCAAACTTATCTTAACCCTCACCCTCAGCCTAAACCTCACCTTTACCCTTACCATCATCCTCAGCCTAACCCTCACCCTAACCCTAAACCTCATCCTAACCATCACCCTAACCTAAAACCTAACCATCACCCTAACGCTAACCCTCACCCTCAACCTCCCGCTCAGCCTAACCCTAACCCTAAGCCTAACCCTAACCCTAACCCTCACCTTAATCCTAATAATAACCCTAACACTAACCCTAACCCTATACCTAACCCTAAATCTAACCCTAAACCTAACCCTAATCCTCAGCCTCACCTGCACCCTAACCCAAACCCTAACTCTCACCTTAACTCTAAGCCTAAGGCTAACCCTAAAACTAAGCCTCACACTCACTCTCACCCTAACCCTAATCCTAAACCTAACTCTATCCCTAATCCTAACCCTCACCTTAACTCTCACCCTAGCCCTCAACCTAACCCTAAACCTAATCGTATACCTGAAACTAACCATAACCCTAATCCTCACCCTAACCCGAACCCTAAACCTCACCATCATGCTCGGCCTAAGCCTAAGCCTAAGCCTAAACATAACCCTAACCCTCACACTAACAATAACCCTAAAACTAACCCTAACTCTAACCCTAAACCTCACCCTCACACTAACCCTGAATCTAACCCTAAACCTAACCCTAACAATGACCCTAACCCTCACCCTAGACATAATCCTCACCCTAACCCTAAGCCTCACCCTAACATTTACCCTCACCCTAACACAAACCTGAACCCTAAAACTAACCCTCACAATAACCCTAACCCTAGACTCACCCTAACCCTAACCCTAACCCTAACCCTCAACATAACCCTAACCCTCACGCTCAACGTAACCCTCAACCTAACCCTGACCCTCACCCTAAAACTTGCCCTAACCCTAACACTAACCCTAACCCTAATCCTAACCCTAAACCTCACCCTCACCGTAACCATAATCCTAACCCTAACCCTAACAAAAACCATAATCCTAACCCTAACCCTAACCCTAACCATTACCCTCACCCTAAACCTAACCCTCCCCCTAACACTTACCCTCACATTAACACTAACCGTAACCCGAACATTAAGCCTCACACTAACCCTAAATATCACCCTAACCCTATACCTCACCCTAACACTAATCCTAAACCTCAACCCAACCCTTGCCCTAACCCTAATACTCATCCTCACAGTAAACCTCACACTAAGCTGAACACTAATCCTCAATCTAACCCTCACCCTCACCCTAACCCTAACCCTAACCCTCGCCCTAACCCTAACCCTTACCCTTACCGTAACCCTCACCTTCAGCATAATCCTCACCTTACCCTTACTGTCACCCCCAACCTAACCCTCACCCTAAGCCTAACCCTCACCCTAACACTAACTCTACCCATAAACCTCACCCTCACCCTAATCCTAACTCTAACCCTAACCCTAACACTAAACCTAACACTAAGCCTAACCCTAACCCTCACCCTCACCCTCACCGTAAACCTAACCCTAACCAGAACACTCACCCTCACCCTAACCCTAATCTTAACCCTAAACCTGAACCTAATCCTAACCCTCAACCTCACCGTAACCCTTACCCTAACCGTCACCCTAACCGTAAACATAACCAGAATCTTACTCTCACCCTAACCCTAACCCTAACTCTGACCTTAACCCTAACATTAAAACTCACCCTCACCCTAGCCCTCACCCTAATCCTAATCCTAACCCTAACCCTCATCCTAACCCTCCCCCTAACCCTTAACCTAACACTCACACTAACCCTAAACCTCACTCTAAACCTGACCATCAGCCTAACCCTAAGCCTAACCCTAAACCTAACCCTAGCACACACACTCACCCTCACTCTAACCTTAATCCTAACCCTAACCCTCACCCTCAATCACACCCTCAGTGTAACAATAAGCCAAAAACACACCGAAACCCTAACCCTCACAATCACCCTAACCCTTACCCTAATCCTAATCCTAACCCTAACCCTAAAGCTCACCCTCAGCCTCAACTTAACCCTAACTCTAACCCTAAACCTCACCCTCAGCCGAACCCTAAACCTAACCCTAACCTTAAATCTCACCCTAAACATCACCCTCACCCTAGCCCTCACCCTAAACCTAATCCTAACCCTAACCCTCATCCTGACCTTCCCCATAACCCTAACCCTAAATCTCACCCTAATTCTAACCCTCACCCTCATGCTCAGTTTAACAATAAGCCTAAGCCAAAACCTTACCCTAACCCTCACCCTCACCCTAGTCCTCACCCTAACACAAATCCTAACCCTAACATTCAACCTAACCCTAAACCTCACCCTCACCGTAACCCTTACCCTAACCCTAACCCTGACCCTCACCCTAACCCTAATCTTAACACTAAACCTTAACCTAACCCTAATCCTCAACCTCACTGTAACCATGACCCTAACCCTCAACCTAACCCTAAACTTAACCTGAACGCTACTCTCACCCTAACCCTAACCCTTACTCTCACCCTAACCCTAACATTAAACCTCAACCTAACCCTAGCCCTCACGATAATCCTAATCCTAACCCTTACCCTCACACTCACCCTCGCCCTCAGTGTAACCCTAAGCCTAATCCTAACTCTAACCCTAACCCTCACACTCACCTTAACCCTTACCCTAATCCTAATCCTAACCCTAACTCTCACCCTCACCCTCAGCCTCACCTTAAGCCTAAATCTAACCCTAAACCTCAACCTCAACATAACCCCAACCCTAAAACTAACCCGATTCCTCACCCTAACCCTAACACTAACCCTAAACTTCACCCTCACCCTAACCCTAAACATAACCCTAAAACTCACCATAACCCTAACCTTCACCCTCACCCTCAACCTCACCGCAAATCAATCCCTAACCCTCACAATAATCCTAACCCTAACCCTAACTCTAAACCTAAGCCTCACCCTCACCCTAACCTTAAACCAAAACCTCAACCTCAGCCTCACCCTCACCTCAAACTTAACCCTAACCATAACACTAACATTAACCCTAACCCTAAGCCTAACCCTAACCTTAACTCTAATCCTCACCCCCACAGTGACCCTCAGCCTAACCATCTCCCTATCCCTAACATTAACACTAACCCTATCCCTAAACCTAACGCTAAATTTAACCCTTAACCTAACCCTAATCCTCAACCTCAACTGCACCCTAAACCAAACCCTAACCCTAACCCTCACCCTAAGTCTCAGGCTAAACCTAAACCTAACTCTAAGCCTCACACTCAAACTCACCCTAACCCTAATCCTAAACCTAACCCTTCCCTAACCCTAACCCTCAACCTAACACTCACCTTAACACTCACCCTAACCTTAACCCTAACCCAAAACCTCATCCTAAACCTGACAGTAATCATAACCCTAAACCTCACCGTAACCCTCACCCTAACCCGAACCCTCATGCTCGGCCTAAGCCTTAACCTCAGCCTAAGCCTAACCCTAACCCTCACCCTAACCCTAACCCTAACACTCACCCCAACTCTAACCATAAATCTCACCCTCACACTCACCTTAACCCTAAATCTAAACCTACCATAACCCTAACAATAATCGTAACCCTCACCCTAACCATAATCCTCAACCTAACCATAATCATCACCCTAACCCTAAAACTCACCCTAAAACTTGCCCTCACCCTACCACTAACCTTAATCGGAACACTAACCCTCACAAAAACCCTAACCCTAAACTCACCCTAACCACAACCCTAACCTGAAACCTCAACCTAAGCCTAATCCTCACGCTCAACTTAACCCTAACCCTAACCATAATCCTCACCCTAACCCTAACCCTCATACTAACACTTACCCTCACCCTAACACTAACCCTAATCCTAATCCTATCCCTAACCCTAACCCTCACCCTCACGCTCACCGTAACTATAACCCTAACACTAATGCTAACAATAACCCTAAGCCTAACCCTAACCCTCACCCTAAACATAACCCTCACCATAACCCTAAGCTCACCCTAACACCCTCACCCTAAAACTAACCCTATCCCTACCACTAACCCTCACACTAACCCTAACCATCACCCTAACACTAAACCTCACCCTAACACTAACCCTAAACCTCACCCTCATCTTAGCCCTCACCCTAACCCTAACCCTCATCCTCACCCTAAACCTCACACTAACCCTAACACTTATCCTCAATATAACCCTCACTCTCACTCTAAACCTAACCCTAAGCCTCACCCTAACCCTAACCCTCACACTTACCATAAACCTCACCCTCAGTCTAATCTTCAACTTTACCCTTAGCGTAACCCTCACCCTAACCCTCACCCTAACCCTAACTCTACCCCTAAACCTCACCCTCACTCGAAACCTAACTCTAAATCTAACCCTAACACTAAACCTCACCCTAAATCTAACCCTAAACCTTATCCTCAACCAAACGCTCAGCCTAACCCTAAGCCTAAGCCTAACACTTACCCTAAACCACACGCTCACCCTAGCCCTCACCCTAACCCTAATCCTAAAACTAACCCTCATCCTAACCCTCACCCTAACCCTAACCCTAACCATCACCCTAACTCTAATCCTCACCCCCACCCTCACCCTCAGCCTAACCCTAAGCCTAAGCCTAAGCCTAACCCTAATCCTCACACTCACCCTCACCCTAACCCAAATCCTAACCCTAACTAAACACTAACCCTAAACCTCAACCTAACCCTAACCCTAACCCTAACCCGCCCATTAACTCTCAACCTAAACCTAACCCTAACACAAACCATAACCCTAACCCTCAACCTAACCCTCACCCTAACCCTAACTCTAACCCTAAACCTCACCACCACCCAAAACCTAACTTTAACTCTAATGCAAACCCTAAACCTCACGCTAACCCTAACCGTAACCCTCACACTCACCCTCACCATAACCTTAACCCTAAACCTAACACTATCAATAACCCTAACCCTAATCTTAACCCTCAACTTAACCATAAATCTCACCCTAACCCAAACCCTGACCTAACACTTATCCTCACCCTAACATTAACCCTAACCCCTACCCTAACCCTCACACTAATCCTAACCCTAACCTCACCCTAACCCTAACCCTAACCCTAACCCTCAACCTAAACCTAAAACTCACGCACAACCTAACCCTAACCCTAACCATAAACCTCACCCTAACCCTAACCCTCATACTAACACTTACACTCACCCTAACACTAACCCTAATCCTAATCCTAACCCTAACCCTAACCCTCACCCTGAACCTCACCGTAACCGTAACTCTAACCCTAACGCTAACAATAACCCTAAACCCAACCCCAACCCTCACCCTAACCCTAACCCTCACCATAACCCTAAGCTCACTGGAACACCCTCACCCTAACACTAAGCCTAACCCCGACACTAACTCTCACACTAAGCCTCACCATCACCCTAATCCTAAACCTCACCCTAACACTAAACCTAAACCTCACCCTGACCTTAGCCCTCAACCTAAACCTAACACTCATCCTCACCCTAAACCTCACACTAACCCTAACATGAATCCTCAATCTAAACCTCACACTCACCCTAACCCTAACCCTAATCCTCACACTAACCCTCAACTTTACCCTTACTGTCACCTTCACCCTAAATCTCACCCTAAACCTAAACCTCACCCTAACCCTCATCCTAACCATAACCCTAACCATCACCCTAACCTTAACCCTAACCCTCACCCTTACCATAACCCTCACCCTCAGCCTAACCCTCAACTTTACCCTTACCATCAGCCCCACCCTAACACTCACCCTAACCCTAACTCTACCCCTAAACCTCACCCTCAACCTAACCCTAACTCTAACCCTAACCCTAAAACTAAACCTCACCCTAACACTAACCCTAAAGCCTTATCCTCAACCAAAGGCTCAGCCTAAACCAAGCCTAAGCCTAACACTTACCCTAAACCACACCCTCACCCTGGCCCTTATCCTAACCCTAATCCAAACCCTAACCCTCATCCTAACACTCACACTAACACTAACACTAACCATCACCGTAACACTAATCCTCACCCCCATCCTCAACCTCAGCCTAACCCTAAGCTAAGCCTGAGCCTAACCCTAAACCTCACATTCACCCTCATCCTAACCCTAATCCTAACCCTAACTCTAACACTAACCCTAAAACTCAACCTAACCCTCACCCAAACCTTAACCCTAAAACTGACCCTAAACCTAACCCTCGACCTAACCGTCCAACTAACCCTAAACCTCACCCTCACCCTAACCCTAATCCTAACCCAAAAACTAAACCTCACCCTAACCCTAAACCTAACCCTCACCCTCACCCTAACCATAACTCTGACCCGAACCCTAACAATAACACTAATCTTAACCCTAAACCTAACCCTAACCCTAACCCTAATGCTAACACTCACCCTCACCCTAGCCCTAATCCTAACCCTCAACCTAACCCTAACACTCACCTTCACCGTAACCCTTACCCTCATCCTAACCCTCACCCTAAACCTAACCCTAACCTTAAACGTTACCCTGACACTAACCCTAATCTTCACCCTCAACCTAGCCCTCAACCTAACCCTACTCATAACCCTAAACCTCATCCTAACCCTGAACCTAACGGTAATCCTAACTCTCACCCTAACCTTGACCCTAACCCTGAACCTAACCCTAACCCTCATCCTAACACGTACACTCACCCTAACACTAACCCTATCCTAATCCTAACACTAACCCTAACCCTCACCCCCAACCTCACCGTAACAGTAACCCTAAACCTAACGCTAACAATAAACCTAACCCTAACCCTAACCCTCACTCTAACCATAACCCTCACCATAACCCTAAGCTCACCGTAACACCTTCACCCTAACACTAAGCCTAACCCTAACACTAACCCTCACACTAACCCTAACCATCACCCTAACACTAAACCTCACCCTAACACTAACCCTAAACCTCACCCTCACCTTAGCCCTCGCCCTAACCCTAACCATCATCCTCACCCTAAACCTCACACTAACCATAACACTTATCCTGAATCTAACCCTCACTCTCACTGTAACCCTAACCCTAACCCTCAAGCTAACTGTGACCCTCACCCTTACCATAAACCTCACCCTCAGCCTAACCCTCAACTTTACCCTTACCGTCACCCCCACCCTGACCCTAAACCTAACCCTAACCCTAACCCTAACTCTACCCCTAAACCTCACCCTCACCCTAACCCTAACTCTAACCTTAACCCTAACACTAAACCTCACCCTAAACCTATCCCTAACCCTTATCCTCAACCAAACACTCCCCCTAACCCTAAGCCTAAGCCTAACCCTTACCCTAACCCAAACCCTCACCCTAGCCCTCACCTTACCCTAATCCTAAACCTAACCCTCATCCTAACACTCATCCTAACCCTAACCCTAACCATTATCATAACTCTAACCATCACCCCCGCCCTCACCCTCAGCCTAACACTAAGCCTAAGCCTAAGCCTATCCCTCACACTCACCCTCACCCTAACCCTAATCCTAACTCTAACTCTAACATTAACCCTAAACCTCAACCTAAACCCCACCCTAACCTTAACCCTAAAACTAATCCTAACCCGAACCCTCAACCTAACCCTCCAACTAGACCTAAACCTAACCCTAAACCTCACCCTCACCCTAACTCTAATCCTAACCCTAAACCTAAAACTCACCCTAACCCTAAACCTAACCCTCACCCTCACCCTCACCATAACTCTAACCCTAACCCTAAAAATAACACTAATCCAAACCCTAAACCTAACCCTAACCCTAACCTTAATGCTAACACTCACCCTCAACCTAACCCTAATCCTAACCCTAACCCTCATCCTAAACCTAAACCTCACACTCACCGTAACCCTAAACCTGATCCTAAATATCACCCTAAACCTAACCCTCATCCTAACACTTACACTCACCCTAACACTAACCCTAATCCTCACCCTCAACCTAACCATCAACCTAACCATAATTGTAACCCTAATCCTCATGCTAACCCTCACCCTAACCGTAATCCTAACCCTCATCTTAACTCTAACCCTAACCCTCAACCTAACCCTAACCTTCACGCTCACCATAACCCTAAACCTAACCCTCACCCTAAACCTAAACTTAACCTGAACCCTAACACTCAAGCTAACCCTAACCCTAACGCTCAACCTAAAGCTAACCCTCACCTTCACCCTCTCCCTTACCCTAAACATAAGCCTAAGCCTAACCCTAACCCTAAACCTCACACTCACCCTAACCATTACCCTAATCCTAATCCTAACCCTAAGCCTAATCCTCACGCTCAACCTTAACCCTCACTCTAACCCTAACTCTAAAACTAACCCTAACCCTAACCCTCAACCTCAGCCTCACCCTTACCCTAACTCTAACCCTGAACCTCACACTCACCCTAAACCTAACCCTAACCCTAAACCTAAACCTCACCCTAACACTAACCCTAAACCTCACCCTCAGCCTAGCCCTCACCGTAACCCTAACCCTAACCCTCATACTAAACCTCACCCTAAAACTAACCCTAACCCTCAACCTAACACTAATCATAACCCTAACCCTCAACCTAACCCTAAACCTCAGCGTACCCCTTACCTTAACCATCACCCTAAACCTAAAATTAAACCAAATCAGAATTCTAAACATAACCCTAACCCTAACAATCACCTTAACCCTAACCCTAAATTTCACCCTCATCCTAGACCTCACACTAACACTAATCCTAACCCTAACCATCATCCTAACCCTCCCCCTAATCCTTACGCTAACCCTCACCCTAAACCTAACACTCACACTCAACCTAAGACTCAGCCTAACCCTAAGCCTAAACCTAATCCTAACCCTAACCATAAACCTCACGCTCACCCTAACCCTAACCCTAATCCTAACCTTAACCTGAACCCTCACCTCACCCTAACCCTCACCCTAACCCTAACCCTAAACCTAACACTAACCCTAACCCTAACCCTCACCCTCAGCCTCAATCTAACCCTAACTCTAACACTAAACCTCACCCACACCATAAACCCAACTCTAACCCTAACCCTAAACCTAACCCTCAAACTATCACTCACCCTAACCCTAATCCTAACCCTAACCCTCATCCTAAACTTCCCCATATCCCTAACCCTAACCCTCACCCTAACCCTAACCCTAACACTCACACTCACACTCAGCCAAACCCTAAGCCTAAACCTAATCCTAACCCTAACCCTAAACCTCACAAGCACCCTAAAACTAACCCTAATCCTAAACTTATCCTTAACCTTAACCCTAACTCTAACCCTCACCCTAACCCTAACACTAAACCTAACACTAACCCTAACCCTAAACCTCACCCTCAGCCTTACCCTAACCCTAACTCTAACCCTAAAGCTTACCCTCACCATTACCCCAACCCTAACCCTAACCCGAAACCTCACCCTAACCCTAACCCTAACCCTAACCCTAACCCTAACCCTAAACCTCACCCTCATCCTAACCCTATCCCTAACCCTAAAACTCACCCTAACCCTAATCTTGAACCTCACCCTCAAAGATATGGTAACTCTAGCCCTAACCCTAACAATAACACTAAACTTAACCCTAACCCTCACACTTACCCTCAGCCTCACCCTCACCGCAAATGAAACCCTAACCATAACACTAACAATAACCCTAACCCTAAGCCTAACCCTAAACCTAACTCTAATCCTCACCCCCAGTCACCCTCAGCCTAACCCTAAGCCTAACCCTAACCCTAAGCCTAACCCTCAACATAACTCTCACACTAACTGTAACCCTAAACCTAAACCTAAATCTAACCCTAAACCTAACCCTAAACATCAGCCTCAACTGCACCCTAATACAAACCGTAACCCTAACCCTCAACCTAACTCTAAGCCTAACCCTAACCCTAACCCTAAGCCTCACACTCACACTCACCCTAACCCTAATCCTAAACCTAACCCTATCCCTCACCCTAAACCTCACCCTAACCCTCAACCTAGCCCTTACCCTAACCTTAACCCTAACCCTAAACCTCATCCTAAACCTGACAGTAACCATAACAGTAACCCGAACCCTAACCCGAACCCTAACCCTCACCCTCATGCTCGGCCTAAGCCTAAACCTAAGCCTAACCCTAACCCTCACCCTAACCCTAACCCTAACACTAACCCTAACTCTAACATTAAAGCTCACCCTGACCCTAACACTAACTCTAACCCTAACCCTAACCCTAACACTAACCCTCACCCTATCACTAACCCCAACCCTAGAACTAACCCTCACACTTACCCTAACCCTAAACTCACCATAAACCTAAAACTAAATCTAACCCTCAACCTAACCCTAACCTCACGCTTAACCTAACCCTAACCTCACGCTCAACGTAACCCTAACCCTAACCCTGACCCTCACCCTATTACCCTCAGCATAACCCTAACCCTCACCCTAACACTTACCCTCACCTTAACACGAACCTTAATCCTAATCCTAACCCTAAACCTAAGCTTCACCCTCACAGTAACCGTAACCCTAACCCTAACTCTAACAAAAACCCTAACCTTAACCCTAATCCTCTCCCTAACCATTACCCTCACGCTAAACCTAACCCTCACCCTAACACTTACCCTCACCTTAACACTAACGGTAACCCAAACACTAAGCCTCACACTAACCCTAACCATCACCCTAACCCTATACCTCACCCTCACACTAACCCTAAACCTCAACCTAACCTTAGCCCTAACCCTAACCTTAACACTCATCCTCACGGTAAACCTCACACTAACCCTAACACTAATCCTCAATCTACACCTCACCCTCAACGTAACCCTAACCCTAACCCTAACCCTAACCCTCAACCTAACCCTAACCATAACCCTTACCGTAACCCTCACCCTCAGTCTAAACCTCACCTTACCCTTAGTGTCACCCCCACCCCAATCCTCACCCTAAGCCTAACACTCAGCCTAACATTAACTCTACTCCTAAACCTCACCCTCACCCTAACCCTAATTCTAACCCTAACCCTAACACTAAACCTCACACTAACCCTAACCCTAAACCTCACACTCACCATCACGCTCAGCTTAACCCTAAGCCTAAGCTAAACCCTAACCCTAACCCTCACCCTCACCCTAGCCCTCACCCTAAAACAAATCCTAACCGTAACCCTCAATCTAACCCTAACCCTCAACCTCACCCTAACCCTAAATTTAACCCTAAACCTAAACCTAACCCTAACCATCAACCTCACATTAACCCTACCCTAACCCTCACCCTAACCCTAAACTTAACCCGAATCCTACTCTCCCCTAACCATAACGCTAACTCTCACCCTAACCCTAACCCTAAACCTCACCCTCACTCTAGCCCTCACCCTAACCCTAATCCTAACCCTAACCCTCATCCTAACCCTGCCCCTAAACCTTAAACTAACCCTCAGACTAACCCTAACTCTCACCCTCAACCTCAACATCAACCTAACCCTAATCCTAACCCTAAACCTAACCCTAACACACAAACTCACTCTCACCCTAAACCTAATCCTAACCCTAACACTCACCCTCACCCTCACCCTCAGTGTAACCCTAACCCAAACCCGAACCCTAACCCTAACACTCACAATCACCCTAAACCTTACCCTAATCCTAATCCTAACCTTAACCCTAACCCTCACCATCAGCCTCACCTTAACCCTAATTCTAACCCTAAACCCCACCCTCACCCTGTCCCTAAACCTAACCCTAACCCTAAACCTCACCCTAACCCTAACCCTAAACCTGACCCTAACCCTAGCCCTCACCCTAAACCTAATCCTAAACCTAACACAAATCCTAACCCTCCCCATAACCCTAACACTTACCATCACCGAATCCTAACCCTCACTCTCACCCTAAACCTCAGCCTAACCCTAAGCCTAACCCTAACCTTAACCCTAACCCTCACACTCACCATAACCCTAAACCTAATCCTAATCCTAATCCTAACCGTAACCCTCACCCTCAGCCTAACCCTCACCTTAACCCTAACCCTAAACCTAACACTAACACTATCCCTAAACCTCACCCTCACCCTCACCATAACACTAACTCTAACCTAAACCTCACCCTCACCCTAACCCTAACACGAACCGTAACCCTAAACTTCACCCTAAAACTAACCCTAAACCTAATCCTCACCTTAGCCCTCACCCTAACCCTGACCGTCATTCTCACCCTAAACCTCACACTAACCCTAACACTTATCCTCACTCTAACCCTCACCCTCACTCTAACCCTAACCCTAACCCTCACCCTAACCTTAACACTAAACCTTACCATAACCCTCACCTTCAGCCTAACCCTCACCTTAACCTAACCGTCACTCCCACCCTAACACTCAACCTAACCCTAACTCTAACCTTAAACCTCACCAACACCCTAACCCTAACTCTAAACCTATCCCGAACACTAACCCTCACCCTAACCCTAATCTTAACCCTTATCCTCACCCAAACGCTCAGCCTAACCCTAAGCCTATGCCTAAAACTTACCCTAACCCACACCCTCATCCTAGCCCTCACCCTAACCCTAATCCTAACCCTAACCCTCATCCTAACCCTCACCCTAACCCTAACCCTAACCATCACCCTAGCCCTAATCCTCACCCCCACCCTCACCCTCAGCCTAACCCTAATCCTAAGCCTAAGCCTAACCCTAACCCTCACACTCACCCTCACCCTAAGCCTAATCCTAACCATAACTCTAAACCTAAACCTCCACCTAAACCTCACCCTAACCTTAACCCTAAAACTAACCCTAACCCAAACACTTGACCTAACCCTCCAACTAACACTAAACCTATCCATAAACCTCACCCTCACCCTAACCCTAATCCTAATCCTAAACCTAAAACTCACCCTAACCCTAAGCCTAACCCTCACCCTCACCCTCACCCTCACACTCACCATAACTCTAACCCTAACCCTAACAATAACACTAATCCTAACCTTAAACCTAACCCTAACCCTAATGCTAACACTCACCCTCACCCTAACCCTAATCCTAACGCTAATACTCAACCTCACTCTAACCCTAAACCTCACCCTAACCCTCACCCTTACACTAATCCTCAACCTCACCATAACCCTAACCCTCATCCTAACCCTCATCCTAAACCTAACCCTAAACTTAAACCTTACCCTAACACTAACCCTAATCCTCACGCTCACCCTAGCCCTCAACCTAACCCTAATTGTAACCCTAATCCTCATCCTAACCCTCACCCTAACCCTAATCCTAATCCTCACCCTAACCCTAAACTTTACCTGAACCCTAAATCTCAAGCTAACCCTAACCCTAACCCTCAACCAAAAGCTAATCCTCACACTCACACTCTCCCTCAGCCTAATCATAAGCCTAACCCTAAACCTAAACCTAAGACTACCCCTCACCCTCACCTTAACCCTCACCCTAACCCTTACATTAACACTAACCCTAACGCTAACCCTCAACCTCAGCCTCACCCTTACCTAACTCTAAGCTTAAACCTCACCCTCACTCTAACCCTAACCCTAACCGTAAACCTCACCCTAACCCTAAACCTAAACTTCAACCTCAGTGTAGCCCTCACCCTAACCCTAATTCTAGCCCTCATCCTAACCCTCACCCTAAAACTAAATCTAACCCTCACCCTCACCCTAACCATAATAATAACCTTAAGCCTCAACCTATACATAGCCCTCACCCTCACTCTCACCGTAACCCTTACCTAACACACACCCTAAACCTAAACTTAACCCGAATCCTAAATCTCACCCTAACCCTAACCCTAACCCTAACACTCACCCTAACCCTAAACCTCACCCTCACCCTAGCCCTCAACATTACCCTAATCCTAACCCTAACCCTCATCCTAACCCTCCCCCTAACCCTTACCCTAACCCTCACCCTAACCCTAACCATCACCCTCAACCTCACCCTAAGCCAACTCTAAATCAAACCCTAACACACACACTCTCTCTCACCCTAACCCTAATCCTAACCCTTACCCTCACCCTCACCCTCACCCTCAGTGTAACCCTAAGCCTAATCCTAACCCTAAACATAACACTCACACTCACCCTAACCCTTATCTTAATCTTAATCCTAACACTAACCCTCACCCTCACCCTCAGCCTCACCTTAAGACTAACTCTAACCCTAAAACTGACCCTCACCCTAACCCTAACCCTAACCCTAAACCTCACCCTCACCGTAGCCCTCACCCTAACACTAATCCTAACTCTAACAATCATCCTAACCCTTCCCATAACCCTAACCCTAACCCTCACCCTAACCCTAATCTTCAAAGTCCAGTGCAAACTGAACAGACCAGCAAAGATACAGATTTCCAATCAGGTGGTCATATTTCCAACTCCACTACTTGGGACTTGGAGAGATCACATAGACTTGTTGTATCTTAGCTGACATGTCATAAGCGGAGAATATAATAACTCCCTTCTCCTATTTGTTGACGTTGTTGTTGTTTTAATGGTTGTGTGTGGTGGAAGTACTGGGTTTTAAAGCTTGGGTACTGTCCTTTAGTCTTTGTGTTCATGTCTGGTACTCTACCACTTGAGCCACAGATCCACTGGTGGCTTTTTGCTGCTTAATTGGAGTAAGAGACACAGGGACTCACCCTCACCCTCAGCCAAACCCTAAGCCTAACCCTAATACTAACCCTAAAACTAACACTCACACTCACCCTAACCCTAACGCTAATCCTAATCCTAAACTTAACCCTAACCCTCACCCTCACCCTAACCCTCACCTTAACCCTAACCCTAAACCTAACACTAACCCTAACCCTAACCCTCACCCTCAGCTTCACCGTAATCCTAACTCTAACCCTAAACTTCATCCTCACCATAACCCCAACTCTAACCCTAACCCGAAACCTCACCCTAACCCTAACCCTAACTCTAACCCTAAACCTCACCCTCACCCTAACCCTAACCCTAACCCTCACCCTCAGCCTCACCCTCACCGCAAACTTAACCATAACCATAACACTAAAAATAACCCTAACCTTAAGCCTAACCCTAACTCTAATCCTCACTCCCACAGTCACCCTCAGCCTAAACCTAACCCTAAACCTAACCTTAACACTACCCCTATCCCTAAACCTAACCCTAAATTTAACCCTTAACCTAACCCTAATCCTCAACCTCAACTGCACCCTAAACCAAACTCTAACCCTACCCCTCACCCTAACTCTCAGCCTAAACCTAAACCTAATCATAAGCATCACACTCACCCTCACCCTAACACTAATCCTAAACTTAACCCTATCGCTAACACTAACCATCACCCTAACACTTACCCTAACCCTCACCATAACCCTAACCCTAACCCTAAACCTCATCCTAAACCTGACACTAATCAAAACCCTAACCCGAACCCTAACCCGAACCCTAAACCTCACCCTCATGCTCGGCCTAAGCCTAAGCTTAAGCCTAACCCTAACCCTCACACTAACCCTAAACCTAAACCTAACCCTAATTCTAACACTAAATCTCACCCTCACCCTCACCCTAACACTAAATCTAACCCTAACCCTAACCCTAACAATAACCCTAACCCTCACCCTAACCATAATCCTCACCCGAACCCTAAACCTCACCCTAACACTTGCCCTCACCCTACCACTAACCCTAACCCTAACACTAACCCTCACAATAACCCTAACCCTAACCTCACCCTAACCAGAACCCTAACCCGAACCCTCAACCTAAGCCTAATCCTCATGCTCAACTTAACCTAACCCTAACCATAATCTTCACCCTAACCCTAACCCTCATCCTAACACTTACCCTCACCCTAACATTAACCCTAATACTAAACCTAACCCTAACCCTAACCCTCACCCTCACAGTAACCTTAACCCTAACCCTCACCCTAACCATTACCCTCACCCTAAACCTAAACTTCACCCTAACACTTACTCTCACATTAACACTAACCGTAACCCGAACACTAAAACTCACAATAACCATAAATATCACCAAAACCCTAAACCTCACCCTAAAACTAACCCTAAACCTCAACCTAACCCTAGCCCTAACCCTAACCGTAACACTCATCCTCACGGTAAACCTCACACTAACCCTAACACTAATCCTCAATCTAACCCTCACCCTCAACCTAACCCTAACCCTAACCCTCAACCTAAACTTAAACCTCACCCTTACTGTAACCCTCACCCTCAGCCTAACCCTCAACTTACCCTTACTGTGACCCCCACCCTAACCCTTATCCTATGCCTAAACCTCACCGAAACACTAACTCTACCCCTAAACCTCACCCTCACCCTAATCCTAACTCTAAATCTAACCCTAACACTAAACCTCACACTAACACTAACCCTAAACCACACGCTCAAACTCACGCTCAACTTAAACCTAAGCCTAAGCCAAACTCTTACCCGAAACCTCACCCTCACCCTAGCGTTCAACCTAACACAAATCATAACCCTAACCCTAAACCTAAGCCTAACCCTCACCGTAACCCTAACCCTAAACCTAACCCTCACCCTCACCCGCACCTTAAACCTAACTCTAACCGTAAACCTCACCCTCACCCTAACCCTAAACCTAACACTAAACCTCACCCTAACCCTAACCCTAAACCTCACCCTCACCCTAGCCCTCACCCTGACCCTAATCCTAACCCTAACCCTCATCCTAACCCTCCCCATAACCCTAAACCTCACCCTCACACTAACCCTAAACCTAACCCTCACCCTCAGCCTCACCCTCACCGCAAACTTAACCATAACCATAACACTAACATTAACCTTAACCCTAAGCATAACCCTAACCCTAACTCTAATCCTCACCCACACAGTCACCCTCAGCCTAACCCTAACCCTAACCCTAACCTTAACACTACCCCTATCCCTAAACCTAACCCTAAATTTAACCCTTAACCTAACCCTAATCCTCAACCTCACCTGCACCCTAAACCAAACCATAAACCTATCCCTCACCCTAACTCTCAGACTAAACCTAAACCTAACCATAAGCCTCACACTCACCCTCACCCTAACCCTAATCCTAAACCTAACCCTATCCTTAACCCTAACCCTCACCCTAACCCTCACCCTAACCCTAAACCTCATCCTAAACCTGACACTAATCATAAACCTAACCCTCATGCTAATCCGAACCCTAACCCTCACCCTCATGCTCAGCCTACCTAAGCCTAAGCCTAACCCTCACCCTAACCCTCACCCTAACCCTAACCCTCACCCTCACCCCAACCCTCAGCCTAACCCTAACCATAACCCTAACCCTCACACTCACACTCACTCTAACCATAACCCTAATCCTAATCCTAACCCTAATCATACACTCAGCCTCAGCCTAACCCTCACCCTAACCCTAACCCTAAACCTAACACTAACCCTAAACCTAACCCTAACCCTAACCCTAAACTTCACCCTAACGCTAACCCTTAACATCACCCTCACCCTAGCCCATACCCTAAACCGAAATCTAACCATAACCCTCATCCTAACCCTTCCCCTAAACCTAACCCTCACCCTCAACCTCACCCTCAGCCTAACCCTAAGCCTAACCCTAAACCTAACCCTAATACACACAATCACCCTCACCCTAAAACTAATACTATCCGTACACCTAACCCTAACCCTAACCCACCCATTAACTCTCATCCTAACCCCAACCCTAACACTAACCCTAACTCTCAACCTAACCATCACCCTAACCTTAACTCTAACCCTAAACCTCACCCTCACCCTAACACTAACACTAACCCTAACCCAAACACTAAACCTCACCCTAACCCTAACCCTAACCCTCACCCTCACTCTCACCGTAACCTTAACCCTAAACCTAACCCTAACAATAACCCTAATCCTAAACCTCCCCCTAACCATAGCCCTCACCCTAACCCATACCCTCACCCTAACACTTACCCTCACCCTAACACTAACCCTAACCCTAACACTAACACTCACACTAATCGTAACCCTCACCCTAATCCTAAACCTCACCCTAACCCTAACCCCAACCCTCACCCTCACCCTAGCCCTCACCCTAACACTAATTCTAAACTTAAACCTCACCCTAACCCTAACACTAAACTTAACCCTGAACCCCACCCTAACCCTAACCCTAACCCTCACCCGCACCCTCAACCTCACTGGAACTCTAACCTTAACACTAACCCTAACCCCAACGATCACCCTAACCCTAACCTGAACCCACACCCTCAACCTCAGCCTAACTCTAAGCCTACCCCTAAAGCTCAACTTAAAACTAAACTTTACCCTCACCCTCAACCTCACGGTAACTCTAAACCTAACCCTAACAATAACACTAACCCTAACCCTAAATCTAACCCTCACCCTCAGCCTCAACCTCACCGCAAACTTAACCCTAACCATAACACTAACAATAACCCCAACCCTAACACTAATCCTAACCCCCGCCCTCACCCTCAGACTAACCCTAAGCCTAACTCTAACCCTTACCCTCACCCTAAATCTAAGCCTAACCATAACCTTAAACTTAACACAAACCCTAACCCTAAACGTAGCCCTAAATCTAACCCTAAACCTAAACATAATACTCAGCCTCACCCTCACCATAATCCAAACCCTAACCCTAACCGCACCCTAACTCTAAGTCTAACTCTAACCCTAAACCTCACACTCACCCACACCCTAACCCTAATCCTAAACCTAAACCTATCCCTAACCCTAAACCACATCCTAACACTTAACTTAACCTTAACCCTACCTCTCACGCTAACACTAACCCTAAACCTCACCCTAACCCTAACCCTCACCCTCACCCTCACCCTCAAACTCACCCGCACCCTCACACTCACAGTATCTCTAACCCTAACCCAAACCCTAACCCTAACACTAAACGTCACCCTAACCCTAACCCTAAACATCACACTCACCCTAGCCCTCACCCTAACCCTAATCCTAAACCTAACCCTCATCCTAACCCTCCTCATAACCCTAACCCTAACCCTCAACCTAACCCTAACCCTCATCCTCACCCTCAACTTCAGCCTAACCCTAAGCCTAACGCTAACCCTAACCCTAAACCTAACCCTAACCCTCACACTCACCCGCTCCCTCACCCACAAAGTAACTCTAAACCTAAACCTAACCCTAACCCTAAACCTAACTCTCACCCTCACCCTCACCCTAACAATAACTCTATACCTAACTCTCACCCTACCCCTCCACCTAACCTTATACCTAACCCTAAACCTCACCCTCACCCTAACCCTAACCCTAACCCTAAACCCCACCTTAAACCTTACCTTATCCCTAACCCTAAACCCCACCCTAACCGTAAACCTAACCCTCACTCTCACCCTCACCCTCACCATAACTCTAACACTAACCTTAACAATAACACTAACCCTAACCCTAACCATCACCCTAACCCTAATCCTCACACTCACGCAGATGCTCAGCCTAACCCTACGTCTTAGCCTACACCTCAAACTAACCCTCACACTCACGCTCATGCTCACCCTAACCCTAACCCTAACCTCAGCCTAACCCTCCCCCAAACCCTAACTCTAACTCTAAACCTAACCCTCACCGTAACCCTAACCCTAACCCTAATCCTAAACCTCACCCTAACACTAACCTTCACTCTCACTCTCAACCTCACTGTAAATCTAACCCAAACCCTAACAATAACAGTAACCCTAACCCTAACCCTAACACTAACCAAAACCCTCACCCTCAGCCTCACGCTCACGGAAAACTTAACTCTAACCATAACACTAACAATGACGCTAACCCTAAGGCTAACCCTAATCCTCAGCCCCACCATCTCCCTCACCCTAACCATAACTTAACCCTAAACCTAAACGTAACCCTAACCCTCACTGAAACCCTAAACCTAACCTTAACCCTAACACAAACCATAACCCTAAACCAAAACATAAACCTAATCCTAATCCTCAGTCTCACCCTCACCCTAACCAAAACCCTAACCCTAACCCTCACCCAAACCCTAAGCCTAACCCAACCCTAACCCTCACACTGACCCTCACCCTAACCCAAATCCTAAACCTAACCTTACTCTAACCCTAACCCTCACCCTAGCCCTCACCCTAAACCTAAACCTAAACCTCATCTTAACCCTCACCCTCACCCTAAACCTAATCCTAACCCTAACCCTAACCCTAACACTCAACCTAAACTTAACCCTCACCCTCACCCTCTCCCTCAGCCTAACCCTAAGCCTAAGCCTAACCCTAATGCTAAACCTCCCACTCACCCTAACCATTACCCTAATCCTAATCCTAAACCTAAGCCTAACCCTCACCCTCACCTTAACCCTCACCCTAACCCTAACTCTAACACTAAACCTAATCCTAAACCTCAACCTCAGCCTCACCCTTACCCTAAATCGAAACCTAAACCTAACCCTCACCCTAACCCTAACCCTAACCCTAAACCTGACCCTAACCCTAATCCTAAACCTCACCCTCAGCCTAGCCCTCACTCTAATCCTAATCCTAACCCTCATCCTAACCCTCACCCTAACACTAACCTAACCCTCACCCTAACACTAATCCTAACCCTAAGCCTCAACCTAACCCTAAACCTCACCGTCACCGTAACCCTTACCCTAACCCTCACCCTAAACATAAACTTAACCCGAATCCTAACTCTCACCCTAATTCTAACCCTAACCCTAACCCTCACCCTAACCCTAACCCTAAACCTCACCCTCACCGTAACCCTCACACTAAATCTAATCCTAACCCTAACCCTCATCCTAACTCTCCCACTAACCCTTACCCTAACCCTCAACCTAACCCTAACCATCACCCTCAACCTCACCCTCACCCTCAGTGTAACCCTAAGCCTAATCCTAACCCTAAACATAACCCTAACCCTAACAGTCACACTAACCCTTACCCTAATCCTAATCCTAACCCTAACCCTCACCCTCACCCTCAGGCTCACCTTAAGCTTAAGTCTAACCCTAAAACTCACCCTCAACCTAACCCTAACCCTAACCCTAAACCTCACCCTCACCCTAGCTCTCACCCTAACCCTAATCCTAACTCTAACAATAATCTTACCCTCCCCATAACCCTAAACCTAACCCTCACCCTAACCCTAATCCTCAAAGTCCAGTGCAAACTGAACAGACCAGCAAAGATACAGATTTCCAATCAGGTGGTCATATTTCCAACTCCACTACTTGGGACTTGGAGAGATCACATAGACTTGTTGTATCTTAGCTGCCATGTCATAAGCGGAGAATATAATAACTCCCTTCTCCTATTTGTGGATGTTGTTGTTGTTTTAATGGTTGTGTGTGGTGGAAGTACTGGGTTTTAACGCTTGGGTACTGTCCTTTAGTCTTTGTGTTCATGTCTGGTACTCTACCACTTGAGCCACAGATCCACTGGTGGCTTTTTGCTGCTTAATTGGAGTAAGAGACACAGGGACTCACCCTCACCCTCAGCCAAACCCTAAGCGTAACACTAATACTAACCCTAACTCTAACCTTCACACTCACCCTAACCCTAACCCTAATCTTAACCCTGAACCTCACCCTAACCCTAAACCTGACCTTCACCCTAGCCCTCACCCTAACCCTAATCCTAATCCTAACCCTCATCCTAAGCCTCCCCATAACCCTAAACCTAACCCTTACCCTAACCCTAACCCTCAGCCTCACACTAACCCTCATCCTAAATCTCACCCTAACCCTAAACCTCATCCTAAACCTGACACTAATCATAACCCTAACCCTCACCTTAACCTGAACCATAACCCTCACCCTCATGCTCGGCCTAAGCCTAAGCCAAAGCCTAACCCTCACCCTAACCCTAACCCTAACCCTAACTCTAACCCTAAATCTCACCCTCACCCTCACCCTAACACTAAATCTAACCCTAACCCTAACACTAACAATAACCCTAACCCTCACCCTAACCATAATCCTCACCCTAACCCTAAACCTCAACATAACACTTGCCCTAACCCTACCACTAACCCTTAAAATAGCCCTAACCCTAACCTCACCCTAACCAGAACCCTAACACGAACCCTCAACCTAAGCCTAATCTTCATGCTCAACTTAACCCTAACCCTAACCATAATCCTCACCCTAACCCTAACCCTCATCCTAACACTTACACTCACCCTAACACTAACCCTAATCCTAATCCTAACCCTAACCCTAACCCTCAAACTCACCCTCACCATAACCGTAACCATAACCCTTACGCTAAAAATAAACCTAACCCTAACTCTAAAACTCACCCTAACCATAACCCACACCATAACCCTAAGCTCACCCTAATACCCTCACCCTAACACTAACCCTAACCCGAACACTAACCCTTACACTAACCCTAACCATCACCCTAACCATATACCTCACCCTATCACTAACCCTAAACCTCAACCTCAACTTAGCCCTCACCCTAATCCTAACCCTCATCCTCACCCTGAACCTCAAACTAACCCTAACACTTACCCTCAATCTAACCCTCACCCTCACTCTAAACCTAAGCCTAACCCTCACCCTAACCCTAACCTTCACCCTTACCATAACCCTCACCCTCAGTCTAACCCTCAAATTTACACTTACCGTTACCCCCACCCTAAACCTGACCCTAACCCTAACCCTCACCCTAACCCTAACCCTAACCCCTAAACCACACCCTCACTCTAATCCTAACTCTAAACCTAACCCTAACACTAAACCTCACCCTAACTCTAACTCAAAAACTTGTCCTCAACCAAACGCTCAGCCTAACCCTAAGCCTAAGCCTAACACTTACCCTAACCCACACCCTCACCGTAGCCCTCACCCTAACACTAATCCTAACTCTAACAATCATCCTAACCCTTCCCATAACCCTAACCCTAACCCTCACCCTAACCCTAATCCTCAAAGTCCAGTGCAAACTGAACAGACCAGCAAAGATACAGATTTCCAATCAGGTGGTCATATTTCCAACTCCACTACTTGGGACTTGGAGAGATCACATAGACTTGTTGTATCTTAGCTGCCATGTCATAAGCGGAGAATATAATAACTCCCTTCTCCTATTTGTGGATGTTGTTGTTGTTTTAATGGTTGTGTGTGGTGGAAGTACTGGGTTTTAACGCTTGGGTACTGTCCTTTAGTCTTTGTGTTCATGTCTGGTACTCTACCACTTGAGCCACAGATCCACTGGTGGCTTTTTGCTGCTTAATTGGAGTAAGAGACACAGGGACTCACCCTCACCCTCAGCCAAACCCTAAGCGTAACACTAATACTAACCCTAACTCTAACCTTCACACTCACCCTAACCCTAACCCTAATCTTAACCCTGAACCTCACCCTAACCCTAAACCTGACCTTCACCCTAGCCCTCACCCTAACCCTAATCCTAATCCTAACCCTCATCCTAAGCCTCCCCATAACCCTAAACCTAACCCTTACCCTAACCCTAACCCTCAGCCTCACACTAACCCTCATCCTAAATCTCACCCTAACCCTAAACCTCATCCTAAACCTGACACTAATCATAACCCTAACCCTCACCTTAACCTGAACCATAACCCTCACCCTCATGCTCGGCCTAAGCCTAAGCCAAAGCCTAACCCTCACCCTAACCCTAACCCTAACCCTAACTCTAACCCTAAATCTCACCCTCACCCTCACCCTAACACTAAATCTAACCCTAACCCTAACACTAACAATAACCCTAACCCTCACCCTAACCATAATCCTCACCCTAACCCTAAACCTCAACATAACACTTGCCCTAACCCTACCACTAACCCTTAAAATAGCCCTAACCCTAACCTCACCCTAACCAG
Organism: Dipodomys merriami; assembly: GCF_024711535.1. Classification (NCBI taxonomy): domain Eukaryota; kingdom Metazoa; phylum Chordata; class Mammalia; order Rodentia; family Heteromyidae; genus Dipodomys; species Dipodomys merriami. The sequence continues at coordinate 862,647 of NW_027203449.1, forward strand.
AACCCTAACACGAACCCTCAACCTAAGCCTAATCTTCATGCTCAACTTAACCCTAACCCTAACCATAATCCTCACCCTAACCCTAACCCTCATCCTAACACTTACACTCACCCTAACACTAACCCTAATCCTAATCCTAACCCTAACCCTAACCCTCAAACTCACCCTCACCATAACCGTAACCATAACCCTTACGCTAAAAATAAACCTAACCCTAACTCTAAAACTCACCCTAACCATAACCCACACCATAACCCTAAGCTCACCCTAATACCCTCACCCTAACACTAACCCTAACCCGAACACTAACCCTTACACTAACCCTAACCATCACCCTAACCATATACCTCACCCTATCACTAACCCTAAACCTCAACCTCAACTTAGCCCTCACCCTAATCCTAACCCTCATCCTCACCCTGAACCTCAAACTAACCCTAACACTTACCCTCAATCTAACCCTCACCCTCACTCTAAACCTAAGCCTAACCCTCACCCTAACCCTAACCTTCACCCTTACCATAACCCTCACCCTCAGTCTAACCCTCAAATTTACACTTACCGTTACCCCCACCCTAAACCTGTCCCTAACCCTAACCCTCACCCTAACCCTAACCCTAACCCCTAAGCCACACCCTCACTCTAATCCTAACTCTAAACCTAACCCTAACACTAAACCTCACCCTAACTCTAACTCAAAAACTTGTCCTCAACCAAACGCTCAGCCTAACCCTAAGCCTAAGCCTAACACTTACCCTAACCCACACCCTCACCCTTGCCCTCACCCTAACACTAATCCTAACCATAACCCTCATCCTAACACTCACCCTAAGCCTAACCCTAAACATCACCCTAACTCTAAGCCTCACACCCACCCTCACCCTCAGCCTAACCCTAAGCCTAAGCCTAAGCCTAACCCTAATCCTCACACTCACCCTCAGCCTAACCCAAATCCTAACCCTAACTAAACACTAACCCTAAACCTCAACCTAACCCTAACCCTAACCCTAACCCGCCCATTAACTCTCAACCTAAACCTAACCCTAACACAAACCATAAACCTAACCCTAACCCTAACCCTCACCCTAACACTTTCACCCTAACACTAACCGTAACCCTAACACTAACCCTCACACTAACCCTAACCATCACCCTAACCCTAAACTTCACCCTAACACTAACCGTAAACCTCAACCTCACCTTAGCCCTCAGCCTAACCCTAACCCTCATCCTCACCCTAAACCTCACACTAACCCTAACACTTATCCTCAATCTAACCCTCACTCTCACTCTAACCCTAACCCTAAACCTCACCCTAACCCTAACTCTCACCCTTACCATAACCCTCACCCTCAGCCGAACCTCAACTTTACCCTTAACGTCACACCCACCCTGACCCTCATCTTAACCCTAACCCTCACCCTAACACTAACTCTATCCCTAAACCTCACCCTCAACCTAACCCTAACTCTAACCCTAACTCTAACACTAAAACTCACCCTAACCCTAACCCTAACCCTTATCCTCAACCAAAGGCTCAGCCTAAACCTAAGCCTAAGCCTAAAACGTACCCTAACCCACACCCTCACCCTAGCCCTCACCCTAACCCTAATCCTAACCATAACCATCATCCTAACCCTCACCCTAACCCTAAAACTAACCATCACCTTAATTCTAATCCTCAACCCCACCCTCACACTCAGCCTAACCCTAAGCCTGAGCCTAAGCCTAAACCTCACCCTAACCCTCACCCTCACCCTCACCCTAACCCTAATCCTAACCCTAACTCTAACACTAACCCTAAACCTCAACCTAACACTCACGCTAACCTTAAACCTAAAACTAACCATAACCATAAACCTCGACCTAACCCTCCAACTGACCCTAAACCTAACCCTAAACCTCACCTCACCATAACCCTAATCCTAACCCTAAACCTAAAACTCACCCAAACCCTAAACCTAACCCTAACCCTCACCCTAACCCTAAAACTACCCCTCAGCCTAACGCTAACCCTCACCATCAACTCAACCCTGTTGCTAACACAAATGCTAACTCTCAACCTAAGCTTCAGCCTAACCCTTACCTTCACCATAACCCTATCCCTTACCCTCTCTCTAACCCGCACCCTACACCTTCCCCTCACCCTAAGCATAACCCTAAACCAAACCCTAAACCTAACCCTAAACTTCACCCTAACCCTCACCCTAACTCTCACCCTAACCTAACCCTAACCCTCACCCTAACCCTAAACGTAACCCTAACCCTCACCCTCACCGTAACTGTCATCGTAACCCTTACCCTCACCCTATCCCTAAACCTAACAATAACACTCACCCTAACCCTAAACCTCACCCGAACCCTCACTCTCACCTTCACCCTCACCCTAAACATCACCCTAACCCTAACCCTCAACCTAACCTTAACCCTCACCCTCACATTAACCCTAACCCTAACACTCAACCCTCACCCTAAACTTAACGCTAAACCTAACCCTCACCATCATCCTAGCGCTCAACCTAACCATAACTCTAACCCTAACCCTAAAACTCACCTTCACCCTCAACCTCACCCTCACCCTCAGCCTAATCCTAACCCTAACCCTAATACTAACCCTAAATCTCACACTAACCCTACATCTACCCCTAACGCCAAACCTAATCTTCACCCTCAACCTCACATTAACCCTTAACCGCACCCTCACCTATACCTCACATTAAATCCAATCCTCACCCTCAACCTAAGGCTAACCCTAACCCTCACCCTCACCCTCACCCTAACCCAAACCCTCACCTTAACCCTCACCATAACCTTAACCATAACCCTAACACTCACCCTAACCCTAAACCTAAACCTAACCCTAAACCTCACCCTAACACTTACACTCATCATAACCCTAACCCTAACACACACCATTACCCTAAACTTAACCCTAACCCTCACCATAACCCTCAACCTAAACCTAATGCAAAATCGAAACCTCACCCTCACCCTAAACCTAAAGCTACCCGTAACAATCACCCTCACCCTAAACCTCACCCTAAACCTTACCCTCACCCTAACTCTAATCCAAACCCTCACACTAACCTTAACCCTCAACCTAACCCTAAACCTCACCCTCACCCTAAGCCTCACCCTATACATAACCCTAACCCTAATGCTCACCCTAACCCTAACCTTCATCCTAACCCTAAACCTCACCCTAATCTTCACTCTAATCCTAACCCTAACCCTTACATAACCGAAGCCCTCACACTCACCCTCATCCTCACCCTAACCCTCAACCTCATCCTCGCCCTCACCATAAACCTAACCCTCACACTAATCATAACATTAACCCTAACCCTCACCGTAACCCTTACCCTAGCCCTAACCAGAACTTTAACCCTCACCATCACCCTCACCCTAACCCTTACCCTCATCCTCACCCTCACCCTAACTCTCACACTAACCCTAAACCTCACGCTAACCCTAACACTAAACAAAACCCTCATCCTAACCCTCAAACTAAGCCCAAACCTAACCCTAACCCTCACCCTCACCATCACCCTAAACATAACACTAACCCTCAGCCTCACCCTAATCCTTAACCTCACCCTAACCCTAACACTTACCCTTACCTAACCGTCACCCTAATCCTACCATTCACCCTAAACCTAACCCTACAACTTCCCCTAACACTCATCCTAACCCTAACCCTAACCCTAACCCTCACCCTAACACTAACCCTACCCCTACCCTAACCCTGAAAAACACCCTAAACCTCATCCTAACCCTAATGCAAACCCGAACCCTAAACCTCACCCTAACCCTAACCCTAAACCTCACACTAACCCTAACCATCACTCTAACCTTAAACTTCATCCTATCCCTGACAATCACCCTAATCCTCACCCTAACCCTAATCTTAACCCTTAGCTAACTGAAATTCTCAAACTCACCCTAACCCTCAACCTCACATTAGACCTCACCATAAACCTTACCATAAACCTAAAAATAACACTCACCGTCACCCTAAACCTAACCCTAAGCCTTAACCTTACCCTAACCCTAACCCTAACTCTAATCCTCACACTAACCCTAACCCTCATCCTAACCCTAACCCTCATCCTCACATTAAACCTCACCCTAATCCTTACCCTCACCCTAACCCTAACCCTAAATCTAACCCTCAAACTAACCCTACCCTCATCCTAACCCTAACTCTAACACTTACCCAGAACCTAACCCTAACCCTAAATTTAATCCTAACCCTAACCCTAAACCTAAACCTAACCCTAACACTAACCCTAACCCTCACACTAACACTCAGTCTAACCCTAACCCTAAACCTCCCCATCACCCTAACCCTCACACTAACCCTAACCCTCACCTTAAACCTAAACCTAACCCTCACATTCACCCTCAAGCTCACCCTCAGCCTAACCCTAAAGCTAACACTAATCCTAACCCTAACCCTCACCCACACCCTCACCCTCACCCTAACCCTAATCCTAACCCTCAACCTCACCCTCAGCTTCACCCTAACCCTCACCTTCACCCTCACCCTAACCCTAACCCTATTCCTATCGCTCACCCTAATCCTAATGCTAACCCTAACCCTCACCCTCACCCTAACCCTCACACTAACCCTTACCCTCACCCTAACCCTAACCTCACCCTCATTCTAACCCTCACTCTAACACTTACCCAAAACCTAACGCTCACGCTAACCCTCACCCTAACACTAAAACTAACACCAACCCTAAACCTCACCCTCACCCTCACCCTCAGCCTAAACTAACCCTATCCCTCACCCTCATCCTAAGCCTAACGCTCACCCTAACCCTCACCCTCACCCCCACCTACTCACCAACCCTAACCCTCATCCTAAACCTAACCCTAACCCTCACATGAAATCTAACCCTCACCCTAACCCAAACCCTCAAACTAACCCTATACCTAACCCTAATCCTCACTTCACCCTAATCATCACCCTAACCGTTACAGTCACCCTCACCCTAACAATCACACTCACAATAACCCTCACCCTAACCCCAACCCTAACACTCACACAAACCCTCACCCTCAGCCTAACAAAAACCCTAACCCTAAACCTCATCCTCACCCTAACCCTAACCCTCACCCAAATCATAACACTAATCCTCTCCTTATCCCTAACCCTAACCCTAACCCTAACCCTCACCCTCAACCTAGACCTCACTCTAACACTAACCCTAACCTTAACCATCATCCTCACCCTAACCCTCACACTAATCCTAACACTAACCAAAACCCGCAACTTAACCCTCATCCTCGCCCTAACCCTAAACTTGACACTATCCCTCACCCTAACCGTAACCCTAACACTCACTCTTACTCTAACCCTCACTCTAAACTTTACCCTCACCCTAGTCCTAACCCTAGCACTCACCATAACCCTCACCCTAACACTAATGCTAACCCTAACCCTCACCCTCACCCTAAGCCTCACCCTAACACTTACCCTAACCTTAACCCTAACCCTAATCCTGACCCTAAACTTCAAAAACCTTTCCCTCAGCCTACCCCTACCCTAACATTCACCCTAAGCCTAACCCTAACCCTCACCCTAACCCTCACCGTAAACTTTTCCCTAACCCTAAACCTAAACCTAACCCTAAACCTCAAAATATCCCTAACCCTAACCCTAACCGGCACCCTCACCCTAAGACCTCACCCTAAGCCTAACCCTCATCCTAACTCTCACCCTCACTCTAATCCTCACCCTAATCCAAATCTCACCCTCACCCTAACCCTAACCCTAACATTAACCCTAACCGTCACACTAAACCTCAAACTAACCCTAACCCTATCCCTAATCCTAAACTTCACCCTAAACGTCAACCTAACCCTAACCCTATCCCTAACCCTAACCTTCACACTAAACCTCAAACTTACCCTAACCCTCACCCTCACTCTAACCCTCACCCTAATGCTTACCCTCACGTTAACCCTAACACTAAACCTAACCCGAAACCTCACACTAAACCTATCCCTCACCTTACCCCTAACCCTAGCATTCACCATAACACTAAAACTAACCCTCACCCTAACCCTCACTGTAAACTTTACCCTATCCCTAAACATATCCCTAACCCCAATTATCACCCTAACCCTAACCCTAACCCTCACACTCACACTCACCCTAGGCCTCAATCTAACCCTCAGTCTAAACCTAACAATCACCGTATCCCTAAGCCCTACTCTAACACTAACCCTCACCCTCAACCTAACCCACACCCTAACCCTAACCATAACACTAAACAAAACCCTCACCCTAACCTCACCCTAACCCTAACCATAACCCGAATTCTCACCATCACACTAAACCTCATTTTAACCCTAACACTAACCCTCACCCGAATTCTTACGCTCACCCTAACCCTCACGCTATCTCTCATCCTAACCCTCACCGTAATCCTTATCTTAAACCTAACCCTAACCCTAACCCTCACCCTAACCCTCACCCAAACCGTAACACTTACCCTAACACTAACCCTCACCCTCACCCTAAACCTCACCCTAGACCTAACCCGAACACTAACCAAAATCCTGACATTAACCCTCACACTAACTCTAACCTTCATCCTACCCCTACCCCTAAACCTAACCCTAACACTCATCCTCACCCTAACCCTCATCAGAACACTTACCCTCACCCTAACCCTCACCCTAAATCTAACCCTAACCCTACCCTATCACTCACCCTAACCCTAACCCTAAACCTCACCCTCACTCTAACCCTCACTCTAAACTTTACCCTCACCCTAGCCATAACGCTAACGCTCACCATAACCCTCACCCTTAACTTAAGCCTAAACCTAACCCTAAACATCACCCTAACCCTCCCCATAACCCTAACCCTAAACCTAATCCTCACCCTCACACTAAACCTAACCCTAATCCTTAATCTCACCCTAACCATAAACCTAACCCACACAGTAATCCCAACTCTCACCCTAACCCTAACCTTCTCCCTCCCTGTAACCCTCACCTAACACTAACCCTGAAACAAAACCTCACCCTTACCCTATCCCTACCCCTCATGCTCAACCTAACCTTCAACCTCAACATCACCCTCACCCTAACCCTAACCATCACCTAAACCCTAACCCTCACGTGAACCCTCACCCTCACCCTCAGCCTCACCCTCACCCTAAACATCACACTAACCTTAACCCTCACCCTAACCCTAAATCTAACACTCAGCCTAAACCTAAAGGTCACTCTAACACAAAAACTCATCCTAAACCTCAAACTAACCCTAACGCTAACCATTACACTAACCCTAACCCTCCACCTCAGCCTCACCCTCACCCTAAACATCACACTAACCTTAACCCTCACCCTAACCCTAAATCTAACACTCAGCCTAAACCTAAAGGTCACTCTAACACAAAAACTCATCCTAAACCTCAAACTAACCCTAACGCTAACCATTACACTAACCCTAACCCTCCACCTCAGCCTCACCCTCACCCTAAAACTAACCCTCACCCTCACCATCACCCTAAACCTAACACTAACGCTCACCCTCACCCTAATCCTTAACCTCACCCTAACCCTAACCCTTACCCTTACCCTAACTGTCACCCTAATCCTAACATTCACCCTAACCCTAACCCCACCACTTACCCTAACCCTCATCCTAACCCTAAACCTAACCCTAACCCTCACCCTAACACTAACCCTAACCCTAACCTTAACCCTAATATTAACCCTATCCCTCACCCTATCCGTCAACCTAATCCTAACCCTGACCCTAACCATAACCCTCACCCTAAAGCTCACCCATAACCTAACTCTCAACCTCAACCTAACCCTTACCTTAACCCTTACCCTCAACCTCACCCTAACTCTCACACTAACCCTAACACTCACCCTAAACCTAAAGCTAAACCTAACTCTGACCCTAACCCTAATGCTCACCCTAATCCTCACCCTCACCCTAAAACTCACCCTAACATTTACCCTCACCTTATCTCAAATGCAAACCTAACCCTACCCCTCACACGAAGCCTACATCTCACTCTAACACTAAACTTAACATTCTCCCTAGCCTAACACTAACCCTCACCCTAACCCTCAGCTTAACCCTAACCCTAAACCTAAACCTATCCCTAACCCTAAACATCACCTTATCCCTAACGCTAACCCTAACCCTCAACCTCACCCTAGCCCTCACCATAACCCTCAACCTAACCCCAACCCTCAACCTAAACCTAACACTTACCCTAACCAAAACCCTCACCCTCAACCTAACCCTCACCCTAAACCTAACCATACCACTAAACAAAACCCTCAGCCTAAACCTCACCCTAGCCCTAACCCTAATCCTACCCCTCACCCTACCCCTCACCCCAACCCTAACCCTAACCCTCACCCTCACCCTAACCCTCAGCTGAACTCTTACACTCACCCTAACCCTCACCCTATCCCTAACACTAAACCCTCACCCTAACCCTCACACTAACCCTAACCCTATAACCCTCACCCTAACCCTCACTCCAACCCTCACCCTAAACCTAACCCTTACCCTCACTCTAACTCTCACCCTAACCCTTAACCTCCTCCTAACTCTAAACCTAACCCTTAACCTAAACCTCACACTATCCCTAACCCTCACCCTAAACCTAACCCTACCCCTAACCCTAATCCTCATCCTATTCCTAACTCTAAACCTAACCCTCACCCAAATCCTCATTCTCACCCTCACCCTCATCCTAAACCTAACCCTAACCCTAACCATAATCCTAACCCTAACCCTCACCCTATCTCTAACCCTAACCCTCACACTCACCCACAACCTATCCCTAAACCTAACCCTAACATTCACCCTAACCCTAACCGCAACCCTCACCCTAACTCAGACCCTAACCCTAACCCTAACCCTAAACCTCACCCTCACCCTAAACCTCACCCTCACACTTACCCTCATCCCAACCCTAAGTCTAACCCTTAACCTAACCCTCACACTAATCCTAACCCTAACCCAAACCATAAGCAAACCCTCACGCTAATACTCATCCTATCCGTAACCCTAATATTGACCCTCACCCTAACCCTAAACCTAACCCTAACCCTAAACCTAACCCTCAAATTTACGTAAGCGAAAACCTCACCCTCAACCTCACCCACACCCTAACCCTCACCCTCACCCTAGCCCTCACCCTAACCCTCACTCTATCCCTAACCCTAACGCTATCTCTCACTCTCACCCTAACCCTCAAACTCACCCTCACCTTAACACTAACCCTAATCCTCACCCTAGACCTTCCCCTAACCCTAATGCTAATCGTAAAGCTCATCCTCACCCTAAACCTTATGCTAACCCTATCAATCACCCTCACCCTAACCCTCACCTTAACACTTACCCTCACCCTAAACCTAACCCTAACTCTAACTCTAACCCTCACACTAACCCTAACCCTAACCCTCACCCTAACCCCATCCCTAACATTAACCCTAAACTTCACCCTAATTCTCAACCTAACCCTAACATTAACCCTAACCCTCACCATCACCCTAACCCAACGCGTAAGCCTAAACCTCACCCTAACCCTCAGCATAACCCTCACCATAACACTAATGCTAACTCTAACCCTCACCCTCACCCTAAGCCTCACCCTAACAATTACCCTGACCTTCATCCTAACTCTAATCCTGACCCTAAACCTCACAAAAAACCTATCTCTCAGCCTACCCCTAACCCTAAAATTCACCCTAACCCTAACCCTAACCCTAACCCTAACCCTCACCGTAAACTTTTCCCTAACCCTAACCCTAAACCTAAACCTAACCCTAAACCTCACAATATCCCTAAGCCTAACCCTAACCTTCACACTCACCCGAAGCCTCACCCTTATCCTAACCCTCACCCTCATTCTAATCCTCACCCTAATCCTAACCCTAACCCTCAACCTAACCCTAACCCTGACATTAACCCTAACCCTCACACTAAACATCAACCTAAACCTAAACCTACTTCTAACACTAAACCTCACCCTAAACCTCACACTTACCTTAAACCTCACCCTCACCCTAACACTCACAATAACCCTTACCCTCACGTTAACCCTAACACTAAACCTAACCCTAAGCCTCACACTAAACCTATCCCTCACTTTACCCCTAACCCTAACATTCACCCTAACCCAAACCCTAACCCTCACTGTAAATTTTACCCTAACCCTAACCCTATCCCTAACCCCAATTCTCACCCTAACCCTAACCTCACCCTCACCCTCACCTTAGCCCTCACTCTAACCCTCAATCTAACCCTAACCCTCACTTAACCCTAACCCCTACCCAAACACTAAGCCTCACCCTCACCCTAACCCACACCCTAACCCTAACACTAACACTAACCAAAACCCTCACCCTAACCTCACCCTAACCCTAACCCTCACCCTAATCCTCACCCTCACACTAAACCTCATCTTAACCCTAACACTAACCCTCAATCTAACCCTAACCCTCATCCTAACCCTCACCCTAATACTTACTCTAACCCTAACCCTAAACCTCACACTAACCCTCACCCAAACTGTAACACTTACCCTAACACTAACCCTCACACTCACCCTAAACCACATCCTAGACCTAACCCTAATACTAACAAAAACCCTCAAAGTAACCCTCACCCTAACTCCAACCCTCACCCTACCCCTAACCCTAAACCTAACCCTAACACTCATCCTCACCCTAAACCTCAACCGAACACTTACCCTCACCCTAACCCTCACCCTAAACCTAACCCTAACTTCACCCTATCCCTCACCCTAACCCTAACCTTAACCCTCACCCTCACTCTAACCCTCACTCTAAACCTTACCCTCACCCTAGCCCTAACCGTAAACCTCACCGTAACCCTCACCCTAAACTTAAACCTAAACCTAACCCTAACACTCACCCTAACCCTCCCCATAACCCTAACCCAAACCCTAATCCTCACCCTCACACTAAACCTAACCCTAATCCTTACCCTCACCCTAACCATAACCCTAACCCACACAGTAATCCTAACTCTCACCCTAACCCTAACCCTAACCCTCCCTGTAACCCTCACCTAACACTAACCCTAAACCTAAACCTCACCCTAACCCTAAACCTAACCCTCATGCTCACCCAAAACTTCAACCTCACCATCACCCTCACCCTAACCCTAACCCTCACCAAAACCCTAACCCTCACGAGAACCCGAACCATCACCCTCAGCCTCACCCTCACCCTAAACATCACACGAACCCTTAGCCTCACCCTAACCCTAACCCTAACACTCAGCCTAAATCGAACGGTCACCCTAACCCAAAACCTCACCCTAATCCTCAAACTAACCCTAACGCTAAACATTACCGTAACCCTAACCCTCACCCTCACCATCACCCTAAACTTAATACTAACCCTCACCCTCACCCTAATCCTTAACCTCACCCTAACGCTAACCCTTACCCTTACTCTAACCATCACCCTAATCCTAACATTCACCCTAATCCTAATGCTACCCCTTACCCTAACCCTCATCCTAACCCTAACCCTAACCCTCACCCTAACACTAACCCTAAACCTACCCCAACCCTCAAAAACACCCTAACCTTCACCCTAACCCTAATGCAAACCAGAACCCTAAACCTCACCCTAATCCTAACCCTAACCCTAAACCTCACACTAACCCTAACCATCACTCTAAATCTAAACTTCATCTTATCCCTGACCCTCCCCCTAATTCTCACCTTAACCCTTACGTAACCGAAACCCTCACCCTCAACCTCACCCTCACCCTAACCCTCAACCTCACATTAGACCTCACGATAAACCTTACCCTAAACCTAACAATAACCCTCACACTAACCCTCACCATCACCCTAAACCTAACCCTAAGCCTTAAACTTACCCTAACCCTAACCCTAACTCTAACCCTAACACTAACCCTAACCCTCATCCTAACCCTAGCCCTCACCCTCACACTAAACCTCACCCTAAACCTCACTCTCACCCTAACCTAACCCTAAATCTAACCCTCAAAATAACCCTAACCCTCATCCTAACCCTCACTCTAACACTTACCCACAACCTAACCCTAACCCTAACCCTAAACCTAAACCTAACCTTAAACTAACTCTAACCCTAACACTAACCCTCACACTAACACTCACCCTAACCGTAACCCTAACCTTCCCGCTCACCCTAACCCTCACACTAACCCTAACTCTCACCTTAAACCTAAACCTAACCCTCACCTTCACCCTCAAACTCACCCTCAACCTAACCCTAACGCTAACACTAATCCTAACCCTAACCCTCACCCACACCCTCACCCTAACCCTAATCCTAACCCTCAACCTCACCCTCAGCCTCACCCTAACCCTCACCCTCACCCTAACCCTAAACCAAACCCTATCCCTATCGCTCACCCTAACCCTTATGCTTACACTAACCCTCAACCTCACCCTAACCCTCACACTAACCCTTACCCTCACCCTAACCCTAACCTCACCCTCATTCTAACCCTCACTCTAACACTTACCCACAATCTAACCCTCAGCGTAACCCTCACCCTAACCCCAACACTAGCACTAACACGAACACCAACTCTAACCCTCACCCTCACCCTCACCCTCAGCCTAACCTAACCCTAACCCTCACCCTCATCCTAACCCTAACGCTAATCCTAACCCTCACCCTCACCCTAACCCTCTCACCAACCCTAACCCGCATCCTAAACCTAAACCTAAAACTAACCCTCACGTGAAACCTAACCCTCAACCTAACCCAAACCCTCACCCTAACCCTATCCCTAACCCTAACCCTCACTTCACCCTAATCATCACCCTAACCGTTACAGTCACCCTCACCCTAACAATCACACTAAACCTAACCCTCACCATCACCCCAACCCTAACACTCACCCTCACCCTCAACCTCAGCCTAACAAAAACCATAACCCTAAACCTCACCCTCACCCTCACCCTAACCCTTACCCAAACCCTTACCCACACCGTAACCCTCACCCTATCGCTAATGCTAACCCTAAACCACCCTCACCCTAACCCTTACCCTCACTTTAACCCTAACCCTAACCCTAACACGAATCCTCACACTAAATCTAACCTTAACCCTATCCCTCAGCCTAACACTCACCCAAATCATAACACTAATCCTCTCCCTATCCCTAATCCTAAACCTAACCCTAACCCTCACCCTCACCACTAACCCTAACCCTAACCATCACCTTCACCCTAACCCTCACACTAACCCTAACACTAACCAAAACCCTCATCCTAACACTCACCCTCACGCTAACACTAACCCTCACCCTATTACTCACAATAATCCTAACCCTATCCCTCACCCTCACTCTAACCCTCACTTTAAACCTTACCCTCACCCTTGCCCTAAACCTAACGCTCACCGAAACCCTCACCCTAAACTTAACCCTAAACCTAACCCTAACCCTCACCCTCACCCTCCCCATAACCCTAACCCTAAACCTAATCCTCACCCTCAACCTAAACCTAACCCTAATCCTTACCCTCACCCTAACCATAACCCTAACCCACACAGTAATCCTAACTCTCACCCTAACCCTATCCCTCCCTGTAACACTTACCTAACACTAACCCTAAACCTAAACCTCAACCTAACCCTACCCCTACCCCTCATGCTCACCCTAAACTTCAACCTCAACATCACCCTCACCCTAACCCTAACCCTCACCCACACCCTAACCCTCACGAGAACCCGAACCCTCACCCTCAGGCTCACCCTCACCTTAAACATCACACTAACCCTAAGCCTCACCCTAACCCAAAACCTCACCCTAATCCTCAAACTAAACCAAAAGCTAACCATTCCCCTAACCCTAACCCTCACCCTCACCATCATCCTAAACCTAACACTAACCCTCACCCTCACCCTAATCCTTAACTTCACCCTAACCCTAACCCTTACCCTTACTCTAACCGTCACCCTAATCCTACTATTCACCCTAACCCTAACCCTACCCCTTACCCTAACCCTCATCCTTACCCTAACCCTAATCCTAACCATCACCCTAACACTAACTCTAAACCTACACCTAATCGTCAAAAACACCCTATCCCTCACCCTAACCCTAATGCAAACCGAACCCTAAACCTCACCCTAATCCTAAACCTCACCCTAAACCTCACACTAACTCTAACCATCACTCTAACCCTAAACTTCATCCTATCCCTGATCCTCCCCCAATCCTCCCCCTAACCCTAACCTTAACCCTTACCTAACCGAAACGCTCACCCTCACCGTCACCCTCAACAAAACCCTCAACCTCACATTAGACCTCACCATAAACCTTACGGTAAACCAAACAATAACCCTCACACTAACCCTCAAAGTCACCCTAAACCTAACCCTAAGCCTTACCCTCAACCTAACCCTAACCCTAACTTTAACCCTCACACTAACCCTAACCCTCATCCTAACCCTAACCATCACCCTCACCCTAAACCGCACCCTAATCCTTACCCTCAACATAACCATAACCCTGACTCTAACCCTCAAACTAACCCTAACCTTCATCCTAACCCTCACTCTAACACTTACCCACAACCTAACCATAACCCAAAACCTCTCCCTAACCCTAACCCTAACCCTAACACTAACACTAACCATAACCCTTACTTCACCCTAATCATCACCCTAACCGTTACAGTCACCCTCACCCTAAAAATCACACTAACCCTAATCCTCACCCTAACCACAACCCTACCACTCACTCTCACCCTCACCCTCAGCCTAACAAATATCCTAACCCTAAATCTCACCCTCACCCTCACCCTAACACTAACCCTAACCATCATCCTAAAACTAACCCTAACCCTCACCCTCATCCTCAGCCTAACCCTAACCCTAACCCTAAAGCTAAACCTAACCCTCACCCTCACTCTTACCCTAAACGTACTCCTCACCCTAACCCTCATCCTCACTCTAACCCAAACACTAACCCTAACCATAAACCTCACCCTCAGCCTCACCCTCACCACAAACTTAACCCTAACCATAAAAATAACAATAACCCTAAAACTAACCCTAACCCTAACACTCACTGTAAACCTAACCCTAACACTAACCATAACCCTAAACCTTACCCTAACCCTAACCCTAACCCTAATCATCACCCTCACCCTCACCCTAACCCAAACCCTAATCCTAACACTCACCCTAACCCTAACCCTAACCCTAAACCTACCCTAACCCTAACCATAAACCTAAACCTAACCCTAACCCTGAACCTCATCCTAACCCTCACCCTACCCCTAACCCTAACCCTCACACTAACCCTCACCCTCATGCTCGGCCTAAGCCTAAGCCTAACCCTAACCCTAACCCTCACCCTAACCCTAACCCTAACAATAACCCTAACTCTAACCCTAAACCTCACCCTAACCCTAAACCTAACCCTAACTCTAACCCTCACAGTAACTTTAAACCTAATCCTAATTCTACCAATAACCTTAACCCTAACCCTAACACTCACCCTATCCATAACCCTCACCCTAACCCTAACCCGAACACTAACCCGAACCCTCACTCTCACCCTTAGTCTCGGCTTAAACCTAAGCCTAAGCCTAAGACTAACCCTTACCCTCACACTCAACCTCACCCTAACGCTAACAGTAACACTCACCCTAACCCTAACCCTCACCCTCACCCTCACCCTCCGCCTAACACTAAGACTATCACTAACCCCAACCCTAACCCTAATACTAACCCTAAACCTAACCCTCACACTAAACCTCACCCTAACCCTCACCCTCACCCAAGCCCATAACCTAACCCTAAGCCTAATCCTAACCCTCACCCTAAACCTCACTCTAACCCTAACCCCAACCCTCACCCTAACCCTAACCCTCACCCTCACCCTCTGCATAACTCTAATCCTATCACCAACCCTAACCCTCACCTTAAACCTCACCTTAACGCTAACCCCTACACTAACCCTAACCCTAAACCTAACCATAAACCTCACTCTCAGCCTCACCCTCACTGCAAGCTTAACTCTAACCATCAGACTAACAATAACCCTAACGCTAACCCTAACCATAACCCTAACCGTCAGTGTAACCCTACCCTTAACCCTAATCCTAACCATAAACCTTACCCTAATCCTAACCCTAACTCTAACCCTAATTCTCACCCTCAACCTCACCCTAAACCAAACCCTAACTCTAACCCTCACCATAACCCTAACCCAAACCCTAAACATAACCCTAACGCTAACCCAAAACCTAAACCTTACCCTAACCCTACACCTAACCCTTACCCTAAACCTCATCGGAACCCTCACCCTAACCCTAACCCTCACTCTAAACCTAACCCTAACCCTCACCTTCATGCTCAGCCAAAGCATATGCCTAAGCTTAAGCCTAAACCTAACCCTAACCCTAACCCTCACCCTAACCCTAACCCTAAAAATAACCCTAACCCTCACCCTGTCCATAACCCTCACCCTAATCATAACCCTCACACTCACCCTTAGGCTCGGAATAAGCCTAAGCCTAAGACTAAGAGTAACCCTTACCCTCACACTCACCCTAACCCTAACAGTAACACACACTCTAACACTAACCCTCACACTAACCCTCACCCTAACACTAACACTAACCCTAAATCTCACCCAAACCCTAAGCCTAACCCTCTTCCTCACCCTCCGCCTAACACTAAGCCTATCCCTAACCCCAACCCTAACCCTAACACTAACCCCAATCCTAACCCTCACCCTAACCCTCATTCGAACCTTGACCCTAAACCTCACCCTCACCCTAGCCCATACCCTAACCCTAAACCTAATCCTAAACTTCACCCTAACCCTCACTCTCACCCTAACCGCAACCCTCACCCTAAACCTAACCCTCAACCTCACCCTCAACATAACTCTAATCCTAACCCTAACCCTAACTCTAATCCTCACACTCACCCTCACCATAACCCTAATCCTAATCCTAACCCTTACACTCACCCCAACCCTAAACCTCACCCTAAACCTAACCCTAACACTAACCCTAACCCTAACCCTCACCCTAACCCTAACTCTAACCCTAAACCTCACCCTAAACCTAAACCTCACCCTAACACTTACCTTCACGCTAAAACTAACCTTAACCCGAACACTAACCCTCACACTAACCCTAACCATCACCCTAAACTTAAAACTCACCCTAACCCTAACCCTAACCCTCAACATAGCCCTAAACCTAACCATTACCCTAACCCTAACACTCATCCTAACCCTAATATAAACACTCACCCTCAAGCTGGGCCAAACCTAAGCATAAGTCTAAGACTAACCTCATCCTAACCCTAAACGTAACCCTATCCCTAAACCTAACCCACACACTAACCCTCACCCTAAAACTAAAACTAACTCTAACCATAAACCTCACGCTCAGCCTCACCTTCACGGTAAACTTAACCCTAAACATAACACTAAGTATTACCCTAACCCTAACCTTAATCCTCACCATAACCCTAAACCTAACCCTAACACTAACCCTAACCCTAAACCTAACCCTAACCCTAACCCTAACCCTAATCCTTATCCTCACCCTCACCCTAACCCAAACCCGAAAACCTAACCCTCACCCTATCCCTAACAGTAACCCTAACCCTAACCCTAACCCTAACCCTAAACCTAATCCTAACCATAACCCTAACACTAAATCTCATTCTACCCTTCACCCTAACCCTAACCCTTACCCTCAACCTAACCCTAACACTAACCCTCACCCTCATGCTCGGCCTAAGCCTAAGCCTAAGCCTAACCATAACCCTAACCCTAACCCTCCCCGTAACCATAAACCTAACACTAACCCTAACTCTAACCCTAAACCTCACCCTTACCCTAACTCCAACTCTAACCCAAACCCAAAATCTAAACCTCAATCTAACCCTAACCCTAACCCTCACCCCCACACTCACCGAAAACGTAAACCTAACCCTAATCCTAACAATGACCCTAAACCTCACCTTCAGCCTCACCCTAACCTTAATTCTAACCCTAAACCTCACCCTCACCATAACCATAACCCTAACCCTAAACCTCACCCTAACCCTAACCCTAAACCTCACCCTCACCCTAGCCCTCACCCTAACCCTAACTCTCATCCTCACCCTAAACCTCACACTAACCCTAACATTAATGCTCAATCTAACCCTCACACTCACCCTAACCCTAAACCTAACCCTCACCCTAACCCTAACCTTCACCATTACCATAACACTCACGCTCAGCCTAACCCTCACCTTTACCCTTACTGTCCCCCTCACCCTAACCTTAACCCTCACCTTCAACGTAACCCTAACCATAACCCTAAACATCACCCTAACGCTAACCTTAACCCTCACCCTCACTCTAGCCCTCACACTAACCCTAAACCTAACTCTAACCCTAAACTTGATCCTAAGCCTCACCCTAACCCTAAAACCCTAAAGCTCATCCTAACCCTAACCCTCTCCCTCACACTCATGCGCGGCCTAAGCCTAAGACTAAGCCTAAGACTAACCTTAACCCTCACACTCACCCTAATCCTCACCGTAACCCTGAAACTAACCTCACCCTCACCCTAGCCCATACTCTAAACCTAAGCCTAAGCCTAAACCTCACCCTAACCCTCACCCTCACCCTAAGTCTAATCTTAACCCTAACCCTCACACTCACCCTCACCCTAACCGTAACTGTAACACTAACCCTAACCCTAAAACTAAACCTCACCCTAATGATAACTCTAACCCTAAATCTCATCCTCACCCTAACCCTAAAAATCACTCTCACTCTAACCCTCCACCTAACACTAAGCCTATCCCTAACCGCAACCCTAACCCTAACATTAACACTTAACCTTTCCCTCACACTAACCTTCACCCTAACCATGACCCTAAACCTCACCCTAACCTTAGCCCATAACCTAACCCTAAGCCTAATCCTAAACCTCACCATAACCCTCACTCTAAACCTAAACCCAACCCGAATCTAACGCTAAACCTCACCCTCACCCTCACCCACAGCCTAAACCTAAGCCTAACAGTAACCCTAACCCTAAACCTCACTCACACCCTAAACCTAAGCCTAAGCCTAACCCTAACCCTAACACTAACCCTAACCCTAACCCTCACCCTAAAGCTAACTCTAACCCTAAACCTCACCCTCACAGTCACTTTAAACCTAACACTAATCCTAACAATAACCCTAACCCTAACCCTAACCCTCACCCTGTCCATAAGCCTCACCCTCAACCTAACCCTCACCCTAACCCTAACCCTCACCCTCACCCTTTGGCTCGGACTAAGCCTAAGCCTAAGACTAAGTCTAAACCTTACCCTCACTATGACCCTTACCCTAACCCTAATACTAACACTCAACCTAAATCTAATGTTCACACTAACCCTCACTCTAACACTAACACTAAACCTAAACCTCACCCAAACCCTAAATCTAACCCTCACCCTCACCCTCACCCTCCGCCTAACATTAAGCCTATCCCTAACCCCAACCCTAACCCTAACACTAACCCTAAACCTAACCCTCATCGTAACCCTCACTCTAAACCTGACCCTAACCCTCACCCTCACCCTAGCCCATACCCTAACCCTAAGCCTAATCCTTAGCCTTTCCCTGACCCTCACTCTATCCCTAACCCCAACCCTCACCCTAAACCTAAACCTCACCCTCACCCTCACCATAACGCTAATCCAAACCCTAAACCTAACCCTAACCCTCACACTCACCCTCACATTAACCCTAATCCTAATCCTAACCCTAACCTTAACACTCACCCCCACCCTAAACATCACACTAACACTAACCTAACACCCTAACCCTAACCCTCACCCTAACCCTAACTCTAACCCTAAATCTCACCCTTACCCTAAACCTCACCCTAACACTTACATTTACCCTAAAACTAACCTTATCCCGAAAACTAACCCTCACACTAAACCAAACCATCACCCTAAACTTAAAACTCACCCTAACCCTAAACCTAAACCTAATCCTAACCCTCACCCTCACCCTAAGGCTAACCCTAAACATAACACTAACCCTCACCCTCACCCAAACCCTAACCCTCAACTTCACTCTAAAGCTAACCCTAATCCTCACCCTCACACTAACAATCACTCTAACCGTAACTGTAACCATAACCCTATTCCTAAATCTAACCACCACCCTAACCCTAACCCTAACCATAAGCCGACCCCTCACCCTAAACCTTACAGCTACTCTACCCCTAAACCTAACACTCACAATAACCCTCACGCTAACCCTAACCCTAACCCTAAACGTCAAACTCACCCTCACCCGTAACCTCACCCAAACCCAAACCCTAACCCTTACCCTAACCCTAAACTTAACCCTAACACTCAACCTTATCTTAAACCTCACCCTCAGCCTAAACCTCACCTTTACTATTACCATCATCCTCACCCAAACCCTAAACCTCATCCTAAACCTCACCCTAACCGTAACCCTAACCATCACCCTAACACTACTCCTCATCCCCACCCTCACCCTCACCCTCAGCCTAACCCTAAGCCTAAGCCTAAGCCTAACCCTAACCCTCACACTCAACCTCATCCTAATCCTAATCCTAATGCTAACCCTAACCCTAAACCTAAACCTAAACCTGAACCTCACACTCACCCTAACCCTAATCTTAACCCTAAGCCTCACCCTAACACTAACCCTCAGCCTCACCGTAACCCTAACCCTCATCCAAACCCTCACCCTATCCCTCACCCTAACCCTAAACCTCAGCCTATCCCTAACCCTAACCCTCACCCTCACTGTGACCCTAAACCTAATCCAAACCCTCACCCTAACCCTAAACCTAACCCTGACCCTAACCCTAACCCTAACCCTCACCCACATCCTCAGCCTCATCCTCACCCTCATTGTAAACTTAACCCTAACCATAAAACTAACAATAACCCTAACCCTAAACCTAATCCTAACCCTCACCCTCACCTTAACCCTAACACTAACCCTTACCTTAACCCTAACATTCACCTTCAAAGAAACCCTAACCCTAACCTTAAACCACACCCTAACGCTAACCCTATCCCTCACACTCACTCTAGCCTTCACCCTAACCCTAATCCTAACACTAAACCTCATCCTAACACTCAACCTAACCCTAAAACCCTAACCTTCATCCTAACCCTAACCTTCTCCCTCACACTCATGATCCGCCTAAGCCTAAGCCTAAGACTAAGACTAAACCTAAACCTCACACTCACCCTAACACTCACCCTAACCCTAACACTAACCCTCACCCTCACCCTAGCCCATACTCTATGCCTAAGCCTAAGCCTAACCCTCACCCTAATGCTAACTCTAACCCTAAACCTCATCCTCCCACTAACCCTAACTCTCACCCTCACCCTCACCCTCCACCTAACACTAAGCCTATCCCTAAACCCAACCCTAACCCTAAACCTAAGCCTCACACTAACCCTCACCCTAACCCTGACCCTAACCCTCACCCTCACCCTAGCCCATACCCGAAACATAAGCCTAATCCTAACCCTCACCCTACCCTGACCCTCACTCTAATGCTCGGCATAAGCCTAAGCCTAACCATAGCCATAAACCTAACCCTCACCCTAACCATAAACCTAACTCTAACCCTAACTCTAACCCTAAACCTCACCCTCACCCTAACTCTAACTCTAACCCTAAAACTCAAACTAGCACTCATCTTAACCCTAACCCTAACCCTCACCCTCACCCTCACCCTCACCCTCACCCTAACCCTTACCCTAACAATAACCCTAACCCTAACCCAAACCCTAAACATAACCCTCACCCTCACCCTAAGGCAAACCCTAAACATAACACTAACCCTCACCCTCACCCAAACCCTAACCCTTACTTCACCGTAACCCTAACCCTAAAACTCACCCTCACTCTAACCATCACCCTAACACTCACGATTACCCTAACCCTCACTCTCATCCTAAACCTCACCCTCACCCTCACCCTAGCCCTAACCCGAAACCTAACCCCTAGCCTAACGCAATCACGAACCCTCACCATAACCCTCACCCTCACCCTATCCCTAACAATAACGCTAACGCTAACCCTAACCCTAACCCTTAAGCTCACCCTAACCCTAAACCTAACCCTAATCCTCACCCTCACACTAAAACTTACTCTAAACGTAACTCTAACCCTAACCCTATCCCTAACTCTAACCACCACCCTAACCCTAAGCCTAACCCTAAACCTACCCCACACCCTAAATCTTACCCCTACCCTACCCCTAAACCTAACCCTCACACTAACCCTCACACTAACCCTGACCCTAACCCTCACCCTCACCCTAGCCCATTCCCGAAACATAAGCCTAATCCTAATCCTCACCCTACCCTGACACTCACTCTAATGCTCGGCATAATCCTAAGCCTAACCATAGCCATAAACCTAACCCTCACCCTAACCATAAACCTAACTCTAACCCTAACTCTAACCCTAAAACTCACCCTCACCCTAACTCTAACTCTAACCCTAAAACTCAAACTAGCACTCATCTTAACCCTAACCCTAACCCTGACCCTCACCCTCACCCTCACCCTCACCCTAACCCTTAACCTAACAATAACCCTAACCCTAACCCAAACCCTAATCATAACCCTCACCCTCACCCTAAGGCTAACCCTAAACATAACACTAACCCTCACCCTCACCGAAACCCTAACCCTTACTTCACCCTAACCCTAACCCTAAAACTCACCCTCACTCTAACCATCACCCTAACACTCACGATTACCCTAACCCTCACTCTCATACTAAACCTCACCCTCACCCTCACCCTAGCCCTAACCCGAAACCTAACCCCTAGCCTAACGCAATCACGAACCCTCACCATAACCCTCACCCTCACCCTATCCCTAATAATATCGCTAACCCTAACCCTAACCCTAACCCGAACCCTTAAGCTCACCCTAACCCTAAACCTAACCCTAATCCTCACCCTCACACTAAAACTCACTCTAACCGTAACTCTAACCCTAACCCTATCCCTAACTCTAACCACCACCCTAACCCTAAGCCTAACCCTAAACCTACCCCACACCCTAAATCTTACCCCTACCCTACCCCTAAACCTAACCCTCACAATAACCCTCATGCTAAAACTAACCCTAACCCTAAACGTCAACCTCACCCTCACCCTCAAACGCACGCAAAGCCAAACCATAACACTTACCCTAACCCTTAAATTAACCCTAACACTCAGCCTTATCTTAACCCTCACCTTCAGCCTAAACCTCACCTTTACCATTACCATCATCCTCACACTAACCCCAAACCTCATGCTAAACCACACCCTAACCGTAACCCTAACCATCACCCTAATCCTAATCCTCATCCCCACCCTCACCCTCAGCCTAAACCTAAGCCTAAGCCTAACCCTAACCCTAACCCTCACACTCACCCTCATCCTAACCCTAATCCAAACGCTAACCCTAACCCTAAACCTAAACCTAAACCTAACCCTCACCCTCACCCTAACCCTAATCCTAACCCTAACCCTCACCCTAACCCTAACCCTCACCCTCACCGTAATGCTAACCTTCATCCTAATCCTCACCCTATCCCTCACCCTAACCCTAAACCTCATCCTAAGCCTAACCCTAACCCTAACCCTCACCCTCAGCCTCACCCTCACTGTAAAATTAACCTTAACCATAAAACTAACAATAACCCTAACCCTAAACCTAATCCTAACCCTCAACCTCACCCTAACCCTAACCCTAACCCTAAACCTCACCTTAACGCTAACCCTAACCCTCACCCTCATTCTAGCCCTCACCCTAACCCTAATCCTAACCCTAAACCTCATCCTAACCTTCACCCTAACCCTAAAACCCTAATCCTCTTCCTAAACCTAACCCTCTCCCTCACACGAATGCTCCACCTAAGCCTAAGCCTAAGACTAACAGTAACCCTCACACTCACCCTAACACTCACCCTAACCCTAACACTAACCATCACCCTCACCCTAGCCCATACTCTAAACCTAAGCCTAAGCCTAACCCTCACCCTAACGCTCACACTCACCCTAAGTCTATTCCTTACCGTAACCCTCAGACTCACCCTCACCCTAACCCTAACTGTGACATTAACCCTAACACTAACACTAATCCTCACCCTAATGCTTATTCTGAACCTAAACCTCATCCTCATCCTAACCCTAACCCTCACCCTCACCCTCACCCTCCGCCTAACACTAAGCCTATGCCTAATCCATACCCTAACCCTAACACTAACCCTAAACCTAACCCTGAACCTAACCCTGACCCTAACCCTCACGCTCACCATAGCCCATACCCTAACCCTAAGCCTAATCCTAACCCTCACTCTAAACCTAACCCCAACCCTCACCCTAACCCTAACCCTCACCCTCACCCTCACCCTCAGCCTAAACCTAAGCCTAACAGTAACCCTAACCCTAAAACTCACACTCACACTAAACCTCCCCCTTACGCTAACCCTAACACTAACCCTAACCCTAACACTCACCATAACCCTAACAAACCCTAAACCTCACCCTAAACCTAACCCTCAACCTCAACCTCAAGCTAGGCCTAAGCCTACGCATAAGCCTAAGACTAACCCTAAACCTCACACTCACCCTCACCCTAAATCTAAATGTAACCCTAACCTTAAACCTAACCTTCACACTCACCCTCACCCTAATGCTAACCCTAACCCTAACCCTAACCCTAACCAAAACCGTCCCTCTCAGCCTCAACTTCATCGCAAACTTAACCCTAACCATAACACTAACAATAACCCTGACCCTAACCCTAACCCTCACCATAACCCTAAACGTAACCCTAACACTAACCCTCACCGAACCCTAACTCTCACACTATCCCTAACCCTAGCACTCAACCTAACCCTAACCCTCACCCTTACCCTCACCCTCAGCAAAACTATAAGCCTAACCCTAACCCTTAACCGAACCCTCACACTCACCCTACCCCTTATCCTAATCCTAATCCTAACCCTAAGCCTAACCATCAACCTGACCCTAACACTCACCCTAACCCTAACAATAACCCTAACCTTAACCCTCGATCTAACTCTCCCCCTAAGGCTAAGTCTAACCATAAACCTCAACCTAAACCTAACCCTAATCCTAACCCTAACCCTAAACCTCACCCTAACCCTAAACCTAACCCTCCCCCTCACCCTTAATGTAACTCTAAACCTAACCCTAACAATAACACTATTCCTAACCCTAAACCTAAACTTAACCCTAAACCTAACCCTAATCCAAACACTCACCCTCAACCTAACCCTAACCCTCACCCCCACCCTCACACTCAGCCTCAGCCTAAGCCTAAGCCTAACCCTCACCCTAACCCTCACACTCACCCTAACACTAAACCTAATCCTAATCCTAACCCTAACCTTCACCCTCACCCTAACCCTCACCTTAACCTTAACCCTAACATTAACCCCAAACCTAACCCACACCCTCAGATTCACCCTAAACCTAACTCTAACCCTAAACGTCATCCTGACCCTCTCCCTAACCCTAACCCTAACCCTACACCTCACCCTAACCCTAAAACTAAAACTCACTCTCAGCCTAGCCCTCAACCTAACCCTAATCCTAACCATAAACCTCATCCTAAACCTCTCCATAATCCTAAACCTAACCCTCACCCTAACCCTATCTCACCATCAACGTGACCCTCAGCCTAACCCTAAGCCTAACCATAAACCTAACCCTAACACACACACTCACCCTCATCCTAACCCTAAGCCTAACCCTAAACCTAACCCTAATCTACACACTCACACTCACCCTATCATTAATTCTAACCCTAACCATATTCCTCCCCCTAACTCTCACCCTAACCCTAACCTACCCCTCACAAAAACTCTAACCCTAACCCTCACCCTCAGTCTCAGCCTAAGCCTAAGCGAAAACCTAACCCTAACCCTCACACACACCCTAACTCTAAACCTAATCCTAACCCTAACCCTAACCCTCACCCTCACCCTAACCCTCACCTTAACCCTAACCCTAACACTAACCCTAACCCTAATCCTCTAACTCAGCCTCACCCTAACCCTAACTCTAACCCTAAATCTCACCCTCACACTTACCCTGATCCTAATCCTATCCTTAAACCTGAACTTCACCCTAAAACTAAACCTAAACTTCACCCTCACCCTAGCCCTCCCCCTAACCTTAACCTAACCCTAACCCTCATACTAACACTCCCCCTAACCCTAACCCTAACACTAACACTAATCCTAACCCTCACCCTCAAACTCAACCTCAGCCTAATCCTAATATTAACCCTAACCCTCACCCTAACCCTCACACTCACCCTCACCTTAACACTAATTCTAATCCTAACCCTATCACGAACCCTCAGCCACACACTAAACCTCACCCTAACCCTTACCCTAACAGTAACCCTAACCTTAACCTAACCCTCACCATAAAACTAACTCTAAACCTAAACCTCACCCTAAACTTAACCCTGAACCTAACCCTAAATCTCACCCTAAACCTAAACCTTATCCTAACATACCCTCACCCTAACACTAACACTAACCCTATCACTAACCCTCACACTAATGCTAACCATCACCCTAAACCTAAACCTCACCCTAACCCTAACCATAAACCTCAACTTCACCTTAGCCCTCACCCTAAGCCTAACCTTCATCCTCACCCTAAACCTCACACTAACCCTAACACTAATCCTCAATTTAACCCTCACCCTCAACCTAAATTCTAACCGGACCCTCACCCTTACCATAACCCTCAACCTCAGCCTAACCCTCACCTTTACACTTATAGTCACCCTCATCCTAACCCTCACCCTAACCCTAACCCTCATCCTAAGACTCACCCTAACCGTAACCCTAACCATCACCCTAACCCAAACCCTCGCCCTCACCTTCAGCCTTAGCATAACCCTAAGCTTAAGCCTAAACCTATCCCTAAACCTCACAGTCATTGTAGCCCTCACTCTAACTCTTATCCTAAACCTAACCCTCATCCTAACCCTAAACCTAACCATAAACTAAACCAGCACTCTAAACCTAATCCTCATCCCCACCCTCACACCTCAGCCTAACCCTAAGCCTAAGCCTAACCCTAACCCTAACCCTCACACTCACCCTCACCCTAACCCTAATCCTAACCCTAACCCTAACCCTAAACCTAAACCTCAACCTAACCCTCACCGTAAACCTAACCCTAACCCTAACCCTCACCCTGACCTTAGTCCTCATCCTAACCCTCACCCCAAACCTAACCCTCACCCTCACCCAAACCCGAACGTTAACCCTCACCCTAAGCCTACCCCTAACATTAACCCTAAACCTCACCCTAACCCTAACACTAACCCTCACAATCACCCTAGCCCTCAACCTTACCCTACTTGTAACCCTCAACCTCATCCTAACCCTCACCCTAAACCTAACCTTAACCCTCACCCTAAAGCTAAACCTAATTCTCACCCTCAAACTAAACCTAACCCTAACCCTCACCATAACCCTAACCCTAAACCTCACCCTAACCCTAAACCTAACCCTCACCCTCACCCTAGCCCGCATCCTAACCCTAATCCTAACCTTAACCCTCATGCTAACCCTCACACTAACCCTAACCGTAACTCTCACCCTAAACCAAGCCCTACTCCTAACCCTCAACCTATACCTAAACTTAACCTTAACCCTAAACCTCACGCTCATGATAGCCCTCACACTAACCCTAATCCTAAACCTAACCCCCACTATAACCATCACCCGAAACCTAACCCTAACCCTCACCCTAACCCTAACCCTCACCCTCACTCTCAGCCTAACCTTAAGCCTACCTCTAACCCTAACCCGAACCTTAACCCTCACACTCACCCTCACCCAAACCCTAATCCTAAAACGAACCCTATCCCTAACCCTAAACCTCACCCTAAAACTCAACCTAAACCTAAACCTAAAACTAATCCTAACACTAACCCTCACACTAATCCTCACCTTAAGTCAAACTCTAACCCTAAACCTCACCCCCAACCTAACCCTAACCCTCACCCTCACGCTCTCCCTCAGCCTATCCCTAAGCCTAAACCTAACCCAAAACCAAACCCTCACACTCACCCTCACCCTAAACCTCAGCCTTACCCTAAGACTAAGCCTAAGCCTAAACCTAACCCTAACCCTCACCTTAACCATAAGCCTCACCCTAACCCTAGCACTCACTCTAACCCTAACCCTAACCCTCACCCTCACCAACACCCTCACCCTAACCGTAACCCTCACCCTCACCCTAAATCAAACCCTAACCCTCACCCTCACCCAAACCCTAAGCCTAACTCTAAACCTAACCCTAACCCTCACACTCACCCTCAACCTAAATTAATCCTAAACATAAACCTATCCCTAACCCTAACCCTCACACTAACCCTCAACCTAGTGCTCACCCTAACCCTAATCCTAAACCTAAACCTCAACCTAACACTCACCCTAACCCAAACCCTCACCCTAACAATAACTTTAAGCCTCACATTCATGCTAGGCCTAGGCATAAGCCTAAGCTTTAGCCTAACCCTAACACTCACCTAACCCTAAC
Organism: Dipodomys merriami; assembly: GCF_024711535.1. NCBI lineage: Eukaryota > Metazoa > Chordata > Mammalia > Rodentia > Heteromyidae > Dipodomys > Dipodomys merriami. Next base: position 891,308 of record NW_027203449.1, read on the forward strand.
ACGAACACTAACCCTAACTCTAACCCTAAACCTCACCCTCACCTTAACCCTAAACCTAACACTAACTCTAAAACTCAACCTAACCCTAACCCTCACCCTCACCCTAGCCCTCAGCCTAACCCTAATCCTAACATTAATCCTCATCCTAAACCTCACCCTAACCCTAACCCTAACCCTCACCCTAACCCTAGCCCTAACCCTAACCCTAACCCTCAACCTAATCATAACCGTCACTCTCACCGTAAGCCTAACCCTAACCCTCACCCTAAACCCAAACTTAACTGGAACCCTAACTCTCACCCTAACCCTAACCCTAACCCTCAGCCTAATCCTAACTTTCACCCTCACCCTCACCCTAATAATAAATCTAACAATAACCCTAACCCAAACCCTCACAATCAGCCTCACCCTAACCCTAACTCTAACCATAAAAATCACTTTCACCATAACCCTAACCCTAACCCTAAACCTCAACCTAACCCTAACCCTAACCCTAAACCTCATCCTCAACCTAGCCCTCACCCTCACCCTAATCCTAACCCTAACCCTCAACCTAACCCTCACCTTAACCCTAAAACTCAACCTCACTGAAACCCTTACCCTACCCCTCATCCTAACCCTAAACTTAACCCAAACCCTAACTCTCACCCTAACGCTAAACCTAACCCTCACCCTAAGCCTAACACTCACCCTCAGCCTCAGCCTCAGTCGAAGCCTAAGCCTAAGCCTAAACCTAACACTAACCCTCACACTCTCCCTAACCCTAACCCTAATCCTATTCCTAAACTTAACCCTAACCCTCACCCTCACTCTATCCCTCACCTTAACCCTAACCCTAACACTAACCCTAAACCTAAGCCTCACCCTCAGCCTCACCCTAACCCTAACTCTAACCCTAAATCTCATCCTCACCCTAACCCTATCCCTAAACGTCACCCTAAACCTAAGCATAAACCTCACCCTCAACCTAGACCTCCCCCTAACCATAACCCTCATCCTAACCCTCCCCCTAACCCTAACATTAACTTTCACCCTAACACTGACCCTCACCCTCAGCCTCACCCTCAGCCTAAGCCTAACCCTAACCCTAAACTTCACACTCACCATAACCCTAACCCTAATCCTAATGCTGACACTAACCCTAACCCTCACCCTCACCCTAACCCTCAACTTAACAATAACCCTAACATTAACCCTAAACCTAACATACACCCACAGCCTTACCCTAACCCTAACTCTAACCCTAAACATCACCCTGACACTAACCCTAAGCCTCACCCTAACCCTAAACCTAAAACTCACCCTCACCCTAACAATAAAACTAACCCTAACCCTAAACCTCATCCTAACACTCCCCCTAACCCTAACTCTAAACCTAAACCTCACCCTCACCCTAACCCCAACCCTAAACTTAAACCTCACCCTAAACCGCACCCTAACCCTAATCCTCACCCTCACCTTCACCCTCCACCTCACCTTCACTGTGACCCTAACCCTAACTATAACACAAACCCTAACCCTAACTCTAACCCTAACCCTAACCATATCCCTCACCCTCAACCTCACCCTCACCGCAATCTTAACCCTAACCATAACACTAACAATAACCCTAACCCTAAACCTAACCCTAATTCTCAACCCCACCCTCATCCTCAGCCTAAACCTAAGCCTAACCCTCACCGTATACCTAACCCTAAACCTAAACCTAACCCTAACACTAAACCTAACACTAATCCTAAGTTTCACCCTCACCCTAACACAAACCCTAACCCGAACCCTCACCCTAACCCTAAGCCTAACCCTAACCCTAACCCTAACCTTCACACTCAATCTACCTAACCCTAATCCTAAACCTAACCATATCCCTAGACATAACCCTCACCGTAACCCTCACAATAGCCCTCACCCTAACCCTCATCCTAACCCTAAACCTCATCCTAAAAGTCACCCTAACCCTGACCCTAACCCTCACCGTCATGCTCTGCCTAAGCCTAAGCCTTAGCCAAAGGCTAACCTTACACCTGACCCTCACCCTAACCCTAAACTTAACACTAACCCTAACTCTAAACCTAAACCTCACTCTCACCATAACCCTAACTCTAACCCTAAACCTAAACCTAAACCTCATCCTAACCCTAAACCTAACCTTCACCCTCACCCTCACCTTAACCCTCACCCTAACCCTAACCCACACCTTAACACTTACCCTCACCCTAACACAAACCCTAACACTAACACTGACCCTCACACTAAGCTAACCATCAAACTAACCCTAAACCTAAACCTAAACCTAACCTTCACCCTCACCCTATCCCTAACCCCCATCTTCCCCCTAAACCTCACCATAACCCTAACACTAATCCTCAATCTAACCCTCACCCTCACTCTACCCCGAACCCGAAACCTCACCCTAACCCTAACCCTGACCCTTACAGTAACCTTCAACCTCTGCCTAACCCTCATGTTGACCCTTACGGTCACCCCCACCCTAACCCTCACCCTAACCCTAACCCTCACCCTCATGCTCGGCCTATGCCTAAGCCTAAGCCCAAGCCTAACTGTAAACCTGACCCTCACCCTAACCCTTAACCTAACACTAACCATAACTCTAAACCTAAACCTCATACTCAAGCACACCCTCAGCATAAACCTAAGGCTAACCCTAAACCTAACACTAACCCTCACACTCACACTACCCTAACCATGATCCTAATCCTAACCCTAACCCTAACCCTCACACTAACCATAACCCTCACCCTAACCCTAACCCTAACACTAACCCCAAACCTAACCCTAACCCTCACCCTCAGCCTCACCTTAACCCTAATTCTAAACCTAAACTTCACCCTCACCCTAATCCTACCGCTAAACCTAACCCTAACCTTAACCCTAACCCTAGCCCTACCCCTAACTATCAGCCTAACCCTAACACTAACACTAACCCTAACTCTAACCCTTACCCTAACACTAAACCTCACCCTAACCCTAAGCCTAAGCCTCACCCTAACCCTAAACCTCACCCTCACCCTCACCCTCAGCCTAAACTTAAGCCTAACCCTAACCCTAATCATAACCCTCACACTAACCCTAAACCTAAGCCTAATCCTAATCCTAACCCTCAACCTAACCCTCACCCTAACCCTAAACCTAAACCTAATACTAATCCTAAACCTAACCCTAACCCTAAGCCTAACACTAACCCTCACACTCACCCAAACCCTAACCCTAATACTAATCCTAACCCTAACCCTAACCCTCAACCTCACTGTCACCCTCACCGTAACCCTAAACCTAACACTAACCCAAACCCTAAACCTAACCCTCACCCTCAGCCTCACCTTAACCCTAATTCTAACACTAAACTTCACCCTCACCCTAACCCTACCGCTAAACCTAACCCTAACCTTAACCCTAACCCTAGCCCTCCCCCTAACTATCACCCTAACCCAAACACTAACACGAACCCTAACTCTAACCCTTACCCTAAGACTAAACCTCACCCTAAACCTAAACCTAAGCCTCACCCTAACCCTAAACCTCACCCTCACCCTCACCCTCAGCCTAACCTTAAGCCTAACCCTAAACCTAACCCTAACCCTCACACTAACCCTAAACCTAACCCTAATCCTAACCCTAACCCTAACCCTCACCCTAACCCTAAACCTAACCCTAACACTAACCCTAACCCTAACCCTCACCTTCAACCTCACCCTCAGCCTAACCCTAATCCTAACCCTAACACACACACTCACCCTTACCCTAACTCTAATCCTAACCCTAACCCTAACCCTAACCCTCACCCTCATGCTCGGCCTAAGCCTAACCCTAAGCCTAAGCTTAAGCCTAACCCTAACCCTCACAGTAATGCTCACCCTAACCCTAACACAAAAGTTAACTCTAACCCTAAACCTCACTCTCACCCTAACCCTAAATCTAACCCTAACCCTAAACATAAGCCTAACCCTCTTCCTAACCCTAACACTCACCCTCACCCTAGACATCAACCTAACCCTAATAGTAACCCTAACCCTAATCCTAACCCTAACCCTAAACCTAACCCTAACCATCACCCTTAACCTAATCCTCAAACCCACCCTCACCATCAGCCTAACACTAAGCCTAAGCCTAATCCTAACCCTAAACCTCACACTCAGCCTCACCATAACCCTAATCCTAAATCCAACCCTAACACTAACCCTAAACCTCAACCTAACCCTCACCCTAACCCTAACACTAACCCTAAACCTATCCCTCCCCCTAACCCTCCCCCTAACACTAACTCTGACACTAAACCTCACCCTCACCCTAACCCTCACCCTAAATCTAAACCTAACCCTCACCCTCACCTTAACTTTAACCCTAACCCTAAAAATAACACTAACCCAAACCCTCACCCTAAACCTAACCCTAAATTAAACCCTCACCTTAACCGTAACTCTAACCCTCACCCTAAACCTCACCCTAACCCTAACCCTAACCCTCACCATCAGCCTCACCCTAACCGTAAACTTAACCTTAATCATAACACTAACAATAACCCTAACCCTAACTCTAATCCTAAACCTGACGCTCACCCTAAACCTAACCCTAACACTCACCGTAACCCTATCCAAACCCTCACCCTAACCCTGAAATTAACACAAACCCTAACTCTCACCCAAACGCTAACCCTAACTCGAATCCTAAACCTAACACTCACCCTCAGGTTAACGTTAAGCCTAACCCTATCCCTAAGCCCAACCTAAGCATTCACCCTAACACTAACCCTAATCCTAATCCTAAACCTAAACCTAACCCTCACCCTCCTCCTAACCCTCACCCTAACTCTAACTCTAACACTAACCCTAACCCTTACCCTAACCCTCACCCTAACACTTAACCTAATCCTAACTCTCACCCTTAGGGGAACACTCACCCTCAGCCTAACCCTCACCTTTATTCTTACCGTCACACTCACCCTAACCCTCACCCTATCCCTAACCCTCATCCTAACACTCAGCCTAACTCTAACGCTATCCATCACCCTAACCCAAAACCTCACCCTCACCCTCAACCTAAGCCTAAGCCTAAGCCTAACCGTAACCCTCACCCTTAACCTAGCCCTCTCCCTAAACCTAATCCTAACGCTAAGCCTCATCCTAACACTCACCCTAACTATCACCCAAAACCTATTCCTCACCTCCACCCTCACCCTCAGCCTAACCCTAAGACTAAGCTTAACCCTAACCATAACCCTCAACCTAAGGCTCACCCTCACCACAAACTAAACCCCAAACACAACATTAAAAATAACCCTAATTTTATCCCTAACCCTAAACCTAATCTTCACCCCCACCCTCACCCTCAGTCTAACCCTAACTCTAAACCTAATCCTAAACCTAACCCTAATCCTCAGCCTCACCCTCACCCTAACGCAAACCCTAACCCTAATCCTCACCAAAACCCTAAGCCTAAGCCTAACCCTAACCCTAATTCTCACACTCACCCTCAACCTAACCCTAATCCTAAACCTAACCCTATCCCTAAACCTAACCCTCACCCTTACCCTCACCCTAGCTCTCACCCTAAAACTAATCCTTACCCTAAACCTCATCCTAACACTCACTCTTACCCTAACCCTAACCTTCACCCTAACCCTAACCCTAATCCTTCACCCTCATGCTGGGCGTAAGCCTCAGCCTAAGACAAGGCTTAACCCTAACCCTAACCCTCATCCTAACCCTAACACTAAAACTAACCCTAACTCCAACCCAAAACCTCACCCTCAACCTAACCCTAACTCTAAGCCTAACCCTAAACCTAAACCTCATCCTAACCCCAACCCTAACCCTCACCCTTACCCTCACCGTAACCGTAACCCTAACCCTAATGGTAACAATAACCCTAATCCTAACCCTAAACCTCACCCTAACCATAACCCTCACCGTAACTCTATCACTCACACTAACCCTAACCTTCACCCTCACCCTCACCCTAACCCTAACCCTAAACCTCCCCCTCACCCAAAACCAAAGCCTACCTTAACCCTCACCCTAACCCTAAGCCTAAGCCTAACCCTAACCCTAACACTAACCCTCACACTGACCCTCAACCTACACCTAATCCTAAACCTAACCCTAACCCTCACAGTAACGCTCAAACTAGCACTCACCCTAACTCTAATCCTAAACCTAAACCTCATCCTAACCCTCACCCTAACCCTCACCCTAACACTAACCCTAATCCTCACACTCATGCTCGGCCTAAGCCTAAACCTAAGCCTAAGCTTAAGCCTAACCCTAACCCTCACACTAATGCTCACCCTAAACCTAATCCTAAAACTAACCCTAACTCCAACCCTAAACCTCACCCTCACACTAACCCTTACTCTAACTCTAACCCTGAACCTAAACCTCATCCTAACCCCAAATCTAAACCTCACCCTTACCCTCACCGTAAACATAACCCTAACCCTAACCGTAAGAATAACTCTAACCCTAACCCTAAACCTCACCCTAACCATAAGCCACAACTTAACACTAACCCACACCTTAACCCAAACCCTAACCCTAACCCTCACCCTCACCCTAACCCTCATCCTAACACTTAATCTCATCCTCACCCTAAACCTCACATTAACCGAACCCTCACCGTAACTCTAACCCTAACTGTCACCCTCACTGTCGCCTTCACGCTAAGCCTAACCCTAACCCTCACACTAACCCTAAAACTCATCCTAATCCTCAAACTAACCCTCACCCTAACCGTAATGCTAAGTCAAACACTCAGCCGAACCCTCATGCTATCACTTACCCACACCACAAACCTAACCCTATCCTTAATCCTCACCCTCACCCTAAACCTCACCCTAACCTTAAACCTAATCCTAACCCTCACCCTAAACCTAACCCTAACACTGACCCTCAGCTAACCCTAACCCTAACCTTCTACCTAACCCTAAACATCACCATCACCCGAACCCTCACCCTAACCCTAACTCTCACCCACACCCTAAACCTCAACCTCACCCTTACCCTAACCCTCAACTAATCCTGAAGCTAACCCTAACCATTACCAAACCAAGACCCTCACCAGCACCCTCACCTTCACCCTAACCCTCACCCTCACCCTAGACCTCACCCTAAACATAACCCTAACCCTAAACCTCACTGTCTCCCTCACCCTCAATCTCAGCCTATACCTAACCCTATCCCAAATCCTAACCCTAAACCTCACCCTCACTGTAACCCTCACCATAACCCTTACCCTCACCCTCACCCTCACCCTAACCATAACCCTCATACTAAACCTAACCCTCACCCTAAACCTAAACTTACCCCTCACCCTAAACCTCACCATAAACTTAACCCTAACCCTAACACTTACCCTCACTCTAAAACTCACCCAAACCCTAATTCTAACCCTAACCCTCATCCACACCCTAAGCCTCACAATTACCCTAACCCTAATCCCCAATCTAACCCTAACCCTAACCCTAAACCTTACCATAACCCTCAACGTAACACTAACCCTCACCCTTAACGTAACCCTCACCCTTAGCCCAACCCTCAACTTTACTCTTACTGACACGATCATTGTAACCCTCACCCTAACCGGAACCCTCAGCCTAACCCTCACTGTAACCCTAACCCTATCCATCACCATAACCCTACCCCTCACCCTCACCATCACCCTCAGCCTAAAAGTATGCCTAAGCCTAACCCTAACATTAACCCTCCCCTCACCCTAGCCCACACCCTAATCCTAATCCTAACCCTAACCCTCATCCTAACTCTCACCCTAACCATAAGGCTAACCATCACCCTAAGCCTAATCCTCACACCCACCCTCACCCTCAGCCTAACCCTTAGCCTAAGCCTAATCCTAACCCTAACCCTCACAATCACCCTATCCCTAATCATAACCCTAAACCTAAGCATAACCCTAAACCTCAATCTTACTGTAACCCTAAACCTAATGCTAACCCTAACACTAGCCCTAACTCTAACCCTCACCCTTATCCTCCCCCTCAACCTAACTCTAACCCTAAATGTCTCCCTCATCCTATCCCTAATCCTAACCCTAACTCTAAACCTCACCCTAAACCTAACCCTAACCCTCACCCTCACCCTCACTCTCACCATACCATAAGTCTAACCCTAACCCTAACATTAACACTAACCCTAACATTAACCTAACCCTATCCCTAACCATAATCCTCACCCTCATCCTCACCCTCACTGCAAACTTAACCCTGAACATAACACTAAAAATAACCCTAACCTTAACCCTAAACCTAACCCTAATCCTCACCCCCAACCTGACCCTAAACCTAACCCTAACCCCAACCCTCACCCTAATCCTCTCCCTAAACCTAAGCCTAAACCTAACTGTAAACCTCACACTCAATCTCACCTTAACCCAAATCCTAAACCTAACCGTATCCCTAACACTAACCCTCAACCTAAACCTCACACTAGCCCTTACCCTAAACCAAACCCTAACCCTCACCCTCACCCGAACCCTAACCCTCACCCTCACCCTCACCGTCAGCCTAACCCTAAACCTAAGCCTAACCCTAACCCTAACCCTCACACTCAACTCATCCTAACCTTAATCCTAACCCTAAACCTCACCCTAACACTAAACCTCACCCTAAACTTAACCCTAACCCTAACCCTAACCCTAACCCTCACCATAACCCTAACCCTCATCCTCACCATAAAACTCACACTAACCCTAACTCTAAGCCTAATCACCAATCTACCCCTCACACTAACCATAACCCTCACCCTAACCCTACCCCTCACCCTAACACTTACCCTCACCCTAACACTAACCCTAACCCTAACACTAACCCTAACCATCACCCTAATCCTAAAACTCATCCTAACCCTAACCCTAATTCTAACCCTCACAATCACCATAGACCTCACCCTAAACATAATTCTAACGCTAAACCTCACCCTAACCCTAACACTCATCCCCACCCTAAACCTCACACTAACCCTAACTCTAACCCTAAACCCCAATCTAATCCTCACCCTAAACCTAACCCTAAACCTAACCCAAAACCTACTTACCCAAAACCTAAAACTCACCCTAACCGTAATCCAAACCCTCACCCTAACCATAACCCTCACCCTAAACCAAACCCTCACCCTAACACTAATCATCACCTTAACCGTCACCCTAAACCTCACACTCACCCTCACCCTAACCCTAATCCTAAAAATAACCCTATCCCTAAACTTCAACCTAACCCTCACCCTCACCCTAACACTAACCCCAACCCTAAACCTCACCCTAATACTACCCTAACCCTAACTCTAATCCAAAACCTCACCCTCAACCTACCCCTAAACCTAACCATAAATCTCAACCAAAAGGTCACACTAACCCTAAACCTCACCCTCACCCTCAACCTCACTGTAACTCTAACCCTAACCCTAACCCTAAACATAACCATAACCCTCACCCTAAGCCTCACCCTCACCACAAACTTAACCCTAACTATAACACTAACAATAACCCTAGCGCTAACCATAACATTAACCCTCAAAGTAACCCTAACCCTAACCCTGATCCTAAACCTAACCCTATGCCTAAGCCTAACCCTCCCACTCACCCTCAACCTAATCCTAATCCTAAACCTAACCCTATGCCTAAACCTAATCCTCATCATAACCCTCACACTAGCCCTCACCTTTACCCTAACACTAATCCTAACCGTAAACCTCATCCTACCACTCAACCTAACCCTAATACAAACCCTCACCCTCACCCTAACACTAACCCTCACCCTCACCCTAAACCTAAGCAAAACCCTATCACCCTAACCGTCACCCTAAACCTCACACTCACCCTATCCCTTACCCTAATCGTAATGCTAACCCTAACCCTACTCTGCACCCTCAGCCTCAACTTAACCCTAACTCTAACCCTAAACCTCACCCTAACCCTAACCCTAAACCTAAACCTCAACATAACCCTAACCCTAAAAATCACACTCACACTAAAACTTACCCTATTCCTAATAGTAATCCTAAGCCTAACCCTCAACCTCAACCTAACGCACAACCTAACCCTAACCCTAACACTAACCCTCACCCTAACCCTATACCCTAACCCTCAAACTAACCCTAACCCTCACTCTCACCCTCACCCTCACCCTCAGCCTAAACCTAAGGCTAACACTAAGCCTAAACCTAACCCTCACACTCACCCTAACCCTAAACCTAATCCCAATAATAACCCTAAACCTAATCCTCACTTTTCCCTCAGCCTCACCCTAAACCTAATTATAAACCTAAACTTCACCCTCACTCTAACGCTAAATCTAAACCTACCCCTAACCCTAACACTCACCCTAACCCTCATCCTAACCCTAACTCTACCCCTAAACCTCACCCTCACCCTAACCCTAAATCTAACACTAACCCTAACACTAAACCTCATCCTAACCTTAACCCTAACCCTCAAACTAACCCTAACCCTCAGGCTCACCCTCACCCTCAGCCCAAACCTAAGGCTAACCCTAACCCTAACCCTAACCCTCAAACTCACCCTAACCCTAACCCTAATCCAAATCCTAACCCTCACCCTCAGCCTCACCCTAACACTAATTCTAACGCTGAATTTCACCCTCACACTAACCCTAACGCTAACACTAACCATAACCCTAACCCTATACCAGCCCTCCCCTTAATTCTCACCATAACCCTAACCCTAACACTAAACCTAAAACTCAACCTAACCCTCACCCAAACCCTAAATCTAAGCCTAAACCTAATCCACACCCTAACCCTAACCCTAAACCTAATCCTAAACCTCACCCTAAACCTCAACCTAACCCTCAGCCTCACCCTCAACCTCACTGTAACTCTAACCCTAACCCTAAGATTAACACTAACCCTAAACCTAACCATAACCGTAACATTAACCCTTACCCACAGCCTCACCCTCACTGTAAATTTAACCCTAACCATAACACTAACAATAACCCTAACCCTAACCCGAATCCTAACTCTAACCTCACCCACATCCTCACATTCAGCCTAAACCGAAGCCTAAACGTAACCCTAACCCTAACCCTAAACCTCACCCTAACCCTAACCCTAACCCTAACCCTAAACCTAACCCTAATCCTCAGCCTCAACCTCACCCTAAACCAAACCCTAACCCTAACCTTCACCCTAACCCTAAGCCTATATCTAACCCTAAACCTCACCCTCACCCTAACCCTGACACTAAACACCACCCTAACCCTACCCTAACCCTCACCCTCACCCTTACCCTCACCGTAACTCTAACCCTAACCCTAACAATAACAATAACACTAATCCTCACACCCACACTCACCCTCAGCCTAATGCTAAGCCTAAACCTAACCCTCACCCTAACCTTCACACTCACGCTCACCCTAATCCTAATCCTAAACATAACCCTATCCTTAAACCTCAACCAAACCCTCACCCTCACCCTACCCCTAACACTTACCCAAACCCTAAACCTCACCCTAACCCTCCCGCAAACCATAACTCTAACCCTAAACCTCACCCTCACCCTAACCTTAACCCTAAACCTACCCTAAAGCTCACCCTAACCCTAACCCTCACGCTCACCCTCAACTTCACCGTAACTCTAACCCTATCCTTAACAATAACACTAACTCTAATCCTAACCCTAACCCTCACTCTCAGCCTCACCCTCACTGCAAACTTAACCCTAACCATAACACTAAAAATAATCCTCACCCTAACCGTAACCCTATCCCTAATCCTCACCCCCACCCTAAACCTCAGCCTAACCCTAAGCCTAACTCTAACCCTAACCCTCCCTGTAAACCTAACAGTAACACTAAAACTAACACTAACACTGACCCTAAACCTAAGCCTAACCCAAACCCTAACCCTAATCCTCACGCTAACCATAAGCCTAAACCTATCCTTAACCCTAACCTTCACACTCACTCTCACCCTAACCCAAATCCTAAACCTAACCGTATCACTAACCCTAACCCTCAACTTAACCCTCATACTAGCCCTCACCCTAAACCTAACCCTAACCCTCACCCTAACCCGAACCCTAACCCTCTTCCTCATGCTCCACCTAAGCTTAAGCCTAAGCCTAAGCCTAACCCTAACCCAAAACTTCACCCTATCCCTAACCCTAACACTAACCCTAACTCTAACCCTAAATGTCAACCTCACAATAAGCCCAACTCTAACTCTGACCCTAAACCTAAACCTAACCTTAAAAATAACCCTCACCCTAACATATACCCTCACCCTAACACTAACCCTAACGCTAACACTAACGCTCACACTAACCCTAAACATCACCCTAACCCTTAAAATCACCCTAACACTAAACCTAACCCTCACCCTCACCCTAGCCCTCACCCTAAACCTAACCCTCATCCTCACCCTAAACCTCACACTAACCCTAACACTAACCCTCAATCTAACCCTCACAATAACCCTAACCCTAACCCAAACCCTAACCCTAACCCTAACCCTCCCCCTTACCGTAACTCTCACCCTCAGCTTAACCCTCATCTTTACCCTTACTGTCACCCGCACCGCAACCCTCACCCAAACCCTCACCCTCACCCTAACCCTAACTCTACCCCTAAACCTCATCCTCACGCTAACCCTAACTCTAACCCTTACCCTAACACCAACCCTCACCCTAACCCTGTCCCTAACCCTCGCACTCAACTTCACCCTCAGCCTAACCCTAAGCCTAAGCCAAACCCTAACCCTAACCCTCACACTCACACTCACCCTAACCCTAATCCTAACCCTAACCCTAACCCTAAACCTAAACCTCAACCTAACCCTCACCCTAACCTTAACCCTAACCCTAACCCTAACCCTAACCCTCACCATAAACCTAACACTCATCCTCACCATAAAACTCACACTAACCCTATCTCTAAGCCTAATCCCCAATCTAACCCTCACACTAACGATAACCCTCACCCAAACCCTAAAGATCACCCTAACACTTACCCTAACCATAACACTAACCCTAACCCTAACACTGACCCTAACACTAACCCTAACCATCACCCTAATGCTAAACCTCATCCTAACCCAAACCCTAACTCTAACCCTCACCCTCACCCTAGACCTCACCCTAAACCTAATTCTAACCCTAGACCCTCACCCTAACCCTAACACTCATCCTCACCCTAAACCTCACACTAACCCTAACTCTAACCCTAATCCCCAATCTAACCCTCACCCTAACCTTAAACCTAACCCTTAACCTCACCCTTATCTTAACCGTCACGCTCAGCTTAACCCTCAACTTAACTCTTACCATCATCCTCACCCTAACCCTAAACCTCATCCTAACCCTCACCCGAACTGTAAACCTAACCATCAACCTAACCCTAACCCTCACCCTCAACCTCACGCTCAGCCTAAACCTATCCCTAAGCCTAACACTTAACCTAACACTGACCCTCACCCTAGCAATCACCCTAACCTTAATCCTAATCCTAACCCTCACCTTAACCCTAAACCTAACCATCACCCTAACCCTAATCCTCACCCCCACCCTCATGCTCAGCCTAAACCTAATCCTAACCCTAACCCTAACCCTAACACTAAACCTCAACCTAACCCTCACCCAAAACCTAACCCTAACAAGAACCCTAACACTAACCCTGGACCTAACACTCCAAATAACCCTAAATCTAACTTTAAACCTCACCGTCACCATAACCCTAATCCTAACCCTAAACTCACCCTAACCCTAACCCTAACCCTCAACTTCACCCTCACCCTCACCCTCTCCATAACCCTAACCCTAACCTCAATAAGAACACTAATTCTAACCCTAATCCTAAACATCACCTTAACACTAACCCTAAACAAAACACTAACCCTCACTCTAACCCTAAACTTAACCGAACCCTAACTCTCATCCTAACACTAACCGTAACCCTCACACTAACCCTAACCCTCACCCTCAACCTCACCCACAGCCTAAGCCTAAGACTAACCCTAACCGTAACCCTAACCATCACACTCACCCTAACCCTTATCCTAATTCTAATCGTAATCATAAGCCTAACCCTCAACATCAACCTAACACTCAACCTAACCCTAACTCTAACACTAACCCTCACCCTAACCCTACCCCTAACCCTGAACTTAACACTAACCCTCACGCTCACCGTAACACTTACCCTAACCCTCACTCTAACCCTAAACTTAACCGAACCCTAACTCCCACCCTAAACCTAACCATCACCCTCGCCTTAACCCTAACACTCACCCTAATCCTCAGCCTAACCCTAACTCTACACCTAAACCTCAGCCTCACCCTAACGCTAAATCTAACCCTAACCCTAACACTAAACCTCACCCTAACCCTAAACCTAACCCTCAAACGAACCCTAGCCCTCACCCTCACCCTCACCCTCAGCCTAAACCTAAGGCTAACCCTAACCCTAACCCTAACCCTCAAACTCACCCTAACCCTAACCCTAATCCAAATCCTAACCCGAAACCTATTACTCACCTTCACCCTCAGGCTCACCCTAACCCTAATTCTAAACCTAAACTTCACGCTCACCCTAACCCTAACGCTAACACTAAACATAACCCTAACCCTAACCCTCCCCCTAACTCTCACCGTAACACTAACATTAACACTAACCCTAAACCTCAACCTAACCCGCACCAGAACCCTAACTCTAACCCTAAACCTCACCCTCACCCTAACCCTCACTCTAACACTTACCCAAATCCTTAAAATCAACCTAACCCTAATCCAAACCATCACCCTAACCATAACCCTCACCCTAAACCAAACCCTCACCCTAACACTTACCATCACCCTAACCCTCACCCTAAACCTCACACTCACCCTCACCCTAACCCTAATCCTAAACCTAACCCTATCCCTGAACCTCAACCTAACCCTCACCCTCACCCTAACACTAACCCTAACTCTAAACCTCACCCTAACACTCCCCCTAACCCTAACTCTAACCCTAAACCTCACCCTCAACCTACCCCTAACCCTAAACCTACACTTCAACCTAAAGGTCACACAAACCCTAACCCTCACCGTCACCCTCTAACTCACTGTAACTCTAACCCTAAACCTAACAATAACACTATACCTAAGCCTAAGCCTAACCCTAAACATAACCCTTAATCTCACCCTAAGCCTCATCCTCACCACAAACTTAACCCTAACCATAACACTAACAATAACCCTAGCCCTAACCCTAACTCTAACCCTCACCGTAACCCTAACCCTAACCCTAATCCAAAACCTAACCCTATCCCTAAGCCTAATCCTAACCCTAACTCTCACACTCACCCTCAACCTAACGCTAATCCTAAACCTAACCCTAGGCCTTAACCTAAAACTCCCCATAACCCTCAGACTAACCCTCACCCTAACCCTAATCCTAACACTAAACATCATCCTAGCACTCACGCTAACCCTAAACCTAACCCTCACCCTCACCCTAACCCTAACCCTCACATTCACCCTCAACCTCTGCATAACCCTAAGCCTAACCCTAACCCTAAACTTAACCCTCACACTCACCCTATCCCTTACCCTAATCCTATAACTAACACTAACCCTACCCGGCACACTCAGCCTCAACTTAACCCTAACTCTAACCCTAAACCTCACCCTCACCCTAAAATTAACACTAAACCTAAACCTCACCCTAACCCTAACCCTTAACCTATCCCTAAACCTCATCCAAACCATAACCCTAACCGTGAGGGTTATCCTCACCCTCACAGTAATTGTAACCCTAACCCTAACGCTAAAAATAACCCTAACCTTAACCCTCACCCTAACACTTACCCTCACCCTAACACTAACCCTCACACTAACCCTAATCATCACCTTAAACCTAAACCTAACCATAACACTAACCCTAAAACTTACCCTCACCCTAGCCCTTACCCTAAGCTTAAATCTCATCTGCACCCTAAGCCTCACACTAACCCTAACACTAATCCTCAATCTAAACCTCAACCTCACCATAACCCTAACCCTAACACTAACACTAAACCTCACCCTAACCCTAACCCTAACCCTCAAATTAACCCTAAACTTCACCCTCACCCTCACCCTCAACCTAAACCTAAGGCTAACCCTAACCCTAACCCTAACCCTCACACTCACCCTAACCCTAACCCTAATCCAAATCCTAACCCTAACCCTAATCCTCACCTTCACCCTCAGCCTCACCCTAACCCTAATTATAAACCTAAAATTCACCCTCAACCTAACCCTAACGCTAACACTAACCATAACCCTAACCCTAACCCTTAACCTCCCTCTAACTCTCACTGTAACCCTAACCCTAACACTAACCCTAAACCTCAACCTAACCCTCACCAGAACCCTAACTCTAACCCTAAACCTCAACCTCACCCTCACCCTCACTCTAACACTCAAATCCTAAAACTCACCCTAACCCTAATCCAAACCCTCACCCTAACCATAACCCTCACCTTAAACCTAACCCTCACACTAACACTTACCATCACCCTAACCCTCACCCTAAACCTCACACTCACCTTCACCCTAAACATAATCCTAAACCTAACCCTATCCCTAAACCTCAACCTAACCCTCACCCTCACCCTAACACTAACCCTAACCCTAAACCTCACCCTAATACTCCCCCTAACCCTAACTATAACCTTAAACCTCACCCTCAACCTACCCCTAACCCTAAACCTACAACTCAACCTAAAGGTCACACTAACCCTAACCATCACCGTCACCCTCAAACTCACTGTTACTCTAACCCTAAACCTAAGAATAACACTAAATCTAACACTAACACTAACCCTAAACATAACTCTTACCCTCACCCTAAGACTTACCCTCACCACAAACTTAACCCTAACCATCACACTAACAATAACCCTAGCCCTAACCCTAACTGTAACACTCACCGTAACCCTAACCCTAACCCTAATCCTAAACCTAAACCTATCCCTAAGCCTAACCCTAACCCTAACTCTCACACTCACCCTCAACCTAACGCTAATCCTAAACCTAACCCTATGCCTAAACCTAAAACTCACCATAACCCTCAGACTAACCCTCACCCTAAACCTAATCCTAACATTAAACCTCATCCTAGCACTCACCCTAACCCTAAACCTAACCCTCACCCTCACCCTAACCCTAACCCTCATATTCACCCTCAACCTCAGCATAACCCTAAGCCTAACCCTAACCCTAAACTTAACCCTCACACTCACCCTATCCCTTACCCTAATCCAAAAATTAACCCTAACCCTACCCCGCTCCCTCAGCCTCAACTTAACCCTAAATCTAACCCTAAACCTCACCCTCACCCTAACCCTAAAACTAAACCTAAACCTCACCCTAACCCTAACCCTAAACCTCACCCTCACCCTAGCCCTCACCCTAACCCTAATCCTAAACCAAAACCTAATCCTAACCCTCCCCATAACCCTAACTATAACACTCACCCTAACGCTCACCCTCACCCTCACCCTCAGCCTATCCCTAAGCCTGACACTAACCCTCACCCTCACACTAACCCTAACCCTAACCCTAATCCTAATCCTAACCCTAAACTTAACCCTCACCCTCAACCTAACCCTCAACTTAAGCCTAACCCTAACATTAATCCTAACACTAACCCTCAACTTCTGCCTCACCCTAACCCTAAATCTAACCCTAAACCTCAACCTAACCCTAACCTTAACCCTATCCCTATCCCTAAACCTCATCCAAACCATAACCCTAACCCTCACCCTCACCCTCACAGTAACCTTAACCCTAAACCTAATGCTAACAATAACGCTAACCATAACCCTAACCCTCACCCTAACACTTACCCTCACCCTAACAGTAACCCTAACCCTAACAATAACACTCACACTAACTATAATCATCACCTTAACCCTAAAACTCACCCTAACACTTACCCTAAACCTTACCCTCACCCTAGCCCTCACCCTAACCCTAACTCTCATCCTCACCCTAAACCTCACACTAACCCTAACACTAAATCTCTATCTAACCCTCACCCTCACAATAACCCTCACCCTAACCCTCACCCTAACATTAACCCTCACCCTTACCGTAACCCTCACCCTCCGCCTAACCATCAACTTTACACTTACCATCTCCTCCACACTAACCCTAACACTAAACCTCACCCTAACCCTAACCATAACCCTCACCCTCAACCTCACGCTCAGCCTAACGCTAAGCCTAAGCCTAACCCTTACCCTAACCCTCACCCTCACCCTAGCACTCACCCTAACCCTAATCCTAACCCTAACCCTCACCCTAAACCTAACCCTAATGATCACCCTAACCCTAATCCTTACCCCCACCCTCACCCTCAACCCTAAGCATAAGCCTAAACCTAACCCTCACACTCACCCTCACGCTAACCTTAATCCTAAACCTAACCTAACACTAAACCTCAACCTAACCCTCACCCTAACCTTATCCCAAACACTAACCCTAAACCTAACCCTCGACCTAATCCTCCAACTAACCTTAAATCTAACTCTAAACTTCAACCTCAGCATAACCCTAATCCTAACCCTAACCCTAAACCTCACCCGAACTCTAAGCCTAACCCTCACCCTCACCCTCACTATAACTCTAACCCTAACAGTAACAATAACACTAATCCTAACCAAAATTCTAACCCTCATGCTAACCTTAACCCTAACCCTAACCCTCTCGCTAACCCTAAACTTAAACGAACCCTAAATCTCTCCCTAACCCTAACCCTAAACCTCACCCCAACCCTAACCCTCACCCTCACCTTAAATCTAAACCTACCCCTAAGAATAACACTAACCCTAAACCTGACCATAACTCTAACCATAACCCTCACCCGCAGCCTGCCCCTCACTGCAAATTTAACTTTAAACATAACACTAAAAATAACCCTAACCCTATCCCTAATAGTAACTCTAACCTCACCCCCACCCTCACCCTCAACCTAACCCGAAGACTAAATGTAACCCTAACCCTAACCCTAACCCTAAACCTCACCACAACCCTAACCCTAACCCTAATCCTAAACCTAACCCTATGCCTAAACCTAACCCTCACCATAACCCTCACCCTAGCCCTCAACCTAACCCTAATCCTAACCCTAAACCTCATCCTAACTCTCACACTAACCCTAAACCCTCATGCTTGGCCTAAGCCTAAGCCTAAGCCTAATGCTAAACCTAACCCTCACCCTACCCCTAACACTAACACTAACCCTAACTCTAACCCTAAAAATAACCCTAACCCCAACCCTAAATCTACCCCTGAACCTCATGCTCACCCTAACACTAACTCTACCCTAACCCAAACACTAAAACTCACCCTAATCCTAACCTTAACCCTCACCCTAAACCTAACCCTAACCCTCACACTCACGCTAACACTAACCCTAATCCTAATCCTAACCCTAAACCTAACCCTCATCCTCAACCTAACCCTCACCTTAAGCCTAACCCGAACACTAATCCTAACCCTAACCCTCAACTTCTGCCTCACCCTAACCCTAACTCTAACCCTAAAACTCACCCTAAACCTAACCCTAACCCTATCCCTAAACCTCATCTGAACCATAACCCTGTCACCCTCACCCTCACAGTAACCATAACCTTAACCCTAACGCTAACAATAACGCTAACCCTAACCCTCACCCTAACACTTACCCTCATTCTAACACTAACCCTCACACTAACCCTAATCATCACCTTAACCCTAAACCGCACCCTAACATTAACCCTAAACCTTACCCTCACCCTAGCCCTCACCCTAAACCTAACTCTCATCCTCACCCTAAACCTCACACTAACCCTAACACTAATCCTCAATCTAAACCTCACCCTCACCATAACCCTAACCCTAACAATAACCCTAACACTAAACCACACCCTAACCATAACCCTAACCCTCAAACTAACACTAAACCTCACTCTCACCCTCAGCCTAAACCTAACGTTAAACCTAACCCTAACCCTAACCCTCACACTCACCCTAACCATAACCCTAATCCAAATCCTAACCCTAACCCGAATCCTCACATTCACCCTCAGCCTCATCCTAACCCAAATTCTAAACCTAAACTTCACCCTCACCGTAACCCTAACGCTAACACTAACCATAACCCTAACCCACCCCCTAACTCTCACCGTAACCCTAACCCTAATACTAACTCTAAACCTCAACCTAACCCTCACCAGAACCCTAACTCTAACCCTAAACCTCACCCTAACCCTCACCCTCACTCTAACACTTACTCAAATCCTAAAACTCACCCTAACACTAATCCAAACCCTCACCCTAAAAATAACCCGCACCCTAAACCAAATCCTCACCCTAACACTTACCATCACCGTAACCCTCACCCTAAACCTCACACTCACCCTCACCCTAAACCTAATCATAAACCTAACCCTATCCCTAAACCTCAACCTAACCCTCACCCTCACCCTAACACTAACCATAACCCTAAACCTCAACCTAAAGGTCACACTAACGCTAAACCTCACCATCACCCTCAACCTCACTGTAACTCTAACCCTAACCCTAACCCTAAACATAGCCATAACCCTCACCCTAAGCCTTACCCTCACCACAAACTTAACCCTAACCATAACACTAACAATAAGCTTAGCCCTAACCCTAACCATAACCCTCACCATCACTGTAACCCTAACCCTAATCCTAAACCTAACCCTATCCCTAAGCCTAACCCTAACCCTAACCCTCACACTCACCCTCAGCCTAACCCTAAGCCTAACCCTAACCCTCACACTCACCGTAACACTAACCCTAATGCTAATCCTAACCCTAAACCTAACCTTCACCCTCAACCTAACCCTCACCTTAAGCCTAACCCTAACATTAATCTTAACCATAACTCTCAACTTCTGCATCACCCTAACCCTAAATCTAAACCTAAACCTCATCCTAACCCTAACCATAACCCTAAACCTAACCCTCACCCTAACATTAACCCTCACCCTTTCCGTAAACCTCACCCTCCACCTAACCATCATCTTTACCCTTACCATCTCCTCCACACTAACCCTAACACTAAACCTAACACTAACCCTAACCATAACCCTCACCCTCAATCTCATGCACAGCCTAACGCTAAGCCTAAGCCTAACCCTAAACTTTACCCTAACCCTCACCCTCATCCTAGCCCTCATCCTAACCCTAGTCCTAACCCTAACCCTCACCCTAACCCTAACCCTAACGATCACCCTAACCCTACTCCTCATCCCCACCCTCACCCTCAGCCTAACCCTAAGCGTAAACCTAACCCTAACCCTCACCCTCACCCTCACCCTAACCCTAATCCTAAACCTAACCCTAACACTAAACCTCAACCTAACCCTCACCCTAACCTTATCCCGAACACTAACCCTAACCCTAACCCTCGACCTAATCCTCCAACTAACCCTAAATCTAACACTAAACCTCACTCTCACCCTAACCCTAATCCTAACCCTAATCGGAAACCTCACCCCAACTCTAAGCCTAACCCTCACCCTCACCCTTACCCTCACCATAACTCTAACCCTAACAGTAACAATAACCCTAATGCTAAACATAATCCTAACCCTCACGCTCACCTTAACCCTAACCCTAACCCTCTCGCTAACCCTAAACTTAACCGAACCCTATCTCTCACCCTAACCCTAACCCTAACCCTCAACCCAACCCTAACCCTCACCCTCACCTTAACTCTAAACCTAACCCTAAGAATAACACTAACCCTAAACCTAACCATAACTCTAACCATAACCCTCACCCGCAGCCTCACCCTCCCTGCAAATTTAACCCTAACCATAACACAAAAAATAACTCTAACCCTAATCCTAATACTAACTCTAACCTTACCTCCACCCTCACACTCAGCCTAACCCGAAGCCTAAATGTAACCCTAACCCTAACCTTAAACCTCACCTTAACCCTAACCCTAACCCTAATCCTAACCCGAACCCTATGCCTAAACCTAACCCTCACCATAACCCTCACCCTAGCCCTCAACCTAATCCTAATCCTAACACTAAACCTCATCCTAACACTCACCCTAATCCTAAACCTAACCCTCACCCACATGCTCAGCCTAAGCCTAAGCATAAGCCTAATCCTAACCCTAAGCCTCATCCTACCCCTAAACCTAACACTAATCCTAACTCTAACCGTAAACCTCATGCTCACCCTAACCCTAACTGTAACCCTAACTCTACACTAACCCTAACCCTAACCCTAAAAATAACCCTAACCCCAAACCTAAATCTACCCCTGAACCTCATGCTCACCCTAACCCTAACTCTAACCCTAACCCTAAACACTAAAACTCACCCTAACCCTAAACTTAACCCTCACCCTAAACTAACCCTCACCCTCACCCTCACCCTCAGTCTAAACCTAAGGCCTACCCTAACCCTAACCCTAACCCTCCTACTTACCCTAACCCTAAACCTAATCCTAATCCTAACCCTATCCCTAAACCTAACCCTCACCCTAATGCTAACACTAACACTAACCCTCACCCTCATCCTCACCGTAACCCTAATTCTATCACTAAACCTCACCCACACCCTAACCCTAACACTAACCCTAAACATAACCCTAACCCTAACCCTCCCCCTAACGCTCACCCTAACCCTAACACTAACACCCTAACCCTAAACCTCAACCTAACCCTGACCTTAAACCTAACTCTATCACTAAACCTCAACCTCACCCTAACCCTCACATTAACCCTAACCCAAACCCTAAACTTCACCCTAACCATAACTCTAACCCTCAACCTCACCCTCACAGTAACCCTAACCCTAAACCTAAACCTAACAATAACCCTAACCCTAATCCTAACCTTCACCTTAACCATAACCCTCACCCTAAACCAAACCCTCACCTTAACACTTACCCTCACCCTAACACTAACCGTAACCCTAACACTAACCCTCAAACTAACCCTAATCTTAACCCTAAACCTAAACCTCAACCTAACCCTCACCATCACCCTAACCCTAACACTAACCCTATGACTAAGCCTTACGCTAACCCTCCCCCTAACCCTATAACTAACCCTAAACCTCACCCTAACCCTAACCCTAAGCCTAACCATAACCCTAAACATAACACTAAACCTAACCCTAACCCTAACCCTAAAAGTAACCCTAATCCTCAGCCTCACCCTCACCCTAACCCAAACCCTAACCCTAACCCACACCCTAACCCTTACCCTACCTCTAAGCCTAACCCTAACTCTAACCCTAACCCTCACAAACACCCTCACACTAACCCTAATCCTAAACCTAACCCATTCCCTAACCCTAACCCTCACCCTTACCCTCACCCTAGCCTTCACCCTAACCCTACTCCTAACACTAAACCTCATCCTAAACCTCACTCTAACCCTAACCCTAACCCTCACCCTAACCCTAAATCTAACCCTCAACCTCATGCTGGGCCTAAGCCTAAGCCTAAGAATAATCCTAAACCTAACCGTATCCCTAACCCTCACCCTAACCCTAACCCTAACACTAACTCTAAGTCTAACCCTAAATCTCACCTTCACCCATTCCCTAAATCTAACCCTAACCCTACCCCTAACAATAAACCTAAACCTAACCCTAACCCTCACCCTAACCATTACATTCACCCTTACCCTAACCCTCACCCTAAAACTTACCCTCACCCTAACAGTAACCCTAACAATAACAC
Source organism: Dipodomys merriami (assembly GCF_024711535.1). Lineage (NCBI taxonomy): Eukaryota > Metazoa > Chordata > Mammalia > Rodentia > Heteromyidae > Dipodomys > Dipodomys merriami. Next base: position 915,044 of record NW_027203449.1, read on the forward strand.
TAAGGCTCACACTAACCCTAACCATCACTCTAACCCTAAACCTCACCATAACACTAACCCTAACCCTCATACTCACTGTAGACCTCACCCTAACCCTAACCCTCATCCTCACCCTAAACCTCACACTAACCCTGATACTAATCCTCAATCTAACCCTCACCCTCACCCTAACCCTAACACTAAACCTCCACCTAACCCTAACACTCACTCTTACCGTAACCCTCATCCTCAGCCTAACCCTCACCTTTACCCTTACCGTTACCCACACATGAACCCGCACCCTAACCCTAACGCTGACCCTAACCCGCACCCTCACTATAACTCTACACCTAAAACTCACATTCACGCTAACAGTAACTCTAACCCTAACCCTAACACTAAACCTCACCCTAACCCTAACCCTAATCCTCACCCTCACACTCACCATAACCGCAACCCTAACCCTGACCCTAACAATAAACCTAACCTAACCCTAATCCTCAATCTAACGCTCACCCTAACACTTACCCTAACTCTTACCCTAACCCTAAACCTAACACTAACACTCACACTTATCTTTACCATCACCCTCAGCCTAAAACTCACCTTTACCTTTACGATCATCCTCACCGTAACTCTAAATATCATCCTAACCCTCACCCTAACAGTAAACCTAACCATCACACTAACCCTAACCCTCACCCTCAACCTCACGCTCAGCCTAACCCTAAGCCTAAGCCTAAGATTAACCCTAACCATAATCCTCTCCCAAAACCTCAAACTCAGCCTAACTCTAAGCCTAAGCCTAAGATTAACCCTAACTCTCACACTCACACTCACACTAAACCTATTCCTAAGCATAACCCTAACCATAAACCTAAACCTCAACCTAATCCTCACCCTAAACCTCACCCTAACCCTAACCCTAATCCTCACCCTGACCCTCAGCTTCACCATCACCATAATTCTAACTCTAACCCTAACAATAACACTAATCCTAACCCTAAACCTAACCCTAACACTAACCCTAATCCTAACACTCACCCTCACCCTAAACTTAATGCTAACCCTAACCCTAATTCTAACACTAACCCTCACCCTAACCCTAACCCTCACACTCACTGTAACCCTAATCCTCAACCTAACTCTTAACCTAACCCTAACCCTAACCCTAAAACTTAATCTAACACTAACCATAACACTGACCCTCAACCTAGCCCACACTCTAACCCTAATTCTAAACCTAAGCCTCATCCTAACCCTCACCCTAACCCTAACATTAACCATCACCCTAACCCTAACCCTAACCCTCAAACTAACCCTAATCCTCACGTTCACCATAACCCTAACCCTCACCCTGACCCTAACCCTGAACTTAACCGAACCCTAACTCTCACCCTAACCCTAACCCTAACCCTCACCCTAACCGTAACCCTCACCCTCACCCTCACCCTCACCCTCAGCCTAACCCTAAGCCTAAGCCTAACCCTAACCCTAACTGTCATATTCACCCTAACCCTTACCATAATCCTAATTGTAACCCTAAGCCTAACCCTCAACCTCAACCAAACCCTCAACCTAAACTTAACTCTAACACTAAACCTATCCCTAACCCTCAACCTCAGCCTCACGCTAACCCTAACTCTAAATCTCACCCTCAACCTAACCCTAACCCTAAACCTCACCCTAACCCTAAGCTAAACCTCACCCTCACCCTAGCCCTCAACCCAACCCTAAACCTAACCCTAACCCTCCCCCTAACCCTATCTGTAACACTAAATCTCACCCTCAACCTAACCCAAACCCTCACCCTAAACCCCACCCTAATCCTAACACTCAACCACAACCTCACCCTCACCGGAATTCTAACCCTAACCCTAAAAATAACACTAACCATAACCCTAACCATCACCCTAATCTTAATCCTCACCCCACCCTCACCATTAGCCTAACTCTAAGACTAAACCTAACCCTCACACTAACCCTCACACTTACTCTCACCCTAACCCTAATCCTAAACCTAACCCTATCTCTAAACCTCAACCTAACCCTCACCCTCACCCTAACCCTAACACTAACCCTAACTCTAAACTTCACCCAAACCCATCCCCAAACACTAACTCTAATCATAAACCTCACCCTCACCCTAACCCTAACCCTAACCCTAACCCTAAATCTCAATCTAACCCTAAACATCACCCTCAACCTCAACCTCACAGTAACTCTAAACCTATCCCTAACAATCATACTAACCCTAACCCTAACCCTAACAATAACCCTCATCCTCAGCCTCACCCTCACTGCAAACTTAACCCTAACCATAACCCTAACAATAACCCTAACCCTAACCCTAAATCTAACCCTAATCCTCACCCCCACCCTCACCCTCAGTCTAATCCTAAGCCTATCCCTAACCCTAACCCTAACCCTCCCTGTAACCCTAACCCTAACCCTAACCCTAACACTAACCCTAACCCTAAACCTAACCCTAACCCAAACCCTAAACCTAACCCTAACCCTCACTCTAACCCCAACCCTAACACTCCCCCTCATGCTTGGCCTAAGCAAAGCCTAAGCCGAAGCCTAACCCTAATCCTAACCCACACCGTATCCCTAACACTAACACTAACCCTAACTCTAACCCTAAATCTCACCCTCAACCTAAGCCTAACTCTAACCCTAACCCTAAACATAAACCTCAACCTAACCCTAACTCTAAACCTAACCCACACACTAATATTTACCCTCACCCTAACACTAACCTTAACGCTAACACTAACGTTCACACTAACCCTAATCATGACCCTAACCCTAAACCTCACCCTAACACTAACCCTAAAGCTCACCCTCAACCTAGCCCTCAACCTAAGCCTAACCCTCATCCTCACCCTAAACCTCACGCTAACCCTAACACTAATCCTCAATCTAACCCTCAACCTCACCCTAACCCTTAACCTAACCCTCACCCTAACCCTAAACCTCACCCTTACCGTAACCCTCACCCTCAGCCTAACCCTAACCATAACCCTAACCCTAAACCTCACACTAACCCTAACCCTAAACCTCACCCTTACACTAGCCCTCACCCTAACCCTAATCCTAAACCTAATCCTCATCCTAACACTAACCCTAACCCTCACCCTCACCCTCACCCTAACCCTAATGCTAACCCTAACCCTCAACCTAACCCTAACCCTCACCCTCACCGTAACCCTTATCCTAACCCTCAACCAAACCCTAAACTTAACCCGAACCCTAACTCTCACCCTAACCCTAACCCTCACCCTAACCCTAACCCTTCACCTCAACTTCACCCTAGCTCTCACCCTAACCCCAATCCTAACCCTAACCCTCATCCTAACCCTCCCCCTAACCGTTAACGTAACCCTCACCGTAACCCTAACCTTCACCCCCAACCTCGCCCTCAGCCTAACGTTAAGCCTAAACCTAAACCTAACCCTCAATCTAACCCTCACCCTAACCCTAAATCTAACTCTAAACCTCACCCTCACCCTAACCCTAACTCTAACCCGAACCCAAACATTAAACATCACTATAACCCTAAACCTCACCCACACCCTCAATGTAAACGTAACACTAAACCTAACCTTAACAATAACCCTAATCGTAATCCTAACCCTCAACCTAACCATAACCCTCACCCTAACCAAAACCCTCACCCTAACACCTACCCTGATCCTAACACTAACCCTAACTCTAACCCTAACCTCACCCTAACCCTAACCCTAACAATAACCCTCAACCTAACCCTAACCCTACCTCACCCTAACCTTAAACTTAACCTGAACCCTAAATCTCACCCTAACCCTAACCCTAACCCTAACCCTAACCCTCACCCTCACCCTCAACATAACATTAAGCCTAACCCTAACAATAACCCTAACCCTAACCCTAACCCTCATCCTAAACATAAACTTCACCCTAACCATAAACCTCACCCTAACAATTACCCTCACCCTAACACTAACCCTAACCCTAACACTAACCCTCACACTAACCCTAAGTCTCACCCTAACACTAAACCTCACCCTAAACCTAACCCTCAGCCTCAAATTATCCCTCAACCAAACCCTAACTCTCATCCTCAACCTAAACCTCACTCTAACCCTAACACTAATACTCAAACTAAACTTCACCCTCACCCTAACCCTAAGACTCACCCTGACCGTAACCCTCACCCTCAGCCTAACCCTCACCTTAACCCTTACCGTCACCCTCAACCTAACCCTCACGCTAACCGTAATCCTCATCATAACCCTCATCCTAAGGGTAACCCCAACCATAACCCTAAACATAACCCTCAAACTCTCCCTCAGCCTCAGCCTAAACCTAAGTCTAAGCTTAACCCTAACCCTAAACCTCACGCTCAACCAAGCCCTCACCCTCACCCTCACCCTCAGCATAAAGTTAAGCCTAAACCTAACCCTAAGCCTAGCCCTCACACTCACTCTATCCCTTACCCTAATCCTAATCCTAAACCTATCCTTAACCCTCACCCTCACCCTCACCCTAACCCTAACCCTAACACTAAACCTCACACTAACCCTAACCCTAAACCTCACCCTCACCCTAGCCCTCACCCTAACCCTAATCCTAACCCTAACCCTCATACTAACCCTCCCCATAACTCTAACCCTTACCCTCACCCTCACCCTCACCCTAACCCTCACCCTCACCCTCAGCCTAACCCTAAGACTAACCCTATCCCTAACACTCACACTCACCCTAACCCTAACCCTAATCCGAATCCTAAACCTAAACCTAACCCTCACCCTCAAACTTACCCTCAACTTAAGCCTAACCCTAACATTAATCCTAACCCTAACCCTCAACTTCAGCCTCACCCTAACCCTAACTCTAACGCTAAACCTCACCGTGACCCTAACCTTAACTCTAACCCTATACCTAAACCTCATCTGAACCCTAAACCTAACCCTCACCCTCACCCTCACAGTAACCGTAACCCTAACCCTAACGCTAACAATAACCCTAACCCAAATCCTAACACTCACCCTAAACATAAACCTAACCCTCACCCTAACACTTACCCTCACCCTTACATTAACCCTAACCCTAACACTAACCCTCACACTAACCCTAATCATCATCTTAACCCTAAACCTCACCCTAACACTAACCCTAAACCTCACCCTCACCCTAGCCCTCACCCTAACCCTAATTCTCATCCTCACCCTAAACCTCACACTAACCCTAACACTAATCCTCAATCTAACCCTCACCCTCAACATAACTCTAATCCTAACCCTCACCCTAACATTAACCCTCACCCTTACCGTAACCCTCACGCTCTGCCTAACCCTCACCTTTACCCTTACCGTCACCCGCACACTAACCCTAAACACTAAACCTCACCCTTACCCTAACCCTTACACTTACCCTCAACCTCACGCTCAGCCTACCCCAAAGCCTAAGCCTAACACTTACCCTAACCCTCACCCTCACCCTAGCCCTCACCCTAACCCTAATCCTAACCCTAATCCTCATCCTAACACTCACCCGAACACTAACCCTAACCATCACCCGACCCAAATCCTCACCCCCACCCTCACCCTCAGCCTATCCCTAATCCTAAGCCTTACCCTAACCCTCACACTCACCCTCACTCTAACCCTAATCCTAAACCTAACCCTAACCCGAACATTAAACCTCAACCTAAACCTCACCCTAAACTTATCCCTAACACTCACCCTAACCCTAACCCTCAACCTAACCCTCCAACGAACCCTAAATCTAACTGTAAACCTCACCCACACCCTAACCCTAATCCTAACCCTAACCGTAAACTTCACCCTAACCCTAACCCTCACACTCACCCTAACCGTAACCCTCGCCTGAACCCTCACCCTCACCCTCACCTTCACCCTCAGCCTAACGCTAAGCCTAACCCTAACCCTAACCATAACGTCACTCACCCTAACCCTTACCTTAATCCTAATCGTAACCCTAAGCCTAACCCTCAACCTCAACCTAACCCTCAACCTAACCCTAACTCTAAAACTAACCCTAACCCTCACCCTCACCCTAACCCTAACCCTAACCCTCAACCTAACCCTAATCCTTACTCTCACCATAACCCTTACCCTAACCCTCACCCTAACCCTAAACTTAACCGAACCATAACTCGACCCCTAAACTTCACCCTCAACATAACCCTGAATCTAACAGTAAACCTAACAATAAACCTCAACCTAACCCTAATCCTAACCCTCAAACTAACCCTAACCCTCACACTCACACTCTCCCTCAGCCTAAACCTATGGCTAACCATAACCCTAACCCTAACCCTCACACTCACCGTAACCCTAACCCTAATCCATATCTTACCCCTAACCCTAACCCTCACCCTCACCCTCAACCTCACCTTAACCCTAATTCTAAACCTAAACCTCACCATCACCCTAACCCTAACGCTAACCCTAACCATAATCCTAACTCTAACCCTAACCCTCACCCTAACTCTCACCGTAACCCTAACCCTAACCCTAACCCTCAACCTCAACCTCATCCTAACCGTAATTCTAACCCCAAACTTCACCCTCACCCTAACCCACACTCTAACCCTAATACTTACCCTCACCCTAACCCTCACCCTAACCCTCATACTCACCCTCACCCTAAACCTAATCCTAAATTTAACCCTAACCATAACCCTCACCCTAACCCAAACCCTCACTCTCACACCCTCACCCTAACCCTCACCCTTACCCACACACTCACCCTCAACCTAACCCTAATCCTAAACCTAGCCCTATCCCTAAACCTCAAGCTAACTCTCACCCTCACCATAACACTAACCCCAACCCTAAACCTCACTGTCAACCTACCCCTAACCCTAACCGTAACCCTAAACCTCAACCTAAAGGTCACAGTAACCTTAACCCTCAACCTCATCCTCAACCGGTAACTCTTAACCTAACCCTAAAAATCACCCTAACCCTAACCCTAACCCTCACCCTCATGCTCGGCCTAAGCCTAAGCCTAAGCCTAATCCTAACCCTAACCCTCACCCTAACCCTAAACCTAACACTAACCCTAACTCTAACCGTAAACCTCACTCTCACACTTACCCTAACTCTAACAATAACACTAACCCTAACCCTAACCCGCAACCTAAACATAACCCTCACCCTAACCCTAACCCTCACCCTAACACTTACCCTCACCCTAACACTAAACCTAACCCTATCACTAACCCTAACCCTAACACTAACGCTCACACTAACCCTTACCATCATCCTAACCCTAAACCTCAACCTAAACCTAAACTTAAACCTCACCCTCACGCTAGCCCTCACCCTAACCCTAATCCTCATCCTCACCCTAAACCTCACACTCACCCCAACACTAATCTTCAATCTAACCCTCACCCACACACTTCTCCTAACCCTAACCCTCACCTTTACCTTAACCCTCACCCTCAGTCTAAACCTCACATTTACCCTTACCATCATTCTCACCCTAATCCTCCCCCTAACCCTAAAACTCAGCCTAACCCTCACCTAATGGTAAACCTAACCATCACCCTAACCCTAACCCTCACCCTCAACCTCACGCTCAGCCTAACCCTAAATCCTGAGCCTAACCCTTACCCTAACTCTCACCCTCACCCTAGTCCTTACCCTAACCCTAATCCTAAAACTAACACACACACTCACCCTCCCCTTAAACCTAATCCTAAGCCTAAAACTAACCCTCCCCCTAACTCTCACCCTAACACTAACCCTAACACTAACGCTAACCCTAACCCTCAACATAAACCTAACTCTAACCCTAAACCTCACCCTCACCATAAACTTCACCCTAACCCTAAACCTAACCCTCAAACCATCACTAACCCTAAATCTAACCCTAAACCTCACCTTCACCCTCAACTTAAACCTAACCATAACCGTATACCCCACCCTAACTCTAACACTAAACCTCACCCGCAACCTCACCCTCACTGTAACTCTAACCCTAACCCTAACACTAACCCTCACACTAACCCTAACCTTAACCCTAACCCCAAAACTCAACCTAACCCTCATTCTCACCCTAATCCTAACACTAACCCTGTACCTAACCCTTACCCTAACCCTCCCCTAATCCTATATCTAACCCTAAACCTCACCCTAACCCTAAGCCTAAGCCTAACCCTAACCCTAAACATAACCCTAAACATAACATAAATCCTCAGCCTCACCCACACTCTAACCCAAACCCTAACCCTAACCCACACCCTAACCCTCAGCCGAACCATAAGCCTAACCCTAAGCATAACCCCAACACTCACCCTCACCCTCACCCTAACCCTAATCCTAAACCTAACCCTATCCCTAAACCTAACCATCTCCCCAACCCTCAGCCTAGCCCTCACCCTAACCCTAATCCTAATGCTAAACCTTATCCTCACCCACACCCTAACCCTAACCCTAACCCTCACTCTAACCCTAACCCTAACCCTCACCCTCATACTCGGCCTAAGCCTAAGCCTAAGCCTAAGCTTAACCCTAACCCTAACCCTCATCCTAACCTTAACCCTAGCACTAACCTTAACTCTAAAAGTAAACCTCGCCTTCACCCTAACCCTAACTCTAATCCTAAACCTAAACCTAAACCTCACCCTAACCCTAAACCTAACCATCACCCTCACCCTCACTGTAACCTTAAACCTAACCGTAAGCCTAAAAATAACCCTAACTGTAACCCTAACCCTCAACCTATCCATAACTCTCACCCTAAACCTAACCCTCACCCTAACACTTACCCTCACCCTAACACTAACCCTAACCCTATCACTAAAACTCACACTAACCAGAACCTTCAACCTAACCCTAAACCTCAGCCTGAACCTAAACCTAAACCTCACCCTCACCCTAGCCCTCACCCTAACCCTAACCCTCACCATCACCCTAAACCACACACTAACCCTGACACTAATCCTCAATCTAACCCTCACTCACATCCTTCCCATAACCCTAACCCTCCCACTAAACGTAAAAATCATCCGACCATAACCCTTATCCCCAGCCTAACCCTCACGTTTAACCTTATGGTCACCCCACTCTAACCCTTACTCTAACCCTAACACTCACACTAACCCTCACCCTAAACCTAACACTATACCTAAACCTCATCCTCACCCTAACTCTAACTCTCACCCTAACCCTAACACTAAACCTCACCCTAACCCTAACCCTAACAATCACCCTCAACCTCAGCATAACCATAACCCTAACCCTAACCCTAACAATAACCCTAACCCTAACCCTCAACTTAACCATTACCCTCACCCTAACCCTAACCCTCACCCTAACACTTACCCTAACCCGAACACTAACCCTAAACCTAACACTAACCCTCACACTAACCCTAACCCTCACCCTAATCCTAAACCTCACCCTAACCCTAACCCTAATCCTCAATCTAACCCTCACCCTACTCCTAACCCTTACCCTTACCCTAACCCTGAACCTAACCCTAATAATCACCCTTAACTTAAATCTCACCTTCAGCCTAAACCTCACCTTTACCCTTACCATCATTCTCACCCTAACCTTCCCCCTAATCCTAAACGTCACCCTAACTGTAAACCTAACCATCACCCTTACCCTAAACCTCACCCTCAACCCCACGCTCTGCCTAACCCTCAGCCAAAGCCTAACCCTTACACTAAACCTCACCCTCTCCCTAGCCCTCTCCCTAAACCTAATCCTAACACCCACACTCGCCCTCAGCCTAACGCTAAGACTAAGCCTCACCCTAACCCTAACCCTTACACTCACCCTCACCCTAACCCTAATCCTAACACTAAACCTACCCCTACCCCTTAACCTCAACCTATCACTCACACTAACCTTAACCCTAACACTAACACTAACGGTAACCCACGAACTAACCCTCTCCCTAACCCTAAATCTAACCATAAACCTCACCCTCTCCCTATCCCTAATCCTACCCCTAAACCTAAAACTCAACCTAAACCTAACCCTAACCCTCACCCTCACCTTAATTCTAACTCTAACCCTAACCCTAACCCTAACCCTAAACCTAATCCTAACACACACCCTCACCCTAACTCTAATCCTAAACCTAATTATCCTCCTAACCCTTACCCTAAACCTAACACTAACCAACACCCTAACCCTAACCCTAACCCTCAACCAACCCTAACCCTCACGATCACCGTAACCCTAACCCTAAGCCTCACCCTAACCATAAACGTAATTCGAACCCTAACCCTAAGCCCAAAACTCACCCCAACCCTAACCCTCACTGTCACCCTCACCCTCAGCCTATCCCTAACCCTAACCCTAACCCTAACCTTCAAACAAACCCTAACCCATTCCCTAATTCTAATCCTAAACCTAATGCTAACCCTCACCCTCACCCTAACCCTAACCCTAACCCTAACCCTAAGTCGAACACTAAACCTAACTCTAACAATCACAATCAGCCTCACCCTAACCCTAAATCTAACCCTAAACCTCACCCTCACCCTAAACCTAAACCTAACCCTAACCCTAACGGTAAACCTCACCCCAACCCTAATCCTAAACCTCACCCTCACCCAAGCCCTCACCCTAACTCTAATCCTAAACCTAACCCTCATCCTATCCCTCACCCTAACACTAACTCTAAAAATAACCATCACCCTAACCCTAACCCTAACGCTAACGCTCAACCTAACCCTAACCCTCACCCTCACCGATACCCTCACCCTAACCCTCACCCTAACCCTAAACTTAACCCTAACCCAAACCTCACCCTAACCCTAACCCTAACCCTAACACTCAAGCTAACCCTAACCCTCACGCTCACCCTCACCCTCAGCCTAAGCCAAGCCTAAGCCTAACCCTAACCTTAACCCTCACACTCACCCTAAACCTAATCCTAATCCAAATCCTAAACCTAACCCTAATTTGCACCCTTACCCTAACCATCACCTTAACCCTAACCCTAACACTAACACTAACCCTAACCCTCAACCTCAGCCTCACCCTAACCCTAACTCTTACCCTAACCCTCACCATGAACCTCAACCTCAGCCTAACCCTAAGCCTAAACCTAAACCTAACCCTAACGCACACACTGACAATCATCCTAACCCCAATACTAACCCTATCCCTAACCCTAACCCTCCCTCTAACTCTCACCCTAACCTTAACCCTAACACTAACCCTAACTCTAAACCTCAACCTAACCCTCACCCTAACCGTTACTCTAACACTAAACCTCACCCTCAAACTAAACCTAACTCTAAAACTAACCCAAACCCTAAACCTCACCCTAACCCTAACCCTAACCATCACACTAAACCTAATCCTCAGCCCCACCCTCACCCCCAGCCTAACCCTAAGCCTAAGCCTAAAAATAAACCTAAAACTTACACTAACCCTCACCCTAACCCTAAGCATACCCTATCCCGAACCCTAACCCTTAACCTCAACCTAACCTTCACCCTAACCTTAACCCTAACACTAACCCTAAATCTAACCCACGAACTAACCCTCCCGCTAACCCTAAATCTAACCCTAAACCTCACCCTCAACCTAACCCTAACCCTAAACCTCACCCTAACCCTAAACGTCAACCTGACCCTCACCCTCACCCTCACCGTAAGTCTAACCATAAACTTAACAATAACACTAATCCTAACCCTAAACCTAACCTTAACCCTAAACCTAATCCTAACACTCACCTTCATCCTAACCCTCATCTTTACCCTTACCGTCACCCAAACCCTAACCCTCACCCTCACCATGACCCTAACCCTCATCCAAACCCTCACCCTAAACCTAAACCTAAACCTAAACTTCACCCTAACACTAACAGTAAACTCACCCTCACCTTAGCCCTCACCCTCACCCTAATTCTAACCCTAATTCTAATCCTAATCCTTACCCTAACCCTAACCCTAATCCTCACCCTAAAACTAAACCTAACCCTAACCCTAACCCTCAAACTAACCCTAACCCTCAAGCTCACTGTAACACTAACCCTAACCCTCATCCTATCCATAAACTTACCCTGAACCCTAACTCTCACCCTAACCCAAACCCTCAGTCTCAACCTAGCCCTAACTTTCACCCTCACCCTCACCCTCAGCCTAACCCAAGGCCTAACCCTAACCCTAACCCTCACATTCACCCTATTACCCTAATCCTAATCCTAACCCTAAACATAACCCTCACCCTCACCCTAACCCTAACCCTAACACTAACTCTAACTCTAAAAATCTCAATAAGCCTCACACTAACCCTATCTCTAACCCTAAACCTCACCCTCACCCTAACCTTAACCCTAACCCTAAACCTCACCCTAACCCTAAACCTAAACCTCACCCTCGCCCTAGCCCTCACCCTAACCCTAATCCTAACCCTAACCCTCATCCTAAACATCACGCTAAAACTAAGCCTAACCCTAACCCTCACCTGCACCGTAATCCTTACCCTAACCCTCACCCTAACCCTAAACTTAACTCGAACCCTAACTCTCACCCTAACACTAACCCTTACACTATCCCTCACCTTCATCCTAAGCCTAAGCCTAATCCTAATCCTAACCCTCACACTCACCCTAAACCTCACCTTAACCCTAACCCTAATACTAAACCTAACCTTAACTCTCACCCTCAGGCTCACCATAACCCTAACTCTAAACCTAAATCTCACCATCAACCTAACCCTAACCCTAAACTTCACCATCACCCTAGGCCTCTCCCTAACCCTAATCCTAACCCTAATCCTCATCCTAACCCTCAACCTAAACCTAACCCTAACCCGCACCTTAACCCTAGCACTTGTCTCTCAACATCACCCTCAGCCTAACCCTAAGACACTAAACCTAATCCTAACCCTATCCCTAACCCTAAACCACCCCTAACGATCACCCTAACACTAACCCTAACACTAACTCTAACCCTAACCCTCAACCTAACCCTCAACCTAACCCTAACTCTAACCCTAAACCTCACCCTCACCCTAACGCTCATCATAACACTTACCCTCAACCTAAACCTAACCCTAACCTTAACCCTCCCCCTAAGCCTAAACGTCATCTTACCCCTCACCCTAAACTTAAACCTAAGCATAACCCTAACCCTAACCCTAAACCTCAACCTAAACCTCACCCTCACCCTAACCGTAACACTAACCCTAACACTAACCCTCCCACTAACCCTCCCCCTAACCATATATCTAACCCTAAACCTCACCCTCACCCTCACCCTAAACCTAACCCAAACCCTCACCCTAACCATAACCCTCACCCTAACCCTAACCCTCACCATAACACTTACACTCACCCTAGCACTAACCCTAACCCTAACACTCACCCTCACACTAACCCTAACCCTCACCCTAATCCTAAACCTCACCCTAACCCTAACACTAACCATAACCCTCACTCTCAACCTAGCCCTCACCCTAACCCTAAATCTAACCCTCACCCTCAGCCTAACCCTAACCATCACCCTCACGCTAAGCCTCACACTAACCCTAACACTAATCTTCAATCTAACCAACACCTAACACTAACCCTAACCCTAACCTAACCCTAACCCTTATCCTAACCCTAAACCTAACCCTAACACTCACGCTTATCTTAACCCTCAACCTCAGCCTAAACCTCACCATTACCCTTACCATCATCCTCACCCTAACCCTTACCCTAACCCTAAATCTAACCCTAAACCTCACCCTCTCCCTAAATCAAACTCTAACCCTAACCCAAAACCTAAACCTCACCCTAACCCTAACCTTCACCGTCACACTCACCCTAGCCCTCAACCTAACCGTAATTCTAAACCTCACCCTCACCCTAATACTAACACTCATCCTCATCCTAAACCTCACACTAACCCTAACCTTTATCCTCAATCTAACCCTCACCCTCACCCTAACCCTAACACTTACCCTAACCCTAAAACTAACCCTAAACCTCAACCTTAACGAAAACCTAACCCTCAGCATAAACCTCTCCTTTACCCTTATCATCATCCTCACCCTAACCCTCAACATAACCCTAAACCTCATCATAATGCTCACCCTAACCATAAACCTAAACATCACCCTAACCCTAACACTCAACCACACCCTCACCCTCAGCCTAACCATAAGCCTAAGCCTAAGCCTTACCCTAACCCTCACCCTCACCGTAGCCCTCACCCTAACCCTAATCCTAACCCTAACCCACATCCTAGTCCTCAACCTAACCCTAAAACTAACCATCACCCTAACCCTAATCCTAACGCCCACCCTCACCCTCAGCCTACCCCTAAGTCTAAGCCTAACCCTCACCCTAAAGCTCACACTCACCGTCACCCTCACCCTTATCCTAAACCTAACACTATCCCTAAACCTCAACCTAACCCTCTCCCTCACCCTTACACTAACACTAACCCTAGCCCTAAACCTCACCCTAACCCCCCCAACACTAAGTCTAACCCTAAACCTCACCCTCAACCTTACACTAACCCTAACCCTAACCCTCACACTTACCCTCAACCTCACTGTAAATCTAACCCTAAACCTAACAATAACCCTAACTCTAACCCAAACCCTAACCCTAAACATAATCGTCACCCTCAGACTCACCCTCACTGCAAACTTAACCTTAACCATAACACTAACAATAACCCTAACCCTAAACCTAAACCTAACCCTAATCCTCACCCCCACAATCACCCTCAGCCTAACCCTAAGCCTAAGCCTAAGCCTAACCCTAACTTTAAACCTAAACATAAACCTCACTGTCAGCCACACCCTCACAGCAAACTTAACACTAACCATAACATTAACAATAACCCTAACCATAAACCTAACCCTAATCCTCATCATAACCCTCACCCTAAACCTAACCCTGATCCTCACCCTAACCCTAAACCTAACAATAATCCTCAACCTAACCCTAACCCTTACCCTAAATCTAATTCTAACCATCACCCTCACACTAACCCTAAGCCTCATGCTCACCCTAACCCTAAGCCTAACCGTAATCCTCAACCTATACCCTAACCCTCACCCTCACAGTAACCCTTACCCTAAGCCTTACCCTAAACCTAAACTGAATTAACACTAACTCTCACCCTAAACCTAACCCTAACACTTACCCTAACCCTAACCCTCACCCTCACCCTCACCCTCAGCCTAAGACTAAGCCTAATCCTAACCCTAACACTAACGTTCACACTCACACTAACCCTAACCCTAATCCTAAGCCTAACAATAACCCTCACCCTCACCCTAACCCTCACCTTAACCCTAACCCTAACATTAACCCTAATCCTAACCCACACCCTCAGCTTCATGCTAACCATAACTATAACACTAAAGGTCACCCTGACCCGAACCCTAACCCTAACCATAACCCTAAACCTCACATTAACCCTAACACTAACCCTTACCCTCACCCTAGCCCTCACACTAACCCTAATCCTAACTCTAAACCTCATCCTAACCCTAAGTCTAACCCTCACCCTAACCCTAACTTGCTCACCCTCAACCACACCCTCAGCCTAACCCTAAGCCTAACCCTAAACATAACCCTCACACACACAGTCACCCTCAGCCTAACCCTAAGCCTAAACCTAAATCTAACCCTAACCCACACACTCACTCTCACCCTAACCCTAAACCTAACACTAACCCTAACCCTAACGCTCAACCTAACACTGACACTAACCTTAAATCTCACGCTCACCCTAAACATAACTCTAACCCTAAGCCAAACCCTAAACCTCACCCTAACCCTAACCTTAACCCACACCCTCACAGTAACCGTAAACATAAACCTTAACCTAACAATGACCCTAACTCTAATCCTTAGCCTCACCATAACACTAACATTAAAGTTAACCGTAAACTTTACCCTAACCCTCCCCTAAACCTAACTCTAAACCAAAATCTCACCCTCATCCTAACCCTAACCCTAACCCTAAACCTCACCCAAGCCCTAACCCTCACCAGCACCCTCATGCTCACTGTAACTCTAACCCTAACCTTAACATTAACACTAACCCTAACACTAACCATCAACCTAACCCTAATCCTAAAACCCAAACTTACCCTCAGCCTTACCCTAAGCCTAAGCCTAACCCTAACCCTAACCCTCACACTCACCGTCACCCTAACCCTAACCCTAAGCCTAACCCTATCCCTAAATGTCAACCTAACCCTCAACCTCACCCTAACCCTAACACTAAACCTAACCTTAACCCTCATCCTAACCCTCCCCCTAGCCCTAACTCTAACCCTAAAACTTAACCTCACCCTAACCCTAACCCTAACCCTAAACCTCTCCATAAACCTCACCCTAACCCTCATCCGCACCCTCACCGTCAATCTCACTGTAACTCTAACCCAAACCCAAAAATAAGACTAATACTAATCCTAACCCTAACCCTAACACTAACCATAACCCTCACCCTCAGCTTCACCCTGACTGCAAACTTAACCCTTACCATAACACTAACAATAACCCTAACCGTAACTCTAAACCTAACCCTAACCCTAACCCTTACCTACTCTTCACCACCAACCTCACCCTCAGCCTAACCCTAATCCTAAACCTAACCCTAACACTAACCTTCACTGTAACCCTAACCCTAACCGTAAACCTAACCCTAACCGAAACACTAACCCTAATCACAAACCTAAACCTAACCCTAACCCTAATCCTCACCCTCACCCTCATGCTTACCCAAACAATACCCTAACCCTCACCCTAACCCTAACCCTAAGCCTAAACCTAAACCTAACCCTCACACTCACCCTCACTCTAACCCTAATCATAAACCTAACCCTATCCCTAACCCTAACCCTCACCCTAACTCTCACCCAACCCCTCAACCTAACCCTAATCCTAATCCTGAACCTCATCCTAAACCTCACCCTAACCCTAATCTTAACACTCAAACTAACCCAAATCCTAAATCTAAACCTCACCCTAACCCTAAACCTAATCTCCACCCTCACCCCTACCCTCAACTTAACTCTAACCATAACAATAACCCTAACCCTAATCCTAAGCCTAACCCTCAAACTCACTGTAACTCTAACCCTAACCCTCACCCTAAACAACACCCTAACGCTCACCATAAGCCTCACCCTCACTCTAGCCCTCACCCTAAACCTAATCCTAACCCTAAACCTCATCCTAACCCTCACCCTAACCCTAAAACCCTAACCCTCACACTAACCTTAACCCTCACCCTCACCCTCATGCTCGGCCTAAGCCTAAGCATAAGCCTAAGACTAACCCTATCCCTCACACTCACCTTCACCCTAAACCTAACTGTAACATTAACCCTAACACTAACCCTCACACTATCCCTCAACCTAACGCTAAATCTAACCCTAAACCTCACCCTCACTTAACACTAACCCTCCTCTTACCCCTCCCCCTAACACAAAGCCTAACACTAACTCCAACCCTAACCCTAACCCTAACCCAAACCTCACCCTAACACTCACCCTAAACCTCAACCTCACCCTAGCTCACACCCTAAACCTAAGCCTAAGCCTAATCCTCACCCTAATCTTCACTCTAAACCTAACCCCAACCCTCATGCTATCCCGAAACCTCACCCTAAACCTCACTGTAACCCTAACCCTAATCCTAACCTTAACCCTAACCCTCACCCTCACCATAAACCACACCCTATCCCTAACCCTAACACTAACCCTAACACTAACCCTAACCCTAAACATAACCCTCACCCTCAGCCTCACCCGAACCGCAAACTTAACCCTAAACATAACATTAACAATAACCCTAACCCTCACCCTAACAATAACCCTAACCCTAAACCTAACCCTAACTCTAACCCTAACCCTACACCTAAACCTAAACCTGACCCTAACCCTAATCCTAACCCTCACCCTCAACCTCACAGTAACCATAACCCTAACCCTAACCCTTACAATAATCCTAACACTAACCCTAACTCTCATGCTAACCATATACTTCACCCTAACCCTAACCCTCATCCTAACACTTACCCTCACCATAACCCTAACCTTAACACTCACACTCACCCTAAACCTTACCCTAATCCTAATGCTAACCCTAAGCCTAACACTCTCCCTCACCCTAAAAGTCACCCTAACCCTAACGCTCACCCTCAGCCTCACCCTAACCCTAACTCTAACCCTAAACTTCAATCTCACCCTAACCCTAACCCTAACCATAAACCTAAACCTCACCCTAATATTAACCCTAAACCTCACCCTCACCCTAGCCCTCACCCTAACCGGAACCCTAACCCTAACCCTCATCCTAACCCTCAACCTAACACTAACACTCACCCTCACCCTCAACCTCAGTCTAAACCTAAGCCTAACCCTAACCCTAACCCTAAACATTACCCTCACCCTAACGATCACACTAACCCTAACCCTAACGGAACCCTAAATCTCACCCTAACACTAACCCTAATTCGAATCCTAAACCTAAGCCTCCCCCTAACTCTCACCTTAACCCTAACCCTAACACTAATACTAACCCTAACCCTCAACCTAACCCTCACCCTAAACCAAACGCTAATCCTAAACCTCAGCCTCACCTTACCCATAACTCTAACACTAAGCCAAATCCTAAACTTCACCCTAACCCAAACCCTAACCCTCATCCTCACCCTCACCTTAATTGTAAACCTAACAATAACCCTAACACTATTCCTAACCCTCACCCGAAACATAACAGTCACCCTAACTCAAACACTCACCATAACACTTTCCCTCACCCTAACACTAACCCTAACCCTAACCCTAACCCTCACACTAACGCAAACCCTAACCCTAACCCTAAACCTCAACCTAACCCTCACCCTCACCTTAACCCTAACACTAACGCTAACTCTAACCTAACCCTCACCCTAACCCTATATCTAACCCTCAACCTCAACCTCACCCTCACCCTAACCCTAACCGTAAACCCCACCCTAACCCTAACCCTCACCCTCATGCTCGGCCTAAGCCTAAGCCTAACCCTAAACCTAACCCTCACCCTAACCCTTACACTATCACTAACCCTAACTCTAACCCTAAACCTCACCCTCACCCTAACCCTAACTCTAACACTGACCCTAAACCTGAACCTCATCCTATCCCTAACCCTCACCCTCACCCTCAACATAACTGTAACCCTAACCCTAACAATAACCCTAACCCTAACCCTAAACCTAAACCTAACCCAAACCCTAATCCTAAACCTCACCCTCACCCTAACCCTAATCCTAACCCTAACCCTCATCCTAACCCTCCCCATAACTCTAACCCTTACCCTCAACCTAACCCTAACCCTCACCCTCACCCTCACCCTCAGCCTAACCCTAAGCCTAACACTAACCCTAACACTCACACTCACCCTAACCCTAACCCTAATCCGAATCCTAAACCTAAACCTAAAACTCACCCTCAACCTTAGCCTCACCTTAAGCCTAACTCTAATATTAATCCTAACCCTAACCCTGAACTTCAGACTCACCATAACCCTAATTCTAACCCTAAACCTCACTGCGACCCTAACCCTAACTCTAACCCTACCCATAAACCACATCCGAACCATAACCCTAACCCTCAATCTCACCCTCTTACTAACCATAACCCTAACCCTAATGCTAACAATAACGCTAACCCTAACCCTAATCCTAAACCTAAACCTCACCCTATCCCCAACCCTCACCCTAACACTTACCCTCACCCTAACACTAACCCTAACCCTAACACTAACCCTAAACCTCACCCTCACCCTAACCCTAACGCTAACCGTAACCATAATCCTAACCCTAACCCTAACCCTCACCCTAACTCTCACAGTAACCCTAACCCTAAAACTAACCCAAAACCACAACCTAACCCTCACCCTAACCCTAACTCTAACCCCAAACCTCACCCTCACCCTAACCTACACTCTAACCCTAATACTTACCCTCACCCTAACCCTCATACTCACCCTCACCCTAACCCTAATCCTAAACTTAGCCCTAACCATAACCCTCACCCTAACCCAAACCCTCACCCTAACACTTACCCTCACCCTAACCCTCAACCTTACCCTCACACTCACCCTCACCCTAACCCTAATCCTGAAACTAGCCCTATCCCTAAACCTCAAGCTAACCCTTACCCTCACCCTAACACTAACCCTAACACTAAACCTCACCATAACACTCCTCCTAACCATAAGTCTAACCCTAAACCTCACTCTCAAACTACCCCAACACTAACCGTAACCCTAAACCTCAACCTAAATGTCACACTAACCCTAACCCTCAACCTCATCCTCAACCTGTAACTCTTACTCTAACCCTAACAATAACCCTAACCCTAACGCTAACCCTCACCCTGATGCTCGGCCTAAGCCTAAGCCTAAGCCTAATCCTAACCCTAACCCTCACCAGAACCCTAACCCTAACACTAAACCTAACTCTAAGCGTAAACCTCACTCTCACACTAACCCTAACTCTAACCCTAACTCTAACCCTAACCCTAACCCGCAACCTAAACATACCCTCACCCTAACCCTAACCCTCACCCTGACACTTACCCTCACCCTAATACTCACCCTAACCCTAACACTAACCCTCACACTAACCCTAACAATCACCCTAACCCTAAACCTCAACCTAAACCTAAACTTAAACTTCACCCTCACGTTAGCCCTCACCCTAACCCTAATACTCATCCTCACCCTAAACCTCACACTCACCCTAACACTAATCCTCAATCTAACCCTCACCCACACCCTTCCCCTAAACCTAACCCTTACCCTTATCTTAACCCTCACCCTCAGCCTAAACCTAACCTTTACCCTTACCATCAACCTGACACTAATCCTCCCCGTAACCCTAAATCTCAGCCTATCCCTCACCTAATGGTAAACCTAACCATCACTTTAACCCTCACCCTCAACCTCAACCTCATGCTCAGCCAAACACTAAGCCTAAGCCTAAGCTAACCCTAACTCTCACCCTCACCCTAGCCCTTACGCTAACCCTAATCCTAACCCTAACACACACACTCAACCTCACCTTAAACCTAAACCTAACCCTAACCCTAAACCTCCCCCTAACTCTCACCCTAACACTAACCCTAAGACTAACCCTAACCCTAACCCTCAACCTAAACCTAACTCTAACCCTAAACCTCACCCTCACCTTAAACCTCACCCTAACCCTAAACTTAACCCTCAAACTAACACTAACCCTAAATCCAACCCTTAATTTCACCTTCACCCTCAAACTAACCCTAATCCTAACAGTATACCCCACACTAACTCTAACTCTAATCCTCACCCTCACCCTCACCCTCAGCCTAAGACTAAGCCTAAGCCTAACCCTAACCCTAACCTTCACACTTACCCTAACCCTAAACATAATTCTAAGCCTAACCCTAACACTCACCCTCACACTAAACCTCACCTTAACCCTAACACTAACATTAAGACTAATCCTAACCCAAATCCTCAACCTCACCCTAAACCTAACTCTAACAATAAACCTAACCCTGACCCGAACCCTAACCCTAAACCTAAACCTCACCTTAACCCTAACACAAACCCTCACCCTCAACCTAGCCCTCACACTAACCATAATCCAAACCCTAAACCTCATCCTAACCCTCCCCCTATCCCTAATCCTAACCCTCACCCTAACCCTAACTTTCTCACCCTCAACCTCACCCTCAGCCTAACCCTAAGCCTAACCATAAACCTAACCCTAACCCACACACTCACCCTCACCCTAACCCTAATCCTTACTCTAACTCTAACACTATCCCTCCCCCTAACTCTCCCCTAACCCTAAACCTAACACTAACCCTAACCCTAAACCTCAACCTAACCCTGACTCTTACCCTAAACCTCACACTCACCCTAACCCTAACTCTAACCCTAACCAAAACCCTAAAACTCACCCTAAAACTAACCTTAAACCACACCCTCACAGTAACCGTAAACATAAACCTTACCCTAACAACAACCCTAACTCTAATCCTAAGACTCAACATAACCCTAAAATTAACCCTAATAGTAAACCTCACCCTAACCCTCCCCTAACCCTAACTCTAACCCTAAACTTCACCCTCATCCTAAGCCTAACCCTAACCCTAAACCTCACCCTAGCCCTAACCCTCAGCAGCACCCTCACCCTCACTGTAACTCTAAACATAACCCTAATATTAACCCTAACCCTAACACTAACCATCACCCTAACCCTAATCCTAAAACCCAAACTCACCTTCAGCCTTACCCTAAGCCTAAGCCTAACCCTAACCCTAACCCTCACACTCACCGTCACCCTAACCCTAACCCTAACCCTAACACTATCCCTAAATGTCAACCTAACCCTCACCCTCACCCTAACCCTAACACTAAACCTAACCTTAATCCTCATCCTAACCCTCCCCCTAACCCTAACTCTAACCCTAAACCTTACCTTCACCCTAACCCTAACCCTAACCCTAAACCTCACCATAAACCTCACCCTAACCCTCACCGTCAATCTCACTGTAACTCTAACCCAAACCCAACAATAAGACTAACACTAATCCTAACCCTAACCCTAACACTAACCATAACCCTCACCCTCAGTTTCACCCTGACTGCAAACTTAACCCTTACCATAACACTAACAATAACCCTAACCGTAACTCTAAACCTAACCCAAACCATATCCCTTACCTGCTCCTAACCACCAACCTCACCCTCAGCCTAACCCTAATCCTAACAATAAACCTAACCCTAACCCTCACTGTAACCCAAAACCTAACCGTAACCCTAATCCTAACCAAAACACTAACCCTAAGCCCCTAACCCTAACCCTAACCTTAACCCTAACCCTAATCCTCACCCTCACCCTCATGCTTACCCAAACAATAACCCTAACCCTCACCCTAACCCTAACCCTAAGCCTAAACCTAACCCTAACCCTCACACTCACCCTCACCCTAACCCTAATCATAAACCTAACCCTATCCCTAACCCTAACCCTCACCCTAACCCTCACCCAACCCCTCAAACTAACCCTAATCCTAATCCTAAACCTCATCGTAAAGCTCACTCTAACCCTAACCTTAACACTCAAACTAACCCAAACCCTAAATCTAAACCTCACCCTAACCCTAAACCTAATCTGCACCCTCACCCCTACCCTCAACTTAACTCTAACCATAACAATAACCCTAACTCTAAACCTAAGCCTAACCCTCAAACTCACTGTAACTCTCACCCTAACCCTAACTCTAAACCAAACCCTAACGCTAACCATAAGCCTCACCCTCACTCTAGCCCTCACCCTAAACCTAATACTAACCCTAAACCTCATCCTAACCCTCAACCTAACCCTAAAACCCTAAATCTCACACTAACCTTAACCCTCAGTCTGACCCTCACGCTTGGCCTAAGCCTAAGCATAAGCCTAAGACTAACCCTATCCCTCACACTCACCTTCACCCTAAACATAACTGTAACACTAACCCTAACACTAACCCTCACACTAGCCCTCAACCTAATGCTAAATCTAACCCTACACCTCACCTTCACCTAACCCTAACTCTCACCCTCCCCCTCCCCCTAACACAAAGCCTAACCCTAACTCCAACCCTAACCCTAACACTAACCCTCACACTAACTCTCACCCTAACCCTAAACCTCACCCTAAACTTAACCCTCACCCTCAACCTAGCCCTCAACCTAACCCTGACGCTCATCCTCACCCGAAACCTCACACTAACCCTAACACTAATCCTCAATCTAACCTTCACCCTCACCCTAACCCTAAGACTCACCCTAAACGTAACCCTAACCTTCAGCCTAACCATCACCTTTACCCTTACCGTCACCCTCACGCTAATCCTCCACCTAAACCTAATCCTCATCCTAACCCTCATCCTAAGGGTCACCCCAACCATAACCTTAACCCTAACCCTCACCCTCTCACTCAGCCACAGCCTAACCCTAACCCTAAACTTAACTCTAACCCTAAGCCTCACCCTCAACCTAGCCCTCACCCTAGCCCTCAACCTAACCCTAATCCTAACCCTAACCCGCATCCTAACCCTTAACCTAACCAGAACCCTAACCATCATTCTAAACCTAATCCTCACCACCCAGTACACTCAGCCTAACCCTAAGCATAAATGAATCCTAACCCTAACCCTCACACTCATCCTCACTCTAAGCCTAATCCTAAAACTAACCCTATCCCTAATATTAAACCTCAACCTAACGGTCAACCTAACCACAAGCCTAACACTAACCCTAATCCTAACCCTCACCATAACCCTCACCCTAACCATAACCCTATCCCTAAAACCTCACCCTAACCCTGATCCTAATCCTCACCCTCACCCTCACTCTCACTGTAACTCTAATCCTAACCCTAACTATTACACTAACCCTAACACTAACCCTAACGCTGACCCTCAACCTAACCCTAAACCAAACCCTCACCTTAACACTAACCCTAACCCTAACCCTCACCCTCACGGTAACCCTAACCCTAAACCTCAGCCTGATGCTAACCCTAACCCTCATCCTCACTCTAGCCCTCACCCTAAACCTAATGCTAACCCTAAACCTCACCCTCGCCTTCACGCTCGGCCTAAGCCTAAGCCTAAGCCTAAGACTAACCCTGACCCTCACAGTCACCCTCAACCTAACTCTAACCGTAACCTTAACCCTAACCCTAACCCTCACACTAACCCTCACCCGAACGCTAACACTAACCCTAAACCTCACCCTCACCCTAACCCTAATCCTCACCCTCACCCTCACCCTCTGCCTAACATTAAGCCTAACATTAACCCCAACACTAACCCTAATACTAACCCTAACCCCCACCCTAACGCTCACCCTAAACCTAACCCTAACCCTAACCCTCACCCTCACCATAGCCCATACAGAAACCTAAGCCTAAGCCTAACCCTCAACCTAACCCTCACTCTAACCCTAAACCCAAATCTCACGCTAACCATAACCCTCACCCTCACACTCACCCTAAATCTAATCCTAACCCTAACCCTAAACATAACACTCACCCTCACCTTAACCCTAATCCTAATCCTAACACTAACCCTAACCGTAACCCTAACCCTAACCCTCACCCTAACCCTAACTCTAACCCTCAACCTCACCCTCACCCTAACACTAACCCTAACCCTAATACTAAACCTCACTCTAAACCTAAACCTTACCCTAACACTTACCCTCATCTTAAAACTAACACTAACCCTAACACTAACCCTCACTTTAACACTAAACTTCACCCTAAACCTAAACCGCACCCTAACCCTAACTCTAACCCTCAACTTCACCCTAGTGATCACGCTAACCCTAACCCTCATCCTCACCCTAAACCTCACACTAACCCTAACACTAATCCTCAGTCTAACCCTCACCCTGACGCTAACCCTAAACCACACCCTTACCATAATCCTCACCTTCAGCCTAACCCTCACCTTTTCTCTTACAGTCACACTAACCATAATCCTCACCCTCACCCTAGCCATAACCCTAAACCGAATTCTCACCCTAACCCTCATCCTAACCCTGACCCTAACCCTAACCCTAACCCTAACTGTCACCCTCACCAAAACCCTTACACTAAACCTCACCCTAACCCTAACCCTAACCCTCACCCTAACCCTAACTCTCACCATCACCCTCACCCTCAACGTAACCCTAACCCTAACCCTAAACGTTACACACTCCCTAACCCTAAACCTAACCCTAACCCTAAATTTAATCCTAATAGTAACCATAACCCAAAGCCTCAACCTCACCCTAACCCTCACTTTAACCCTAACCCTAACACTAACCCTAACCCTAACCCTCACCCTCAGTCACATCCTAACCCTAACTCTAACCCTAAACCTCACGCTCATCCTAACCCTAACCATAAACCTAAACCTCATCCTAACCCTAACCCTAAACCTCACCCTCACCCTAGCCCTCACCCTAACCCTAATCCTAATCCTAACCCTCATCCTAAACCTCCCCCTAACCCAACCCTAAACATCACCCTAACCCTAACTCTCACCCTCAAACTCACCATCAGCCTAAGCCTAAGCCTAACCCTAAACCTAACCCTAACACACACAATCACCTTCAGCTTTACCCTTATCCTAACCCTAAACCTAACCCTAACCCTAAGCTTCGCTCTAACTCTCACCCTAACCATAACCCTAACACTAACCTAACCCTAATCCTCAACCTAACCCTCCCCTAACCCGAACTCTAATCCTAAACCGCACCCTCACCCTAAACCTAACTCTAACCCTAACTGAAACACTAAACCTCACCCTAACCCTAAAACTAACCCTCACCCTCACCCTCACCTTAACCTTAACCCTAAACCTAACCCTAACAATAACCCTAAACATAATGCAAACCCTCACTCTAACCATAACCCTCATCCTAACCCAAACCCTCACCCTAACACTTACCCTCACACTAACACTAACCCTAACGCTAAAACTAACCCTGACACTACCCCTAACCCTAAACCTAACCCTAAACTTCCACCTAACCCTCACCCTTACCCTATCCTTAACACTATCCCTAACCCTAAACCTCACTGTCACTCCCCTTAACCCTATATCTAACTGTAAACCTAACCCTCGCCTTAATCCAAAACCCCACCCTAACCATAACACTAATCCTCACCCGCACCCTCAACCTCACCTTAACTCTAACCCTAACCATACCAAAAACACTAACCCTAACCCTAGCCATCACTCTAACCCTAATCCTCACCCCCACCCTCAGCCTCACGCTCACCTCAAACTTAACCCTAACCATAACACTAACAATAACCCTAACCCTAACCGTAATCCTCA
The DNA here is from genome assembly GCF_024711535.1 of Dipodomys merriami. Classification (NCBI taxonomy): domain Eukaryota; kingdom Metazoa; phylum Chordata; class Mammalia; order Rodentia; family Heteromyidae; genus Dipodomys; species Dipodomys merriami. The sequence goes on from NW_027203449.1 coordinate 941,884, forward strand.
CCCCCATACTCATCCTCAGCCTAAACCTAAGCCTAAGCCTAACCCTAACCCTAATCCTCACCCTCACACCAGCCCTCAACCTAACCCTAACACTCATCCTCACTCTAAACCTCACCCTAACCCTAACACTAATACTCAATCTAACCCTCACCCTCACCCTAACCCTAACCATAACACTCACCCTAACCCTAACCTTCACCATTACCGTAACTCTTGCACTCAGACTAAACCTCATGTTTACCCTTACCGTCACCCCCACCCTAACCCTCACACTAAACCTCACCCTCACCCTATTCCTCAACCTAACCCTAACTCTACCCCTAAACCTCACCCTCACCCTAACCCTAACTCTAACCCTAAACCTAACACTAAAACTCACCCTAACTCTAACCCTAACCCTCACCCTAACCCTAAACCTCACCCTCACCCTCAGCCTCAGCCTAACCCTAAGCCTCACCATAAACATATCCCAAACACACACACTCACCCTCACCCTAACACTAATCCTAACCCTAACCCAAACCCTAAACCTCCCCTTAACTCTCACCCTAACCCTAACCTTAACACGAACATTAACCCTAACCCTCAACCTAACCCTCACCCTAACCCTAACTCTAACCGAAACCTCACCCTCACCCTAAACCTAACTCTAACACTAACCCAAAACCTAAAACTCACCCTAACCCTAACCCTAACCCTCATCCTCACCCTCACCGTAACCATAACCCCAAACCTAAACCTAAGAATAACCCTAACATTATTCCTAACCCTCACCCTAACACTTACCGTCACCCTAACACTAACACTAACCCTCCCTCTAACCCTCACCCTATCCCTGTATCGAACCCTCAACCTCACCCTCACCCTAACCCTAACCCCTAACCCCACCCTAACCCTAAAGCTAACCCTCACCCTTTGCTCGGCCTAAGACTAACCCTAAGCCTAAGCTTAAAACTAAACCTAAACATCACCCTAACCCCAACAATAACGCTAAACCTAACTCTAATCCTAAACTTCAACCTCACCTTAACCCTAACTCTAACCCTAACCCTAAACCTAAACCTCACCCTAACCCTAACCCTCACCCTCACCCTCACCCTCACCCTCACCGTAAACGTAACCCTAACCCTAACCCTAACAATAACCTTAACCATAACCATAACCTTCATCCTAACCTTAACTTTCACCATAACAATAACCCTCACCCTAACATTAACCCTCACCCTAACACTAACCCTAAACCTAACACTAACCCTCACACTAACCCTCACCATCACACTAATCCTAAACGTCACCCTGATCCTAACCCTCACCCCAAACCTAGCCCTCAACCTAACGCTAACCCTCATCCTCACCCTAAACCTCACACTAACTCTAACACTAATCCTCAACCTAAACCTAACCCACACGCTAACCCTAACCCTCACCCTTACCTTACCCCTCACTCTCAGCCTAACCCTCAACTTTACCCTTACCGTCACCTTTAACCTAACCCTCACCGTAACCCTCACCCTAACCCGAATCCTCATCCTAACCCTCACCCTAATGATAACCCCAAACATTACCCTAACCCTAACCCTCACGCTCACCCTCAGCCTCAGCCTAACACCAAGCCTAAGCCTAAACCCAACCTTAACCCTCACCCTCACCCGAACACTAATCTTAACCCTAACCCTCATCCTTACCCTTAACCTAACCATAAACCTAACCAACTTTCTATACCTAGTCCTCATCCCCATACCATACCTTCAGCAAAACCCTAAGCCTAAGCCGAACCCTAACCCTAGCCATCACACTCACCCTCACCGTAAACCTAATCCTAAACATAACGCTAACCCTAACATTAAACCTCAACTTAACCCTCACCCTAACCATAATACTAACACTGACCCTAACCCTAACGCTCACACTAACCCTCCCCCTAACAAGAACTCTAACCTTAAACCTCACCCTCACCCTAACAATAACCCTATCCCTAAACCTCACCGTAAACCTGATCCTAACTCTCACCCTCACCCTCACTATCACAGTAACTCTAAACATAACCCTAATCCTAACCTTCACCCTCACCCTAACCCTAACACTAACACTCACCCTAACCATAACCCTCTCCCTCACTGTAAACCTAACCCTAACCCTAACCCTAAACCTCACCCTAACCCTAACAATAACACTCACCCTCACCCTAGAGCTCACCCAAAACTTAATTGTAACCTTAACCCTCATCCAAACCCTAACCCTCACCCTAACCCTAACCCTAAAACTAACCCTAACCCTAAACCTCACCCTATTCCTCACCCTAACCCTAACTGTAACCCTAAACCTCACCCTCACTCTAACCCTAACCCTAAACCTCACCCTCACCCTAGCCCTCAACCTAACCCTAATGCTAACCTTAACCCTCATCCTAACACTCACCCTAACCCTAAACCTAACCCTCACCCTAACCCTAACCCCCACCCTCAAACTCACCCTTAGCCTAACCCTAAGCCTAACCCTAAACCTAACCCTAACCCACACACTCACCCTCACTCTAACCCTAAACCTAAAACTAACCCTAACCCTAACCCTCACCTTCACCTTAGCATTCACCCTAACCCTAATCCTAATCCTAACCCAAACTCTAACCATAACCCTAACCCTAAACCTCACCCTAAACCTAACACTATCCCTCACCCTCACTGTAAGGGTAACCCTAACCCTAACCCTAACAATAACCGTAACCCTAACTCTAACCCTCACCCTAAACTTAACACTCACCCTAACCCTAACCCTCACCCTACCACTTACCCTCACCCTTATCTTAACCCTCAGCCTTAGCCTAATCCTCACATTTAGGCTTACCATCACACTCACCCTAACCCTAATTCTAACCCTCTCTCACACCCTAACCCTCACCCTCATCTTCCCCCTAAACCTCACAATAACCCTAACCCTAATCCTTAATCTAACCCTCACCCTAATCCGAAACCTAACCCTTACTCTAACCCTAAACTTAAACCTAAACCACACCCTTATCTTAACCCTCACCCTCAGACGAAACCTCACCTTTACCCTTACCATCATCCTCACCCTAACCCTCCCCCTAAACCTAAACCTCATCCTAAAACTCACCCTAACAGTAAACCTAACCATCAGACTAACCCTAACCCTCACCCTCAACCTCAAGCTCAGCCGAACCCTAAGCCTAAGCCTAACCCTTACCCTAAACCTCACCCTCTCCCGAGCCCTCAACCTAACCCTAAATCCTAAACCTAAGCCTCATCCTAACCCTCACCCTAAGCCTAAACCTAACAATCACCCTAACCCTAATCCTCACGCCCACACTCACCCTCAGCCTAACCCTAAGCCGAAGCCTAACACTAACCCTAACACTCTCACTCACCCTCACCCTAACCCTAATCCAAATCCTAACCCTACCCTAACACTTAACCTCAACCTAACCCTCACCCTAACCTGAACCCTAATATTAACCCTAACTCTAACCCACGAACTAACCCTCTCCCTAACCCTAAATCTAACCATAAACGTCACCCTAAACATAACCCTACCCCTACCCCTAACACCAAACCTCACCCTCACCCTCACAATAACCCTCACCCTCACTATAACTCTAACCCTCACCCTAGCCCTCACCCTAACCCTATTCCTAACCCTAAACCTTATCCTAACCCTCACCCTAACCCTAACCCTCACCCTCATGCTAGGCCTAAGCCTAAGCCTAAGCCTAACTCTAACCGTAACCCTAACCCTAACCCTAACCCAAACACTAACCCTAACTCTAATCCTAAATCTCACTCTCACCTTAACCCTAACTCTATCCCTAACCCTAAACCTAAACCTCACCCTGACCCTCACCGTTACCATAACCGATACCCTAACCCTAACAATAACCCTAACTCTAACCCTAACCCTCACAATAAACATAAACCTCACACTAAACCTAACCCTCACCCTAACACTTACCCTCACCCTAACACCTACCCTAACACTAGATAACCCTCAAACTAACCCTAACCATCACCCCAAACTTAAACCTGACCCTAACCCTAACTCTAACCCTCACCTTCACCCTAACCCTCAACCTAACCCTAACCCTCCTCCTCACCCTAAACCTCACCCTAACCCTAACACTAATCCTCAATCTAACCCTCACCCTCACCCTACCCCTCCCCCTAACACTCACCCTAACCCTAACTCTCACCATTACCGTAACTCTCACCCTCAGCCTAAACCTCACGTTTACCCTTACCTTCACCCCCACCCAAACCCTCACCGTAACCATAACCCTCTCCCTAACCCTCACCCTAACCATAACCCTAACCCTCACCCTAACCCTAACTCTACCCCTAAACCTAACCCTCAACCTAACCCTAACTCTAACCCTAACCCTAACACTAAACCTCACCCTAACCCTAACCCTCACCCTAACCCTAAACCTTAACCGTAACCCTAATCCTAAGCCTAACCATAAACCTATCCCTATCACACACACTCACCCTCACCTTAACACTAATCCTAACCCTAACCCTAATCCTAACCCTCTTTTTAACTCTCACTCTAACCCTATCCTTAACACAAACACTAACCCTAACCCTCAACCTCACCTTCACTCTAACCCTAACCCTAAACCCCAACCTAACACTAACCCTAACCCACACCCTCATTCTTAGCCTAAACCTAAGCCTAAAACTAACCCTAAACCTCACCCTAACCCCAACAATAACACTAAACCTAACTCTAACCCTAAACCTCACCTCAACCCTAACCCTAACTCTAACCCTAACCCTAAAGGTAAACCTCACCAACCCTAACCCTTCACCTCACCCTCACCCTCTCTGTAACCGTAAGCCTAACCCTAACCCTAACAATAACCCTATCCCTAACCTTAACCCTCATCCTAACCATAACCTTCACCTTAACACTAACCCTCACCCTAACACTTACCCTCACCCTAACACTAACCCTAAACCTAACACTAACCCTCACACTAACCCTAACCATCACCCTAACCCTAAACCTCACCCTAACCCTAACCCTAATCCTCACCCTAAATCTCAAACTAACCCTAACCCTAATCCTCAATTTAACCCTCATCCTCACCCTAACCCTAACCCTCACCCTCAGCCTAATCCTCACCGTTACACTTACCGTCACCCTCACCCTAAACCTCTCTCTAACCCTAACCCTCACCCTCACCCTCAGCCTCAGCCTAAACTTAAGCCTAAGCCTAAACCTAACCTTAACCCTCACCCTCAACCTAGACCTCACCAGAACCCAAATTCGAACCCTAAACCTCATCCTAACCTTAACCTAACCATAAACCTAACCAACATTCTAAATCTAATCCTCATCCCCCACCCATACTCTCAGCTTAATCCTAAGCCTAAGCTGAACCCTAACCCTCACACTCACCCTCATCGTAAACCTAATCCTAAAGGTAACCCTAACCCTAACATTAAACATCAACCCAACCTTCACCCTAACCCTAACTCTAACCCTAAACTTCACCCTCACACTAACCATAACCCTAAACCTAAACCTCACCCTAAACCTGACCCTAAACCTCAGCCTCACCCTCACCCTCACTGTAACTCTAACCCTAACCCTAATCCTAACCCTCACCCTCACCCTAAACCTAAACCTAACCCTCACCCTAACCCTAACCTTCATCCTCACCGTAACCCTAACCCTAACCCTAACCCTAAACCTCACCCTAACCCTAACAATAACACTCACCCTCACCATAGCCCTCACACTAAACCTAATTGTAAACCTAACCCTCATCCCAACTCTCACTCTAACCCTAACCCTAACCATCAACCTAACCCTAAACCTAATTCTAACCCTCAACCTAACTCTAACCCTGACCACAATGTAACCCTAAACCTAACCCTCACCCTAATCCTAACCCTAATCCTCACCCTCATGTTGGGCGTAAGCCTAAGCCTAAGACAAAGACTAAGCCTAACCCTAACCCTCATCCTAACCCTAACCCTAAATCTAACCCTAACTCCAACCCTAAACCTCAACCTAAACCTAACCCTAACACTAATCCTAACCGTAAACCTAAACCCTATCCCTCAGCTTAACCCTAAATTTAACCCTAAACCTCACCCTCACCCTAAACCTAAACCTAACCGTAACTCTAACCCTCACCCTCAACCTAACACTCAACTTAACCCTAACCCTCATCCTCACCCTAAACCTCACCCTCACCCTAGCCCTCACCCTAGCCCTCACACTAACCCTAATTCTAACCCTAACCCTCATACTAACCCTTAACCTAACCAGAACCCTAACCATCATTCTAAACCTAATCCTCATCCCCACACATACACTCAGCCTAACCCTAAGCCTAAATGAACCCTAACCCTAACCCTCACACTCACCCTCACCGTAAACCTAATCCTAAAACTAACCCTATCCATAATTTTAAACCTCAACTTAACACTCAACCTAACCCCAAGCCTAACATTAACCCTAATCCTAACCCTCACCCTAACCCTCCCCCAAAGCATAAAACTTATCCTAAACCTCACCTTCACCCTAACCATAACCCTATCCCTAAACCTCACCCTAACTCTTATCCTAATCCTCACCTTCACCCTTACCCTCACTGTAACTCTAACCCTAACCCTAACTATTACACTAACCTAACCCTAACCCTGACTCTCACCCTAACACTAACCCTAACCCAAACCCTCACCTTAACCCTAACCGTAAACCTAACCCTCACCCTCACCGTAACCATAAACCTAAACCTCATCCTAACGCTAACCTTAACCCTCATCCTCATTCTAGCCCTCACCCTAAACCTAATGCTAACCCTAAACCTCACCCTCACCTTCACGCTCGGCCTAAGCATAAGCCTAAGCCTAAGACAAACCCTGACCCTCACACTCACCCTCATCCTAACCCTAAACGGAAGCCTAACCCTAACCCTAACCCTCACATGAACACTAACTCTAACCCTAAACCTCACCCTCACCCTAACCCTAAACCTCACCCTCACCCTCAACCTCTGCGTAACATTAAGCCTAACCCTATCCCCAACCCTAACCCTAATACTAACCCTAACCCGTACCCTAACGCTCACCCTAACCCTAACCCTAACCCTCACCCTCACCGTAGCCTATGCCAAAATCCTAAACCAAAGCCTAACCCTCACCCTAACCCTCACTCTAACACTAACCCCAACACTCACCCTAACCATAACCTCACCCTCAACCTCACCCTAAATCTAATCCTATTCCTAACCCTAACCCTAACACTCACCCTCACCTTAACCCTAATCCTAATCCTAACCCTAACTGGCAACCTCACCCCCACACTAAATTCCACCCTAACCCTCACCCTCAAACTAATCCTAACCCCAACCCTAATCATAAACCTCACCCTAAACCTAAACCTTACCTTAACACTTACCCTCAGCTTAAAACTAACACCAACCCTAACCCTAACCCTCACACTAACGCTAACCATCACCCTAAACCTAAACCACACCCTAACCCTAACCGTAACCCTCAACTTCACCCTTGCCCTCACCCTAACCCTAACCCTCATCCTCACCCTAAACCTCACACTAACCCTAACACTAATCCTCAATCTAACCCTCACCATCACCCTAACCGAAACCTCACCCTTACCATAACCCTCATCCTCAGCCTAACCTCACCTTTTCTCTTACAGTCACCCTCATCCTAACCCTCACCCTAAACCATAACCCTCATCCTATCCCTCACCCTAACCTTAACCCTAAACATCAACCTAAACCTAACCTTCACTTTCAAATTCAGCCTCAGCCTCATCCTAACCCTAAGCCTAAACCTAACCCCGAAATTAACACTCACCCTAGCCCTCGCCCTAACCCTAATCCTAACCCTAACCCTCATCCTAACCCTCAACCTAACCTTAACCAGAACCATCACTCATCCCTACACTCACCCTCAGCCTAACCCTAAGCCTAAGCCTAACCCTCAGCCTAACCCTCACACTCAGCCTCACCTTAACCTTAATCCTAAACCTAAACCTAACCCTAAACCCAAACTTAACCCTCACACTAACGCTAACCCTAACCCTAACCCTCACCCTCACCTTAGTCCTCAACCTAACCCTCACCCCAAACCTAACCCTCACCCTCACCGAAACATGAACCCTAACCCTCACGCTAACCCTAACCCTAACCCTAAACTTAATACTAACCTAATACTAACCTAAACCTAACCCTCACCCTCACCGAAACATGAACCCTAACCCTCTCCCTAACCCTACCCCTAACCCTAACCCTAATACTAACACTCATCCTCACCCTAGACCTCACCCTAACCCTAATTGTAACCCTAACCCTCATCCTAACCCTCACCCTAACCGTAACTCTAACCCTCAACCTAACCCTAAACCTAATTCTAACCCTCAACCTAACCCTAACCCTAACCCTCACCGTAACCTAACCATAACCCTCACCCTAACCCTAAACCTAACCCAAACCCTAAACCTCACCCTAAGTATCAACCTAACCCTCACTCTCACCCTATCCCTCATCCTAAACCAAATCCTAACCCTAACCCTCATGCTAACCATCACCCTCACCCTAACACTCACATTAAACCTAGCCCTAATCCTAACCCTCAACATAACCCTAACACTCACCCTCACCATAACCCTAACGCTAACACTCTCCCTATCCCTAAACTTAATTCTAACTCTAAACCTCACCTAACCCTAACACTAACACTCACCCTCATGCTAGACCTCATCCTAACTCTAATCCTAACCCTAACCCTAACCCTAAACCTCACACTCACCCTCACCTTAACACTAGTCCCAATCCTAACCTTAACCCTAGCCTCACCCTCACCCTAAACCTCACCCTAACCCTAACCCTATCACTAACCCTAACCCTAAATATAACCCTAACCCTCACCCTCAACCTAGCCCTCAACCTAACCCTAACACTCATCCTCACCCTAAACATCACACTAACATCAATACTAATCCTCAATCTAACCTTCACCCTCACCCTAACCCTAAGCTTCACCCTGACCGTAACCCTCACCTAACCCTCAACTTTACCCTTACCATCACCCTCGCACTAACCCTCACCATAACTCTAATCCTCATTCTATACCTCACCCTAAAGATAACCCCAACCATCACCCTAAACCTAACCATCACCCTCACCCTCAGCCTCAGCCTAATCCTAAGCATAAGCCTAACCCTAACCCTAACCCTCACCCTCACCCTAGCCCTCATCCTAACCCTAATTCTAACCCTATCCCTCATCCTAACACTTAACCTAACCAGAAACCTAACCATCATTCTAAATCTAATCCTCATCCCCACCCATACACTCAGCCTACCCCTAAGCCTAAACGAACCCTAACCCTAACCCTCACAGATATCCTCACCGTAAACCTAATCCTAAACCTAACCCTAACCCTAATATTAATCCTCAAACTAACCCTCACCCTAACCCCAAGCCTAACACTAACCCTAAACCTAACCCTACCCGAAATCCTAACTCTAACCCTAAACCTCACCCTCACCCTAACCATAACCCTTACCCTAAACTTAACACAAACCTGATCATAACCCTCACCCTCACCCTCACTGTAACTCTAACCCTAACCCTAACTATTACACTAACCCTAACCCTTACCCTGACCCTCACCCTAACCCTAACCCTAACCCAAACCCTCACTATAACCTTAACCCTAACCCTAACCCTCACTGTAACCCTAACCCTAAACCTCAACCAAACGCTAATCCTAACCCTCATACTCACTCTAGCCTTCACCATAACACTAATTCTAACCCTAAACCTCACCCTCACTTTCACGATCGGCCTAAGCCTAAGCCTAAGCCTAAGACTAACCCTGGCCCTCACAATCACCCTCAAACTAACCCTAACCCTAACCCTATCCCTAACCCTAACTCTCACACTAACCCTCACCTGAACGCTAACTCTAACCCTAAACCTCACCCTCACCCTAACCCTAAACCTCACCCTCACGCTCACCCTCTACCTAACATTAAGACTAAACCTAACCCCAACCCAAAACCTAATACTAACCCTAACCCCCAGCCTAAGGCTCACCCTAACCCTAACCCTAACCCACACCCACAACATAGCCCATACCAAACACTAAGCCTAAGCCTAACCCTCACCATAACCCTCACTCTAACCCTAACCCCAAGACTCACCCTAACCATAACCCTCATCCTCACCCTCACTCTAACTCTAATCCTAACCCTAACCCTAACCATAACTCTCACCTCACCTTAACCCTAATCCTAATCTTAACCCTAACACCAATCCTCACCCCCACCCTAAATCTCACCCTAACCCTAACTCTAACCCTAACCCTAACCCTCACCCTAACCCTAACTCTAACCCTTAACATCACCCTCACCCTAACCCTAACCCTAACCCTAATCGTAAACCTCACCCTAAACCTAAACCTTACCCTAACACTTAATCTCACCTTAAAACAAACATTAAACCTAAAAATAACCCGCACACCAACGCTAACCATCACCCTAAACCTAAACCTCACCCTAACCCTGAGCTTAACTCTCAACTTCACCCTAGCCCTGACCCTAACCCTAACCCGAACCCTAAACCTCACACTCACCCTGTTACCCAAATCCTAATCCTAACCCTAAGCCTAACCCTCACCCTCACCCTAAGCCTCACCCTATCCCTAATTCTAACACTAACCCTAAACCTAACGCTAGCCCTCAGCCTCACCCTAACCCTAACTCTAACCCTAAACCTCACTCTCAACATTACCGTAACCCTAACCATAACTCTAAATCTCACCCTAACAATAAACATAAACCTCACCCTCACCCTAGCTCTCACCCTAATCCGAATCCTCAACTTAACCCTCATCCTAACCCTCACCCTAACACTCACCCTAACCCTCACTCTCACCCTCACCCTAACCCTAAACCTAACCCTAACCCACACCCTAACCCTAACTGTTACCCTCACTCTCACCCTTACCCTAACCATCACCCTAACCCTAAACTTATCCCGAACCCGAACTCTCACCCTAACCCTAAACCTAATCATCACCCTAACCCTCACCCTCACCCTCACCCTCAGCCTAACCGTAAGCCTAACCCTAACACTAACCCTAAATGTTACCCTCACCCTAACCCTAACCCTAACACTAAACCTCACCCTAACCCTAAACGTAAACCTAATACTAACCCTAACCCTAAACCTCAACCTCACCCTAACCCTCACCTTAACCCTAACCCTAACACTAACCCTAACACTATCCCTCACCCTCAGCCTCATCCTAATCATAACTCTAACCCTAAACCTCACCCTCATCCTAACACTAACCCTAACCCTAAACCTCATCCTAAACCTAACACTAAACCTCACACTCAACCTAGCCCTCACCCTAACCCTAATCCTAATCCTAATCCTCATTCTAACCCTCCCCCTAACCCTAACACTAACCCTCACCCTAACCCTATCCCTCACCCTAAACCTCACCCTCAGCCTAACTGTAAGCCTAACCCTAAACCTAACCCTAACACACAAACAATCACCTTCAGGTTTACCCTAATCCTAACCCTAAACCTAAGCCTAAACCTAAGCCTCTGCCTAACTATCACCCTAACCATAACCCTAACACTAACCCTAACCCTCAACCTAACCCTCACACTAACACTAAACCTAATCCTAAACCTCACCCTCACCCTAGACCTAAATCTAACCCTAACTGAAACACTAAACCTCACGCTAACCCAAAACCTAACCCTCACCCTCACCCTCACCTTAACCTTAACCCTAAACCTAACCCTAACAATAACCCTAACCGTAATCCTAACCCTCACTCTAACCATAATCCTAACCCTAACCCAAACCCTCACCTAACACTTACCCTCACACTAACACTAACCGTAACCCTAAAACTAACCCTCACACTAACCCTAACCCTAACCCTAACCCTAAATTTCAACGTAACCCTCAACCTCACCCTAACCCTAACACTAACCCCAACCCTAAACCTCACCGTCACTCTCCCCCTAACCCTATATCTAACTGTAAAACTCACCCTCACCCTAACCCTAAACCCCTCCGTAACCCTAACCCTAATCCTCACCTGCACCCTCAACCTCACCTTAACTCTAAACCTAACCCTAACAATAACACTAACCCTAACCCTAATCATTACTCTAACCGTAATCCTCACCCCACCCTCAACCTCACCCTAACCTCAAACTTAACCCTAACCATAACACTAAAAATAACCCTAACCCTAACCCTAACCGTAATCCTCACCCCCACCCTCATCCTCAGCCTAACCCTAAGCCTAACCCTAACCCTAACCCTCACGTTCACCCCAGCCCTCAACCTAACCCTAACCCTCATCCTCAATCTAAACCTCACCCTAACCCTAACATTATTCCTTAATCTAACACTCACCCTCAACCTACCCCTAACCCTAAAACTTACTCTAAACCTAACCTTCAACATTACCATAACTCTCACCCTCAGCCTAACCCTTATGTTTACCCTTACCGTCAACTCAACCCTAAACCTAACCCTAACCCTAATCCTAACCCTAACTCTCACCCTGACCCTAACTCTACCCCTAAACCTCACCCTCAACCTAACCCTAACTCTAAACCTAACCCTAACACTAAACCTCACCCTAACCCTAACCCTAACCCTCACTCTAACCCTAAACCTCAACCTCACCCTTAGCCTCAGCCTAACCCTAAGCCTCACCATAAACTTATCCCTAACACACACTCACCCTCACCCTAACACTAATCCTAACCCTAACCCTAACCCTAACCCTCCCCTTAACTCTTACCCTAACCCTAACCTTAACACGAACACTAAACCTAACCCTCAACCTAACACTCACCCTAACCCTAACTAACGGAAACCTCACCCTCACCCTAACCCTCATTCTAACACTAACCCGAACACTAAACCTCACCCTAACACTAACCCTAACCCTCACACTCACACTCACAGTAACCGTAACCCTAAACCTGACCCTAACAATAACCCTAAAGCTAATCCTAACCCTCACCCTAACCATAACCGTCACCCTAACCCAAACCCTCACCCCAACACTTACCCTCACCCTAACACTAACTCTAACCCTAACACTTACCCTCCCACTAACCCTAACCCTAACTCTAACCATAAACCTCATCTAACCCTCACACCCACCCTAAACCTAAAACTAGCCATATTCCTATCCCTTAACCTAACACTCCCCCTAACCCTATATCTAACCCTAAACCTCACGCTAACCCTAACTCTAAGCCTAAGCCTAAAACTAAACCTAACCCTAACCCTAACCCTAACCGTAAGCCTACCCCCAAACCACACACTCAAGCTCAGCCTAAACCTAAGCTTAACCCTAACCCTAACCCTAACCATCACATTAACCCTAACCCTATCCCTAACCTTAACACTAAACCTAACCCTAATCCTCAGCCTCACCCTCAACCTAAACCAAAACCTAACCCTAACCCTCACCGTAAACCAAAGCCTAACGCTAACCCTAACCCTCACACACACCCTCACCCTAACCCTAATCCTAAACCTAACCCTACCCCTAAAGCTAACCCTCATATTAACCCTCAGCCTAGCCCTCACCCTAACCCTAATCGTAACCCTACAACTAATCCTAACCCTCCCCCTAACCCTAACCCTAACACTAAACCTAACCATAACCCTCAACCTCAGCCTGAACCTAACCCTAACTCTAAACCTAAACCTGCCCCTACACCTAACCCTAACCCTAACCCCCACCCTAACACTAAACCTCACCCTCACCCTCAACCTCAGCCTAACCCTAAGCCTAACCCTAACCCTAAACTTAACCCTAACATACACACACACCCTCACGCTAACTCTAATCCTAACCCTATCCCTAACCCTAACCCTCCCCCTAACTCTCACCGGAACCCTAACCATAACACTAACCGTAAACCTAAACTTCAACCTAACCCTCACCCTAACCCTAACTCTAACCCTAAACCTCACCCTCACCCTAAACCTAACTCTAACCCTAACCCAAACCCTAACCCTCACCCTAACCCTACACCTAACCATCAAAATAACCCTAAACCTCAACCCCACCCTCATCTTCAGCCTAACCCGAAGCCTAAGCATAACCCTAACCGTAATCCTCACATTCACCCTCACCCTAACCCTAATCCTAATCCTAAACCTAACCATAAACCTAAACCTTAACCTCAACATAACTATCACACATAACCATAACCCTAACCCTAACCCTAACACTAACCCACGATCTAACCCTCCCCCTAACCCTAATCTAACCCTAAACCTCACCCTCACGCTAACCCTAACCCTAAACTTCATCCTAACTCTAAATGTCACCCTAACCCTCACCCCCACCCTCAACTTAACTCTAACCATAACCTTAACAATAACACCAATCCTAACCCTAAACCTAACCCTCATGCCAACCCTAGCCCTAATCCTCACACTCACCCTCACACTAACACTAATCCTAAACCTAACCATAAACCTAACCCTTAATCTCAACCTAACTGTCACCCTAACCTTAACCCTAACACTAACCCTAACACTAACCCACGAACTAACCCTCCCCTTAACCCTGAATCTAACCCTAAACCTCACCCTCACCCTAACCCTAATCCTAACCCTAACCCTCACCCTCACCCTCACCGTAACTCTAACCCTAACCCTAACAATATCACTAATCTTAACACTAAACCTAACCCAACAACAACCCTAATCCTAAAACTCACCCTCACCCAAAACCTAATAATAACCCTAACCCTCACCCTAACCCTAAACTTCATCCTCACTGTAAACCTAATGCTCATTCAAACCCTTACCCTAACTCTAACCCTAACCATAAACCTCACCCTAACACTAACCTTAACACTCACCCTCGCCCTGGCCCTCACCCTAAACCTAAACCTAACCCTAATCCTCAACCTAGCCCTCACCCTAACCCTAACCCTCACCGTCACCCTAAACCTAACACTCAACCTAACCCTAACCTTCACGCTCACCGAAAATGTAACCCTAACCCTAACCCTAACAATAACCCTAAGCCTAACACTCACCTAACCATAACCCTCACCCTAATCCTAACCCTCACCCTAACTCTAACTCTAACCCTCACCCTCACCCTAACCCTAACCCTCATCCTCACCCTAAACCTCACACTAACCCTAACCCTAACACTTACCCTAACACTAAACTTAACCCTAACCCACACCCTTATCTTAACCCTCAACCTCAGCCTAAACCTCAACTTTACCCTTACCATCATCCTCACCCTAACCCTCCCCCTAACCCTAAACCTCATCCAAAAATTCACCCTAACAGTAAACCTAACCATCACCCTAACCCTAACCCTCACCCTCAACCTCAAGCTCAGCGTAACCCTAAGCCTAATCCTAACCCTTACGCTAACCCTCAGCCTCTCCCTAGTCCTCACCCTAACCCTAATCCAAACCCTAACCCTCATCCTAACCCTCACCCTAAGCCTAAACCTAACAATCACCATAACCCTAATACTCACGCCCACACTCACCCTCAGCATAACCCTAAGCGGAAGCCTAACCCTAACTCTAACACTCACACTCACCCTCACCCTAACCCTAATCCGAAACCTAACCCTACCCCTAAAACTTAACCTCAACCTAACCCTCACCCTAACCTTAACCCTAATATTAACCCTAACCCTAACCCACGAACTAACCCTTTCCCTAACCCTAAATCTAACCATAAACCTCACCCAAACACTAACCCTAAACCTACCCCTAACACTAAACCTCACCCTCACCCGAATCCTAACCCTCACCCTCACTGTAACTCTAAACCTCACCCTAGCCCTCACCTTAACCCTATTCCTAACCCTAAACCTCATCCTAACCCTCACCCTAACCCTAATATTCACCTTCATGGTAGGCCTAAGCCTAAGCCTAAGCCTAAGCCTAACCCTAACCATAACCCTCACCCTAACCCTAACACAAACACTAACCCTAACTCTAACCCTAAACCTCACTCTCATCCTAACTCTAACTCTAACCCTAACCCTAAACCTAAAGCTCACCCTAACCCTAACCCTAACCCTCAGCCTTACCCTCACTGTTCCCATAACCGATACCCTAACCCTAACAATAACCCTAACCCTAACCCTAACACTCACCCTAAACATAACCCTCACCCTAACCCTAAAACTCACCCTAACACTTACCCTCACCCTAACACTAACCCTAACAATAACACTAACCTTCACCCTAACCCTAACCCTCACTCTAACCCTAACCCTCACACTCATGCTTGTCCTAAGCCTAAGCCTAAGCCAAAAACTAACCCTAAACCTCACCCTAACCCCAACAATAACACTAAAACTAACTTTAACCCTAAACCTCACCCTCACCCTAACCCTAACTCTAACCCCAACCCTAAACCTAAACCTCATCCTAATGCTAACCCTCACCCTCACCCTCACCCTCACTGTAACCGTAACCCTGAAACTAACACTAAAAATAACCCTAACCCTAACCCTAACCCTCATCCTAAACATACCCTTCACCCTAACCCTAACCCTCACCCTAACACTTACCCTCTCCCTAACACTAATGCTAACCCTAACACTAACCCTCACACTAAACCTAACCATCACCCTAACCCTAAATCTCACCCTAACCCTAACCCTCGTCCTCACCCTAAACCTCACACTAACCATAACACTAATCCTCAATCTAACTCTCACCCTCACCCTAACCCTAACCCTCACCCTTACCCTAACCCTCACCCTCAGCCTAATCCTCACATTTACCCTTACTGTCAACCTCACCCTAACTCTCACCCTAACAATAATCCTTATCCTGACCCTCACCCTAACAGTAACTCCAACCATCAACCTAACCCTAACCCTCACCCTCAACCTTAGCCTCAGCCTAACACTAAGCCTAAGCCTAAATCTAACCCTAACCCTCACCCTCACCCTAACCCAAACCCTAACCCTAATCCTAACCCTAAGCCTCATGCTAACCCTTAACTTAACCATAAACCTAACCATCTTTCTAAACCTAATCCTCATATACACCCATACCCTCAGCATAATCCTAAGCCTACGCTGAACACTAACCCTAACCCTCACACTCACCCTTACCTTAAAACTAATCCTAAACGTAACCCTAATCATAAATGTAACCCTAACTCTAACATTAACCCTCATCCTAACCCTCACCCTCACCCTAACCCTAATCCTAAACCTCACCCTAACACTAACCCTAACCCTCACCCTCACCCTAGCCCTCACCCTAACCCTAAGCCTAATCCTAACCCTTAACTTAACCATAAACCTAACCATCTTGCTAAACCTAATCCTCATATACATACACCCATACCCTCAGCATAACCCTAAGCCTAAGCCGAATCCTATTTCTAACCCTCACACTCACCCTTACCGTAAACCTAATCCTAAATGTAACCCTAACCCTAACATTAATCCTCAACCTAACCCTCACCCTAACCCCAACACTAACCCTAACCCTAACCCTAACGCTCACCCTAATCCTCCCCATAACTCTAACTCTAACCCTAAACCTCACCCTCATCCTAACCATAACCCTAACCCTAAACCTCACCCTAAACCTGATCCTAACCCTCACCCTCACCCTCACCCTCACTGTAACTCTAACCCTAACCCTAATCCTAACACTGAAGCTTACCCTAACCCTAACCCTAACCCTCACCCTAAACCTAACCCTCACCCTCACCGTAACCCTAATCCTAACCCTAAACATCACCCTAACCCTAACAATAACCCTCACTCTCACTCTAGCCCTCACCATAAACCTAATTGTAACCCTAAACCTCATCCAAACCCTAACCCTAAGCCTAACCCTAACCATCAACCTAACCGTAATCCTAATTCTAACCCTCAACCTTAACCCTAAACCTGAACCTACCCTAACCCTAAACTTAACCCTCACCCTAAACCTAACCCTCATCATAACCCTAACCCTCACCCTAACCCTAACCCTAACACTAAACCTAACCCTAAAACTAAACCGTATCCCTCACCCTAAACCTAACTCTAATCCTAAAACTCATCCTCACTCTAACCCTAACCCTAATCCTAAACCTCACCCTCACCCTAGCCTCACTCTAACCCTAATGCTAAATTTAACCCTCATCCTAACCCTCACCCTAACCCTAAACCTAACCCTCACGCTAATCCTAACCCTCACCCTTAACCTCACCGTTAGCCTACCCGAAGCCTACCCCTAAACCACCCACTCACCGTAACCTAACCATTACCCTAACCCTCAACCTAACCGTAACCCTCACCCTCAACCTCACCCTTAGCCTAACCCTAAGACTAACCCTAAACCTAACTCTAACCCACAAACTCACCCTCAGCCTAAACCTAATCCTAACCCTAACCATAAACCTAACCCTAACCCTCACCCCCACCCTAGCCTTCACCTTAACCCTAATCCTAACCCTAATCCAAACTCTAACCATACCCCTAACCCTAAACCTCACCCTAAACCTAACCCTAACCCTCACCCTCACTGTAAGGGTAAACCTAACCCTAACACTAACAATAACCCTAAAACTAACTCTAACCCTCACCCTAACCATAACACTCACCCTAACGCTAACCCTCCCCCTAACACTTACCCTCACCCTTACAGTAAGCCTAACCCTAACACTAACCCTCACACT
Organism: Dipodomys merriami; assembly: GCF_024711535.1. Classification (NCBI taxonomy): domain Eukaryota; kingdom Metazoa; phylum Chordata; class Mammalia; order Rodentia; family Heteromyidae; genus Dipodomys; species Dipodomys merriami. Next base: position 960,626 of record NW_027203449.1, read on the forward strand.
AATCTTAACACTCAACCTAACTCTAAACCTCACACTAACCCTAATCCTAACCCTCACCCTCACCCTAGCCCTCAAGCTAACCCTAATTGTAACCCTAACCCTCACCCTAACCCTCACAGTATCCTAACCTTAATTCTCAATCTAACCCTCACCCTCACCCTAACCCAAACCATAACCCTTGCCCTAACCCTCACCCTAACCTTCAAACATACCCTTTTCTTAACTCTCAGCCTCAGCCTAATCCTCACCTTTCCACTTACCATCACCCTCACGTTAAACCTAACCCTAACCCTAACCCTCATCCTAATCCTCACCCTAAGCTTAACCCTAACCATCAACCTAACCCTATTCCTCACTCTCAACCTCACCCTCAGACCAATCCTAATCCTAAGCCTAAACCTAACCCTAACCCTCACCCTAACCCTAACCCTCACCCGAATCCTAACACTAACTCTCACCCTAACCCTAACCCTAACCCTACTCGTAAACCCCACCCTAAAATTAACCCTAACCCGCACGGGCACCTTCACCCTCACTGTAACTCTAACCCTAACACTATCAATAACACTAAACCTATCCCGAACCATCACACTTACACTAACCCTAACTGTCACCCTCACCCAACCCTAACTCTAACCCTAAACCTCACTCTCACCCTCAGCATAACCCTAAGCCTAACCATAACCCTAAGCCTAACCATAACCCTAATCCTCACATTTACCCCAAAACTTACCCTAATCCTAATCCTAACCCTAAGCCTAACAGTCAAACTCACCGTAACCATCAACCTAACCCTAACTCTAACACTTACCCTAACCATAACCCTCACAATCAGCCTCAACCTAACCTTAAATCTAACCCTAAACCACACCCTCACCCTAAAACTAACCCTAACTCTAAGCTAAACCTCACCCTAACCCTAACCCTAAATATCACCCTCACTCTAGCCCTCACCCTAACACTAATCCTAACCGTAACACTCACCCTAACAGTAAACCTAACCCTAAACCTCACCCTAATTGTAAACCTTACCCTAACGCTCACCCAAACCCTAAATTTAATCCGAACCCTAACTCTCAACCTAACCCTAAACCTAACACTCATCCTAACCCTCAACCTCACCCTCACCCTCACCCTCAGGCTAAGGCTAAGCCTATCCCTAACTGTACCCCTAACCCTTACACTCAGCCGAAACTTAACCCAAAACATAATCCTAAACCTAACACTAACCCTCACCCTCACGCTAACCATAACCATAAACCTAACCCTAACCCTAAACTTAACCCTAGCGCTCAACCACAGCCTCATCCTAACCCTAACTCTAACAATAAATCTTACCCTCACCCTAACCTCAACCCTAACCCTAACCCTAGACCGCACCCTAACTCTAATTCTAACCCTAACCCTCATCTTAACCCTCCCACTAACCCTAAACTTAACCCTCACCCTAACCCTAACCCTCACCCTCAACTTCACCCTCAGCCTAACCCTAAGTCTAAACCTAAACCTAACCCTAACACACACACTCAGCCTCACCCTAACCCTAATCCTAACCCTATCCCTAATCCTAACGCTCCCCCTAAATCTCACTGTAACCCTAACCCCAACACTATCCCTAACCCTAACCCTCAACCTAACTCTCACTCTAACCCTAACTCTAACCCTAAACCTCACCCTCAGCCTAAACCTAACACTAACCCTAAACCAAACACTAAACCTCACCCTAACCCTCACCCTCACCCTCATGATAACCAAAACCCTAAACCTAACCCTAACAATAATCCTAACCCTAATCCTAACCCTCACCCTAACCAAATCCATCACCCTAACCCAAACCCTAACCCTAACACATACACTCTCCCTAACACTAACCCTAACCCTAACACTAACACTCACACTAACGCTAACCCTAACCCTAAACCTAAACCTCAACCTAAACCTAACCCTCACCCTAACCCTAATACTAACACTAACACTAAACCTCACCCTAATACTCCCTCTAACGCTAAATCTAACACTAAACCTCAACCTCACCCTCACCCTAACCCTAACCCTAAACCTCACCCTAACCATAAACCTCACCCTAAACCTAACCCTCAACATAACACTTCCCCTCACCCTAACACTAACCCTAAACCCAACACTCACCCTCACAATAACTGTAACCCTCACCCTAATCCTAATCCTCACCCTAACCCTAACTCTAACCCTAAACCTCACCCTCACCCTAGCCCTCATCCCAACCCTAACCCTAACCCTCATCCTAACCCTCCCCCTAACCTTAAACTTAACCCTCACTGTAACCTTAACCCTCACCCTCAACCTCACCCTCAGCCTAAACCTAAGCCTAACCCTAAACCTAACCCTAACACACACACTCACCCTCACCCTAACCCTAATACTAACCCTATCCTTAACCCTGACACTCCCCCTAAATCTCACCCTAACCCTAACCCTAACACTATCCCTAAACCTAACCTCAACCTAACCCTCACTCTAACCCTAACTCTAACCCTAAACCTCACCCTCAGCCTAAAACTAACACTAACCCTAACCCAAACACTAAACCTCACCCTAACCCTAAAACTCACCCTAACCCTCATGATAACCAAAAGCCTTAACCTAACCCTAACAATAATCCTAACTCTAATTCTAACCCTCACCCTCACCCTAAAGTTAAACCTAAACCTAACCGTAACCCTAAACCTCACCCTCACCCTAGCCCTCACCCTAACCCTAAACCTAACCCTAATCATCATCCTAACCCTCACCCTAACACTAATCCTAAACCTCACCCTCACACTCACCCTAACCCTAATCCTAACCCTAACCCTCAACCTAACCCTAACCCTCACCCTCACATAATCCTTACACTAAGCCTCAACCTAACACTAAACTTAACCCAAACACTAACTCTCACCCTAAACCTTACCCTAACCCTCACCCTAACCCTAACCCTCACCCTCAGCCTCACCCTGAGCCTAACCCTAACCCTAACCCTAAAACTAACACTAACCCTCACACTAACCCTAACCCTAACCCTAAACCTCACCGTAACCCTAATCCTAACACTAACTCTAACCCTAAACCTAATCCTAACCCTAAACCTAACCCGTATCCTCAGCCTCACACTCACCCTAATCCAAACACTAACCCTAAACCTCACCTTCACCCTAACCCTAACCCTAACCCTAAAGCCCACTCTAACCCTAACCCTAATCCTCACCCGAACCCACAAACTCACCATAACTCAAACCCTGACCCTAACAATAACACTAACCCTAACCCTAACCATCACCCGAACCCTAACCCTCACCCCCACCCTCATCCTCAGCCTAACCCTAAGCCTAACCGTAAACCTCAGAATAACCATTACTGAAACCCTAACCATAATCCTAACCCTAACCCTAACCCTAAGCATAACCCAAAACCTAACCCTCATCCTCAGTTTCACCTTCACCCTAACACAAACCCTAACCCTAACTCTCACCCTAAACCTAAGCCTAATCCTAACCCTAACCCTAACCATAACCATAACCCTCAAACTAACCCTAATCCTCAGCTTCACCTTCACCCTAACCCAAAACCAAACGCGAATCCTCACGGTAACCCTAAGCCTAACCCAAACCCTAACCCTAACCTTCACACTCACTCTACCCTAACCCTAATCCTAAACCTAACAGTATCCCTAAACCTAAACCTCACCCTAGCCCTGACCCTAACCATAATCCTAACCCTAACCCTCACCCTATCCTTAACTCTAACCCTAAACCTCAACCTCAACCTAACCCTAACTCTAACCCTAACCCTAACACTAAACCTCACCCTAACACTAACCCTAACCCTCACCATAACCCTAAACCTCATCCTCACCCTCACCGTCAGCCTAACCCTAAGCCTAAACCTAAACTTATCCCTAACAAACACTCAACCTCACTCTAACACTAATCCTAACCCTAATTCTAACCCTAACGCTAACCCTCCCCCTAACTCTCACCCTAGCCCTAACCTTAACACGAACACTAACCCTAAACCTCAACCTAAGCCTCACCCTAACCCCAACTGTAAACCTAAGCCAAACCCTAAACCTCACCCTTACCCTAACCCTAACCCTCATCTTCACCCTCACCTTAACCGTAACAATAAACCTAAACCTAACAATAACCCTAAACCTTTTCCTAAAACTTACCCTAACCATAACCCTCACCCTAACCCAAACCATCACCCTCAAACTTACTCTCACCCTAACACTAACCCTAATCCTAAAACTAACCCTCACACCAACCCAAAACCTAACCCTAACCCTAAACGTCAGCTTAACCCTAACCCTCACCCTCAACCTAGCCGTCAACCTAACCCTAACCCTCATCCTCACTGTAAACCTCACACTAAACCTAACACTAATCCTCAATCTATCCCTCACCCTCACCCTAACCCTAACACTAACCCTAACCCTCACACTCACCTTAGCCCATAACCAAACCCTAAGCCTAAGCCTAACCCTCACCCTAACCCTCACTCTAACCCTAACCCAAACACTCACCTTAACTATAACCCTCACCCTTAACCTCACCCTAAGTCTAATCCTAAAACTAACCCTAACCCTCCCCTTAATTCTCACCCTAACCCTAACCTTAACACGAACACGAAACCTAACCCTCAACATAAACCTCACCCTTAACCTAACTCTACTCTAAACCTCACCCTCACCCTAAACATAACTCTAACACTAATCCAAACCCTAAAACTCACCGTAACCCTAACCCTAAACCTCAATGTAACCTTCACACTAACCCTTACCCTAACCTTAAACCTAACCCTCACCCTAACCCTAATCCTCACTCTTAAATTCACCCTAACCCTAACCCTAAGCCTAACCCTAAAACTAACCCTAACCCACACACTCACCCTCAACCTAACCCTAACCCAAACCTTCAACCTGACCCTAACGCTCACCCTCAACCTCATCCTTAGCCTAACCCGATGCCTAACCCTAAACCTAACCCTAACCCACACACTCACCCTCACCATAACCCTAATCCTAACCCTAAACCTAACCCTAACCCTAACCCTCAACCTCACCCTACACTTCACCCTAACACTAATCCTAACCCTAACCCAAACTCAAACCACAACCCTAAACCTAAACCTCACCCTAAACCTAAACCTAACCCTCACCATCACTGTAAGGGTAACCCTAACCCTAACCCTAACAATAACTGTAATCCTTACCCTAACCCTAACCCTAACCCTAAAACTTACCCTTATCTTAACCCTCAGCCTCATACTAATCTTCACCTTTACACTTACCATCACCCTAACGCTAACCCTCACCCTAAACTTAACCCTCATCCTAACCCTCACCCTAACCGTAACCCTAACCATCACCCTAAACATATCCCTCACCCTCAACCTCACCCTCAGACTAACCCTAAGCCTAAGCCTAAACCTAACCCTAACCCTAAATCTCACCTTAGCCCTAACCCTAACCATAATCCTAACCCTAACCCTCACCCTAACCCTAACCCTAACCCTACCCATAAACCCCTCCCTAAACCTAACGCTAGCCCTCACCCGCACACTCACCCTCACCGTAACTCTGACCCTAACCCTATCAATAACACTAACCCTAACCTGAACCATCACCCTAACTCTAACCCTAACCCTCACCTTCATGCGCGGACTAAGCCTAAACCTAAGCCTAAGCCTAAGCCTAACCCTAACCATCACCCTAACCCTACCCTAACACAAACCCTAACTCTAATTCTAAACCTCACTCTCACCCTAACACTAATTCTAACCCTAACCCTAAACCAAAACTTCATCCAAACTCTAACCCTAACACTCACCCTCACCCTCAGCCTAAACCTAAGCCTAACATTAACCATAACATTAACCCTAACCCTAACCCTCAAACTCACCCTCACCCTAAACCTAACTCTACCCCTAAACCTCACCATCACCCTAACCCTAAACCTAACACTAAACCTCACCCTAAACCTAACCCTAACCCTCACCCTAAACCTAAACCTCACACTCACCATCACGCTCAGCCTAAACCTAAGGCTAACCCTAACCCTAACCCTAACACTCACAGTCACCCTAACCCTAATCCTAAACCTAACCCTAGCCCTAACCCTCATCCTCACCCTAACCCTCACGGTAACACTAACACTAAAACTAAAACTAACCCTCACACTCAGCCTCACCCTAACCATAATTAGAACACTAAACCTCACCCATACCCTAACCCTAACATTAACCCTAATACTAACCCTAACCCTAACCCACCCAAAATCTCACCCTAACCCTAACACTAACCCTAACCCTAAAACTCAACCTAACCATGACCCTAACCCTAACTCTATTCCTAAAGCTTACCCTCACCCTAACCCTCACTCTAACCCTAACCCAAACACTAAACCTCACCCTAACTCTAACCCTAAACCTCACACTCATCCTCACAGTAACCGTAAGCCTAAAAATAACCCTAACAATAACCCTAAAGCTAATGCTAACCCTCACCCTAACCAGAACCCTCACCCTAACCCAAAACCTCACCCTAACACTTACCCTCACTCTAACCCTAACCCTAACCCTAACACTAACACTAACCCTCACATTAACCCTAAGCCTAAACCTAACCCTCACCCTCTCCCTAACCCTAACACTAACCCTATTTCTAACCCTTAACCTAACCCTCCCCCTAACCCTATATCTAACCCTAAACCTCACACTAATCCTAACCATAAGCCTAAGCCTAAACCTAACTCTAAATGTAACCCTAATCCTCATCCTCACCCTCACCCTATCCCAAACCCTAACCCTAACCAACACCCTCACCCTCAGCCTAACCCTAAGCCTAACCTTAAACCTAACCCTAACCATCACCTTAACCATATCCCTAAGCCTAACCCTGAACCAAACCCTAATCCTCATCCTCCCTCTCACCCTAACCCAAACCCTAACCCTCACCCTAAACCTAAGCCTAACATTAACCCTAACCCTCATATTAACTCTCAGCCTAGCCCTCACGCTAACCCTAATCCTAACCCTAAACCTTACCCTGAACCTCAGCCTAACCCTCACCCTCACTCTAACCATAACACTAACACTATTCCTAACCGTTAATCTAACCCTCCCCCTAACCTTATATCTAACCCTAAACCTCACGATAACCCTACCCCTATGCCTAAGCCTAACCCTAACGCTAACCCTCACCCTAACCCTAGCCCTAACACTAACCCTAAACCTCACTCTCACCCTCAGCCTCACCCTAAACCTGACTCTAAACCGAAACCTCCCCCTCAACCTAACCCTAACCTTCACGCTCACCGAAAACGTAACCTTAACCCTAACACTAACCCTAACAATAAACCTAACCCTAACCCTCAATCTAACCATAACCCACACCCTAACCCTAAACCTCACCCTAACACTTACCCTCACCCTAACACTAACCTTCACACTAACCATAACCCTCACCCTAAACCTAAACCTCACCCTAACCCTAATCCTCACCCTCACCCTAGCCCTCACCCTAACCCTGATTCTAATCCTCATCCTCACCCTAACCCTAACCCTCATCCTCACACTAAGCCTCACCCTAACCCTAACTCTAATCCTCAATCTAACCCTCACCCTAACCCTAACCCTAACCCTTACCATAACCCTACACTTAACCCTAAACCACACCCTTAACTTAAACCTCATCCTCAGCCTAAACCTCACGTTTAACCTTACAATCATCCTCAACCTAACCCTCCCCCTAACCCTAAAACTCATCCTAACCCTCACCCTAACTGGAAAACTAAACATCACCCTAACACTAACCCTCACCCTCAACCACAAGCTCAGGCTAAACCTAAGCCTAAGCCTAACCCTTACCTTAAACCTCACCCTCTCCCTAGCTCTCACCCTAACCCTAATCCTAACCCTAACCCTCATCCTAACCCTCACCCTAACCCTAAACCTAACCATTACCCTAACCCTAATCCTCATGCCCACACTCACCCTCTCAGCCTAACCCTAAGCTGAAACCTAACCCTAACACTCACACTCACCCTCAACCTAACCCTAATCCTAAACCTAAAACTACCCCTAATGCTTAACCTCAACCTAACCCTCACCCTAAACTTAACCCTAACACTAACCCTAAACCTAAACCACAAACTAAGCCTCTCCCTAAAACTAAATCTAACCATAAACCTCACCCTCACCCTAACCCTAATCCTACCCCTAACCCTAAACCTCACCCTAACCCTAACCCTCACCCTCACCCTCACCCTCACTTTAACTCTAACTCTAAGCCTAACAGTAACACTAATCCTAAACCTCAACCTAACCCTAAGCCTAATCCTAACACACACCCTCACCCTAACCCTAATCCTAACCATGACCCTAACCCTCACACTCAACATAACCTTAACCCTCATCAAAACCCTCACCCTAACCCCAAATCTCACCCTAGCACTAACCCTAACCCTCAGCCTCACCCTAGCCCTCGCCAGAACACTAATCCTAACCCTAAGTCTACTCCTAACCATAAACCTAACACTAACCCACACCATAACCCTAAACCTAATCCTAACCCTCAAACTAATCCTAACCCTCACACTCACCGTAACCCTAACCCTAACCCTCACCCAAACCCTAAACTTAACCCGAACCCTAACTCTCACCCTCACCCTAACCCTAAACCTCATCCTAACCCTCACCCTCACCCTCAACCTCATCCTCAGCCTAACCCTAAGCCTAAACATAACCCTAACCCTCACATTTGTCCTAACCCTTACCCTAATCCTAATCCTAACCCTAAGCCTAACCCTCACCCTCACCCTAATCCTCACCCTAAACCTAACTCTAACACTAACCCTAACCATAACCCTCACAATCAGCCTCAACCTTAGCCTAAATCTAACCCTAAACCTCACCCTCACCCTAAACCTAACCATAACCCTAATCCTAAAACTCACAAAAATCCTAACCCTAAACCTCACCCTCTACTTAGCCCTCACCCTAACCCTAATCCTAACCCTAACCCTCATCCTAACCCTCACCCTAACACTAACCCTAACCCTCACAATCACCATCACCCTAACCCTAACCCTAACCCTAATGCTCAACCTAACTCTAACCCTCACCCTCACCATAACCTTTAACCTAACCCTCACCCTAACCCTAAATTTAACCCGAACCCTAACTCTCACCCTAACCCTAAACCTAACCCTCACCCTAACCCTAACCCTCACCCTAACACTCACCTTCAGCCTAAGCCGAAGCCTAATCCTAACCCTAACCCTCACACTCACCCTAAGCTTAACCCTAAACCTAATCTTAAACCTAAGCCTAACCCTCACCCACATACTAACCCACAACCTATCCCTAACTCTAAGACTAACCCTAAGCCCAACGCTCACAATCACCCTCAACCTAACCATAACTCTAACCCTAAACCTCACCCTCACCCTAATGTTAACCCTAAACCTAACCTTAACCCTAAACCTCACCCTCAACCTCAACCTCAGCCTAACCCTAAACCTAACCCTAACACGAACACTCACCCTCACCCTAACCCAAATCCTATCCCTATCCCTAAACCTAACCCTCCCCTAAACTCTCACCCTAACCCTAATCCTAAACCTAACCCTAACCCTTAACCTCAACTGAACCCTCACCCTAACCTTAACCCTAACACTAACCCTAACCCTTCCAGAAACTAACACTCCCCCTAACCCTAAATCTAAACCTAAGCCTCACCCTCACCCTAACCCTAATCCTAACCCTAAACCTAACCCTCATTCTTACCCTCAGTGTAACTCTATCCATAACCCTAACAATTACACTAAACCTAATCCTAAACCTAACGCTAACCCTAACCCTAACCCTATTTCTAACACTCACCCTCACCCTAACCATAATCCTAACCCTAACCATCACCGGAACCCTAACCCTCACCCTCACTGTAACACTAAACCTCATCCAAACCCTCACCCTTACCCTAACCCTAACATTTAACCTCACCCTAACACTAACCCTAAACCTCACCCTCACCCTAGCCCTCACCTTAACCTTAATCCTCATCCTAACCCTCACCCTAACCCTAACCCTAACCCTCACCCTAACCCTAAACCTAACTCAAACCCTCCAGCTAACCCTAACCCTCATGTTCACGGTAACCCTAAAATAACCCTCACGCTAACCCTAAACTTAACCCGAACCCTATCACTCACTCTAAACCTAACCCTAACACACATCCTAACCCTAACCTTCACTCTCACCCTCAGCATAACCCTAAGCCTAACCATAACCCTAAGCCTCACACGCAACCTAAACCTTACCCTAATCTTAATCCTAACCCTAAGCTTAACCCTCACTCTCACCCTAACCCTAAATTTAACACTAACCCTAACCCTGACCCTCACAATCAGCCTCACCCTAACACTAACTCTAAACCTAAACCTCAACCTCACATTAACACTAACCCTAACCCTAAGCAAAACCTCACCGTAACCCTAACCCTAAACCTCACCCTCACGCTAGCACTTACCCTAACCCTAATCCTAACCCTAAACCTAATCCTAACCCTCACCCTAACAATAAACCTAAGCCTAATCCTCACCCTCAGGGTAAACCTTACCTTAAAACTCACCCTGACCCTAAACTTTAATTGAACCCTATCTCTCACACTAACCCTAACCCTAACCCTCACCCTAACCCTAACCCTCAACTTCAACCAAACCCTCAGCCTAAGAATAAGCCTAACAGTAACTGTAACCCTAACACTTACACTCAGCCTAACGTTAAGCCTAATCCTAATCCTAAACCTAACCCTAAGCCCCAACCTCACCCTAACTCTCACCTTAACCCTAACCCTAACCCTAACCCTCACCCTCAGCCTCATCCTAACCCTAACTCTAACCCTAAATCTCAACCTCACCCTAACCCTAACCCTAAACCTAACCCTAAACCTCACCCTAAACCTAATCCTAAACCTCACCCTAACCCTAGCCCTCACCCTAACCCTAATCTTAACCCTAACCCTCATCCTAACCCTCCCCCTAACCCTAACCTTAACTCTCACCCTAACCCTAAACCTCACCCTCAACCTCACCCTCAGCCTAACCCTAAACCTAACCCTAAACATAACCCTAAAACACACACTCACCCTTACCCTAACCCTAATCCTAAACCTATCCTTAACCCAAACGCTCCCCCTAAATCTCACCCTATCCCTAACCCTAACACTAACCCTAACCCTAACCTTCAACCTAACCCTCATTCTAACCCTATCTCTTACCCTAAACCTCACCCTCAGCCTAAACCTAACAATAAACCTAACCCAAACACTAAACCTCAACCTAACCCTAACCTTAACCTTCACCCTCACCATAACAGAAAACCTAAACCTAACCCTAACAATAATTCTAACCCTAATCCTAAACCTCACTCTAACCATAACACTCACCCTAACCCAATACCTCACCCTAACCCTTACCCTCACCCTAACACTAACCCTAACACTAAACCTCACACTAACCCTAACCATAACCCTAACCCTAAAACTCAACCTAAACCTCAACCTCACCCTAACACTAACCCTAACACTAAACCTCACCCTAACCCTCCCCCTAACCCTAAATCTAAACCTAAACCTCACGCTCACCTTCACCCTAACCCTAAACCTAAACCTCACCCTAACCATAACCCTCATCCTAACCATAACCCTCAACATAACACTTCCGCTCACCCTAACACTAACCCTAAACCTAACACTCACCCACACACTAACTCTAACCCTCAACCTCATCTTAACCCTCACCCTAATCCTAACACTAACCCTAACCCTCACCCTCACCCTAGCCCTCACCCTAACCCTAATTCTAACCTTCATGCTCACCCTAACCCTAACCCTCATCCTCACCCTAAACCTCACACTAACCCTAACCCTAATCCTCAATCTAACCCTCACCATAACCCTAACCCTAAACCTTACCCTAACCCTAAATCTAACCCTAACACTCACCCTTATTTTAACCCTCAGCCTCAGCCTAAACCTCACTTTTACCCTTACCATCATCCTCACCCTAACCCTCCCCCTGAACCTAAACCTCATCCTAACCCTCACCCTAACCGTAAACCAAAATATCACCCTAACCTTAAACTTCACCATCAACCTCACCCTCAGCCTAACCCTAAGCCTAAGCCTAAGCCTAACCCTCACACTCACCCTCACCCTAACCCTAATCCTAACCCTAACCCTAAACCTAACCCTTAACCTCAACATAACCCTCACCCTAACCTTAACCCTAACACTAACCCTAACCCTAAAACATGAACTAACCCTCCCCCTAACCCTGAATCTAAGCCTAAACCTCACCCTCACCCTAACCCTAATCCTAACCCTAACCCTAAACCTCACCCTAAACCTAACACTAACCCTCCCCCTCCCCCTCACCCTCACTGTAACTCTAACCCTAACACTAACAATAACACTAACTCTAACCCTAACGCTCACCCTAACACTAACCCTATCCCTAAACGTCAACCTAACCCTCACCCTCACCCAAACCCTAATACTAAACCTAACACTAACCCTCACCCTAACCCTCCACCTATCCCTAACTCTAACCATAAAACTTACCCTCACCCTACCCTAAATCTAACCATAAACCTCACCATAAACCTCACCCTACCCTCATCCTCACCCTCACCCTCAACCTCAACCTCACTGTAACTCTAAACCAAACCTTAAAAATAAGACTCACAATAATCCTAAACCTAACCCTAACCCTAACCATAACCATAACCCAAACCCTGAGCCTCACACTTCCCGCAAACTTAACCCTAACCATACCATACATTAACAATAACCCTAACCATAATTCTAACCCTAACCCTAACCCTAACCCTCTCCCTAACCCTAAGCCTAACCCTTACCCTACTCTTCACCCTAACACTAATCCTAACATTAACCCTCATCCTAACCCACAGCCTAACTTTAAACATAACCCTCACCCTAACTCTAACCCTCTTAACTTCACCCTTAGCCTAACCCTAAGCCTAATCCTAAACCCCACCCTAATCCACACACTCACCCTCAACCTAACCCTAACCCTAACCCTCACCCTAACACTAACACTCACCCTCAACCTCACCCTGAGCCTAACCCTAACCCTAACCCTAACCCACACACTCACCCTCACCATAACCCTAATCCTAACCCTAACCCTAACCCTAACCCTAAAACTCACCCTCACCCTAGCCTTCACCCTAACACTAATCCTAAACCTAACCCAAACTCTAACCATAACCCTAACCCTAAACCTCACCCTAAACCTAACCCTAACTCTCACCCTCACTGTAAGTGTAAACCTAACCCTAAACGTAACAATAACTGTAACACTTACGCTAACCCTCACCCTAAAGCTAACACTTACCCTTAACTTAAACCTCGGCCTCAGCCTAATCATCACCTTTACACTTACCATCACCCTACGCTAACCCTCACCCTAACTCTAACACTCATCCTAACCCTCACCCTAATCGTAACCCTAACCATCACGCTAACCCTATCCCTGATCCTCAACCTCACCCTCAGACTAACCCTAAGAATAAGCCTAAATCTAAACCTAATCCTCAAACTCACCCTAGCCCTCACCCTAACCATAGTCCTAACTCTAACCCTCAACCTAACCCTAAACCTAACCCTCACCCACACCCTCATCCTCACCGTAACTCTAACCCTAACCCTATCAATAACACTAACCCTAACCCGAACCATCACCCTAACCTTAACCCTAACCCTCACCCTCATGCTCAGACTAAGCCTAAGACTAAGCCTAAGCCTAACCCTAACCCTCACCCTAACCCTCAACCTTACACTAACCCTAACTCTAACCCTAAACCTCACTCTCACCCTAACACTAATTCTAAATCTAATCCTAAACCTAAATCTCATCCTAACCCTAACCTAAGACTCACCCTCAGCCTCAGCTGAAACGTAAGCCTAATATTAACCCTAACCCTAACCCTTACACTCACCCTCACCCTAAACCTAACTCTACCCCTAAACCTCACCCTCACCCTAACCCTAAACCTAACACTAAACCTCACCCTAACCCTAAAGCTAACCCTCACACTAAACCTAACCCTCACCCTCACCCTCACGCTCAGCCTAAACCTAAGGCTAAGCCTAACCCTAACCCTAATACTCACACTCATCCTAACCCTAACCCTAATCCTAATCCTAACCCTAGCCCTAACCCTCATCCTCACCCTAACACTCACCGTAACCCTAACATAAACCTAAAATTAACCCTCACACTCAGCCTCACCCTAACCCTAATTCTAACACTGAACCGCACCCAGACCCTAACCCTAATGCTAACCCTAAACATAACCCTAACCCTAACCCCCCCAACTCTCACCCTAACCCTAACACTAACCCTAACCCTAAACCTCACCCTAACCCTAACTCTATCCCTAAATCTCACCCTCAACCTAACCCTCACTCTAACCCTAACCCAAACACTAAACCTCACCCTAACACTAACCCCAAAACTCAAACTCACCCTCACAGTAATCGTAACCCTAAACCTAACCCTAACAATAACCCTAAAGCTAATCCTAACCCTCACCCTAACCATAACCCTCAGCCAAAACCAAACCCTCAACCTTAAACTTACCCTCACCCTAACACTAACCCTAACATTAACACTAACCCTCACACTAACCCTAACCCTAAACCTAAACTTAAACCTCAATCTAAACCTCACCCTCACCCTAACCCTAACACTAACCCTATTCCTAACCCTTACCCTAGACCTTCTGCTAAACCTCACGCTAACCCTAAGCCCAAGGGTAAGCCTAACCCTAACCCTAACCCTAAAAGTAACCCTAATCCTCAGCCTCACCCTTACCCTAACCCAAACCCTAACCCTAACCAACACCCTCACCCTCAGCGTAACCCTAAACCTAACCCTAAACCTAAACCTAACCATCACCTTAAACCTAACACTAACCCTAACCCTAACCCTTCACCAAACCCTAATCCTCAGCCTCCCTCTCACCCTAACCCAAACACTAAATCTAACCCTCACACTCACACTTAACCTAAACCTAATCCTCAACCTAACCCTATCCCTAAACCTAACCCTCACATTAACCTTCAGCCTAGCCCTCACCCTCACCCTAATCCTAATCCTAAAACTTATGCTAACCCTCAGGTAAACCCTAACCCTAACCCTCACCATAACCCTAAACCTCAACGTAAGCCTCAACCTAACCCTAACTCTATACCTAACCTTAACCCTCACCCTCACTGTCACCGTAACTGTAACCCAAAACCTAAGCCTAAAAATAACCCTAACCCTCACCCTCACCCTAACACTAATCATAAACCTAAAACTACCCCTAACCCTTAACGTCAACCTAATGCTCACCCTAACCTTAACGCTAACACTAACCCTAACCCTAACCCACGAAATAACCCTCCCCCAACTCTAAATATAACCATAAACCTGACACTCACCCTAACCCTAATCCTAACCCTAACCCTAAACCTCACCCTAACACTAACCCTAAGCCTCACCCTCACCCTCACCCTCAATTTAACTCTAACTCTAACCCTAACAATAACACTAATCCCAAACCTAAATCTAACCCTAAGCCTAACCCTAACCCTAATCCTAAAACACACCCTCACCCTAACCCTAATCCTAACCATTACCCTAACCCTCACCATCACCATAACCTTAACCCTCATCCAAAGAATCACCCTAACCCTAATCTTAACCCTAATTCTCCTCCTAACCCTCAACCTAAACCTAACACTAACCCTGAACCTAACCCTCAAAATCAGCTTCAACCTAAGCCTAACTCAAGCCCTAAACCTCACCCTCACCATAACCCTAACCCTAAAACTCACCACAACCCTAACCCTAAAGCTCACTCTCCCCCTAGCCCTCACCCTAACAATAATCCCAACCCTAAGCCTCATCCTAAACCTCATCCTATCACTAACCCTAACCCTCATCCTTACCATCACCCTAAGCCTAACCCAAACTCTCAAACTAACTCTAAACCTCACCCTCACCATAACCCTTACCCTAACCCTTACCCTAACCCTAAATTTAACCCGAACCCTAACGCTCACCCTAAACCTAACCCTAACCCTCAGCCTAACCCTAATCCTCACCATCACCCTCAGCTTCAGCCCAAGCCTAAGCCTAATCCTAACCTTAACCCTAACCCTCACACTCACCCTAAGCCTAACCCTAATCCTAATCCAAACCCTAAGCCTAAACCGACACTCAACCTAAACCTAACACTAACCCTAACCCTAACCCTAACCCTTGCCTAATCCTCAACCCCAACCTCACCCTCAACCTAACCCTAAGCCTAACCCTAACACTAACCCTAACCCTCATCATAACCCAAACCCTAACCTTAACCATAACCCTAACCGAAACACTAAACCTAACCCCAAACCTAAACCTAACCCTTACCCTAACCATAACCCTAATCCTCAACCTCAATGTCACCGTAACCCAAACAATAACCCTAACCCTCACCCTAACCCTAAGCCTAACCCTAACTCTAACCCTCACACTCACCCTCACCCGAACCCTAATCCTAAACCTAAACCTATCCCTAAACCTAACCCTCACATTAACCCTCACACTAGCCCTCAAACTGACCCGAATCCTAACCCTAAACCTCATCCTAAACCTCACCCTAACCCTAACCTTAACCCTCACACTAACCCTAACCATGAACCTAAACCTCACCCTAACCCTAAACTGAATCCTCACCCTCACCCTTACTCTCAACTTAACTCTAACCCTAAACATAACAATACCCCTAAACCTAAACCTAACCCTAACCAACAAACTCACCGTAACTCTAAACCTAAACATAACACTAAAACTCACCCTAATCCTCAACCTCACCTTCACCCTAACTCAAACCCTAATCCTCACCCAAACCCTCACCCTCAGCCTAACCCTAAGCCTAAACCAAACCCTAACCCTAACCATCACCTTAACCCTAACCCTAACCCAAACCCTAACCCTGAGCCAAAACCTAATCCTCAGCTTCACCCTCACCCTAACCCAAACCCTAACCCTAACCCTCACCCTAACCCTAAACCTAACCCTAAACCTAACCCTCACACTCACCCTCACCATAACCATAATATTAAACCTAACCCTATCCCTAAACCTATCCTTCACATTAACCCTCAGCATAGCCCTCATGCTAACCCTAAACCTTATCCTAACCCTCACCCTAACCCTACCCCTAAACCTCACCCTCACCTTCAGCCTCACTTTAACTCTAACTCGAACCCTAACAATAACACTAATCCTAAACCTAAACGTAACCCTAACCCTAAACCTAAACCTAATCCTACCACACACCCTCACCCTAACCCTAATCCTAACCATAGCACTAACCCTCACCCTAAACCTCACACTAACCCTAACACTAATCCTCAATCTAACCCTTACCCTCACCCTACACCCTAACCCTCACCCTTACCCTAACACTAACCCTAACCATAACCATAATCATAACCCTCAACCTCAGCCTCACATTCAAAGCAAACATAACCCAAACCAAAACACTAACAATAACCCTAACCCTCACCCTAATCCTAATCCTACCCCTACCCCTAAACCTCACCCTAGCCCACACCCTAAACCTAAGCCTAAGCCTAGCCCTCACCCTAACTCTCACTCTAACCCTAACCCCAAACCTCAACCGAAACCTAAACCTGAACCTCACCCTCAGCCTAACTCTAATCCTAACCTGAACCCTAACCTTAACCCTCACACACACAGTCACCTTAACCCTAGACCTAAACCTAACCTTAACCCTAACCCTCACCCTCACCCAAAACCTCACCCTAACCCTAAACATAACCCTCACCCTCAGCCTCACATTCATAGCAAACTTAACCCAAACCATAACACTAACAATAACCCTAACCCTCACCCTCAACCTAACCCTAACCCTAAACCTAAACCTAAACCTAACCCTAACCCTAACCCTAAACCTAAACCTGACCCTAACCCTTATCCTAACCCTCACCCTCACCCTCACAGTAACCATAAACCTAACCCTAACCCTTACAATAACCCTAACCCTAACCCTATACCTCATCCTAACCATATCCTTCACCCTAACCCTAACCCACACCCTAAAGCTTATCCTCACCTTAACCCTAACCCTCACTCACCCTAAACCTCACCCTAATCCTAATCCTAACCCTAAGCCTAACCCTCACCCTCACCCTAACCCTCACCCTAAACCTAACTCTAACACTAACTCTAACCCTAAACCTCCCCCTCCCCCCACCATAACCCTAACCCTAACCCTAAACATCACCCAAACCCTAACCCTAAACCTCACCCTCACCCTAGCCCTCACCCTAATCCTAATCCTAACACTAAACCTCACTCTAACCCTAACATTAATCTTAAACCTAACCCTAAACATAACCCTCACCCTCACCCTAACACTCACCCTAACACTAACCCTCACCCTCACTCTCATCCTAACAATAACTGTAACCCTAAACCCCACCCTCATCCTAATACTCACCCTAAACCTAAACCTCCCCCCTACCCTAAACCTAAACCTCACCCTCAACCTAGCACTCACCCTAACCCTAATCCTAACCCTAACCCTCACCCTAATGCTAATGCTCACACTCAACCTCACACTCAGCGTAACCCTAAGCCTAACCCTAAACCTAACCCTAACACAAATATTCACCCTCACCTTTACTCTAATCCTAACCCTAAACCTAAGCCTCCCCCTAATTCTCACCCTAACCCTAACCCTAACACTAACACTACCCCTAACCCTCAACCTAACCCTCACCCTAACCCTAAACTTCACCCTCACCCTAAACCTAACTCTAACACTAACCCAAACCCTAAACTTCACCATAAAACTAACCCTCACCCTCACCCTCAGCCTAAAACTAAACCTGACCCTTACAATAACCCTAACACTAATCCTAACCCTCACCCTAACCATAACGATCACCCTAACCCCAAACCTCACCTAACACTTACCCTCACCCTAAAACTAAGCCTAACCCTAACACTAACCCTCACACTAACCCTAACCCTAAGCCTAACCCTAAACCTCACCGTAACCCTAACCCTAACCCTAAAGAGAATTAACCCTAACCCTAAGTCTAACCCTAATCCTCAGCCTCACCCTAACCCTAACCGAAACACTAACCCTAAACCTCACCCTAACCCTAAGCCTATATCTAACCCTAAACCTCACCCTCAGCCTAACCCTAACCCTGACCCTAACCCTAAACCCCAACCTATCCCTAACCCGCACCATCAACCTCAACATAACTCTAACCCAAACCCTAACCCTAACCCTAACCATCACCTAACCCTAACCTCACCCCCATCCTCAGCCTCAGCCTAACCCTAAGCCTAACCATAACTCTCAGACTAACCCTCACAGAAACCCTAACCCTAACACTAACCCTAACCTTAAACCTAACCCTAACCCTAAACCTAACCCTCATTATCAGCTTCACCCCCACCCTAACCTAAACTCTAACCCGAACACTCACCCTAACCCTAAGCCCAACCCTAACCGTAACACTAATCCTAACACTAACCCTCACACTAACCCTCACCCTAATGCTAATTCTAAACCTAAACCTCACCCTCACACTAACCCTAACCCTCACCTTCACCCTCACCCTCTGCCTAATATTAAACCTAAACCTAACCCTAACCCTAACCCTAACAAGAAGAGTAACCCTCACCCTAACCGTCACCCTAACCCTAACCCTAACACTCACACTCACCATACCCATAACCAAACCCTAAGCCTAAGCCTAACCCTCACCCTAACCCTCACTCTAATCCTAACCCCAACACTCACCTTAACCATAACCCTCACCCTCACCCTAACTCTATTCCTAACCCTAACCCTAACTCTAACCCTCCCCTTAACTCGCACCCTAACGCTAACCTTAACAGTAACACTAACCCTAACCCTCAACCTAACCCTCACCCTAATCCTAACTCTAACCTAAACCTCACCCTGACCCTAAACCCAACTCTAACATTAACCCAAACCCTAAACCTCACTCTAACCATAACCCTAACCCTAATCCTCACCCTCACCGTAACCGCAACCCTAAACCTAACAATAAGAATAAACTTAACCGTATTCCTAACCCTCAACCTAACACTTACCCTCACCCTAACACTAACCCTAAACTTCAGCCTAACCCTCTCCCTAACCCTATATGTAACCCTCAACCTCACACTCACCCTAAACCTAACCCTATACCCCACATTAACCCTAACCCTAACAATCACCCTTGTGCTCGGCCTAAGCCTAAGCCTAAGACTAAGACAAACACTAATCCTAAACATCACCCTAACCCCAACAATAAAACTAAACCTAACTCTAACCCTAAACCTCACCCTCACCCTAACCCTAATTCTAAACCTAACCCTAAACCTAAACCTCATCCTAACCCTAACCCTCACCCTCACCCTCACCCTCACCCTCACCGTAACTGTAACCCTAACCCTAACCCTAACAATAACCCTAACCCTAACCCTAACAGTCATAATAAGCATAACCTTCACCGTAACCCTAACCCTCACTGTAACCCTAACCCTCACCCTAACACTTACCCTCACCCTAACACTAACACTCACCCTAACACTAACCCTCACACTAACCCTAACCATCACCCTAACCCTAAACTTCACCCTAACCCTAACCCTCAACCTCAACCTAGCTCTCAACCTAACCCTAACCCTCATCCTCACCCTAAACTTCACACTAACCCTAACAGTAATCCTCAATCTCAACCTCACCATCACCCTAACCCTAACACTCACCCTTACCGTAAACCTCACCCTCAGCCTAACACTCGCCTTTACCCTTACCATCACCCTCACACTAACCCTCAACATAAAACTAATCCTCATCATAACCCTAACCCTAACGGTAACCCCAACCATCACCCTAACCCTAACCCTCACCCTCACCCTCAGCCTCAGCCTAAACCTAAGCCTAAGCCTAAACCTAAACCTAACCCTCACCCTCACCCTAACCCTAACCCTCTTCCTAACCCTTAACCTAACCATAAACCTAACCATCTTTCTAAACCTAATCCTCATTCCCACCCATACCCTCAGCCTAACCCTAAACCTAAGCCGAACCCTAACCTTAACCCTCACACTCACCCTCACCAAAAACCTAATCCTAAACCTAAACCTAACCCTAACATTAAAACTTAGTCTAACACTCACCCTAACCCTAACCCTAAACCTAAACCTAATGCTCACCCTAACCCTCCCACTAACCCTAACTCTAACCCTAAACGTCACCCTCACCCTAACCATAACCCTAACCCTAAACCTCACCCTAAACCTGATCCTTACCCTCACCCTCACCCTCACCCTTACTGTAACTCTAACCCTAACCCTAATCCTAACCCTCACCCTCACCCTAATCATAACCCAAACCCTCACCCTTAACCTAACCCTCACACTCACTGTAACCCTAACCCAAACCCTAAACCTCACCATAACCCTAACAATAACCCCCAACCTCACCCTAGCACTCACCCGAAACCTAATTTTAACCTTAAACCTCATCCAAAACCTCGCCTAACCCTAACCTTAACCCTAAACCTAACCCTAAACCTAATTCTAACCCTCAACCTAACCCTAACCCTGACCCCAAAGTAACCCTAACACTAATTCTCACCCTAAACCTAAACCTCATCCTAACCCTAACCCTCAACCTCACCCTAACACTAACACTAATCCTAACCTTAAACCTCACCCTATACCTCACCATAACCCTAACTCTAATCCTAAACCTGACCCTCACCCTAACCCTCACGCTAAACCTAAAACTCACCCTCACCCTAGCCTTCACCCTAACCCTAATCCGAACTTAACCCTCATCCTAAGCCTCACCCTAACCCTAAACCTAACCATCAACCTAACCCTAAACCTCACCCCTAACCTCACCCATAGTCTAACCCTAAGCCTAACCCTAAACCTAACCCTAACCCACACACTCACCCTCAACCTAACCCTAACCCTAACCCTCACCCTAACCCTAACCCTCATCCTCAACCTCATCCTTAGCCTAACCCTAAGCCTAACCCTAAACCTAAACCTAACACACACCCTCACCCTCACCCTAATGTTAATCCTAACCCTAACCCTAACCCTCACCCTCACCCTAGCCTTCACCCTAACCCGAATCCTAAACCTAACTCAAACTCTAACCATAACCCTAACCCTAAACCTCACCCTAAACCTAACCCTTACCCTCACCCTCACTGTAAGGGTAACCCTAATCTTAACCCTAACAATAACCGTAAACTTAACTCTTACCCTCACCCTAACCATAACAATCACCCTAAACCTAACCCTCATCCTAACACTTACCCTCAACCTTATCTTAACCCTAAGCCTCAGCCTAATCCTGACCTTTATGCTTACCATCACCCTCACCGTAACCCTCACCCTAGTCCTAACCCTAATCCTTACCCTCACCCTCACCATAACCCTAACCATCACTCTAAACTTATTCTTCACCCTCAACCTCACCCTCAGACTAACCCTAACCCTATCCTTACCCATAAACCCAACCCTAACCCTAAACTTAACCCTCACCCGCACCCTCACCCTCACCGTAACTCTAACCCTAACCCTATCAATAACAGTAAACCTAACCCGAACCATCACCCTAAACCTAATCCTAACCCTCACCCTCATGCTCAGACTAAGCCTAAGCCTAAGCCTAACCCTAAACCTAACTCTCAACCTTACCCTATCCCTAACCCTAACCCTAACTCTAACCCTAAATCTCACTCTCACCCTAACACTAATTCTAACCCTAACCCTAACCTAAACCTCATCCTAACCTTAACCCTAAGACTCACCCTCACCCTCAGCCTAAACCTATGCTTAACATTAACCCTAAACCTAACCCTCACACTCACCCTCACCCTAAACCTAACTCTAACCCTAAAGCTCACCATCACCCTAACCCTAAATCCAATACTAAACCTCACCCTAACCCTAACCCTAACCTCACCCCAAACCTAACCCTCACCCTCACCCTCAGACTAAACCTAAGGATAACCCTAACCCTAAACCTAACCCTCACACTCACCCTAACCCTAAACCTAATCCTAATTCTAACCCTAGCCCTAAACCTCACCCTCACCGCAACCCTCACCCTAACCCTAAATCTAACCCTGAAACTAACCCTCACACTCAGCCTCACCCTAACCCTAATTCTAACACTAAACCTCACCCACACCATAACCCTAACGCTAACCCTAACCCTAAACCTAACACTAACCCTAACCACAAACCTCAACCTAACCCTCAGCCTAACCCTAACTCTATCCCTAATCCTCACCCTCAACCTAACCTTCACTCTAACCCTAACCCAAACACTAAACCTTACCCTAACCCTAAACCTAACCCTCACACTCACCCTCACCGTAACCGTAACCCTAAACCTAACCCTAACAATAACCCTAAAGCTAATCCTAACCCTCAACCTAACCATAACCCTCACCCTAACCCAAACCCTTGCCCTAACACTTACCCTCACGCTAACACTAACCCTAACCCTAACACTAACCCTCACACTATCCATAACCCTAACCATTAGCCTAAACCTCAACCTAACCCTCACCCTCACCCTAACCCTAACAATAACCGTATTCCTAAACCTTGTCCTAACCCTCCCCCTAACCCTATATCTAACCCTAAACCTCACGCTAACCCTAACCCTAAGCCTAAGCCTAACACTAAACCTAACCCTAACCCTAAACATAACGTTAATCCACAGCCTGACCCTCACCCTAACCCAAACACTAACCCTAACCCACACCCTCATCCTCAGCCTAACCCTAAACCTAACCCTAACCCTAACCCATCACCTTAAACCTAACCCTAAACCTAACACTAAAACTGAACCAAACCCTAATCCTCAGCCTTAGCAATACCCTAACCCAAACCCTAACCCTAACCCTCACCCTAACACTAAGCCTGACCCTAAATCTAACCCACACACTCACCCTCACCCTAACCCTAATCCTAATCCTAATGGTATCCCTAAACTTTACCCTCACTTTAACCCTCATGCTAGCCCTCAACCTAACCCTAATAATAACCCTAAAACTTATCGTAACCCTCAACATAACCCTAACCCTCACACTAACCCTCACCCTCACCCTAACCCTAACACTAACACTAACCCAAACCCTAACCCTCAACCTCAGCCTCATCCTAACCCTAACTCTAACCCTAAAACTCCTCCTCCCCCTAACCCTAACCTTCATGCTCATCGAAAAAGTAACCGTAACCCTAACCCTAACAATAACCCTAACCCTAACCCTCACCCTAAGCATAATCCTCACCCTAACCCTAACCCTCACCCTAACACTTACCCTCACTCTAACCCTAACCATAACCCTAACACTAACCCTCACACTAACCCTAACCCTCACCCCAATCCTAAACCTCATCCTAACCCTAAAACTCAACCTCACCCTAGCCCTCACCCTAACCCTAATTCTAACCCTCACCCTCAACCTAGCCTTCAACCTAACCCTAACCCTCTTCCTCACCCTAAACCTCACACTAACCCTAAACCTAATCCTCAATCTAACCCTCACCATAACCATAACCCTAACCCTTACCCTAACCCTAAACCTAGCCCTAACCCTCGTCCTTATCTTAACCCTCAACCTCAGCCTAAACCTCAACTTTACCCTTACCATCATCTTCAACCTAAACCTCACCCTAACCCTAAACCTCATCCTAACCAACACCATAAACTTAAACTTAACCATCACCCTAATCCTAACCCTCAAACTCAACCTCACACTCAGCCTAAGCCTAAGCCTAAACCTAACCCTAAACTTTATCCTAAACCTCACACTGACCCTCAAAGTAACCCTAACCATCACCATCACCAAAATCCTTACCCTAACCATCAATCTAACCCTAAGCTTAATCCAATCCCTAACTCTCAACCTAACGTTAACCCGAACCCTAACCCGAACCCTCACCCGAACTCTCACCCTCAGCCTAACCCTAAGCCTAAGCCTAACCGTAACCCTAAACATTACCCTCAACCTAACCATCACCATAACCCTAACCCTAATCCTAACACTAAACCTCACCCTAAACCTAACCTTAATCCTAATCCTAACCCTAACCCTAACCCTCACCCTCACCCTAACCCTCACCTTAACCCTAACCCTAACACTAACCCTAACCCTATCGCTCACCTCAGTCTCACCCTAACCCTAACTGTAACCCTAAACCTCATCCTCATCCTAACACTCACCCTGAACCTAAACTTCATGTAACCCTAAACCTAAACCTTACCCTAGACCTAGCCCTCACACTAACCCTAACCCTAACCCTAACCCTAATCCTAACCCTCCCCCTAACCCTAACCCTAAACCTCACCCTAACCCTCACCCTAACGTTAACCCTCACCCTCAACCTCACCCTCAGCCTAACCCTAAGCCTAACCCTAAACCTAACCCTAACACACACACTCACCCTCAGCCTAAACCTAAGTGTATACCTAAAACTAACCCTAACTCTCACCCTCAGCCTCCCCCTAACCCTAATTCTATCCCTAAACATCACCATCAGGCTAACCCTAACTCTAATTCTAACCCTAACCCTAAACCTCACCCTAACTCTAATCCTAACCCTAACACTAAACCTCACCCTAACCCTAAACCTAACCCTCACCCTCAACCTCATCCTCAGTCTAACCCTAAGCCTAAGCCTAACCCTTACCCTAACCCTCACCCTCACCCTAGCCTCACCCTAAACTGAATCCTAACCCTAAACCTCATCCTAACCCTCAAACTAAACCTAAACCTAACCATCACCATAACCCTAATTCTCACCCCCCTCACCCTAAGCCTAAGCCTAACCCTAACCATCACACTCACCCTCACCCTAAACCTAATCCTAACCATAACCCTAACCCTAAACCTAAACCTCAACCTAACCTACACCCTAACCTTAAGCCTAACACTAAACCTAACCCTAACCCTCGTCCTAACCCAACAAGGAACCCTAAATCTAACCCCAAACCTCATCCTCACCCTAACCCTAATACTAACCCTAACAATATCACTAATCCTAACGAGAAACAGAACCCTAATGCTAAATCTAACCCTAATTCTAACAATCACCCTCACGCTAACACTAATCCTAACCCAAACCCTCAACCGAACCCTAACCCTCACCCTCACTGTAACCCTAAACCTCATCCTAACCCTCACCTTAACCCTGACCCTAAACCTAAACCTTACCCTAAAACTAACCCTAACCCTCAACCTCACCCTAGCCCTCACTCTAACCCTAATCCTAACCCTAATGCTCACCCTAACCCTAAACTTAACCGAACCCTAACTCTCACCCTAACCTTATCCCTAAGCCTCACCCTAACCCTAACCCTCACCCTCACCCTCAACCTCAGCCTAACCCTACGGCTAAGCCTAAACCTAACCCTAACTGTCAGACTCACACTAACCCATATCCTAATCCTAATCCTAACCCTAAGTCTTAACCTCACCCTATCCCTAACCCTAACCCTAACCCTAACTCTCTCCCTAACCCTAAACCTAACCCTCACCCTAAGCCTAACCCTCACCCTCACCTTCATCCTCAGCCTAACCCTAAGCTTAAGCTTAACCCAAACTGTAAACCTCAGCCTCACCCTAACCCTAACCCTCACCCTAAAGCTTACCCTAAACCTAACGCTAAACTTCACCCCCACCCTAGCCCTCACCCTAACCCGAATCCTAACCCTAACCCTCGTCCTAACCCTCCCCAAAACCCTAACCCAATCCCTCACCCTAACCCTAACCCTCACCCAAATCCTCATCCTTAGCCTAACCCTAACCCTAACCCTAACCCTCAACCTAACCCTCCACCTAAACCAAACCCTCAACCTCACCCTAACCCTAACCATCATCCTCAACCTCACCTTCACCCTAAACATAACCCTAACCCTCACATTAACCCTAACCCTAACCCTCACTCTCAGCCTCACCCTAACCCTAACTCTAACCCTAAACCTCACCCTCTCACTAACACTAACCCTAACCTGAAATCTAAACCTCATCATAACCCTAACCTTCAACCTCAACCTCACCTTACCCCTTACACCAAACCTAATCCTAACCCTAACCCTAATCCTATCCCTTACCCTAACACTAACCCTTACCCTCCCTCTAAATCTCATCCTCAGCCTAATCCTCACGTTTACCCTTACCTTCACCCCCACCCTAACTTTCACCCTAACCCTAACCCTAACCCTAACCCTAACTCTACCCCTAAACCTCACCCTCAGGCTAACCTTAACTCTAATCCTATCCCTAACACTAAACCACACCCTAACCCTAACCCTAACCCTCACCCTCACCCTAGCCTCACCCTAAACCGAATCCTAACCCTAACCCTCATCCTAACCCTCACATTAACCTAAACCTAAGCATCACCATAACCCTAATTCTCACCCCCCTGCACCCTCAGCCTAACCCTATGCCTAAGCTTAACCCTAACCATCACACTCACCCTCACCCTAACCCTAATCCTAACCCTAACCCTAACCTTAACCCTAAACCTCAACCTAACCATCACGCTAACCTTAAGCTTAACAGTAACCCTAACCCTAACCCTCGTCCTATCCCAACAACTAACCCTAAATCTAACCTAAAACCTCAAATTCACCCTAACCCTAATACTAACCCTAACCCTAACAATATCACTAATCCTAACGATAAACATAACCCTATTGCTAAACCTAAACCTAATTCTAACTATCACACTCACCCTAACCCTAATCCTAACCCTAACCCTCACCCTAACTCTAACCCTAAACCTAAACCTTACCCTAACACTAACCCTAACCCTAAGCCTCACCCTAGCCCTCAACCTAAACCGAATCCTAACCCTAATGCTCACCCTAACCCTAAATTTAACGGAACCCTAACTCTCACCCTAACCCTAACCCTAAGCCGCACCCTAAACCTAGCCCTCACCCTCACCCTAAACCTCAGCCGAAACCTAAGGCTAAGCCTAACCCTAACCCTGTCACACTAACCCTAACCCATATCATAATCCTAATCCTAATCCTAAACCTTAACCTCACCCTCACCCTAAACCTCACCCTAATCCTAACGCTCATGCTCACCCTAAACCTAACCCTCACCCTCAACGTCACCCTCAGCCTAACCCTAAGCCTAAGCTTAACCCTAACTCTAAATCTTAGCCTCACCCTAACCCTAACCCTAACCCTAAAGCTTCCGCTACACCTAAACCTAAACCTCACCCTCACCCTAACCCTCACCCTAACCCTAATCCTCACCCTCACCCTCATCCTAACCCTCCTCAAAACAATAAAACATTCCCTCAACCTAAACCTAACCCTCACCCACATCCTCATTCTTTGCGTAACCCAAACCCTAACCCTGACCTCAACCTAACCTTCCACCTAAACCAAACCCTCAACCTCACCCTAATCCTAACCCTCATCCTCAAACTCACCTTCACCCTAAACCTAACCCTAACCCTCACACTAACCCTAAAGCTAACCTCACTCTCAGGCTCACCCAAACCCTAACTCTAACCCTAAATCTCACCCTTTCACTTAACCTAACCCTATCCCAAGCCCAAAACTTCACAATAACCCTAACCCTAAACCTCACCCTCACCTTAGACCTTACATCAAACCTAATCCTAACCCTAACCCTAATCCTATCCCTTACCCTAACACTAACCCTTACCCTCCCTCTAAATCTCAACCTAACCCTAACCCTAACACTAACCCTAACCCTAACCCTCAACCTAACCCTCACCCTAACCCTGACTCTAACCCTAAACCTCACCCTCAACCTAACCCTAACTCTAACCCTAACACAGACCCTAAACCTCACGCTAACCCTAACTCTAACCCTCACCCTCAGCCTCACTCTTGCCCTCACCCTAACCCTAAACCTAACCCTAACCCTAACCCTAACCCTAACCCTAAACCTCACCCTAACACTAACCTAACATTCACCCTCACCCTAGCCCTCAACCTAACCCTAATCCTAAACCTAATCCTCACTCTAACCCTCATCCTAACTCTAACCCTAAACCTCACCCTAACCCTAACCCTAACCCTAACCCTCAAACTAACCCTAACACTCATGCACAATTTAAGCCTAATCCTAAACCTCACCCAAAACCTAAAATAACCGGAACCCTAACTCTCACCCTAACCCTAACCCTAACCCATACACTAACCCTAACCCTCACCCTCACTCTCAGTGTAATCCTAAGCCTAAACCTAACCCTAACCCTAACCCTCACACTCACACTAACCCTTACCCTAATCCTAAACCTAACCCTCACCCTCAACATCAACCTCACCTTAACCCTAACTCTAACCCTAAAACTCATCCTCAACCTAACCCTAACCCTATCCCTAGCCCTCACCCTAACCCTAATCCTAACCCTAACCCTCATCCTAACCTTCCCCATAACCCTAACCCTAACCCTCACCCTAACCCTAACCCTCACCCTCACATTCACCCTCAGCCTAATCCTATGCCTAACCCTAAGCCTACCCCTAAACTTAACCCTAACCCTCACAGTCACCATCAACCTCACCCTCACTGTAACTCTAACCCTAACCCTAACCCTCACCCTAACCCTAACCCTAAACCTCCCCCTAACCCTAACCCTCTCCCTAACCCTATATCAAACCCTAAACCTCAACCTCACCCTAACCCTAACACTAACCCTAAACCTAACCCTCACGCTAACCACTTCCATAACCCTATATGTAACCCTAAACCTCACCCTCACCCTAACAGTAACCCTAACCATAACCCTAAACCCCACCCTAACCCTAAACCTAAACCTCAACCGCACCATCAGCTTAATCATAACACTAACAATAACCCTAACAATAATACTAACCCTAACCCGGACCATCACCCTAACCCTAATCCTCACCCCGAACCTCACCCTCTGCCTAAGCCTAAGTCTAAGCCTAACCCTCACCCTAACCCTTACACTCACCCTCATTGTAACTCTAATCCTAAACCTAACCCTATACCTAACCCTCAACCTCACCCTAACCCTAACACTAACGCTAACCCAAACCTCAACCTAAACCTCCCCCTAAACCTATCTGTAACCCTAAAGCTCACCCTCAACCTAAACCTAACCTTAACCCTAACCCTAAACCTCAGCCTAACCCTAACCCTCACCCTCACCCTCAACCTCAACATAAGTCTAACCCTAACCCTAAAAATAACACTAACCCTAACCCTAACCATATCAATAACCCTCACTGTCAGGCTCACCCTCACTGGAAACTTGACCCTAACCATAACACTAACATTAACTCTAATCCTCACCCCCACCTTCACCCTCAGCCTAACCCTAACCCTAACCCCAACTCTAATCCTAACCCCCACTGTAACCCTAAAACTACCCCTAACACTAACACTAACCCTAAACCAAACCCTAACCCTAACCCTAAACTTAAACCTAACCCTAACCCTAACCGTAAACATAACCTGAAACCTAACTCTCACCCTAACCTTACAACTAACCTTCACCCTAACCCTAACCCTCATCCTCACACTCACCTTCATCCTAACCCTAAGCCTAACCATAACCATAACCCTAATCCTCACACACACCCTAACCTTTCCCCTAATCCTAATCCTAACACTAAGCCTAAACCATACCCTCAACCTAACACTCAATCTAACCCTAACTCTAACACTAAACCTAAACCTAACCCTCAACCTCAGCCTCATCCTAACCCTAACTCTAACCCTAAACCTGCCCCTAACCCTAACTCTAACCATCACCCTAACCTTAATTCTCACCCACACCCTCACACTCAGCCTAATCCTAAGCCTAACCCTAACCCTAAACCTAACCCTCACACTCACCCTCACCATAACCCTAATCCTAATCCTAACCCTAACTCTAACCCTAACCCTAAACCTCAACCTAAACCTCACCCTAAACTTAACACTAACACTAACCATAACCCTAACCCTGGACCTAACCCTGTAACTAACCCTAAATCTAACCCTAAACCTCACCCTCACCCTAACCCTAATCCTAATCCTAACTCTAAACCTCACCGAAACCTTAACCCAAACCCTCACCCTCACCATAACTCTAACCCTAACCCTAAAAATAACACTAGTCCTAACCCTAAACCTAACCATAACCCTAATCCTAATGCTAACACTCACCCTCACCCTAACCCTAATCCTAACACTTACTCTCATCAAAACCCTCACCCTAACAATCACCCTAAACCTAATACTCACCCCCACCCTCACCCTCAGCCTGACCCTAAGCCTAAGCCTAACCCTAAGCCTAACCCTCACACTCCCCCTTACAATAACCCTAAACCTAAACCTAACACTAACCATAACCCTAAACTTCAAAGTAACCCTCACCTAACCTTAACCATAACACTTACTCTAACCCTGGACCTAAGCGTCCCCCTAACGCTAAATCTAACCCTAAAACTCACCCTCACACTAACACAAATCCTAACTCTTACCCTCATCCTAACCCTAATCCTCACCCTAAAGGTAAACCTAACCCTCATGCTAACCCTCACTCTAACATTAAACCTAACACTAAACCTTACCCTAACACTAACCCTAATCCTCAAACTCACCCTCGCTCTCACCCTTACCCTAATCATAACCCTAATCCTCATCCTAACCCTCACCCTAACCCTAACTTTAACCCTAATCCTTACCCTAAATCTAACCCTCACCCTAACCCTAAACTTAACCGAACACTAACTCTCACCCTAACCGTAAACCTAAACTCACCCTCACCCTCACCCTCAGCCTAAACCTAAGCATCAGCCTAAACCTAAACCTAACCGTCACACTCACCCTAACCCTTACCCTAAACCTAATCCTAACACTAAGCATAACCCTAACACTCAGTCTAACCCTCACCGTAACCCGAAATCTAACACTAAACCTAACCCTAAACCTCAAGATCAGCCTCACCCTTACCCTAACTCTAACACTAAACCTCACCCTCAGCCTAACCCTAAGCCTAACCCTAAACCTAACCCAAACACACACACTCACCATCACCCTAACCCTAATCCTAACCCTAACCCTAAACCTAAACTTCAACCAAACCCTCACTCTTACTATAAACCTAAACCTCACCCTCACCCTAAACCTAACTCTAACCCTAACCCAAACCATAAACCTCACCCTAACCCTAACCCTAACCCTCAACTCACCCTCAACATAACCATAAACCTAAATCTATCCCAAACAATAACCCGAACCCTAATCCTAACCCTGAACCTAACCATGACCCTCACCTTAACGCAAACCCTCACCCTAACATTTACCCTCACCCTAACATTAACCCTAACCCTAACACTAACCCTCACACTAACCCTAACCGTAATCTCACCCTAACCCTAACCCTAACCCTAACCCTCAACCAAACCATAAACCTCACGCTCCATGTAACCCTAACCATAACCCACACCCTAAACCTAAACTTAAGTTGAACCCTAACTCTCACCCTAACCCTAAGACTAACCCTAACCCTCACCCTCACCCTCACCATCAGCGTAACCCTAAGTCTAAACCTAACCCTAACCCTAACCCTCACACTCAACCTAGCCCTTACCCTAATCCTTATCCTAACCCTAACGCTAAGCCTCACCCACAGCCTCACTTTAACAATAATTCTAACCCTAATCCTAACCCTAACTCTCCTCCTAACCCTCCCCATAACCCTAACCCTAAACCTCACCATAACCCTAACCCTCACCCTCATGCTCAGCCTAAACCTAAACCTAAACCTAACCCTAAACCTCACACTCACCCTAATCCTAACCCTAAATATCACCCTCACCCTAACCCTGACCCTCACCCTCACCCTCATCCTAACCCTAAGCCTAACCCTAACCCTTACCCTAATCCTCACACTCACCCTAACCCTAACCCTAATCCTACTCCTAACCCTAACCCAAACCCTCACCCTCAACCTAACCCTCATCTTAAGAATAACCTTAACATTAATCCTAACCCTCAACCTCACCCTCAGCCTCACCCTAAACCTAACTCAAACACTGAACCTAACCCTGAACCTAACCCTAACCCTAACCCTATCCCTAAACCTCATCCTAACCCTAACGCTAACCCTCACCCTCACCCTCACCCTAACACTAACCCTAACACTCACGCTAACTCTAAAACTAACCCTCACAATAACACTAACCATTACCCTAACCCTAAACCCCACCGTAACACTAACCCTAAACCTCACCCTCACTCTAGCTCTCACCCTAACCCTTACCCTCATCCTCAACCTAAACCTCACACTAACCCTAACACTAATCCTCAATATAACCCTCACCCTCACCCTGACCCTAATGTTAAACCTCACCCTAACCCTAATTCTCACCCATACCTTAACCCTCACCCTCACCCTAAACCTCACCTTTACCCTTACGGTCAAAACCACCCTAACCCTAACCCTAAACCTAACACTCACCCTATACATAACTCTACCCCTAAACCGCACCCTCACTCTAACCCTAACTCTAACCCTAACCCTAACACTAACCCTCACCCTAACCCTAACACTAAACATCACCCTAACCCTAATCCTCACCCCCACCCTCACACTCAGCCTAAAACTATGCCTAAGCCTAAGCCTAACCCTAACCCTAACCCACACCCTCACACTCACCCTCACCATAACTCTAACACTAACCCTAACAATAACACTAATCCTAACCCTAAACCTAACCCAAACAATAACCATAACCCTAATGCTAACACTACGCCTCACCCTAACCCTAATCCTAACCCTCTCCGTAACTCTCCCTCTAATCCTATATCTAACCCTCAACCTCATCCTCAACCTAACCCTAAACCTAACCGTAACCATAAACCCCACACTAACCCTAACCCTAAACCTCACCCGCAAACTCACTCACACGGTAAATCAAACCCTAACACTAACAATAACACTAACCCTAACCATCACCCTAACCCTAATCCTCACACCCACCCTCACCCTCAGCCTAACCCTAAGCCTAAGCCTAACCCTCACCCTAACCCTCACACTCAGCCTCACCCTAACCCTAATCCTAAACCTAATCCTATCCCTAAACCTCAAACTAAACCTCACCCTCAACCTAACCCTAACCCTAACCCTAAACCTCACCCTCAGGCGATCCCTAACCTTAACTCTAACCCTAAACCTCACCCAAACCCCAACCCTAACCCTAACCCTAACCCTAAACCTCACCCTAACCCTAACCCTAAACTTCACCCTCTCCCTAGCCCAAACCCTAACCCTAATCCTAACACTAACCCTCATCCTAACCCTCCCCCTAACCCTAAACCTCACCCTCACCCTAACCCTCAACTTAAGCCTAACCCTAACATTAATCCTAACCCTAACCCTCATGCTCAGCCTCACCCTAAAACTGTCTCTAACCCTAAACCTCAACCTGACACTAACCCTAAATCTAACCCTATCCCTATAATTCATCCTAAACCTAAACCTCACCCTAACCCTAACCTTAAACCTCACCCTCACCCAAGCCCTCACCCTAACACTAATCCTAACTCTACCCCTCATCCTAACCTTCATCAAAACACTAACCCTAACCCTCAGCCTCACCCTCACCCTAACGCTAATCCGAACCCTAACCCTCAACCTAAACCTAACACTGACCCTCACCGTAACTCTTACCCTAACCCTCAAATAACCCGAAATAAAACTCTCACCCTAAACCTAACCCTAACCCTCACCCTAAACCTCATGCTCACCCGAGCCCTCACCCTAACCCTAATCCTAACACTAACCCTCATCCTAACCCTCCCCCTAACCCTTACCATTAACCTCACCCTCACCCTAACCCTCACCCTCAGCCTCACCTTAACCCTACCTCTAACACTAAACCTCATGCTCACCCTAACCCTAAACCTTTACCTCACCCTAATCCTAACCTCAGCCTCACCCACACCCTCAGCCTAAACCTAACCCTAACCCTCACACTCACCCTAACCCTAACCGTAATCCTAATCCTAACCCTAACCCTAAACCTCACCCTCAACCTAACCCTCACCCTAACCCTATCCCTAACACTAACACTAAACTTAACCCTAACCCTCACCCTCATCCTCACCCGAACCCTAACTCTAACCCTAAACCTCACCCTCACCCTCACCCTAACCCTAACCATAACCCTAACCCTCACCCTAACCCTAACCCTAAACCTCACCCTCACCCTAGCCCTTACCATAAACCTAATCCTAAACCTAACCCTCATACGAAGTCTCCCTCTAACTGTATCCCTCCCCCTCAACCTCCCACTCTGCCTAACCCTAAGCCTAACAATAAACCTAACCCTCACACACAATCAGCCTCACCCTAACCCTAATCCTCATCCCTACCCTCACCTTCAGTCTAACCCTAACAATAACCCTAAACCGCACCCTAACCCTAAACTTCACCTTCACCCTCAACCTAACCGTAACTCTAAGCCTAACCCTAACAATAACACAAACCCTAACCCTAACAATAACCCTAACCATAACTCTCACACTCAGCCTCAGCCTCACCGCAAAATTAACCCTAACCATAACACTAGAAATAAACCTAACACTAGGCCTAACCCTAAGGCTAACTCTAATCCTCAGCCCCACACTCACTCTCAGCCTAACCCTAAGCCTAAACCTAACCCTAACCCTAACCCTCACCCTCAGCTTCACCTTAACCCTACCTCTAACACTAAACCTCATGCTCAGCCTAACCCTAAACCTAACCCTAAAGCTGAACCTCACCCTAACCCTAACCTCACCCTCACACTCACCCTCAGCCTAACCCTAAACCTAACCATAACCCTCACACTCACCCTAACCCTAACCGTAATCCTAATCCTAAACCTAACCTTAAACCTCACCCTCACCCTAAACCTCATCCTAACCCTAATCGTAAGCCTTACCCTCAAGCGAACCCTAACCCTCACCCTCACCTTAATCCTTACCCTAACCCTCACCCTAACCCTAAACATAACCCGGAACGTATCTCTCAACCTAAAACTAACTCAAACCTAAAACCTCACCCTAAACCTAACGCTAAACCTCACCCTCAACCTAGCCCTCACCCTAACCTTAATCCTAACCTTAACCCTCATCATAACCCTATCCCTAACCCTTAAGCCAACCCTCACCCTAAACCTAACCCTCAACCTCAACCTCACCCTCAGCCTAACCCTAAGCCTAAAGCTAAACCTAACCCTAACACACACAATCACCCTCACACTAATCCAAATCCTAACCCTAACCCTCACCCTCACCCTCACCCTCAGTGTAACCAAAAGCCTGACCCTAACACTAACCCTAACCCTCACACTCACCCTAACCCTTACCCTAATCCTAATCCTACCCCTAACCCTCAGCCTCTCCTTAAACCTAACTCTAATCCTAAAACTCACCCTCACTTTCACCCTATCATTAACCCTAACCCTAAACCTAACCCTAAACCTCACCCTTATCTTAACCCTCACCCTCAGCCTAAAAGTCAACTTTACCCTTACCTTCATCCTCACCATAACCCAAACCCTAAGCCTAACCTCATCCTAACCCTCACCCTAACCTTAAAATTAACAATCATGCTAACACTAACCCTCACACTAACCCTAAGCCTAAGCCTAAGACTTACCCTAAACCTCACCCTCTCCCCAGCCCTCACCCTAACCCTAATCCTAACCATCACCCTAATCCTAATCCTCAACCCCACACTCAAGCTCAGCCTAACCCTAACCCTAAGCCTAACCGTAAACCGAACCCTTACAGTCACCCTCACCCTAACCTTAATTTTAACCCTAACCCTAACCCTAACCTTAAAACTCAACCTAACCATCACCCTAAACTTAAACCTAACACTAACCCTAACCCTAACCCTCGAACTAACACTCCCCCTAATCCTAAATCTAAACCTAAACCTCACTCTCACCCAAACCCTAATCCTAACCCTAACCCTAAACCTCACCCTAAAACTAACCCTAACCCTCACCCTAACCCTCACTGGAACTCTAACCCTAACCCTAACAATAACACTAATCGTAACACTAACCCTAACCCTAACCCTAAGCCAAACCCTAATCCTAACACTCACCCTCACCTAACCCTAATTCTAACCCTAACCCTCAAATTAACCCTAACCATCACATCACTGTGACCCTAAATCTCATCCAAACCCTCACCCTAACCCTAACCCTAACCCTAAACCTTAACCTAACACAAACCCTATCCCTCAGCCTCAACCTAGCCCTCACCCTAACTCTAATCCGAACCCTAATCCTCATCTTAACCCTCACCCTCACCCTAACCCTTACCCTAACCCTAATACTAACCCAAACCCTAATGGTCAATTTAAACCTAACCCTCACGCTCACCATAAACCTAACCCTAACCCTCACATTAACCCTAACCTTCACCCTCACCCTCACCCTCAGCGTAAACCTAGCCTAACCCTAACCCTAACCCTCACACTCACCCTAACCCTTACCCTAACCCTATAATAACCCTAAGCCAAACCCTCACACTCACCCTAACCCTCACTCTAACCCTAAATCTAAAACTAACCCTAACCCTAACCCTAGCCATAAGCTTCACCCTAACCCTAACTCTAACCCTAAACTTCAC
This sequence comes from Dipodomys merriami, assembly GCF_024711535.1. Taxonomy (NCBI): domain Eukaryota; kingdom Metazoa; phylum Chordata; class Mammalia; order Rodentia; family Heteromyidae; genus Dipodomys; species Dipodomys merriami. Next base: position 998,445 of record NW_027203449.1, read on the forward strand.
CCTCACCCTAACCCTAAACCTGACCCTAAACCTAAACGTCACCCTAACCCTAACCCTAAACCTCACCCTCACACTAGCCCTCCCCCTTACCCTAATCCTAACCCTCATCCTAACCCTCACACTAACACTAACCCTAACCCTCACACTCACCCTCACCCTAACCCTAATCCTAACCCTAACATAAACCTAACCCTCACCCTCACCGTAACCCTTATCCTAACCCTAAACTTAACCCGAACCAAAACCCTCACCCTAAACCTAACCCTAACCCTCACCGTAAACCTAACCTTAAACCTCACCCTCACCCTAGTCCTCACCCTAACCCTATTCCTAAACCTAACCCTCATCCTAACACTCCCTCTAACTCTTACACTAACCATTATCCTAACCCTAAATGTCACCCTCAACCTCACCCTCAGCCTAACCCTAAGCCTACCCCTAAACCTAACCCTAACACACATGCTCACCTTTACCCTAACCCTAATCCTAACCCTAACCTTCACCCTCACCCTCACCATAAGTGTAACCCTAAGCCTAACCCTAACCCTAACCCTAACCCTCATGCTCACACAAACCCTTACCCTAATCCTAATCCTAACCCTAACCCTAAAACTCACCCTCAGCTTCACCTTAACCCTAACTCTAACCTTAACCCTAAACCTCACCCTAAAACTAAACCTAAACCTCACCCTCAAACTAGAACTCAACCTAACACTAATCCTAACCCAACCATCATCCTAACGCTCCTCATAACCCTAACCCTAACCCTCACCTTAAACCTAACCCTTACCATCACAATCAGCCTAACCCTAAGCCTAACCCTAACCCTAACCCTAACTCGCACAGTCACCCTAAACCTAACCCTAAGCCTAAGCGTAACCCTCACCCTAAACCTAACCCTAAACCTAAGCCTAACACTAACCCTAACACTAACGATAACCCTAACCCTCAACTTCAGCCTCACCTTAACCCTAACTCTAACCCTAAACCTCACCCTCAAACTAACCCTAACCCTAAACCTAAACCTCACCCTAACCCTAACACTAAACCTCACCCTCACCCTAGCCCTTACCCTAACCCTAATCCCAACCCTAACCCTCATCCTAATCCTCCCCCTAAACCTAACCCTCACCCTCAACCTATCCCTCAGCCTAACGCTAAGCCTAAACCTAACCCTAACCCTAACACACACACTCACACTCAACATAACCCTAATCCTATCCCTAAGACTAACTCCAATCCTAATCCTCTCCCTATCTCTCACCTAACCCTAAAACTAACACTAACGCAAACCCGAACCCTCAACCTAACCCTCACCCAAACCATAACCCTAACACTAAACCTCACCCTCACTCTAACCGTAACTCTAACCCTAACCCAAACCCTGAACCTCACCTTAACCCTAACCCTAACAATCACCCTCAACCTCACCGCAACCATAACCCTAAACCTAACAATAACAATAACCCTAACCCAAATCCTAACCCTCACCCTAAGACTAACCCTAACCCTAACACTAACCGTCACACTTACCCTAAACCTAACCCTAACCTAAACCTCAACTTAACCCTCACACTCCACCTAACACTAACACAAACCCTAACCCTAACCCTCTCCCTAACCCTCATCCTAACCCTATATCTAAACGTAAACCTCACCCTCACCCTAACCCTAACCCTAACTCTAAACCCCACCCTAAACCTAACCCTCAACCGCACCCTCACTCTCACCTTAACCCTAACCCTAAACCTAACAATAACTCTAACCCTAATCCTAAACCTCACCCTAACCATAACCCTCACCCTAACCCATACCCTCACCCTAACACTTACTCTCACCGTTAGAGTAAACCTAACGCTAACACTAACCCTCATACTAAGCCTAACCCTAATCCTAACCCTAAACCTCAACCTAACCCTCACCCTCAACCTAACCCTAACACTAACCTTAACCCTAACCCTCACCCTAATCCTCACCTTAACCCTCACCCTAACCCTATATCTAACACTAAACCTCAACCTCACCATAAACCTAACCCTAAACCCCACCCTAACCCTAACCCTCAACAGCACCCTCCTCCTCACCGTAACTATAACACTAACCCTAACAATAACACTAACCCTAACCCGAAACATCACCCTAACCCTAATCCTCAATCCCACCCTCACCCTGAGCCTAACCTTAAGCCTAAGCCTAACCCTCACACTAACCCTCACACTCACCCTAACCCTAACCCTAATCCTAAACCTAAACCTATCCCAAAACCTCAACCTAATCCTCACCCTCAACCTAACTCTAACACTAACCCTAAACCTGAACCTCATCCTAATCCACCCCGTATCCCTAATTCTAACCCTAAACCTCACCCTCACCCAACCCTAACTCTAACTCTAAACCCCACCCTAAACCTAACCTTCACCCTCACCCTCAACCTCACTGTAACTCTAACCCTAACACTAACAATAACCCTAACCCGAACCCTAACCTTCACCCTAACCATAACCCTCACCCTAACCCTAAACCTAATCCTCAATGTAAACCTCACCCTTACCCTAAACCTAACCCTACCCTAACCCTAATACTAACCCTAACCTTCACCCTTATCTTAATCCTCACCCTCAGCCTGAACCTCCCCTTTACCCTTACCATCATCCTAACCCTAACCCAAACCCTAACCCTAACCTCATCCTAACCCTCAACCTAACGGTAATCCTAACCATCATGCTAACCCTAGCCCACACACTCAACCTCATGCTCAGCCTAACCCTAAGCCTAAGTCTTACCCTAAACCTCACCCATTCCCCAGCCCTCACCCTAACCCTAATCCTAACCATCACCCTAACCCTAATCCTCAACTCCACCCTCAACCTCAGACTAACCCAAAGCCTAGCCTTAAGCCTAACCCTAACACTAACCCTCACCGTATCCCTAACCCTAACCCTAACCCTAATACTAACCCTAAACCTAAACACAACCCTACACCTAACCCTAAACCTAACCCTAATCCTCAGCCTCAACCTCAGCCTAACCCAAACCCTAACCCTAACGCTCACCCTAACTCTAACCCTAACCCTAACCCTAACCCTGACACTCACCCTTACCCTAACCCTAATCGTAACCCTAACCCTATCCCTAACACTAACCCTCACCCTAAACCTCACCCTAGCACTCACCCTCATGCTGGGACTAAGCCTAAGCCTAACCCTAATCCCAACCCTCACCCTAACCCTAACCCTAACCCTTACAGTAACCCTCACTCTCAGACTAACCCTCACCTTTACTCTAACCGTCACCCCCACCCTAATCCGCACCCTAACCCCAACCCTCACCCTAACCCTCACCCTAACCCTAACTCTACCCCTAAACCTCAACCTCACCCTAACCCTAACACTAAACCTCACCCTAACCCTAACCTTCACCCTCACCCTGACCATAACGTAACCCTAACCCTAACACTAACAATAATCCTAAACCGAACCCTAACCCCCACCCTAACCATAACCCTCAAATTAACCCTAAACCTAATCCTCAATATAACCCACACGCTAAAACTAAACCTAAACCTACCCTAACCCTAAACCTAACCCTAACACTCACCCTTATCTTAACCCTCACCCTCAGCCTAAAAGTCACTTTTACCCTTAACATCATCCTCACCCTAACCCACACCCTAACCCTAACCTCATCCTAACCCTCACCCTAACCATAAACTTAACCATCATGCTAACACTAACCCTCACACTCAACCTCATGCTCAGCCTAAACCTTAGCCTAAGCCTAAGACTTACCCTAAACCTCACCCTCTCCCCAGCCCTCACCCTAACCCTAATCCTAACCATCACCCTAACCCTAATCCTCAAACCCACCCTCACCCTCAGCATAAAACTAAGCATAAGCCTAACCGTAAACCTAACCCTCACCCTCACCCTCACCCTCACCCTAACCTTAACCCTAACACTAACCCTAACCCTAAACCTAGACCTAACCCTCCCCCTAAACCTAAATCTAACCCTAAACCTCAATCTCACCCTAACCCTAATCTTAACACTAACCCTAAACCTCACCCTACACCTAACCCTAACCCTCACCCTCACCCTCACTGTAACTCTATCCCTAACCCTAACAATAATACTAATCCTAAACCTAAACCTAACCCTAACCCTAAGCCTAACCCTAATCTTAATACTCACCCTCACCCTAACCCTAATTCTAACCCTAACCCTCAACCTAACCCTTACCCTCACATCACCGTAAACCTAACTCGGATCCAAACCCTCACGCTAACCCTAACCCTAAACCGCAACCTCAACCTAAAACTAACCCTAAACATCACCCTCAACCTAGCCCTCACCCTAACTCTAATCTGAACCCTAATCCTCATATTATCCCTCACCCTCACCCTAACACTAACCCTCAACCTAACCCTATCGCTAACCCTAATGGTCAACCTAAACCTAACCCTCACACTCACCATAACCATAACCCTGACACTCAACCTAACTCTAAACTTAAAGCGAACCCTAACTCTCACCATAACCCAAACCCTAACACTCACCCTAACCCTAACCCTCAGTCTCACCCTCACCCTCAGCCTAAACCTAGGCTAACCCTAACCCTAAGCCTAAGCCTCAACCTCACTGTAACCCTTACCCTAACCCTATACTTATCCAGAACCAAAACTCTTAACCTAACCCTAACACCAACACTCACCCTAACCCTAATCTTAAACCTCACCCTCACCCTAGCCCTCACCCTAACCCTAATACTAACCCTAACCCTCATCCTAACCCTACATCTAACCCTTACCCTAACCCTTACCCTAAACCTAACCTTCACCCTCAACCTCACCCTCAGCCTAACCCTAAGCCTACCCCTAAACCTAACACTAACACATATGCTCACCTTCACCCTAACCCTAATCCTAACCCTAAGCCTCACCCTCACCCTCACAATCAGTGTAACCCTAAGACAAACCCCAACCCTAACCCTAACCCTCATGCTCACCCTAAACCTTACCCTAATCCTAATCCTAACCCTAAACCTAAACCTCATCCTCAGCCTCACCTTAACCCTAACTCTAACCCTAAACCTAAACCTCACCCTAACCCTAACCCTAAACCTCACACTCACCCTAGCCCTCACCTTAACCCTAATCCTAACCCTAACCATCATCCTAACCCTCCTCATAACACTAACCCTAACCCTCACCCTAACCTTAAACCTAACCCTCACACTCACCCTAACCCTAACCCTAACCCTAAACCTAACACTCACCCTAACCCTCACCCTAAACCTAAACCTAAACCTAACACTAACACTAACCCTAACGATAGCCATAACCCTCACCTTCATCCTCACCCTAACCCTAATTCTAACCCTAAACCTCACCCTCACCCTAACCATAATCCTAACCCTAAACCTCACCCTAACCCTAACACTAAAACTCATGCTCACCCTAGCCCTTACCCTAACCCTAATCCTAACCCTAACCCTCATCCTAACCCTCCCCCAACCCTAAACCTCAACCTCAACCTAACTCTCAGCCTAACCTTAAGCCTAGACCTAAACCTAACCCTAACACACACACTCACCCTCACCCTAATCCTAATCCTATCCCTAAAACTAACCCTAATCCTAACCCTCTCCCTAACTCTCACCTAACCCTAACCCTAACACTAACCCTAACCCTAACCCACAACCTAACCCTCACCCTAACCCTAACCCTAACCCTAAACCTCACCTTCACTCTAACCCTAACTCTAACCCTAAACCAAAACCTAAACCTCACCCTAACCCTAACCCTCACCCTCACCTCAAACATACCCTTAAATCTAACCCTAACAATAACCCTAACCCTAATCCTAACCCTCACCCTAACCATGAACCTCACCCTAACCCAAACCATCACACTAACATTAACCCTCACCCTAACCCATATCCTCAATCTAACACTTACCCTCACCCTAAGACTAACCCTAACCCTAACACTAACCCTCACACTAACTCTAACCCTAACCCTAACCCTAAACCTCAACCTAACCCTCACCCTCAAACTAAGCCTAACCCTAACCCTCACCCTAAACCTCACCCTAACACTCACCCTAACCCTATATCTAACCCTAAATTTCACCCTCACCCTCAATCTCACCGCAACCATAACCCTAAACCTAACCCTAACAATAACACTAAACCTAATCCTAACCCTCACCCAAATACATACCCTCACCCTAACACTTATCCTCACCCTAAAACTAACCCTAACCCTAAACCTAAACCTAAACCTCACCCTAACCCACCCCGTAACGCTAATTCTAACCCTAAACCTCACCCTCACCCTAACCCTAACCCTAACTCTAAACCCCACCCTAAACCTAACCTTCACCCTCACCCTAAACCTCACTATAACTCTCACCCTAACCCTAAAATAGAACTAACCCTAACCCTAACCCTAACCATAACCCTCACCCTCAGCCTCACCATCACCTCAAACTTAACACTAACCATAAGACTAAAAATAAAAATAACCCCAAGCCTAACCCTAACCATAACCCTAAACCTCACCCCCAAACTCACCCTCAGCCTAAGCCTAAGCCTAACCCTGACCCTAACCCTAACTCTAACCCACAACTTAACCCTAACACTAACCCTAACCCTAAAACTAACCCTAACTCTAAACATAACACAAAACCTAACCCTAATCCTCAGCCTCTCCGTCACCCTAAACCAAACCCTAGCCCTAACCATCACCCTAAATCTAAGCCTAAACCTAACCCTAACCTAACCCTCACACTCACGCTCACCCTTACCCTAATCCTAAACCTAACCTTAGCCCTAACTCTAATCCTCACTCTAACACTTATCATAGCCCTCACCCTAACCCTAATCCCAACCATAAAACTCATCCTAACCTTCACCCTAACCCTAACCCTAACACTAAACCTCACACTCATGCTCGGCCTAAGCCTAAGCCTAAGCCAAAGCCTAACAATAACCCAAACCCTCACCCTATCCCTAAACCTAACCCTAACCCTCACCCTAACCATAAACCTCACCCTAACCCTAACCTTCACCCTAACACTTACTCCCACCCTAACACTCACCCTAACACTAACACTAACCCGCACACTAACACTAACCCTCACCCTAATCCTGAACCTCACCCTAACCCTAACCCTAAACCTAAGCCTCACCCTCACCCTAGCCCTCACCCTAACCCTAATTCTAACCCTCATCCTGATCCTAACCCTAACCCTCATCCTCACCTTAAACCTCACACTAACCCTAAACCTAATCCTCAATCTAACCCTCACTCTAACCCTAACCATAACACTTACCCTAACTCTAACCCTCACCCTAACCATCCCCCTAACCCTATATCTAACCCTAAAACTCACCCTCAAAGTAATCCTAATACTAACACTAATCCCCACGCTAACCCTAAACATAACACTCACCCCCAACCTCATCCTCACGGTAACTCTAACCCTAACCCTAACAATAACATTAAACCTAAACCGAACCATCACCCTAACCCTCATCCTCACCCCCATCCTCATCCTCAACCGAACCCTAAGCCTAAGCCTAACTCTCACCCTAACCCTCACACTCACACTCACCCTAACCCTAATCCTAAACCTAAACCTATCCCTAAACCTCAAACTAACCCTCACCCTCACCCTAACCATAACACTAACCGTAACCCTAAACCTCAACCTAACCCTCCCCCTAACCCTAACTCTAACCCTAAACCTCACCCTCAACCTAACCCTAACACGAACCCTAACGCTAAACCTCACCCTAACCCTAACCCTCACCTTCACCCTCAACCTCACCATAGATCTAATCCTAACCCTAACAATAACACTAACCCTAACACTAACCCTAAACATAACCCTCATCCTCAGCCACACCCTCACCGCAAACCTAACACTAACAATAAACCTAACCCTAACCCTAACCCTAATCCTCACTCCCACCCTCATCTTCAGCCTAACCCTAAGCCTAATCCTAACCCTAACCCTAACCCTCACCTTAACCCTAACCCTAACCCTAACCCTAAACCTAAACCTAACCCTAACCCTAAACCTAACCCTAATCCTCAGCTTCACGCCCACCCTAACCGAAACCCTAACCCTAAACCTCAGCCTAAACCTAAGCTTAACCTTAACCCTAACCCTCACACTCACCCTCACTCTAACCCTAATCCTAAAACTATCCCTATCCCTAAACCTAACCGTCACCCTAACCCTCACCCTAACCCTAATCCTAACTCTAAACCTCATCCTAACCCACACCCTAATCCTAAACCTAAACCTCACCCTAACCCTAACCCTAACGGTCACATTCATGCTCGGCGTTAGCCTAAGCCTAAGCCTGACCCTAAACCCAAACCTCACCCTAACCCTCACCCTAACACTAACCCTAACTCTAACCGTAAACGTCACTCTCACCCTATCTCTAATTCTAACTCTAACCATAAATCTAAACCTCATCCTAACCCTAAACCTAATCCTCACCCTCAAACTCACTGTAACCCTAACCCTAATCCTAAACCTAACAATAACCCGAACCCTAACCCTAACCCTCAACCTAAACATAACCCTCACCCACACCCTAACCCTCACCCTAACACTTCCCCTCACCCTAACACTAACCCTAACCTTAACACTAACCCTCACACTAACCCTAACCATCACCTTAACCCTAACACTCACCCACACCCTTCCCCAAACCCTAACCCTATCTCTCACTCCACTGTAACCCTCACCCTCAGCCTAAACCTCACATTTAACATTAACATCACCCCCCTCCCTAAACCTTAACCTAACCCTACTCTAACCCTCACCCTAACCCTAACTCTGCCTCTAAACCTCACCCTCACCCTAACCCTAACTCTAACCCTAACCCTAACACTAAACCTCACCCTTACCCTAATCCTCACCCTAATCATAACCTCCACATTAACCCTAACCCTCTCCCTAACACTCATCCTTACCATAAACATCACACTAACCCTAACCCTAGTCCTTAATCTAACCCTCACCCTAACCCTAACCCTGACCCTTTCCCTAACCCTAAAACTGACCCTATCCCTCACCCTTATCTTAACCTTCACACTCAGCCTAAACCTCACCTTTAACTTTACCATCATCCTCACCCTAAACCTCACCCTAACCTCATTCTAACCCTCATCCAACCCTTAAACCTAACCATCACCTTAATCCTAACCCTCACCCTCAACCTCATGCTCAGCCTAAACCTAATCCTAAGCCTAACCCTTACCCTAACCCTCAACCTCACCCTAGCCCTCACCCTAACACTAATCCTAACCCTAACCCTCATCCTAACCCTCACCCTCACCCTAACCCAAATCCTAACCCTAACCCTAAACCTAACCCTAACCCTCAACCTCACAGTAAACATTACCCAAACCCTCAACCTAACCCTAAACTTAACACTAACCCTAAATATCACCCTAATCCTAACCCAACCCTCACCCTAACCATAACCTAAACCTCACCCTCACCCTCACCGTAACCGTAACCCTAACCCTAACAATAACCCAAAACCTAACCTTAACCCTCACCCTAACCATAACCCTCACCCTAACCCTAAATCTCAAACTAACAGTTATCCTCACCCTAACAATAACCCTAACCCTAACACTAATCCTCACACTAACCCTAACCCTTACCCTAATCCTAAACCTCACCATAATGCTAACCCTAACCCTAACCTTCACAATCACCTTAGCCCTCACCCTAATCCTGATTCTAACCCTCACCTTCACCGTAACCCCAACCCTCATCCTCACCCTAACCTCACACTAAACCTAACACTAATCCTCAATGTAACCCTCAACCTGACCCTAACCCTAACCATTACCCTAACCCTAACCTAACCCTAACCCTCACCTTAACCCAAACCCTCACCCTAACACTTACCCTCACCCTAACACTAACCCTAACCTAACACTAACTCTCACACTAACGCAAATCCTAACCCTAACATTAACCCTCCCCCTAACTCTCCCCATAACCTATATCTAACGGTAAACCTCACCCTAACCCAAACCCTAACCCTAACCTTAACCCTAAACCCCACCTTAACCTAAACAAAACCCTCACCCTCACCCTCAAACTCACGGTAACCCTAATCCGAGCCCAAACAATAACACTAATCTTATCCCTAACCCTAACCCTAAACAAACCCTCACACTCAGCCTCACCGTCACCGCAAATTTAACCCTAACCATAACACTAACAATAACCCTAACACTAACCCTAACCCTCACTCTAAACCTCACCCCCACCCTCACCCTCAGCTTAACCCTAAGCCTAAACCTAACCCTAACCCTCACCGTAACCCTAACCTTAAACATAACCCTAATCCTAACCCTAAACCTAAACCTAACACTAACCCTAAAGCTAAACCTAATCCTCAGGCTCAGCCTCACCCTAATCCTAACCCTCACCCTAACCCTAAACCTAATCCTAACCCTAACCCTAACCCTCCCACTCACCCTCACCCTAACCCTAATTGTAAACCTAAACCTATCCCTAACCCTAACCCTCACCCTAACCCTCACCCTAGCCCTAACCCTAACCATAACCCTAATACTAACCCTAAACCTCATCCTATCCCTCACCATAAACCTAAGCCTAACCCTCACCCTAACCCTAACCCTAAACCTCACCCTCATGCTCAGACTAAGACTAAGCCTATCCCTCACCCTAACCTTCACCCCCACCCTATCCAACACTCTAACCCTAATCTTCACCATCACCCTAAACCTAATCCTCACCCCCACCCTCACCCACACCCTAACCCTAAACCTAAGCCTAACCCTAACTGTAACCCTCACACTCAGCCTCATCCTAACACTAATCCTAACCATAACCCTAACACTGACCTTAAACCTCACCCAAAATTTCACCCTAAACCTAACCCTCACCCTCAGCCTCAACCTCAAAGTAACTCTAACTCTAAACCTAACAATAACACTAACCCTATCCATAAACCTAACCCTAACCATAACCCTCACCCTCAGCCTCAACCTCACACCAAACTTAACACTAACCAAAAAACTAACAATAACCCTAACCCTAACCTAACCCTAATCCTCAACTTAACCCTAACCCTAAACCTAAACCTAACCCTAACTCTAAGCCTAAACCTAATCTTCAGCCTCACACTCAACCAAAACCCAATACCTAACCCTAACCCTCACCCTAACCCTAAGCCTAACCCTAACCCTAAACCTAACCCTCACACTCTCCCACACCCTAACCCTAATCCTAAACCTAATCCGATCCCTAGCCCTAACCCTCACCCTATGCTTCACCCTAGCCCTCACCCTAACCCTAAATCTAAACCTAGACCTCACCCTCACCCTAACCCTAATCCTAACCCTAGCCCTAAACCTCACCCTAACCCTGACACTCAACCTCACCCTCACCCTCACCCTCACGTTAACTCTAACACTAACACTAACACTAACACTAATCCTAATCCTAAACCTAACCCTAACCCTAACCCTAACCCTAATCCTAATACTCACCCTCACCCTAACACTAATTCTAACCCTAACCCCAAACCTAACCCTAACACTAATATCACCATAACCCTAACCTTCATCCTAACACTCACCCTAACCCTAACCCTAACCTAAACTTCACCCTAACACTAAACCTAACCCGCAACCTCACACTAGCCCTCACACTAACCATAATCCTAACCCTAATCCTCATCCTAAACCTCACACTAACCTTAACACTAACCGTCACATTAATCCTAACCCTCATCCTAACCCTCAACCTAACCCTAAATCTCATGCTCGCTGTAAGCCTAACCCTAACCCTCACCTTAACCCTAAACTTAATGCGAATCCTAACTCTCCCCCTAATCCTCACCCTAACCCTAACCCTCACTCTCACCCTCACCCTCAGCCTAACCCTAAGCCTAACCCTAACCTTAACCCTAACCCTCACCCTCACCCTAACCCTCAACCTAACCTTAAATCTAACACTCACCCTAACCCTAACCCTCCCCCTCAGCCTCACCGTAACCCTAACTCTAAACCTAAACCTCATACTCACCCTAACCCTAACCCTAACCCTAAACCTCATCCTAACCCTAACCCTAAACCTTACCCTCACTATAGCCCTCACCCTAACCCTAATCCTAAAACAAATCCTCAACCTAACCCTCATCATAAGTCTAACCCTCACACTCAACCTCACCCTAACCTTAAACCTAACCCTCAAACTAACCCTAAACCTCACCCTCAGCATAACCATTACCCTAACCCTCACCCTAACCCTAAACGTAACCTGAACCCTAACCCTCACCCTAACCCTAACTCTCCCCCTCAACCTCCCCCTCAGCCTAACCCTAAGCCCAACCCTAAACCTGACCCTAACAATCACACTCACCCTCACCCTAACTCTAATCCTAACACTAATCCTAACCCTAACCCGCACCCTAACTCTCACCGTAAACCTAACCCGAACACTAACACTAACCCTAACCCTCAAACTAACCCTCACCAGAACACTAATTCTAACCCTAAACCTCACCCTCACCATAAACCTAACTCTAACCCTAACCCAAACCCTAAATCTCACAATAAACCTATCCCTCAACTGCTCCCTCACCCTCACCGTAACTCTAAACCTAACCCTAACAATAACACTAACCCTAACCCGAACTATCACCCTAACCCTAATCCTCACCCCCTCCCTCACCCTCAGCCTAAACATAAGCCAAAGCCTAACCCTGACCCTAACCCTTACACTAACCCTCACCCTAACCCTAATCCTAACCCTAAACCTATCCCTAACCTCATCCTAACCCTCACCCTCATCCTAACTCTAACACTAACACTAACCCTAAACCTCACCCCCTAACCCACCTCCTAACCCTAACTCTAACCCTAAACCTCACCCTCACTCTAAACCTAATCCTAACCCTGAACCTCACCCTAAACCTCACCCTAACCCTCACCCTCACCCTCACCCTCAACCTCACCGTAACTCTAACCCTAACCCAAACAATAACACTAACCCTAACCCTAACCCTAAGTATAACCATAACCCTCACCATCAGCCTCACACTCACCGCAAACTTAACCCTAAATATAACACTAACAATAACCCTAACCGTAAACCTCACCCTAACCAAAACCCACACCCTAACACCCTAACCTTAACACTAACCCTAACCCTAACACTAACCCTCACACTAACCCTAAACCTAACCATAACCCTAAACCTCAACCTAACCCTCAACCTCACCCTAACCCTTACACTAACACTAAACTTAACCCTCACCCTAACCATACCCCTAACCCTATATCTAACCATAAACCTCACCCTCACACTAACCCTAACCCTAAAACTTAACCCCAACCTAATCCTAACCCTAAACCTCACCCGCAACCTCACCCTCACCATAACTCTAACCCTAACCCTAACAATAACCCTAAACCTAACCCTAACCCTAAGCCTAACCTTAACTCTTACCCTAATTCTAATCCTAACCCTAAACCTAACCCTCACCATCATCCTAACCCTCACCCTAACCCTAACTCTAACCCTAAATCTCACCTTCAACGTAACCCTAACCCTAACCTTAACCCTCAACCTAACCCTCACCCTAACCATACCCCTAACCCTATATCTAACCCTAAACCTCACCCTCACATTAACACTAACCCTAACACTTAACCCTACCCTAACACTAACCCTAAACCTCACCCGCAACCTCACCTTCACCATAACTCTAACCCTAACCCTAACAATAACCCTAATCCTAACCCTAACCCTAAGCCTAACCCTAACCCTTACCCTAATTCTAATCCTAACCCTAAACCTAACCCTCACCATCATCCTAACTCTCACCCTAACCCTAACTCTAACACTAACCCTAACCATAACCCTCACATTCAGCCTCACCCTAATCCTAACTCTAACCCTAAACCTCACCTTCAACATAACCCAAACCTAAACTTAACCCTCAACCTCACCCTAACCCTAAACCTAAACCTCACCCTCACAATACCCCTCACCCTAACCATTATCCTAACTCTAAAGCTCATCCAAACCCTCCTCATAACCCTAAAATTAGCCCTCAACCTAAACCTAACCCTAAACCTCAATCTCACCTTCAGCCTAAACCTAACCTTCACCCTAACCCTCACACTCACCCTAAAACTATCCCTAATCCTAAACCTAACCCTATCCCTAAACATCAACCTAAACCTCACGCTCACCCTAAACCTAACCCTCAACTTAACCCTAACCCTCACTCTCAGCGTAAACCTAACCCTAACCCGAACCCTCACCGTAACCATAAACCTAACCCTAATCCTAAACTTCATCCTAAACCTAACCCTCAACCTAACCCTAACCCTAACCTTATCCTCACCCCCACCCTCACCATCAGCCTAACCCTAAGGCAAACCCTAACCCTAACCCTAACCCTCACCATAACCCTAAAACTAACCCTAACCCTAACCTTAAACCTAAACTTAACTCTAACCCTAAACCTAAACCTAATACTCAGACTCACCCTCTCCTTAACCCAAACACTAATCCTAACGCCCATCCTAAACCTAAGCCTAACCCTAACCTTCACCCTAAACCTCACACTCACTCTCACTCTAACCCTAATCCTAAACCTAACCCTCTCCCTAACCCTAAACCTCACCCTAAGCCTCACCCTAGCCCTCACCCTAAACCTAACCCTAACCCTAAACCTCACTCTAACCCTCACCCTAACCCTAACCCTAACCCTCACACTCATGCTCGGCCTAAGCTTAAGCTTAAGCCTAAGCCTAGCCCTAACCCTAACCCTCATGCTAACCATAACTGGAACAGTAACACTAACACTAAACATAACCCTCACCCTAAGCCTCCTACTAATACCATATCTAAATCTAAACCGCACGCTCACCCTAACCCTAACCCTTAACCCCACCCTAACCCTAACCCTAACCCTCACCCGCACCCTAACCTCACCTTAACTCTAACCCTAACCCTAACAATAACACTAACACTAACCCTAACCCTCACCCTAACCGTAAACCTAACCCTCACCCTAACCCTCAGCCTAACCCCAAGCCTAACCCTAACCTTTACCTTTACCCTCAACCTCAGCCTAACCCTAAGCCTAACCCTAACACTAATACTAACCATCACACTCACCCTAAATCTAACACTAACCCTAAACCTAACCCTCACGGTCAGCCTCACCATAACACTAACTCTATGCCTAATCCTCACCCTTACCCTAACCTTAACCCTAACACTAAACCTCACCCTAACACTAACCCTAAACCTCACCCAAAACCTAGCCCTCTCCCTAACCCTAATCCTAAAACTACCCCTCACCCTAACCCTCCCACTATCCCTAACCCTAACCCTCACCATAACCCTAACCATCAACCTCAACCTCACCCTCAGCCTAAACCTAAGCCTAACCGTAAAACTAACCTAAACACAAATATTCATCTTCACCCTAACCCTAATCCTAACCCTATCCCTAACCCTAACACTCCGCCTAACTCTCACCCTAACACTAACCCTAACCATAACCCTCAAACTAACCCTCACCCTAACCCTATCCCTAACCCTAAACCTCACCCAACGCCTCACCCTAGCCCTCACCCTAAAACTAACCATAACCCTAAACTTAACCCAAACCGTCACCGTAACCCTACAACTAACCCTAACCCTCAACCTAACCCTAACCCTAAAACTAACAGTAATCCTGAGCATCATCCTCATCCTAACCCAAAACCTAAACCTAACCCTCACACTAACCCTAAACTTAACCCTAACCTTAACCCTCAACCTAACCCTCACACTAACCATAAACCTAACCATCACCCTAACCCTAACCGTCAACCTCAACCTCAAGCTCAGCCTATCCCTAAGCATAAGCCTAAGCCTATCCCTCACCCTCAAGCTCACCATCACTGTAACTCTAACCCTAACCCAAACAATAAACTAATCCTAAGCCTAAACATAACCCTAACCCTAACACTAACCCTAACCTAATCCTAATACTCACCACCCTCACTCTAAGCCTAATCCGAACCCTAATCCTCACCCTAATGCAAACCCTCACAGTTACAGTAACCTTAACTCTCATCCTATCCCTGACCCTAAGACTAAACCCAAACCTAAACCTCACCCTAACACTAACCCTAACCCTCACCCTCTCCCTAGCCCTCACCCTAACCCAAATCCTAACCCTAATCCTCATCCTAACCCTCACCCTAACACTAACACTAACACACACCCTAACCATAACCCTAACACTAAACCTCACCCTAAACCTAACTCTCACCTAACCCTTACCTTAACCCTCACACTCACCCTAACCTGTACCCTAAACCTAATCTTATCACTAAGCCTAATCCTCACACTCACCCTCACCCTCACTGTAACCCTAACTCTAACACTAACCCTAACCCTAACCCTCACCCTCAGCCTCACCCTAACCTTAACTCTAACCCTAAACCTGACACTCACCCTAACCCTAACCCTAAACCTAACCCTAAACCTCACCCTAAATCTAACCCTAAACCTCACCCTCACCTTAGCCCTCACCCTAACCCTAATCCTAACCCTAACCCTCATTCTAACCCTCACCCTAACACTAACCCTCACCCTCACCCTCACCTTCACCCTAACCCTAACCCTAACCCTAACCCTAACTATCACCCTAACCCTAAACCTAACCCACACCCTCACCGTAACCCTCAACTTCACCCTCACATTCAGCCTAACACTAAGCCTAACCCTAACCCTAACACTAACCCTCACACTCACCGTAACTCTAACCCTAATCTTAATCCTAACACAAACCATAACCCTCACACTAACCCTAAACATCACCCTAATCCTAAACCTCACCCAAACCCTAAACCTAACCCTAAACCTCACCCTCACCCTAACCCTGACCCTCATCCTCACCCTAAACCTCACACTACCCCTAACACTAAACCTCAATCTAACCCTTAACCTCACCCTAACCCTAACCCTAACCCTCATCCTAAACCTAACCCCCACCCTTAACATAAACCTCACCCTCAGCCTAACTCTCACCTTTACCCTTACCGTCACCCCCACCCTAGCCCTCACCCAAACCCTAATCCGCACGCTAACCCTAACCCTACTCCTAAACCTCACTCTCGTCCTAACCCTAACTCTAACACTAAACCTAACACTAAATCTCACACTATCCTTAACCCTAACACTCACCATCAACCTCATGCTCAGCCTAACCCTAAGCCTAAGCATAACACTTACCCTAACCCTCACCATCACCCTAGCCCTCACCCTAATCCTAAGCCTAACCCTAACCCTCATCCTAGCCCTCAACTTAACCTGAACCCGAACATCACGCTAACCCTAATCCTCACCCACTCACTCACCCTCAGCCTAACCCTCAGCCTAAGCCTAAGCCTAACCCTAACTCTCACACTCACCTCACCCTAACCCTAATCCTAACCCTAACCCTAAACCACATCCTAAACCTCACCATAACCTTAACCCTAACACTAACCCTAATATTAACGCTCGACCTAACCCTCCAGCTAAGTCTAAATCTAACCCTAAACTTCACACTCACCCTAACCCTAATCCTAACCCTAACCCTAAACCTCACCCTAACCCTAACCCTAACCCTCACCCTGACCCTCACCGTAACCATAAACCTAAACCTAACAATAACACTAACCCTAACCCTAACCCTAACTCTAACCATAACCCTCACCCTCAGCCTCACCCTCGCTGCAAACTTAACCCAAACCATAACACTAACAATAACCCTAAAATTAAGCCTAACCTAACCCTAACTCTAATCCTAACCACCACCCTCACCCTCAGCTTAACCCTAAGGGTAACCATAACCCTAAACCTAACACTAATCTTCAGCCTCAGCCTCACCCTAACCCAAACTCTACCCCTAATCCTCACCCCAACTCTAAGCCTAACCCTAAACCTAACCCTAACCCTCACACTCACCCTCAACCTAACACTAATCCTAAACCCAAACCTATCCCTAACCCTAACCCTCCCCCTAGCACTCACTCTAACTCTAACCCTAACCCTCACCCTCAACCTAGCCCTCAACCTAAACCTAACCCTCACCCTCACTGTATCCCTTACCCTAACCCTCACCCTAACCCTACACTTAAAGTGTACCCTAACTCGCACACTAAACCTAACCCTAAATGTCACCCTAACCCGAACCTTCAACCTTACCGTAATGGTCACCCTCAGCCTAACCCTCACGTTTACCCTTAACTTCACCCCTACCCTAACCCTCACCATAACCCTCACACTCACCATAACCCTCACCCTAAAACTAACTCTAGCCCTAAACCTCACCCTCACCCTAACCATAACTCTAACCATAACCCTAACACTAAACCTCATCCTAAACTTAACCTTACCCCTCAAACTAACCATAAACCTCACCCTCACGCAAACCCTCAGCCTAAACCTAAGGCTAACACTAACCCTAACCATAACCTTCACACTCACCCTAATCCTAAACCTAATCCTAATCCTAACCCTAAACCTAATCCTCACCCTCACGTTCAGACTCACCCTTAACCCTAATTCTCACCCTAAACCTCACACTCACCCTAACCCTAATAATGAAACTCACCCTCACCGTAACCGAAACCCTAAACCTAGCTCTAACCTTAAGCCTAACCCTAACCCTAACTGTACTCCTAACTCTCGCCCTAACCCTAACCCTAACACTAACCCTAACCCTAAACCTCACCCTAACCCTAACCCTAAACCTCACCCTCACGCTCACTGAAACCAAAAGCCTAAACCTAACCCTAACAATAACCTTAACACTAATCCTAACCCTCACCCTAACCATAACCCTCACCCTAACCCAAAATCTCACCCTAAAACTTACCCTCACCCTAACACTAATCCTAACCCTAACACTAACCCTCACACTAAACCTAACCATAACCATAACACTAAATCTCAACCTAACCCTAACCCCCACCTTAACTCTAACACTAACCCTATCCCTAACCCTCACCCTAACCCTAATCATAACCCTAATTCTAACCCTAAACCTCACCCTCACACTAACCCAAACCCTAATCTGAAACGCCACCCTAACCCTAAGCCTAACGTTCACCCGCACCCTCACCCTCACCATAACTCTAACCCTAACCCTAACAATAACACTAACCCTAACCCAAACCATCAACGTAACCCTAATCCTCACCCCCACCCTCACCTTCAGCCTAACCCTAAGCCTATGCCTAACCCTCACCCTAACTGTCACACTCACCCTCACCCTACCCCTAATACTAAATCTACCCTATCCCTAAACCTCAACCTAACCCTCACCCTCCCCGTTAACCCTAACAATAATCCTAACCCTAAACCTCAACCTAACCATCCCCCTAACACTAACTCTAACCCTAAACCTCACCCTAACCCTAACCCTAAACCTCACCCTAAACCTCACCCTAACCCTAACCCTCACCCTAACCCTCAATCTCACCAAATATCTAACCCTAACCCTAAAAATAACACTAACCCTAACCCTAACCCTAACCATAAGCCTCAACTTCAGCCTCACCCTCAGTGCAAACTTAAACCTAACCATAACACTAACAATAACCCTAATCCTAACCCTTACCCTAATCCTCAACCCCAACCTCACACTCAGCCTAATCCTAAGACTAACCCTAACCCTAACCCTAACCCTAACTCTAAGCCTAAGCCTAAACCTAACACAAAACCTAATCCTAAACCTAACCCTAATCCTCAGCCTCACCCTCACCCTAACCAAAACCCTAACCCTAACTCTCACCCTAACCCTAAGCCTAACCGTAACCCTGACTCTCACAATGACGCTCAACCCAACCCTAATTCTAAACCTAAACCTATCCCTAAACCTAACCCAAACACTAACCCTCACCCTAGTCCTCACCCTAACACTAATCCAAAACCTAAACCTCATACTAACCCTCACCTTAACCCTAACCCCAACCATCACCCTCATGCTTGGCCTAAGCCTAAGCCTAAGCTTAACTCTAACCCAAACCCTCACCTTAACCCTAACCCTAACCATAACACTAACCCTAACTCTATCCCTAAACCTCACTCTCACACTAACCCTAACTCTAAAACTTACTCTAAACCTAAACCTCATCCTAATCCTAAACCTAAACCTCACCCTCACCCTCACCGTAATGGTAACACTAACCCTAACCCTAACAATAACCCTAACCCTAACTCTACCCCTCAACCTAAACATAACCCTCAACCTAACCCTAACACTCAACTTAACACTTACCCTCACCCTAACACTAACACTAACCCTCACCCTCACCCTAACCCTAATCCTGACCCTAACCCTCAACCTAACCCTAACCCTCACCCTCACCATAACCCTTATGCTAACCCTCACCCTAACCCTAAACTTGACCCGAACCCTAACTCTCACCCTAACACTAACCCTAACCCTCACCCTAACCCTAACCCTCAACCTTACCGTAACCATCACCCTCAAGCCTAACCCTCACATTTACCCTTACCGTCACCCCTACCCTAACCCTCACCCTAACCCTAACACTCACCCTAAACCTCACCCTAAAACTAACTCTACGTCTAAATCTCACCCTCAACCTAAGCATAACTCTAACCCTAACCCTAACACTAAACTTCACCCTAACCTTAACCCTAACCCTCAAACTAACCCTAACTCTCATCCTCAGCCTAACCCTCAGCCTAAACTTACAGCTAACCGTAACCCTAACCATAACCCTCACACTCAAACTAAACATAACCCTAAACCTCATCCTAACCCTAACCCTAAACCTCACCCTCACCCTCAGCCTCACCATATCCCTAAGTCTAACCCTAAACCTCACCTTCACCCTAACCCTAATCCTAACCCTCACACTCACCGAAACTGAAACCCTAAACATAACCCTAACATTAACCTTTACCCTAATCCTCCAACTAACTTTCACCCTAACCCTAACCATAAGAGTAACCCAAACCCTAATCCTCACCCTGACCCTCACCCTAACCCTAAATCCAACCGTAAACCTCACCCTCATCCTAACCCTCACTCTAAACCTAACCCAAACCCTAAACCTCAACTTCACCCTCACCGTAACCAAAACCCTAAACCTAACCCTAACAATAACCTAACCTAATCCTATCCCTCACCCAAACCATAACGCTCACCCTAACCAAAACTCTCACTCTAAAACTTACCCTCACCCTAACACTAACCCTAACCCTAAACCTAACCATCACACTAACCCTAACCATAACCCTAAACCTCAACCTAACCCTCACCCTCACCCAAACCCGAACACTAACCCTATGCCTAACCCTAACCCTAACCCTCCCCCTAACCCTAAATCTAAACCTAAACCTCACCCTCACACTAACCCTAACCCTAACCCTAAACCCCACCTTAACCCTAAGCCTAACCCTGACCCGCACCCTCACCCTCACCGTAACTCTAACCCTAACCCTAACAATAACACTAACCCTAACCCGAACCATCACCCAAACCCTAATCCTCACCCCCACCCTCACCCTCAGCCTAAACCTAAGCCTAAGCCTAAACCTCACCCTAACCCTCACACTCACCCTCACCCTCACCCGAAACCTAATACTAAACCTAACCCTATCCCTAAACCTCAACCTATACCTCACCCTGCCCTTAACACTAACCCTAACCATAAACCTCAGCCTGACGCTCCCCTAACACTAACTCTAACCCTAAAACTCACCCTCACCCTAACCCTAACCCTAAACCTCACCCTAAACCTCACACTAACTCCAACCCTCACCCTCACCCTCAATCTCACCGTAACTCTAACCCTAACCCTAAAAATAACACTAACCCTAACCCTAACCATAACCATAACCCTCACCCTCAGCCTCACCCTCACTGCAAACTTAACCCTAACCATAACACTAACAATAATCGTAATCCTAACCCTAACTCTAAACCTCAACCCCAACCTCACCCTCAGCCTAACCCTAAGCCTAACCCTAACCCTAACGCTAACCCTAATTGGAAGCCAATCCCTAACCCTAAACCTAACCCAAAACCTAAGCCTAAGCCTAACCCTAACCCTCACACTCAAACTCACCCTAACCCTAATCCTAAACCTAACCCTATCTCTAACCCTAACCCTCAACCTAACCCTCAGCCTAGCCTTCAACCTTATCCAAATCCTAACAATAAACCTCATCCTAACCCTCAACCTACCCCTACCCCTAACCCTAACCCTCACCCCAAACCGAACCCTAACCCTCACCCTCAACCTCATCATCAGCCTAACCCTAAGCCTAACCCTAAACCTGACCCTAAAACACACACTCACCTGCACCCTAACCCTAATCCTATCCCTCACCCTAACCCTAACCCTAAACCTCCCCCTAACTCTCACGCTCACCCTACCCCTAACACTAACACTACCCTAAACCTCAACCTAACCTTCACCCTAACCCTAACTCTAACCCTAAACATCACCCTCACCCTTAACCTCACCCTAACTCTAACCCTAACCCTCACCCTCACATGCACCCTCAGCCTCACCCTCACCACAAACTTAACCCTAAACATAACACTAACAATATCCCTAACCTTAATCCTAATCCTAACCCTAACTCTAATCCTCAAACCCACCCTCACCCTCAGCCTAAACCTAAACCTCACCCTCACCATAAACCTAACTGTAACCCTAAACCAAACCTCAAACCTCAACCTAAACCTAACCCTAACCCTAACCCTAAAACTAACACACACACTCACCCTCACCCTAACCCTAATCCTAACAATAACACTCACACTCATCCTAACCCTAACCCTAACCCTAACACTTACCCTCAACCTCAGCCTAACCCTAAGCCTATCCCTAACCCTAACCCTAACCTTCACACTCACCCTAACCGTAACCCTAATCCTACTCCTAACCCTAACTCTAACCCTCACCCTCAACTTAACCCTCACCTTAAGCCTATCCCTAACATTAATCCTAACTCGAACCCTGACCCTCAGCCTCACCCAAACCGTAACTCTAACACTAAATATCAACCTGACCCTAACCCTAATCATAACCCTATCCCTAAAACACATCCTAGCCCTAAATGTAATCCTCATACTCACCATAACTGAAACCCTAACCCTAAAGATAACAATAATGCTAACCCTAACCGTAACCCTCACCCTAACCATAAAACTCACCCTAACCCTAACCCTCACCCTAACACTTACCCTCACCCTAACACTAACCCTAACCCTAACACTAACCCTCACACTAACACTAACCATAATCCTAACCCTAAAACTCACCCTAACACTAACCCTAAACCTGACCCTCTCCCAGCCCTCACCCTAACCCTAACACTCATCCTCACCCTAAACTTCACACTAACCTTAACACTAATCCTCAATCTAACCCTCACCTTCACCTGAACCCTCACCCTAACCCTAACCCTCACCCTTACTGTAACCCTCAACTTCAGCCTAACCCTCACCTTTATCCTTACCATCAACGCCACCCTAACCCTCACTCTAATGCTAACCCTCACCCTAACCCTAACTCTACCCCTAAACCTCATCGTCACCCTAATCCTAACTGTAACGCTAACCCTAACACTATCCTTCACTATAAACTTAACCCTAAACATCACCCTAACCCTAATCCTCACCCTCAGCCTAACCCTAAGCATAAGCCTAACCCTAACCCTAAAACTCACACTAACCCTCACCCTAACCCTAATCCTAACCCTAAACCTAACCCTAACCCTAAACCTCAACCTAATGTCACCCTAACCTTAACCCTAACACTAACCCTAACCCTCACCGTCACCATAACTCTAACCCTAACCCTAACAAGAACACTAATCCTAACCCTAACCCTAAACCTAACCCTAACCCTAAACCTAATGCTAACACTCAACCTCACCCTAACCCTAATCCTAACCCTAACCCTCACCCTAACCCTAACCTTAACCCTTACCCTAACCCTAAACTTTACCCTAACCCTCAACCTCACATTAACACTCAACCTCAACGTAAACATTACCCTTATCCTAACCATCATCCTCACCCTAACTCTCACCCTAACCCTAAACTTCATCCCAACCCTCACCCTAACCGAAAACCTAACCATCACCCTAACCCTAACCTCACCCTCAACCTCATGCTCAGCCTAACCCTAAGCTTAAGCCTAAACTTTACCCTAACCCTCACCCTAACCCTAGACCTCGACCTAACCATAATAGTAATCCTAACCCTCATCTTAAAACTCATCCTAGCCCTAATCCTAAACATCACCCTAAACCTAATCTTCACCTCCAACCTCACACTCAGCCTAACCTTAAGCCTAAGACTAACCCAAACCCTAACCCTCACACTCACCTTCACCCTCACCTTAATCCTAACCCTAACCTTAACCATAACCCTAAACCTCAACCTAACCTTCTCCCTAACCTTAACCCTAAAACTAACCCTAAACTTAACCCTCGATCTAACCCTCCTACTAACACTAAATCTAATCCTAAACCTCACCCTCACCCTAACCCTAATCCTAAACCTAATCCTAAACCTCACCCTAACCCTATCAGTAAGCCTCACCCTCACCCTCACCCTCACCACAACTCTCACCCTAACCCTAACAATAACACTAATCCTAACCCTAAATCTAACCCAAACCCTAACCCTAATCCTAACACTCACTCTCATGCTAACCCTAATCTTAACCCTAACCCTCACACTATCCATAATCCTCACTCTCACCGAAACCCTAACCCTCAACCTAACCCTCACCCTAACCGCAACCCTAACCCTAAACCTTAATCTAACTCTAACCCTAACCCTCACCCTCACCCTAACCCTCACCCTAACCCTAATCCTAACCCTAATCCTCATACTTACCCTCACCCTAACCCTAACCTAAACCCTCACCCTAGCCCTAACTCTAAGCCTAATCCTCAACGTAACCCTAAACCTCATGTTCAACGTAACCTTAACCCTAACCCTCACCCTATCCTTAAACATAATCGAACACTAACTCTCACCCTAACCCTTACCCTAACCCTCACCATAAACCTAACCCTCACCCTAAAACTAACCCTAATCCTAACCCTCAACCTAAACCTCACCCTAACCGTAAACCTCACCCTCACACTCACCCTCACCATAACTCTAATCCTACCCTAACAATAACACTAATCCTAACCCGAAACCTAACCCTAACCCTAACCCTAACGCTAATGCTAACACTCACCCTCACGCTAACCTTAATCCTAAACCCAACCCTCACCCTAACCCTAATCATCACCCTCACCGTAACCCTAAACCTCAACCTAACCCTCACCCTAACCCTAACCCTAAACCTAAACCTTAATCTAACACTAACCCTAACCCTCAACCTCATGCTAGCCCTCACCCTAACCCTAATCCTAACCCTAATCCTCATCCTTACCCTCACCCTAACCCTAAACTTAACCCTCACCCTAGCCCTAACCCTAACCCTAATCCTCAACGTAACCCTAAAGCTCAATCTCAGCTTGATCCTAACTCTAACCATAACCCTAACTCTCACACTCACCCTAACCCTTACCCTAATCCTAATCCTAAACCTAACCCTAACCCTCACCCTCAGCCTCACCTTAACCCTAACTCTAACCCAAAACCTCAGCCTCACCCTAACCCTAACACTAATCCTAACCCTAAAGCTCACCCTAACCTTAACCCTAAACCTCACCCTCACCCTAGCCCTCACCCTAACCCTAATCCTAATACTAACCCTCATCCTAACCCTCCCCCTAACCTTAACCCTAATCCTCACCCTAACCCTAACCCTTACACTTACCTTCACTCTAACCCTGACCCTTTCACTAACCCTAAACCTAACACTAACTGGAACCCTAACACTCACACTCAGCTTCACCCTAACCCTAAATCTAACCGTAAACCTCTCCAAAACCCTAACCCTAACCCTAATCCTAACCCTAACCCTCACCTTAACCCTAACCCTCACCCTCACCGTAACCCTAACCCTCATAATAACCCACACCTTATGCCTATCCCTTAACCTAAACCTTAACCTAACACAAACCCTAGTTCTCACCCTCTCCCTATCCCTCACCCTAACACTAATCGTAACCCTAGTCCTCATCCTAACCCTCAACCTAGCACTAAAACTAACCCTAACTCTTACCCTAACCCAAACCCTCAACCTAACCCTAACCCTATCGCTCACCATAACCCTAACCCTAATCCTAACACTCACCCTAACCCTCACCCTAACACTAAACCAAACCGTTGCCCTCACTCTCACACTAACCCTAATCATAACCTTAAACTTCACCCTCAACCTCACCCTTTGCCTAACTCTTAGCCGAAACCTAAACCTAACCCTAACACACACACTCACCCTCACCCTAACCCAAATCCTAACCTTAACCGTCACCATCACCCTAACTCTAACAGCAAACCTCACCTTCATCCTAACCCTCATTCTAACCCTAACCCTAACCCTAAACCTCACCCTAACACTAACCCTATAACTCACCCTCACTGTAACCAAAACCCTAAACCTAAGCCTAACAATAACCCTAACGCTAATCCTAACACTCAACGTAACAGTAACCCTCACCCTAACCCAAACTCTCACCCTAAAACTTACCCTCACCCTAACAATAACCCTAACCGTAATACTAACCCTCACACTAACCCTCACCATAACACTAACCCTAAACCTCAACCTAACCCTCACTCTCACCATAATTCTAACACTAACCCTATCCCTAACCCTAACCCTAACCCTTACCCTAACCCTATATCTAACCCTAAACCTCACCCTAACACTAACCCTAACCCTAACCGTAAACCACACCCTAATCCGAACCCTAACCCTCACCCGCACCCTCACCCTCACCCTAACTCTAACCCTAACCCTAACAATAACACTAACCCTAACCCAAACCATCACCCTAACCCTAATTCTCACCCCCACCCTCACCCTCAGCCTAAGCCTAAGCCTAAGCCTAGCCCTCACCCTAACGGTCACCCTCACCCTCACCCTAACCCTAATACTAAACCTAACCCTATCCCTAAACCTCAACCTAACCCTCACCATCCCATAAACCTAAAAATAACAATAAGCATAAACCTCACCCTAACCATCCCCCTAAACCTAACTCTAACCCTAAACCTCACCCTAACCCCCACCCTAAAACTAATTCTAACCCTAAACCTCACCCTACACCAAACCGTAAACCTCACCCTCACCCTAGCCTCACACTAACCCTAACCCTAATCCTCAATCTAACCCTCAACCTAACCCTAACCCTAACCCCTACCATAACCCTAAACGAAACCCTAACCCTCACCCTTATCTTAACCCTCACCCTCAGACTAAACCTCACCTTATCCTTACCATTATCCTCACCCTAACCCTCACCCTAACCCTAAACCTCATCCTAACACTCACCATAACCGTAAACCTAACCATCAAACTCACCCTAACTCTCACCCTCAACCACTCGCTCAGCATAACCCTAAGCCTAAGCTTAATCCTTACCCTAACCCTCACCCTCCCCCTAGCCCTCACCCTAACCCTAATCCTAACCCTCATCCTAACACTCACCCTATCCCCAAACCTAACCATCACCCTAAACCTAATCTTCACCGCCACCCTCACCCTCAGCCTAACCCTAAGCCTAAGCCTAACCCTAATCTTAACCCTCACACTCACCCTCACCCTCATCCTGATCCTAACCCTAACCCTAACCATAAACCTAAACCTCAACCTAACCCTCACCCTAACCTTAACCCTAAAACTAACCCTAACTCTAAACCTCGACCTAACCCTCCAACTAACCCTAAATCTAACCCTAAACCTCACCCTCACACTAACCCTAATCCTAACCCTAACCGTAAACTTCACCCTAACCCTAACCCTAACCCTCAACCTCACCCTCACCCTTCCAATTACTCTAACCCTAACCCTAACAATAACACTAATCCTAACCATAAACCTAACCTGAACCCTAACCCTAACTGTAATCCTAACACTAACCCTCATGCTAACCCTAATCCTAACCCTAACCCTCACCCTAACCCTAATCCTCACCCTCACTGTAAACCTACACTCAACCTAACCCTTACCCTAACCCTAACCCTAAACCTTAATCTAACAGTAACCCTAACCCTCACCCTCACACTAGCCCTCACCCTAACCCTAATCCTAACCATAATCCTCATCCTTACCCTCACCCTAACCCTAACCTTAACCATCACCCTAGCCCTAAAACTAACCCGAATCCTCAACGTAACCCTAAACCTCATGCTCACCGTAACCCTCACCCTAACCCTAAACCTAGCAGTACCCTAACAGTCACCCAATACCTCTAACCCTAAACCTTAATCTAACACTAACCCTAACCCTCACCCTCACCCTAGGCCTCACCCTAAACCTAATCCTAACCCTAGTCTTCATCCTTACCCTCACCCTAACCTAACCCTAACCCTCACCCTAGCCCTAACCCTAAGCCTAATCCTCAACGTAACCCTAAACCTCATGCTCACCTTAACCCTAACCCTAACACTCACCCTAACCCAAAACATAACCGTACACTGACTCTCACCCTAACTCTAACCCTAACCCTAAACCTTAATCTAACACTAACCCTAACACTCATCCTCACCATCACCCTCAGCCTAATCCTAAGCGAAACCCTAACCCTAGCCCTAATGCTCACACTCA
The DNA here is from genome assembly GCF_024711535.1 of Dipodomys merriami. Taxonomy (NCBI): domain Eukaryota; kingdom Metazoa; phylum Chordata; class Mammalia; order Rodentia; family Heteromyidae; genus Dipodomys; species Dipodomys merriami. Next base: position 1,027,249 of record NW_027203449.1, read on the forward strand.
CCCTAACCCTTACCCTAACCTTAATCCTAAACCTATCCTAACCCTTACCCTCAACTTAACCCTCAGCCTAACCCTAAATCTAACACTAACCCTAACCCTAACCCTAAACCTCACCCTAACCCTAACCCTAACCCTAAAACTCACCCTCACCCTAGCCCTCACCCTAACAATAATCCTAACCCTAACCCTCATCCTGACCCTCACCCTAACACTAACCATAACCCTCACGATCACCCTAACCCTAATCCGAACCCTCACCCTCAACCTAACCCTAACCCCCACCCTCACCGTAACCCTTACCTTAACGTCAACCTAACCCTAAACTAAACCCGAACACTAACTCTCACACTTACCATAATCCTAACCCTCAAGCTAACCCTAACCCTAAACCTCATTCTCACCCTAGCCTCACCCAACCCTAATCCTAACCCTATCCCTTTTCCTAACCCTCCCCCTAAACCTTATCCTAACACTCACCCTAAAACTAAACCTCAGCCTCAAGCTCACTTTCAGCCTAACCCTAAGCATAATCTTAAATGTAACCCTAACACACACATTCACCCTCAACCTAAACCTCACCCTAACCCTAACACTCATCCTAACCCTCCCCATAACACTAACACTAATCCTAACACTAAACCTCACCCTCACCCTCAGCATAATCCTAAGCTTAAGCCTAACCCTAACCCTCACAGTTACCCTAACCCTAACCCTAAACCTCACTCTAACCCTAAACTTCACCCTCAACCTCAGCCTAACCCTAAGCCTTTCCCTAACCCTAACCCTAATCCTCACCCTCACGCTAACCCTAATCCTACTCCTAACCCTAATCCTAACCCTCACCCTAAACCTCAGCTTAAGCATAACCCTAACATTAATCCTAACCCTAACCCTCACCGTCAGTCTCACCCTAACACTAACTCTAACACTAAACCTCACCCTGACCCTAAACCTAAACCTCACCCTCACTCTAGCCCTCACCCTAACCTTAATCCTAACACTAAACCTCATCCTAACCCTCCCCCAACCCTTACCTTAACCCTTACCCTAACCCTAACACTTACCCTCAACCTCAACATAAGCCTAACCCTAAGCCTAACCCTAAACCTAACTCTAACACAAACACTCACCTCACCATAACCCTAATCCTAACCCTAAACCTCACCCTTACCTTCATCCTCAGTGTAACCCTAAGCCTAACCCTAATCCTAAACCTAACCTCACACTCACCCTAACCCTTACCCTAATCCTAATCCTAAACCTAACCCTAACCCTCACCCTAAACCTCAGCTTAACCCTAATTCTAACCCTAAACCTCACCCTCACCCTAACCCTAACACTAACCCTAAACCTTACCCTCACCCTAGCCATCACCCTAACCCTAATCCTTACCCTAACCCTCTTCCTAACCCTGCCCCTAACCCTAACCCTAAACCTCACCCTAACAATAACCCTCATCCTCACCCTCACCCTAACTCTAATCCTAACCCTGACCATAAACCTCACACTAACCCTAAACCTAAACCTCACCCTCACTCTCCCCCTCACCATAACTCAAAACCTAAACCTAACAATAACACTAATCCTAATCCTAATCCTAATCCTAACCTTAACTGTAATCCTAACACTCCCTCTCATGCTAACCCTAATCCTAACCCTAACCCTCACTCTAACCCTAATCCTTACCCGCACCATAACCCTAACCCTCAACCTAACCCTCACCCTAACCCAAACCCTAACCCTAAACCTTAATCTAACACTAACCCTAACCCTCACCCTCAGCCTAGCCCTCACCCTAACCCTAATCCTAAACCTAATCCTCATCCTTAAGCTCACCCTAACCGTAACCTTAACCCTCACACTAGCCTTAACCCTAAGCCTAATCCTCAACATAACCCTAAACCTCATGGTCACCATAACCCTAACTCTAACCCTCACCCTAATCCTAAACATAACCGAACCCTAACTCTCACCCTAAACCTAACCCTAACACTCACCCTAACCCTAACCCTCACCCTCACCCTAACCCTAATCCTAACCCTAAACCTAAACCTCACCCTAAACCTAACCCTTACCCTCACCCTCACCCTCACCATAACTCTAACCCTAACCCTAACAAAAACACTAATCCTAACCCTAAACCTAACCCTAACCCTAACCCTAACACTAATCCTAACACTCATCCTCAGGCTAAATCTAATCCTAAACCTAACCCTCAACCTAACCATAATCATCACCCTGACTGGAACCCTAACCCTCAAACTTACCCTCACCCTACCCCTACCCCTAAACCTTAATCTAACACTAACCCTAACGCTCACCCTCACCCTAGCCCTCACCCTAACCCTAATCCTAACCCTAATCCTCATCCTTACACTCATCATCACCCTAAAATTAACCCTCAACCTAGCCCTAACCCTAAAGGTAATCCTCAAAGTAACCATAAACCTCATGCTCACCTTAACCCTAACCCTAACCCTCACCCTAACCATAAACATAACCAAACTCTAACCCTCACCCTCACCCTCAGCCTAACCCTAAGCCAAACCCTAACCCTAGCAGTAATGCTCACACTCACCCTAACCCTTACCCTAAACCTAATCCTAACCCTAAGCCTAACCCTCACCCTGAACCTAACCCTCACATTAACCCTAAATCTAACACTAACCCTAACCCTAACGCTCAACCTCAGCCTCATCCTACCCGGAACTCTAACCTTAAACATCACCCTCACCCTAACAGTAACCCTACCTCTAAACCTAAAACTCACCCTAACTCTAACCCTAACCCTAAACCTCACCCTCACCCTAGCCCTCACCCTAACACTAATCCTAACCCTAACCCTCATCCAAACCCTCACCCTAACACTAACCATAACCCTCACGCTCACCCTAACCCTAATCCGAACCCTAACCCTCAGTCTAACCCTAACCCTCACCCTCACTGTAAACCTTACCTTAACCCTCAACCTAACCCTAAACTTAACCCGAATACTAACTCTCACCTTTAAAATAATCCTAACCCTCAAGCTAACCCTAACCCTAAAACTCATTCTCACCCTAGCCCCACCCAACCCTAATCCTAACCCTATCCCTTTTCCTAACCCTCCCCCTAACCTTTACCCTAACTCTCAGCTTAACACTAACCCTCAGCCTCACCCTCACTCTCAGCCTTACCCTAAGCCTAAGCCTAAGCCTAACCCTAACCCTAACCTCACCCTCAGCCTAACCCTAAGCCTAACCCTAAACCTAACCCTAACACACACACTCACCCTCACCCTAAACCTCACCCTAACCCTAACCCTCATCCTAACCCTCCCCATAACCCTAACCCTAACACTAACACTAACCAACACCCTCAACCCCAGCATAATCCTAAGCCTAACCCTAACCCTAACCCTCACACTCACCCTAAACCTAACCCTAAACCTCACCCTAACCCTAACCTTCACCCTCAACCTCAGCCTAACCCTAAGCCTATCCCTAACCCTAATCCTACTACTAACCCTAATCCTAAACCTCACCCTCAACCTAAACCTCAACTTAAGGCTAAGCCTAACATTAATCCTAACCCTAACCCTCGCCTTCAGCCTCACCCTAACACTAACTATACCACTAAACCTCACACTGAACATAAACCTAAACCTCATCCTCACCCTAGCCCTCACCCTAACACTAACCCTAACCCTAAACCTCACCTTAAGCCTGACCCTAACAATATTTCTAACACGAATTCTCACCCTCAGCCTCACCCTAACCCTAACTCTAACGCTAAACCTCACCCTGACCCTAACCCTAAACCTAACCCTATCCCTAAACCTCATCCTAACCCTATCCCTAACCCTCACCCTCACCATAATTTTAACCCTAAACCTAACACTAACAATAACCCTAACACTAACCCTAACCCTCACCCTAACCCTAACCATCACCATAACGCTTACCCTCACCCTAATACTAACCCTAACCCTAACACTAAACCTCACACTAACCCTAAACATTACCCTAACCATAAACTTCACCCTAACACTAATCCTAAACCTCACCGTCTCGCTAGACCTCGCCCAACACTAATCCTCAATCTAACACGCACCCTCACCCTATCCCTAACCCTAACCCTCACCCTAACCCTAAACGTCACCTTTCCCGTAACCCTCAACCTCAGCTTAAATCTCACCTTTACCCATACTGTCACCCACACCATAACCCTCACTCCAACCCTAACCCTCCCCCTACCCCTAACTCTACCACTAAACCTCACCCTCACCCTAACCCTAACTCTAACGCTGAGCCTAATACTAACCCTCACCCTAACCCTAACTGTAACCATCACCCTAACCCTAATCCTCACTCCCAACATCACACTCAGCCTAACCCTAAGCCTAAGCCTAAACCTAAACCTAAACCTCACACTCACCCTCACCCTAACCTAATCCTAACCCTAAACCTAACCCTAAACCTCAACCTAACCCTCACCTAACTTTAACCCTAACACTTAACCTAACCCTAACCCTCGACGTAACCCTCCAACTAAACCTAAATCTAACCCTAAACCTCAAGCTCAACCTAACGCTAATCCTAACCCTAACCCTAATCCTCACCCTAATCCTAACACTCACCCTCACCCTCACCCTCACCCTCACCATAACTCTAACCATAACCCTAACAATAACAGTAATCCTAAACCTAAACCTAACCCTAACCGTAACCTAAACCTAATGCTAACACTCAAACTCACCTTAACCCTAACCCTAACCCTAACCCTAAGCCTAACCCTTACCCTAACTCTCACTGTAACCCTAACCCTCATCCTAACCCTCACCCTAAACCTAACCCTAAAGCTAAACCTTACCCTAACACTAACCCTAATCCTCAACTTCACCATAGCCCTCACCCAAAACCCTAGTTGTAAACCTAATCCTTATCCTAACCCTCACCCTAACTCTAAGCCTAACCTTAATCCTAACCCCAACCCTCACTGTAACCCTAACACTGACCCTAACACTAACCCTAACCCTAAACCTAACCTTAAATTTAACACTAAACCTAATCCTAATCCTCAGCCTCACCCTCACCCTAATAGAAAGCGTTACCCTAACCGACATCCTAACTCTAAGATTAACCCTAACCCTAATCCTAACCCTCAAACTCACCCTAAACCTAACGATAATCCTAAACCTAACCCTATAAGTAACCCTAAACCTCACCCTAACCCTCAGCCTAGCCCTCACCCTTACACTTATCCTAACCCTTACTCTCACCATAACCATAAACCTCACCCTAACCCTAACCCTCACCCTAACACTTACCCTCACACTATCACTATGCCTACCCCTAACACTAACTCTCACACTAACCCTAAACGTCACCCTAACCCTAACACTCAATCTAACACTAACCCTAACCCTCACCCTCACCCTAGCCTTCACCCTAAACCTAACCCTCACCCTCACACTCAACCTCAGCCTAACCCTAACCATAATCCTAATCCTAACCCTCACCCTCACCCTAACCCTCACCCTAAACCAAACCCTAAACCTAACAATAACCCTAACGCTAACCCTCACCCTAACCCTAACACTAACCCTAAACCTCACCCTCACCCTAACCCTAACCCTAAGCCTAACATTAAACTTCACCCTCACACTCACCCTAGCCCTTACCCAAAACCTAACCCTCACCCTAACACTCCCCCTAACCCTAAACCTCACCCTCAACCTCACCCTTAGCCTAACCCTCAGGCTAACCCTAAACCTAAACCTACCACACACACTCACGCTCACTCTAACCATAATCCTGTCCCTAAACCTAAGTCTAACCCTAACACTCTCCCTAACTCTGACCCCAACCCCAACCCTAAAACTAACCCTTACCCTAACCCTCAACCTAAACCTCACCCTAAGCCTAACTCTAACCCTAAACCTCACCCTCACCTTAACCCTAACTCTAACCCTAAACCAAAACCTAAACCTCACCTAACACTAACCCTAAACCTAACCCACACCTTCATGCTCAGCCTAACCCTAAACCTAACCCTCACACTCACCCAATCCCTAACCCTAAACCTCACCCTAACCCTAACCCTCACCCTCAACCTCAGCAAAACCCTAAGCCTATTCCTAAACCTAACCCTAACCCTCACACTCACACTTACACTAACCCTAATCCTACTAATAAAGCTAACCCTAAACCTCAACCTCATCCTAACCCAAACACTCACCCTCACCCTCACCCTCACCATAACTCTTACCCTAACCCTAACAATAACAGTAATCCTAACCCTAAACCAAACCCTAACCCTAACCCTAAACCTAATGCTAACACTCAACCTCACCCTAACCCTAATCCTAACCCTAAACTTAATCCTAACCCTAACCATCACCCTCACCCTAATCCTAAACCTATACCTTAGCCTAACATTTACCCTAAACCTCACCTTCACCCTAGCCCTCACCCTAACCCTAATTGTAACCTAATTCTCATCCTAACAATCACCCTAACTCTAAGCCTAACGTAAACCCTAACCCTAAGCCCAACCCTCACTGTAACACTAACACTAACGCTAACACTAACACTAACCCTAAACCTAAAACTAAACCTAACCCTAATCCTCAGCCTCACCCTCACCCGAACCCAAACCCTATCACTAACCCTCCTCTTAACTCTAAGCCTAACTCTAACCCTAATCCTAACCCTCACACTCAACCTAAACCTAATCCTAAACTTAAGCCTATCCCTAACCATAACACTCACCCTAACCCTCAGCCTAGCCCTCACCCTTACACTTATCCTAACCCTAACCCTCACACTAACGATAAACCTCACCCTAACACTAACCCTCACATTAACGCTTACCCTCAACCTAACACTAACACTGACCTTAACACTAACACTCACACTAACCCTAAACATCACCCTAAACCTAAACCTCACCCTAACACTAAACCTAACCCTCACCCTCACCATAGCCTTCACACTAACCCTAATTCTCATCCTCACCATAAACCTCACACTAACCCTAACACTAATCCTCAATCTAACCGTCAAACTCACCCAAACACTAACACTAACCCTCACCCTAACCCTTACCCTCACCCTTACCGTAACCCTCACCCTCAGCCTAAACCTCAACTTTACCCTTACCGTCACCCCCACGATAACCCTCACTCTAACCCTAACCCTCACCCTAACCCTAACTCTACCCCGAAACCTCACCCTCAGCCTAACCCTAACTCTAACCCTAACTCTAACACTTACCCTCAACCTAACCCAAACCCTAACCATCACCCTAACCCTAATCCTCACCCCCAACCTCACACTCAGCCTAACCCTAAGCCTAAGCCTAACCCTAACCCTAAACCTCACACTCACCCTCACCCTAACCCTAATCCTAACCCTAAACCTAACGGAAAACCTAAACCTCAACCTAACCCTCACCCTAACCTTAACCCTAACCCTTACCCTAACCCTAACTCTCGACCTAACCCTCCAAATAACCTAAATCTAACCATAAACCTTACCCTCACACTAAGCCTAACCTAACCCTAAACCACAACCTAACCCTCACTCTAACCTTAACCCTAACACTTACCCTAAACCTAACTCTCGACCTAACCCTCCAAATAACCTAAATCTAACCATAAACCTCACCCTCACCCTAATCCTAAACCTAACCCTAACCCTAAACCTCACCCTAACCCTAACACTCACCCTCACCCTCACCCTCACCATAACTATAACCCTAAACCTAACAATAACAGTAATCCTAACCCTAACCCTAACCCTAACCCTAACCATAAAGCTAACACTCAACCTCACCCTAACCCTAACCCTCACCCTAAACCTAGCCATCACCCTCACTATAACCCTAACCCTCATCCTAACCCTTACCCTAACCCTAACCCTAACCCTAACCCTAAACCTTACCCTAACACTAACCCTAATCCTCACCTTCACCCTAGCCCTCACCTTAACCCTAATCATAAACCTAATCCTCATTCTCACACTGTCCCTAACTCTAAGCCTAACCCTAACCCTAACCCTAACCCCAACCCTCACTGTAACGCTAACACTAACCCTAACACTAACACTAAACCTTAACTTAACCCTAATCCTCAGCCTCAGCCTCACCCTCACCCAAACCCTCACCCTAATCCTCATCCTAACTCTAAGCCTAATGCTAACCCGAATCCTAACCCTCACACTCACCCTCACCCTAAACCTAATCCTAAACCTCATCCTATCCCTAACCCTAACCCTCACCCTAATCCTTAGCCTAGCCCTCACCCTTACACTTATCCTAACCCTAACCCTCACCCTAACTATAACACTCACCCTAACCCTAAAACTCACCCTAACACTTACCCTCAACCTAACACTAACCCTAATCCTAACATTAACCCTAACACTAACCCTAAACATCACCCTAACCCTAAACCTCACCCTAACACTAACCCTAACCCTCAACCTCACCCTAGCCTTCAGCCTAAACCTAACCCTCATCCTCACCATAAACCTCCCACTAACCATAACAGTAATCCTCAATCTAACCCTCACCCTCAGCCTAATGCTAACATTAACCCTAACCCTAACCCTAACCCTCACCCTTACCGTAACCCTCACCCTCAGCCTAAACGTCAACTTTACCCTTACAGTCACCCCGACGCTAACCCGCACCCTAACCCTAACCCTCACCCTAACTAAAATTGTACCCCTAAACCTCACCCTCAACCTAACCCTTACTCTTACCCTAACCCTAACACTAAACCTCACTGTAAACCTAAACCTAACGCTCACCCTCACCGTAACCGTAACCCTAACCCTAAACCTAACAGTAACCCTAAACCTAACCCAAACCCTCACCCTAAAGATAACACTCACCCTAAACCTAACCCTCTCCCTAACACATACCTTCACCCTAACACTAACCCTAACCCTAACACTAACCCTCAAACTAACCCTAATCCTCACACTAATCCTAAAAGTCACCCTAAACCTAATCCTAACCCTAATCCTCACCCTCATCCTAACTCTCACCCTTACCCTAATCCTAACCCTCATCCTCACTGTATACCTCAGACTAACCCTAACCCTAATCCTCAATCTAACCCTCACACTAATCCTAACCCTGACCTTTACCCTAACCCTATACCTAACCCTAACACTCACCCTTATCTTAACCCTCACCCTCAGCCGAAACCTCACAATTACACTTACCATCATCCTCACCCTAACCCTCACCCTAATGCTAAACCTCATCCTAACCCTCACCCCAACCGTAAACCTAACCATCACCCTAACCTTAAACCTCACCCTCACCCTAGCCCTCACCCTAACCCTAATCCTAATACTAAACCTCATCCTAAACTCAAACTAACCCTAACCCTAACCATCACCTTAAACGTAAACCTCACCCCCACCCTCACGCTCAGCCTTACCCTAAACCTAAGCCTAGCCATAAGCATAACCCTCAAACTCACCCTCACCCCAATCCTAACCCTAATCCTAACCATAACCCTAAACCTCACCCTAACCCTCACCCTATCCTTAAACCTAAAACTAACCCTAACCCTAACCCTCGACTTAACCATCCAACTAACCTAAATCTAACCCTAATCCTCACCCACACCCTAACCCTAATCCTAACCCTAACCCTAAACCTCACCCTAATCCTAACCCTAACCCTCATCCTAACCCTCACCAAAACTCTAACCATACCACTAACAATAACACTAACCCTAACATGAAACCTAACCCTAACCCTAACCCTAATCCTAGCACACACCCTCATGCTAACCCTAATCCTAACCATAACCCTCAAACTCACCCTCACCCCAATCCTAACCCTAATCATAACCATAACCCTAAACCTCACCCTAACCCTCACCCTATCCTTAACCCTAAAACTAACCCTAACCCTAACCCTCGACCTAACCATCCAACTAACCTAAATCTAACCCTAATCCTCACCCACACCCTAACCCAAATCCTAACCCTAACCCTAAACCTCACCCTAATCCTAACCCTAACCCTCATCCTAACCCTCACCATAACTCTAACCATACCCTTAACAATAACACTAACCCTAACCCGAAACCTAACCCTAACCCTAACCCTAATCCTAGCACACACCCTCATGCTAACCCTAATCCTAACCCTAACCCTCACACTAACCCTAATCCTCACCTTCACTGTAACCCTAACCCTCAACCTAACCCTCACCCTAACACTAACCCTAACCCTAAACCTTAATCTAACACTAACCCTAACCCTCAGCCTCACCCTAGCCCTCACCCTAACCGAAATCCTAAACCTAATCATCATCCTTACCCTCACCCTAACCCTAACCTTAAACCTCACCCAAACCCTAACCCTAACTCTAACTCTCAACCTAACCCTAAACCTCAAGCTCAGCCTAACACTAAGCCTAACCCTAATCCTAACGCTCACACCCACCCTAACCCTTACCCTAAAACTAATCCTTAACCTATGCCTAAACCTCACCCTCAACTTAACCCTAAATCTAACACTAACCCTAACCCTAACCATAAACCTCACCCTAACCCTAACTCTAAACCTCACCCTCACAATAGCCCTAACCCTAACCCTAATTCTAACCCTAAAGCTCAGCCTAACACTAAACCTAACCCACACGCTCACCCTCACCCTAACCCTAATCTGAACCCAAACCCTCAACCTAACCCTAAACTTAAACCGAACCCTAATCTCACCCTTAACTTAACCCTAACCCTCACACTAACCCTAACCCTAAACCTTACCCTCACCCTAGCCCTCATCCTCAACCTCTCCCTCAGGCTAAACCTAAGCCTAACCCTAAACATAACCATAACAGACACAGTCACCCTCACCCTAACCCTAATCCTAACGCAAACCTTCATCCTAACCCTCCCCATAACCCTAACCGTCACCCTAAACTTAAACCACACCCTCACCCTCAGCCTAATCCTAAGCGTAACCCTAACCCTAAACCTCACACTCACCCTAACCCTAACACTCAATCTCACCCTAAACCTAACCCTCACCATCAACCTCAGCCTAACACTAAGCCTATCCCTAACCCTAACAATAACTCGTACACTCACCCTAACACTAATCCTAATCCAACTCCTAACCCTTACCCTAACCCTCACCCTCAAACTAACTCTCACCTTAAGCCTAACCCTAACATTAATCCTAACCCTAACCCGCACCTTCAGCCTCACCCTAAACCTAACTCTAACACTAAACCTCACCCTGACCCTAACCCTAACACTAACCCTATCCCTAAACCTCATCCTAGCCCTAAACCTAACCCTCACCCTCACCCTCACCATAACTTTAACCCTAACACTAACGCTAACAATAACCCTAACCCTAACCCTAACCCTCACCCTAAACATAACCCTCACCCTAACCCTCACCCTAACCCTAACCCTCACCCTCACCCTAACCATCACTCTTACCATAACCCTCAACTTAACCCTAACTCTACGCCTAAACCTCACTCTCACACTAACCCTAACTCTAAACCTAACCCTAACACTATCCCTCACCCTAACCCTAACCCAAACCATCACCGTAACCCTTATCCTCACACCCACCCTCACCCTCAGCCTAAGCCTAAGCCTAACCCTAACCCTAACACTAAACCTCACACTCACCCTCACCCTAACCCTAATCCTAACCCTAAACCTAACCCTAAACCTCAACCTAACCCTCAACCTAACCTTAACCCTAACACTTACCCTAACCCTAACCCTCGACTTAACTTTCCAACTAAACCTAAATGTAACCATAAACCTCACCCTCACCCTAACCCTAATCCTAACCCTAACCCTAAACCTCAACCTCACCCTAGCCCTCACCCTAACCCTAATCCTAACCCTAACCCTCATCCTAACCCTCACCCTAACTCTAAGCCTAACCCTAATCCTCATCCTCAAACTAGCCCTCACCCTAACCCTAATTCTAACCCTAACCCTCACCCTAACACTAACCCTCATCCTCACCCTAAACCTCAAACTAACCCTAACCCTAATCCTCAATCTATCCCTCACGCTCACCCTAACCCTAACCCTAACACTTACCCTAACCCTAACCCTCACCCTTATCTTAACCCTCACCCTCAGCCGAAACCTAACCCTTACCCTTACCAACATCCTCACCCTAACACTCACCCTAACCCTAAACCTCATCCTAATCCTCACCCTAACTGTAAACCTAACCATCACCCTAACCCTAACACTAACCTCAACCTCATGCTCAGCCTAACCCTAAAACTAAGCCTAATCCTTACCCTAACCCTGACCCTCAACCTAGCCCTCAACCTAACACTAATCCTAAACCTAACCCTCATCCTAACCCTCACCCTAGCCCCAACCCTAACCATCACCCTAAACCTAATCTTCAACCCCACTGTCACCCTCAGCCTAACCTTAAGCCTAAGCTTAAGCCTAACCGGCACACTCACCTTCACCCTCACCCTCACCCTACTCTTAACCCTAACCCTAACCATAACCCAAAACCTCAACCTAACTCTCACCCTAACCTTAACCCTAAACTTAGCCTAAACCTAAGCCTATCCCTAACCCTAACCCTAACCCTCACATTCACCCTAACCCTAACCCTAATCCTACTCCTCACCCTAACCCTAACCCTCACCCTCAACCTAACCCTCACCTTAAGCCTAACCCTAACATTAATCCTAACCCTAATCCTCACCCGCAGCCTCACCCTACCCCTAAATCTAACACTAAACCTCACCCTGACCCTAACCCTAACCAGAACCCTATCCCTAAACTTCTTCCTAGCCCTAAACCTCACCTTCACCCTCACCCTCACGATAATCTTAACCCTAACCCTAATGCTATCAATAATCCTAACCCTAACCCTAACCCTCACCCTAAGCATAACCCTCACCCTAACCCTAACCCTCACCCTAACACTTACCTTCACCCTAACGCTAACCCTCACCCTAAGACTTAACCTCACCCTTACACTAACCCTAACCCTAACACTAACCCTAACCATCAACCTAACCCTAAACCTCACTCTAACCTGAACCCTAAACCTCACCCTCTCCCTAGCCCTCACCCTCATACTCACCCTAAACATCACACTAACCCTAACAGTATTCCTCAATCTAACCCTCACCTTCACCCTAACCCTCACCCTAACGCTCACCCTAACCCTCACCCTCACCCTTACTGTACCCCTCACCCTCAGCCTAACACTCACCTTTACCGTTACCGTCACCCCCACCCTAACCCTCACTCTAACGCTAACCCTCACCCTAACTCTAACTCTACCCCTAAACCTCACCCACACCCTTACACTAACTCTAATCCTAACCCTAACACTAACCCTCACCATAACCCTAACCCTAACCATCACCCTAACCATAATCCTCACCCCAAACTTCACCCTCAGGCTAACCATAAGCCTAAGCCTAACCCTAACCCTAAACGTCACACTCAACCTCACCCTAACCCTAATCCTAACCCTAAACCAAACCCTAACCCTAAACCTCAACCTAACCCTGACCCTAACTTTAAACCTAACACTAACCCTAACCCTAACCCTCGACCTAACCCTCCAACTAAACCTAAATCTAACCTAAACCTCACCCTCACCCTCACCCTAATCCTAACCCTAACCTAACCTAATCCTAACCCTAACCCTAAACCTCACCCTAACCCTCACCCCAACCCTCACCCTCACCATAACTCTAACCGTAACCCTAACAATAACAATAATCCTAACCCTAAACTTAACCCTATCCCTAACCGTAACCCTAATGCTAACACTCAACCTCACACTAACCCTAATTCTAACCCTAACCCTCACCCTAACCCTAACTCTAAACCTGACCCTAACACTTACCATCACCCTAACCCTAACCCTCACCCCCACCCTCACCCTCAGCCTAACCCTAAGCCTAAGCCTAACGCTAAACCTCACCCTCACCCTCACCCTTACCCTAATTCTAAACCTAATTCTAAACCTAACCCTAAACCTCAACCTAACCCTCAACCTAAACTTAACCCTAACACTTACAATAACACTAACTCTCCACCTAAGCCTCCAACTAAACATAAATCTAATCATAAACCTCACCCTCACCCTAACCCTAATCCTAACCCTAACCCTAAACCTCACCCTAACCTTAACACTCACCCTCACCCTCACCCTCACCATAACTCTAACCCTAACCCTAACAATAACAGTAATCCTAACCCTAAACCTAACCCTAACCATAACCCTAACCCTAATGCTAACACTCAACCTCACCCTAACCCTAAACCTAACCCTAATCCTCACCCTCACCCTAACCCTCATCCTCACTGTAACCCTAACGCTCATCCTAACCCTCACCCTAACTCTAACACTAACCCTAAATCTTACCCTAACACTAACCCTAATCCTCACCTTCACCCTAGCCCTGACCCTAACCCTAATCGTAAGCCTAATCTTCATTTTAACCTTCACCCTAACTCGAAGCCTAAACCTAATCCTAACCCTAATCCCAACCCTCACTGGATCCCTAACACTAACCCTAACACTAACACTGACGCTAAACCTAACCCAAACCTAACCCTAAACCTAACCCTAATCCTCAGCCTCACCCTCACCCTAACCCAAACCCTAACCCTAAACCTCATCCTAACTCTAAGCCTAACCATAACCCTAGTCCTAACCCTCACCCTAACCCTAATCCTAAACCTATCCCTATCCCTAACCCTAACCATCAGTCTAACCCTTAGCCTAGTCCTCACCCTTAAACTTATATTAACCCTAACCCTCACCCTAACCATAAAACTCACCCTAACCCTAATCCTCACCCTAACACTTACCCTCACCTTAACACTAACCCTAATCCTAACACTAACTCTCACACTAACCCTAAATATCACCCTAAACCTAAACCTCACCCTAACACTAAACCTGACCCTCACACTCACACTAGACTTCAGGGTAACCCCAACCCTCATCCTCTCCATAAATCTCACACTAACCCTAACACTAATCCTCAATCGAACTCGCAACCTCACCATAACGCTAGCACTGACCCTCACCCTAACCCTAACACTCACAGTTACCGTAACCCTCAGCCTCAGCCTAACCCTCACCTTTACCTTTACCATCACCCCCACGTTAACCCGCACCCAAACCCTAACCCTCACCCTACCCTAAATGTACCCTATTCCTCACACTCTCCCTAACCCTAACACTTACCCTAACCCTAACACTAAACCTCACTTTAATCCTAATCCTCACCCTCACCCTCACCCTAACCATAACCCTCACCCTAACCCTAACACTCAACCTAACATTTAACCTCACTCTAACACTAACCATAACCCTAACACTAACCCTCACCCTAGCCCTCAGCCTAACCCTAATCCTAAACCTCACCCTAACCCTAATCCTAAACCTCATCCTCACCCTAAACCTCTCACTAACCCCAAAACTAATCCTCAATCTAAACCTCACCCTAACTCTAACCGTAACCCTAACCCTTACCCTAACCCTAAACCTAACCCTAACCCTCACCCTTATCTTAACCCTCAACCTCAGCCTAAACTTCATCTTTACCCTTACCATCATCATCACCCTAACACTCACCCTAACGCTAAACCTCATCCTAACACTCACCCTAACCGTAAACTTAAACATCACCCTAACCCTAACCCTCACCCTCAACCTCACGCTCAGCCTAACCCTAAGCCTAAGCCTAAGCCTAAGCCTAACCCTCAACCTCACCCTCACCCTCACCCTAATCCTAACCCTAACCATAACCATAAGCCTAAACCTCAACCTAAACCTCACTCTAACCATAAACCTAAAACTAATCCTAAACCTATCCCTCGATCTAACCCTGCAACTAACCCTAAATCTAACCCTAAACCTCACCCTCACCCTAACCCTAAACCTAACCCTAACCCTAAACCTCACCCTAACTGTAAACTTAACCCTCACCCTCACCCACACCCTCACCATAACTTTAACCATAACCCTAACAATAACACTACTCGTAACCCTCAACCTAAACCTAACCCTAACCATAACTGTAATCCTAACACTAACCCTCATGTTTACCCTAATCCTAACCCAAACCCTCACCCTAACCCTAATCCTCACCCTCACTCTAACCCTAACCCTCAACCTAACCCTCACCGTAACCCTACCCCTACCCCTAAACCTTAACCTAACACTAACCCTAACCCTCACCCTCAACCTAGCCCTCACCCTAACCATAATGCTAAACCTTCTCCTCATCCTTACCCTCACCCTAACCCTAACCTTAACCCTCACCCTAACCCTAATCCTAACCCAGACCCTCAACCAAACCCTAAACCTCACTCACACCATAACTCTAACCCTCACCCTAACCCTAAACATAAATGAACCCTAACTCTCACCCTAACCCTAACCCTAACCCTCCCCCTAACCCTAAGTCTCACCCTCACCCTCACCCTCAGCCTGACCCTAAGTGTAACCGTAACCCTCACACTCACCCTAACCCTTACCCTAAACCTAATCCTAACCCTAACTCTAACCCTCACACTCAGCCTCACTGTAACCCTAACTCTAACCTAAACCTCACCCTCACTCTAACCCTAACCTTAAACCTCACCTTCACACTCACCCTAGACCTTACCCTAACCCTATTCCTAACGCTAACCCACATCCTAACCCTCCCCCTAACCCTAACCCTCAACCTCAACCTCACACTCAGCCTAACACTAAGCCTATTCCTAAACCTAAACCTAACACACACACTCCCCCTCACTCTAATCTTAATCCTATAACTAACCCTAAAAATATTCCTAACCCTTCCCCTAAATCTCACCCTAACCCTAACCCTAAAACTAACCCTTACCATAACCCTCAACCTAAACCTCACCCTAACCCTAACTCTAACCCTAAAACTCACCCTCAACCTAACCCTAACTCTAACCCTAATCCAAACCGTAAACCTCACCATAACACTAAGCCTAACCCTAATCCCCACCCTAACACTAAGCCTAATCCTAAGCCTAACCCTAACACTAATCCTCACACTCAACCTAACCCTAACCCTAAACCTCACCCTAACCCTAACCCTCACCCTCAACCTCAGCTTAACCCTAAGCCTGTCCATAACCCTAACCCTAACCCTAACCCTAACCCTCACCCTAACACTAAACCTAATCCTACTCCTAATCCTAACCGTAACCCTCATTCTCAACCTAACCCTCACCTTAAGCCTAAACCTAACATTAATCCTAAACCTAACCCTCACCCGCAGCCTCACCCTAACCCAAACACTAACACTAAACCTCACCCTAACCCTAAGCTTAATCAAAACCCTATCCTTAAACCTCATCCTAGACCTAAACCTAACCCTCATCCTCACCCTCACCATAACCTTAACCCTAACCCTAACACTAACAATAACCCTAACACTAACCCTAAACTTCACCCTAAACATAACCCTCACCCTAACCGTAACACTCACCCTCACCCTCACCCTCATCATAACTCTAACCCTAAACCTAACAATAACAGTAATCCTAACCCTCAACCTAACCCTAACCATAACCCTAACACTAATGCTAACACTCAACCTCACCCTAACCCTAATCCTAACACTAATCCTCACCCTAACCCTAATCCTCGCCTTCATCTTAAACCTAACCTTCATCCTAACCCTCATCCTCACCCTAACCCTAACCCTAAAGCTCACCCAAACACTAACCCTAACCATCACCCTCACCCTAGCCCTCACCATAACCCTAATTCTAACCCTAATCCTCAACCTAACCCTCACCCTAACCCTAAATCTAACCCTCATGGTAATCCTAACCCTAACCCTCACCTTAACCCTAACCCTCACCCTCACCCTCATCCTAACCCTAAGCCTAACCCACACCCTAAACCGAATCCTCACACTCACCCTAAATCTAACCCTAATCCTCATCCTCACACTCACGATCACCCTAACCCTAAACCTACTCGTACCCCTAATCCTAACCCTCAACCTCAGCCTAACCCACATCTTTACACATACCGTCACCCCCACGTTAACCCGCACCCTAACCCTAACCCTCACCCTAACCCTAAATGTACCCCTAAACCTCACCCTCTCCCTAACCCTAACACTAACCATAACCCTAACACTAAACCTCACTCTAACCCTAATCCTAACCCTTACCCTCACCCTAACCATAACCCTCACCCTAACCCTAACCATCACCCTAACACTTACCCTCACCCTAATACTAACCCTAACCCTAACACTAACCCTCACACTAACCCTAACCCTCACCCTAATCCTAAACCTCACCCTAACCCTAAACCTATCCCTCATCCTATCCCTAAACCTCACATTAACCCTAACACTAATTCTCAATCTAACCCTCACCCTAAACCTAACCTAACACTAATCCTTACCCTAACCCTAAACCTAACCCTTACCCTCACCCTTATCTTAACCCTGAACCTCAGCCTAAACCTCATCTTTACCCTTACCATCATAATCACCCTAACCCTCACCCTAGCGCTAAACCTCATCCTAACACTCACCCTAACCGTAAACCTAACCATCACCCTAAACCTAACCCTCACCCTCAACCTCACGCTCAGCCTAACCCTAAGCCTAAGCCTAAGCCTAAACCTAACCCTCAACCTCACCCTCACCCTCACCCTAATCCTAACCCTAACCCTAACCATAACCCTAAACCTCAACCTAAACCTCACTCTAACCTTAACCCTAAAACTAACCCTAACCCTAACCCTCGACCTAACCCTACAACTAACCTTAAAGCTAACCCTTAACCTCACCCTCACCCTAACCCTAATCCTAACCCTAACCCTAAACCTCACCCTAACACTAACCCTCACCCTCACCGTCACCCTCACCCTCACCATGACTCTAACCATAACCCTAACAATAACTCTAATCCTAACCCTCAACCTAACCCTAACAATAACTATAATCCTAACACTCACCCTCTTGCTAACCCTAATCCTAACCCTCACCCTTACCCTAACCCTAATCCTCACTGTAGCTCTAACCCTCAACCTAACCCTCACCCCAACCCTAACCCTAACCCTAAAACGTAACCTAACACTAACCCTAATCCTCACCCTCAACCAAGCCCTCACTGTAACCCTAATGCTAAACCTAATCCTCATCCTTACCCTCACCCTAACCCTAAACTTAACCCTAACCATAACCATAACCATAACCCTAAACCTCAAGCTCCCCTTAACTCTAAGCCTCACCCTCACCCTAAACATAAATGAACCCTAACTCTCACCCTAACCCTAAACCTAACCCTCCCCCTCACCCTCCCTCTCACCCTCAGCCGGACCCTAAGCGTAACCGTAACCCTCACACTCACCCTAACCCTTACCCTAAACCTAATTCTAACCCTAACTCTAACACTCACCCTCAGGCTCACCGAAACCCTAACTCTAACCTAAACCTCACCCGAACCCGAACCCTAACCCTAACCATAACCTTAAACCTCACTCTCACACTCACCCTAGACCTTAGCCTAATCCTAATCCTAACCCTAACAATCATCCTAACCCTCCCGCTAACCCTAACCCTCACCCTCAACCTCACCCTCAGCCTAACCTAAGCCTATCCCTAAACCTAAACATAACACACACAATCCCCCTCACTCTAACCTTAATCCTATACCTAACCCTAACCCTAAGCCTAACCCTTCCCCTAACTCTCACCCTAACCCTAAAACTATCCCTTACCATAACCCTCAACCTAAAACTCACCCTAAGCCTAACTCTAAAACTAAACCTCACCCTCACCCTAACCCTAACTCTAACCCTAATCCAAACCCTAAACCTCACACCAACCCTAAGCCTAACCCTAATCCACACCCTAATACTAAGCCTAATCCTAAACCTAACCCTAACCCTAACTCTCACACTCACCCTAAATCTAACCCTAAACCTCACCCTAACCCTAACCCTCACCCTCAACCTCAGCTTGACCCTAAGCCTGTCCCTAACCCTAACCCTAACCCTAACCCTAAACTTCACCCTAACACTTACCCTAATCCTACTCCTAATCCTAACCCTAACCCTCACTCTCAACCTAACCCTCACCTTAAGCCTAACCCTAACATTAATCCTAACCCTAACCCTCACCCTCAGCCTCACCATAACCCTAACACTAACACTAAACCTCACACTAACCCTAACCCTATCCCTAAACCTCATCCTAGACCTAAACCTAACCCTCATCCTCACCCTCACCATAACCTTAACCCTAACCCTAACACTAACAATAACCCTAACACTAACACTAAAGTTCACCCTAAATATAACCCTTACCCTAACCCTAACCCTCAGCCTAACCCTTACCCTCACCCTAACACTAACCCTAAACCTAACACTAAACCTCACACTAAACCTAACCATCACCCTAACAATAAACCTCACCATAAATCTAACCCTAAACCTCAATCTCTCGCTAGACCTCGCCCTAACCCTAACCCTCATCCTCACCTTCAACTTCACTCTAACCCTAACGCTAATCCTCAATCTAACCCTCACCCTCACCCTAACCCTAACCTTAACCCGCGCCCTTACTGTAACACTTACCCTCAGCCTAATCCGGACCTTTACCCTTACCGTCACCCCCACGCTAACCCTCACTCTAACCCTAAACCTCACCCTAACCCTAACTCTACCCCTAAACCTCACCCTCACTCTAACCCTAACTCTAATCCTAACCCTAACACTAACCCTCACCATAACCCTAACCCTAACCATCACCCTAACCCTAATCCTCACCCCCACCGTCACCCTCAGCCTAACCCTAAGCATAAGCCTAACCCTACCCCTAAAACTCACATTCACCCTCACCCTCACCCTAATCCTAAACATAACGCTAACCCTAACCCTAAACCTCAACCTAACCCTCAACATAACCTTAATCCTAACACTTACCCTAACCCTAACCCTCGACTTAACCCTCCATCTAAACCTAAATCTAACCATAAACCTCACCCTCACACTAACCCTAATCCTAACCCTGACCCTAAACCTCACCATAACCGTAACACTCACCCTCACCCTCACCCTCATCATAACTCTAACCCTAAACCTAACAATAACAGTAATCCTAACCCTCAACCTAACCCTAACCATAACCCTAACACTAATGCTAACACTCAACCTCACCCTAACCCTAATCCTAACCCTAATCCTCACCCTAACCCTAATCCTCACCCTCATCTTAAACCTAACCTTCATCCTAACCCTCACCCTCACCCTAACCCTAACCCTAAAGCTCACCCAAATACTAACCCTAACCATCACCCTCACCTTAGCCCTCACCCTAACCCTAATTCTAACCCTAATCCTCAACCTAACCCTCACCCTAACCCTAAATCTAACCCTCATGGTAATCCTAACCCTAACCCTCACCTTAACCCTAACCCTCACCCTCACCCTCATCCTAACCTTAAGCCTAACCCACACCTTAACCCGAACACTCACACTCATCCTAAATCTAACCCTAATCCTCATCCCCACACTCATGATCACCCTAACCCTAATCCTACTCCTACCCCTAATCCTAACCCTCAACCTCAGCCTAACCCACATCTTTACACATACCGTCACCCCCATGTTAACCCGCACCCTAACCCTCACCCTAACCCTAAATGTACCCCTAAACCTCATCCTCTAACTAACCCTAACTCTAACCCTAACCCTAACACTAAACCTCACTCTAACCCTAATCCTAACCCTTACCCTCACCTTAACCATAACCCTCACCCTAACCCTAACCATCACCCTAACACTTACCCTCACCCTAATCCTAAACCTCACCCTAACCCTAACCCAAACCCTCATCCTGTCCCTAAACCTCACACTAAACCTAACACTAATTCTCAATCTAACCCTCACCCTAACCCTAACCTAACACTAATCCTTACCCTAACCCAAAACCTTAACCCTAACCCTTACCCTTATCTTAACCCTCAACCTCAGCCTAAACCTCATCTTTACCCTTACCATTATCATCACCCTAATCCTCACCCTAACGCTAAACCTCATCCTAACCCTCAACCTAACTGTAAACCTAACCATCACCCTAACACTAACCCTCACTCTCAACCTCATGCTCAGCCTAACCCTAAGCCTAAGCCTAAGCCTAACCCTAACCCTCAACCTCACCCTGATCCTAACCCTAATCCTAACCCTAACCCTAAACCTCAACCTAACCCTCATTCTAACCTTAAGCCTAAAACTAACCCTAACCATAACCCTCGACTTAACCCTCCAAATAACACTAAATCTAACCCTAAACCTCAATTTCACCCTAACCCTAATCCTAATCCTAACCCTAAACCTCACCCTAACCCTAACCCTAACCCTCACCCTCACCCTCAACCTCACCCTCACCATAACTCTAACCCTAACCCTAACAATAACACTAATCCTAAACCTAAACCTAACCCTAACACTAACTCTAACTGTAATCCTAACAGTCACCCTCTTCCTAACCCTAATTTTAACCCTAACCCTCACCCTACCCCTAAAAATATCCCTCAACCAAACCCTAAACCTCACGCTCCCCGTAACTCTAACCCTCACCCTAACCCTAAACATAAACGAAACCTAACTCTCACTCTAACCCCAACCCTAAACCTCACCATCACCCTCACCCTCAGCCTGACCCAAAGCATAACCGTAACCCTCACACTCACCCTAACCCTTACCCTAAACCTAATCCTATCCTAACTCTAACCCTCACCCTCAGCCTCACCCTAAACCTAAATCTAACCCTAACCCTAACCCTAACCATAACCATAACCATAACCTTAAACTTCACCCTCACACTCACCCTAGACCTTACCCTAACCCTAATCCTAACCCTAACCCTCATCCTAACCTTCCCCCTAACTCTAACCCTCATCCTCAACCTCACCCTCAGCCTAACACTAAGCCTATCCCTAAACCAAAACCTAACAGACAACTCCCCCTCACTCTAACCCTAATCTTATCCCTACCCCTAACCCTAACCCTAACCCTTCCCTTAACTCTCACCCTAACCCTAACCCTAAAACTAACCCTTACCATAACCCTCAACCTAAACCTCACCCTAACCCTAACTCTAACCCTAAAACTCACCCTCACCCTAACCCTAACTCTAACCCTAACCCAAACCCTAAACCTCACCCTAACACTAACCCTAACCCTAATTCACACCCTAACTCTCAGCCTAATCCTAAGCCCAACCCTACCGCTAACCCTCACCCTCACCCTAACCCTTACCCTAAACCTCACCCTAACCCTAACCCTGACCCTCAAGCTCAGCTTAAACCTAAGCCTGTCCCTAACCCTAACACTCAGGCTTACCCTAACATTAACCCTAATCCTACTCCTAATCCTAACCCTAACCCTCACCCTCAACCTAAACCTCACCTTAAGCCTAACCCTAACATTAATCCTAACCCTAACTCTCACCCTCAGCCTCACTCTAACACTAACTCTAACACTGAACCTCACCCTGACCCTAACCCTAACCCTATCCCTAAACCTCATCCTAGACCTAACCCTAAGCCTCAACCTCACCCTCACCATAACCTTAACCCTAACACTAACACTAAAACTAACCCTAAACTTCACCCTAAACATAACCCTCACCCTCACCCTAACCCTCACCCTAACCCTTACCCTCACCCTAACACTAACCCTAACCCTAACACTAAACCTCACACTAACCCTAACCATCACCCTAACCATAAACCTCACCCTAATACTAACCCTAAACCTCAAACTCTCCCTAGACCTCGCCCTAAACCCCAAAGCTCATCCTCACCCTAAATTTCACACTAAACCTAACACTAATCCTCAATCTAATCATCACGCTCGCCCTAACCCTAACCCTAACCCTCACCCTAACCTAACCCTCACCCTTACTGTAACCCTCACCCTCAGCCTAAACCTGACATTTACCCTTACCGTACCTCCAACCGTAACCCTCACTCTAACCCTAACCCTCACCCTAATCCTAACTTTACCCCGAAACCTCACCCTCACCCTAAGCCTAACTCTAACCCTAACCCTAACACTAACCCACACCATAACCCTAAACCTAACCATCACCCTAACCCTAATCCTCACCAAAACCCTCACCCTCAGCCTAACCCTAAACCTAAGCCTAACCCTAACCCTAAACCTCACACTCACCCTCACCCTAACGCTAACCCTAAACCTAAACCTCAACCTAACCCTCAACCTAACCTTAATCCTAACACTTACCCTAACCCAAACCCTCGACCTAATCCTCCAACTAAACCTAAACCTAACCATAAACCTCACCCTCACACTAACCCTAATCCTAACCCTGACCCTAAACCTCACCCTAACCATAACACTCACCCTCACCCTCAACCTCATCATAACTCTAACCCTGAACCTAACAATAACAGTAATCCTAACCCTCAACCTACCCCTAACCATAACCCTAACACTAATGCTAACACTCAACCTCACCCTAACCCTAATCCTAACACTAACCCTCACGGTAAACCTAATCCTCGCCCTCACTGTAACTCTAACCCTCATCCTAATCCTCACCCTAACCCTAACCCTAACCCTAAACCTCACCCAAACACTAACCCTAACCATCACCCTCACCCTAGCTCTCACCCTAACCCTAATTCTAACCCTAATACTCATCCTAATCCTCACCCTAACCCTAACCCTAACCCTCACCTTAACCTTAACCCTCACCCTCACCCTCATCCTAACCCTAAGCCTAACCCACTCCCTAACCCGAACCCTCACACTCAACCTAAATCTAACCCTAATCCTCATCCTCTCACTCACGATCACCCTAACCCTAATCCTACTCCTAACCCTAATCCTAACCCTCACCCTCAAACTAACCCTCATCTTAAGCCAAAGCCTAATATGAATCCTAACCCTAACCCTCAGACTCAGCCTCACCCTAACCTTAACTCTAACAATAAAACTCACCCTGAAACCTAACCCTAAACCTCGCCCTCAAACTAGCCCTCACCCTAACCAGAATCCTAACCCTAACCCTCACCCTAAACCTAAACATAACCCTCACCCTCAACCTAACCCTAACCCTCACCCTCAACCTCACCCTCAGCCTAACCTTAAGCCTAACCCTAAACCTAATTCTAACACACACATTCACCCTCACCCTAACCCTAAGAATAACCCTAACCCTCACCCTCACCGTCACCCTCAGTGTAACCCTAAGCCTAAACCTAACCCTATCCCTAACACTCACACTCAACCGAAACCTTACCCTAATCCTAATCCTAACCCTAACCCTAACCCTCAAACTCAGCCTCACCTTATCCCTAACTATAATCCTAAAACTCACCCTCACCCTAACCCTAAAGTAACCCTAACCATAAACCTCACTATAACCCTAACCCTAAGCCTCACCCTCACCCTAGCCCTCACCCTAACACTAATCCTAACCCTAACCCTCATCCTAACCCTCCGCCTAACCCTAAACCTAACCCTCACCCTTGACCTAACCCTCACCCTAACCCTAAACCTCACCCTCACCCTCAGCCTAACACTAAGCCTA
This sequence comes from Dipodomys merriami, assembly GCF_024711535.1. Taxonomy (NCBI): domain Eukaryota; kingdom Metazoa; phylum Chordata; class Mammalia; order Rodentia; family Heteromyidae; genus Dipodomys; species Dipodomys merriami. Next base: position 1,052,851 of record NW_027203449.1, read on the forward strand.
ACCCTAACCCTATCCTTCACACTCAGCCTAACCCTACACCTAATACTAATCCTAACCCTAACCTTCACCCTCATGCTAACGCAAATCCTAACCCTAACCTTAATCCTAACCCTCCCTCTAACTCTCACCCTAACCCTAACCCTAACACTAACCCTAACCCTAAACCTCAACCTAACCCTCACCCTAACCCTACCTCTAACGCTAAACCTCACCCTCACCCTAACCCTATGCCTAACCCTCACCCTCACCGTAACCTTAACCTTAAACCGAAACCTAAAAATAACCCTTACCTTAATCCTAACCCTCACCCTAGCCATAACCCTCATCCTAACCAAAACCCTCATCCTAAGACTTACCCTCACCCTAACACTAACCCTAACACTAACACTAACACTCACACTAACACTAACCCTAAATCTAACCCTAAGCATCTCCCTCACACTCACCGTAACTCTAACACTAACCCTAAAAATAACACTATCCCTAAACCAAACCATCACCCTAACCCTAATCCTCACACCCACCCTCACACTCAGCCTAATCCTAAGCCTAAGCCTAACCCTCACCCTAACACTCATACTCACCTTCACTCTAAATCTAATACTAAACGTAACCCTATCCCTAAACCTCTACCTAAGCCTCACCCTCACCCTAACCCTAACACTAACCCTAACCCGAAACCTCACCCTAACCCTTCCCCTAATCCTAACTCTAACCCTAAACCTCACCCTGACCCTAACCCTAACCCTAACCCTCAACCTCACAGTAAACCTCACCCTAACCCTAAACCTCACCCTTACCCTCAACCTCACTGTATCTCTAACCCTAACAATAACAATAACGCTAACCCTATCCCTAACCCTAATCTTAACCCTAACCATAACCCTCACCCTCAGCCATACCCTCACCGCAAACTTAACCCTAACAGTAACCCTAACCCGAATCTGCACCCCCACCCTTACCCTCAGCCTAACACTAAGCCTAACCCTAAACCTATCCCTAACCCTCAATGTAACCCTAACCCTAACCCTAAACCTAAACCTAACCCTAACTCTAACCCTAAAGCTAACACTAATCCTCTGCCTCACCCTGACCCTAAACCAAGCCCTAACCCTAACCCTCACCCTAACCCTAAGCCTAACCCCAACCCTAAAACTTACTTTCACTCTCACATTAACCCTAATCCTAAACCTAACCCTAAACCTAACCCACACCCTAACCCTCACCCTAGTCCTCACCCTAACCCTAATCCTAACACTAAAACTCATCCTAACACTCACCCTAACGCTAAACTTAACCATCACCTAACCCTAACCCTAACCCTCACCCTCATGCTCGGCCTAAGCCTAAGCCTAAGCCTAAGCCTAACCCTCACTCTCACCCTAACCCTAACACTAACCCTAAATCTAACCATAAACCTCACTCTCATCCTGACCCTAACTCTAACCCTAACCCTAAACCTAAACCTCATCCTAACCCTAAACCTAACCCTCAACCTAACCATAACCCTCACCCTAACCTTAACCCTCACCCTAACATTTACCCTCACCCTAACACTAACCCTAACCCTAACACTAACCCTCACCCTCACCCGCACCATAACCGTAACCGTAAACCTAACTAACCCTAACAATAATCCTAAACCTAACCCTTACCCTCAACCTTACCATAACCCTAACCCTAACCCTAACCCTAACCCTCACCCTAACATTTACCCTTACCCTAACACTAACCCTCACACTAACCCTAACCATCACCCTAACCCTAAACCTCACCCTAAACCTAAACCTAACCCTCACCCTCACCCTAACCCTCACACTAACCGTAACCCTCATTCTCACCCTAAACCTCAAACTAACCCTAAAACTAATCCTCAATCTAAACCTCACCCACACCCTTCCCCTAACCCTAACCTCACCCTAACCCTAACCCTCACCTCACCATAACCCTCACATTCAGCCTAACCCTCACGTTTACACTTATAATCACCCCCACCCTAAAACCGTCACCCTAACCCTAAACCTCACCCTAACACTAACCCTAACCCTCACCATAACCATAACCCTCACCATAACCATAACCCTCACCCTAACCCTCATCCTCACTCTAAACCTCACACTAACCCTAACCCTAATCCTCAATCTAACACTAACCCTAACCCTAACCCTAACCCTTACCCTAACGCTAAACCTAAAGCTAAGTCTCACCCTTATCTTAAACATCACCCTAAGCCTAAATCTCACCATTACCCTTACAATAATCCTCACCCTAAACCTCCCCCTAAACATAAACATCATCCTAACCCAAACCGTAAACCTAACCATCACCCTAACCCTAACCCTCACACTCAACCTCACACTCAGCCTAAACCTAAGACTAAGCCTAACCCTTAATCTAAACGTCACCCTCACCTTAGCCCTCACCCTAACCCTAAACCTAATCCTCACCCTCACACTCACCCTAACCCTATTCCTAACCCTAATTCTCAACCTAACCCTAAACCTCACCCTCAACATAACCCTTACCCTAACCCTCACCCTAAACCTAAACTTAACCCGAACCCTAACTCTCACCCTAAATCTAACCTTAACCCTCACCCTAACCCTAACCCTTACCCTCACCCTCACTCTAACCCTCACCCTAACCCTAATCCTAAACTTAACCCTCACCCTAACCCTAACCCTAAACCTAAACCTCACCCTAACACTAACCCTCATCCTAAACCTCACACTCAGCCTAACCCTAAGCCTAAACCTAAACCTAAACATAACACACACACTCACCTTCACCTTCACCCTAACCCTAACCCTAACCTTAACTCTAACCCTCCCCCTAACTATCAGCCTAACCCTAACCTTAACCCTAACCCTCAACCTAACCCTCACCCTAATCCTAACACTAACCCTAAACCTCACACTCACCCTAAACCTCACCCTAAACCTAACCCTCATCCTCACCCTCACAGTAAACTTAACCTTAACCCGAACCCTAACAATAACCCTAACCTTCATCCTAACCCTCACCCTAACCATAACCCTCACCCTAACCCAAACCCTCACCCTAACTCTTAACCTAACCCTAACACTAACCCTAACCCTACACTAACCCTCACCTAACACAAACCTTAAATCTAACCCTAAACCTCTCCCTCAACCTAACCCTAATCTTAACCCTAACTGTAAAGCCCACCCTAACCCTAACCCTATCACAAACCCTAACTCTAATCCTAAACATCACTATCAACCTAACCCTAATTCTAACCATAAACCTAAACCTAAACCTCATCCTAAACCTAACCCTAAACTTCACCCTCACCCTCACTAAAACCTAAACCCTAACGCTAAACCTAACAATAAACCAAACCCTAACACTTACCCTAACCCTAACCCTAACACTAAACCTCACACTAACCCTAACCATCACCCTAAATGCAAACCTCACGCTAACCGTATCCCTAACCCTCACCCTCACCCTTGCCCTCACCCTCACCCTAACCCTCATCCTCACCCTAACCCTCACTCTCACCCTCACCCTCACCCTCAGCCTAACCTTAACCCTAATCCTAATCCTAAGCAAAATCCTCACCCTAACCTTAACCCTCACCCTAACTGTAACCCTTAACGTAACACTAACCCTAAACCTAACCCTCACCCTAACCCTAACCCTAAACCTAACACTAACCCTAACAATAACCCTCAAGCTCAGCCTCACCCTAACCCTAAATCTACCCCTAAACCTCACTCTCACCCTAACCGTAACCATAAACCTCACCCTAACACTCACCCTAAAACTCACCCTCAACCTAGCCCTTGCCCTAACCCTAATGCTAACCCTATCCCTCATCCTAACCCTAAACCTAACCCTCACCCTCAACTTCAGCCTCTGCCTAACCCTAAGCCTAACCCTAGACCTAACCCTAACACACACACTCACCTTCACACTAACCCTGATCCTATCCCTAAACCTAATCATAACCATAACACTCCCCCTAAATCTCAAACGAACACTAACCCTATCCTTCACCCTAACCCTAACTCTAACCCTAAACCTCAACCTCAGCCTAACCCTAACACTAACCCTAACCCAAACCCTAAACCTCAACCTAACCCTAAGCCTAACACTCAACCTCACCCTTACCGTAACCGTAAACCTAAACATAAACCTAACAATCACCCTATTCCTAACCCTAACACTCACCCTAAACATAACTCGCACCCTAACCCATACCCGCACCCTAACACTTACTATCACCCTAACACTAACCCTAACCCTAACACTAACCCTCACACTAACCCTAACACTAACCCTATACCTCAACATAACCCTCACCCTAACCCTAACCCTAACACTAACCCTAACCCTAAACCTAAGCGTAATCCTCAGCCTCAGCCTCACCATATACCAAACCCTAACCCTAACCCTCACCCTAACTCTAAGCCTAAACCTAAGCCTAACCCTAACCCTCACACTCACCCTCACCCTAACCCTAATCCTAAAACTAACCCTATCCATAACCCTAGCCCTCTCCCTAACCCTCACCCTAGCCCTCACCCTTACCCTAATCCTAACCCTAAAACTCATCCTAACCCTCACCCTAACCTTAATTCTAACACTAACCCTAACTCTAACCCTCAACGTCAGCCTAACCCTAACCCTAAATCTAACCCTAAACCTCACCCTAACCCTAACCCTAACCCTAACCCTAAACCTCACGCTAATCCTAACCCTAAACGTCACCCTTACCCTAGCCCTCACCTTAACCCTAATCTTAACCCTAAACCTCTTCCTAGCCCTCACCCTAACACTAACCCTAAACCTCACCATCACCCTAACCATAATCCTAACCCTAACCCTCAACCTAAACCTAACCGTCACCCTCACCGTAACACTTACTCTAACCCTCATCCTAACCCTAAACTTAACCCGAACCCTAACTCTAACCCTAACCCTAACATTAACCCACACTCTAACCCTAACCTTCAACCTTACCCTAACCCTCACCTTCAGCCAAACCCTCACGTTTACCCTTACCGTCACCCCTACCCTAATCCTCACCCTAACCCAAACACTCACCCTAACCCTCACCCTAAAACTAACTCTACGCCTAAACCTCACCCTCACCCAAACCATAACTCTAACCCTAACCCTAACACTAAACCTGACCTTAACCCTAACTCTAACCCTCAAACTAACCCTAACCTTCACCCTCAACCAAACCCTCAGCCTAAACCTAATGCTAACCCTAACCCTAAACTTAACCCTCACACTCACCCTAACCCTAACCCTAATCCTAATCCTAACCCTAACCCTAACCCTCACCCTCAGCCTCACCCTAACCCTAATTCAAACCCTAAACCTCATCTTCACCCTAACCCTAATCCTAACCCTCACCCTCACACTCACCGAAAACCTAAACCTAACCCTAACCCTAACCCTAACTCTAACCTCCCCCTAACTCTCAACCTAACCCTAACACTAACCCTAACCCTAAACCTCACTGTAACCCTAACTCTAACACTAACCCTCATCCTAACCCTCACCCTAACCCTTACTCCACCCTAAACCTCACCCTCACCCTAACCCTAACTCTAACCCTAATCCTAATACTGAACCTCACCCTAACCCTAACCCAAACCCTCAACCTAACAATACCTCTCACCCTAACCCTCACCCTCACCCTAACCCTCATCCTCACTCTAAACCTCACACTAACCCTAACCCTAATCCTCAATCTAACCCTCACCCTAACCCTAACTCTAGCCCTTAATCTAACCCTAAACCTAACCCTAACGCTCACCCTTATCTTAACCCTCACCCTCAGCCTAAACTTCACAATTACCCTTACGATCATCCTCACCCTAAAAATCCCCCTAACCCTAAACCTCATAGTAACTCTACCACTACTTGTAAACCTAACCATCACCCTAACCCTAACCCTCACCCTCAACCTCACACTCAGCCTAACACTAAGACTAAGCCTTACACTTACCCTAACCCTCACCCTCACCCTAGCCCTCCCCCAAACCCTAATGTTAACCCTAACCCTCATCCAAACCCTCACCCTAACCCTAACACTAAACCTCACCCACAACCTCACACTAACCCTAATCCTAACCCTAACCCTCAACTTAACCCTAAACCTCACCCTCACTGTAACCCTTACACTAACGCTCACCCTAACCCTAAACTTAACCCGAACCCTAACGCTCACCCTAAACAAAACCCTAACCCTCACCCTAACCCTTACCCTAAACCTTACCCTCACCATAGCCCTCACCCTAAACCTAATCCTAACCTTAACCCTCATCCTAACCCTCCCCCTAACCCTAATCCTAACATTAACCCTCACCCTCAACCTCATCCTCAGCCTAACCCTAAGCCTAACCCTAAACAAAACCCTAACACACACACTCACCCTCCTCCTAACCCTAAACTTAAACTTAACCCTAACCCTAACCCTCCCCCTAACTCTCACCCTAACCCTAACACTAAAACTAACTCTCATCCTAACCCTCACCCTAACCCTAACTCCACCCTAAACCTCAACCTCACCTTAATCCTAACTCTAACCCTAACCCTAACACTGAACCTCACCCTAACCCTAACCCAAACCCTCAACCTAACAATAACTCTCACCCTAACCCTCACCCTCACCCTAACCCTCATCCTCACTCTAAACCTCACACTAACCCTAACCTTAATCCTCAATCTAACCCTCACCCTAACCCTAACTCTAGCCCTTAATCTAACCCTAAACCTAACCATAACGCTCACCCTTATCTTAAGCCTCACCCTCAGCCTAAAGCTCACCATTACCGTTACCATCATCCTCACCCTAAAAATCCTCCAAACACTAAACCTCATACTAACTCTAACACTAACTGTAAACCTAACCATCACCCTAACCCAGACCTTCAACCTCACACTCAGCCTAACACAAAGACTAAGCCTTACACTTACCCTAACCTTCACCCTCAACCTAGCCCTATCCCTAACCCTAATCTTAACCCGAACCCTCATCCTAACCCTCACCCTAAACTTAACCCTAACCCTCATCCACACCCTCACACTAACCCTAATCCTAACCCTAACCCTCAACCTAACCCTAAACCTCACCCTCAGTGTAACCCTTACCGTAACGCTCACCCTAATCCTATATTTAACCCAAACCCTAACGCTCACCCTAAACAAAACCCTAACCCTCACCCTAACATTAACCCTAAACCTTGCCCTCACCCTAGCCCTCACCCTAACCCTAATCCTAACCTTAACCCTCATCCTAACCCTCCCTCTAAACCTAATCCTAACCCTAACCCTAACACTAACCCTCACCCTCAACCTCACCCTCAGCCTAACCCTAAGGCTAACCCTAAAACAAACCCTAACACACACACTCACCCTCATCCTAAACCTAATCTTAAACTTAACTCTAACCCTAAACCTCCCCCTAACTCTCACCCTAACCCTAACACTAACACTAACCCTAACCCAAACCCTCAACCTAACCCTCACACTGACTCTAAACCTAAAACTCACCCTCACACTAAACCTCACCCTAAGCCTAACCCTAACCCTCATCCTCACCCTCACTGTAACCGTAAAATTAAACCGAACCCTAACAATAACTCTAAACCAATTCCTAAACCTCAGCTTAACCATAACCCTCACCCTAACCCAAACCCTCACCATAACCCTTAGGCTCACCCTAAAACTAAACCTAACGCTAACACTAACCCTCAGCCTAACACTAACCCTAAATCTAACCCTAAACCTCACCCTCAACCTAACACTAACCCTAACCCTAACCGTAAACCCCACCCTAACCCTAACCCTAACCCTCACCTGCACCCTCAACCTCACTGTAACTCTAAACCTAACCCTAACAATTACACTAATCCTAACCAGAACCATCACCCTAACCCTAAAACTCACCCTGATGCTCGGCCTAAGCCTAAGCCTAAGCCTAACCCTAACCCTAAACCTCACCCTAACCCTAACCCTATCACAAACTCTAACTCTAATCCTAAAACTCACTGTCCCCCTAACCCTAATTCTAAGCCTAACCCTAAACCTTAAGCTCAAGCTAAACATAACCGTAACCCTCACCCTCACCTTAACCCTAAGCCTAACCCTAACCCTAACAATAACCTTAAACATAACCCTAACCCTCACCCTAACCATAACCCTCAACCTAACCCTAACTCTCACCCTAACACTTTGCCTAACCCTAACAATAACCTTCACTTAACACTAATCCTCACCCTAACCGAAACCCTAACCCTAAACCTCACGCTAACCCTAACGCTAACCCTAATCCTAAACCTCACACTCACCCTCACCCTAACCCTAATCCTAAACCTGACCCAATCCCTAATCCTAACCCTCACTCTAACCCTCAGCCTATCCCTCACCCTTAGAATTATACTAACCCTAAACCTCAACCTAACTCTCAACCTAACCCTAAACCTAACCCTAACCCTCACCGGAACCCTCACCCTCACCCCCACCCTCATGCTCGGCCTAAAGCTAAGCCTAACCCTAACCCTACCCCTCAAACTAACCCTAACTCTAACCCTAACCCTAAACCTAAACCTCATCCTAACCCTAACCCTAATCCTCGCGCTCACCCTCACAGTAGGTGTAACCATACCCCTAAACCTAATAATAAATCTAACCCTAACCCTAACCCTCACCCTAACCATAACACTCACCCAAACCTTAACTCTAACCCTAACAATTACCAGCACTCTAACCCTAACCCTAGGAACCTTCACACTCACCCTAGCTTTCAACCTAACCCTAACCCTCATCCTCACCCTAAACCTCACACTAACCCTAACACGAATCCTCAATCTAACCCTCAAACTCACCTTAACGCTAACACTAACCCTAACCATAACCATAACCTTCACCCTTACCAGAACCTTCACCCTCAGTCTAACCCTCAACTTTACCCTTACCGTCACCCCCAGGCTAACCTGCACCCTAACCCTAACTCTCATCCTAACCCTAACTGGACCCCTGAACCTCACCCTCACCATAAGCCTAAGTCTAACCCTAACCCTAACACTAAACCTCACCCTAACCCTCACCCTAAACCTAAAGCTCATCCTAACCCTCACCCTAACTGTAAACCTAACCATTACCCTAACCCTAAACCTCACCCTCAACCTCAAGCTCAGCCTAATCCTAAGCCTAAGCCTAACCCTTCCCTAACCCTCACCCTCACCATAGCCCTCACCCTAACATTAATCCTAATCCTAACCATCATCCTAAACCTCACCCTAACCCTAACCTTAATCATCACCCTAAACCTAATCCTCAACGCCACCCTCACTCTCAGCCTAACCCTAAGCCTAAGCCAAACCCTAATCCTATCCCTCACACTCAACCTCACCCTCACCCTAATCCTAACACTAACCCTAACCAAAAGCCTAAACCTCAACCTAACCCTCACCCTAACCTTAACCCTAAAAGTAACCCTAAACCTCACCCTAGGCCTAACCCTCCAACTAACCCTAAATCTAACCCTAAACCGCACCCTCACCCTAACCCTACTCCTAAACCTAACTATAAACCTCACCCTAACCCTAACCCTAACCCTCACCCTCACCCTCACCTCACCCTCACCATAACTCTAACCCTAACGCTAACAATAACACTAATCCTAACCCTAAACCTAACCCTATCCCTAACCCTAATGCTAACACTCACCCTCAGACTAACCCTAATCCTAACCCTAACCCTCATCCTAACCCTAATCCTCACCCTCACTATAACCCTAACCCTCAACCTAATCCTCACCCTAACCCTAACCCTAACCCTAAAGCTTAATCTAATACTAACCCTAACCCTCACTCTCACCCTAGCCCTCACCCTAACCATAATCCTAACCCTAATCCTCATACTTACCCTCACCCAAGCCCTAACCTTAACCCTCACCCTAACCTTAACACTAACCCTAACTCTCAACCTTACCTTAACCCTCACGCTCACCATAACCCTAACCCTAACCCTGACCCTAACCCTAACCCTCACACTCACGCTATACCTAATCCTCACCCCCACCCTCACCCTAAGTCTAACCCTAACCCTAATCCTAACCCTAACCATATCGCTCACACTCACCCTAACCCTTAACCTAAACTTAATGCTAACCCTAAGCCTAACCCTCACACTCAAACTTACCCTCAACCTAACCCTAAATCTAACACTAACACTAAACCTAACCCTCAAACTCAGGCTCACCCTAACCCTAACTCTAACCCTAAACCTCTCCCTCTCCCTAACCCTAACACTAACCCTAACCCTAAACTTCAACCTAACCCTAACCCTAAACCTCACCCTCACCCTAGCCCTCACCCTAACCCTAATCCTAACCCTAACCTTCATCCTAACCCTCAACCTAACACTAAACCTAACCCTCACTGTCACCCTCACCCTAACCCTATTCCGAACCCTAACCCTCAATCTAAACCTAACCCTCACCCTCACCGTAACCCTTACCCTAACCCTCAACCTAACCCAAAACTTAAGCTGAACCCTAACTCTCACTCTTACCCTAACCCTAACCCTCACCCCAAACCTAACCCTAAACCTCACCCTCACCCTAGCCCTCACCCAACCCTAAACCTAACCATAACCCTCTTCCTAACCCTCCCCCTAACTCTTACAATAACGCTCACCCTTACCCTATCCTTATCCCTCAAACTCACACTCAGCCTAACCCTAAGCCTAATCCTAAACCTAACACTAACACACACACTCACCCTCACCCTAACCCTAATCCTAACCCTAACGCTCATCCTAACCCTCAACATAACCCTAACCCTCATCCTAACCCTAACCCACACCTTCATGCTCAGCCTAATCCTAATCCTAACCCTAAACCAAACTCTCACACTCACCCTAACCCTAACCCTATAACTCACCCTAACCCCAACCCTAACCCTCAACCTCAGCCTAACCCTAAGCCTATCCCTAACCCTAACCCTCACACTCACCATAAACCTAACACTAATCCAACTCCTAAAACTAACCCTAACTCTCACCATCAACCTAACCCTCACCTTAAGCATAACCCTAACATTTATCCTAACGCTAAACCTCACCTCAGCCTCACCCTAACCCTAACTCTAAAACTAAACCTCACCCTAACACTAACCCTAAATCTAACCCTAAACCTCAACTTCAACCTAACCCTAACCCTAAACCTAAACGTCAACCCCACCCTCACCCTCACCGTAACCGTAACCCTAATGCTAACCCTAACAATAAACTTAACCATAACCCTAACCCTCACCCTAACCATAAACCTCACCCTAACCCTAACCCTCACCCTAACACTTAGCCTAACCCTAACAATAACCCTAACCATAACAGTAACCCTCACACTAGCCCTAACCATTACCCTAACCCTAAACCTCACGCTAACCCTATCCCTAACCCTCACCCAACACTAGCCCTCACCCTAAACCTAACCCTCATCCTCACCCTAACCCTCAGCCTCACCCTAACCTTCAGCCTAAACCTAATCCTAAATCTAACCATAACCCTCACCCTAACCCTCACCCTAACCCTATCACGAAACCTAACACTAACCCTAACACTAACCCTCACCCTCAGCCTCAACCTAACCCTAACTCTAACCCTAAACCTCACCCTCACCCTAACCCTAACCATAACCATAAATCTCACCTTAACGCTAACGCTAAACCTCACCCTCACCCTAGGCCTTGCCCTAACCCTAATCCTAATCCTAACCCTCATCCTAACCCTCCCCCTAACAAAACCCTAACCTAACTATCATCCTCCCCCTCAACTTAAATCTAAGCCTAACCCTAGACCTAACCCTAACAAACACACTGACCCTAACCCTAACCCTAACCCTAATCCTATCCCTAACCCTAACACTAACCCTTACCCTCCCCCTAACTCTCACTCTAACCCTAATCCTAACCGTCACCCTAACCCTAACTCTAACCCTAAACCTCACCCTCACCCTTACTCTAACTCTAACCCTATCCTAAACCCTAAACCTCAACCTAACCCTAACCCTAACCCTCACACTCACCTTCACCGTAACCGTAAACCTAAACTTAAACCTAACAATATACCTAACGCTAACCCTAACCCTCACCCTAAATAAAACCATCACCCTAACCCATAACCTCACCCTAACACTTACCCTCACCCTAAAACTAACCCTAACAGTAACACTAACCCTCACACTGACCCTAAACCTAACCCTAAACCTAAACCTCAACCTAACCCTCACACTCAACCTAAACCTAACACTAACCCTAACCCTAACCCTCACCCTAACCCTATATCTAAACCTCTCCCTCACCCTAACCCTAACCCTAACCCTAACACTAACACTAACCCTAAACCTAACCCTAAACCTAACATTAATCCTCAGCCTCAACATCACCCTAACCCAAACCATAAACCTAACCCTCATCCTAACTCTATGCCTAACCCTAACCCTAATCCTAACCCTCACAATCACCCTCACCCTAACCCTAATCCTAAACCTAACCCTATCCCTAACCCAAACCCTCACCCTAACCCTCAGCCTAGCCCTAACCCTTAAACTTATCCTAACAGTAAACCTCAACCTAACTCCCAACCTACCCCTAAACCTAACCCTAACCTCACCCGAAAACGAACACGAACCCTCACCCTCATGCTCGGCCTAAGCCTAAGCCTAAGCCTAACCCTAACCCTAACCCTGACTCTAACCCTAACTCTAACCCTAACCCTAAACCTAAACCTCATTCTAACCCTAACCCTAATCCTCACCCTCACCCTCACAGTAACCGTAACCCTACCCCTAAACCTAACCATAAACCTAACCCTAACCCTAAACCTCACCCTCTCCCTCACACTCACAATAACTCTAACCCAAACCCTAACAACACTAATCCTAACCCTAAACCTAAACCTAACCCTCACCCTAAAACTAATGCTAATACTCACCCTCAAGCTAACCTTAATCCTAACCCTAACCCTAACCCTAATCCTCACCCTCACTGTAACCTTAATCCTCAACCTAATCCTCACAGTAACCCTAACCCTAACCCTAAACCTTAATCTTACACGAACCCTAAACCTCAACCTCACCCTAGCCCTCACCCTAACCCTCATCCTAACCCTAATCCTGATCCTTACCCTCACCCTAACGCTAACCTTAACACTCACCCTAACCCTAAGACTAACCCTAACTCTCAACCTAACCCTAACCCTCACGCTCACAGTAACCCTAACCCTAACCCTCACCCTAACCCTAACCCTCACACTCACCCTTATCCTAAGCCTCACCCCTGCCCTCACTCTCAGTCTAACCCTAAGCCTAACCCTAACCCTAAACATATCGCTCACACTCACCCTAACCCTTACCCTAAACCTAATCCTAACTCTAAGCCTAACCCTCACACTCAACTTAACCCTCAGCCTAACCCTAAATCTAACACTAACACTAACCCTAACCCTCAAACTCAGCCTCACCCTAACCCTAACAATAACCCTAAACCTTACACTCACCCTAACCCTAACACTAACCCTAACCCTAAACCTCACCATAACTCTAACCCTAAACCTCACCCTCACCCTAGCCCTCACCCTAACACTAATTCTAACCCTAACCCTCATCCTAACACTAAACTTAACCCTCACCGTCACCCTCACCCAACCCCTAATCCGAACCATAACCCTCACCCTCAGCCGCACGCTAACCCTAACTCTAACACTAAACTTCACCCTAAAACTAACCCTAAATCTAACCCTAAACCTCACCCTCAACCTAACCCTAACTCTAACGGTAAACACCACCCTAACCCTAACCCTAACCCTCACTTGAACCCTCACCCTCACTGTAACTCTAACCCTAACCCTAACAATAACACTAATCCTAACCAGAACCATCAACCTAACCCTAAACCTCACCCTCATGCTCAGCCTAAGCCTAAGCCTAAGACTAACCCTAATCCTCACCCTAACCCTAACCCTATCACAAAACCTAACTCTAACCCTAAACCTCACTGTCACCCGAACCCTAATTCTATGCTTAACCCTAAACCTAAACCTCATCCTAACCCTAACCGTAACCCTCACCCTCACCCTCAACATAACCATAAGCCTAACCCTAACAATAACCTTAACCATAACCCTAACCCTCACCCTAACTATAACCCTCACCCTAACCCTAAACCTCACCCTAACACTTACCCCAACCCTAACAATAACCCTAAACCTAACACTAACCCTCACACTAACCCTAAACATTACCCTAACCCTAAAACTCACGATAACCCTATCCTTAACCCTCACCCAACCCTAGCCCTCATCCTAACCCTAACCTTCATCCTCACCCTAACCCTCACCCTCACCCTCACCCTCAGCCTAAACCTAACCCTAAACCTAAGCCTAACCCTCACCCTAACACTCACCCTAACCCTAACCCTAAACCTAACACTAACACTAACCCTAACCCTCACCCTCAGCCTCACCCTAACCCTAACTCTAACCCTAAACCTCACCCTCACCTTAATCCTTACCCTAACCATAAACCTCACCCTAACTCTAACCCTAAACCTCAACCTCACCCTAGCCCTTACCCTAACCCTAATCCTAACCTTAACCGTCATCCTAACACTCCCCCTAACCCTAACACTAACCCAAACCCTAACCCTAACCATCACCCTCACCTTCAGCCTAAACTTAAGCCTAACCCCAGAACTAACCCTAACAAACACACGGACCCTCACACTAACCCTAACCGTAATCCTATCCCTAACCATAACACTAAGCCTTACCCTCCCCTTAACTCTCTCCCTACCTAACCCTAACCGTCACCCTAAACTTAACTCTCACCCTAAACCTCACCCTCACCCTAACCCTAACTATAACCCTAACCCAAACCCTAAACCTCAACCTAACCCTAACCCTAACCCTCACACTCACCCTCACTGTAACCGTAAACCTAAACCTAAACCTAAAAATAACCCTAACCCTATCCATAACCGTTAACCTAACCCATAGCCTCACCCGAAAACTTACCCTCACCCAAACACTAACACTAAAACTAACACTCACAATGACCCTAACCTTAACCCTAACCCTAAACCTCAAACTAAACCTCACCCTCAACCTAAACCTAACACTACCCCTAACCCTAACCCTCACCCTAACCCACCCCCTAACCCTACATCTAAACCTCACCCTCACCCTAAACCTAACACTAAACCTAACACTAATCCTCAGCCTCAATATCACCCTAACCCAAACCCTAACCCTAACACTCATCCTAACTCTAAACCTAACCCTAACCCTAATCCTAACCCTCACACTCACCCTCACCCTAACCCTAATCCTAAACCTAACCCTATCTCTAACCCTAACCCTCACCCTAAACCTCAGCCTAGCCCTCACCCTTAAACTTATCCTAACCCTAAACCTCAACCTAATTCTCAACCTAACCCTAAACCTAACCCTAACCCTCACCCGAACCCGAACCCGAACCTTCAACCTCATGCTCGGCCCAAGACTAAGCCTAAGCCTAACCCTCACCCTAACCCTGACTCTAAACCTAACCCTAAACCTAAACCTCATCCTAACCCTAAACCTAATCCTCACCCTCACCCTCACAGTAACCGTAACCCTACCCCGAAACCTAACAATAAACCTAACCCTAACCCTCACCCTAAGCATAACCCTCACCCTAACCTTAACCCTCACCCTAACACTTACCCTCACCCTAACCCTAACCCTAACCCTCACACTCACCCTAGCCTTCACCCTAACCCTAACACTCATCCTCACCCTAAACCTCACACTAACCCTAACACTAATCCTCAATCTAACCCTCACCCTCACCCTAATGTTAACACTAACCCGCACCCTAACCTTAACCTTCACCCTTACTGGAACCCTCACCCTCAGCCTAACCCTCACCTTTACCCTTACCGTCACCCCTAGGCTAACCTGCACCCTAACCTTAACCCTCATCCTAACCCTAACTGTACCCCTGAATCTCATCCTCACCATAACCCTAAGTCTAACCCTAACCCTAACTATAAACCTCAACCTAACCCTCACCCTAACCCTAAACCTCATCCTAACCCTCACCCTAAATGTAAACCTAACCATCACCCTAACCTTAACACTCATCCTCAATCTCACGCTCAGCCTAATCCTAAGCCTAAGCCTAACCCTTACCCTCACCCTCACCTTCACCCTAGCCCTCACCCTAACCCTAATTCTAACCTTCACCCTCACCCTAACCCTAACCCTCATCCTCACTCTAAACCTCACACTAACGCTAACCCTAATCCTCAATCTAACAATCCAACTGACCCTAATACTACCCCTTACTCTAAACCTAAGCCTAAACCTAACCCTCACCCTTAACTTAACCCTCACCCTCACCCTACACCTCACCTTTACCCTTACCATCATCCTCACCCTAACCCTCACCCTAACCCTAAACCTAAACCTAACCCTAATCCTAACACTCACTCTCACCCTAACCCTAATCCTAACCCTAACCCTCAATCTAACATTAACCCACAAACTCACTGTAACCCTAACCTCAACCTAACCCTCACCCTAAAGCGATCCCTAACCCTAAAGCTTAATCTAACACTAACCCTAACCCTCATCCTCATACTAGCCCTCACCATAATCCTAATCCTAACTCTAATCCTCATCCTTACCCTCACCCTAACCCTAAACTTAACCCTCACCCTAACCCTAATCCTAAACCTAACACTCAATCTAACCCTAACCCAAAACCTAACCCTAACCCTCAAACTAACCCTCACCCTCAGCCTAAACCTAATCCTAATGCTAAGCCTAAACCTCACCCACAACCTAACCCTTGCTCTAATCCTCACTCTAACACTAATCCTAACACTAAACCTCAACCTAACCCTAACCCTCAACCTCAGCCTCACCGTAACCCTAACTCTAACCCTAAACTCAACTTCACCCTAACTTTAACCCTAACCCTAACCTTAAACCTCACCGTAACCCTCACCGTAAACCTCACCTGCCACTAGCCCACACCCTAACCCTAATCCTAAACCTAACCCTCATCCTAACCCTCACCATAACACTAACCCTAACCCTAACCCTAATCCTCACCCTCAACCTCACCCTAAACCAAACCCTAACCCTAACCCTAACCCTCATCATAACCCTCACCCTAACCCTAATTCTCCCACTCACCGTAACACTAACCCTCACACCCACCCTCTCCCTCAGCCTAACCCTTAGCCTGAGCCTAAAACCTAACCCTAATCCTCACACTAACCCTCACCCTAAGCCTAATGCTAACCCTAACTCTATCCTTAAACCTCAACCTAAACCTCACCCACACCCTAAGACTAACACTAAACCTAAACCTAACCCTCTCCCTAACCCTCCCACTAACACTCACTCTAACTCTAACCCTCACCCTCAACATAACCCTAACCCTAAACCACACCCTAAACATCCCCCTAACCCTCACCCTAACCCTAACCCTAACCCTCACCCTCACGCTGGGCCTAAGCCTATTCCTAAGCCTAAACCTAACCCAAAGTCTAAACCTCACCCTAACCCGCACCCTAAACCTAACCCTAACAATCACCCTAACTCTAACCCTAAACCTCACCCTCACCCTAAGCCTAAGTCTAACCCTAACCCTAAACCTAAAACTCACCCTAACCCTAACCCTAACCTTCACCCTCACCCTCACCTTAACTGTAACCCTCACCTTAACCCTAACCCTAACCCTAACCCTAAACCTAACCTTCACCCTAAACATAACACTCAACATAACCCTAACCCTCAATCAAAGCCTCACCCTCACCCTAAACCTAACCCTAATCCTCACACTAATCCTAACCCTCACCCTTATTGTAACCCTCACCCTAACCCTAACCCTCATCCTAACCCTCACCCTAACCCTAACCCTAGCCATCATGCTAACCCTAACCCTCATCCTCACCCTCAGCCTCAGCCTAACCCTAATCCTAAGCCTAACCCTCATCCTAACCCTCATCCTCACCTTAGCCCACACCGTAACCCTAATCCTAACCCTAACCCTCATCCTAATCCTCAATGTAACCATAACCCTAACCATCAGTCTAACATAATCTCATCACCACCCTCACCATCAGCCTAACCCTAAGCCTAACCCTAACCCTAACACTAACCCTCACCCTAAACCAAACCCTAACCCTAACCCTAACCCTAACCCTCATCCTAACCCTAACCCTAATCCTAATCCTCACCCTCACTGTAACACTAACCCTCACCCCCACACTCACTCTCAGCCTAACCCTAACCCTAAGACTAACCCTAAACCTATCCCTAAACCCCAACCTAACCTCAACCTCACCCTAAGTCTAACACTAACCCTAAACCTAACCCTCACCCTAACCCTCCCACTAACCCTTACTCTAACCCTAAACCTCAACCTCAACCTCAACCTAACCCTAAACCTAAACCTCACCGTAAACCCCACCCTAAACCTAACACTCACCCTCACCCTCACCCTCACTGTAACTCTAAACCTAACCCTAACCATAACACTAACCCTAACCCTAACCCTAAACCAAACGTAAACCTAACCATAACACTAACAATAACCCTAACCCTAACCCTAACCCTAACTCTAATCCTAACCCTAAACCTAACCCTAATCCTCACCCCCACCTTCATCCTCAGCTTAACGCTAAGCCTAAACTTAAAACTAACCCTAACTCTAACCCTAAACCTCACCCTCACCCTTACCCTAAATCTAACCCTAACCCTAAACCTCACCCTAACCCTAACCCTAACCCTCACCCGCACCCTCACACTCAACATATCACTAAAGCTAACAATAACAATAATCCTAACCCTCACCCTAACCCTCATCCTAACTCTAACCCTAACCCTACCCCTCACCCTAACCTTAACACTAACCATAAACCTAACCCTCATATTAACCCTAACCCTCACCCTCACCCTCAACCTCACCCTCAGCCTAACCTTATCCCTAACCCTAATTTAAACCCTAGCCCTCACCCTCAACCTCATCTTAGCTCTAAACCTAACCCTAACCAAAACCCTCACCCTAATCCTAACCCTATCCCTAACCCTCATTCTAACCCTAAACTTAATCCTAAACCTAACCATCACCATCATCATAAACCTTATGCTCACTCTAACCCTAACCCTAACCCTCAGCCTAACGTTCCTCCTAAACCTAACCCTAAACCTAACCCTCACCCTAACATTAAACCTAAACCTAACTGTCACCCAAACCCTAACCCTCACCCTCACACTCAACCTCACCCTCAACCTCACCCTAACCTTCACCCTCACCCTCACCCTAACCCTAACCATAACCCTAACCCTCACCCTAAATCTACCTCTGACATTCACCCTCACCATCACCCTAAGCCTAACCCTATACCTAAGCCTAATCCTACACCTAACCCTCACCCTTACCCTCACCCTAAATCTAAAGCTTACCCTAACCATAATCCTAGCCCTCACCTAATCCTAACCCCAACCCTAACCCTAACCCTCACCCTCACATTAACCGTATCTCTAATGCTAGCCCTAACACTCACCCTCAACATAACCCTAAACTTAAGCCTCACCCTAAAACTAACCTTAACCCTAATACTATATGTAACCCTCACTCTCACCCTAAACCGCACTGTAACCCTTACCATAACCCTAACCCTCACCCTAACCCTAACCCTAACACTAACACTAAACCTCAACCTAACCCTCACCCTATCCCTAAACCTAAACCTAACCCTCAAGCTAACGCTCAACCTAACCCTCAACCTAAACCTAAACCACAACCTCACCCTAACCCTCACCCTAAAACTAACACTCACCCTAACCCTAACAATAACACTCACCCTAATCCTCACAGTAACCCTAAGCCTGAACATCACCCTAACCATCACTGTCACCTTAACCCTCACCCGAACCCGAACCATCACTCTCACCCTAAAACTCAACCTCTCCTGAACCCGAACCCTCACCTTAACCATACCCTAAACCTCACCCTAGCCCTAACCTTCACCCTAATCCGAACTATAAACCTCACCCTAACCCTCACCCTAACACTAAAGCTAACCCTAACTCTCACTCCCACCCTAAACCTCACCCTAACCCTTATCCTCACACTAACCATAACCCTAACCCTAATCCTCACATTAATGCTAACCCTCACCCTAACCCTAATCCTACCCCTCACCCTACACCTCACCATAACCCTAACCCTAACACTCACCCTCACCCTCTCCCTAACTGTAACTCTAAACTTAACCCTCACCCTTGCTCTCACACTAATCCTAACCCTAAAACCCTAACCATAACAATAACACTAACCCTAACCCTAAACCTCACCCTCACCCTCACCCTAACCATAACCCTAACCCTATCCCTCACCCTCAACCTCACCCTCAACCTCACCCTGACCCTCAACCTCACCCTCAACCTAACCCTCACACTACCCCTAACCCTCACCCTAACCCTAACCCTAACACTCAGCCTCACCCTCAGCCTAACCCTTACACTAACCCTAATCCTAACCCTAACCCTTACCCTCACCCTAAACCTAACCTTAACCATAACCCTCATGGTCACCCTCACACTCACACTCACAGTCAACCTAACCCTCATGCTCAAGCTCTCCCTCACCCTAACCCTCACCGTCACCCTAAAAATCACCCTAACCCTAACCCTCACCCTCAGCCTAACTCTTACACTAACCCTAATCCTAACCCTAAACCTTACCCTCAACCTAAACTTAACCTTAAACATAACCCTCATCGTCATCCTCACACTCACACTCACACTCAACCTAACCCTCATGCTCAAGCTCACCCTCACCTTAACCCTCACCGTCACCCTAAAAATCACCCTCACCCTAACCCTAAACCTTACCCTAACCCTAAGCCTAACCCTAACCCTCACCTAACACTATCCCTAAGCCTCACCCTCACCCTAATGCTAACCCTAACCCTAAGCCTAAACCTAACCCTTACCCTAACCCTAACCCTAACCCTTAAACTAAAACTAACCCTAACCTTCACCCTAACCCTAATGCTAACCCTAACCCTCAACCTCACCCTAATCCTCACCCTAACCCTTATCCTCACACTAACCCTAACCCCCAGACTCACCCTCATCCTAACCGTAACCCTAAACCTAACCCTCAACCTAATCCTACTTCTTACCCTAATCATAAACCTAAACCTAATCCTCACCCTAACTGTAACCCTAACCCTAAAACTCACCCTCACCTTCACCCTAACCCTAATCCTCACCCTCACACTAACCCTAACCCTAAATCTAATACTCACCCTAAACCTAACCCTTACCCTAACCCTAACCCTATCCCTCACCCTAAAACTCACATTCACCCTAACCCTAACACTTACCCTAAACCTAACCCTAACCCTAACCCTATCCCTAACCCTAAACCTCACCCTAACTTTTATCCTCATACTGAACCTAACTCTAACCGTAACTCTAACCCTCACACAAACCCTAACCCTCTCCCTAACCCTAACCCTACCCCTCGCCATAACCCTCACCCTAACCCTAACCCTCACCCTAAACCATAACCTAAATCTCACCCTCACACTAACCCTCACCTTAACACTAACCCTCACCCTAAAACAAACCCTAACCCACACCCTAAATTTTACCCTCACCCTCACCCTCAACCTAAACCTCACACTAACCCTAACCCTAACCCTCACCCTAAACCTAAACATAACCCTAAGACACACCCTAAACCTCAACCTAACCCTAACGCTAACCCTCACCCTCTCCCTAATTCTTAACCTAACCCTAACCCTATCCCTTACCCTTACCCTAACTCTCACACTAATCCTAACATTCAGCCTAACACTAACCCTATCCCTTACCCTAACCCTCATCCTAACCCTAATCCTAACCCTAACCCTCACCCTAAAACTAATCCTCACGCTATCCCTAACCCTCAAAAACACTCTAACCCTCACCCTCACCCTATCCCTAACCCTAAATATAATCATAACCTTCACCCTCACCCTCACCCTCACTGTAACTCTAACCCCCACCCTATTCCTAATCCTCACCCTCACCCTAACCCTAACCCTCACCCTCACCCTAACCCTAACCCTAACACTCAACACTCACCAAAAACCACACCCTAACACTAACCCTAACCCTCATCCTCATCCTAGCGCACAAAATAAATCTAACTCTAACCCTAACCCTAACCCTAAACCTCACCTTCACCCTCACCCTCACCCTCAACCTCAGCCTAATCCTAACCCTAACGCTAATCCTAAACCTAACCCTCACACTCACACTCACTCTAACCCTAACCCTAAACCTCACACTCACCCTAAGGCTAACCCTAACCCTCACACTCACCCACACCCTAACCATTAATCTCACCCTAACCCTAACCCTAACCCTAACCCTCACCCAATTCTAAAACTACCCCTCAGCCTAACCCTAACCCTCACCCACACCCCAACACTGATGCTAACACAAATGCTCATTTGCAACATAAGCCTCAGCCTAACCCTAACCCTGACCCTAACCCTTACCTTACCCCCACCCTCACTCTCACCCTAACCCTAACCCTTACCCTCACCATAACCCTATCCCTCACCCTCAACCTAACCCTCACACTAACCCTTACGCTCACCCTAACCCTCACCCAAACCTAACCAGAACGCTAACCGCCAACTTAACCTTCACCCTAACCCTAACTCTAACCCTAACCCTCAGTCTCAACCTAACACTCATCCTAACACTTATCCTCACACTAAACCTAACCTAACCGTAACTCTCACACTAAGCCTAACCCTCATCCTAACCCTAAGCTTAACCCTCACCCTAACCCTAACTCTAACACTAACCCTCACCCTGACCCTAATCCACACCCTAAACCTAACCCAAACCCTTCCCTAACCGAAAACCTCACCCTCACCCTACCCTCAGCCTAACTCTTACCCTAAACCTAATCCTAACAATAACTCTTATTCTCACCCTAAACCTAACCCTAACCCTCACTGTCACCCTCCAACTCACCCTCACCCTAACTCTCACGCTCAAGCTCACCCTCACCCTAACCCTCAACATCATCCTAAACATCACCCTAACCCTAAACCTAAGCCTAACCCTGACCCTAACCCTAACCATAACCCTAACCCTAAGCCTAACACTAACCCTTACCCTAACCCTAAACCTTACCCTAACCCTAACACTAACCCTAACCCTCACCCTAAACCTTATGCTAATCCTAACCCTCACCCTCACCCTAATCCTCACCCTAACCCTTATCCTCACACTAACCCTAACCCTAACCCTCAGCATCACCCTCACCCTAAACCTAAAACTAAAACTAATCCTCACCCTAAACCTAACCCTTACCCTAACCCTAACCCTAACCCTCACCCTCACCCTCACACTAACCCTAACCCTAAACCTAACCGTCACCCTAACCCTAACCCTTACCCTATCCCTAAACCTACCCCTCAACCTAACCCTCACCCTCGTCCTAATCCTAACCCTAAACCTCACCCTAAACCTAAACCTAACCCTCACCCTAACCCTAACCCTAACCCTTACCCTAAACGTAAACCTAATCCTAAACCTAACCCTAACCCTAACCCTCACCCTC
Organism: Dipodomys merriami; assembly: GCF_024711535.1. Lineage (NCBI taxonomy): Eukaryota > Metazoa > Chordata > Mammalia > Rodentia > Heteromyidae > Dipodomys > Dipodomys merriami. Next base: position 1,076,531 of record NW_027203449.1, read on the forward strand.
ACCCTCACCCTCATCCTCATCCTAAACCTAACCCTAACTCTCAACCTAACCCTAACCCGAATCCTAACCCTAACCCTCACCGTCACTATCACCCTCACCCTAACCCTCAACCTCAAACTCACCTTCACCCTAACACTCAAACTAACCCGAACCTTCACCCTAACCCTAACCCTCTTCCTAACCCTAACCCTACCCCTCACCCTAACACTCACCCTAAACCAATCCCTCACCCTAACCCCAATCCTAAACCTCACCCTCACCCTAACCCTCAGCGTCACCCTAACCCTCACCCTAAACCTAAACCTGACCCACACCCGAACCCTCAACCTCACCCGAACTCTCACACTCACCTGAACCCTCATGATCTCCCTCACCCTCACCCTCACCCTAACCCTCACCCTCAACTTAACACTCAACCTAAACCTCATCCTCAACCTAATCCTCACCCTAACCCTAACCGTAACCCTTACCTAACCAAAAACCTCAACCTCACCCTCACACTCACCTTAACACTCACCCTCACCAAAGCCCTCACCCTAAACCTAAACCTCACCCTAAACCTACCCTAACCCTCAGCCTAAACCTTAGCCTCAACCTAACCCTAACCCTAACCCTCACCGTAACCCTACAACTCACCCTAACCCTGATCCTCACACTAACCCTAACCCTAATTCTAACCATAAGCCTCACCCTCACTCTCACCCTAACCCTAACAATAATTCTAACCCTAATCCTAACCATAACCCTTATGCTCACCCTCACCCTAATTCTAACCCAAACCCTAACCCTCATCCTCACTCTCACCTAATTCTAACCCTAACCCTAATCCTAATTCTAACCCTCACCATCACCCTCATCCTAAATTTAAGCCTAACCCTAACCCTAACACAGATCCTCAACCTCACACTAACCCTAACCCACACGCTCACCCTAACCCTAACCCTAACACTCAACTCTCACCCTAAACCTCACCCTAAAACTAACGCTAACCCTAACCCTCACCCTCATCCTACCGCTCAACCTAACCCTAACTTTACCCCTAACCCTAACCCTAAACCTCACCTTCACCCTCACCCTCACCCTCAACCTCAGCCTAATCCTAACCCTAACCCTAATACTAACCCTAAATCTAACCCTAACTTTACCTCTACCCCTAACCCTAGACTTCACCCTCACTCATAACCTCAACCTCAGCCTAACCCTAACGCTAACCCTAATCCTAAACCTAACCCTCACACTCACACTCACCCTAACCCTAAACCTAAACCTCATCCTCACCCTAAGTCTAGCATTAACCCTCACCCTCACCCACACCCTAACCCTTAACCTCAACCTAACCCTAACCCTAACCCTAACCCTCACCCTAAACCTAAAACTACCCCTCAGCCTAACACTAACCCTCAACCCAACCCTGATGCTAACACAAATGCTCATTCTCAACTTAAGCCTCAGCCTAAACCTTACCCTCACCATAACCCTATCCCTCACCCTCTCCCTAACCGTCACCCTACTCCTTCTCACCTAACCCTCACCCTAACCCAAACCCTAAACCTAACCTTCACCCTAACCTTCACCCTAACCCTCACCCTAACCCTAAAACTAACCCTCACCCTAACACTCACCCTAATCCTCAACCTAACCTTAACCCTCACCCTCACCCTAACTGTCATCCTAACACTTACACTCCCCCTAAACCTAACCGTTACCCTAACACTAACCATCACCCTAACCCTAACCCTCACCCGAACCCTCACTCTCACCTTCACCCTCAACCTAAACATCACCCTAACCCTAACCCTCACCCTAACCCTAACCCTCACCCTAACCCTAAACCTAACCCTCACCTTAAACCTCACCCCCACACTAATCCTCACGCTAAACCTAACCCTAGACCTATCCTAAACAAAAACATCACCCTCACCCTAGCCCTCACCCTAAATCTAACCCTAAACTTAACCCTCACCTTCACCCTCACCCTCAGCCTCACCTTCAGCCTCACCCTAACACTAAACCTAATCCAAACCCTAACCCTGACCCTCACCCTCACTCTAACCCTAACCTTAACCTGCACCCTAACCCTAAACTTAACACTCAATCTAACCCTAACCCTAACCCTAATGCAAACCCTAAACCTCACCCTCACCCTAACCCTGACCCTAACCCTAACCCTTACCCTCACCCTCACTCTCACCCTAACCCTAACCCTTACCCTCATCCTAAACCTCACCCAACCCTAACCCGAAACCTAACCCTCACCCTAACCCCCACTCTAACCTTCAAACTAACTCTAACGCTAACCCTAACAATCAGTCTCAACCTAACACTCACCCTAACCCTTATCCTCACACTAACCCTAAACCTAACCGGAACACTCACACTAAGCCTAACCCTCATCCTAACCTTAATCCTAACTCTCACCCTAACCCTCACCCTAACCCTAACCCTAAACCTCAACCTAACACTAACCCTCACCCTCACCCTAATCCTCACCCTAAACCTAACCCTAAAACTTACGTAACCTCACCCTCACCCTCAGCCTAACCCTTTCCCTAACCCTAATCCTAACCCTAAATCTTACCCTCACCCTAAACCTAACCCTCACCGTCACCCTCCCACTCACCCTCACCCTCACCCTAACCCTCAAGCTCAACCTCAACATCACCCTAACCCTCACCGTCACCCTAAACATCACCCTAACCCTAAACCTCATGCTAACCCTAACCTTACCCTAACCCTAAACTTAACCCTAACCCTCACCCTAACCCTAATCCTAAGCCTAACACTCAACCTAACACTAACCCTAACCCTAACCCTAACCCTTACCTAACCCTAATCCTTACCCTAACCCTAACCCTAAACCTCACCCTAAACCTTATGCTAACCCTAACCCTCACACTCACCCTAATCCTCACCCTAACCCTTATCCTCAAACTAACCCTAACCCTAACACTCAGCATCACCCTCACCCTAACCCTAAACGTCACCAACACCCTAACATTCACACTCACCCGAACCCGAATCCTCATCCTCACCCTAACCATAACCCTAACCCTCACCTCAACCCTAACCCTCACCCTAAACCTAACTTTAACTCTCACCCTCACCGAACCCTCACCCTCACCTGAATCCTCACCCACACCCTAACCCTCAGCCTCAACTAACCTCACCCTAAACCTCACTCTCACCCTAATCCTCACCCTAACCATAACCCTAAACCTTACCTAACTGAAACCCTCACCTTCGCCCTCACACTCACACTCACACTCACCCTCACCCTAACACTTAACCTCACCCTAAACCTGACCCTAACGATAACCCTCACCCTCACCCTAATCCTCACCCTAACCCTAACCCTAACCCTTACATAACCGAAACCCTCACACTCACAATCACCCTAACCCTCACCCGCAACCTCACCCTAACCCTAACCCTAACCCTCACCCTCACCCTAACCCTTACCCTAACCCTAATCCTAACTCTAACCCTAACCTTCACCGTAACTCTAACCATTACACTAACCCTAACCCTAACCCTAAACCTCACCCTCACCCTAACACTTACCCTAACCCTAACTCTCACCATAACCCTAACCCTTACCCTATACGTAACCCTCAGCCTCAAACTAACCCTAACTCTTACACTATACCTAACCCTCAGCCTCAAACTAACCCTAACCCTTACCCTATACCTAACCCTCAGCCTCAACCTAACCCTAACCCTCACCGTAACTCTAACTCTCACCCTAACCCTGAGCCTCACCCTAACCCTCACCCTCACCCTAACCCTAAACATAACCCTTACCTAACCAAAACCCTCAACCTCACCCGCACACTCACCTTAAAACTCACCCGCACCGTAGCCCTCACCGTAAACCTAAACTTCATCCTAACTCTAAGCCTAAGCCTCACTCTCACCCTCACCGTAACCCTCACCATAACCCTAACCCTAATCTTAAACATAAACCTCATGCTCACCCTCACCCTAATTCTATCCCAAACCCTAACCCTCACCCTCAATCTCACCTTACTCTAACCCTAACCCTAATCTTAATTCTAATGCTCACCCTCACCCTCACCCTAAATCTAACCCTAACCCTTACCCAGACCCTAACCCTCACACTAACCCTAATCATCAACCTATCCCTAACTGTAACCCTAAGCCTCACCAAAACCCTCACCCTCAAACTAACCCTCAAACTAACTCTCACTGTAATCCTTACCCTCACCCTTACCCTAACCGAAACATTAACCCTAAACCTCACTCTAACCCTCAACATAACCGTTACCCTCACTATCAACCTCAACCTGAACCTAATCCTAATCCTAACCCTCACCCTAACCCTAACCCTCACCATAACGCTAAACCTAACCCTAGCCCTCAGCCTTACCCTCACCCTGAACCTAATTGTAACCCTAATCCAAACTGTATCCCTAAGCATAACCATAACACTCAGCTTAACCCTCACCCTCCCAGTAACCCTAATGCTAACATTATTCCACAACCTCACCCTAAACCTCGCCCTAACCCTTATCCTCACTCTAAACCTCATCCTCACCCTAACCCTAACCTTAACCCTAATATTAACATTAGCCCTCACCCTCACCCTAACCCTAATCCTAAGCCTAACCCTAATGCTAACCCTAACCCTCACCCTCATCATAAACCTCACCCTAACCCGTACCCTCACCATAACCCTAACTCTAACCCTAATCCTCACATTTCGCCTAACCCTAACCCTAAACCTAACACTCACTCTCAACCTAACACTCAACATCACCTTAACGATCACCCTAACCCTAAACTTCACCCACATTATAAAACACAACCTCACCCTCACCCTCACCCTCACCCTCACCCTAACCCTCACCCTAAATCTCACCTTAACCGTAACGCTAACCCTCACCCTAACCCTTATCCTCACACTAACCATAACCCTAACCCTAACGTCACATTAAACCTAACCCTCACCCTAACCCTAACCCTCCCTCTCACCCTAATTCTTTCCCTAACCCTCACCCTAAACCTAACCGTAATCCTCACCTTCATCTTAAACCTCACTGTCCCCCTAACCCTAACCCTAATCCTCACCAACAACCTCACCCTCACCCTCACCCTCACCCTAACCCTCACCCTCACCCTAACCATCACCCTAAACCTAAATCTCACCCTAAACATAACCCTAATCCTCACCCTAACCCTAATCCTCTCCTTAAACCTCACCCTCACCCTAATCCTCACAGTAAACCGAACCCTAAGCTTTTCCTAACCTAAAACCTCACCCTCACCCTAGCCCACACCCTAAACCTAACCCTAACACTAATCCTCACCCTCATCCCAATAATCACCCTAACCCTAACCTTAACCATAATCCTAACCCTACCCTAATCCTAACCCTCTAACTAAACCTAACCGTAACCCTAATGCTAACCCTAAATGTCACCCTCAACCTAACTCTAACACTAAACCTCACCTTAACCCTAACACTAAACCTAATGCTATCCCTAAACCTCACCCTCACCCTAACCCTCACCGTAACTTTTACCATCCCCCTTTCCCTCACTCTAACACTAATCCTACCCCTCAGTCTAACCCTCACCCTAACCCTATCTCTAACTCTAATCCAAACACTAACCCTCACACTGAACCTCACCCTAACTCTAAATCTAACCCTAACCCTCACCCTAAGCCTATCCCTAAACCTCACCCTAACCCTAACCCTAACTCTCTCTCTAACCCTAAACCTAACCCTGGCCCTCACCCTAAAACTTACCCTCACCCTCAACCTAACCTTAACCCTCAACCTGAACCTAACCCTCACCCTAAGCCTTAACCATACCCTGACTCTAAACCTAAATCCAGCCCTAAATCTCACCCTAACCCTAACCCTATCCCTAACCCTCACCCTTATCCTAACACTCACACTAACCCTAACCCTAAACCTTACCCTCACCCTCACCCTAACACTAACCCTCACCCTAACCCTAACCCTCACCCTAACTCTAACACTAACACTCACACTCACCCTAAACCTTACCCTAGCACTTACCCTCACCATAACAGTAACCCTAAACCTAACCTTAATCCTAACACTAACCCTAACACTAACCGGCACCCTCACCGTCACCCTAACACTAATCCTCACCCTCATCCTAAACCTTACCATCACTTAAACCCTAAACCTAACCGTCACCCACACACTCACCCTCACCCGAACCCGAACCCTCACCCGAACCCGAACTCTCACCCTAAGCCTAACCCGAACCCTCACCCAACCCTAACCCTAACTCTAACCCACACCCTCACCCTAACCCTAACCCTAACCCTAACCCTTACCCTGACCATTACCATAAACCTAACGCTAGCCCTACCCCTCATTCTCACCCTAACCCAAACCCTAACCCTTATCCTCACACAAACCCTAACCCTAAAACTAACCCTCACACTAACCCTAACCCTAACCCTAACCCTTACCCTAACCCTGACCCTAAACCTCACCCTAACCCAACCTAAAACAAACGATAACCCTAAACCTCACCAACAACCTAACCCTCATCCTAACCCTTATCCTCACACTAACCCTAACCCTAACGCTAACCCTAACCCTCACACTAAACCTAAACCTCACCCTAACCCTAACCCTACCCCTCACCCTAACCCTAACCCTGACATTCACCCTGACACTAACCCTCTATCTAACCCTCTCCCTTCCCTAATCCTCACGCTAACCCTAACCCTATCCCTTGCCTAACGAAACACTCACCCTCACACTCAACCTAAACCTCACCCTCACCCTAGCCCTCACACTATCCCTAACCATACCCCTCAACCTAACACTTACCCTCACCATAACCTTAACCCTCACACTAACCCTAACCCTCACCCTAACCCTAACCCTACCCCCTCACACTAACCCTCACCCTAACCCTCACCCTAAACCTAAACCTCACCCTCAACCTAACCCTAACCCTCACATTCAACCTAACACTCACCGTCACCTTAACACTCAACTTAACCCTAACCCTCTCCCACACCCTAACCCTCACCCTCACCGGACCCCTAACCCCACCCTAACTCTAAACCACACTCTAAACATAACCCTAACACCAACACTCACCCAAATCCTAACCCTAACCCTCAACCTAACACTAACACTAACACTAACCCTCAAACTCAACCTAATCCTCACCCTAAAATTAACTCTAAACCTTACCTAACCGAAACTCTCACCCTCACCCTCAGCCTAACCCTCATCCTCACCCTAGGCCTTAACCTAACCATAACCCTAACCCTCACCCTAAATCTCCCCATCCCACTCAGCCTAACCCTAAACCTAACCCTAATCCTAACCCTAACCCTCACCCCCATCCTCACCGTAACCCTAACACTAACGCTAATGCTGAACCTCAACCTCACCCTCACCCTAACCCTAACACTAACATTAAAAATAACCCTAACCCTAACTGTAATGCCTCACCCACACCCTAACCCTAACCATAACCATAAAACTCACCCTAACCCTAACCCTAAACCTAACCCTCACAATCACACTCACCCTAACCGTCACCCTCACGCTCACCCTCAGCATCACACTAACCCTAACACTAAATCTAACCTGCACCCTAACACTCACCGTCACCCTACCCTCACTCTAACCCTAACTCTCAACCACAGCTTAACCCTCACGATCAAACAAACCCTCACCCTCACCCTGAAACTCACCCTCACCCTAACACTCACCCTCACAATAAACATCACCCTAATGCTAACCTTCACCCTAACCATAACCCTCACCCTAACCCTAACCCTCACCCTAAACAAAACCCTCAACCTCACTCTAACAATAACCCTAACACTAATCCTAACACTTAATCTCACCCTCACCTTCAAAATCACCCTAACCCTAACCCTAAACCTAACCCTCACCCTAACCATCATCCTAACTCTAATGCTAACCCTAACCATCATCTTCACCGTAACCCTCACAGTAAGCCTAATCCTCATCCTAACCCTAAGCCTACCTCTCACCCTAACCTTCACCTTAATCCTAACCCTAACCCTAATCCTCAGCCTAACCCTAACCCTCGCACACACCTTAACCCTCACCATCACCCGAACCCAAATCCTGACCCTAACATTCACACTAAGCAAAACCCTAACCCTAATCATAAACCTAACCCTCATCCTAACTCTCACCCTAACCTTAACCCTAACCCTTAACCTAACCTTCACCCTAACCCAGACCCTAACACTCACCTTCACCATAAATATCAACCTAACCCTAACCCTCAGCCTAAACCTAACCCTACCCTCACCCTGAACCTAACCCTCACCCTAACCCTCACCGTCACCTTATCCCTCAACCTAACCCTAACCGTCACCCACACCCTAACACTCACATTCACCCGAACCCCCACCCAACGCCTAAACCTAACCCTCACCCCAACCCTAACCCTCACCCTAACCCTAACTTTAACCCTCACACTCACCCTAACCCTAACCCTAACCCTAACCCTTACCCTAACCCTCACCCTAACCCTTAATCTAACCCTAACCCTCACTTCACCCTAATCCTCAACCTAACCCTTATCCTTACACCAACCCTAACCTAACCCTCACACTAACCCTAATCCTCACACTATCCCTAACCATATCCCTCACCCTAACCCTCACCCTAATCCTAAACCTAACCCTCATCCTAATCCTACCCTTAACCCTAACATTCACCGTCACCCTAACCCTCACCAACACACTAACTCTCACCCTCACCCGAACCCTCACTCTCAACCTAACCCTCACCATCACCCTAAGCCACACCCTCAACCGAATCCTCACTCTCACCCTCACCCTCACCATAAACATCACCCTAACCCAAACCTAACCCTACCCCTCACCCTCACTCTAACTGTCATCCTAACCCTTATCCTCACCCTAACCCTAACCCTAACGCTAACCCTCACCCTAACCCTAACCCTCACCTGAACCCTCACTCTCACCTTCACCCTCACCCTAAACATCACCCTAACCCTAAACCTCACGCTAACCCTAACCCTAACCCTCACCCTAACCCTAACCCTCATCTTAAACCTCATCCTCACCCAAATCCTCACCCTAAACCTAAGAATAAACCTTTCCTAACCAAAAATATCACCCTCACCCTAGCCCTCACCCTAAACCTAACCCTAACCTTAACCCTCACCCTCACTCTCACCCTCATCCTCAGCCAAACCTAACCCTACCCTAACCCTAACCCTCACCCTCACCCTCACCCTCACCCGCAACCTAACACTAACAATAACCCTAACCCTAACCCTAACACTGAACCTCAACCTCACCCTCACCCTAACCCTAATCCTAACGGTAACTCTAATCCTAACCCTCACCCTCACCCTAACCCTCAACCTAACCCTTAACCTCACTTTTACCTAACCCTAACCCTAACCCTCACACTAACCCGAACCCTCACCCTAACCATACCACTAACCCTAACCCTTACCCTCACCCTAACCCTAACCGTAACAGTAACCCTAAACCTAAACCTAGTCCTCACACTAACCCTAAACCTCACCCACACATTAACCCAAACGCTCACCCGAACCCTCACCCTAACCCTAACCCTAAACCCTAACCCTAAACCTAACACTCCCACTAAACCTAACCCTCACCCTAACTGTAACCCTACACATCAGCCTAAACCTCACCCTAACACTAACCCTAACGCTAATCCTTACCCTATCCCTAAATAAAATCCTAACCCTCACACTCACCCTAGCCCTCACCCTAACCCTACCCCAAACCCTAACCCTCACACTAAACCTAACCCTCACCCTATCCCTAACCCTTCACCTCAGCCTAAGACTGACCTAACCCTAACCCTAACCCTAAACCTAATCCTCACCCTATCCCTAACCCTAACCCTAACCCACACACTCACCCTAGCCCTCACCCTAACCTCATCCTAACCCTATCCCTAAACTTAAACCTCACCCTCATCCTAACCCTCACCCTAACCCTTACCCCTAACCTAATCAAATCCCTGACCCTAACCTTAACCCTAAAACTCACACTAACCCTAACCCTCACCCTAACCCTAACCCTACTCCACAGCCTATCCCTCATCCTAACACTAACCCTAATCCTATCCCTCAACCTATCCCTAACCCTAACATTAACCCGAACCCTCACCCAAAACCTAACCCTCACCCTCACCCTCACACTGACCCTCAGCTTAATCCTAACACTAACCCTAATCCTAAACCTAACCCTCACCCACAGCCTCACCCTAACCCTAAACCCAACACTAACCATAAACCTCCCACCTCACCCAAACCCTCACCCTAACCCTAACCCTAACCCTCACCTTAACCCTAACCCTAACCCTCAACCTAACCCTAAACCTCACCCTCACCCTCAAACTCACGCTAACACTAAGCCTCACTTTTACCCTAAATCTCACCCTAACCCTTAACCTTACACTAACCCTAACCCTCACACTAAACCTAAGCCTCACCCTCACCCTTACCATAACCTTACCCTCACCCTAACCCTCAATCTAAACGTAACGCTAACCCTCACCCTACCCCTACCCCTAACCCTAACCCTCACCCTGACCCTAACCCTCACCCTCACCATCAAACTCACACTAACCCTAACCCTCACACTAAACCTAACCCTCACCCTCATCCTAACCTTAACCCTACCCCTCACCCTACCCCTCACCCTCAACCTAGCCCTCACCCCTACCCTAATCCTAACCCTGATCCTAACACTCACCGTAAAGCTAACACTAAACCTAAACCTCACCCTCACCCTAACCCACACCATCACCCTAACCCTCACCCAAACATGAACCCTCACCTCAACCTAACCCTCACTCTCACACTAACTGTAACCCTAAGCCTAATCCTCTCTCTAAACCTCAACCTCACCTTCACCTGAAGCCTAACCCTAACCCTAATCCTAAAACTAACCCGCACCCTCACCCTAACACTAACCCTAACCCTAATCCTAAACGGAACCCTCACCTTCACAATAAACCTACCTCTAAACATCACCCTCACACTCACCCTTAACCTATCCCCAACCCTAAGCCTTAGCCTAAACCTAACGCTCACCCTAACCCTAAACATAACCCTCACCCTCACCCTCACCCTAACCCTAACAATAACCCTATCCCTCACACTAACCCTTATCCTCACACTTACCCTAAACCTAACCCTAAACCTCACACTAAACCTAAACCTCACCCCAACGCTGACCCTACCCCTCACCCTAAACCTCACCCTAATCCAAACCCTAACCCTAACCCACACCCTAAACCTAACTGTAAACCTCACACTCATGCTAACCCTCATCCACACCCTAATCCTCACCCTCACTCGAACCCTCACCCTCACCCTAACCCTCACCCTAAACATCACCCTAAACCTAACCCTCACTCTAACCCTAATCATAAACTTCAACCTCACCCTCACCCTCAGCCTAACCCTAGTCCTTAACCTAATCATAATACTCACCCTCACCCTAACTCTCACCCTAACCCTTACCCGATCCTTCACCTAACCCTAACCCTAATCCGCACACTAACCTGATCCCTCACCCTAAACATAAAACTAACCCTATCCCTTACCCTCACCCTAATCCTAACCCTAACAGTAATCCTAACCCTAAAGCTAGTCCTCACACTAACCCTAACCCTCATCCACACCTTAACCCAAACCCTCACCCGAACCCGAACCCTAACCCTAACCCTAAACCTAACCCTAACACTCCCACTAAACCTAACCCTAACCCTAACTGTAAACCCTACCCATCAGCCTAAACCTCAGCCTAACACTAACCCTAACCCTAATCCTAAACCTAATCCTCACACTCACACTCACCCTATCCCTAACCCTAACATTCACCCTCACCCTAAGGCTAACACTAACCCTCACCCTCACCCTCACCCAAACCCTTGACCTCACCTTAACCCTAACCGTAACCCTCGCCCTAACCCTAAAACTACCCCTCAAACTAACACTAAAACTAACCCTCAACCCAAACATAATGCTAACACAAATGCTCACTCTCAACCTAACCCTTAGATTAACCTTTACCCTCAAAATAACCCTATCCCTCACACTCTCCTTAACCCTCACCCTACCCCGTCCCCTCCCCCTAAACCTCACCCTACCCCAAACCATAACCCTAACCCTAAACTTCACCCTAACCCTCACACTAAACCTAAACCTAACCCTCACCCTAACCCTCACCCTATCCCTAAACCTAACCCTAACCCTGACCCTCACCCTAGCTGTCATCCTAACTCTTACCCTCACCCTAACCCTAAACCTAACCCCCAGCATAACCCTAAAACTAGCCCTCAGCCTAACCCTAACCCTAACCCTCAACCCAACCCTGATGCTAACACAAATGCTCACTCTCAACCTAACATTTAGATTAACCCTTACCCTCAGCATAACCCTATCCCTCACCCTCTCCTTAACCCTCACCCTACCCCTTCCCCTCCCCCTAACCCTTACCCTACCCCAAACCCTAACCCTAACCCTAACCTTCACCCTAACCCTCACCCTAAACCTCACCCTAAACCTAACCCTAAACCTCACCCCAACCCTCACCCTAACCCTAACCCTAACCCTAAACCTCACCCTCACCCTACCTTTCATCATCATAACACTTACCCTCACCCTAAACCTAAACCTAACCCTAACCCTAAGCCTCACCCTAACCCTAACCCTCACCCGAACCCTCAATCTCACCTTCACCGTCACCCTAAACATCAACTTAACCCTAACCCTCCCCCGAACCCTAACCCTAACACTGACCCTATCCCTAACCCTCACCTTAAACCTCACCCTCACCCTAATCCTCACCATAAACCTAACCCTAAACTTTTCCTAAACAAAAACATCACCCTCACATTAGTCCTCACCCTAATCCTAACCCTAACCTTAATCCTCACCCTCACCCTCACCTTCACCCTCAGCCACAGCCTCAGCCTCACCCTAACCCTAACCCTAACACTGACCCTCACCCTCATTCTAACCGTAACCCTAACCTGCACCCTAGCCCTAACCCTAACACTAACCCTAACCCTAACACTCAACCTAATCCTAAACCTAACCCTAATGGTAACCCTAACCCTCACCCTCACCCTAATTCTGACCCTAACACTTACCCTTACCTTCACCCTCACTCTCAACCTAACCCTAACCTTTACCCTCACGATAAACCTATCCCTTACCTTCAACCTAACCCTCACCCTAAACCTTATGCTCACCCTTACCCTCACCCAACCCTAACCCGAAACCTAACCCGAACCCTAACCCCCATACTAACCTTCACCCTAACCCTAACGCTAACCCTAACCCTCAGTATCAACCTAAACGTAACCCTAACACTTACGTAACCAAGACCCTCACCCTCACCCTCACCCTCACCCTCCCAATCAACCTAACCCTTACCATAACCCTAATAGTAACCCAAACACTTACCCTCACTCTAAACCTAACCCTAAATCTAACCCTCACCATCACTCTCCCACTCACCCTCACCCTCAACTTAACCCTCACGCTCAACCTCACCCTAAACATCACACTAACCCTAACCCTCACACTAACCCTTATCCTAACCCTAAACCTAACCCTAACCCTAACCTTCACACTAACCCTAACCCTCACCCTAACCCTATCCCGACACCTCACCCTGACTCTCATCCTAACCCAAACCCTCAACCATACCCTAATCCTCACCCTCACCCGAACACTCACCCTCACCCTAACACTCACTATCAACCGAACCCTCACCCGGACCCGAACCCTGATCCTCACACTAACCCTCACCCTCACTCTAAACATCACCTAAAAGCTAACCCTCACCCTAACCCTAACACAAAGCCGAATCCAAACCCTCACACTCATCCTAACGCTTACCCTAACCCTAACCCTTACCCTCACCTTAACTCTAACCATAAACCTCACACTAACCTTAACCCTCACTCTAAACCTAACCCTAAACTTGACCATAACCTTGACCCTCACACTGACCCTCACCCTCAGTTTAACACTAACCCTAATCCTATTCCTAATCCTAACCCTCACCCTAAACCTAAACCTCACCGTCACCCTCACCCTCACCGTCACCCTCACCCTAACCCTCAACCTCACCCTAAACATCTCCCTAACCCTAACCCTTACCCTAACCCTATCACTAACCCTCACCCTGAACCTAACCTCAGCTTAATCCTCATCCTCACCCTAATCCTCACCCTAACCCTAACCTTTACCTAACCAAAACCCTCATCCTCACCCTCAGCCTAACCCTCACCCTCACACAAGCCCTAACCTTAACCCTAAACTTAACCCTAACACTCACCCTCAACCTCCCCTTCCCCATCAGCCTTACTCTAACCATAACCCTAAGCCTAACCCTAACCCTCAACCCCACCCTCACCCTCACCCTAACCCTAAACCTAACAATAAACCTCACCCTCATCCTAACCTTAACCCTAACAATAATTCTAACCCTAGCCCTAACCCTAAAACTCACCCTAACCCTAATCCTAACCCTAACCCTCAACCTCACCCTCACCGTCATTCTAACCCTCACCTTCACCCTGACACTCACCATCACACTAACCCTCACACTAACCCTGACCCTCAACCTAGCCCTAACCCTAACCCTCACCCGAGCCCTAACCCTAACCCTCACCCTCACTTTCCCCCTCACCCTCAGCCTAACCCTAACTCTAATCGTTTTCCTAAATTAACCTCACCCTCACCCTAACCCTCACCCTCAGCCTCACCCTCACCCTCACCCTCAAACTAACACTCAACATCACACTAAACATCACCTTAACCCTAAACCTCACACTGAACCTAAACCTAATGCTCACTCTAACCCTCACCCTCAAACTAACCCTCACCCTAAATATTATCCTAACACTAACCCTAACCCTACCCCTAACTTTCACACTAACCCTAACCCTCAGTCTAACCGTATCCCGACACCTCACCCTAACTCTCACCCTAACCCTAACCCTAACCCTAACACTCAGCCTAACCCTAACTCTAAACCTAACCCTCACCCTCACCCTAACCCTCACCATCACCCTAACGCTCACCCTAACCCTAACCCTCACCCTAAACCTAACCCTCAACCTAAACCAAAACTTCACCCTGACCCTGACCCTCACCCTAACCCTAACCCTAAACCTAACTCTTACTTTAACCCTAACCCTCAACCTAAACCTAACCCTCACCCTAACAATAACACTCACACTAACCCTAAACCTAGCCCTCACCCTCACCCTCACCCTCAACATAACCCTAACACTCTTCTTAACCCTAACCATAAACCTCACAGTAAAACTAAACCTCACCCTAACCCTAATCCTCAAACTAAACCTAACAATCACTCTAACCCTAACCCTACCCCTCATCCTAAACCTCACCCTAAACCTAACCCTAACCCTAATCCTCACCCTATCCCTAACCTTAACCCTAACCCTCAACCTAACCCTCACCCTCACCCTAACCCTAATGCTAACCCTAAGCCTCACCCTCACCATAACCCTCAACCTAACACTTACCCTCACCCTAACCCTTACCCTGACCCTAACACTAACCCTCACTCTCGCCCTAACCGTCACCCTAACATTTACCCACACCCTCACCCTATACCTAACCCTCACCCTTACCCTAACCCTAACCGTAGTCCTAACCCTCACCATAAACCTAACCCTCACTCTTACAGTCACCCTCAAACTCAGCCAAAACCTAATCCTTACCCTAATCCTAACCCTCCCCTCACCCTCACACTAACACTCACACTAACCCTAAACCTAACACTAACCTAAACTCTCACCCTAAACCTCACCCTCACCCTAACCCTAACCGTCACCCTTCCCTCACCCAAACCCTAATCCTTACCCTCACCCTCACTCTAACCCTCACTCTAAACCTTACCCTCACCCTAACCCTAACCCTAACCCTCACCATAACCCTCACCTTAAACTTAACCCTAACCCTAACCCTCCCCATAACCCTCACCTAACACTAACCCTAAACCTAAACCTCAACCTAACCCTACCCCTCACCCTCACCCTAACCTTCAACCTCACCCTAACCCGCACCATAACCCTAACCGTCACACAAACGTTAACGCTCATGAGAAACCGAACCCTTACCCTTAGCCTCACCCTCACCCTAAACCTCACACTAACCCTAACCCTCACCCTAACCCTAAACCTAACACTCAGCCTATACCTAACGGTCACTCTAACCCAAAACTTCACCCTAATACTCAAACTAACCCTAACCCTAACCCTAACCCTAACCCTAACCTTCACCCTCACCCTAACCCTAACCTTCAACCTCACCCTCACCCTAACCCTAACCCTGACCCTCACCTTCACCATCACCCTCAACCTAAACCTACCCCTAAACCTAAACCTCAACCTAAACCTAACACTCACCATAACCCTAAACCTAACCCTCACCCTCACCCTCACCCTAACTCTAACTCTAAACCTCACCTTCACCCTCACCCTCACCCTCACCCTCACCCACAGCCTAAACATTACCCTAAACTTAACCCTAAACCTACCTCTATCCCTCACCCTAAACCTAACTCTCACCTTAACCCTCAAACTAACCCTTACCCTCACCCTCACCCTAAAACTCACATTAATCCTAACACAAAAACTAACCCTAACCCTAACCCTAACCCTCACCCTCACCCTCACCATAACACTAACCATCACCCACACCCTCACCCTAACCCTAACCCTAACCCTTACCCTAACCCTAAACCTAAACCTAAACCTCACTCTCACCCTCACCCTCACCCTCACCCTAAACCTCACCCTCACCCTCACCCTCACCCTCACCCTAATCCTAACCCTAACACTAACCCTCACCCTAAACCTAACACTCAACATAACCCTAAACCTAACCCTCACCCTCACCCTCACCCTAACCCTAACCATAACCCTCACCATAACCCTCACCCTAACCCTAATGCAAACCCGAAACCTCACCTCACCAAAAAACAAAAGCTAACCCAAACTGTCACCCTCACCCTAAACCTCACAGTAACCCTTACCCTCACCCTAACTCTAACCCTAACCCTCACACTAACCCTAACGCTCAACCTAACCCTAAACCTACCTGTGACCCTAACCCTCACCCTATCCCTAACCCTAACCCTATCCCTCTCCCTAACCCTAACCCTAACCCTCATCCTAAACCTAACCCTAAACCTCACCCTAACCCTAACCCTCACACTCACCATCTGCCTACCACTAACCATAACCCTAATCCTAACCCTAAAGCTCACCCTAATACTCACCCTAACTCAAACCGTAACCCTAACCCTAACCCTCACAATAACGCTAACCCTATCCCTAAACCTCATCCTAACCCTAAACCTCATCCTAACCCTAATCCTAACACTCATCCTAAACTTAACCCTAACCCTAATTCTAACCCTAACCCTCACCCTCACCTTCACCCTAACTCTAAACCTAAACCTAAACCTAACACTCACCCTCACCCTCACCCTAAACTAAAACTAACCCTAACCCTCACCCTAACCTTAAACCTCACCGTATACCACACACTCACCCTAACGCTAACCTAAACTCTAACTCTCACCCTAACCCTCACCCTCTCCCTAAACCTCACCCTAACCCTCACCCTAACCCTAACCCTAAACCTCACCCTAACCCTAACCCTCACGCTCACTCTCTGCCTAACACTAACCCTAACCCTAATCCTAACCCTAAAGCTCATCCTCATACTCACGCAAACTCAAATCGTAACCCTATCCCTAACCCTCACAATAACCCTAACCCTATCCCTAACCCTCACCCTAACCCTAAACCTCATCCTAACACTAATACTAACCCTCATCCTAACCCTAACCCTAATCTTAATTCTAACCCTAACCCTCACCCTCACCCTCACCCTAACTCTAAACCTAAACCTAAACCTAACACTCACCCTCACCCTCACCCTCACCTAAAAATATCCCTACCTCATACCCTAAACTTAAAACTCACCCTATACCTCACACTCACCCTAACGCTAACCCTAACTCTAACCCTCACCCTAACCCTCACCCTAACCCTAACAATAACCCTAACACTCATCCACACACTAAACCTCACCCTAACACTTACCCTCAACATAACCTTAACCCTAAGCCTAAACCTAAACCTAACCCTCACCCTCAAACTCAACCCACCCCTAACTCTAACCCTAACCCTCACCCTAACTCTAACCCTCAACTTAACCCTAACCCTCACAATCACCCTAAACCTCACCCGAACCCTAACATTACCCCTCTCCCTAACCCTCACCCTCACCCTCACCCTAACCCTAATCTTTACCCTAACCCTCACCCTAACACTAACCCTTACCCTATCCCTAACCTTGCCCCTCAACCTCAACCTAACCCTCATCCTCACCCTTATCCTAACACTAACCCTCACCCTAAACCTAAAACTAACCCCAACACTCACCGTAAACCTAAACCTAACCCTCACCCTAACGCTATCCCTTACCCTAAACCTCACCTTAATCCTAAACCTAACCCTAACCCTAACCCTCACCCTCACCCTCAACCTCACCCTAACCCTAAACCTAACCCTAACCCTAACCTGTATGCTATCCCTAAACATTATCGTCACCCTTACTCTCACCCTAACTCTCAACCTCAAACTCACCTTCACCCTAATCCTCAAACTAACCCAAACCCTCACCCTAACACTATCCTTCTACCTAACCCTAACCCTAAACCTCACCCTCAACCTAACCCTTACCCAGACTCTTACCCACACCCTAACCCTCACCCTATCCCTAATGCTAACCCTAAACTTCACCCGCACCCTAACCCTCAACCTAACCCTAACCCTCACCTTAACCCTAATCCTAACCCTAATCTGAATCCTCACACTAAACCTAAACCTAACCCTACCGCTCAGCCTAACCCTCACACAAATCATAACACTAATACTCACCCTATACCTAACCCTAACACTAACACTAAACATCACCTTCACCCTAGACCTCACCCTAATACTAACCCTAACCATAACCATCACCCTCACACTAACACTAACTCTAAACCCTAACACTAACCAAAATTCTCACCCTAACCTCACCATCAACCTAACCCTAACCCTCACCCTTTCCCTCACCCAAACCCTAACCTAACGCTCACCCTCAATCTAACCCTCATTCTAAACCTTACCCTCACCATAACCCTAACCCTAAACCTCACCGTAACCCTCACCCTAAACTTAACCCTAAACCTAACCCTAACCCTCATCCTAACCCTCCCCATAACCCTCACCTAACACTAACCCTAAACCTAAAAATCACCCTAACCCTAACCCTACCCCTCACCCCCACCCTAACTTTCAACCTCACCCTAACCCTAACCCTAACCCTAACCGTCACACAAAAGCTAACCCTCATGAGAACCCGAACTCTCACCCTCAGCCTAAATATCATACTAACCCTAACCCTCACCCTAACCCTAAACCTAACAGCCTATACCTAACGGCCACCCTAACCCAAAACCTCACCCTAATCCTCAAGCTAACCCTAACGCTAACCATGACCCTAACCCTAACCCTCACCCTCACCCTAACCCTCACACTAACCCTCACCCACACCCTCACCCTAAACTCACATTAACCCTAACCCTCAAACTAACACTAACCCTAACCCTAACCCTCACCCTCACCCTAACCCTTACTTTCACCCTCACCCTCACCCTAAACCTAGCCCTAACCCTCACCCTCACCCTCAACCTTAACCTCACCCTAACCCTCACTCTCACCTTCAGCCTAATCCTAACGCTAAACCTAACCCTAACGCTATCTGTACCCCTCACCCTAACCCTCACACTAACCCTTATCCTCACCCTCACCCTAAAACTCACATTAACCCTAACCCTCAAACTGATACTAACCCTAACACTAAACCACACTCTCACCCTCACCCTAATCCTAACCCTCACCCTCACCCTCACCCTAATCCTAACCCTAACCCTCACCATAGCCCTCACCCTAACCCTAATGCAAACCTGATACCTCACCTCACCCTCAACCTAAAGCTAATCCTAACTGTCAACCTCACCCTAAACCTCACAGTAACCCTTACCCTCACCCTAACACTAACCCTAACCCTCAAACTAACCCTAATCCTCAACCTAATCCTAAACCTACCCGTGACCCTAACCCTCACCCTAACCCTAATGCAAACCCGAACCCTAAACCTCATTCTAACCCTAACCCTAACCCTAAACCTCACACTAATCCTAACCATCAGCCTAACCCTAAATTTCATCCTATCCCTAACTCTCACCCTAATCCTCACCCTGACCCGAATCCTAACACTTACCTAACTGACAGGCTCTCCCTCACCCTCTCGCTCTCCCTAAACCGCAACCTCATATTAGACCTCACCATAAACCTTACACTAAACCTAACAAAAACCTTCACACTAACCCTCACCCTCACACTAAACCTCACCCTAATCCATACCCTCACCCTAACCCTAACCCTAACTCTAACCCTCACACTAACCCTAACCCTCTTCCTAACCCTACCCCTCACCCTAAGCCTCACCCTATAACTAACCCTAAGCCTAAAACCTAACCCTAACTCTGACCATCACCCTAACCCTCACCCTCAACCTAACCCTAACATTAACCCTAACCCTCACCCTAACCCTCACCTAAACCTAACCCTAACCCTAAACCTCACACTAACAAGCACCCTAACTGTAAACCTAACCTCACCCTAATCCTAACACTCACAATAACACTCACCCTCACCCTAAATCTAAATCTAACCCTATCCCTCACCCTCAAGCTCACCATCAAGGAAACCCTAACCCTAACACTAATCCTAACCCTAACCCTCACCCACACCCTCACCCTCACCCTAACCTTATCCCTAACCCTCAACCTCACCCTCAGCCTCAACATAACACTCACCCTCACCCTAAACCTAACCCTAACCCTATCGCGATCGCTCATCCTAACCCTAACCCTAACCCTAATGCTAACCCGAACCCTAAACCTAACCCTAACCCAAACCTTAACACTAACACTAACACCAACCCTAACCCTCACCCTCACCCTCACCCTCATCCTAACCTAACCATAACCCTCACCATCACCCTAACGCTGACGCTAACCCTAACCTGTAACCTCAACCTAACCCTCTCACCAACCCTAACCCTCAACCTAAACTTAAACCTCACATGAAAGGTAACCCTCACCGTAACACAAACCCTCACCCTAACCCTAAACCTAATGCTCACCCTAAACCTCACCCTCACCTTAGCCCTAATAATAACCTTCACCCTAACCCTAATGCTATACCTAAACCTAAACCTCACCCTAAGAATGATGCTAAGCCTAATACTCAACCTCAGCCTAAACCTCACCCTAAACCTCACCCTAACACTTACCGTCAGCCTAATATTTACCCTAACACTATCCCTAAGCCTAAACCTAACCCTCAGCCTAAACATTATGCTAACCCTAAACCTAAAGCTAACCCTCATCCTAACCCTAACCCTAACACTAATCCTAACCCTCACCCTCACCCTCACCCTAACTCTAAACCTAAACCTAAACCTAACACTCACCCTCACTCTCACCCTAACCTTACACTATCCCTAACCCTCACCCTGACCCTAAACCTCACCCTATACCTCACCCTCACCCTAATGCTAACCCTCACCCTAACCGTCACCCTAGCCCTAATAATAACCCTAACCCTCATCCACACACTAAACCTCACCCTAACACTTACCCTCACCATAACCTTAACCCTAAGCCTAAACCTAAACCTAACCCTCAACCTCAAACTCATCTTACCCCTAAATCTAACCCTAACCCTCACCCTAACCCTAACCCTAAACCTAACCCTCAACCTAACCCTAACCCTCACACTCATCCTAAACTTAACCCAAACCCTAACATTACCCCTCTCCCTAACCATCACCCTAAATGTAACCCTAACACTCAACCTAACCCTACCCCTACCCCTCACGCTCACTGTCACACTAACCCTAAACCTAATGCTAACACTCACCATAACCTAATCCCACCCACACCCTAACCCGATCCCTCACCCTCACCCAAATCCTCATCCTCACCCTAACCCTCATCCTCACCCTAAACATCACCCAAACCCTCACCCTCACCCTAACCCTGACTCTCACTCTCAGCCTAACCCTAACCCTAACCCTATTCCTAATCCTAACTCTCACCCTCACACTCACCCTAAACCTAACCCTAACACTCACCCTCATCCTCACCCTAACTCTAACCCTATCCCTAACCGTCACCCTAACACTAACCCTCACCCTATACCTCACCCTCACCCTAACCCAAACCCTAACCCTAACCCTCACCCTATCACTCACCCTAACACTCACACTAACCCTAATCCTCATCCTCAAACTAAACCTCACCTCAACCCTCACCCTCACCCTAACTCTAATGCTAACCCTAACCCTCACCTTCACACTCACTCTCAACCTAACCCTTACCCTTACCCTAACCCTAACCCTCATCCTCAACCTAAACCGCACCCTAACCTTTACCCTCACCATAACCCGCAAACTAACCCTAACGCTAAACCTACCGCTCACCCTAACCCTCACCCTAAACATAACACTAAACCTAACCCTAACGCTCACCCTAACCCTAAATTTGACCCTCACCCTAACACAAACCCTAACACTTACCCTCACACTAAACTTACCCCTGACCCTAACCCTAATCCTAATTCTCAGAAGAACACTCACCCTCATCATAACTCTCACACGGACCCTAAACATCACCCTAAAGTTAACCCTCACCCTAATGCTAAACCTAACCCTCACCCTCACCCTAAACCTCACCATAATCCTAACCCTCACATTAAGCCTAACCCTAACGCTCACCCTACCCCTCACCCCTACCCTCATCCTAACTCTAACCTTCACCCTCACCCTCACCCTAACCCTAAACCTAACCCTAACACTCATCCTAAACCTAACGCTAAAACTAATGCTAACCCTAAAACTCACACTCACCCTAACCCTCACACTAACCCTTACCATCACCCTAAACCTAACCCTAACCCTCACACTAAACCTAACCTTCACCCTAACCCTAAACCTAATGCAAACCCTAAACCTCACCCTCACCTTAGACCTAATCCTTACCCTCACCCTAATCCTAACCCTAACCCTAATGCTATACCTAAACCTAAACCTCACCCAAAGAATGATGCTAAGCCTAATACTCAACCTCACACTAAATCTCACCCTAACACTTACTGTCAGCCTAACCCTCATCCTAACCCTATCCCTAAGCCTAACCCTAAACCTCAGCCTAAACATTATGCTAACCCTAACCCTAACCCTAATCCTCAGCCTAACCCTCATCCTAACCCTAACCCTAAAACTAATCCTAACCCTCACCCTCACCCTCACCCTAACTCTAAACCTAAACCTAAACCTAACACTCACCCTCACTTAACACTATCCCTAACTCTCACCCTAACCCTAAACCATACCCTATACCTCACCCTCACCCTAACACTAACCCTAACCCTAACCCTCCCCCTAACCCTCACCCTAGCCCTAATAATAACCCTAACCCTCATCCACACACTAAACCTCACCCTAACACTTACCCTCACCATAACCTTAACCCTAAGCCTAAACCTAAACCTAACCCTCACCCTCAAATTCACCTTACCCCTAAATCTAACCCTAACCCTCACCCTAACCCTAACCCTAAACCTAACCCTCAACCTAACCCTAACCCTCACACTCATCCTAAACCTCACCCTAACCCTAACATTACCCCTCTCCCTAACCCTAACCCTAACACTCAACATAACCCTACCCCTACCCCTCACCCTCACTGTCACACTAACCCTAAACCTAATGCTAACCCTCAACATAACCCTAATCCCACCCACACCCTAACCCGATCCCTCACCCTCACCCAAACCCTCATCCTCACCCTAGCCCTCACCCTCACCCTAAACATCACCCAAACCCTCACCCTCACCCTAACCCTGACTCTCACTCTCTGCCTAACCCTAACCCTAACCCTATTCCTAATCCTAACTCTCACCCTCACACTCACCCTAAACCTAACCCTAACACTCACCCTCATCCTCACCCTAACTCTAACCCTATCCCTAACCGTCACCTTAACACTAACCCTCACCCTATACCTCACCCTCACCCTAACCCAAACCCTAACCCTAACCCTCACCCTATCACTCACCCTAACACTCACACTAACCCTAATCCTCATCCTCAAACTAAACCTCACCTTAACCCTCACCCTCACCCTAACTCTAATGCTAACCCTAACCCTCACCTTCACACTCACTCTCAACCTAACCCTTACCCTTACCCTAACCCTAACCCTCATCCTCAACCTAAACCTCACCCTAACCTTTACCCTCACCATAACCCGCAAACTAACCCTAACGCTAAACCTACCGCTCACCCTATCCCTCACCCTAAACATAACACTAAACCTAACCCTAACGCTCACCCTAACCCTAAATTTGACCCTCACCCTAACACTCACCCTAACGGTTACCCTCACACTAAACTTATCCCTGACCCTAACTCTAATCCTAACTCTCAGCAGAACACTCTCCCTCATCCTAACCCTCACTCGGACACTAACCATCACCCTAAAGCTAACCCTCACCCTAATGCTAAACCTAACCATCACCCTCACCCTAAACCTCACCATAATCCTAACCCTCACAGTAAGCCTAACCCTAACGCTCACCCTACCCCTCACCCCTACCCTCATCCTAACTCTAACCTTCACCCTCACCCTCACCCTAACCCTAAACCTAACCCTAACACTCATCCTAAACCTAACGCTAAAACTAATGCTAACCCTAAAACTCACACTCACCCTAACCCTCACACTAACCCTTACCATCACCCTAAACCTAACCCTAACCCTCACACTAAACCTAACCTTCACCCTAACCCTAAACCTAATGCTAACCCTAAACCTCACCCTCACCTTAGACCTAATCCTTACCCTCACCCTAATCCTAACCCTAACCCTAATGCTATACCTAAACCTAAACCTCACCCAGAGAATGATGCTAAGCCTAATACTCAACCTCACCCTAAATCTCACCCTAACACTTACTGTCAGCCTAACCCTCATCCTAACCCTATCCCTAAGCCTAACCCTAAACCTCAGCCTAAACATTATGCTAACCCTAACCCTAACCCTAATCCTCAGCCTAACCCTCATCCTAACCCTAACCCTAACACTAATCCTAACCCTCACCCTCACCCTCACCCTAACTCTAAACCTAAACCTAAACCTAACACTCACCCTCACTTAACAATATCCCTAACCCTCACCCTAACCCTAAACCTCACCCTATACCTCACCCTCACCCTAACACTAACCCTAACCCTAGCCCTCCCCCTAACCCTCACCCTAGCCCTAATAATAACCCTAACCCTCATCCACACACTAAACCTCACCCTAACACTTACCCTCACCATAACCTTAACCCTAAGCCTAAACCTAAACCTAACCCTCACCCTCAAATTCACCTTACCCCTAAATCTAACCCTAACCCTCACCCTAACCCTAACCCTAAACCTAACCCTCAACCTAACCCTAACCCTCACACTCATCCTAAACCTCACCCTAACCCTAACATTACCCCTCTCCCTAACCATTACCCTAACCCTAACCTTAACACTCAACCTAACCCTACCCCTACCCCTCACCCTCAGTGTCACACTAAACCTAAACCTAATGCTAACCCTCAACATAACCCTAATCCCACCCACACCCTAACCCGATCCCTCACCCTCACCCAAACCCTCATCCTCACCCTAACCCTCACCCTCACCCTAAACATCACCCAAACCCTCACCCTCACCCTAACCCTGACTCTCACTCTCAGCCTAACCCAAACCCTAACCCTATTCCTAATCCTAACTCTCACCCTCACACTCACCCTAAACCTAACCCTAACACTCACCCTCATCCTCACCCTAACTCTAACCCTATCCCTAACCGTCACCCTAACACTAACCCTCACCCTATACCTCACCCTCACCCTAACCCAAACCCTAACCCTAACCCTCACCCTATCACTCACCCTAACACTCACACTAACCCTAATCCTCATCTTCAAAATAAACCTCACCTTAACCCTCACCCTCACCCTAACTCTAATGCTAACCCTAACCCTCACCTTCACACTCACTCTCAACCTAACCCTTACCCTTACCCTAACCCTAACCCTCATCCTCAACCTAAACCTCACCCTAACCTTTACCCTCACCATAACCCGCAAACTAACCCTAACGCTAAACCTACCGCTCACCCTAACCCTCACCCTAAACATAACCCTAACCCTAACCCTAACGTTCACCCTAACCCTAAATTTGACCCTCAACCTAACACTCACCCTAACCCTTACCCTCACACTAAACTTATCCCTGACCCTAACCCTAATCCTAACTCTCAGCAGAACACTCTCCCTCATCCTAAACCTCACCCGGACACTAAACTTCACCCTAAAGTTAACCCTCACCCTAATGCTAAACCTAACCCTCCCCTCACCCTAAACCTCACCGTAATCCTAACCCTCACAGTAAGCCTAACCCTAACGCTCACCCTACCCCTCACCCCTACCCTTATCCTAACTCTAACCTTCACCCTCACCCTCAACCTAACCCTAAACCTAACCCTAACACCAATCCTAAACCTAATGCTAAAACTAATGCTAACCCAAAACCTCACACTCACCCTAAACCTCACACTAACCCTTAACATCACCCTAACCCTAACCCTAACCCTAACCCTCACACTAAACCTAACCTTCACCCTAACCCTAAACCTAATGCTAAACTTAAACCTAACCCTCACCTTAGACCTAATCCTTACACTCACCCTAATCCTAACCCTAACCCTAATGCTAAAACTAATGCTAACCCAAAACCTCACACTCACCCTAAACCTCACACTATACCTTACCATCACCCTAACCCTAACCCTAACTCTCACACTAAACCTAAATTTCACCCTAACCCTAAGCCTTCCCCTCCTCCTAACCTCCAACTTAAACCTAACCCTAAAGCTTATCCTCACCCTATCTTTAAACTTAACCCAAACCCTCACCTTAACCCTCACCCTCACCCTAAACTTAATGCTAACCCTAATCCTAACCCTCACCCTTACACTAACCCAAACTCTAACTTTCACCCTAACCCTAACCATAAACCTAACCTTCACCCTAACCCTCACCCTAACCCTAACCCTCACACTCACCCTAACCCTCACCTTAAACATTAGACTTACCCTAACCCTACACCAAACCCTTAGACTAAATCTAACCTTAACCCTCAGCCTAACCCTTATGCTAACCCTAAATAAAATCCTAACCCTCACCCGAAACATAAACCTAACCCTAACCCACACACTAAGCTTAACCCTCACTCTAACTATAACCCTAACTCGTACCTTCACCCTCACCCTGACCCTCACCTCAGCCTGACCCTAACACTAACCCTATTCCTAATCCTAACTCTCAGCCCCACCCTCACCCTAACCATCACCCTAACCCTAACCCACACCCTAACCCTAACCCTAACCCTCAGGCTAAACCTAACCTCAGGTTAACCCTCAACCTCACCCTAATCCTCACACTAACTCTAACACTTACATAACTGAAACACTCACCCTCACCCTCACCCAAACCTCACACTCACCCTAGCCCTCACCCTAACTCTAACACTAATCCTAACCCTAACCCTCAACCGACCCTCACCCTAACCCTATACCTACCCCTAATGCTGAACCTCACCCTGACCCTCACCCTAAACCTAACCATAAACCTCACCCTAAACCTAACCCTCACCCTTAAGCTCACCCTATCCCTAACAGTAACCCAACACCACACCCTCACTCTAACCCTCACCCTAACCCTTATCCTCACAATAAACTTAATCCTAACCCTCACACTAACCCTAATCCTCACCCTATCCCTAACCCTGACCTGAAACCTCACCCTAACCCTCACCCTAACCCTTACCCTCACCCTAACCATAACCCTCACCCTAAACCTAAAATTCACCCTAATCCTTATCCTCGCCCGAACTCACAAAATAAGCCTAACGGTAAACCTACAGCTCACCCTAAACCTCACCTTAAGCATAAACCTAACCCTAACCATCACCCTAACCTTAACCCTCACCCTCACCCTAACCCTCACCCTAACACTTATCCTCACACTAACACTAATCCTAACCCTCACCCTAACACTCACACTAACACTAATCCTTACCCTATCACTAACCCTAAAACTAACCCTCACCCTAACCCTCACCCTAAACCTTACCCTCACCCTAAACCTAAAACTCACCCTCACCCTTAACCTCACCCTAACCCTTACCCTCACCCTAACCCGCAAACTAACCCTAACCCTAAACCTACGGCTCACCCTAACCCTCACCCTCATCATAACCCTAAACCTAACACTCAACCTCACCCTAAACCTCACCCTCACCCTAACCCTCACCCTAACACTTACCCTCACACTAACCCAATCCCTAACCCTAACCCTAATTCTCAACAGAACACAAACCCTCACCCTAACCTTCACCCTCACACAAAACATCACCCAACCCTAACCCTCACCGTAACCCTAACCCTACTCCTCACCCTAACCCTAACCCTCACCGTAACCCTAAATCTCACACTAACCCTAACCCTAAGCCTTACCCTCACCCTCACCCTAACCCTAACCCTAATCCTCATCCTAACACTAACATTGACCCTCAGCCTCACCCTAACCCTAACCCTAACCCCAACCCACACTCTCACCCTACACCTCACCCTAACTCTAACCCTAACACTTACTTAAATGAAAACCTCACCCTAACCCTCACCCTCACACTTGCACTCACACTAAAACTAACCCTAACCCTAAACCTAACCCTAACCCTCACCCTCACCTTAACCCTAACCCTAAACATAACCCTAACATTCATCCTAACCCTAACTCTAAAACTAATGCTAACCATAAACCACACAATCACCCTAACCTTCACCCTAACAGTTACCGTCACCCTAACCCTAACCCTAAACCTAACAATAAACCTCACCCTGACCCTCACACTAAACCTAACCATAACACTAACCCTCACCCTAACACTTACCCTGACCCTAACCATCACCCTAAACCTAACCCGAACCCTCACCTTAAACCTAACCCTCATCCTAAACATCAGCCTCACCCTCACCCTCACCCTAACCCTAACCCTAACCCCCATCCTAACCTTAAACCTAAACCTAACGCTAACCCTAAGCCTCACCCTCACCCTAAAACTCACCCTAACCCTTACCCTCACCCTAACACTAACCCTAACCCTCACACTAAACCTAAACCTCACCCTAAACCTAACCCTAATCCTCACACTAAACATAACCCTCACCTTAAACCTAACACTACCCCTCAGCCTAACCCTCAACCTATTCCTAACTCTAATCCTATTCCTCACCTTATCCCTAACCTTAACACTAACCCTCACCTTAACCCTCACCCTAAACCTAACCCACACCCTCACCCTAACCCTAATGCTAACACTAGCCCTCACCCTCCTCCTAACCCTCACCCTCACCCTAACCCTCACTCTAACACTTACCCACACCCTAACCCACACCCGAAGCCTATCCCTAAACCTAACCTTCACCCAAACCCTCATGCTACCCCTAACCATAACCCTAACCCTAACCCTCACCCGAACCCTCACGGTAACCCTAACCCTCATCCTCTCCATAAACCTTACTCTAAACTTTACCCTCAACCTAACCCAAACCCTTTCCCTAAACCTAACACTCACACTAACCCTAACCTTTACCCTCAGCCTAGCCCTTATACTAACCCTAAACCTAACAGTAACCCTCACCCTAACCGTAACCCTAACCCAAAACCTCACACTCAACCTCCACTTCCCCCTCAGCCTTACCCTTTACATAATCCTAACCCTAACCCTGAACCCCACCCTCACCCTAACCCTAACCCTAACCCTAACGCTAACCCTCACCCTCACCCTCACCTAACCTAAACCCTAAACCTAACAATAAACCTAACCCTAACCCTCACCGTACAACTCACCTTAATCTAATCCTAACCCTAACCCTCACCCTCAACCTCAACCTCATTGTAACACTCACCCTCAGCCTGACTCTCACCATCACACTAACCCTCACATTAACTCGTATCCTCACCCTAAACCTAACCCTAACCCTCACCCTCACCCTCACTTTCATCCTCACCCTCAGCCTAACACTAACACTTATCCTAACCCTAACCCTCACCCTCACCCTAAACCTAACACTAACCCTCACCCTCACCCGCACCCTCACACTAACACTCACCCTCACTCTCACCCTCACACTAACCCTCAACCTCACCCTAAACATCACCCTAACACTAACCCTAATCCTAACCCTCACCCTAACCCTAAACCTCACCATAATGCTCACCCTAACCCTAACGCTAACCCTAACCCTCACCCTCACACTAACCCACACCCTAACTCTTATCCTCACACTAACGCTAAACCTAACCCTAACTCTAACCTTCACACTAACCCTAACCCTCACTTTAACCCTATACCTACACTTCACCCTGACTCTCATACTAACCATAACCCTCAACCACACCCTAATCCTCACCCTCACCCCAACACTCACCCTCACCCGAACACTCACACTCACCCTAACACTCATCCTCACACTAAATATCACCTTAACCCAAAATCTCACCCTAACCCAAATCCTAAACCTCACCCTATATCTAATCCTCAACCTAAATCTATCCCTCACCCTGACCCTGACCCTCACCCTAACCCTAACCCTAACCCTAACCCTCACCCTTCCCCTAACCCTAATACTCACCCTAAACCTAACCCTCACCCTCACACTAAACCTAATCCTCACCCTCACACTAAACCTAACACTCATCCTAACCCTTATCCTCACCCTCACCCTCTCCCTCACCTTAATCCTCATCCTAACCCTAACCTTAAATCTAATGCTAACCCTAAACCTCACCCTCACCCTAACCCTTACCCTCAACCTAACCCTAACCCTAACCAACACACTAAACCTAACCCTCACTCTAACCCTAACCCTAAACCTCACACTAAACCTAACCCTCAACCTAACCCTAAACCTACCCCTGAGCCTAACCCTCACCCTAAATCTAACCTTAACCCGAATCCTCACCCTATCAGTAACCTTAACCCTAACGCTCACCTTCAACCTCTCCTTCCCCCTCAGCCTTACCCTAACCATAACCACAATCCTAACACTCAACCTAACCCTCACCATAAACCTATCCCTCAGCCTCACCCTAACCCTCACCCTAACCATTACCCTCAACCTAACCTAAACCTAACACTCATATTAACCGTAACCCTAACCCTCACCCTATCCCTTATACTAACCCAAAACCTAAATCCAACCCTCACCCTAACCTGAACCCTCACACTAACCCTAAACCTAACCCTAACCCTCAGCCTAAACCTCATCTTAACCCTAAACCTAACCCTAAAACTCAAGCTAACCCTAATCATCACCCTCACCCTAAACTTTAGCTAAACCCTAACCCTATCCCTAACCCTAACCCTAACCCTAACTCTACCTGAACACTCACCCACACCCTAATCCTCAACCTCACACTAAACATCAACCTAACACTAACCCTCAACCTAACCCTAACCCTAACCCTCACCCTAACCATAACCCTCACCGTAACCCTAAAACTCACACTAATCCTAAGCCTAACACTCACCCTCAACCGCAACCTCACCCTAAACCTATCCCTAACCCTCATCCTAACACTAACCCTGACCCTCACCCTCACCCTCACCCTAACCCTAACCCACAACCTCACCCTAATCCTCACCCTATTCCTAACCCTAAAACTTACCTAACCGAAAACCTCACACTCAATCTCACCCTCAACCTAACCCTCAACCTAGCCCTCCACCTAAAACTAACCCTCACCCTAACCCTAACACTCAAACTGAGCCTAACTCTCACCCTAAACCTAACCCTAACTCTCAGATTAACCCTCACCTTTACCCTAACTCTAACCCTCACCCTAACCCTAACCCTATCGCTAACCCTCACAATAACCCTAACCTTAATACTGAACCTAACCCTCACCCTCACCCTCACCATAACCCTAACACTCACCCTAATCCTAAACCTAACACTAGTCCTCATGCTAACACTTACCCTCACCCTCATCCTAAACCTAATTCTCATCCTCACCCTAACCCTCACCCGAAGCCTTACCGTCACCCTAACTCTAATCCTAACCCTAACCCTAACCCTCACCCTAACCCTAAACCTATCCCTAAACCTCACCCTCACCCTAACCCTCATCCTCCGTCACACTCAACCTAACCGTCACCCTAACCCTTACCGTCACCCTAAAACAACCCTAACCCTCACAGTAAACCTAACCCTCACCCAAACTCTAATGTTACCCCTAACCCTAACCCTCACCCTCAAACTAACCCTAACCCTAATCCTCACCGTATCCTTAACCTTTACCCAAAGCTACAACCTAAGCCTCACCCTCACCCTAAGGCTAACCATAACCCTCAGCCTCACCGTAACTCTCTCCCTAACACTTTACCCTCACCCTTACCCTCACCCTCACCCTAAAACTCACCCTAACACTCACCCAAACCCTAACTCTCACCTTAACCCTAATCCTAATCTTAACCTTGACGCTAACCCTCACCCTCACTCTAAACCTCACCCTAACACTTACTCACAACCTTACCCTCACTCTAACCCTAACCCTAAACCTAAAATTGACCCTAACCCTCACCCTAACCCTAAACCTCACCCTCACCCTAACCCTCACCCTAAACTTTACCCTCACCCTAACTCTTACCCTAACACTAAACCTAACTCTCACACTAACCCGAACCCTAATCCTCAGTCTAATCCTTATCCTAACCCTAAACCTAGCCCTAAACCTCACCCTAACCCTAACCCCAACCCTTAGCGTAACCCTCATCCTAACCATAACCCTAATCCTAACCCTCACCCATCCCAAACCGGAAACCTAAACCTCACCCTAACGCTAACCCTCACCCTCATCCTCTCGATCAACCTCAGCCTAACCCTAAATCTAACCTAATCCTAACCCTCACCCTCACCCTCACCCTAACTCTATCCCTAAAAGTAAACCTAACACTCACCCTCACCCTTACCCTAACCCTAACACTATCTCTAACCCTTAAGCTAACCCTAACACTCACCCTAATCCTAAACCTAACCCTCACCCTCCAACTCACCCTAAGTCTAACGCAAACCCTAACCCTAACCCTCACACTCACCCTAAACCTCACCCTAAACCTGACCCTACCCCTGTCCCTACCCCTCACCCTAACCCTAACCCTAACCCTCAACCTAACCCTAAAACTACCCCTAATGCTAACCCTCACCCTAAACCTAATCCTCACCCACACCCTAACCCGAACCCTCAACCGAACCCTCACCCTCACCCGAACAATCATCCTCACCCTAACCCTCACGCTCATTCTAAACATCACCCAAATCCTAACCCTCACCCTAACTCTAACACAAACCCTAATCCAAACCCTCACACTCACCCTAACCCTCACCCTAATCTTTACTCTCACCCTAATCCTTACCCTCACCTTAACCCTAACCATTACCATCACACTAACCATAACCCTCACTCTAACCCTAATCCTAACCCTGACCATAACTTTCACCCTCACCCTGACCCTCAGCATCAGCTTAACCCTAACCCTAATCCTATTCCTAATCCTAACCCTCACAATCACCCTCAACCTAAACCTAACCCTAACACTAACCCTCACCTTCACCCTCACCCTCACCGTACACTCACCCTCACAATCAACATCACCCTAACCCTAACCATCACCCTAACCCTAACCTCAGCTTAACCCTCACCCTCAACCTAATCCTCACCCTAACCGTAACACTAATGTAAAGGAAACCCTCACCCTCAAACTAACCCTCACACTAACCCTCACCCTCACCCTAGCCCTATCCCTAACCCTAACCATAACACTTAACCACACTCTAAACCTCACCCTCATCCTCACTCTAACCCTAATCCTAACCCTAATGCTCACCCTGCCCCTCTCCCTAATCCTAACTGTAACCCTAACCCTCAACCTCATCCTAACCCTCATGCTCACCAGAAAACTCACCCTCACCCTAAACGATACTGTCACAATAAACATCACCCTAACCCTAACCCTTAATCTAACCCTAACCCTAACCCCCACCCTAACCCTAAACTTCACGCTAACCCTCACCCTAACCCTTACCCACAACATAATCCTATCCCTCACCCTCAACCTTACCATCACCCTAACCCTTACCCTCACCCTAACCCTTATCCCAACCCTCACCCTAACCCTCACCCTAACCCTAGCCCTCACCCTCGCCCTAACCCTCACACTAACCTTTACCCTCACCCTCACCCTAAACCTCACCCTAACTTTACCCTGACCCTAACCCTACCCTAACCCTTAACTTAACCCTCACACTAACCCTAAACCTAACCCTCAACCTAACCCTGATCCTAACCCTAAACGTAAACCTAACCCTCGACCTAACCCTAACCCTAACCCTCACACTAAGCCTAACCCTCAACCTCACCCTCAGGCTAACTCTAATACTAACCCTAACCCTCACCCTCAACCTAACTCTAACCCTAAACCTAACCCTAACCCTCACCCTCACCCTCAACCTAACCCTAAAACTATCCCTAACCCTCACCCTAACTGTAACCCAAAACCTATACCTCACCCTCACCCTAACCCTAACCCTAACCCTCACACTAAACCTCACCCTAAACCTTACCCTCAACATAAACCTAACTCTAACCCTAATCTTCACCCTAAACCTAACATTCACCCGCACCCTAACCCTAACCCTATTCCTAAACCTAAACCTCACCCTTAAACTCACCCTAAACCTACACCTAACATTATCCCTAACCCACACCCTCACCCTATCCCTGACCCTCACCCTAAACCTCACCCAAACCCTAAACATACCATTCACCCTCACCCTCAGACTCACCCTAACCCTAATCCAAACCCTCCACCTAAACCTAATGCTACCCATAACCCTCACCCTCACACTAAACCTAAACCTAACACTAACACTCAACCTAACCCTAATCCTCATCCACCCCCTGACCCTCACCCTCACCTTCACCCTCACCCCCATGCTAAACATCACCCAAACCCTAACCCTCACCCTAACCCTAGCCCTAACCCTCATCCTAACCCTAACCCAAAACATAATTCTCAACCTCACCCTATTCCTCACCATAACCCAAATCCTTGGCTAAAATAAACCCTCAACCTAAAACTCACACTAACACTCACCCTCACCCTAGCCTTCACCCTTACCCTAACCCTAACCCTAACCATAAGCTTCACAGTAACCATTACCCTCACCCTAACCCTAAACCTAACATTAACCCTAACCCTAACCCTCAGCCTCAACCTCACCCTAATCCTCACTTTCAGCCCAACCCTAACCCTAACCTATTCCCAATCCAAACCCTCACCATGACACTTACCCTAACCCTCACCCTCACCCTAACCTTCACCCTCACCCTAAACATCACACTAACCGTAAACCTCAACTGAACCCTTACCCTAACCCTTACCCTAACCCTAATGTCATCTTAACCCTAAACCTCACGTAAACAAAAACCTCACCCTCACCCTCACCCTCACCCCAACCCTAACCCTAACCCTATGACTCACCCCAACCCTAACCTTCACCCTAACACTAACCCTCACCCTCAACCTCACCCTAATCTTAACCCTAACTCTAATCCTAACCCTCACCCTCACCGTAAACCTCACCCTAACTGTTACCCTCACCCTCACGCTTAGCGTAACCCTAAACCTCACAGTAAAACTAACCCTAACCCTAACCCTTACCCTCACCTTAACCCTCAACCTCACCCTAATCCTCAACCTAACCTTACTTTAACCTTTACATAAACTAAACCCTCACCCTCACCCTCAACCGTCACAATAATCCTAACCATAAGACTCAGGATAAAACTTATCCTAATCCTAAACCTAAAACAAAACGTCACCCTGACTAAACCCTAATCCTAACCCTAAACCTAATCCTAACCCTCACATTAAACCTAACCCTAACCCTCAGCCTAACGCTCATCCTAACCCTAACCCTAACACTAAACCTCACCCTAAACCTAATCCTAACCCTAACCCTCACCCTAACCCTGAACCTCACACTCAACCTCACCCTCACCCTCAGCCTAAACCTAGTTCTAACCCTACTACTAACCCTCAAACTCACCCTAACTCTAACCCTAAACCAAACCCTCACACTCCCCCTCACCCTCACCCTAACCCTCACACTAACCCTCACCCTAACCCTAACCCTCACCCTCACCCTAACACTCACCCAAACATTTACCCTGACCCTGAACCTAACTCTAACCCTAAACCTAACACTCACACTAACACTAAACCTAACCCTCAAACTACCCTTATCCTAATCCTAAACCTAACCCCAGCCCTCACCCTAACCCTAACCCTAACCCTAATTCTTAACCCTCAAACTAACCCTAAACATAAACCTCAGCCTAACGCTCATCCTAAACCTAACCCTAACCCTAACCCTCACCCTAAACGTACCCCTAACCCTAACACTTACCCTAAACCTAACCCTCACCCTAACCCTCAGGCTAACTCAAATATTAACCCTAATACTAACCCTCACCTTCACCCTAACTCTAACCTTAAACCTTACCCTAACCCTCACCCTCACTCCTAACCGTAAACCTATCGCTAACCCTCACCCTAACCCTAACCCAAAACCTATACCTCACCCTCACCCTCACCCTAACCCTAACCCTAACCCTAAGCCTCACACTAAACCTCACCCTAACCCTTACCCTCACCATTAACCTAACTCTAACCCTAATCCTTACCCTAAACCTAACCCTCACCCATACCCTTACCCTGATCCTCACCCTAACACTCACCGACACCCTAACACTCATCCTAACACTAACCCTAACCCTACCCTTCACCCTAACAATCCTACTAAACCTAACCCTAATCCTAACCGTCAACCCAAACCTAATCCTAGCCCTAACCCTCACCCTCACACTAACCCTAAATCTAATGCTAATACTCAACCTAACACTAATCCTCAACCACACCCTAACTCTTACCCTCACTCGAACCCTGACACTCACCCGAAAACTCATCCTCACCATAACCCTCACCCTTATGCTAAACATCACCCAAACCATAACCCTCACTCTAACCCTTGCCCTAACCCTCACCCTAAACCTAACCCTCAACCTAACCCTCACCCTCACCCTAATCCTCACCATAACACTAAACTCTGTCTAAAGGAACACCTCACCCTTAACTTACACTAACCCTCACCCTCACACAAGCCCTCACCCTAAATCTAACCCTAACCCTAAACCTCACCCTCACCCTAAACCTCACTCGAACCCTTCCCCTCACCCTAACCCTAACCCTAACCATAACCATAACCCTCACAGAAACCGTAACCCTCACCCTAACCCTAAACCTAACCTATCCCAAACCCTCACCCTCACCCTCACCCTCAACTTCAGTCTAACCCTAACCCTAACCGTATTCCCAATCTTAACCCTCACCCTCACCCATAC
This sequence comes from Dipodomys merriami, assembly GCF_024711535.1. Taxonomy (NCBI): domain Eukaryota; kingdom Metazoa; phylum Chordata; class Mammalia; order Rodentia; family Heteromyidae; genus Dipodomys; species Dipodomys merriami. The sequence continues at coordinate 1,114,362 of NW_027203449.1, forward strand.
CGTAATCCTCACCCTCACCCTAACCCTCACCCTTACCCTAAACATCACCTAACACTAAACCTCACCTTACCTCTAAACCTAACACTCACCCTAAACCTAACCTCAGATTAACCCTATCCTTGACATAAACAAAAACCTCACCCTCATCCTCACAATAACCATCACCCTCACCCTATCCCTCACCATCACTCTAACCATAACCCTAACGCTCAACGTCACCCTCAACCTCACCTTCAGCCTATACCTAACACTAAACCTAACCCTAAACCTCACCCTCACCCTAACCCTAACACTAACCCTAACCTTCACCCCAACCCTAACCCTCACCCTAACACTAACACTAATCCTCTACCTCACCCTAATCCTAACCGTAACTCTAATCCTAAACAGCACCCTCACCCTAACCCTCACACTAACACTTACCCTCACCCTCACCCTAACCCTAATCCTAACCCTCACATTAACCCTACCCTGCACCCTAACCCTAACCCTCACCTTAACCCTCAACCTCACCATAATCCTCACCCTAACCTAATCTTAACACTTACCTAAACTAAACCTTCACCCTCATCCTCACCCTAACCCTCACCATCAGCCTAGCCCACACCCTAACTCTAACCCTAAACCTAACCCTCACACTAACCCTAACCCTAAACCTCAGCCTAAACCTTAATCTAAGCCTAAACCTAAAATTAACCTTCACCCTAACCAAACCCTAACTCTAACCCTAACCCTAAACCTCACCCTAAAACTAACCCTAACCCTAAACCTCACCCTAAACCTAAACCTCACCCTCAACCTCACCCTCACCCTCCGCCTAAACCTAGTTCTAACCCTAATCTTAACCCTTACCCTCAACCTAACTCTAACCTTAAACCAAAATCTCCCCCTCTTTCTCACCCTTAATCTAACCCTCACTCTAAACCTAACCCTCACCCTCAACCTCACCCTCACCCTCAGCCTAACCCCTAGTCCTTAACCTAATCCTAACCCTTAACCTACCCCTGAACCTAACCATAACCCTAACACTAACCCTAACCCTCACCCTCACCATAGTCCACACCCTAAACCTAACCCTAAACCTATCCCTCACACTAACCCGTACCCTAACCCTCAGCCTAAACCTTATGCTAACCCTAAACCTAAAACTAACCTTCACCCTAAACAAACCATAACCCTAACCCTAACCTAAACCTAACCCTCACACTAACCCTAAACCTAACCCTCAGCCTAACGCTCATCCTAACCCTAAACCTAACCCTAACCCTAAACCTCAACCTAACATTCATCCTAACCCTAACCCTAACACTAACCCTAACCCTGACCCTCAATTTAACCCTCCCTATAACCCTAACTCTAACACTAAACCTCACCCTCACCCTAACCCTAATCCTAACACTAACCCTAAACCTCACCCTAACTCTCACCCTAACCCTCACCCTCACCCTAAACATCACAATAACCTTAACCCACACCTTAACCCTAACCCTAACCCTCACTGTAACCCTAACCTCACTTAACCCTAACCTGATGTAAACGAAACCCTCACCCTCACCCTCACCCTAATCCTCACCTTAACCCGAAACCTGACATAAACGAAACCCTCACCCTCACCCTCACACTAACTCTCACCCTCACCCTAGCCCTCACCCTTACCCGAACACTATCCATCAACCTCACCCTCAGCCTAAACCTAACCCTACCCTAACCCTAACCCTCACCCTCACCCGCACCCTCACCAGCACCCTAACCCTAACAATACCCCTAACCCTCACCCTAAAACTAAACCTCAAGTTCACCCTAACCCTAATCCTAACCCTAATTCTAATCCTAACCTTCACCCTCACCCTAACCCTCACCCTAACCCTTACCCTCACCTTCACCTAACCCTAACCCTAACCCTCACACTAACCCAAACACTCACCCTAACCGTAACACTTACCCTAACCCTTACCCTCAAAATCACGCTAACCCTAACCCTTACCCTCAGACTAACCCTAACCTTAACAGTATCCCTAACCCTAAAACTAGTCCTCACACTAACCCTAATCCTCAACCACACCTTAACCTGAACCCTCACCCGAACCCTCACCCTAATACTAACCCTAAACCTAAACCTAACCCTCCCACTAAACCTATCCCTCACACTAACTGTATCCTTACCCATCAGCCTAAACCTCACCCTAACCCTAAACCTAACCCTAATCCTCACCCTATCCCTAAACCTAACCCTCACCCTCACACTCACCCTAGCCCTCACCCTAACCCTACACCAAACCCTAACCATCACACTAAACTTAACCCTCACCCTATACCTAACCCTACCCCTCAGCCTAAGACTCACCCTAACCTTAACCCTAACCCTAAACCTAATCCTAGCCCTATCCCTAACCCTAACCCTAACCCTCACACTCACCCTAGCTCTCACCTTAACCTCACCCTAACCCTACCCCTAACCCTAAACCTCACCCTCAATGTAACCCTCAAGCTAACCCTTACCCTCACCCTAATCCTAACCCTGACCCTAACCTTAACCCTAAAACTCACAATGAACCTAACCCACACCCTAACCCTAACCCTACCCCACAGCCTAACCCTCATCCTAAACCTAACCCTAACCCTATCCCTCAACTTAACACTAACCCTGACATTAACCATAACCCTCAACCTAACCCTAAACCTCACCCTCACCCTCACACTCAAACTCAGCCTAACCCTAACCCTAACACTAATCCTAAACCTAACCTTCACCCGCACCCTCACCCTAACTCTAACCCGAACCCAAACCATAACCCTTCCCCTACCCCTCACCCTCAACTGAACCCTCAATCTCACCCTAATGCTCACCCTCACCCTAAACCTAACCCTAACCATTACCCTCAATCTCACGCTCATGCTCACACTAACCCTAATCCTCACACTAACCCTCACCCTCACCCTAACCCTAACCCAAACACTAAACCTAACCCTCACCCTCACCCTAACCATAAACCTACCCCTCACCCTAACCCTCACGCTCACCCTACCTCTAACCCTAACCCTAACCCTCCCTCTCACCCGAACCTTCACACTCAACCTCACCCTAAACATTACCCTAACACTAAACCTAATCATAACCCTAATACTCACCCTAACCCTAACCCTAACCTTAACCCTCAACCTCACGCTAATCCTCACCCTAACATAACCTTTACCCTTACCTAAACTAAACCCTCAACTTAACCTTCACCCTCACACTAGCCCACACCCTAACCCTAACGCTAAACATAACCCTCACACTAACCCTAACCCTAACCGTCAGCCTAAACCTTATCCTAACCCTAAACCTAAAACTAACCTTCACCCTATACAAACCCTAACCCTAACCCTAACCCTAAACCTCACCCTAATCCTAACCCTCAACCTCAACCTCAACCTCACCATCAGCCTCAACCTAGTCCTAACCTAATCCTAACCTTCAACCTCACCCTTACTCTAACCCTAAACCTAACCCTCACCCTCTGACTCCCACTCACCCTAACCCTTACCCTAACCCTAAACCTCACCCTAAACCTCATCCTCATACTCAGCCTAATCCTCGTCCTAACCCTCACCCTGTACCTCACACTCAAACTAACCCTAACCCTAACCCTAACCCTCACCCTCACCCTCACCCTCACCTTACCATAACTCTATCCGTCACCCTCAACCTAAACCTGACCCTAACACTTGCCGTCACCCTAACCCTCACCCTAAACCTAACCATGAACCTAACAGTCACCCAAATGCTCAGCCTAACCCTAACACTAAACCTAACCCTCACCCTCAGTCTAACCCTCACCCTAACGCTTACCCTCACACTAAACCTAATCCTCAAACTAAACCTAAACCTAACCCTAACCTTAACCCTCAACTTAACCCTCACCTTAATATTAACCCTGACCCTAACCGTTACCCTAACTCTAACACTAAACCTAAACCTCACCCACACCTAACCCTCACCGTCACCCTAACCCTCACCCTAAACCTAACCCTCACCCACACACTAAACCTCAGCTTCACCCTCACCCTTACCCTTACCCTAAACCCAAACCTAACCCTCAGCCTAACCCTAACCCTCACCCTAACCCTCAAACTCCCCCTCACCCTAACCCTAATGATAACCCTAACCCTCACCCTAAACCTCACCCTAACCCTAACCCTAACCCTAACCCACACCCTAAACCTAACCCTACCCTAAACCTCACCCTCACCCTAACCTTCACCCTCACACGAAACCTCACCCTCACCCTACCCTTCACCCTCAAACGAAACCTCACCTTCATCCTAACCCTCACCCTCACCGTAAACATCACCCTAACCCTAACTCTCACCCTAACCCTAAACATAACTCTCACCCTCACCCAAACACTAACCCTAACCCTAACCCTCCCGCTCAAACTCATGCTAACCCTAAACCTCAATCTTATCTTAAACATCACCCTAACCCTTAAACTTACCATAACCCTAAAACTAAACATGAGCCTCACACTAAACCTAACCCTCACCCTCACACAAACCCTAACCCTACCCCTCACCCTAAACCTCAGCCTAACCCTAAACTCAACCTAAACCTAGCCCTCACCCTTACCCTAATCCTAACACTTACCCTAACCCTAACCATAAACCTAACCCTCACCCTCATCCTCACCCTAAATATAACCCTAACCCTAACCCTCACCCTCACCCTAACCCTAACCCTAACCCTAACCCTCACCTTAACCCTCCCCCTAATCCTAAACCTGATCCTAATCATCACCCTAAAGCTAACATTAAACCTAAACCTCACCCTCACCCTAACCGTCACCGTCACACTAACCCTCACTCAAACCTGAACCCTCACCTCAACCTAATCTTCACACTCACCCTAACCATAAACCTAACCCTAATCCTCTCCCTAACCCTCAACCTCACCCTCACCTCACCTAAAGCCTAACCCCTAAACCTAATCCTAATCCAACCCTCACCCTCACCATAAAACTAACCCTAACCCTAATCCTATACCGAACCCTCACCTTCAACATAACCTAACAGTAACCATCACCCTCACACGCACCCTTACCCTAACCCTAACCCTAAGCCTTACTCTAACCCTAACCCTCACCCGAACCCTTACCCTAACCATAACCCTCACCCTCATTCTCACCCTATCCCTAACAATAACCCTATCCCTCACCCTAACCATTATCCTCACACTTACCCTAAACCTAACCCTAAACCTCACACTAACCCTAAACCTCACCCTAACCCTGACCCTACACCTCACCCTAAACCTCACCCTAATCCTAACCCTAACAATAACCCACACCCTAAACCTAACCCTAACCCTCACCCTCACCCTAACCCTCATCCACACCCTAATCTGAAACCAAACCCGTACCCTCACAGTCACCCTAACACTCACCTCTCTCTGAAAATCACCCTAACCCTAACCTGCACCCTAACAATAAACATAACCCTCACCCTCACCCCAACCCTAATCCTAACTCAAACACGAACCCTCACCATATCCCTCACCGCACACTCACACTAACCCTAACCCTCACTCTCATCCTAAACTTCACCCAAAACATTACCCTAACTCTACCCCTCACAATAACACTTACCATAACCCTAACCCAAACCCTAATCTTCACCCTCACCCTAGCCCTCATCCATACGCTCAACCTAACCTTAACAATCACCCTATCGCTCACCCTCACCCTAACCCTCACCCTAACGCTTACCCTCACCCTAACCCTAACCCTCACACTAAATCTAACCCTCACCCGAACCATAACCATAATCCTCACTGTATCCCTCATCCTAACCTTAAACATAACCCTCAACTTAAATCTAAACCTAAACATTAACCTAACCCTAACCCCCACCCTCACCCTCACCCTCAACCTCAGCCTAACACTAACCCTAACCCTAATCCTAAACCTAACACTCACCCTCACACTCACCCTAATTGGAACCTAACCATAAACCTAACCATCACCCTAACCATAAACCTATCCCTAACCTACACCCTAAACCTAAACATCACCCTAACACTAACCCTAACCCTATCCCTCACCCTCACCCTAACCCTAACTCTCAACCTAACTGTCATCTTAACACTAATGCTAACCCTAACCCTCACCCTAACTCTAACCCTCACCCAAACCCTCACCATAAACCTCACCCTAACCCTAACCCTCAAACCGACCCTAACCCTTACCCTAACCCTTGTCCTCAACCTAAATGTAAACCTAACCCTAAGCCTCACACTAACCCTAACTCTAGCCCTCAGGCTAACCCTCATCCTAAACCTAACCCTAACACTAATCCTAAACCTAACCCTCACCCTCACCCTCACTCTAACCATAACCCTAACCCTAACCCACATGTTAACCCTCAACCTCACACTCACCCTAAACCTAACATTAACAATAAAACTAAGCCTAACCCTAACCATCACCCTCACCCTAACCCTAACCCTAACCCTAACACTAACCCTAAACCTAACCCTAATTCTTATACTCACCCTAAACCTAACCCTAACCGTCAAACTCACACTCAACCTCACCCTCACCCTAACACTCACGCTCAAACTCACCCTCACCCTAAACCTCACCTTCACCCTAAAAATCACCCTACCCCTAACCCTCACCCTAACCCTAACCCTTACCCTAACCATAACCCTAACCCTTACCATAACCCTAACCCTAACTCTCACCCTAACCCTAATGCTAACTCTAACCCTCCACCTCGACCTAAACCACACCGTAAACCTTATCCTCACACTAACCCTAAACCTAACCCTCAGCCTCACCCTCACCCTAACCCTAAACCTAAACCTAAACCTCACTCTAACCCTAACCCTTACCCTAACCCAAACCTAACCCTAACCCTCACCCTAACCATAACCCTAACACCAACCATCACCCTCACCCTCACCATAAACCTAAGCCTAAATATAACCCTCACCCTAACCCTAACCCTTACCCTAACCCTAACCCTACCCCTCAACCTAAACATCACCCTGACCCAAAACCTAACCCTGACCCTCACGCTAAACCTAACCCTAACCCTAATGCTAACCCTAAAACTAACCCTCACCGTAACCCTAACACTTACCCTAAACGTAACCCTAACCCTAACCCAAACGTTAGTCCGAACCCTAACCCTCACCCTACCCCTCATCCTAAACTTTATCCTCATAGTCACCTTAACTCTAACCCTAACCCTAACCCTCACACAAACCGTAACTCTCTCCCTAAACTTAACCCTACCCCGCACTCTAACCCTCACCCTAACCCTTATCCTAACCCTCACCCTCAACCTAACGCTCACCGTCACCCTAACCCTCACACTAAACTGAACCCTAAACAACACCCTAACCCTCAACATCACCCTCACCCTCACCCTCACCCTCACCCTCAACCTCACCCTCAACCTCACCCTCACCCTAATCCTAAACCTAACCCTAACCCTCACCCTCACACTAATCCTTAACCTCACTCTAACCCTAACCCTTACCTTGACCCTAACCCTCACCCTAATCCTAACATTTAGCCTATCCCTAACTCTACCCCTTTCCCTAACACTCATCCTAACCCTCACTCTCACCCTAACACTAACCCTCAAAAACAACCTATCCCTCATCCTCAACCTGATCCTATCCCTAAGCATAACCCTAATCCTAACCTTCATCCTCACCCTCACCCTCACTGTAACTCTAACACCCAGCCTCACCCTAATCCTAACCCTCATCCTAACCTTAAACCTAAACTTAATGCTAACCCTAAACCTCAGGCTCACCCTAAACCTCTACCTAACCCTTACCCTCACCATAACCCTAACCCTAACCCTCACACTAAACCTAACCCTCACCGTAAATCTAACCCTAACCCTCAGCCCTGACCTCACCCTATACATAACCCTAACCCTAATCCACACCCTATCCCTAAACTCAACCCTAATCCTCAACCTAACCCTCACTCTCACCCTAATCCTAATGCTAACACTAACCCTCCCCCTCCCGCTAACACTAACCTCACCCTAACCCTCACTTACTGACACCCTAACCGTCACCCTAACCCTAAAAATAAACCTAACCTTCCCCTTACCCTCACGCTAACCCTAAAAATAACCCTAATCCTAACCATAACCCGAACCCTCACCATAACTCTAATCCTCACCCTTTCCCTAACCCTCACCCTAACCTTTACCCTCAACATAACCCAAACCCTAACCCTAAACCTAACACTCAAACTAACCCTAAGCCTTACCCTCAGCCTAACCCATATACAAAGCCTAAACCTAACAGTAACCCTCACCCTAACCCTAACCCTCAACCTAGCCCTCCCTCTAACACTAATGCTCACCCTAACCCTAACCCTCACACTCACCCTCACCCTAACCCTAAACCTAACCTTAAGCCTCACCCTAACCCTAACCCTCACACTAAGCCTAACCCTCACCCTAACCCTAACCCTACCTCTCAGACTAACCCTCACCTTAACCCTAACTCTAACCCTCACCCTAAGCCTAACCATATCACTAACCCTCACACTAACCCTAACCCTAATACTGAACCTAACCCTCACCCTCACCCTCACCATAACACTAAAACTCACCCTAATCCAAACCCTAACCGTAGTCCTCACGCTAACAATTACCCTCAAACTCACCCTAACCCTAACCCTCAACCTCACCCTAACACTCACCCTAAGCCTTACCCTCAACCTAACTCTAATCCTAACCCTAACCCTCACCCTCACCCTAATGCTAAACCTAACCAGCAGACTCACACTAACCCTCACCCTAACACTTACCCTCACCCTAAACCTAACCCTCACTCTCACCCTAAACCTCACCCTAACACTTACCCAAACCCTAACACTCACCCTAACCCTAACCCTAAAACTAATCTTGACGCTAACCCTCACCCTCACCCTAAACCTCACCCTAACACTTACCCAAACACTTACCCTCACCCTAAACCTAACCCTAAACCTAAACTTGACCCTAACCCTCACCCTAACTCTCACCCTAATGTTTACCCTCTCCCTAACTCTTACCCTAACCCTAAACCTAACCCTCACACTAACCCTAACCATAACCCTCAGCCTAACACTTATCCTAACACTAAACCTAGCCCTCAACCTCACCTTAAACCTAACCCTAACCCTCAGCCTAACCCTCATCCCAACCCTAACCCTAATCCTAACCCTCATCCTAAACCTAACCGTAAACCTAAACCTCACCCTAACCCTAACCCTCACCCTCACACTCCCCATAACCGTCAGCCAATCCTAATCCCAACTCTAACCCTAAACCTAACCCTAACACTCACCCTCACCCTTACCCTAAGCCCTCCCCTCTCCCTACCCCTCACCCTAACCCTAAGACTAACCCTAACCATCAACCTAACCCTAACCCTACCCCTAACGCTAACCCTCAACCTAACCTAATCCTCACCCACAAGCTAACCCTCACCCTCAACAGAAACCTCACCCTCACCCAAACACTCATCCTCACCCTAACCCTCACACTCACTCTAAATGTCACCCAAACACTAACCCTCAACCTAACCCTAACCCAAACCCTAATCCAAACCCTCCCCCTCACCCTTACCCTCACCCTAACCCTTACCCTCACCCTAACCCTAACCATAATCCTCACAATAACCGTAACCCTCACTCTAACCCTAACCCTCACCCTAACCTTCATCCACACCCTGATCCTCACACTCAGCTTAACCCTAACCCTAAACCTAACCCTCACCCTAAACCCTAAACCTAACACTAACCCTAAACCTCACCCTCACCCTCACCCTAACCTTAACCCTCACCCTAAACATCACCCTAATCCAAACACTCACCCTAACCCTAACCCGAAGCTGTACCCTGAACCTAAACTCAGCATAATCTTCAACCTAACCCTAACCTTTACCTAACCGAAACCCTCACCCTCACCCATAGCCTAAACCTCACCCTCACCGAAGAATTCACCCTAAACCTAACCTTAACCCTAACCCTCGCCCTCAAACTCCCCTACACCCTCAGCCTTACCCTAACAATAACCCTAATCGTAACACTAATGCTCAACCCCAACCTCACCCTAACCCTAACCCTAACCCTAACTATAACCCTCACCCTCATCCTAACCCTAACCCTAACCCTAACAATAACTCTAACCCTAACCCTAACCCTAAAACTCATCCTAACCCTAATCCTAACCCTAAATCTCAACCTCATCCTCACCCTCACACTAACCCTCAACCTCACCCTAAATATCACCTTAACCCTAACCTTCACAATGAACCTAACCCTAACGCTCACCCTAAATCTCACCCACAAACTAACCCTCAGCCTAAACATTATCCTCACACTAAACCAAACCCTAACCCTAACCTTCACACTAACCCTAACCCTCAAGCTAACCGTATCCTGATACCTCACCCTAACTCTCACCCTAACCCTAACTCTAAACCTAACCCTCACCCTCACCCTAACCCTCACCATCACCCTAATGCTCACCCTAACCCTAACCCTCACCCTAAACCTAACCCTCAACCAAAACATAACCCTCACCCTGACCCTCGCCCTAACCCTAACCCTAACGCTAACCCTTACCCTAACCCTTACTTTAACCCTAACCCTCACCATAAACCTAATGCTCACCCTAACAATAACCCTCACACTAACCCTAACCCTAGCCCTCACCCTCACCCTCACCCTCAACCTAACCTTAACACTCATCCTAACCCTAACCCTAAACCTAAACCTCACACTAAACTTAAACTTCACCTTAACCCTAATCCTCACACTAAACCTAACAGTCACTCTATCCCTAACCCTAACCCTAGCTTAACCCTCACCCTAAACCTAACCTTAACCCTAATCCTCACCCTATCCCTAACCTTAACCCTAACCCTAATCCTAACACTCACCCTCACCCTAACTCTAAACCTAACCCTCAACTTCACCCTAACCATATACCTAACCCTCACCCTAACACTAACACGCACCCTATACCTCACCCTCACCCTAACCCTAAACCAAACCCTAACCCTAACGCTAAACCTAATCCTATCGGTAAACCTGACCCTCACCCTCACTCTAAACCTAATCCTAACCTGCACCCTAAGCATAACCCTAACCCTAATGCTAACCCTAACCCTCAACCTCACCCTAAACCTAACACTAACACTCAAACTAAACCTAACCCCAACCCTAATGTTAACCCTAACCCTCACCCTAACTCTAACCCTGAACCTAACCCTTATCCTAACCCTCACCCTCACCCTATCTATAACACTAACACTCACCCTAACCCTAACTCTAATCCTAACCCTAATCCTACTACTCAGCCTAACCCTTACCCTCACTCTAACCCTCACCCTCTCCCTAACATTAATGCCAACCCTAAATATCAACCTCACCCTAACAGTCGCCCTAAACCTTACCCTCACCATAACCCTATCCCTCCCCTCAACCTAACCCTCACCCTAACCCTTACACTCACCCTAACCCTCACCCAAACCTAACCCTAACACTAACCCTCACCCTAACCCCCACCCTAACCTTCACCCTAACCCTAATGCTAACCCTAACCCTCAGTCTCACCCTAAACCTCACCCTAACTCTTATCCTCACACGAACCCTAACAATAACCCTAAGCGTAACCCTCACACTAAGACTAACCCTCATCCTAACCCTAACCCTACCTCTCACCCTAACACTCACCCTAACCCTAACCTTAACCCTAACCTGAACCCTAACCCTAACCCTAATTCGCCCCCGAACCCGAACCCTCACCTACACCCTAACCCTTCCCCTTCCCTGAACCCTAACTCTCACCCTAAAACTCACCCTCACCCTAAACATCACCCTAAAACTTACCCTCAACCTAAAACTCAACCTCACCACAACCTAACCCTGCCCCCCACCATAATCCTCACCCTAAACCTAACCCAAAACCTTACCTAACCGTAACCCTCACCCACAACCTCATCCTCTCTTTCAACCTCAGCCTAAACCTTACCCTAACCCTAATCCTAACCCTAACTCTTACCCTCACCCTAAACCTAACCTAACCCTAATCCTCACCGTCACCCTCCCACTCACCCTCACCCTCACCCTAACCCTCACCATCACACTCACCCTCACCCTAACCCTCACCGTCACCCTAAACATCACTCTAAACCTAACCCTCACGCTAACCTAACCCCTACCCTAACCCTAACCCTAAACCAAACTCTCACCCTAACATTAACCCTCACCCTAACACTTACCCTCAACCTAACCCCAACCTTAAACTTAACACTAAACCTCACCCGAACCCTCACTCTAACCCTAATTCTAACCCTAACCCTAACTTTTACCCTAAATCTAACTCTTACACAAACCCTAAGCCTAACCCTAAACCTCACCCTAACCCTAAACTTAACCCTCATCCTCACCCTAACACTTGCCCTAACCCTAACCCTCACCATAACCCGAACCCTTAACCGATACCTAAACCTCATCCTCAAGCTAACCCTAACCCTAACCCTCACTGTAACCCTAACCCTCACCCTAAACCTCAGCCTCACCCTAACCCTCAACCTAAACCTAACCCTCAGCCTAAACCTCACCTTCACCCTAATCCTCACGCTAACCCTAACCCTAAATCTTACCTAACCGAAACACTCAACCTCACCCTCACCCTCTCCCTAACCCTCATTCTCACCATAGCCCTCACCCTAACCCTCACCCTCACCCTCAGCCTAACCCTTACACTAACCCTAATCCTAACCCTAACCCTTATCCTCACCCTAAACCTAACCCTAGCCGTCACGTTCACACTCACCCTCACCCTCACCCTAACCCTCATGCTCAATCTCACCCTCACCCTAACCCTAAACTTAACCCTAACCCTCACCCTAACACTCATGCTCAATCTCACCCTCACCCTAACGCTCACCATCACCCTAAAAATCACCCTAACCCTAATGCCAACCCTAACCCTCAACCTCACCCTAAACCTCACCCTAATCCTTATCCTCAAACTAACCCTAACCCTAAACCTCGGCCTCACCCTTACTCTAACCCTAACCATAAACATAACCCTCACTCTAACCGTAATCCTTACTCTAAGCCTGAACCTAACTTTAACCCTCACACTAACTGTAACCCTAACCCTAACCCTCACCCTCACCCTAAACCTAACCCTAAACATAACCCTCACCCTAACCCTGTCCCTTACCCTAACCCTAACCCTACCCCTCACCCTAAACCTCACACTCAACCAAACTCTAACTATGACACTCACCCTAAACCCAACCCTAACCTTAACCCTAACGCTAACCTAAACCTAACCCTCACCCTAACCCTAACACTTACCCTAAACCTAACCCTAACCCTAACCCTAACCCTAACCCTCACACTAAGCCTAACCCTCACCCTAAACTTTATCCTCATACTAAAGCTAACTCTAACCCTAACCCTAACCCTCACACAAACCCTAACCCTCTCCCTAACCTTAACCCTACTCCTCGCCCTAACCCTCACCCTAACCCTAACCCTCACCCTAAAAATTATCCTAAACCTCACCCTCACCCTAACCATCACCGTCACCTTAACCCTCACCCTAAACCGAACTTTAACCCACACCCTAACCCTCACCCTCACCCTCACCCTCACCCTCACTCTAACCCTAAACCGAACCCTCATCCTAACACTAACCCTCACCCTCACCCTCACACTAACCCTAACCCAAAGCCTCACACTAACCCTAACCCTAAACCTTACCTAACCGAAAACCTCACCCTCACCCAAACCCTAACCCTCTACCTAGCCCCCCCAACACTAACCCTCACCCTAACCCTAACCCTCACCCTCACACTCACCCTCACCCTAACCCTAAACCTAACCCTAACCCTAATGCTAACCCTAAACCTACCTCTCAGACTAACGCTCACCCTAACCCTAACCCTATCACTAACCCTCACACTAACCCTAACCCTAATACTGAACCTAACCCTCACCCTCACCATAAGCCTAACACTTACCCTAATCCAAACCCTATCCGTAGTCCTCACCCTAACACTTACCCTCACCCTCAACATCACCCTAACCCTCACCCTAAGCTATACCCTCACCTTAACTCTAACCCTAACCCTAACCCTCACCCTCACCTTCACCCTAATGCTAACAATAACCCTCACACTCACCCTAACCCTCACACTAACACTTACCCTCACCCTAACCCTAACCCTCACCCTCACCTACACCTCACCCTAACACTTTCCCAAACCCTAAACCTCACCCTAACCCTAACCCTAAACCCAACCTTGACGCTAACCCTCACCCTCATTTTAAAATTCACCCTAACACTTACCAACACCCTTACACTCACGCTAACCCTAACCCTAAACCTAAACTTGACCCTAACCCTCACCCTAACCCTAAACCTCACCTTCACCCTAACTCTCACCCTAACATTTACCCTCACCCTAACTCTTACCCTAACTCTAAACCTAACGCTCACACTAACCCTAACCCTAACCCTCAGCTCAACCCTTATCCTAACCCTAAACCTTACCCAAACACTAACCCTAAGCCTCAGCCTAACCCTCATCCTAACCCTAACCCTAATACTAACTCTCACCCTAAACCTAAACCTCACCATCATCCTAACGCTCACCCTAACCCTCACCCTAAACCTAACCCTCACCCTAAACCTAACCCTCAACCTAAACATAACCCTCACCCTGACCCTCACCCTAACCCTAACCCTAACGCTAACCCGCACCCTAACCCTTACTTTAACCCGAACACTCACCTTCAACCTATCGCTCACCCTAACACTAACGCTCAAACTAACCCTACAAATAGCCCTCACCCTCACCCTCACCCTCAACCTAAACCTCACCCTAACCCTAATCCTCACACTAAACCTAACAGTCACTCTATCCCTAACCCTACCCCTCAGCCTAACCCTCACCCTAAACCTAACCCTAAGCCTAAACCTCACCCTAACCCTAACACTAACCGTAACCATAAGCCTAACCCTAACCCTAACACTAACACTAACCATAACAATAAGACTAACCCTAACCCTTACCCTCAACCTAACCCTAACCCTAACCCTCACCCTAAACCTTATGCTAAACCTAACACTCACCCTCACCCTAATCCTCACCCTAACCCTTATCCTCACACTAACTCTAACCCTATCCCTCAGCATCAACCTCAACCTAACCCTAAACCTGAAACTAACCCTCACCATAAACCTAACCCTTACCCTAAACGTAAACCTAACCCTAGCCCTAACCCTAATCCTCACCCTCACCCTCATCTTAACCCTGACCCTAAACCTAACCCTCACCCTAACCCTAACCCTTACCCTATCCCTAAACCTACCCCTCAACCTAACCCTCACGCTCACCCTAATCCTAACCCTAACCCTCACCCTAAACCTAAACCAAACCCTAACCCTCACCCTAACCCTAAACCTAACCCTCAACCTGACCCTAACCCTTACCCTAAACCTAAACCTAATCCTATCCCCAAACCAAACCCTAACCCTCATCCTCAACCTCACCCTCACCCTAACACTCACCGTCACCGAAACCCTCACACTAAACCGAACCTTAACCCATACCCTAACCCTCACCCGAACCCTCACCCGAACCCTCACACTCACCCTAAACCTAACCCACAACCTCACCCTAATCCTCACCCTAACCCTAACCCTAAACATTACCTAACCGAAATCCTCACCATCAGCCAAACCCTTACCCTCAACCTAGCCCTCCCCCAACACTAACCCTCACCCTAACCCAAACCCTCACCCTCAAACTCACCCTCACCCTAATCCTAAACCTAAACCTAATCCTCACACTAAGCCTAACCCTCACCCTAACCCTAACCCTACCTCTCAGACTAACCCTCACCTTAACCCTAACTAGGACCCTCACCCTAACCCTAACCCTATCACAAACCCTCACACTAACCCTAAACCTAATACTGAACCTAACCCACACCCTCACCCTCACAATAACCCTAACACTCACCCTAATCTTAACCCTAAAATTAGTCCTCACCATAACACTTACCCTCCCACTCACCCTAACACTAACCCTCAACCTCACCCTAACCCTCACACTAAGCTTTACTCTCACCCTAACTCTAATCCTAACCCTAACCCTCACCCTCACCCTAATGCTAACCCTAACCCTCAGACTCACACTAACCCTCACCCTAACACTTACTCTCACCCTAACCCTAACCCTCACCCTCACCCTAAACCGCACCCTAACACTTACCCAAACCCTAACTATCACGCTAAACCTTACCTTGACGCTAACCCTCATCCTCACCCTAAACCTCACCCTAACACTTACTCACACCCTTACACTCACCCTAACCCTAACCCTAAACCTATATTTTACCCTAACCCTCACCCTAACCCTAAACCTCACCCTCACTCTAACTCTCACCCTAACCTTGACCCTCACCCTAACTCTTACCCTAACCCTAAGCCTATCCCTCAAACTAACCCTAACCCTAACCCTCAGCCTAACCCTTATCCTAACCCTAAACCTAGCCCTAAACCTCACCCTAATCCTAACCCTAACCCTCAGCATAACCCTCATCCCAAGCCTAACCCTAATCCTAACCCTCACCCTAACCCTAACCGTAAACCTAAACCTCACCCTAAACCTAACCCTCACCCTCACCCTCTCCTTCACCTTCAGCCTAACCCTAATCCTAACCTAATCCTAACCCTCACCCTCACACTCACCCTAACTCTAACCCTAAACCTAACCCTAACACCCACCCTCACCCTTACCTTAACCCTAACAATATACCTAACCCTCAACCTAAACCTAACCCTCTCCCGAATCCTAAACCTAACCCTCACTCTCAAATTCACCCTATCTCTAACCCTCTCCCTAACCCGAACCCTAAACCTAACCTTGATGCTAACACTCACCCTCAACCTAAACCTTACTCTAACACTTACCCACATCCTTACCCTCACCCTCACCCTAACTTTAAACCTCCCCCTTCTCCTGACTCTCACCCTTACTTTTACCCTCACCCTAACTCTTACCCTAACCCTAAACCTAACCGTAACCCTACCCGTAACGCTTACCCTAACCCTAAGCCTATTCCTCACCCACACCCTAACCCTCACAGTCAACTGAACCCTCACGCTCACCCAAACCCTCATCCTCACCCTAACACTCACCCTCACTCAAAAAATCACCCAAACACTAACCCTCACCCTAACCCTAACACAAACCCTAATCCAAACCCTCACACTCACCCTAACCCTCACCCTAACCTTTACCCTCACCCTAACCCTTACCCTCACCCTAACCCTAACCATAACACTCACAATAACCGTAACCCTCACTCTAATCCTAACCCTAACCCTGAGCCTAACGTTCTCCCTCACCCTGATCCTCACACTAAGCTTAACCCTAACTCTAATCCTAGCCCTCACGCTCACCCTAACCCTCACCCTCAGCCTAAACATCACCCTAAACTTAACCCTCACCCTAACCCTAACCCGAACCCAAACCCTGAACCTAAACTCAACTTAATCCTCACCCTAATCCTGACCCTAAACCTAACCTTTATGTAACATAAAACCTCACCCTCACCCTCACCCTAACCCTCACCCTCACTCAAGCCCTCAACTTAACCCTAACCTTAACCCTAACCCTCACCCTCAAAATCCCCTTCCCCCTCAGCCTTACCTTAACCATAACCCTAATCCTAACACTAACCCTCAACATCACCCGAACCCTAACCCTAACCCTAACCCTAACAATTACCCTCACCCTCATCCTAACCCTAACCCTAACAATAACTCTAACCCTAACCCGAACCCTAAAACTCACCCTAATCCTAATCCTAACCCTAATACTCACCCTCACCCTCACACTAACCCTCAACCTCACCCCAAACATCATCTTAACCCTAACTCTAAACCTAACCCTCACCCTCACCCTAACCCTCAACATCACCCTAACGCTCACCCTAACCCTAACCCTCACCCTAAACCTAACCCTCACCCTAAACCTAACCCTCACCCTGACCCTCACCCTAACCCTAATCCTAACTCTAACCCTCACCCTAACCCTTTCTTTAACCCTAACCCTCACGCAAAACCTAACGCTCACCCTAACACTAAACCTCACACTAACTCTAACCCTAGCCCTCACCCTCACCCTCACCCTCAACCTAACCCTAACACTCATCCTTACCCTAACCCTAATCCTAAACCTTACACTAAACCTAAACCTCACCCTAACCCTAATCCTCACACTAAACCTAACAGTCACTCTATCCTTAACCCTACCTCTCAGCCTAACCCACACCCTAAACCTCATCCTAAACCAAACACTAACACTAACCCTCACAATAAACCTCACCCTATACCGTACCCTCAACATAACCCTAAACCTAACTCTAACCCTAATCCTCTAACACACCCTAACCTTCACCCTCACCCTAAACATCACCCAAACCTTAACTCTCACCCTAACCCTAACCCTAACCCTTACCCTAAATCTAACCCTCACCCTCAAGCTAATCCTCACCATAAACCTAACTATGACCTAAAAGAAACCCTCACACTAACCCTAACCCGAACCCAAACCCTGAACCTAAACTCAACTTAATCCTCACCCTAATCCTGACCCTAAACCTAACCTTTATGTAACATAAAACCTCACCCTTACCCTCACCCTAACCCTCACCCTCACTCAAGCCCTCAACTTAACCCTAACCTTAACCCTAACCCTCACCCTGAAACTCCCCTTCCCCCTCAGCCTTACCTTAACCATAACCCTAATCCTAGCCCTCACCCTAACCCTAACCCGAACCCTAACACTCACCTTCACCCTAACCCTTACCCTTACTGTAACCCTAAACCTAACCATAATCATAACCCTCACACTAACCGTAAACTTCACACTAACCATAACCCTAACCCTAACCCTAAGCTTCACCCTCACACTGACCCTCACACAAACCCTAACCCTTTTCCTAATCCTAATCCTCACAATCACCCTCAACCTAAACTTAACCCTAACACTAACCCTCATCCTCAACCTCACGGAACACTCACCCTCACCCTAAATATCACCCTAACCCTAACCCTCACCCTAAACCTAACCTCAGCTTAACCCTCACCCTCAACCTAATCCTCACCCTATCTCTAACCCTAACTTAAACAAAACCCTCACCCACACACTAACACTCACTCTCACCCTAGCCCTAACACTAACCCTAACCATAACACTTACCCACACACTAACTCTCACACTCATCCTCACTCTAACCCTAATCGTAACCCTAATCCTAACCCTAATGCTCACCCTAACCCTGTCCCTAACCCTAACTGTAAACCTAACGCTCACTCTCATCCTAAACCTCATGCTGACCCGAGCACTCTCCCTAACCCCAAACCATACTCTCACATTAAACATCACCTTAACCCTAACCCTCAACCTAACCCTAACCCTAACCACCACTCTAACCCAAACCCTCACCCTAACCCTTACCCACAACATAATCCTATCCCTCAAACTCAATCTTACCATCACCCTAACCCTTACCCTCACCCTAACCCTCACAATAACCCTCACCCTAAACCTAACCCTCAGCCTCGCCCTAACCCTCACACTAAACTTTATCCTCACCTTCACCCTAACGCTCATCTTCACCCGAGCCATCACCGTCACCCTAACCCTAACTATAACCCTCAACCTCACCCTCAACCTCAGCCTAAACCAAATCCTAACCCTAACCCTAAACCTCACCCTCACCCTCACCCCAACCCTAACCCTCACCCCAACACTAAACCTCACCCTAACACTAACCCTCACCCTCACCCTCACCCTAATCCTAACCTTAACTCTAATCCTAACTCTAAACCTCACCATAACCCTCACCCTAACCCTTACCCTCACCCTCACCCTAAGCGTAACCCTAAACCTCACAGTAACCCTGACCCTCACCCTAACCCTAACCCTCACCTTAACCCTCATCCTCACCTTAATCCTCAACCTAACCTTACCTTAACCCTTACCTAAACTAAACCGTCGCCCTTACCCTCACCCTAACACTCACCCCCACCCTAGCCCACACCCTAACCCTAACACTAAACCTAACCCTCACACTAAATCAAACCATAACCCTCAGAATAAACCTTATCCTAACCCTAAACCTAAAACAAATCTTCACACTAACCAAACCCTAAACCTCACCCTAACCCTAACCCTCACACTAAACCTAACCCTAACCCTCAGCCTAATGCTCATCCTAATCCTAACCCTAACCCTCACCCTAAACCTAATCCTAACCCTAACCCTCACACTAACCCTAAACCTCACCCTCAACCTCAACCTCACCCTCACGCTAAACCTAGTGCTAACCCTCATCCTAACACTCACACTCACCCTAACTCTAACCCAAAACCAAACCCTCACACTCCCCCTCACACTCACCCTGACCCTCACCCTGACCCTAAGCCTCACCATAATCTTTACCCTCACCATCACCCTAACCCTCACCCTAACCTTTACCCTGACCCTAACCCTAACCCTAAACCTAAACCTAACCCTCACACTAAACCTAAACCTAACCCTCAACCTAACCCTTCTCCTAAACCTAAACCTAACCCTAACCCTCACCCTAACCCTAACCCTAACCCTAAACCTCACACTAACTCAAACCCTAAACCTCAGCCTAACGCTCATCCTAACCCTTACCCTAATCCTAACCCTCACCTTAACTGTAACCCTAACCCTAACACTCACACTAAACCTAAACCTTACCCTCACGCTCAGGCTAACTCTAATACTAACCCTAATACTAACCCTCACCCTCACCCTAACTCTAACACTAAACCTAACCCTAAACCTCACCATCACCCTCACCCTCACCCTATCCCTAAATCTATCCCTAAACCTCACCCTAACCCTAACCCAAACCCTATACCTCACCCTCACCATCACCCTAACCCTAACCCTAACCCTCACACTAAACCTCACCCTAACCCTTATCCTCACCATAAATCTAACTCTAACATTAATGCTCACCCTAAACCTAACCCTCACCCACACCTTAACCCAGACCCTCACCCGAACCCTCAACGACACCCAAACTCTCTTCCTAACCCTAACCATAATCCTAATCCTAAACCTAAGCCTCACCCTCAAATTCACCCAAACCCTACACCTAACCCTAAACCTCACCAACACCCTCACCCTAATCTTCACACTCACCCTAACCCTCACCCTCACGCTAACCCTACCCTTCCCCCTAACCCTCATACTAAGCCTAACCCTAATCCTAACCGTCAACCTAACCCTATCCCTAGCCCTAACCCTCACCCTAACACTAATCCTAAACCTAACCCTAACACTCAACCTAACACTAATCCTCACCCACACCCTAACTCTCACCCTCACTCGAACCCTTACCCTCACTCGAACCCTCATCCGCACCCTCACACTAAACATCACCCAAACCCTAACCCTCAACCTAACCCTTGCCCTAACTCTCACCATAACCTTAACCCTAACCCTAAACCTCACCCTCACCCTAATCCTCACCATAACACTAAACCTTGGCTAAAAGAAACCCTCACCCTAACCCTCACACTAACCTTCACCCTCACCCTAGCCCTCACCCTAATCCTAACCCTAACCCTAAAACTCACCCTCAGCCTAAAGCTCACTCTAACCCTTCCCCTCACCCTTACCCTAACCCTAAACCTAACCATA
This sequence comes from Dipodomys merriami, assembly GCF_024711535.1. Taxonomy (NCBI): domain Eukaryota; kingdom Metazoa; phylum Chordata; class Mammalia; order Rodentia; family Heteromyidae; genus Dipodomys; species Dipodomys merriami. The sequence goes on from NW_027203449.1 coordinate 1,136,146, forward strand.
ACCCAAACCCACAACCTCACCCTACCCCTCACCCTCACCTTATCCTAAACCTTATCCTAACCCTAAACCTAAAAGCAACCTTCACCCTAACCAAACCCTAACCCTAACCCTCAGTCTAATGCTCATCCTAACCCTAACCCTAACCCTAACACTTACCCTAAAACTAACCCTAACCCTAACCCTCACACTAACCCTAAACCTCACCCTCAAACTCACCCTAACCCTCAGCCTAAACCTAGTGCTAACCCTAATCCTAACACTCACCCTAAACCTAACTCTAACCCTAAACCAAACGCTCCCACTCCCCCTCACCCACACTCTAACCCTCACTCTAACAGTAACCCTCACCCTCAACCTCACCCTCAACTTCAGCCTAACCCTAGTCTATACCCTAATCCTAACCCTCAGCCTACCCCTGACGATAAACTCAGCCCTAACCCTAACCCTCACCCTAACCCTCACCCTCAACATAGTCCACACCCTAACCCTAAACCTAACCCTCACACTAAACCTAAACCTAACCCTCAGCCTAAACCTTATCCTAACCCTAAACCTAAAACTAACCTTCACCCTAACCAAACCGTAATCCTAACCCTAACCTAACCCTAACCCTCACACTAACCGTAACCCTAATCCTCAGCCTAACCCTCATCCTAACCCTAACCCTAACACTAACATAAACCCTGACCCTCAATTTAACCCTCCCCATAACCCTAACTCTAACCCTAAACCTCACCCTCACCCTAACCCTAATCCTAACACTAACCCTAAACTTCATCCTAACTCTGACCCTAATACTCACCCTCACACTAAACATCACCCTAAACTTAACCCATACCCTAACCCTAAACCTAACCCTCACCCTAACCCTAACCTCAGCTTAATCCTAACCCTGATGTAAACGAAACCCTCACCCTCAACCTCACCCTAATCCTCACGCTAACCCGAACCCTGACTTAAACGAAAGCATCATCCTCAATCTCACACTAACCCTCACCCTCACCTTATGCCTAACCCTCACCCTAACCCTAACACTAACCATGAACCTCACCCTCACCCTCACCCTCAGCCTAAACCTAACCCTACCCTAACCCTAACCCTCACCCTCCCTTGCACCCTAACCCTAACACTAACCCTAACCCTCGCCGTAACACTAAACCTCAACCTCACCCTAACCCTAATTCTAACCCTAAATCTAATCCTAACCCTCACACTCACCCTAACCCTTACCCTCACCTTGACCTAACCCTAACCCTAACCCTCACACTAACGCGAACCCTCACCCTAACGGTAACACTAACCCTAACCCTTACCCTCACAATCACCCTAACCCTAACCCTTACCCTCACCCTAAACCTAAACCTAAGAGTAACCCTAACCCTAAAACTAGTCCTCACACTAACCCTAACCCTCATCCACACCTTAACCCAAACCCTCACCCGAACCCGAACCCTAACCCTAACGCTAAACCTAACCCAGCACTCCTACTAAACCTAACCCTCACCCTAAATGTAACCCTACCCATCAGCTTAAACCTCACCTGAAGCCTAACCCTAAATCTAAACCTCACCCTATCCCTAAACCTAACCCTAACCCTCACACTCACGCTAGCCCTCACCCTAACCCTATCCTAAACCCTAAACCTCACACTAAACATAACCCTCACCCTATCCCTAACCCTAAACCTCAGCCTATGACTGACCCTAACCCTAACCCTAACCCTAACCCTAAACCTCACCCTATCCCTAACCCTAACCCTAACCCTCACACTCACTCTAGCCCTCAACCTAACCTCACCCTAATCCTATCCCTAACCCTAAACCTCACCCTCAACCTAACCCTCACCCTAACCCTTCTCCTCACACTAATCCTAACTCGACCCTAACCTTTACCCTAAAACTCACACTAAACCTAACCCTTACTCTAAACCTAACCCTACCCCACAGCCTAACCCTCATCCTAACCCTAACCCTAACCTTAACCCTCACCCTAACCCTCACCCTCACCCTCACCCTCACACTCACCCTCAGCCTTACCATAACCCTAACCCTAATCCTAAACCTAACCCTCACCCACACCCTCACCCTAACTCTAAACCGAACCCTAACCCTAACCCTCCCCCTCAACCGCACTCTACCCTGAACCCTCACTCTCACCCTAATGCTCACCCTCACTCTAACCCTCACCCTAACTCTCATACTAATCCTCACCCTCAACCTCACACTCACCCTAACCCTTACCATCACCCTAACCATAACCATAACCCTCACGCTAACCCTAACCCTAAGCCTCCCCCTCACCCGAACCTTCACCCTCACCCTCACCATAAACATCACCCTAACAATAACCCTCACCCTAATCCTAATCCTAACGCTCACCCTAACCGAAACCCTCACCTTAACCCTCAACCTCATCCTAAACGTCACCCTAATCTTACCCTAAACGTTACCTAAACTAAACCCTCACCTTCACCCTAACCTTAACCCTAAACCTAACCTGCACACTAACCCTAACCCTAACCCTCAGCATAACGCTGATCCTAACCCTAACCATACCCATAATCCTCACCCTAACCCTAACCCTAACCCTACCCTCACCCTAACCCTAACCCCCACCCACATCCTCACCCTCACCCTCACACTAAGCCTAACCCTAACCCTAATCCTAAACCAAAACATCACCCTCACTCTAAACCTTACACTAACCATTACTCTGATCCTCACCCTCAACTTAACCCTAACACTAACCCTCACCATCACCCTAAACCTCACCCAAACCCGAACCCTCACCTCAACCTAACCCTCACTCTCACCCTAACCCTAAACCTAACCTTAATCCTCTGCCTAACCCTAACTATAACCCTATCCCTCACCCTAACCGTTATCCTCAGACTTACCCTAAACCTAACCCTAAACCTCACACTAACCCCAAAACTCATCCTATCCCTGACTTTACCCCTCACCCTAATCCTAACCCTAACCCTAACCCACACCCTAAATCTAACCCTAACCCTCACCCTCACCCTAACCCTCATCCACACCCTAATCCTCACCCTCAGCCAAACCATCACTGTCACCCTAACCCTCACCCTCACCCTAAACATCACCCTAAACCTAACCCTCACCCTAACCCTAAACATAATCCTCACCCTCCCCCCAACCCTAATCCTAACCCTAACCCTCACCCTCACCCTAAACCTAACCCTACCCCTCACACTACCCCTCACCCTAACACTTAACCTCACCATAACACAAACCCTAAACGTCACCCTCACCCTAGCCCTCACCTTAACACTAATCCTAACCCTAACCCTAACCCTAAACCTTACCCTCACCCTAACCCTCACCCTCACCCTAACCCTAACTCTAATTCAAACCCTAATATTCACCCAGACCCTAAACCTCACTCTAATCCTTAGCCTCACCCTCACCCTAACCAAAACCTACACCTTAATCTTAACCCTCACTCTACCCCTAACCCTAAACCTCAACCTCACACTCACACTAACCCTAACCCCAAACCTCACCCTCACCCTAACCCTAAACCTAATGCTAACCCTAACCCTCATCCTGACCCTAACATTAACCCTACCCCTCATCCTAACCAAAACCTAACCCTAATGCTAAACCAAACCCTCACCCTCACCATAACCCTCACCCTAACCCTTACCCTCAACCTCTCCCTAACCCTTACCTTAAATATACACATGAGCCTAACCCTCACCTTAACCCTTACCCTCACTATAAACCTAACACTAACCCTAATCCTCACACTAACCCTAAACCTAAGCCTAACCCTAACCCTCACTTTAACCCTCACCCTAATCCTAACCCTGACCCTCACCCTCACTGTAACACTAACACTAAACCTAAACCTCACCCTCACCCTAACCCCCACTGTCACCCTAACCCTCAATGTCAACCTAACCCTAACCCTCACCCTAAACCTCACCCTAACCCTTACCCTAACCATAAACTTAACCCTAACCCACAGCCTAAACCTCACCCGAAACCTCACCGTCACCCTCACCCTCACCCTAACTCTAAGCCTAAGACTCACCCCAACCCTAACCCTCACTCTAACCCTAAGTCTAACCCTCACCCTCAACCTAACCGTAACCCGAACTCTAACCCTATACCTCACCCTAACCCTAAGGCTAAACCTAACCCTAACTCTTACTCTCATCCTAATCCTCACCCTAACCCTTTTCCTCACACTAACCCTAATCCTAACCCTCACACTAAACCTAACCCTCAACCTAAACCTCAGCATCACCCTAACCCTCACCCTAACCCTAACCCTCACCGACACCCTAAACCTCTCCCTCACCCTTACCCTCACCCTCACCCTAAACATCACCTTAACCCTAACCCTCAGCCTAACCCTAACCTTAAACCTCACCTTAACCCTAACCCTCACCTTCAACCTCACTTTCAGCCTAATCCTCACCCTAAACTTAAACCTAACCCTTTCCTACCCGAAAACCGCACCCTCAACCTAACCCTCACCCTAACCCTCGCCCTCACCCTAGCCCTCACCCTAAGCCAAACCCTAACCCTAACCCTCAAACTCAACCTCATCCTCAACTTCAGCCTCACCCTAACCCTAAACATATTCCTAACCCTAACCCTCACCCTCACCCTCACTCTAACCCTAACTGTAAACCTAATGCTAACCCTAAACCTCACGCTCACCTTAACCCTAATTCTAACCCTCAACCTACCCTAACCCTAACCATAATGCTATACCCAACCCTAACCCTCACAATAAGACTAATGCTAACCCTAATACTCAACCACAACCTAAACCTCACCCTAACCCTTACCCTCATCTTAACCCTCAACCTAACCCTAAACCTAAAGCTAAATCTCACCCTAACACTCACCCTAAACTTTACCCTAAACCTCACACTCACCCTGACCCTCACCCTAACCTTTACCCACACCCTCACCCTAAACATAACCATAACCCTCACACTAAACCTAACCCACACACTAACCCTAACCATAATCCTCACCCTAAACCTCATCCTAACCCTAAACCTAACCCTCAAACTAACCCTAACCTAAAACATTACCCTAACCCTAACCCTCACACTCACCCTCAGCCTAACACTAACCCGAACCATAATCCTAACCCTAACACTCACCCTCACACTCACCTTAACTTGAACCCTAACCGTAAACCTAACCCTCACCCTAACCATAAACCTATCCCTAACGCACACCCTAACCCTAAACATTACCCTAACCCTAACCCTAACCCTCACCCTCACCCTAACGCTAACTCTCACCCTAAAATTCACCTTTATCCTAATGCTAACCCTAAACGTCACCCTCATCCTAAACCTCACCCTAACCCAAACCCTCACCATAGCCCTGAGTAACCCTAACCCTAATGCTCACACTCACCCTAACCCTAACCTTCACCTTATCGCTCACCCTAACCTTAACCCTCACCCTCACCCTAAACCTCACCCTCACCTTAACCCTCACCCTAATCCTAACTCTAACCCTCACCCCAACCCTAACACTCACGCTAACCCTAACTTTAACCCTCACCCTAAAACTTAATCTAACCCTAACCATCACTTTCACCCTAATCCTCAACCTAACCCTGATCCTTACACTAACCATAACACTAACCCTCACACTAAACTTATTCCTCACCCTAAACCTAAATATAAACCTCATTCTAACCCTAACCATAACACTCACCCTAATCCTAACCCTAAACCTAACCCTCTCCATAACCCTAAACCTACCCCTCACCCTACCCTTCACCTTAAACCTAACCCTCACTCTTACCCTTATCCTAACCCTCAACCTGACCGTAACCCTCACCTTCACCCTAAACCTCACCCTAACCCTACCCCTCCCCAACACCCTAACTCTCACCCTCACCCGAACCCTCACTCTCACCCTAAGCTACACCAACACCCTTAGCCACACCCTCAAACGAATCCTCACTCTCATCCTCACCCTCACCCTAAACATCACCCCAACCCTAACCCTCAACTTAACCCTAACCCTAACCCATCCCCTAACCCTAACCCTAAACTTAAACCTCACCCTCTCCCTAATCCGCACCCTAAACCTAAATCTAAACCTTTCCTAACCGAAAACCTCACCTTCACCCTAAACCTCACCTTAGCCCTGACCCTCACCCTAGCCTTGACCCTAAACCTAACGCTAAACTTAACCCTCACCCTCATGCTCACCCTCACCCTCACCCTCACCCTCAGCCTCACCCTAACCCTAAACCTAATCCTAACCCTAACCCTGACCCTCACCCTCACTCTAAACCTAACCCTAACCTGCAACATAAGCCTAACCCTAACAGTAATGCTAACCCTAACCCTCAAACTCACCCTCACCCTAACCCTAACCCTAACCCTAACACTGAACCTAACCCTAACCCTAACCTTAATGGTAACCCTAACCCTCTCCCTCATCCTAACCCTGACCCTAACCGTTTCCCTAACCCTCACCCTCACCCTATCCGTAACCCTAACACTCACCTTAACCCTACCTCTAACCCTAACCCTAATCCTACCCCTCAGCCTAACACTCATCCTCACCCTAAACCTCACCATCTCCCTAACATTAATGATAAGCCTAAACATCAACCTCACACGAACCGTCGTCCTAACCCTTACCCTCACCATAACCCTATCCCTCAACCTCAACCTAACTGTTACCCTAAACCTTACACTCACCCTAACCCTCACCCAACCCTAATCCTAAACATAACCCTCACCCTAACCCCCACCCTAACATTCACCCTAACAGTAAGGCTAACCCTACACCTCAGTCTCACCCTAACCCTCACCCTAACTCTTATCCTCACACTAACCCTAACCATAAACCTAACCGTAACCCTCACACTAAGCCTAAACCTAATCCTAAGCCTAACCCTACCTCTCACCCTAATACTCACCCTAACCCTAACCTTAACCCTAACCCGAACCCTAACATTAACCCTAATCCTCCCCTGAACGCTAAAACTCATGGTCACCCTAAGCCTCACCCTCACCCTAACCCTCACCTACACCCTATCCCTTCCCATTCCCTGAAGCCTAACTCTCACCCTGAACCTCACCCTCAACCTAAACATCACCCTAACCCAAACCCTCACCCAAACCCAAACCCTCAATCTCACCCACAACCTAACCCTCACCCCCACCCGAAACTTCTCACTCTCCCTAATTTTCACTTTCACCTTAAACATCACCCTAACCCTAACACTCACCCTAACCCTAACCATAACCCTCACCCTCACCCTAACCCTAACCCTAACCATTACCCTAACCCACAACGTAACACTTAGGCTAAACTTAACCCTCACTCTCACCCTAACCCACACCCTAACAATTACCATCACCCTAACCCTTATTCAAAACCTAACCCTCACACTAAACTTAAGCCTCACCCTAACTCTAACCCTAAATCTACCCCTCACCCTAACCCTAGCCGTGAGGGCTAGCGTGAGCCTCACTCATACCCTCAACCTCAGCCTAAACCTAACCCTAACCCTAATGCTAAAACTAACCCTCACACTCACACTCACCCTAAACCTAACCCTAACCCTCATCCTCACACTAAGGCTAACCCTAAACAACCCTTACCCTCACCCTCACCCTAACCCTCACACTAACCCGAAATGTCACCCTAACCCTAACACTAACCCTAACCCTTACCCTCACAATCACCCTAACCGTAACCCTTACCCTCACTCTAACCCTAACCCTAACAGTAACCCTAACCCTAAGCCTAGTCCTCACACTAACCCTAACCCTCACCCACACTTTAATCTGAACCCTCAACCGAACCCTCACCCTAACCCTAACACTAAACCTAACCCAAACACTCCTACTAAACCTAACCCTCACCTTAACTGTAACCCTAGCCATCAGCCTAAACCTCACCCTAACCCAAACCCTAACCCTACCCCAAACCCTAACCCTCACACTAAACCTAACCATCACCCTATCACTAACCCTACCCCTCAGCCTAAGACTCAGTCAAACTCTAACCCTAACCCTAACCCTAAACCTCACACCCACGCTAGCCCTCACCCTAAACTTACCCTAACCCTATCCCAAACCCTAAACCTCACCCTCATCCTAACCCTCACCCTAAACCTTCTCCTCACCATAAACCTAACCCTGAACCTAAACTTAACCCTAAAACTCACACTAAACCTAACGCTCACCCTAACCCTAACCCTACCCCACAGCCTAAACCTCATCCTAACCCTAACCCTAACCCGATCCCTCAGCCTAGACCTAACCCTAACATTAACCTAACTCTCCCCCTAACCCGAACCCAAACCTCACCCTCACACTCACCCTCAACCTAACCCTAAACCTAACCCTAATCCTAAACCTAACCCTCAGCCCCACCCTCAACCTAACTCTAACCCGAACACTAACCATAACCCTCCCCCTCACCCTCACCCTCACCGGAATCCACACTCTCACCCTAACGCTCACCCTCACCCTAACCCTCATCCTCACCCTCACCCTCAACCTCACCCTCAACCTCACCATCACCCTAAACCTAACCCTAACCATAACCCTCATGCTAACCCTAACTCTAAACCTAACACTCACACTCACCTTAACCCTAATCCTCACCTTAACCCTAACCCTAACCCACACCCTAACCCTCACCCTCACCCTCAACCTCAACCTCACACTCAACCTAACCCTCACCATCACCCTAACCCTAACCCTAACCAAAACCCTCACGCTAACCCTAACTCTAAACCTAAACCTCAAACTCACCTTAACCATAACCCTCACACTCACACTTACCGTAACCCTAACCCTTACCCTAACCCTCACCGTCAACCTCACCCTCACCCTGACCCTCACCCTAAGCCTAACCCTAACCCTAATCCTAAACCTAATCCCCACCCTCACCCTAAACCTAATCCTAACCGTAACATTCACCCTCACCCTCACCCTAACCCTCATCCTAAATCTAACGCTCACCCTCACCCTAAACCTAACCCTAACAATCACCCTCATCCTAACCATAGCCCTCACCCTCACCCTAACCCTAACACTCACCCTAAACCTAGCCCGCACCCTCACCCTAACCCTAACCCTAAACCTCACCCTAAACCTAACCCTCACCCTCACCCTAACCCTAACCTAACGCCTCACACTAACCCTCACGCTCACCCTAACTCTAACCCTAACCCTAACCTCAAGCTAACCCTAACGTGAATCCTCCCCCTCACCCTAACCTTAACCCTAACCCTCACACTGAACCCTAAACCTAACCGTCAGCCTAACGCTCATCCTAACCCTAAACCTAAATCTCATTCTAACCCTAACATTAACACTCACCCTCACCCTCACCGTTACCGTAACACTAACCCTAAAAATAAACCTGACCCTAACCCTCACCCTAACCATAACACTCACCCTAACCCAAACCCTCACCCTAACACTTACCCTCACACTAACCCTAACCCTAACACTAACACTAACCCTCACACTAACCCTAACCCTTACTCTAACCCTAAACCTCAACCTCACCCTCACCCTCAGCCTAACACTATTACTTACCCTCAACCTATACCTTCCCCTCAACCTAACACTAACCCTAACCCTCACCTTCATCCTCACCCTCACCTCACCATAACCCTATCCCTCACCGTCCACCTAAACCTAACCCTAACAATTGCCCTCACCTTAGCACTCACCCTAACCCTAACCCTGAACCTAACCCTCATCCAAATGCTCACCCTAACACTAACACTAAACCTATCCCTCACCCTCAGTCTAACCCTCACACTAAAGCTTACCCTCACCCTAAACCTAATCCTCACACTAACCCTAAACCTAACCCTAACCCTAACCCTCACCTTAACCCTCACCTTAATCCGGACCCTGATCTTAACCCTCAGCCTAACTCTAACATTAAACCTACATCTCACCCTCACCTAACCCTTACCATCACCCTAACCCTCACCCTAAACCTAACCGTCATCCACACCCTAAACCTCACCCTCACGATCACCCTCGCCCCAAAGCTAACACTAACTGTAAACTTCACCCTCACCATCATACTAACACTAATCCTAAACCTAACCCTCACACTCACCCTGAAACTAACACTAACCCTCACCGTCATCCTCACGCTTACCCTAACCCCAAACTTAGCCATCAGAATAACCCTAACCCTAAACCTAACCCACACCCTAAACCTAACCCTAACCCTAAACCTCACCCTCACCCTAACCTTCAACCTCACCCTAAACCTCACCTTCATCCTAACCCTCACCTTAACCCTAAACATAAGCCTCTCCCTCAACCTAACCCTCACCCAAACCCTAACTCTCACCCTCAAACTCACGCTAACCCTAACCCTCACTCTTACTCTAAACCACACCCTAACCCTTAACCTTATCCTAACCCTAACACTAACCCTAACCCTCACACTAAACCTAAACCTCACCCTCACCCTAACCATAACCCTACCCCTCACATTAACTTTAAACCTTACCCTAACCCTAACCCTAACCCTAACCCTCACCCTCACCCAAACCCGAAACCTCACCTCAACCTAACCCTCACTCTCACGCTAACCCTAAACCTAACACTAATCCTCTCCCTAACCATCACACTCACACTCAAACTCACCTTAAGCCTAACCCTAACCCTAATCCTAAACCTAACCCTCACCCTCATCCTAAAACTAACCCTAACCTTAATCCTAAACCAAACCCTCACCTTCACCATAAACCTAACACTAACCATCACCCTCACACGCACCCTTACCCTAACCCCAACCCTATGCCTTAACCTAACCCTAACCCTCACCCTAACCCTAACCCTAACCGAACCCAAACCCTCACCCTAACCCTTACAATAACCCTATCCCTCACTCTAACCCTTATCCTCACACTTACCCTAAACCTAACCCAAAACCTCACACTAACCCTAAACCTCACACTAAACCTGACCCAACGCCTCACCCTAAACCTCACCCTAATCCTAACCCTAACCATAACCCACACCTTAAACCTAACCCTAACACTCACCCTCACTTTACCCCTCACCTTAATCCTAACCGTGACCCTAACCCTCACTGTAACGCTAACACTAAACCTAAACCTAACACTCACCCTAACCCTCACTGTCACCCTAAACATCACCCTAAACCTCACCCTCACACTCACGCTAACCCTAACACTCACTCTCACCCTAACCCTCACTCTAACCCTTAACCTTACCCTAACCCTAAACCACACCCTAACACTAAACCTAACCCTCAACCTCATCCCAAACCTAACCCTACCCGTCACCCTAATACTTACCCTCACTCTAACCTAACCCTAACCCTAACCCTCACCCTCACCTTCACCGTAAGCGTAACTCTAATTCAAATCCTAACCCTCAACCACACCCTAAACCTCACCGAATCCTTACCCTCACCCTCACCCTAATTGGAAACCACACGTTAACCTTAACCCTCACTCTACCCCTGACCCTAAACCTGAACCTAACACTCACCCTAAAACTAACCCTAACCCTCACCCTCAACCTAACCCTAAACCTAATGCTAACCCTAAACTTCATCCTCACCCTAACCCTAACCCTACACCACACCCTAACCCAAACCCTAACCCTAATGCTAACCCTAACACTCAACCTCACCCTAACCCTCACTCTAATCCTTACCCTCACCCTCTCCCTCACCCTTACCCTAAACCTACCCATCAGCCTAAACCTCACCTTAACCCTTACCCTCACTATAAACTTAAAACTAACCCTAATCCTCACACTAACCCTAAACCTAACCCTAACCCTAACCCTCACTTTAACCCTCACCCTAAGCCTAACCCTGAACCTAACCCTCACCCTAAGCCTAACCCTGAACCTAACCCTCACTGTCACCCTAACACTCAACATCACACTAACCCTCAACCTAACCCTAACCCTCAACCTAAATCTCACCCTAACCCTTACCCTCACCACAACCTTAACCCTAACCCACACCCTAACCCTCACCCGAAACCAAACCCTCACCCTCAACCTAACCAACACCCGAACTCTAACCCTATACCTCACACTACCCTTAATGCTAAACATAACCCTAAATCTTAGTCTCATCCTAATCCTCACCCTAAACCTTTTCCTCACACTAACCCTAATCCTAACCCTCACACTAGCCCTAACCATCAACCTAACCCTCACTGTCACCCTAACCCTCACCCTAACCCTAACCCTCACCTAAACCCTAACCCTCACCCTCACCCTAAAAATCACCCTAACCCTAAACCTCAGCCTAACCCTAACCCTAACCCTCACCTTAACCCTAACCCTCACCTTCAACCTCACCCTCAGCCTAATCCTCACCCTAAACCTAACCCTAACCCTTTCCTAACCGAAAACTGCACCCTCACCCTAACCCTCATCCTAACCTTCGCCCTCACCTTAAGCCTAACCCTAACCCTAACCCTCAACCTCAACCTCATCCTCAACCTCAGCCTCACCCTAACCCAAAACCTAATCCTAAACCTAACCCTCACACAAACCCTCACTATAACCCTAACTGTAAACCTAATGCTAACCCTAAACCTCACCCTCACCTTAGCCCTAATCCTAACCCTCACCCTAACCCTAACCCTAAGCCTAATGCCATACCTAACCCTAACCCTCACACTAAGACTAATGCTAACCCTAATACTCAACCACAACCTAAACATCACCCTAACACTTACCCTCATTCTAACCCTCACCTTAACCCTAAACCTGAACCTAATCCTCATCCAAACACTCACCCTAACCCTTACAGTAACCCTATCCTTCACCCTCACCCTAACCCTCACCATATCCCTTATCCTCACACTAACCCTAACCCTAACCCTACACCTCACACTAACGCTAACCCATAACTCAATCCTAAAACTAACCCCCACCCTAACCCTAAACCTGAACCTAATCCTCATCCAAATGCTCACCCTAACCCTAACACTAACCTTATCCCTCACCCTCACGGTAACCCTCACCCTAACGCATACCCTCACCCTAACCCTAACCCTAAACCTAACACTCAACCTAACCCTAACCCTAACACTAATGCTAACCCAAACCCTCACCATCAACCGAACCCACACCCTCACCCTAACACTCACCTAATCCTCACCCTAACCCTAACATTACCTAACCAAGACCCTCACCCTCACACTCACCTTTACCCTAACCCTCCCCCTCTCCTTAGCACTCTCCCTAACAGTAACCCTAACCCTAAACCTCACCCTCATCCTCAACCTCAGCCTAACCCTTTCCCTATCCCTAATCCTAACCGTAACCCTCAACCTAAGCCAAACCCTAACACTCAACCCTCACCCTAAGCCTCACCCTAACCCTAACTCAAACCCTAACCCTCACCCTCATCCTAGTGGTCAACATAACCCTAACTCTAATCCTAACTCTAACCCTAAACGTCATCTTCACCCTCACCCTCACCCTCACCCTCAGCCTAATCCTAACCCTAACCCTAATACTTACTCTAAACCTCTACCCTAACCCTACCTCTACCCCGAACCCTAGCCCTCACCCTCACTCATACCCTCAACCTCAGCCTAACCCTAACCCTAATCCTAAACCTAACCCTCACACTCACACTCACCCTTACCCTAAACCTAATCCTCACCCTCACCCTAAGTCTAACCCTAAACCTCACCCTCACCCTAACCCTTAACCTCCCCCGAAACCTAACCCTAACCCAAACTCTTAAACTACCCCTCAGCCTAACTCTAACCCTCACCCTTAACCCAAATCTGATGCTAACTCAAATGTTCACTCTCAACCTAAGCCTCAGCCTAACATTTACCCTCACCATAACCCTATCCCTCCCCTCCCCCTAAAACTCACCCTACCCCCTCCCCTCACCCTAACCCTCACCCTAACCCAAAGCCTAACCCTAATCCTAACATTCACCCTAAGCCTCACCATAACACTCACCCTAACCCTAACCTTAACTCTCACCCTCAAACTCACCCTAACCCTAAACCTAAACTTAACCCTCACCCTCACCCTAACTGTCATCCTAACCCTTACGCTCACCCTAACCCTAACCCTAACCCTAACCCTAACACTCAACCTAAACCAAACCCTAACCTTAATGCTAACCCTAACCCTCACCCTCACCCTAAGCTGAACCCTAACCCTTACCCTTACCATCACCCTCACTCTCACCCTAACCCTAACCCTTACCCTCACCTTAACCCTATCCCTCACTATCAACCTAACCCTCACCCTAAACCTTACGCTCAGCCTAACCCTCACCCAACCCTAACCCGAACCCTAAACCACACCCTAACCCCCACACTAACCTTCACCCTAACCCTAACGCTAACCCTAACCCTCACTCTCAACCTAACCCTCATCCTAAAACTTATCCTCACATTAACCCTAATCCTAACCGCAACCCTCACACTAAGCCTAACCCTCAACCTACCCCTAATCCTCTCCCTCACCATAATTCTCACCCTAAACATAACCCTAACCCTTACCTAACCGAAACCGAAACCTCACCCTCACCCTCACCCACAGGCTAACCCTTACCCTAATCCTAATAGTACCCTAACTCTTATCCTCACCCTAAATCTAACCCTAACCCTAACCCTCATGGTCACCCTCCCACTCATGCTCACCCTCACCCTAACCCTCACGCTCAACCTCACCCTCACCCTAACCCTCACCTTCAACCTAAACATCACCCTACCCCTAACCCTCACGCTAACCCTAACCCTTACCGTACCCTAACCCTAACCCTAACCCTAACCCTAACCCTCGCCCTAAACCTTATGCTAACCCTAACTCTCATCCTCACCCTAATCCTCACCCTAACCCTTATCCTCACACGAACCCTAACCCTAACCCTCAGCATCACCCTATCCCTAAACCTAAACCTAATACTAACGCTCACCCTGAACCTAACCCTTACCCTTACCCTAAACCTAAACCTCACACTAACCCTCACCCTAACCCTCACCCTAACCCTCACCCTAAACCTAAGCCTCACCCTAACCCTAAACTTTACCCTATTCCTAACCCTACCCCTCAACCTAACCCTCACCGTCACCCTAACCCTAACACTAACCCTCACCCTAAACCTAACCCTAACCCTAACCCTCACCCTAAACCTAAACCTAACCCTCATCCTAACCCTAAACCTTACCTGAAACCTAACCCTAACGCTAAACCTAACCATAACCCTAACCCTTACCCTCAAATTTACCCTCACTCTAACCCTAAACCTAACCCTAACCCTCACCCTAACCCTAACCAGAATCCTAACCCTAACCCTCACAGTCACCATCACCCTCACACTAACCCTCAATCTCAAACTTACCTTCACCCTAACCCTCAAACTAACCCAAACCCTCACCCTAAACCTAACAATCTCCCTAACCCTAACCCTACCTTTCACCCTAACTTTAACCCTAAATATCACCCTAACCCTAACCCTCACCCTCACCCTCACCCTCTGCCTAACACTAACCGTAACCCTAAATCCTAACCCTAACTCTCACCCTCATACTCACCCTAATTCAAACACTAACCCTAACCATAACCCTATCCCTAATTCTAACCCTAATCCTAATCCTCATCCTAACCCTAAACCTAACCCTCTATCTCACCCTAAACCTAACCTTATCCCCCACCATAACCCTAATGCTAACCCTATCCCTCAGACTCACCCTAAACCGCACCCTAAACCTTACCCTCACCATAACCTTAACCCTAAACCTAATACTCACACTAACTCTAACCATCACCCTCACCCTAACCCTCACTGTCACCTTAAACTTCACTCGAACACTAACCATCACCCACACACTAACCCTCACCAGAAACCGAAACCTCTACCTCACCCTCACCCTAACCGAAACCCTAACACTCACCCCAAACCTAACCCTCAACCTAACCCTAATTCAAACCCTCACCCTCAACTTAACCCTAACCCTAATCCTAACCCTAAACCTCACCCTAACCCTAACACTAAACCTAACCTTAACTCTTACTTTCATCCTAATCCTCACCATAAACCTTTTCCTCACACTAACCCGAACCCTAACCCTCACACTAACCCGAACACTCACCCTAACCCTAACCCTAACCCTCACCCTGAAACTAACCCTAACCCTTTTCCACACCCTCACCCTAACCCTCACCGTCACCCTAACCCTCACCCTAAAACTAACCCTCACCTATACCCTAAAACTCACCCTCCCCCTCACCCTCACCCTCACCCTAAACATCACCCTAACCCTAAACCTCACTTTCAACCTCACCCTCACCCTAACCCTCACCCTAAATCTCACCCTCACCCTAGCCCTCACCCTAAACCTAACCCTAACCCAAAAACTCACCCTCAAGCTCATCCTCAACCTCAGCCTCACCCTAACCCTAAACCTAATCCTAAACCTAATCCTCACCCTAACCCTCACTCTAACGATAACCTTAAACCTAATGCTAACCCTAAACTTCACCCTCAACTTTACCCTAATCCTAACCCTCACCCTCACCCTACCCCTAACTCTAATGCTATACCTAATCCTAACACTTACCCTAAGACTAATTCTAAGCCTAATACTCAACCTCACCCGAAAACTCACCCTAACACTTACCCTCAGCCTACCCCTCACCCTAACCCTAAACCTAAACCTAACCTTCACCAGTCACCCTAACCCTTACACTCACCCTATCCCTCACCCGCACCCTAACCATCACCCTAACCCTTATCCTCACACTAACCCTAAACGTAACCCTAAACCTCAAACTAACTCTAATCCTCTCCCAAAACCTAACACTAAACCTCACACTAACCCTAACCCTAAACTCAACCCTAACCCCAAACCTCACCCTAAATCCAATCCTAATCGTCACCCAAACGCTCACCCTAACCCTAACACTAAACCTATACCTCACCCTCACCCTAACCCTCACCCTAACACTTACCCTCACACTAACCCTAAAAATCAAACTAAACCTAATCCTCACCCTAACCCTAACCATAATCCTCACCCTAACCCTCATCCTAACCCTAACCCTAACCCTCAAACTATCCCTAACCCTAAACATTACCCTAAACCTAACCCTCACCGTCACCCTCACCCACACCCTCAGCCTAACACTAACACAAACCCTAATCCTAACCCTAACGCTCACACTCACACTCACCCTAACTTGAACCCTAACCATAAACCTAACTCTCACCCTATACATTAACCTATCCCTAAACCACACCCTAACCCTAAACGTCACCCTAACCCTAGCCCAAATCCTCACCCTAACTCTAATCCTCACCCTAATCTCAACTTAACCCTAACGCTCACCCTAACCCTCACCCTCACCCTAAATCTCACCCTAACTGATACCCTCACCATTAACCTAAGGGTAACCCTAACCCTAATCCTCACACTCAATCTGACACTAACCCTCACCCTATCACTCACCCTAACCCTAAAACTCACCCTCACATTAACACTCACCGTCATCTTAACCCTCACCATAAACCTAACCGTAACCCACACCCTAACACTCACACTCACCCTCACCCTCATCCTAAACTTCACCCTAGCCCTAACCCTAACCCTAACCCCAACCATGACCCTCACCCTACCCCTAACTTTAACCCTCACACTCACCCTAACCCTAACCCTAACCCTTACCCTAAACCTCAACCTAACCCTTAATCAAATCCTAACCCTCACTCTCACCCTAATCCTCAACCTAACCCTAACCATAACCCTCACCCTAACCCTAACCATAATACTAACCCTAACCTTAACCCTCACCCTCACCCTAAACCTCACCCTTACCTTAAAACTTATTCTAATCCGAAACCTCACCAACACCCTAACCCTCACCCTCACCCTCACCCTCACTCTCACCCTAACCTTCACCAACACCCTAACCCACACCCTCATCCGAACCCTAACTCTCACCCTCACCCTCACCCTAAACATCACCCTAACCCTAACCCTCACCCTAACCCTAACCCTAACCCTCACCCTAACCCTAACACTCACCTTAAACCTCACCCTCACCCTAATCCTCAACCTAAACCTAACCCTAACCCTCTCCAAGCTGAAAACCTCACCTTCACCCTGACCCTCACCCTAGCCCTCACCCTCACCCTATACCTCACCCTAAACATAACCATAAACTTAACCCTCACCTTCACGCTCACCCTAATGCTCACCCTCACCCTCAGCCTCACCCTAAACCTACACCTAATCCTAACCCTAACCCTGACCCTCACCCTCACTCTAACCCTAACCCTAACCTGCACCCTAACCCTAACCCTTACCCTAATGCTAACCCTAACCTTCAACCTCACCCTAACTGTAACACTCAACCTAAACCTAACCCTAACCGTGATGCTAACCCTAAACCTCACCCTCACCCTAACAGTGACCCTAACCTTTACCCTAACCCTCACCCTCACCCTAACCCTAACTCTAAACCACACCCTACCACTAACCATAAACCAACGCTAAACCTCAGTCTACCCCTCACCCTCACCCTAACTCTCACCCTCACCCTAACACTAATGCTAACCCTAACCCTCAACCTCACCCTAACCGTCGCCATAAACCTTAACCTCACAAAAACCCTATTCCTCAACCTCAACCTAACCCTCACCCTAAACCTTACAATCACCCTAACCCTCACCCAACCCTAACCCTCATACTAACCCTCACCCTAACCCCCATCCTAACCTTAACCCTAACCCTAAGGCTAACCCTAACCCTCAGTTTCACCCAAACCCTCACCCTAACCCTTATCCTCACATAAACCCTAACCCTAACCCTAACCGTAACCCTCACAAAAAGCCTAACCCTCATCCTAAACCTAACCCTACCTCTCACCCTAACACTCACCTTAACCCTAACCCTAACCTGAACCCGAACCCTAACCCTAACCCTAATCCTCCCCTGAAACCTAACCCTCACGGTCACCCTAAGCCTCACCCTTACACTAACCCTCACCTACACCCTAACCCTACCCATTCCCTGAACCCTAACTCTCACCCTAAACCTCATCCTCAACCTAAACATCACCCTAACCATTACTCTCACACTAACCCTCACCCTCAACCAAACCATAACCCTCACTCTCACCCAAAACCTCTCACACACCCTAACTTTCACCTTCAGCTTAAACATCACCCTAAACCTCACTCTCACACTAACCCTCACTCTAACACTTATAATCACCCGAACCCTCACATTAAACCTAAACCTCACCCTAAATCTAACCCTAAACCTACCACTCACCCTAACCCTAGCGGTGAGGTCTAGGGTGAGCCTCACTCATACCCTCAAACTCAGCCTAACCCTAACCATAAGCCTCACCCTCACCCTCACCCTAAACCTTAATCTCACCCTAACCCAAACCCTAACCCTCACCAAAACCCTAAAACTACCCGTCAGCCTATCCCTAACCCTCACCATCAGCCCAAACCTGATGCTAACACAAATGCTCTCTCAACCTAAGCCTCAGTCTAATACTTATTCCCACAATAACCCTATCCATCACCCTCTCCTTAAACCTCAACCTACCCCTTCCCCTTAACCTAACCCTCACCCTAACCCAAACCCTAACCCTAACCCTAACCTTCACCCTAAGCTTCACTCTAACCCTCACCTTAACCCTGACCCTAACCCTAAACCTAAACCTAACCCTCACCCTCAACATAAATGTCATCCTAACCCTTACCCTCACCCTAACCCTTACCCTAATCCTAACCCTCACCCTAACCCTAACCCGAACCCGAACCCTCACTCTCACCTTCACCCTCACCCTAAACATCACCCTAAACCTAACCCTCACCCTAACCCTAACCCTAACACTCACTCTAACCTTAACCCTCACCTTAAATTTCACCCTCACAATAGCCCTCACCCTAAAACTAACCCTCATATTAACCCTCACCCTCACCCTCACCCTCAGCCTCACCCTCAGCCCCACCATAACCCTAAACCTAATCCTAACATTAACCCTGACCTTCACCCTCACTCTAACCCTAACCCTAACCTGCACCCTAAACCTAACCCTAACCATAAACCTAACACTCATCCTAACCCTCACCCAACCCTAACCCTAACCCTAAACCTCACCCTAACCCCCACCCTAAACTTCACCCTAACCCTAACTCTAACCCTAACCCTGAATCTCATACTTACCCTCACCCTAATCCTTATCCTCACACTAAACCTAACCCTAACCGTGACCCTCACACTAAGCCTAACACTCAACCTAACCCTATGACTCACACTCAACCTAATCATCACCCTAACCATAACCCAAACACTTACATAACAGAAACGCACACCCTGACCCTCACCGTCACCCTAACCCTCAGCCTAACCATTACCCTAACCCTAATAGTAACCCTAAATCTTACCCTCACCCTAAACCTAACCCTAACCCTAACCCTCACCGTCACCCTCCCACTCACGCTCAGCTTCACACTAACCCTCACGCTCACCTTAACCTCACCCTAACCCTCACCGTCACCCTAAACATCACCCTAACCCTAACCCTCACGCTAACCCTAACCCTCACCCTAACTCTAACCCTAAGCTTATCCCTCACCCTAACCCTAACCCTAACCCTAAGCCTAACACTAAACCTTACCCTAAACCTAACCCTTATCCTAACCCTAACCCTAACCCTCACCCTAAAACTTATGCTAACCCTAACCCTCATCCTCACCCTGAAACTAACCCTAACCCTTTTCCACACACTCAACCTAACCCTCACCGTCACCCCTGCCCTCCCCTTGAACCTAACCCTCACCTATACCCTCATTCTCACCCTCACCCTCACCCTAAACATCACCCTAACTCTAACCCTCAAGCCTAACCCTAACCCTAACCCTCACCTTAAGCCTAAACCTCAACTTCAACGTCACCCTCACCCTAACCCTCACCCTAAACCTCACCTTCACCGTAGACCTCACCCTAAACCTAACCCTAACCCTAAACCTCACCCTCAACCTCATTCTCAACCTCAGCCTCACCCTAACCCTAAACCTAATCCTAACCCTCACCATCAGCCTCACTATAACCCTAACCATAAACCTAATGTTAAACCTAAACCTCACCCTCACCATAACCCTAATACTAACCCTCACCCTAACCCTAATGCTATACCTAACCCTAACTATCAACCTAAGACTAATGCTAATCCTA
Organism: Dipodomys merriami; assembly: GCF_024711535.1. Classification (NCBI taxonomy): domain Eukaryota; kingdom Metazoa; phylum Chordata; class Mammalia; order Rodentia; family Heteromyidae; genus Dipodomys; species Dipodomys merriami. The sequence goes on from NW_027203449.1 coordinate 1,157,380, forward strand.
ATACTCAACCTCACCAGAAACCTCACCTTAAAACTTACCCTCAGCCTAACCCTCACCCTAACCTAAAACATAAACCTAACCCTCAGCAAACACTCACCCTAACCCTTACACTAACCCTATCCTTCACCCTCACCCTAACCCTCACCCTAATCCTTATCCTAACAATAAACCTAACCAGAACCCTAAACCTCACAGTAACCCTAACCCTCACCCTTAACCTAACCCTATATCTCACGCTAACCCTAATCCTAATCTCAAACTTAACCCTAACCCTCACCCTAACCCTAAACCTAACCCTCACCCAAACGCTCACACTAACCCTCACACTATTCCTATCCCTAACCGTCACCCTAAACCTCACCCTAACGTTCAACCTCACACTAACCCTAACAATCACACTAAACCTAACCCTCACCCTAACCCTAACCATAATCCTCACCCTAACCCTCATCCTAACCCTAACCCTAACCCTAAACATTACCCTAAACCTAATACTCACCCTCACCCACACCCTCAGCCTAACACTAACCCTAACCCTAATCCTAATCCTAATGCACACCCTCACACTCACCCTAACTTGAACCCTAACCAAAAACCTAACCCTCACCCTAACAATAAACCTATCCCTAACCCACACCCTAACTCTAAACGTCACCCAAACCCTAACCCTAACCCTAACCCTAACCCTCACCCTCACCCTAACCCTCAACCTCACCCTAACTCTCACCTTAACCCTAAAGCTAACCCTAACCCACACTGTAGTCCTCACCCAAAACCTAAACCTCACCCTAACCCTAAACCTAAACCTCACCCTAAACCTCACCCTAACCCGAACCCTCACCCTCACCGTCAACCTCACCGTAACTCTAACCCTAAACCTAACAATAACACTAACCCTAACCCCAACCCTAATCCGCATCCCCACCCTCACTCTCACCCTCAGCCTAACCTAAGCCTAAGGCTAAGGCTAAACCTAACCCTCACCATAATCCTAACCCTAAGCCTAAACCTAAAAATAACCCTAATCCTAAACCTAACACTAAACTTAACCCTAATCCTTAGCCTCACCCTCACCCTTACCCAAACCCTAACCCTCACTCAAACCCTAAGCATAACCCTAACCTTAACCCTCACACTCACCCTCACCATAACCCTAATCCTAAACCTAACCACATCCCTAACCCTAACCCTCACCTAAAACCTCACCCTAACTTTAACCCTAATACTAACTTTCACCCTCACACTAGCCCTCACACTAACCCTAATTCTAACCCTCACCCTCAACCTAACCCTGAACCTCAGCCTCGCCCTAAACCTCACACTAACCCTAAACCTAATACTCAATCTAACCCTCACCCTAACCCTAACCCTAAGCATAAACCTAACCCTAACCCTCACCCTTATCTTAACCCTCACCCTCAGTGTAAAGGTCACCTTTACCCTTACCATCATCCTCACCCTGACCCTCCCCTAACCCTAAAACTCATCCTAACACTCACCCTAATCGTAAACCTAACCATCAACCTAAGCCTAACTTTCACCGTCAATCTCAAGCTCAACCTAACCCTAAGCCTAAGTCTATGCCTTACCCTAACACTTACCCGCACCCGTCCCCTCACCTAACCCTAAACCTAACCATCACCATAAACCGAAACCTCACACCCACCCTCACCCTCAGCCTAAACCTAAGCCTAAGCCTAACCGTAACTCTCACCCTCACTCTCAGCCTAACCCTAATCCTAAACTTAACCCTAACCCTAAACCTCAACCTATCCCTCACCCTAACATTAAACCTAACACCAACCCTAACCCAAACCCTCTACCTAACCCTCCCCATAACCGGAAATCTAACCCTAAACCTAAACCTCACACTAACCCTAACACTTACCTTAAACCTAAACCTCACCCTAACCCTCACCCTCAACCTCACGGTAACTCTAACCCTAACCCTAACAATAACACTAATCCTAAACTTAACCATAACCCTAACCCTAACCCTAACCCTAATCCTAACACGCTCACCCTAAACCTAACTTTCATCCTAGCCCTCACCCTAACCCTAAACCTAACACTCACCCTAACCTTAAACTTAACCCTCACCCTCACCCTCACCCTCAACCTAACCCTAAGCCTAACCCTAACCCTAACCTAACCCTCACACTCACTGTAACCCTTACCCTAATCCTAATCCTAACTCTAAGCCTAACCCTCAACCTCAAACTAACCCTCACCCTAACCCTAAATCTAACAATAACCCTAAACCTAACCCTCACCCTCAGCCTCACTCTAACCCTAACTCTAACCCTAAACCTAACCCTCACCATAACCCTAACCATAACCCTAACCCTAAACCTCAGCTAACCCTAACCCTAAACCTCACCCTCACAATAGCCCTCACCCTAAACCTCATCCTAAACCTAACACTCATCCTAACCCTAACCCTAACACTAACCCTAACCCTAACTCTAACCCTAAACCTTACACTCACCCTAAACCAAACTCTAACCCTAAACCTAATCCTAAACCGAATCCTAACCTCAACCGTAAGCCTCACCCTTACCCTCAACGTAACCCTAACGCTAACACTAAACCTAACACTAACCCTAACCCTAACCCTAACCCTCACCCTAACAATAACACTCACCCTAACACTAACCCTAACCCTCATGTTCGGGCTAAGCCTAAGCCTAAGCCTAAGCCTAAGCCTAACCCTCACCCTCACCCTAACCCTAACCCTAACACTAACCCTAACACTAACCCTAAACCTCACCCTCACCCTAACCTAACTCTAACCCCAAACCTAAACCTAAACCTCATCCTAACCCCAACCCTAACCGTCAACCTTACCCTCACCATAACCCTAACCCTCACAATAACCCTAACTCTAACCCTAACACTAACCCTGAACCTCACCCTAACCATAACCCTCACCTTAAGACTAACCCGCACCCTAACATTAACCCGAACCCTAACACTAACCCTCACACCAACCCTAACCATCACTCTAACCCTAAACCTCACCCTAACAATAACCCTAACCCTCACCCTCACCCTAGCCCTCACCCTAACCCTAACCCTCATCATCGGCCTAACCCTCAATTTTACACTTACCATCACCCCCACCCGAACCCTCACCCTAATCCTAACCCTCACCCTAACCCCCACCCTAACCCTAAATCTACCCCTAAACCTCACCCTCACCCTAACCCTAAATCTAACCCTAACCCTAACCATAAACCTCACCCTAAACCTAACTCTCAACCTAACAATTACCCTCCCCTAACACTAACCCTAACCCTCACACTAACCCTAACTCTCACTCTAATCCTAAACCTCACCCTAACCCTAACCCTAACCCTAACACTCACCCTCACACTATCCATCACGCTAACCCTAATTCAAACCCTCACCCTCAGGCTAACCCTAATCCTCATCCTCACCCTAAACCTCACACTAACCCTAACCCTAATCCTCAATTTAACTCTCACCCTAAACCTAACCCGAACCCTTACCCAAACCCTCACCATAAACCTAACCCTCACCCTTATCTTAATCCTCACCCTCAGCCTAACCCTCACCTTTACACTTAATAGTACCCTCAACCTAACGCTCACCCTAACCCTAATCCTCATCCTAACCCTCACCCTCAGCTTAACCCTAAGCCTAAGTGTAACCCTAACCCTAACCCTCACACTCACCTTAACCCTAATGCAAAACCTAACCCTAAACCTAAACCTCAACCTAATCCTCACCCTAACCCTAACACGAAAACTAACCCTAACCCTAATCCACACCCTAACCCTCCCCCTAAACCTAACTCTAACACTAAACCTCATCCTCAACCTAACCTTAACCCTAAACCTAAAGCTAAAGCTCACCCTAAACCTCAGCCTAAGACTAACCCTCACCCTCACCCTCAACCTATTCGTAACTGTAACCCTAACCCTAACAATAACACTAAACCTAACCCTAAACATAACCCTAACCCTCACCCTAACCCTAATAATAACCCTAACCATAAACCTCACCCAAACCCTCACCCTAACCCTCACCTTCAACCTCACTTTCACCCTCACCCTCACTGTAAGTCTAACCCTAACATTAATAATAACACTAATCCTAACACTAAACTTAACACTAACCCTAATCTTAAAACTCACCCTCACCCTAACCATAATTCTAATTCTCACCCTCACCCTATCACTAACCCTCATGTCACGGTAACCCTAACTCTCATCCTAACCCTCACCCTAAACCTAAAACTCACCCCAACAGTAAACCTAAACGTCACCATCACCCTAGCCCTCACCCTAACTCTAATCTTAACCCTAATCCTCATACGAACCCTCATCCGAACCCTAACCCTAAATCTCACCCTAACCCTCTCTTCAACCCTAACTCTACCCCTAAACCTCACCCTCACCCTAACCCTAACCCTAACCCTAACCCTAAACCTCACTCTAAACCTCACCCTAACCCTAACCCTCACCCTCGCCCTCAAACTACCCTTAACTCTGACTCTAACCCTAAATATAACACTAACCCTAAACCTAACCCTAACCATAACCCTCACCCTCAGCCTCACCCTCACTGCAAACTTAACCCTAACAATAAAACTAACAATAACCCTAAACCAAACAACAACCCTAACCCTAACTCTAACCCTAACCCTAACACTAACCCTAACCCTAAACCTCACCCTAACCCTGCCCCTAAACCTAACTCTAACCCTAAACCTCAACCTCACCCTAATCATATGCCTAACCCTAAAACTCAACCTAACACTAACCCCCAAGCTCACCGTAATCGTAACCCTAAACCTCACCTTAACCCTGTCCCTAAACCTAACGCTAACACTAAACCTCACCCTCACCCTAACCCTAACCCTAACCCTAATCCAAAACCTCAACCTAAACCTCACCCTAACCCTAACCCTAACTCTCACCCTAATCCTAAGCCTAACCCTAACCCTCAACCTAACCCTAACCCTCATGCTCACGGTAACCCTAACCCTAACCCTCACCCTAACCCTAAACTTAACCTGAAACCTAACTCTCACCCTAACCCTACCCCTAAACCTTAGCCTAACCCTAACCCTCACCTTCACCCTGACCCTAATCCAAAGCCTAACCCTAACCCTCAACCTAAACCTAACAATCACTCTCACAGTAACCCTAATCCTCACACGCACCCTAAGCCTTACCCTAATCCTAATCCTAACACTAAGCCTAACCCTCACCCTAACCCTCACTGAAACCCTATATCTAACACTAACACTGAACCTAAAACTCACCCTCAGCCTCACCCAAACCCTAACTCTAAACCTAAACCTCACCATCACCCTATCCCTAACCGTAACCCTAACCCTAAACGTCACCCTAACACTAACCCTAAACCTCACCCTCACCCTAGCTTTCATCCTAACCCTAATTCTAACCCTAAACCTCGTCCTAACCCTCACCATAATCCTCACCCTCAACCTAACCCTCACCTTAAGCCTAACCCTAACATTAATCCTAACCTAAACCCTAACACTAAACCTCACCCTAATACTAACCCTAAACATCACCCTAACCCTAAACCTCACCCTAACACTAACCCTATACCTCATCCTCACCCTAGACCTCACCCTAATCCTAACCCGCATCCTCACCCTAAACCTCACACTAACCCTAACACTAATCCTAAATCTAACCCTAACCCTCACCCTCTCCCTAACCCTAACCCTATCCCTCCCCTAAACCCTAACCCTAACCCTTACGGTAAACCTCACCCTCAGCCTAACCCTCACCTTTACCCTTACCCTCACACCCAACCTAACCCTCACCCTAAGCCTAACCCTCACCCTAACCCTATCTCTACCCCTAAACCTCACCCTTACCCTAATCTTAACTCTAACTTAACACTAACAATAACACTAACCCTAACCCTCACCATCACACTAACCTTAATCCTCACCCCCAACATCAGCCTCAGTCTAACCCTGAGCCTCACCCTAACCCTCATACTCACCCTCACCTAACCCTAATCCTTAACCTAAACCTATCCCTAAACCTCAACCTAACCCTCACCCTCATCTTAACCCTAAGCCTAAACCTAACCCTAAACCTCCCCTTAACCTTAAGTCTAACCCTAAACCTCACCCTCACCCTAACCCTAACCCTAACTCTAACCCTAAACCTCACCCTAAAACTCACCATAACCTTAACACTCATCCTCATCCTCAACCTAAACTTAAATCTAACCCTAACCCAAACAATAACACTAACACTAACTATAACCATAACCATAACCATAACCCTCACCCGCAGCCTCACCCTCACCGCAAACTTCACCCTAACCATAACACTAACAATAACCCAAACCCTAACCCTAACCGTAACCCTCACCCTAACCTTAACACTAACCCTAACCCTAAACCTCACCCTAACCCTGCCCCTAAACCTAACTCTAACCCAAAACCTCACCCTAAACCTCACCCTAACACTAACCCTAACCGTAACCCTAATCCTAAACCTAACCCTAACCCTCAACCTAACCCTAACCCTCACGCTCACCATAACCCTAACCGTAACCCTCACCCTCACCCTAAACTTAACCAGAACCCTAAATCTCACCCTAACACTACCCCTAAACTTTACCCTAACCCTAAACCTCACCCTCACCCTCACCCAAACCCTTACCCTAATCGTAATCCTAACATTAAGCCTAAACCTCACTCTCACCCTAAACCTCACCATATCCCTAACTCTAACACTAACCCTAACCCTAACCCTCATCCTCAGCCTCAACCTAACCCTAACTCTAACCCTAAACCTCACCCTCACCCTATCCCTAACACTAAACCTAAACCTAAACCTCACCCTAACCCTAAACCTAAATCTCACCGTCACCCTAGCCTTCACCCTAAACCTAATCCGAACCCTAACCCTAATCCTAAGCCTAACCCTAAACCTCAAACTAACCCTAACCCTCATCCTCACTGTAACCCTTACCCTAATCCTCACTCTAACCCTAAACTTAACCCGAACCCTAACTCTCATCCTAACCCTAAACCTAACCCTCAGCCTAACAATAACCCTCACCCTCACACTCACACTCAGCCTAACCCTAAGCCTAACCATAACGCTAACCCTAAACCTCACACTCACCCTAATCCTAACCCTATTCCTAATCCTAACCCAAACCCTAAACCTCACCCTCACCCTAACCCTCACCTTAAGCCTAACCCTAACATTAATCCTAACCCTAAACCTAACACTAAACCTCACCCTAACACTAAACTAACCATCACCCTAACGCTAAGCCTCACCCTAACACTAACCGTAACCCTCATCCTCACCCTAGACCTCACCATAATCCTAACCCTCATCCTCACCCTAAACCTCACACTAACCCTAACACTAATCCTCAATCTAACCCTCACCCTCACCCTAACCCAAACCCTATCCCTCTCCCTAACCCTAACACTAACCCTTAGTGTAAACCTCACCCTCAGCCTAAACCTCACCTTTACCCTTTCTGTCACACCCACCCTAACCCTTACCATCACCATAACCTTAATCCGTACACCCACCATCACCCTCAGCCTAACCCTAAGCCTAAGCCTAAACCTCACCCTAACCCTTACACTCCCCCTAACCCTAACCCTAATCCTAAAACTAACCCTATCCCTAAACCTCAACCTAAGCCTCACCCTCATCCTAAACCTAACCCTAAATCGCACCCTAACCCTCTCTTCAACCCTAACTCTAACCGTAAACCTCACACTCACCCAAGCCTAAACCCTAACCCTAACCCTAAACCTCACCCTAAAAATCACCCTAACCCTAACACTCATACTCACCCTCAACCTAACCTTAATTCTAACCCTAACCCTAAAAATAACATTAACACTAACCCTAACCCTAACCATAACCAAAACCCGCACCCTAACCCTAAACCTCACCCTCACCCTCAACCTCAGAATAACCCTAAACCTAACCCTAACAATAATCCTAACCCTAATCCTCACCCTAAACATAACCCTCAACCTAACACAAACCATCACCCTAACCCAAACCCTCACCCTAACACTAACCCTAATCCTAACACTAACCCTCACAGTAACCCTAACCCTAAGCCTAACCCTAAACCTCAACCTAACCCTCAACCTCACCATAAACCTAACACTAACCCTAACCCTCACCCTCACCCTAACCCTCCCCCTAACCCTATAACTAACCCTAAACCTCACCCTCACAATAACCCTAACAATAACCCTAAACCTAAACCTCACACTAACCCTAACACTAACCCTGACCCCCACCCTCACACTAAGAGTAACTCTAACCCTAACCCTAACAATAACACTAACACTAACACTTACCATCCCGCGAACCCTAATCCTCACCCCCACCCTCACCCTCAGCCTAACCCTCAGCCTAAGCCTAACCCTCACCCTAACCCTCACACTCAACCTCACCTGAACCCTAATCCTAAACCTAACCCTATCCCTAAACCTCAAGCGAAATCTCATCCTCAACCTAACCCTAAACTTGAACCTCACCCTAACCCTCCCCCTAACCCTAACTCTACCCCTAAACCTCACCCTCACCCTAACCGTAACCCTAACCCTAACCCTAAACCTCAATCTAAACCTCACCCTAAATCTAACCCTCACCTTAACCCTCAACCTACCCTTAACTCTAACCCTAACCCTAACAATAACACTAACCCTAGCCCTAACCCTAACCATAAACCTCACCCTCAGCCTCACCCTCACTGCAAAGTTAACCCTAACCATACCACTAAGAATAACAATAACCCAAACAATAACCCTAACCCTAACCCTCACCCTAACTCTAACACTAACCCTAATCCTAAACCTCACAATAACCCTGCCCCTAAACCTAACTCTATCCCTAAACCTCACCCTCACCCTAACCCTAACCCTAACCCTAATCCAAAAACTCACCTTAAACCTCACCCTAACCCTGACCCTAACCCTCACAATAATCCTAAGCCTAACCCTAACCTCAATCTGACCTAACCCTCATGCTCACCCTAATCCTAAACCTAATCCTCACCCTAACCCTAAACTTAACCCGAAACCTAACTCTCACCCTAACCCTACCCCTATCCCTTACCATAACCCTAACCCTCACCCTCACCGTCACCCTAATCCTAAGCCTAACCCTAACCCTCAACCTAAACCTAACAATCATGCTCACTGTAACCCTAACCCTCACACTCACCCTAAACCTTACCCTAAACCTAATCCTAACACTAAGCCTAACCTTCACCCTCACCGTAATCCTCACTGTGACCCTATTTCTAACACTAACACTAAACCTAACACTCACTCTCAGCCTCACCCTAACCCTAACAATAACCCTTAACCTCACCGTCACCCTATCAATAACCCTAACCCTAACCCTAAACGTCACCCTAACCCTAAACGTAAACCTCAACCTCACCCTAGCTCTCACCCTAACCCTAATTCTAACCTTAACCCTCATCCTAACCCTCACCCTAAACCTCACCCTCACCCTAACCCTCACCTTAAGCCTAACCCTAACATTAATCCTAACCGTAACCCTAACACTAAACCTCACCATAACACTAACTCTAACCATCACCCTAACCCTAAACCTCACCCTAACACTAACCCTAAACCTCATCCTCACCCTAGACCTCACCATAATCCTAACCATCATCCTCACCCTAAACCTCACGATAACCCTCACACTAATCCTCAATCTAACCATCACCCTCACCCTAAACCTAACCCTATCCCTCACTCTAACCCTAACACTAACCCTTACCGTAACCATCATCCTCAGCCTAACCCTCACCTTTACCCTTATCCTCATAACCACCCTAAACCTCACCCTAAGCCTATCACTCACCCTAACCCTATATCTACAACTAAACCTCACACTCACCCTATTCCCAACTCTAACCCTAACCCTAAAATTAACATTAGTCCTAACCCTTACCATCAACCTAACCTTAATCCTCACACCCAACATCACCCTCAGCCTAACCCTAAGCCTCACCCTAACCCTCATACTCACCCTCACTCTAACCCTAATCCTAAACCTAACCCTATGCCTAAACCTCAACCTAACCCTTACCCTCATCCTAACCCAAACCCTAAACCTAACCCTAACCTTCCCCTCAACCTTAACTCTAACCCTAAACCTCACCCTCACCCTAACCCTAACCCTAACCCTAACCCTAAACCTCACCCTACAACTCACTCTAACCCTAACACTCACCCTCACCCTCACCCTCAATCTAACTTTAACTCTAAACCTAACCCTAACAATAACATTAACCCTAACCCTAACCATAACCATAACCATGACCATAACCCTCACCCTCAGCCTCACCCTAACCGCAAACTTCACCCTGACCATAACACTAACAATAACCCTAACCCTAACCCTAACCCTAACATTCACCCTAACCTTAACACTAACCCTAACCCTAAACCTCACCCTAACCCTGCCCCTAAACCTAACTCTAACCCAAAACCTCACCCTAAACCTCACCCTAACCCTAAACCTAACCCTCAACCTAATCCTAAACCAAACCCTAACCCTCAACCTAACCCTAACCCTCACGGTCACCATAACCCTAACCCTAAACATCACCCTAACCCTAAGTTTAACCCGAACCCTAAATCTCAAACTAACCCTATCCCTAAACCTTACCCTATCCCTAAACCTCATCCTCACCCTCACCCAAACCCTCATGCTAACCCTTACCCTAATCCTAAAACTAACACTAAGCCTAACCCTCACTCTCACCCTAACCCTCACCGTAAACTTAACTCTAACACTAACCCTAACCCTAACCCTCACCCTTAGCCTCAACCTAACCCTAACTCTAACCCTAAACCTCACCCTCAACCTATCCGTAACCCTAAACCTAAACCTAAACCTCACCTTAACCCTAACCCTAAACCTCACCCTCACCCTAGCCCTCACCCTAAACCTAATCCAAACCCTAATCCTCATCCTAACCTTCACCCTAACCCTAACCCTAACCCTCAACCTAAAACTAACCCTCACCCTTACTGTAACACTTACCCTAATCCTCACTCTAACCCTAAACTTAAACCAAAACCTAACTCTCACCCTAACAATAACATTAACCCTCATTCTAACAATAACCCTCACCCTCACCCTCAGCCTAACCCTAAGCCTAACACTAACGCTAACCCTAAATAACACACTCACCCTAACCCTAACCCTATTCCTAATCCAAAACCTAACCGTAAAACTCACCCTCACCCTAACCCTCACCTTAAGCCTAACCCTCACATTAATCCTAACCCTAAACCTAACACTTAACCTCACCCTATCACTAACCCTAACCATCACCCTAACCCTAAACCTCACTCTAACACTAACCCTAAACCTCATCCTCACCCTAGACATCACCCTAACCCTAACCCGCATCCTCACCCTATACCTCACACTAACCCTAACACTAATCCTCAATCTAACCCTAACCCTCACCTTCACCCTAACCCTAACCCTATCCCTCACCCTAACGGTAACCCTAACCCTTACGGTAAACCTCACCCACAGCCTAAACCTCACCTTTACCCTTACCGTCACCCCCACTCTAACACTCACCCTAAGCCTAACACTCACCCTAACCCTATCTCTACCCCTAAAACTCACCCTCACCCTAATCCTAACTCTAAACCTAACCCTAACAACAACACTAACCCTAACCCTTACCATCACCCTAACTTTAATCCTCTCCCCCACCATCACCCTCAGACAAACCCTAAGCCTAAGCCTAACACTCACCCTAACCCTCACACTCACCCTCACCCTAACCCTAATCCTAAACATAACCCTATCCCTAAACCTCAACCTAACCCTCACCCTCATCCTAACCCTAACCCTAAACCTCACCCTAACCCTCCCCTCAAAACTAACTCTAACCCTAAACCTCACCCTCACCCTAAACCTAACCCAAACCCTAATCCTAAACCTCACCCTAAAACACACCCTAATCCTAACACTCACCCTAACCCTCAACCTAACCTTAACTCTAACCATAACCCTAACAATAACACTAACACTAACCCTAACCATAACCATAACCATGACCCTCACCCACAGCCTCACCCTCACCGCAAACTTCACCCTAAACATAACACTAACAATAACACTAACCCTAACCCTAAACCTCACCCTAACCTTAACACTAACCCTAACCCTAACCCTCACCCTAACCCTGCCCCAAACCTAACTCTAACCCAAAACCTCACCCTAAAACTCACCCTAACCCGAACCCTACCCCTCACCCTAATCCTAAGCCTAACCCTAACCCTCAACCTAACAGTAACCGTCACGCTCACCGTAACCCTAACCCTAACTCTCACCCTAACCCTAAACTTAACCCGAACACTAAATCTCAAACTAACCCTACCACTAAGCTTTACCCTATCCCTAACCCTCACCCTCACCCTCACCCTCACCCTAACCCTTACCCTAATCCTAATCCTAACACTAAGCCTAACCCTCACTCTCACCCTAACCCTCATCATAAACCTAACTCTAACACTAACCCTAACCCTAACCCTCACCCTCAGCCTAAACCTAACCCTAACTCTAACACTAAACCTCACCCTCACCCTAACCCTAACACTAACCCTAACCCTAAACCTCACCCTAACCCTAAACCTCACCCTCACCCTAACCCTAATCCTAACCCTAACCCTCATCCTAACCCTCACCCTAACACTAAACCTAACCCTCACTGTCACACTCACCCTAACACTAATCCGAACCCTAACCCTCAACCTAACCCTAACCCTCACCCTCACTGTAACCCTTACCCTAAACCTCAACTTAACCCTAAACTTAACCCAAACCCTAACTCTCACCCTAACCCTAAACCTAACCCTCACCCTAACAATAACCTCAACTTCACCCTCAGCCTAACCCTAATCCTAACCCTAACCCTCCTCCTAACCCTCAACCTAACCTAACCCTAACCATCACCCTAACCCTAATCCTCACCCCCAACCTCACTCTCAGCCTAACCCTAAGCCTAAGCCTAACCCTAACCCTAACACTCACCCTTACCATAAACCTCAACCTAACCCTCAACCTTACCCTAACCCTAACACTAACCCTAACCCTAACGCTCAAAGTAACCCTCCCCCTAACCCTATATCTAAAACTAAACCTCTCCCTCACCCTTATCCTAATCCTAACCCTAAACCTAAACCTGACCCTAACCCAAACACTAATCCTCACCCTCACCCTCAACCTCACCCTCACCATAACTTTAAACCTAACCCTAACAATAACACTAATCCTAAACCTAAACCTAACCTTAACCGAAATCCTAAACATAATCCTAACACTCACCCAACCCTAACACTAATCCTAACCCTAACCCTCAAGCTAACTCTAACCCTCACCATAACCCTAACCCTCATCCTAAACCTTACCCGAATCCTAATCCTAACCCTAAACCTTACCCTAACACTAACCCTAAACCTCACTCTCACCCTAGTCTTCACCCTAACCCTAAACCTAACCCTCATCCTCACCCTAACCTTAAAATTAACCAAAACCTAACACTCACCCTAAAACTAACCGTAAACCTCACCCTAAACCTAGCACTAACCTTAAACCTTACCCTAACACTATCCCTAATACTAACCCTAACCCTAACCTAACTGTAACGCTCAACCTAACCCTAACCCTCACGCTCACCGTAACCCTAACCCTAACCCTCACCCTAACCCTTAACTTAACCTGAATCCTAACACTCAAGCTAACCCTAAACCTAACCCTCAACCTAAAGCTAACCCTCACCCTCACCCTCTCCCTCAGCCTAACCCTAAGCCTAAGCCTAACCCTAACCCTAAACCTAACACTCACTCTAACCATTACCCTAATCGTAATCCTAACCTTAAGCCTAACCCACACAATCACCATAACCCTCATCCTAACCCTCACCCTAACACTAACCCTAACCCACACCCTCAACCTCACCCTAACGCTGATAACTAACCCTAACCCTCAATCTAACCCTAACCCTCACCCTCACCATAGCCCTTTATCTAACCCTTACCCTAAACATAAACTTAACCTGAATCCCAACTCTCACCCTAACCCTAACCCTCACCCTAAACCTAACTCTAAACCTTAACCTCATCATAGCCCTCACCCTAACCATAATCCTAATCCTAACCATTATTCTAACCCTCCCCCTAACCCTTACCCTAACCCTCACCCTAACCCTAAACCTCACCCTCAACCTCACCCTCACCCTAACCCTAACCCTAAGCATAAACCTAAGCCTAACCCTAACACACACACTCACTCTCACCCTAACCCTAATCCTAAACCTTACCCTCACCCTCACCCTCACTCTCAGTGTAAACCTAAGTCTAATCCTACACTAAACCTACCCCTCACACTCACCCTAAACCTTACCCTAATCCTAATCCTAACCCTAACCCTCACCCTCACCTGCAGCCTCACCTTAAGCCTAACTCTAACCCTAAAACTCACCCTTACCCTAACCCTAACCCTAAACCTAAACCTCACCCTCACGCTAGCCCTCACCCTAACCCTAATCCTAACCCTAACCCTCATCCTAACCCTCACCATAATCCTAAACCTCAACCTCACCCTAACACTAACCCTCACTCTCACCCTAAACCTAACCCTAATCCTAATCCTAACCTTAACCCTAACCCTCACCTTCACCCTAACCCTCACCCTCACCCTAACCCTAACCCTAACCCTAAACCTCCTACTAACTTTCTCCCCAACCTTAACCATAACACTAACCCTAACCTAACCCACAACCAAACCATCACCCTAACCCTAACTCTAACCCTAAACCTCACCCTTACCCAAAACCTAACTCTAACGCTAACGCAAACCCTAACTTCACCCAAACCCTAACCCTAGCCCTCACCCTCAGACTCACCGTAACCTTAATCCCAAACCTAAACCTAACACTAACCCTAACCCTAATCCTAACCCTCAACCTAACCATAACCCTCACTCTAACCCAAACTCTGACCCTAACACTTACCCTCACCCTCACAGTAACCCTAACACTAACCTCACACTAACCCTCATCCTAACAATTACCCTCACCATAACACTAACCCTAACCCTAACACTAACCTTCACACTAACCCTAACCATCACCCTCACCCTAAACCTCACCCTATAACTAACCCTAAACCTCACCCTCACCTTAGCCCTCAGCCGAACCCTAACCCTCATCCTCACCCTAAAACTCACACTAACCCTAAAACTTTTCCTCAATCTAAACCTCACCTTCACTCTAACCCTAACTCTAATGCTCACCCTAACCATAACTCTCACCCTTACAATAACCCTCACCCTCAGTCTAACCATCATCTTTATGATTACCGTAACCCCCACCCTAAACCTCACCCTAACCCTAACCCTCACCCTAACCCTAACTCTACCCCTAAACCTCACCCTCAACCTCACCCTAACTCTAAACCTACCCTAACACTAAATATCACCCTAAACCTAACCCTAACCCTTATCCTCAACCAAACGTTCAGCCTAAACCTAAGTCTAACCTTAACTCTAACCCTATACCTCACCCTCACCCAAAACCTAACTCTAATCCTAACGCAAACCCTAACTTCACCCTAAACCTAAACCTCACCCTAACACCCTGAACCTCAACCTAAGCCTAGCACTAACCCTAACCCCAACACTCATCCTCACGGTAAACCTCAAACTAACCCTAACAATAATCCTCAATCTAACCCTCACCCTCACCCTAACACTAACACTAACCCTCACCCAAACCCTAAACCTCACCCTTACCCTCAGCATAAACTTCACCTTACCCTTACTGTCATCACCACCCTAACGCTAACTCTAAGCCTAATCCTCACCCTAACACTAACTCTACCCCTAAACCTCACCCTCACCCTAATCCTAACTGTAACCCTAACCCTAACACTAAACTTCACACTAACCCTAACCCTAACACTCACCCTCAACCTCACGCTCAGCTTAAACCTAATCCTAAGCCAAACCCTTGCCCTAACCCTCACCCTCACTCTAGCCCTCACCCTAACACAAATACTAACTCTAAACCTAATCCTCACCCTCCCCCTCAGCCTAAACCTTACCCTAACCCTAACCCTCACCCTAACCTAAACCTAATCTTATCCCTAAACCTCAACCTAACCCTAACCCTCAACCTCACCGTAACCTTTACCCTAACCCACACTCTAACCCTAAACTTAACCTGAATCCTACTCTCACCCTAACCCTAACCCTAACTCTCACACTAACCCTAACATTAAACCTCACCCTCACCCTAAAACTCACCCTCACCCTAACCCTATCCCTAACCCTAAAACGCACCCTAAACCTATCCTTTACCCTCACCCTCAACCTCACCATAACTCTAGCCCTAACCCAAACAATAACACTAACCCTAACCCTAACCCTCACCCTTACCCTCAGCCTCACCCTCACTGCAAACTTAACCCTAAACATAGCACTAACAATAAACCTAAACCTAAGCCTAAGCCTAACTCTAACTCTAATTCTCACCCCCACAGACACCCTCAGCCTAAACCTAAGGCTAACCCTAACCCTTACCCTAACCCTCACCATAACCCTAAACCTAACACTAACCCTAACCCTAAACCTAAACCTAAAACTAACACTAAACCTAACCCTAATCCTCAGCCTCACCTGCACCCTAACCCAAACTCTAACCCTAACCCTCACCCTAACTCTAAGCCTAATCCTAACCCTAACCCTAAGCCTCACACTCACCCTCACCCTAACCCTAATCCTAAACCTAAACCTTTCCCTAACCTTAACCCTCACCCTAACCCTCACCCTAGCCCTCACCCTAACCCTAACCCTAACGCTAAACCTCATCCTAAACCTGACACTAACCATAATCCTAACTCACACCCTAACCCGCACACTAACCCTCACCCTCATGCTCGGCCTAAGCCTAAGCCTAAGCCTAAGCCTAAGCCTAACCCTCACCCTAACCCTAACAGATACCCTAACTCTAACCTTAAATCTCACCCTCACCCTAACCCTAACTCTAAACCTAACCCTAACCCTAACAATAACCCTAACCCTCACCCTAACCATAATCCTCACCCTAACATTAAACATCACACTACCATTTAACCTCACCCTACCAGTAACCCTAACCCTAACACTAACCCTCACACTAACCCTAACCCTAAACTCACCCGAACCCTAACCCTAACCCTAAACATCAACCTAACCCTAACCCTCACGCTCAATGTAACCCTAACCCTAACCCTGACCTTCACCCTAACCATAAACCTCACCCTAACCCTAACCCTCACCCTAACACTTACCCTCACCCTAACACTACCTCTAATACTAATCCTAACCCTAACCCTAACATTAACCCTCACAGTAACAGTAACCCAAACCATAATCCTAACAATAACCCTAACCATAACCATAACCCTCACCCTAACCATTACCCTCACCCTAAAACTAACCCTCACCCTAACAGTTACCCTCACCTTAACACTAACTGCAAACGGAACACTAAGCCTCACACTAACCCTAACCATCACCCTAACCCTAAACCTCACCCTAACACTAACCCTAAACCTCAACCTAACCCTAGCCCTATCCCTAACCCTAACACTGATCCTCACAGTAAACCTCACACTAACTCTAACACTAATCCTCAATCTAACCCTCTCCCTCACCCTAACCCTAACCCTAACACTCACCCTAACCCTAAACCTCACCCTTACCGTAAACCTCACCCTCAGCCTAACCTTCACCTTACCCTTACTGTCAACCCCACCCTATCCCTCAACCTAAGCCTAACCCTCACCCTAACACTAACTCTACCCCTAAACCTCACCCTCACCTTAATCCTAACTGTAACCCTAAAACTAACACTAAACCTCACACTAACCCTAACCCTAACCCTCAAGCTCAACCTCACCCTCACCATAACTCTAACCCTAACCCTAACAATAACACTAATCCTAACCCTAAACCTAACCCTAACCCTAACGATAATGCTAAAACTCACCCTCACCCTAACCCTAATCCTAACCCTAACCCTCACCCTAACTCTAACCCTCACCGTAAATCTAAGCCTCATTCTAACCCTCACCCTAAACCTAACCCTAACCTTAAACCTTCCCCTAACACTAACCCTAAACCTCACCCTCACCCTAACCCTCAACTTAACCCTAATCCTAACCCTAATCCTCATCCTAACCCTAACCCTAACCCAAATCCTAACCCTCACCCTAAGCCTAACCCTAACCCTCAAACTAACCCTAAACATCACCCTCACCTTAACCGTAACCCTAACCCTCACCCTAATCCTAAACTTAACCTGAACCCTAACTCTCAAGCTAACCCTAACCCTAACCGTCAATCGAAAGCTAAACCTCACCCTCTCCCTCAGCCTAACCCTAAGTCTAAACCTAACCTTAAACCTCACACTCACATCTAAACATTACCCTAATCCTAAACCTAACCCTAAGCCTATCCCTCACCCTCACCTTAACCCTCAACCTAACCCTAACTCTAACACTAATCCTAACCCTAACCTTCAACCTCAGCCTCACCGTTAACCTAACTCTAAACCTAAACCGCACCCTCACCCTAACCCTAACCCTAAAGCTCACCCTAAACCTAACTCTAAACCTCACCCTCAAGCTAGCCCTCACCCTAAGCCTAATCCTAACCCTCATCCTAACCCTTACCCTAACACTAACTCTACCCCTAAACCTCACCCTAATCCTAACTCTAACCCTAACCCTAACAGTAAAACTCACCCTAACCCTAACCCTAACTCTCACCCTAATCCTAAACCTCACCCTTACCGTAAACTTCAACCTCAGCCTAACCTTCACCTTACCCTTACTGTCAACCCCACCCTATCCCTCAACCTAAGCCTAACCCTCACCCTAACACTAACTCTATCCCTAAACATCACCCTCACCCTAATCCTAACTGTAACCCTAAAACTAACACTAAATCTCACACTAACCCTAACCCTAACCCTCACCCTCAACCTCACCCTCACCATAACTCTAACCCTAACCCTAACAATAACACTAATCCTAAACCTAAACCTAACCCTAACGATAATGCTAAAACTCACCCTCACCCTAACCCTAATCCTAACCCTAACCCTCACCCTAACTCTAACCCTCACCGTAAATCTAAGCCTCATTCTAACCCTCACCCTAAACCTAACCCTAACCTTAAACCTTCCCCTAACACTAACCCTAAACCTCACCCTCACCCTAACCCTCAACTTAACCCTAATCCTAACCCTAATCCTCATCCTAACCCTAACCCTAACCCAAATCCTAACCCTCACCCTAAGCCTAACCCTAACCCTCAAACTAACCCTAATCATCACCCTCACCGTAACCGTAACCCTTACCCTCACCCTAACCCTAAACTTAACCTGAACCCTAACTCTCAAGCTAACCCTAACCCTAACCGTCAATCGAAAGCTAAACCTCACCCTCTCCCTCAGCCTAACCCTAAGTCTAAGCCTAACCCTAACCCTAAACCTCACACTCACACCTAAACATTACCCTAATCCTAAACCTAACCCTAAGCCTATCCCTCAACCTCACCTTAACCCTCACCCTAACCCTAACTCTAACACTAATCCTAACCCTAACCCTCAACCTCAGCTTCACCGTTGACCTAACTCTAAACCTAAACCGCACCCTCACGCTAACCCTAACCCTAAAGCTCACCCTAAACCTAACTCTAAACCTAACCCTCAAGCTAGCCCTCACCCTAAGCCTAATCCTAACCCTCATCCTAACCCTTACCCTAACACTAACTCTACCCCTAAACCTCACCCTAATCCTAACTCTAACCTTAACCCTAACACTAAAACTCACCCTAACCCTAACCCTAATTCTCACCCTAACCCTAAACCTCACCCTTACCGTAAACCTCACCCTCGGCCTAACCTTAACCTTACCCTTACTGTCAACCCCACACTATCCCTCACCCTAAGCCTAACCCTCACCCTAACACTAACTCTAACCCTAAACCTCACCCTCACCCTAATCCTAACTGTAACCCCAAAACTAACACTAAACCTCACACTAACCCTAACCCTAACCCTCACTCTCAACCTCACCCTCACCATAACTCTAACCCTAACCCTAACAATAACACTAATACTAACGCTAACCCTAACCCTAACCCTAACGATAATGCTAAAACTCACCCTCAACCTAACCCTAATCCTCATCCTAACGCTAACCCTAACCCTAATCCTAACCCTCACCCTAAGCCTAACCCTAACCCTCAAACTAACCCTAAACATCACCCTCACCATAACCGTAACCCTAACCCTCACCCTAACCCTAAACTTAACCTGAACCCTAACTCTCAAGCTAACCCTAACCCTAACCGTCAATCTAAAGCTAAACCTCACCCTCTCCCTCAGCCTAACCCTAAGGCTAAGCCTAACCCTAACCCTAAACCTCACACTCACTCTAAACATTACCCTAATCCTAAACCTAACCCTAAGCCTAACCCTCACCCTCACCTTAACCCTCACCCTAACCCTAACTCTAACACTAATCCTAACCCTAACCCTCAACCTCAGCCACCCCGTTTACCTAACTCTAAACCTAAACCGCACCCTCACCCTAACCCTAAACCTAAACCTCACCCTAACCCTAACTATAAACCTCACCCTCAAGCTAGCCCTCACCCTAAGCCTAATCCTAACCCTCATCCTAACCCTTACCCTAACACTAACTCTACCCCTAAACCTCACCCTAATCCTAACTCTAACCTTAACCCTAACACTAAAACTCACACTAACCCTAACCCTAACACTCAGCCTAAACCTCACGCTCAGCATAACCCTAAGCCTAAGCCAAAGCCTTACCCTAACCCTCACCCTCACCCTAGCCCTCACCCTAACAAAAATCCTAAACCTAACCCTAACCCAAAGCCTCACCCTCACCGTAAATCTTACCCTAACCCTAACCCTCACCCTCACCCTAATCCTAATCTTAACCCTAAACCTCAACCTAAACCTAACCCTCAACCTCACTGTAACCCTTAACCTAACATTCAGTCTAACCCTAAACTTAACCCGAATCCTACTCTCAGCCTAACCCTAACCCTAAATCTAACCCTAACCCTAACATTAAACCTCACCCTCACCCTAAAACTCACCCTCACCCTAACACTAACCCTAACCCTAACCCTAAAACTCACCCTAACCCTAACCTTCACCATCACCCTCAACCTCACCATAACTCTAGCCCTAACCCTAACAATAACACTAACCCTAACCCTAACTCTAACCCTCAAACTTACCCTCAGCCTCACCCTCACTGGATACTTAACCCTAACCATTACACTAACAATAAACCTAACCCTAAGCCTAACCCTAAACCTAACTCTAATTCTCACACCCACAGACACCCTCAGCCTAACCCTAAGCCTAAGCCTAACCCTAACCCTAACCTTCACCGTAATCCTACACCTAACAATAAACCTAACCCTAAGCCTAACCCTAAATCTAACCCTAAACCTAACCCTAATCCTCAGCTTCACCTGCACCCTAAACCAAACTATAACCCTAACCCTCATCCTAACTCTAAGCCTAATCCTAAACCTAACCCTAAGCCTCACACTCACCCTCAACCTAACCCTAATCCTAAACCTCATCCTAAACTTGACACTAACCATAACCCTAACTCTAACCCTAACCCGAACCCTAACACTAACCCTCATGCTCGGCCGAAGCCTAAGCCTAAGCCTAAGCCTAACCCTAACCCTCACCCTAACCTAAAACTAACACTAATTCTAACCCTAAATATCACCCTCACCCTAACCCTAACTCTAACCCTAACCCTAACCCTAACAATAACCCTAACACTCACACTAACCATAATCCTCACCCTAATCCTAAACCACACACTAACACTTACCCTCACCTACCACTAACCCTTACCCTAACACTAACCCTCACAATAACCCTAAACCTAAACTCACCCTAAACCTAACCCTAACCCTCAACCTAACCCTAACCCTCAACCTCACCCTAACCCTCACCCTAAAACTTACCCTCACCCTAACACTAACCCTAATACTAATCCTAAACCTATCGCTAACACTCATCCTCACAGTAACAGTAATCCTAACAATAATCCTAACAAAAACCCTAACCTTAACCCTAACACTCACCCTAACCATTAACGTCACTCTAAACCAAACCCTCACCCTAACAGTTACCCTCACCTTAACACTAACCTTAACACGAACACTAAGCCTCACAATAACGCTAACCATCACCCTAACCCTAAAACTCATCCTAACACTAACCCTAAACCTCAAATAAACCCTAGCCCTAACCCTAACCCTAACACTCATCCTCACGGTAAACCTCACACAAACCCTAACACTAATCCTCATTCTAAACCACACCCTCACCCTCACCCTAACCCTAACCCTCACCCTAAACCTAAGCCTCACCCTTACTGTAACCCTCGCCTCAGCCTAACCCTCACCTTACCCTTACTGTCACCCGCACCCTAACCCTCACCCTAACCCTAACCTTCACCCTAACACTAACTCTACCGCTAAACCTCACCCTCACCCTAATCCTAACTGGCACCCTAAAACTAACACTAAACCTCACACTAACCTTAACGCTAACCCTCACCCTCAACTTCATGCTCAGCTTAACCCTAAGACAAACCCTTACCCTAAAAATCACCCTCACCCTAACACAAATCCAAACCTAACCCTCAACCTAACCCTAACCCTCACCCTCAACGTAACCTTGACCCTAACCCTAACCCTCACCCTAACCTTAATCTTAACCCTAAACCTCAACCTAACCCTAACCCTCAACCTCATCGTAACCCTTACCCTAACCCTCACCTTAACCCTAAACTTAACCCGAATCCTACTCTCACACTAACCTTAACACTAACTCTCACACTAACCCTAACATTAAACCTCAACCTCACCCTAGCCCTCACCCTAACCCTAATCCTAACCCTTACCCTCATCCTAACCCTCCCCCTAACCCTTAACCTAACCCTTAAACTAACCCTAAACATCACCCTCAACCGCAGCATCAGCCTAACCCTGAACCTAACCCTAAACCTAACACTAACACACACACTCACCCTCACCTGAAACCTAATCCTAAGCCGAAACCTCACACTCACCCTCAGTGTAACCCTAAGCCAAACCCGAACCCTAACCCTAAGCCTCACAATCACCCAAAACCTCACCTTAATCCTAATCCTAACCCTAACCCTAACCCTCACACTCAGGCTAACCTTAACCCTAACTCTAACCCTAAACCTCACCCTCACCCTAACCCTAAACCAAAACATCACCCTAACCCTAACCCTAAACCTGACCCTCACCCTAGCCCTCACCCTAACCCTAATACTAACCCTAACCCTCATCTATCCCTCCCCATAACCATAAACATAACGCTCACCCTAACCCTAACCCTCACCCTCACCCTAGCCCTCAGCCTAACGCTAAGCCGAACCCTAACCCTAACCCTACCCCTAACCCTCACATTCACCCTAACCCTACCCCTAAACCAAATCCTAAACCTAACCCTAACCCTCACCCTCAGCCTCACCCTCACCCTAACCCTAACCCTAAACTTAATACTAACCCTAACCCTAACCCTCACCATCAGCCTCACCCTAAACCTAACTCTAACTCTAAACCTCACCCTCACCCTAAACCTAAACCTAACCCTAAACTTCAAGCTAACGCTAACTCTAAAGCTCACGCTCACCCTAGCCCTTACACTAACCCTAATACTAACCGTAACCCTCATCCCCTAACACTAACCGTCACCCTCATCTTCACCGTAACCATAACCCTAACAACAACGCTAACAATAACACTAACCCTAACCCTAACCCTCACCCTAAACCTAAAACTCACCCTAACACTAACCCTAAACATAACCATCAACTTAGCCCTCACCCTAACCCTAACCTTCATTCTTACCCTAAACCTCACACTAACCCTAACAATTATCCTCAATCGAACCCTCAACCTTACTCTAACCCTGCCCTAACCCTCACGCTAACCCTAACCCTCACCCTTACCATAACCCTCACCGTCAGTGTAAGCTTCACCTTTACACTTACCGTAACCCCCACCCTAACCCTGACCCTAACCCTAACCCTAATCTACCCCTAAACCTCACCCTCACTCTAACCCTAACTCTAACCCTAACCCTAACACTAACCTCACCCTAAGCATAACCCTAAACCTTATCCTCAACCAAACGCTCAGACTAACCCTAAGCCTAAGCCTAACACTTAAACCGCACCCTCACCCTAAACCTCACCCTAAACCTAAACCTAACCCTCATCCTAACCCTCACCCTAACCCTAACCCTAACCATCACCCTAACTCTAATCCTCAACCCCACAATCACCCTCAGCCTAACCCTAAACCTAAGCCTAAGCCTAACCCTAACCCTCACACTCACCCACACCCTAACCTTAATCCTAACCCTAACTCTAACACTAACTGTAAACCTCAACCTAACCCTCACCCTAACCTTAACCCTAAAATTAACCATAAACCTACCCCTCGACCTAAGCCTACAACTAACCTTAAACCTAAACCTAAACCTCAACCTCACCCTAATCCTAATCCTAACCCTAAACCTAAACCTCACCTTAAACCTAAACCTAACCCTAACCCTCACCCTCACCATAACTCTAACCCTAACCCTAACAATAACACTAATCCTAACCCCAAATCTAACCCTAACACTAAACCTAATGCTAAAACTCACCCTCACCCTAAACCTAATCCTAACCCTAACCCTCACCCTAACCTTAACCCTCACACTAACCCTAAACTTAACCTGAACCCTAACTCTCAAGCTAACCCTAACCCTAACCATCAACCTAAACTAACACTCACCCTTTCCCTCAGCCTAAAGCTAAGCCTAAGCCTAATCCTAACCCTAAACCTCACACTCACCTTAACTATTACCCTAAACCTAACCCTAAACCTAAGCCTAACCCTCACCCTCACCTTAACCCTCACCCTAACCCTACCTCTAACACTAACCCTAAACCCTAACCCTCACCCTCAGCCTCACCCTTACCCTAACTCTAAACATAAACCTCACCCTCACCCTAAACCTAACCCTAACCCTAATCCTCAACCTCACCTTAATCCTAACCCTAAAGCTCACCCTCAGCCTAGCCCTCAACCTAAGCCTAAGCCTAACACTAAACCTAACCCTAACACACACACTCACCCTCAACCTAACCCTAAACCTAACCCTTACTCTCACCCTCACCCTCAACCTCAGTGTAACCCTAAGCCTAATCCTAACCCTAACCCTAACACTCAAAGTCATCCTAACCCTTACCCTAATCCTAATCCTAACCCTAACCCTCACCCTCACCCTCAGCCTCATCTTAAGCCTAACTCTAACCCAAAAACTCACCCTCACCTTAACCCTAACCCTAACTCTAAACCTCACCTTCAACCTAGCCCTCACCCTAACCCTAATCCTAAATCTAACAATCATCCTAACCCTCCCCATAATCCTAACCCTAACCAAAACCCTAACCCTAATCCTCACACTCACCCTCAGCCAAAACCTAAGCCTAACCCTAATACTCACCCTAACCCTACGCCTCACACTCACCCTAACCCTAACCCTAATCCTAAACCTAACACTATCCCTAACCCTAACCCTCACCCTAACCCTCACCGTAACCCTAAATCTAACCCTAAACCTAAACCTAATCCTCAGCCTCACCTGCACCCTAACCGAAACTCTAACCCTAACCCTCACCCTAACTCTAAGCCTAATTCTAAGCCTAACCCTAAGCCTCATACTCACCCTCACCCTAACCCTAAACCTAACCCTAAACCTATCCCTAACCCTAACCCTCACCCTAACCCTAACCCTAGCCCTCACCCTAACCCTAACCCTAAGCCGAAACCTCATCCTTCAACTAACACTAACCATAACCCTAACCCTCACCCTCATGCTTGGCCTAAGCCTAAGCCTAACCCTAACCCTAACACTCACCCTAACCCTAACTCTAACCCTAAATCTTATCCTCACCCTAACTCTAACTCTAACCCTAACCCTAACCCTAACCCTAACAATAACCCTAACCTTCACCCTAAACATAATCCTCACCCTAACCCTAAACCTCACACTAACACTTACCTTCACCTACCACTAACCCTAACCCTAACACTAACCCTCACACTAAGCCTAACCCTAAACTCACCCTAACCCTAACCCTAAACCTAACCCTCAACCTAACCCTAACCCTCATGCTCAATGTAACCCTAACCCTAAACCTGACCCTCACCATAACCATAACCCTCACCCTCACCCTAACCCTCACCCTAACACTTACCCTCATCCTAACACTAACCTTAATACTAATCCTAACCCTATCGCTAACACTCACCCTCACAGTAACAGTAACCCAAACCATAATCCTAACAAAAACCCTAACCTTAACCCTAACTCTCACCCTAACCATTACCCTCACCCTAAACCTAAACCTCACCCTAACAATTACCCTCACCTTAACACTAACCGTAACCCGAACACTAAGCCTCACACTAACCCTAACCATCACCCTAACCCTAAAACTAACCCTAAACCTCAACCTAATCCTAGCCCTAACCCTAACCCTAACACTCATCCTCACGGTAAACCTCACACTAACCCTAACACTAATCCTCAATCTAACCCACACCCTCACCCTAACCCTAACCCTAAGCCTTACTCTAAACCTAAACCACACCCTTATCGTAACCCTCACCCTCAACCTAACCCTCACCTTACCCTTACTGTCACCCCCACCCTAACCCTCATCCTAACCCTAACCCTCAAACTAACACTAACTCTAAACCTAAACCTCACCCTCACACTAATCCTAACTGTAACCCTAAAACTAACACTAAACATCACACTAACCCTAACCCTAATTCTCACCCTCAACCTCACTCTCAGCTTAAACCTAAGCCTAAGCCAAACCCTTACCCTAACCCTCACCCTCACCCTTGCCCTCACCCTAACACAACTCCGAAACCTAACCCTCAACCTAACCCTCAACCTCACCGTAACCCTTACCTAACCCTGACCCTCACATTCACCCTAACCCTAATCTTAACCCTAAACCTCAACCTAACCCTAACCCTCAACCTCACCGTAACCCTTACCCTAACCCTCACCCTTACCCTAAACTTAACCCGAATCCTACTCTCACACTAACCCTAACCCTAACTCTCACCCTATCACTAACATTAAACCTCAACCTCACCCTAGCCCTCACCCTAACCCTAATCCTAACCCTAACCCTCATCCGAACTCTCCCCCTAACCCTTAACCTTACCCTCAAACTAAAACTGAAACTCACCCTCACCCTCAGCCTAACCGTAAACCTAACCCTAAACCTAACCCTAACACACACACTCACACTCACCCGAACCCTAATCCTAACCCTAAACCTCACACTCACCCTCACCCTCAGTGTAACCCTAAGCCAAGCCCAAAACCTAACCCTAACCCTCAAAATCACCCTAAACCTTACCCTAATCCTAATCCTAACCCTAACACTAACCCTCACCCTCAACCTCATCTTAACCTTAACTCTAACCCTAAACCTCACACTCACCCTAACCCTAAACCTAACCCTAACCCGAAACCTCACCCTCACCCTAACCCTAAACCTGACCCTCACCCTAGCCCTCACCCTAACCCTAATACTATCCCTGACCCTCATTCTAACCCTCCCCATAACCATAAACCTAACCCTCACCCTAAACCTAACCCTCACCCTCACCCTAAACCTCAGCCTAAACCTAAGCCTAACCCTAACCCTCACCCTACCCCTAACCCTCACATTCACCCTAACCCTACCCTTAAACCAAATCCTAAACCTAACCCTAACCCTGACCCTCAGCCTAAACCTCACCCTAACCCTAACTCTAAACCTAACACTAACTCTAACCCTAAATCTCACCCTCAGCCTCACCCTAAACCTAACTCTAACTCTAAACCTCACCCTCACCTTAAACCTAACCCAACCCCTAAACTTCACCCTAACGCTAACCCTAAAGCTCACACTCACCCTAGCCCTTAACTAAACCTAATCCTAACCCTAACCCTCATCCTAACACTTCCCCTAACACTAACCCTCACCCTCAACCTCACCCTCACCCTCACCGTAATCATAACCCTAACAATAACGGTAACAATAACCGTAAACCTAACCCTAAGCCTCACCCTAACCACAAGCCTCACCCTAAAACTAACCCTCAGCCTAACAATTACCCTCACCCTAACACTAACCCTAACCCTAACACTAACCCTCAAACTAACCCTAACCATCCCCCTAATCCTAAAGCTCACCCTAACACTAATCCTAAACATAACCCTAACCTTAGCCCTCACCCTAACCCTAACCCTCATCCTTACCCTAAACCTCACACTAACCCTAACACTTATCCTCAATCTAACCCTCACCCTCACTCTAACCCTAACCCTAACCCTCACCCTAACCCTAAACCTCACCCTTACCATAACCCTCACGCTCAGTCTAACCTTCACCTTTACCCTTACCGTAAACCCCACCCTAATCCTGACCCTAACTCTAACCCTCACCCTAACCCTAATTCTACCCCTAAACCTCACCCTCACTAACCCTAACCCTAACACTAAACCTCACCCTAACCCTAAACCTAAACCTTATCCTCAACCAAACGCTCAGCCTAACACTAACCCTAAGCCTAACACCTTAACCCACACCCTCACCCTAGCCCTCACCCAACCCTAATCCTAATCCTAACCCTCACCCTAACCCTAAACCTAACCATCACCCTAAATCTAATACTCAGCCCCACCCTCACCCTCAGCCTAACCCTAAGCCTAAGCCTAAGCCTAACCCTAACCCTCACACTCACCCTCACCATAACCCTAATCCTAACCCTAACTCTAACACTAATCCTAAACCTCAACCTAACCCTCACCCTAACCTTAACCATAAAATTAACCCTAAACCTAACCCTCCACCTAACCCTAAACCTAGCCCTAAACTTCATCCTCACCCTAACCCTAATCCTAACCCTAAACCTAAACCTCACCCTAACCGAAATCTAACCCTCACCCTCACCTCACCCTCACCATAACTCAAACCCTAACCCTAACCATAACACTAATCCTAACCCTAACCTTAACCCTAACCCTAATTCTAACACTCAGCCATAACCAAACCCTAATCCTAACACTGACCCTCACCCTAACCCAAAACCTCGCCCTCACCATAACCCTAACCCTCATACTAACCCTTACCCTAAACCTAACCCTAACCTTAAACCTTACCCTAACACTAACCCTAATCCTCACCCTCACCCTAGCCCTCAACCTAAACCTTATCTTAACCCTAATCTTCATCCTAACCCTCACCCTAACCCTAATCCTATCCCTCACCCTAACCCTAAACCTAACCCTCAACCTAACCCTAAACAGCACCCTCACTGTAACCCTAACCCTAAACTTCACCCTAACCCTAAACTTAACCTGAACGCTAACTGTCAAGCTAACCCTAACCCTAACCGACAACCTAAAGCTAACCCTCACCCTCTCCCTCATCCTAACCCTAAGCCTAAGCCTAACCCTAACCCTAACCCTCACCCTAAACCTAACTCTACCCCTAAACCTCACCCTCACTCTAACCCTAATTCTAACCCTAACACTAAACCATACCCTAACCTCACCCTAACCCTTATCCTCAACCAAATGCACAGCCTAGCAATAAGCCTAAGCCTAACACTTACCCTAACCCACACCCTCACCCTAGCCCTCACCCTAAACCTAATCCTAACCCTAACCCTTATCCTAATTCACAAACTAACCCTAACCCTAACCATCACCCTAATTCTTATCCTCACCCCCACCCTCACCCTCAGCCTAACCCTATTCCTAACCCTAACTCTAATAGTAATCCTAAACTTCAACCTAACCCTCACCCTTACTTAACCCTAAACGAAGCCTAAACCTAACCCTCGACCTAAGCCTCCAACTAACCCTAAACCTAAACCTCACCCTAACCCTAAACATATCCCTCACCCTCACAATCACCCTCACCCTCACCATAACTCAAACCCTAACCCTAACAATACCACTAATCCTAACACTAAACCTAACCCTAACCCTAACCCTAATGCTAAAACTCACCCTCAACCTAACCCTAATCCTAACCCTAACCCTCACCCTAACCCTAACCCTCACCCTCACCGTAACCCTAACACTCATCCTAACCCTCACCCTAAACCATCCCCTAACCTTAAACCTTACCCTAACTCTAACCCTAAGCCTCACCCTCACCCCAGCCCTCAACCTAACACTAATCGTAAACCTAATCCTCATCTTAAACCTCACTCTAACCCTAACCCTAACCCTCACCCTAACCCTAACGCAAACTCTCAACCTAACCCTAAACATCACCCTCACCATAACCCTAATCCTAACCCTCACTCTAACCCTAAACTTAACTTGAAACATAACTCTTAAGCTAACCCTAACCCTAACCGTCAACCTAAAGCTAACCCTCACCCTCTCCCTCAGCCTAACCCTAAGCCTAAGGCTAACCCTAACCCTAAACCTCACACTCACCCTAAACATTAACCTAAACCTAAATATAACACTAAGCCTAACCCTCACACTCTCCTTAACCCTCACCCTAAAACTAACTCTAACACTAACCCTAACCCTAACACTCATCCTCAGCCTCACCCTAACCCTAACTAAACCTAAACCTCACTCTCACCCTAACCCTAATCCTAAACCTCACCCTAATCTTAACCCTAAACATTACCCTCAGCCTAGCCCTCACCCTAAGCCTAATCCTAACCCTCATCCTAACTCTCATCCTAACAATAACCCTACCCCTCACCCTACACCTCACCCAAACACTAATCCTAACCTTAACCCTCAACCTAAACCTAACCCTCACCCTCACCCTCACCGTAACCCTTACCTAACTCTCACCCCAAACATATACTTAACCCAAATCCTAACTATCACCCTAACCCTATCCCTATCCCTAACGCTCACCCTAATCCTAACCCTAAACCTCACCCTCAACCTAGACCTCACCCTAACCCTAATCCTAACCCTAACCCTCATCCTAAACCTCCCCCTAACCCTTACCATAACCCTCACCCTCACCCTAACCCTAAACCTAACCCTTACCCTCACCCTGAACCTCAACCTCAGTATAATCCTAAGCCTAATCCTAACCCTAATCCTAACACTCACACTCACCCTAACCCTTACCCTAAACCTAATCCTAACCCTAACCCTCACCCTCACACTCAGCCTCACCTTAAGCCTAACTCTAACCCTAAAACTCAACCTCACCCTAACCCTCACCCTAACACTCACCCTAACCCTAACCCTAAACCTAACACTAACCCTATCACTAACCCTCATCCTCAGCCTCACCCTAACCCTAACTCTAACCCTAAACCTCACCTTCACCATAACCCCAAACTTAACCCTAACCCTAACCCTCACCCTAACCCTAACCCTAACCCTAACTCTAACCCTAAACCTCACCCTCACCCTCACCCTAACCCTAACCCTAAAACTTACCTTAACCCTAAACTTCAACCTCACCCTCAACCTCACTATAACTCTAGCCTTAACCTTAACAATAATACTAACCCTAAACCTAACCCTCACCCTCACCCTCATCCTCACCCTCACCGCAAACTTAACCCTAAACATAACAATAACATTAACCCTAACCATAAACCTAAACCTAATCCTAAGTCTAATCCTCACCCCCACAATCACCCTCAGCCTAACTCTAAACCTAACCCTAACCCTAACACTAACACTAACCCCAAACCTAAACCTAACCCTGAATCTAACCCTAAACCTAACCCTAATCCTCAACCTCACCTGCACCCTAAACCACACCCTAACCGTCACCCTAACTCTAAGCCTAACCCTAACCCTAAACCTAAGCCTCACACTCACCCTCACCCTAACCCTAAACCTAAACCTAACCCTATCCCTAACCCTAACCCTTACCCTAACCCTACCCTTCACCCTCACCCTAACCATAACCCTAAACTTCATCCTAAACCTGACACTAATCATAACCCTAACCCGCACCATAACCCGAACCCTAACCCTAACACTAACACTAACATTAACTCTAACCCTAAATCTCACCCTCACCCGCACCCTAAACCTAACTCTAACTGTAATTCTAACACTAACAATAACCCTAACCCTAACCCTAACCATAATCCTCACCCTAACCCTAACCCTCATCCTAAGACTTACCCTCACCATAACCCTAACCCTAACGCTAACAATAACCCTAACCCTCACCCTCACCCTAACCATAACCCTCACCCAAACCCTAAGCTCACCCTAACACTAACCCTAACACTTATCCTCAATCTAACCCTCACCCTCACTCTAACCGTAACCCTAACCCTCACCCTGACCCTAACCCTCACCCTTACATTAACCCTTACCCTCAGTCTAACCCTCATCTTTACCCTTACTGTAAACCCCACCCTAACCCTGACCCTAACCCTAACCCTAACCCTAACTCTACCCCTAAACCTCACCCTCACTCTAACCATAACTCTAACACTAACCCTAACACTAAAACTCACCCTAACCCTAACCCTAACCCTTATCCTCAACCAAATCCTCAGCCTAAACCTAAGCCTAAGCCTAACATTTACCCTAGCCCACACCCTCACCCTACCCCTCACCCTAACCCTAATCCTAACCCTCATCCTAACCCTCACCCTAACCCTAACCCTAAACATCACCCTAACTCTAATCCTCACCCCCACCCTCACCCTCAGCCTAACCCTAAGCCTAAGACTAAGCCTAACCCTAACCCTCACACTCACCCTCACCCTAACCCTAATCCTAAACCTAACTCTAACACTAACCCTAAACCTCAACCTAACCCTCACCCTAACCTTAACCCTAAAACTAAGCCTCAACCTAACCCTCGACCTAATGCTCCAATTAACCCTAAACCTCACCCTCACCCTAACCCTAAACCTAACCCCAAACCTAAACCTCACCCTAAACCTAAACTTAACCCTCACTCTCACCATCACTCTCACCATCACCATAAATCTTACCCTAACCCTAACAATAACACTAATCCTAACCCTAAACCTAACTCTAACACTAACCCTACAGCTAACACTCACCCTCACCCTAACCCTAAAATCCTAAACCTAACCCTCACCCTAACCCTAACCCTCACCCTCACCATAACCCTAACCCTCATCCTAACCCTCACCCTAAACCTGACCCTAAACTTAAACCTTACCCTAACACTAACCCTAATCCTCACCCTCACCCTAGCCCTCAACCTAACCCTAATCGTAAGCCTAATCCTCATCCTAACATTCACCCTAATCCTAATCCTAACCCTCACCCTCACCCTAACCTAACCCTAACACTCAACTTAACCCTAATCATCACCCTCACAGATCCCTAAACCTAAACCTCACCCTAACTCTAAACTTAAACTGAAACCTAACTCTCAAGCTAACCCTAAACCTAACCCTCAACCTAAAGCTAACCCTCACCCTCATCCTCTACCTCAACCTAATTCTAAGCCTAAGCCCAACCCTAACACTATACCTCACACTCCCCCTAAACATTACCCTAATCCTAATCCTAACAGTAAGCCTAACCCTCACCCTCACATTAACCCTCACCCTAACCCTAACTCTAACACTAACCCTAAACTTAACCCTCAACCTCAGCCTCACCCTTACCCTAACTCTAAACCTATACCTCACCCTAACCCTAAACCTAACCCTAACCCTAAACCTAAACCTCACCCTAAACCTAACAGTAAACCTCATACTCAGCCTAGCAAACCCTAATCCTAACCATCGTCCTAACCCTCACCCTAACACTAACCCTAACACTCACCCTCACCCTCACAATAACCCTAATCCTAACCCTAAACCTCAACCTAACCCTAACTCTCACCCTCACCCTCACCTTAACACTTACCCTAACCCTCACCCTAAACATAAACTTAAAACGAATCCTAACTCTCACCCTAACCCTAACCCTAACCCTCAACCTAACCCTAAACCTAAAGGTCACCCTCACCCTAATCCTCACCCTAACACTAATCCAAACCCTAACCCTCATCCTAACCCTCCCTGTAACCCTTACCTTAATCCTGACACTAACCCTAACCATCACCCTCAACCTCACACATCCTAACCCAAAGCCTAACCCTAAACCCAACCCTAACACACACACTCACGCTCACCCTAACCCTAATCCTAACCCTTACTCTCACGCTCAACTTCACTCTCAGTGTAACCCTAAGCCTAATCCTAACCCTAACCCTAAACTTTACCCTAATCCTAATCCTAACCCTAACCTTCACACTCACATTCAGCCTCAACTGAAGCCTAACTCTAACCCTAAAACTCACCCTCACCCTAACCCTAACCCTAACGCTAAACCTCACCCTCACCCTAGCCCTCAACCTAACCCTAATCCTAACCCTAACAATCATCCTAACCCTCCCCATAACCCTAAACCTAACCCTCACCCTAACCCTAATCCTCACACTCACACTCACCCTCAGCCTAACCCTAAGCCTAACCCCAATACTAACCCTAACCCTAACCCTCACACTCACCCTAACTCTAACCCTAATCCTAATCCTAACCTTAACCCTCACCTCACCGTCACCCTAACCCTCACCCTAACACTAACCCTAAACCTAACACTAACCCTAACCCTCACACTCAGCCTAAACCTAACCCTAAAGCTCATCCTAAACCTGACACTAACCATAAACCTAACCCGAACCCTAACCCGAACCCTAACCCGAACCCTCATGTTCTGCCTAAGCCTAAGCCTAAGGCTAACCCTCACCCTAACACTAATCCTAACACTAAACCTAACTCTAACCCTAAATCTCACAATAACCCTAACCCTAACTCTAAACCTAAACCTAACCCTAAATATAACCCCAACCCTCACCCTAATCATAATCCTCACCCTAACCCTAAACCTCAACCTAACACTACCCTCACCCTAACACTAACCATAACCCTAACACTACCCTCACACTAACTCTAACCCTAACCTCAACTTAACCCGAACCCCAACCCTAACCCTCAACCTAGGCCTAACCCTCATGCTCAACGTAACCCTAACCCTAACCCTGACCTTCAACCTAACCATAACCTTCACCGTAACCCTAACCCTCACCCTAACACCCTCAACCTAACACTAACCCTAAACCTAATCCTAACCCTAAACCTAACCCTCACCCTCACAGTAACCGTAACCATAACCCTAAACCTAACAAAACCACTAAACCTAACCCTAACCCTCACCCTAACCATTACCCTAACCCTAAACCTAACCCTCACCTTAACATTTACCCTCACCTTAACAATAACCGTAACCCGAACACTAAGCCTCAAACTAACCCTATCCATCACCCTCACCCTAAACCTCACTCTAACACTAACCCTAAACCTCAACCTAACCCTAGCCCTAACCCTAACCCTAACACTCATCCTCCCTTAAACCTCACTCTAACCCTAACATTAACCCTCAATCTAACCCTCACCCTCACTCTCATGCTCACCCTAACCCTAATCCTAAACCTAACCCTCATCCTAAGACTGCGCCTAAACCTGACCCTAATATTAATCCTAACCCTAACCATAACCCTCACCCTCAGCCTCACCTTAACCCTAACTCTAACCCTAAACCTCACCCTCACCCTACCCCTAAATCTAACCCTAAACCTAAACCTTACCCTAACCCTAAACCTCAACCT
The DNA here is from genome assembly GCF_024711535.1 of Dipodomys merriami. Lineage (NCBI taxonomy): Eukaryota > Metazoa > Chordata > Mammalia > Rodentia > Heteromyidae > Dipodomys > Dipodomys merriami. Next base: position 1,193,315 of record NW_027203449.1, read on the forward strand.
CACCCTCCCCTAGCCCTCACCCTAACTCTAATCCTAACCCTAATCCTCATCCTAACCCTACCCATTACCCTAAAATTAACCCTGACCCTAACCCTAACCCTCACCCTCAACCTAACGCTCAGCCTAACCCTAAACCTAACCCTAACTCTAACCCTAACCCTCACACTCACCCTAACCCTAACCCTAATCCTAATCCTAACCCTAACCCTACCCTCACACTGCCTAACACTCACCCTAACCATAACCCTAAACCTAACACTAACCCTAACCCTAAACCTCACCCTCTGCCTCAACCTAAACCTAACTCTAACCCTAAACCTCACCCTCACCCTACCCTTAACCCTAACCTAACACTAAGCTTCACCCTAACGCTAACCCTAAATCTCACGCTAGCCCTTACCCTAACCCTAATCCTAACCCTAACCCTCATCCTAACCCTTCCCCTAAACCTAACCCTCACCCTCAACCTCACCCTCAGCCTAACCCTAAGCCTAAACCTAAACCTAACCCTAACACACACACTTACCCTCACCCTAAACCTAATCCTATCCCTAACCCTAACCCACCCCTAACTCTCAGCCTAACCTTAACCCTAACAATAACCCTAACCCTAACCCTCAACCCAACCCTCACCCTAACCCTTGCTCTAACCCTAAACCTCACCCTCACCCTAGCCCTAACTCTAACACTAACCCAAACCCTAAACCTCACCCTAACCCTAACCCTAACCCTCACCCTCATTCTCAACCTAACCTTAAACCTAAACCTAATCCTAACAATAACGCTAACCCTAATCCTAAACCTCACCCTAACCATAAACCTCACCCTAACCTATACCCTCACCCTAACACTTACCCTCACCCTAACACTAATCCTAATCCTAACACTAAACCTCACACTATCCCTAACCCTCACCTTAAACCTAAATCTCACCCTAACCCTAACCCCAAACCTCACCTTCACCCTTGCCCTCACCTTAACCCTAATTCAAAAGCTCACCCTCATCCTAACCCTAACCTTAACCCTAAACCCCACCCTAACCCTAAACCTAACCCTCACCGGCACCCTCACCCTCACTGTAACTCTAACCCTAACACTAACAATTACACTAAACTTAACCCGAACCATCACCCTAACCCTAACCAGAAGCCACAGTCTTACCCTCAACATCACCCTAAGCCTAACCCTAAACCTCACCCTAAACCTCACCATAACCCTAAACTTCACCCTCAACCTCAACCTCACAGTAACTCTAACCCTAACCCTAACAATAACACTAACCCTAACCCCAAACCTCACCCTCAGGCTCACCCTCACCGCAAACTTTACCCTAAACATAACACTAAGAATAACCCTAACCCTAAGCCTAACCCTAAACTTAACCCTAATCCTAACGCCCAGCCTAACCCTCAGCCTAACCCTCAGCCTAACTCTAACCCTAACCCTAACCCTAACCCTCACTGTAACCCTAACCCTAACCCTAAAACAAACACTAACCCTAAACCTAGCCCTAAATCTTACCCTAAACCTAAACCTAATACTCAGCCTCACCCTCAACCTAACCCAAACCCTAACCATATCCCTCACCTTAACTCTAAGTCTAACCCTAACCCTCACACTCACCCTAACCCTAACCCTAATCCTAAACATAACCCTATCCCTAACCCTAAACCTCACCATATTCCTCACACTAGACTTCACCCAAACCCTAATCCTAACCCTAAACTTCATCCTAACCCTGACAATAACCCTAAACCTAACCCTCAGCCTAACTCAAAACCTAATCCTCACACTCATGCTCAGATTAAGCGTAAGCTTAAGCCTAAGCCGAACCCTAACCCTCCCTAACCCTAACCCTAACCTTAACCCTAAATCTAACCCTAAATCTCACCCTCATCCTAACCCTAACTCTAACCCTAACCCTAACCCTAAAAATAACCCTAACCCTCACCCTAACCATAACCCTCAGCCTAACCCTAACACTCACCCTAACACTTACCCTCAGCCGAACACTAACCCTTACGCTAACACTATCGCTCACACTAAACCTAAACATCACTCGAACCCTAAACCTCACCCTAACACTAACCCTAAACCTCACCCTCACCCTAGCTCTCACCTTAAGCCTACCCCTCATCCTCACACTACACCTCACACTAACCCTAACACTAATCCTCAATCTAACCCTCACCCTCACCCTAACCCTAAACCTAAACCTCACCCTAACCCTAAACCTCATATTTACCATAACGCTCACACTCAGCCTAACCCTCATCTTTACCCTTACCGTCACCCCCACCCTTACCCTCACCCTAACCCTAACCCTCACCCTAACCCTCACCCTAACCCTAATTCTACCCCTAAACCTGACCTTCACCCTAACCCTAACTCTAACACTAACCCTAACAGTAAACCTCACCCTAACATTAAACCTAACCCTCACCATCACCCTCACCGTAACCGTAACCCTAAACCTAACCCTAACAATAACGCGAACCCTAACCCTCACCCTAATCAAAACCCTCACCCTAACCAAAACCCTTACCCTAACACTTACCCTCACCCTACCACTAACCCTAACCCTAACAATAACACTCACACTAACACTAACCCTCATCCTAATCCTAAACCTCACCCTAAACCTAACACTAAGTCTAACCCTCACGCTCACCCTAACCCTAACCCTCATCCTCACCCTAAACCTCACACTAACCCTAACCCTAACCCTAATCCTCAATCTAGCCCTCACCCTAACCGTAACTCTTATCCTAAACCTAACCCTAACCCTCACCTTTATCTTAACCCTCACGCTCAGCCTAAATCTCACCTTTACCCTTACCATCATCCTCACCCTAACCCTAAACCTCATCCTAACCCACACCCTAACCATAAACCTAACCATCACCCTAACCCTAACCCTCAACCTCATCCTGAGCCTAAACCTAAACCTAAGCATAACCCTTACCCTAACCCTTACCTTAGCCTTCTCCCTTACCCTAATCCTAAACCTAACCCTCATCCTTACCTAGACAGTACCCCTAACACTAACCCTAACCCTATCCATCACCCTAACCCTAACCCTAATACTAATCCTAACCCTAACCCTAACCCTCACACTCACCCTAACCCTAATCCTAACCCTAACCCTAACCCTAAACCTAAACCTCACCCTAGGCCTCACCCTAACCCTAACCCTCATCCTAATCCTCACCCTAACACTAACCCTAACCCTTACCCTCACCATCACCCTAACCCTAATCCTAAACCTAACCTGCAACCTAACCCTAACCCTCACCCTCAACATAACCATTACCCTAACCCTAAACCTAACACTAAACTTAACCCGAATCCTAACTCTCACCCTAACCCTAACCCTAAACCTCACCCTAACCCTAACCCTAAAACTCACCCTCACCCTAGACCTCATGCTAACCCTAATCCTAACACTAAAACTCATCCTAACCCTCCCAATAACCCTAACCTTAAACCTCAACATAACCCTAAACCTCACCCTCACCCTAACCTCAGCCTAACCCTAAGCATAACCCCAACCCTAACCCTAAACCTGACTCTCACCCTAACCCTAATCCTAACCCTAAACCTAACCCTAACCCTAAACCTAACCCTAACCCTAACCCAAACCCTCACACTCAGACTCACCCTTATCCTAACTCTATCCCTAAACCTCACCCTCACCCTAACCCTAACCCTAAACCTGCCCCTAAACTTAACCCTGACGCTAACACTAAACCTCACCCTCACACTAGCCCTTATGCGAACCCTAATCCTAACCCTAACCCTCATCCTAACACTTCCCCTAACCCTAACCCTCACCCTCAACCTCACCCCCAGACTAACCGTAAGCCTAACCCTAAACCTAACCCTAACACACACTCACCCTCACCCTAACCCTAATCCTATCCCTAACCCTAACCCTAACCCACACCCTAACTCTCATCCTAACCCTAACCCTAACACTAACCCTAACCCTAAACCTCAACCTAACCCTCAACCTAACCCTAACTCTAACCCTAAACCTCACCCTCACCCTATCCTTAACTCTAACTGTAACCCAAACCCTAAACCTCACCCTAACCCTAACTCTAACCGTAAACCAAACCCAAAACCTCACCCTAACCCTAACCCTAACCCTCACCCTAACTCTCACCGTAAAGTTAACCCTAAACCTAAACCTAACAATAACCCTACCCCTAATCCTAACCCTCACCCTAACCCTAACCCTCACCCTAACAAATACCCTCACCCTAACACTTACCCGCAACCTAACACTAACCCTAACCCTAACACTAACCCTCAAACTAACCCTAACCCTAACCTTAACCCTAAACCTCAACCTAGCCCTCACCCTAAACCTAAACCTAACACTAACCCTAACGCTAACACTCACCCTAACACTCCCGCTAACCCTATACCTAACCCTAACCCTCACCCTCACCCTCAAACTCACCCGCATGCTAACCCTCATAGTTACTCTAACCCTAAACCAAACCGTAACCCTAAACATCACCCCAACCCTACCACTAAAACTCACCATCAACCTATCACTCACCTTAACTCTAATCCTAACCCTAACCATCATCCTAACCCTCCCCAAAACCCTAACCCTATAAACATAGTTGTGCTGGTAGCTTTAGTGTGGTCTTGTTTGTAAACATTTGGGTAAATGCCCAAAAGTGGGATTGCTGGATCATAGGGGAGATCTATGTAAAGTTTTTTGAGGAACCTCCATACTGCTTTCCAAAGTGGTTGAACAAGTTTACATTCCCACCAACAATGAAGTAAGGTTCCTTTCTGTCCACAACCCCTCCAGCATCTGTTGTTATTAGAGTTCTTGATTTTTGCTGTTCTAACTGGAGTGAGGTGATATCTCAATGTTGTTTTGATTTGCATTTCTTTTATGGCTAGGGATGTTGAACATTTCTTCATGTGTCTATTGGCCATCCTTCTTTCTTCTTCAGAGAAGCTTCTCTTTAAGTCTTTCGCCCACTTATTTATTGGGCAGATGCCCCTCAGTAGATGATTGGATCAAGAAAATGTGGTATATATACACAATGGAATTCTATGCCTCCATCAGAAAGAATGACATTTCCCCATTTGTTAGGAAATGGAAAGGTTTGGAAAAAATTATATTAAGTGAAGTAAGCCAGGCCCAAAGAAGCATAGGTCCCATGGTTTCCCTTATTTGCAATATCTAGTATAGGTATGAGTCAAGCGGAAAAGGCCAGATAATGTGATGTTAGGAAAATGAACCCTTAAATATGTATTTTAATGTTTTCGTTTCTTTCATGCATGTGTTTCTAATGCATTTATAAGATTATTTCTTTGTTGCTTTGTATGTCCCTCCCCCACAGTGTAACCCCCGCTTTCAATATATTTGATGTCAGTATAACATGTGGAGGAGATGGGGACAAACACGTCGTTTAAGGATTCAGGTGGACCTGTTGCAACAATGAGAAGTACAAAATGTCATGTCAAAACCAGCTTTACAATTTCGGTGTGGGGGGGAGGGGGGTATAATTGGGTGGGGGGAGGGGGATAAAATTGGGTGGGGGGAGGGGGGAGGCGGGGAAGGGAATTGAAGGGTAAACAAAGGAGGAGGCTGCAATGCTTGGTAAGAAATGTATGCATTATCCTGCCCATGTAATTGTAGCCCCTCTGTACAGTATGTTCTCAAATAAAATAAAATACAATTTAAAAAAAAAACCCTAACCCTAACCCTCACCCTATCCGTAACCCTCCTCCCCACCCTTACCCTCCGCCTAATCCTAAGCCTAATCCTAAACCTAACCCTAAACTTAACCCTTACCCAAACACTCATCCGCACCCTCACCCTCACAGTAACTCTAACCCTAACCCAAACCCTAACCCTAAACTTCAATCTAACCCTAACCCTAAGCCTAACCCTAAACCTCACCCTCACCCTAACCCTAACAATAACCCTAAACCTAACCCTCACCCTAACCCTCCCCCTAAACCTATATCTAACCCTAAACCTCACCCTCACCCTACCCATAACCCTAACCCTAAACCCCACCCTAACCCTAAACCTAACCCTCAGCTGCACCCTCACCCTCACAATAACTCTAACCCTAACCCTAACAATAACCCTAAACCTAAACCTAACCAACTCCCTAACGCTAATACTCACCTCCAACCTCACCCTCAGCCTAACCCTAAGCCTCAGCCTAAACCTCAACCTAACCCTCACACTCACCCTCACACTAACCCTAGTCCTAAAGGTAACCCTATCCCTAAACCTCAACCTAACCCTCACCCTCACCCTAAACCAAACACTAACACTAACCCTAAACCTCACCGTAACCCTCCCCCAAACCCTAACTCTAACCATAAACCTCACCCTCACCCTAAACCTAACCCTAAACTTAATCCTAAAACTAACCCTAACCCTAACCCTCACCCTCACCTTCAACCTCACTGTAACTCTAACACTAAGCCTAACAATAACAGTAACCCTAACCCTAACCCTCAACCTAACCATAACCCTCACCCTCAGCCTCACCCTACCTGCAAACTTAACCCTCACCATAACACTAACAATAACCCTAACCCTAACCCTAACCCTAACCCTAACCTTAACCCTAACCCTAATCCTCACCCCAACCCTCACCCTCATCCTAACCCTAACTTAACCCTAACCCTAACCCTAACCCTCACCGTAACCCTAACGCTAACCCTAACCCTAACACAAACCCTAACCCTCACTATAACCCTAACCCTATCCCTAACCCTAACACAAACCCTAACCCTAAACCAAACCCTAAACCTAAACCTAATCCTCAGCCTCACCCTCACACTAACCCAATACATAACCCTAACCCTCACCCTAACCCTAAGCCTAACCCAACCCTAACCCTCACACTCACCCTCACCCTAACCCAAATCTTATACCTAAGCCTATCCTAACCCTAACCGGCACCCTAACCCTCACCCTAGCCCTCACCTTAAACCTAATCCTAACCTTAAGCCTCATCCTAACAATCTCGCTAACCCTAACCTTAAACCTCACCCTAACCCGAACCCTAACCCTCCCCCTCATGCTCGGCCTAAGCCTAAGCCTAAGCCTAAGACTAACCCTAACCCTCACCCTATCCCTAACCCTAACACTAACCCTAACTCTAACCCTAAACCTCACCCTCACCCTAACCCTAACTTTAACATGAACCCGAAACCTAAACCTCATCCTAACCCTAAACCTAACCCACACCCTCACCCTCACCGTACCCGTATAAACCTAACCTTAACAATAACCCTAACCCTAACCCTAACCTTCACCCTAAGCCTAACCCTCAGCCTAATATTTACCCTCACCCTGACACTAACCCTAACGCTAAGACTACCGCTCACACTAACCCTAACAATCACCCTAAACCTCACCCTACCCTAATTCTACCCCTAAACCTCACCCTCAACCTAACCCTAACCATCCCCCTAACCCTAAACCTCAACCTCACCCTCACCCTCAGCCTAAACCTAAGCCTAACCCTAACCCTAACCCGAACCCTCACACTCACCTAAACCTTATCCTAATCCTAATCCTAACCCTAAGCCTAACCCTCACACTCACCCTAACCCTAAATCTAACACTAACCATAACTCTAAACCTCACCCGTAGCCTCACTCTAACCCTAATCCTAACCCTAACCTTCACCCTAAACCTAACCCTAACCCTCACCCTCACCCTGACCCTAACCCTAACCCTAACCCTAATGCTCAACCTAACCCTAACCCTCACCCTCACAGTAAGCCTTACCCAAACCTTCACCCTAACCCTAAACTTAACCCGAACCATAACTCTCACACTAACCCTAACCCTAACCCTAACTGTAACCCTACCCCTCACCCTCTCCCTCAGACTAAGCCTAAACCTAAACCTAACCCTAACCCTAACACACACACACTTTTCCTCAGCCTAACCCTAAGCCCAAACCTAAACCTAACCCTATCTCATACACTCACATTCTCCCTAACCCTAATCCTAACTCTAAACCTAACCCTCAACCTAATGCTGATCCTAACCCTGACTCTAAACCTAAACCTCACCCTCACCCTCACCCTAACTCTAAACCTAACCCAAACCCTAAACCTCACCCTAACCCTAACTCTAACCCTCAACCTAACCATAACCATAAACATAAACCTTACCCTAATAATAACCCTAACCCTAATCCTAAGCCTCACCCAAACCATAACACTAACCCTAACAGTAAACCTCACCCTAATCCTCCCCCTAATCCATACTCTAACCCTAAACCTCACCCTCCCCCTCACCTTAACACTAACCGTAACCATAACCCTAAACCTCACCGTACACCTAAACCTCACCCGCACCCTCACCCACACAGTAACTCTAACCCTAACCCAAACAATAACACTAACCCTAACCCTAAATATCACCCTAATCTTAATCCTCAACCCCACACTCACCCTCAGCCTTACCCTAAGCCGAAGCCTAACACTAGCCCTAACCCTCACAATCAGCCTCACCCTAACCCTAATCCTAACCCTAAACATATCCCTAAACATCAACCTAACCCTCACCCTAACCCTAACAATAAACCTAAGCCTAACCCTCCCCCTAACCCTCTCCGTAACCCTAACTTTAACACTAAACCTCACCCTAGCCCTCACCCTAACCCTAATCCTAACCCTAAACCTCATCCTAAAACTCACCCTAACCCTAACCCTAACCCTCACCCTCACCCTAACCGCAACCCTAAATCTCACCCTAACCCTAAACCTAATCCTCACCCTCACCCTAACTCTGAACTTAACTCTAACCCTAACACTAACAATAACCCAAACCCTAAACCTCACCCTAACGCTAACCATAAGCCTCACCCTCACTCTAGCCCTCACCCTAACCCTCATCCTAACCCTAAACCTCATCATAACCCTCAGCATAACCCTAAAACCCTCACCCTAACACTATACCTAACCCTCACACTCAACCTCATGCTTGGCCTTAAGCCTAAGCCTAAGACTAAGACTAACCCTAACCCTCACACTCACCATCACCCTAAACCGAACATTAACCCTAACCCTAACCCTCAAACTAGCCCTTAATCTAATGCTAAATCTAACCCTAAAACTCGCCCTCAGCTAACCCTAAACCTCACCTTCACCCTCACCCTTCGCCTAATACTAAGCCTAAGCCTAACCCTAACCCTAACACTAACACTAACCCTAACCGTAACCCTCAGCCTAACCCTCACCCTAACTCTCACCCTCACCCTAACCCACACCCTAAACCTAAGCCTAAGCCTAACCCTCACCCTAAACGTTACTCTAACCCTAACCCCAACCCTCACCCTAACCCTAACTCTCATCCTCACCCTCACCCTAACTCTAATGCTAACCCAAACCCTAATCCTAACCCTCACACTCACCCTCACCTTAACCCTAGTCCTAATCCTAAACTTAACCCTAACCCTCAACCTCACCCTAAATCACAACTTAACCATAAACCTAACACTAACCCTAAACCTAACCCAAACTCTAACCCTAACCCTAAACCTAAACCTCAACCCTGATCCTCACCGTAACCATAACCCCAATCCTAACCCTAACAATAACCCTAACCCTAACCCTCATCCTAACCATATTCTTCACTCTAAATCTAACCCTCATCCTAATACATACTGTCAGCCTATCCCTAACCCTAACCCTCACACTCACCCTCACCCTAACTCTAATGCTAACCCAAACCCTAATCCTAACCCTCACACTCACCCTCACCTTAACCCTAGTCCTAATCTTAACCTTAACCCTAACCCTCAACCTCACCCTAAATCACAACTTAACCATAAACCTAACACTAACCCTAACCCTAACCCAAACTCTAACCCTAACCCTAAACCTAAACCTCAACCCTGATCCTCACCGTAACCATAACCCCAATCCTAACCCTAACAATAACCCTAACCCTAACCCTCATCCTAACCATATTCTTCACTCTAAATCTAACCCTCACCCTAATACATTCTGTCAGCCTAACCCTAACCCTAACCCTCACACTCACCCTAACCCTTACCCTAATCTTAATCCTAACCCTAAGCCTAACCCTCACCCTCACCCTGAATTTCACCCTAACCCTAAACCTCACCATCACCCTCAGCTTAATGCTAAGCCTAATCCTAAACCTAAGCCTAACCGAAGCACTCACCCTAACACTACCCCTAATCGTAATCCTAACCCTAACCCTAAACCTCACCCTCATCCTAACCCTCAACCTAACCATACCCCTAACACTAAGCCTAACCCTAAACCTCACCCTAACCCGAACCCTAACCCTCACACTCACCCTAACCCTAACACTAACCCTAACACTCACCCTCAACTTAATGCTAATCCTAATCCTAACCCTAAACCTCACCTTCACCCTAACCCTCATCCTAACCCTACCCCTAACACTAACACTAACCCTAACCCTAAACCTAACTCTCCCCCTAACCCTAAGTGTAACCCTACCCCTAACCATAACCCTCACACTCACCTTCAATCTAAACCTGATCCTAACCCTAACCCTCACCTTTACCCTTACTGTCACCCTCACCCTAACCCTAGCCCTAACATTATCACTAACCCTAACCCTAACTCTCACCCTAACCCTAAACCTAACCCTCACCCTAACCCTAAACCTAACCCTCACACTCACGCTCTGTCTAAGCCTAAGCCTAACCCTAAGCTTTAGCCTAACCCTAACCCTCACACTGACCCTCACCCTCACCCTAACCCTATCACTAAAGCTAACTCTAACCCTAAACTTCACCCTCACCCTAATCCTAACTCTAATCCTAACCCTAAACATAAACCACAACCTAACCCTAACCCTCACCTTCACCATAAATGTAACCCTAACCCTAACCTAACAATAACCCTAACCCTAACCCTTACCCTCATTCTAACCATAACCCTCACCCTATATCTAACCCTGAAACTAACACTTACTCTCACCCTAACACTAACCCTAACCCTAACACTAACACTCACACTAACCCTAACCATCACCCTAACATTAAACCTCACCCTAAGCCTAACCCTAACCTTCACCTCAACCTAGCCCTCACTCTAACCCTAAACCTCATCCTCATTCTAAAACTCACACTAACCCTAAACTTAAGCATCAATTTTAACCTCACCCTCACCCTAACCCTAACCCTAACCCTAACCCTAGACCTTACCTTAATCCTCACTCTCAGCCTAACCCTCAGCTTTACTCTTACCGTCACACTCACCCTAACACTCACGCTAACCCTAACCCTCATCCTAACCTTCAAATCCTGAGCATCACCCTAACCCTAACCCTCACCCTCAACCTAACCATCAGCCTAACCCTACAGGCTAAGCCAAACCCTCACACTAACCCTCAACCTCACCCTAGCCCTCACCCTAAGCCTAATCCTAACCCTAACCTTAATCATAACACTAAACCTAACATTAACACTAACCATCACCCAAAAACTAATCCTCATCCCCACTCTCACCCACAGCCTAAACCTAAGCCTAAGCCTAAACCTAACCCTAACCCTCACACTCACACTCACCATAACCCTAATCCTAAACCTAACCCTAACCCTAACCCTAAACCTCAAATTAACCCCCTCACCCTAACCCTAACCCTAACACTAAACTTAACCATAACATTCACCTAACTGTCTCCCTAACATAAACTCTAACCCTAAACCTCACCATCACCCTAACACTAAAAGTCACCCTCACCCTCACCCTCACAATAACTCTAACCCTAACCCTAACAATAACCCTAACCCTAACACTAAACCTAACCCTAACCCTTACCCTAACACTCCCCCTAACCCTTACTCTAACCCTAAACCTCATGCTCACACTAACCCTAAACCTCACCCTCACCCTCACCCTCACCATAACTCTAACCCTAACCCTAACAATAACACTAACCCTAACACTAACTCTAACCCTCACCATCACCATAACCCTAAACCTAACCCTAAGCTCACCCTAACCCTAACCCTAACCCTAATGGTCACCCTCAGCCTCACCCTCACCGAAAACTTAACCATAAAATTAACAATAACCCTAACCCTAACCCTAATCCTAACCCTCACCCTCACTCTAACCCTAACCCTAACCCTAACCCTCACCCTAACCCAAAACCTCAACCTCACCATAACCCTAACCCTAACACTCACCCTAACCCTAAACCTAACCCTAATCCTAAACCTTGCCAAAATGCTAACCCTAACCCTCACACTCACCCTTGCCCTCATCCTAACCCTAATCCTAAGCCTAAAGCTCATTCTATCCCTCACCCTAATTCTAACCTTAAACCTCACCCTAACCCTAACCCTCACCCTCACCCTCAGCCTAACCCTAAGCCTACGCCTAACCCTAACCCTCACACTCAACCTCATCCTAACCCTAATCCTAACCCTAAAACTAACACTAACCCTAACCCTAACCCTCACTCTAACCCTCCCCCAAACCTAACTATAATCCTAAACCTCACCCTCACCCTAACGCTAAATCTAGCCCTTAACCTCACACTAAAACTAACCCTAATCCTAACAGTAACCCTCACACTAACCCTAACCACCACCTTAACCCTAAACCTCAACCTATCCCTGTCCCTAACCCTCACCCTCACCTTAGCCCTCACCCTAACCCTAACCCTCATACTCAAAATAAACCTCACTCTAACCCTAAAACTAATCCTCAATCTAACCCTCACTCTCACCCTCACCCTCACCCTCACAGTAACTCTAACCCGAACCCAAACCCTAAACCTCACTCTAGCCCTAACCCTAAGCCTAACCCTAATCCTCACGCTCACCCTAACCGTAACAATAACCATAATCCTAACCCTCAACCTAACCCTCCCCTAAACCTATATCTAACCCTAAACCTCACCCTCACCCTCACCCTAAACCTAACCCTAAACCCCACCCAAACCCTAACCCTAACCCTCACCCACATCCTCACCCTCACCATAACTCTAACCCTAACCCTAACAATAACCCTAACCCTAACCGTAACCATCACTCTAACCCTAATACTCAACCCCACCCTCACCCTCAGCCTAACCCTAAGCCTCAGACTAACCCTCAACCTAACCCTCAACTCACCCTCACCCTAACCCTAACCCTAACCCTAAACATAAACCTAATCCTCACCCCCACCCTCACCCTAAGCCTAACCCTAACTTAACCCAAACCCTAACCCTAACCCTAACCTTCTCCGGAACCCTAACCCTAACCCTAACCCTTAAAAATCCCTAACCCTCACCGTAACCCTAACCGTAACCTTAACCCTAACACAAACCCTATCCCTAAACCAAACCCTAAACCTAAACCTAATCCTCAGCCTCACCCTCACCCTAACCCAAAACATAACCCTAACCCTCACCCTAACCATAAGCCTAACCCAACCCTAACCCTCACCGTAACCCTAACCCTAACCCTATCACAAACCCTAAACCTAACCCTAACCCTCACTGTAACCCTAACCCTAACACAAACCCTAACCCTAAACCTAACCCTAAACCTCAGCCTAACCCGAACACTAACCCTCCCACTCATGCTCGGCCTAAGCCTAAGCCTAACCCTAACCCTCACCCTATCCCGAACCCTAACACTAACCCTAACTCTAACCCTAAACCTCACCCTTACCCTAACCCTAACTCTAACACGAACCCGAAACCTAAACCTCATCCTAACCCTAAACCTAACCCACACCCTCACCCTCACAGTAACCATATAACCCTAACCCTAACAATAACCCTAACCCTAACCCTAACCCTCACCGTAACCCTAACCCTCACCGTAATATTTACCCTCACGCTTTCACTAACCATATCGCTAACACTACTGCTCACACTAACCCTAAAAATCACCCTAATCCTCATCCTAACCCTCACCCTAACCCTAACTCAAAAACTCACCCTAACCCTAACCCTAACCCTTACCCTCAACTTAACCCTAACCCTCATGCTCAACTTAAGCATAACGCCAACCCTCACCCTAACAATAAACTTAACCTGAACCCTAACTCTCACCCTAACACTAACCCTAACACTAATCCTAAGCCTCACCCTCACCCTCACACTCACCCGCACCCTCACCCTCACAGTAAGGCTAACGCTAACCCAAACCCGAACCCTAAACATGACCCTAAACCTAAAACTCACCCTCACCCTAGCTCTCACCCTAACTCTAATCCTAACCCTAACCCTCATAATAACCCTCCATATACCCCTAACCAAAAACCTCACCCTATCCCTAACCCTCATCCCCACCCTCACCCTCAGCCTAATCCTAAGCCTAAACCTAAGCCTAACCCTAAACCTAACCCTAACCTGCACACTCACCCGCACCCTCACCCTCACACTAACTCTAACCCTAACCCAAACGCTAACCCTAAACCTCACTCTAACCCTAACCCTAAGCCTAACCCTCACCCTCACCCTAACCCTAACAATAACCCTAAACCTAACCGTCACCCTAACCCTCCCCCTAACACTATATCTAACCCTAAACCTAACCCTCATCTTCACCCTAACCCTAACCCTAAACCCCACCCTAACCCTAAACCTAATCCTCACCCCCACCCTCACCCTCACCATAACTCTAACCCTAACCCTAACAATAACCCTAACCCTAACCTAACCCTAACCCTAACCCTAACCCGCACCCTCACCCTCACCATAACTCTAACCCTAACCCTAACCCTAACCCTAAGTCTAACCCTAACCGTAACCCTAACCCTCACCCTAACCATAACCCTCACCCTAACCCTAACCCTCACCCTAATATTTACCCTCACTCTAACACTAACCCTAAAGCTAAAACTACCGCTCACACTTACCCTAATAATCACTCTAAGCCTAAACCTCACCCTAACACTAACCTTAACCCTCAAAATCACCCTAGCACTCTCCCTAACCCTATCATCCTCACCCTAAACCTCACACTAACCCTAAAACTAATCCTCAATCTAATCCTCATCCTCACCCTAACACTAAACCTAATGCTCACCTTCATCTTTATCGTAACGCTCACCCTCAGTCTAACCCTCATCTTTACCCTTACCGTCACCCCCACCCTAACCCTCACCGTAACCCTAACCCTCACCCTAACCCTCACCTAACCCTAATTCTACCCCAAACTTCTCCCTAACCCTAACCCTAACTCTAACTCTAACCCTAACCCTAACCCTCACCCTCAACCTCACCGTAACCGTAAACCTAACCCTATACCTAACAATAACCATTACTCTAAACCTGACCCTCACCTCAGCCTAACCATAACTCTTACCTTAACCCTAACCCTCACCCTAACGCTTACTCTCCCCCAAACACTAACCCTAACACTAACCCTCACACTAACCCTAACCCTCAACCTAATCCTAAACCTAACCCTAATAATAACCCTAACTCTAACCCTAAACCTCACCCTAGCCCTCACCTTAAAACTAAGACCTACCCCCACCCTCACCCTAACCCTAACCCTCATCCTCACCCTAAACCTCACACTAACCCTAACCCTAACCCTAATCCTCAATCTAGCCCTCACTCTAACCCTAACACTTGCCCTAAAACTAACCCTAACCCTCACTTTTATCTTAACACTCACCCTCAGCCTAAATCTCAAATTTACCCTTACCATCATCCTCACCCTAACCATAAACCTCATCCTAACCCCCACCCTAACCATAAACCTAACAATCACCCTAACCCTAACCCTCACCCTCAACCTCATGCTGAGCCTAACCCTAAGCCTAAACCTAACCCTTACCCTAACCCTCAGGAGAGCCCTCTCGCTTACCCTAATCCTAAACCTAACCCTCATCCTAACCTTCACACTATCCCTAACCCTCAGCCTAACCCTGTCCATCACCCTAACCCTAATCCTAATCCTAATCCTAACCCTAACCCTAACCCTCGCACTCACCATAACCCTAACCCTAACCCTAATCCTAACCCTAAACCTCATCCTCACCCTAGCCCTCACCCTAACCCTAATCCTAATCCTAACCCTCATCCTAATCCTCACCCTAACACTAACCCTAAATGTCACCCTCACCATCAGCCTAACCCTAATCTGAACCCTAACCCTCGACCTAAACCTAAACCTCACCCTCAACATAACCCTTACCCTAACCCTCAACCTAACACTAAACTTAACCCGAACCCTAACTCTCACCCTCACCCTAACCCTAACCCTCACCCTAAACCTAAACCTAAACCTCACCCTTAGCCTAGCCCGCACCCTAACCTTAATCCGAAACCTAACACTCATCCTACCCCTCCCCCTAAACGTTTCCCTAACCATAACCCTAACCCTAACCCTCACCTACAACCTCACCCACAGCCTAACTCTAAGCCTAACCCTAAACCTAACCCTAACACACACACTCACCCTCACCCTAACCCTAATCCTAAACCTAACCCTAACCCTAACCCTACTACTCTCACCCTAACCCTAACCCTAACACTAACCTTAAACATAACCTTAACCTATCCCTCACCCTAACCCTAACTCTAACCCTAAACGTCACCCTCACCCAAAACCTAACTCTAACCCTAACGCAAACGCTAAACCTCAGCATAAACCTAACCCTATCCCTCACCCTCACCCTCACCGTAACCTTAACCCTAAACCTAACCCTAACAATAATCCTAAACCAAATCCTAACCTTCAACCTAACCATAAACCTCACCCTAACCCAAAACCTGACCCTAACACTTACCCTCACCCTAACACTAACCTAACCCCAACACGAACCCTCAAACTAACCCTAACCCTAAACTCACCCTAAACCTAACCCTAACCCTAACCCTCACCCTAACCCTAACTCTAACCCTAAAACTCACCCTAACACTAACCTTCACCGTCACTCTCAACCTCACCGTAATTCTAGCTCTAACCCTAACAATAACCCTAACCCCAACCCCAACCCTAACCCTCAACCTCAGCCTCACCCTCACAGCAAACTTTACCCTAATCATAACACTATCAATAACCCTAACCCTAAGCCTAACCCTAACACTAATTCTAATCCTCACCCACACAGTCACCCTCATCTTAACCCTAAACCTAAACCTAACCCTCACCATAACCCTAACCCTAACACTAACCCTAACCCTAATCCTAATCCTAAATGTTAACCTAAACCTAACCCTAATCCTCAGCCTCATCTGCAACATAACCCAAACCCTAATGCTAACCCTCACCCTAACTCTAAGCCTAACCCTAAACCTAACCCTAAGCGTCACACTCACCCTCACCCTAACCCTAACCCTAAAACTAAACATAACCCTAACCCTAACCCTAACCCTAACCCTAAAACTCACACTAACACTAACACTAACCCTAACCCCAAGCTAACCCTCACCCTAACCTTAACCCTAACACTAACCCTAACCCTCGACCTAACCCTCCCCCTAAACCTAAATGTAACCCTAAACCTCACCCTAACCCTAACCCTCACGCTCACCATAACTCTAACCCTCATCCTAACCCTAATGCTAACCGTAAACCTCACCCAAACACTAACGCTAACCCTCATCCTCACCCTAGCCCTCATACTAAACCTAATCCTAACCCTAACCCTAACCCTCATCCTAACCCTCACCCTAACCCTAACCCTAACAATAACCCTACCCCTAACCCTAACCAACACCCTAACCCTAATCCTCACCCCCACCGTGACCCTCAGCCTAACCCTAAGCCTCAGCCTAACCCTCAACCTAACCCTCACACTCACCCTAACCTTAACCCTAACACTCACCGTCAATTTAGTCCTCACCCTAACCATCACCTCAAAACTAACCCACACCTTCACCATAACCCAAACGCTAACCCTGACCCTAACCCTACCCCTAACCCTAACTCTAAACCTGACCCTAATCCTAACACTACCCCTCACCCTCAACTTAACCCTCACCCTAACCCTAATTGTAACCCTAAACCTCATCCGAAACCCCACCCTCATCCTAACACTAACCCTCACGCTAACCCTAAACCTAATTCTAACCCTCACCCTAAACCTACCCGGACCCTCACCCTAACCATAACCCTTAGCTCAACCTCACCCTCAGCCTAACACTAAGCCTAACCGAAACCCTAACCCTAACCATCACACTCACCCTCACCCTAACCCTAATCCTACCACTAACCCTAACCCTAACCCTAAACCTCAACCTAACCCTCACCCTAACCCTAACCCTAACACTAACCCTAACCCTAACCAACACCCTAACCCTCTCCCTAAACATAATTCTAACCCTAAACCTCACACTCACCCTAATCCAAATCCTAACCTTGACCCTAAATCTCACCCTAACCCTAACCCTCAACCTTACCCTCACCCTCACCCTCACAATAACCCTAACCCTCACCCTAACCCCAACACTAAACCTCACCCTAACACTAATTCTAACCCTCACCCTCACCCTAGCCCTCACTCTAACCCTAATCCTAACTCTAAACCTCATCCTAACACTCACCCTAACCCTCACCCTAACCCTCACCCTAACCCTAATCCTAAACCTAAACCTCACCCTCAGCCTTACCCTCACCCTCACCCTCACCATAACCCTAAACCTCACCCAAACCTAAACTTCAACTTCACCCTAACACTAACCCTAACCCTCACCCTCAACCTAGCCCTCACCCTAACCCTAATCCTAACCCTTACCCTAACCATAACCCTCACCCTCACCCTCACGGTAACTCTAACCCTAAACCTAACAATAACACTAATCCTAACCCTAAACCTAACCCTAACCCTAATCCTATCCCTAATCCTCAACCTCACTGCAAATGCAACCATGCCCATATCACTAACAATAATCCGAAACCTAAACCTAATCCTAACAATCACCCTCACCATAACCCTAATCCTAAACCGAACCCTCACTCTAACCCTAACCCTAACCCTCACCATAACCCTAACCCTCATCCTAACCCTCACCCTAACCCTAAACCTCACCCTAACACTAACCCAAATCCTCACCCTCAACCTAGCCCTCACCCTAACCACCATCCTAAAGCTAATCCTCATCCTAACTCTCACCCTAACCCTAATCCTAACCCTCACCCTAATCCTAATAGTAACCCAAACCTTCAACCTAACCCTACCCCTCACCTTCACTGTAACCCTAACCCTAACCCTCACCCTAACGCTAAACTTAACCCGAACCATAATTCTGACCCAAATGCTAACCCTAAGCGGAACACTTACCCTAACCCTCACCCTCACCCTCAGCTTAATGCTAAGCCTAACCCTAACCCTAAGCCTAACACAAGCACTCACCCTAACACTAACCCTAATCCTAATCCTAACCCTAAGCCTAACCCTCACCCTCATCCTAATCCTCACCCTAACCCTAACACTAACACTAACCCTAACCCTAAACCTAACACTAACACTAACCCTCACCCTAACCCTCACCCTAACCGTAACTCTAACCCTAAATCTCACCCTCACCCTCAACCTAAACCTCACTCTCACCCTCACCCTCAGCTTAACCCAAAGCCAAAGCCTAACGCTAAGCCTAACCCTCACCCTCACACTAGCCCTCAACATAACCCTAACTGTAACACTAACCCTAACCCTAACACTCACACTAAACCTAACCCTAACCCTAACTCTAACCCTAAACCTCACCCTGACCCTAACCCTAACCCTAACTCTAGACCTCATCCTAACCCTAACCCTAACCCTCAACATCACCCTCACCCTTACCCTTACCTTAACCTTAACCCTAACACTAGCCCTAAGAATAACCCTAACCCTAAACCTAACCCTAAACCTCACCCTCACCGTAACTATAACCCTAACACAAACCCACACACTAACCCAAACTCTGACACTAAACCTAACGCTAAACGTCACCCTAACCCTAAAATTAACCCTAACCCTAACCCTAGCACATACCCTAACCCTAATCTTAACCCTAACCCTCACTCTAACCCTCACTCTAAACATAAACCATACCCTAACCCTAAATCTAACCCTCAACTTCACCCTCAGCCTCAGCCTAACACTAACCCTAACCCTAACCCTCACACTCACAGTCACAGTAACCCTAATCCTAACACTAACCCCAAACCTAACCCTAAAACTAATCCTAACCCTAACCCTCACCCTAAACCTCACTCTAAACCTAACCCTAACCCTAAACCTCACCCTCACCCTAACCCTAATCCTAACCCTAACCATAACACTAACCCTCACACTCACCCTCACCTTAAACTTAATCCTAATCACAACCCTAACCCTAACTGTAACCCTAAATATAACCCTAACCATAACACTAACACTAAACCTAATTCTCAACCCTACCCTCACTCTCAGCCTAACCCTAAGCCTGTCCCTAACACTAACCCTAACTCTAACACTAAACCTCACCCTCACCCTAACCCTATCTCTAAACCTAACCCTAAACCTCACCCTGACCCTAACCCTATCCCTCACCTGCAACCTCAGCCTCACTGTAACTCTAACCCTAACCCTAACAATAACACTAACCCTAAACCTAACGATCACCCTAAAGCTAATCCTCACCCCCACCCTCACCCTCAGCTTAACCCTAAGCCTAAGCCTAACCCTAACACTAACCCTCACCCTCACTCTCACCCTAAACCTAATCCTAACCCTAACCCTATCCCTAAACCTCAACCTAACCCTCACCCTCACCCTAATCCTAACACTAAACCTAACCCTAACCTTCACCCTAACCCTCCCCCAAACCTGAACTCAAAACCTAAACCTCACCAGCACCCTTACACTAACCCTAACCCTAACCCTAACCTTCACCCTAACACTAACGCTAAACGTAACCCTTACCCTCAACTTAACCCTCAGCCTAACCCTAAGCTTAAACCGAACCCTAACCCTTACACTCATCCTCATCATAACACTAATCCTAAACCTAAGCATAACCCTAACCCTAAACCTCAACCTAACCCTCCCACTAATCCTAACCCTAAAACTAACCCTAGCCCTAACCCTCAACCTAACCCTCCCCCTAACCCTAACTCTAACTCTAAACCTCACCCTCATCCTAACCCACACCCTAACCCTAAACCTCACCCTAACCCTCACCTTCACCGTAACCCTAAACCTAACGCAAACCCTCACCCTACCCCTAACCCTAACCCGAACCCTAAACTTCACCCTAATCCTAAACCTAAACCTCACCCTCAACCTCACCCTAACCGTAAACTTAAGCTTAACCATAACACGAACAATAACCCTAACCCCACCCCGAATCCTAACCCTCACCCTCACCCTAAACTTAACCCTCAACCAAACCCTCACCCTCACCCTAACACTTACCCTCATCCTAACACTAACACTAACCCAAACCCTTACCCTAACCCTAAATCTCAATCGAACCCTCACCCTCACCCTATCCCTAACACTAACCCTAAACCTAACCCTAACCCTAACACTCCACCTACCGCTATATCTAACCCTCAACCTCACCCTCACCTCACCCTAACTCTAACACTAACACTAACCCTAACTCTAACCCTAAACCTCACCCTAAACCTAACACTAACTCTAACCCTAACCTGAAACCTAAACCTAAACCTACCCTAACCCTCACCCTCACCCTCAACCTCTACATAACCCTAACCATAAAAATAACCCTAACCCTAACCCTCATCCTAACGATAACCTTCACCCTAACCCTAACCCTCACCCTAACACTTACCCTCACCCTAACACTAACCCCAACCATAACACTAACCCTCACACTAACCCTAACCATCACTCTAACCCTAAACGAAACCCTAACCCTAACTCTCACCCTCACCCTAGCCCTCATCCTAACCCTAACCCTCTTCCTCACCCTTAACCTCACACTAATCCTAACACTAATCCTGAATCTAACCCTCACCCTCACCTTAATCCTAACCCTCACTTGTACCTTAACCCTCACCCTCAGCCTAACCCTCACCTTTACCCTTACGGTCACCCTCACCCTAACCCTCACCATAGCATAAATCCTCATCCTAGCCCTCACCCTAACGGCAACCCCAACCATCACCCTAACCCTAACCCTCACCCTCACCCTCAGCCTAAGCCTAATGCTAAGCCTAAGCCTAAGCCTAAGCCTAAGCCTAACCATCACCCTCACCCTAGCCTTCACCCTAACCATAATACTAACACTAACACTCATCCTAACCCTTAACCTAACCATAACCCTAACCATCATACTAAACCTAATCCTTATCCCCACCCATACCCTCAGCCTAACCCTAAGCCTAAGCCAAACCCTAACAATAACCCTCACATTCACCCTCACCATCAACGTAATCCTAAACCTAACCCTAACCCTAATATTAAAACTCAACCTAACCCTCACCCTAACCCTAACACTAACCCTAACCCTAACACTCAACCTAACCCTCCCCCTAACCTTAATTCTAACCCTAAACCTCACCCTCACCCTAACCATAATCCTAACCCTAAACCTCATCCTAACCCTGATCCTAACCCTCACCCTCACCCTCACCCTTACTGTAACTCTAAACCTAACCTTAGCTATAACACTAACCCTGAACACTAACACTAACCCTGAAACTCACCCTAACTCTAACCCTAACACCAACCCTCACCCTAATCCTAATCCTAATCCTCAGCCTCACCTTAACCCTAACCCTAACCCTAACCCTAAACTTCACCCTCACCATAACCCTAACCCTAACCACAACGCTAACCCTAAATGTCACCCTAACTCTAGTCCTCCCCCTAACCCTAATGCTAACCCTAAACCTCATCCTAACAGTCACCCTAACCCTAAAACACTAACACTAACCCTTACCCTCACCCTCAAGCTCTTCCTAAGCCTCCGCCTCAGCCTAAGACTAACCCTGACCCTCAAACTCAACCTCACCCTAACCCTAACCCTAACACTAACCCTAACCCTAACCCTCACATAACCCTCACTCTAATGCTAACTATAAAGTTTAACCTCACCCTCACCCTAACCCTAAATCTCACCCTGACCATCACCATCTGCCTAACATTAAGCCTAACACTAACCACAACCCTAACCCTAACACTAACCCTAACCCTCACTCTACCCCTCACCCTAACCCTAACCCTAACCCTCACCTTCACCCTAGCCCATACACAAACCCTAAGCCTAAGCCTAACCCTCACCGTAATCCTCACTCTAAGTCTAACCCCAACACTTAGGCTAACCTTAACCCTCACCCTCACCCTAACTCTAATTCTAATCCTATCCCTAACCCTAACCCACACACTTACCCTTCCTTAACCCTAACCCTAATCTTAACCCTAACAATAACCTTCAACCCCACACTAAACCTCACCCTATCCCCAACTCTAACCCTAACACTAACTCTAACCCTCACCCTATCCCTCACCCTAACCCTAATCCTAAACATCACCCTCAACCTAGCCCATACCCAAATCCTAAGCCTAAGCCTAACCATCTCACTAACCCTCACTCTAACCCTAACCCCAACACTCACCCTAACCGTAAACCTCACCCTCACCCTCGCCCTAACTCTAACCCTAACCCTAACCCTCACACTCACCCTAACCCTAAACCTAACCCTAATCCTAAACCTCACACTAACCCTAACACTAATCCTCAACCAAAACTTCACCCTCACCCTAACCCTAACACTTACCCTCACCCTAAAACTAACACTAAACCTAACACTAACCCTGAAACTAACGCTAAAAAATCACCCTAAACCTAAACCTCACCCTAACCCTAAAGCTAACCCTCACCTTCACCCTAGCCCTCAACCTAACCCTAACACTCATCCTCACCCTAAACCTCACACTAACCCTAACACTAATCCTCAACCTAAACTTCACCCTCACCCTAACCCTAACCCCGACCCTCACCCTAACCATAACCCTCACTTCAATCTCACCCTCAGCCTAAAACTAAGCCTAACCCAAATGCTAACCCTAACCCTCACACTCACCCTCACCCTAACCCTAATCCTAACACTAACCCTAACCCTAACCCTAAAACTCAACCTAACCCTCCCCCTAATCCTAACCCTAACACTAACCCTATCCCTAACCCTCACGCTAAACCTCCCCCTAACCCTAACTCTAACCCTAAACCTCACACTCACCCTAACCCTAATCCTAACCCTCACCTTCACCCTAACCCTCATCCTAACCCTAACCCTCACCGTAACCCTAAGCCTCACCCTTACCATAACCATAACCCTCACCCTAACCCTAACCCTCTCACCCTAACACTAACTCTAACCCTAAATCTCACCCTCACCCTCATCCTAACCCTCACACTCACCCTGACCCTCAGCTTATCCCAAAGCCATAGACTAACGCTAACCTTAACCCTCACCCTCACACTAGCCCTCACCATAACCCTAACTGTAACAGTAACCCTAACCCTGACACTCACACTAACCCTAACCCTAACCCTACCTCTAACCCTAAACCTCACCCTGACCCTAACCCTAACCCTAACCATAACTCTAAATCTCATCCTAACCCTAACCCTAACCCTCAACATCACCCTCAACCTCACCCTTACCTTAACCTTAACCCTAACCCTAACCCTAAAAATAACCCTAACCCTAAAAATAACCCTAAACCTCACCCTCACCCTAACTCTAACCCTAACCCAAACCCTCACCCTAACCCTAACTCTGACACTAAAATTAATGCTAAACGTCACCCTAACCCTAACCCTCACCCTAACCCTAAGCCTCACGCTTACCATAACCATAACCCTCACCCTAACCCTAACCCTCTCACCCTAACACTAACTCTAACCCTAAATCTCACCCTCACCCTCACCCTAACCCTCACACTCACCCTGACCCTCAGCTTAACCCAAAGCCATAGACTAACGCTAACCTTAACCCTCACCCTCACACTAGCCCTCACCATAACCCTAACTGTAACAGTAACCCTAACCCTAACACTCACACTAACCCTAACCCTAACCCTACCTCTAACCCTAAACCTCACCCTGACCCTAACCCTAACCCTAACCATAACTCTAAATCTCATCCTAACCCTAACCCTAACCCTCAACATCACCCTCAACCTCACCCTTACCTTAACCTTAACCCTAACCCTAACCCTAAAAATAACCCTAACCCTAAAAATAACCCTAAACCTCACCCTCACCCTAACTCTAACCCTAACCCAAACCCTCACCCTAACCCTAACTCTGACAGTAAAATTAACGCTAAACGTCACCCTAACCCTAACCCTAACCCTAACCCTCATGCTAGCACATACCCTAAACCTAATCTTAACATTAACCCTAACTCTAACGCTCACACTCACCCTATACTTAACCTTAATCCTAATCCTAACCCTAACCCTTACCCTAACCCTAACTCTAACCCTAACCCTAACCCTAACCCTAACCCTAATCCTCAACCCCTCCCTCACCCTCAGCCTAACCCTAAGCCTGTCCCTAACACCCTAAACCCATCTCTAAACCTAACCCTAAACCTCACCCTGACCCTAATCCTAACCCTCACCCCCACCCTCAGCCTCAATGTAACTCCAACCCTAACCCTAACAATAACACTAACCCTAACCCTAACGATCACCCTAACCCTAACCCTCACCCCCACCCTCAACCTCAGCCTAACCCTCAGCCTAAGGCTAACTCTAACACTAACCCTCACCCTCATTCTCACCCTAACCCTAATCCTAACGCTAACCCTATCCCTAAACCTCAACCTAACCCTCAGCCTTACCCTAATGCTAACACTAAATCTAACACTCACCCTCACCCTAACCATCCCCCTAACCCGAACTGTAACCCTAAACCTCAACAGCACCCTAACACTAACCCTAACCCTAACCCTAAACCTCACCGTAAAACTCACCCTAATCCTCATCCTCACCCTCACTCTCACCATGCCCATAACTATAACCCTAACCCTAACAATAATAGTAACCCTAACCCTAACCCTAACAATAACCATAAACTTCACCCTGTGCCTCACACTCACCGCAAATGTAACACTAACCATAACACCAACAATAACCCTAAACATAACCCTAAGCCTAAGCCTAAGCCTAAGCCTAACCCTAACCCTCACCCTAACCCTAACCCTAACCCTAACCCTAACACTAAACCTAAATCTAACCCTAACCCTAAACATCATCCTAGCACTCATCCTAAACCTAACCCTAACCCTAACCCTCACTCTCGGCCTAAGCCTAAGCCTAAGCTTAAGCCTAACCCGAACTCTAAACCTCAACCTAACCCTCACCTTAACCCTAACCCTAACACTAACTCTAACCCTAAACCTCACCATCACCCTAAACCTAACTCTAACCCTAACCCTAAAATTAAACCTCACCCTAATCCTAAACCTAAGCCTCACCCTCAACCTCTCCGTAACCCTAACCCTAACCCTAACAATAACCCTAACACTAAACCTAACCCTCACCCTAAACATAACCCTACACATAACCCTAACCCTCAATCTAACCCTCACCCTCACCCTAACCCTAACCCTAACCCTCACCCTCAACCTAACCCTAAACGTAACCCTGACCCTCACCGTAACACTCACCCTAACCCTAACCCTAATCCTAACCCTAACCCTAATTCTAAACCTAAACCTAACCCTAACCCTAACCATCACCCTAAACCTATTCCTCATCCCCACCCTCACCCTGAGCCTAAACCTAAGCCTAAACCTAACCCTAACCCTAACCCCCACATTTACCCTCACCCTAACCGGAACACTAACACTAACCCTAACTCTAAACCTAAACCTCACCCTCACCCTATCCCTAACTCTAACCCTAAACTGAAACCTAAAACTCATCCTAACCCTAACCCTCACCCTCACTCTCAACATAACCCTAACCCTAACCCTAACCCTAACACTAACCCTCATCCTAACCATAGCCTTCACCCTAACCCTAACCCTCACTCTAATACTTACCCTCACCCTAACACTAACCCTAACCATTACTCTAAACCTTACACTAACCCTAACCATCACCCGGACCCTAAACCTCACCCTAACCCTAACTCTCACCCTCAACCTATCCCTCAACCTAACCCTAACCCTCATCCTCAACCTTAACCTCACACTAACGATAACACTAATCCTGAATCTAACCCTCAACCTCACCCTAACCCTAAGCCTCACCTTACCATAACCCTCACCCTCAGCCTAACCCTCACCTTTACCCTCAGCCTCAGCCTAAACCTAAGCCTAAGCCTAACCCTAACCATAACCCTCACCCTCACCCTAGCCCTCACCATAACACTAAGCCTAAACCTAACATGAACCCTCACAGTAACACTAAACCTCACCCTAACCGTAACCCTCACACTATCCCTAACCCTCACCATAACCCTAACCCTAACCCTCACCCTAACCCTAACACTCACCCTCATCCTAGCCGTCACCCTAACCCTAATCCTAACCCTAACACTCATCCTAACCCTTAACATACCATAACCCTAACCATCATTCTAAACCTAATCCTCATCCCCACCCATACCCTCAGCCTAACTGTAAGCCTAAGCCAAACCCTAACCCTAACCCTCACACTCACCCTACCGTCAACCTAATCCTAAACCTAATCCTAACCCTATCATTAAACCACAACCTACCCCTCACCCTAACCCTAACACTAACCCTAACACTAAAACTCAACCTAAACCTCCCCCTAACCCTAACTCTAACCCTAAACCTCACCCTCACCATAACCATAATCCTAAAACTAAACCTCACCCTAACCCTGATCCTAACACTCACCCTCACCCTCACCCTTACTGTAACTCTAAACCTAACCTTAACTATAACACTAACCCTAAACCTAACCCAAACCCCGAAGTTCACCGTAACTCTAACCCTAACACAAACCCTCACCCTATTCCTAATTCTAACCCTCAGCCTCACCTTAACCCTAACCCTAACCCTAACCCTAACCCTAAACCTCACTCTCAACATAACACTAACCCTAACCCTAAACATCACTCTAACGCTAACCCTAACACTCACGCTAACTCTAGCCCTCCCCCTAACCCTAATTCTATACATCATCCTAACACGCACCCTAACTCTAAAACCCTAACACTAACACTCACCCTCAGCCTCACGCTCCACCTAAGCCTCCGCCTCAGCCTAAGGCTAACCCTGACCCTCACACTCACCCTCACCCTAACCCTAACCATAACACTAACCCTAACCCTAACCTTCACACTAACCCTCCCCCTAACCCTAACTCTAAACCTAAACCTCACACTCACCCTAATCCTAAACCTGACCCTAAATCTCACCCTAACCCTAACCCTAACCCTCACCCTTACCCTCACCCTCACCCTCACCATAACTCTAACCCTAACCCTAACAATAACACTAATCCTAACTCGAAACCTAAAACTAACCCTAATCCTATCCATAACCATCACCCTCAGCCTCACCATCACTGCAAAAGTCACCAGAAACATAACACTAACAATAATCCTAACCCTAACCCTAATCCTAACAATCACCCTCACCCTAAACCTAATCCTAACCCTAACCCTCACTCTAACCCTAATCCTAACCTCACCATAACCCTAACCCTCATCCTAACCCGCACCCTAACAATAAACCTAACCCTCACCCTCACCCTACCCTTCACCCTAACCCTAATCCTAACCCTATCCCTCACTCTATCCCTAACCCAAACTTCACCATAAACCTCACACTCACCCTAACCCTCATCCTCACCCTAACCCTCACACTAACCCTAACCCTCACCCTCACCATAACCCTAAACCTCATCCTAACCCTCACCCTAACCCTAACTCTAAACCTAAACCCTACCCTAACAATAACCCTAACCCTCACCCTCACCCTAGCCCTTCCCCTCACCCTAGCCCTCACCCTAAACCTAATCCTAACCCTAATCCTCATCCTAACACTCACCCTAACCCTAACCCTAACTTTCACCCTAACCCTAATCCTAACCCTAACCCTCAAACTAACCCTATCCCTCACCCTCACTGTAACCCGAACCCTAAACCTCATCCAACCCTAAACTAAACACAAACCCTAACTGTCACCCTAACGCTAACCCTAACCCAAACCCTAACCCTAAACCTCAACCTTAACCTCACCCTCACCTTAACCATTAGACTAACCCTAACCCTAAGCCTAACCCAAACACTCACCCTCATACTAACCCTAATCCTAATCCTAACCCAAACCCTAACCCTCACCCTCATCCTAACCCTCACCCTAACCCTAACACTAACTCTCACCCTAACCATCACCCTAACCCTAAATCTAACCCTAAACCTCAACCTCACCCTAAACCTAACCTAACCCTAAACCGAAACCTCACACTAACCTTAACCCCTACCCTCACCCTCACCGTCAGCCTAACCCTAACCCTAAACCAAACCCTCACCATAACCCTAACCCTAACCCTAACCCTAAACCTCACCCTAACCCTAACCTTAATCCTCACCCTCAGCCTCACTCTCACTGTAAACTTAACCCTAACCATAACACTAACAATAACCCTAACCCTAACCCTAATTTAACCCTCACCTTCACCTTCACCCTCAACATAACCCTAACCTTAACCCTAACAATAAACCTAAACCTATCCCTAACCCTCATCCTAACCATAACCTTCACCCTAAACCTAACCCTCACCCTAACGCTTACCCTCACCCTAACAATAACCCTAACCATAACCCTAACCCTAACCATCACCCTACCCCTAAAACTCACCCTAACACTAACTCTCACCCTCAACCTAGCCCTCAACCTAACCCTAAACCTGATTCCCACCCTGAACCTCACACTAACCCTAACACTAATACTGAATCTAACCCTCACCCTCACCCTAACCCTAACTCTCACCCTTACCGTAACCCTCACCCTCAGCCTAACCTTCACCTTTACCCTTATGGTCACCCTCACCCTAATCCTCACCATAACCTAAATCCTCATCCTAACCCTCACCGTAAAGGCAAACCCAACCATCACTCTAACCCTAACCCTCACATTACCCTCAGCCTCAGCCTCACCCTAAGCCTAAGCCTAGCACTAACCCTAAACCTAAACCTCAACCTAACCCTCCCCCTAACCATAACTCTAACCCTAATCATCACCCTAACAATAATCCTAACTCTAAACCTCACCCTAACCCTGATCCTAACCCTCACGCTCACCCTCACCTCATTGTAACTCTAATCCTAACCTTAACTATAACACTAACCCTAAACCTAACCCAAACCCTGTCCCTCACTCTAACTCTAACCCTAATCCTTACCCTCAGGCTCACCTTAACCTTTACCCTAACCCTAACCCTAAATCTCTCCCTAACGCTAACCCTAACCCTCACCCTAACTCTAGCCCTCACCCTAACCCTAATGCTAACCCTAAACCTCATCCTAACACTCACCCTAAACCTAAAACCCTAACCCTAACCCTCACGATCTGCTTAAGCCTCCGCCTCAGTCTAAGACTAACCCTGACCCTCACACTCACCCTCATCCCAACCCTAACAGTAACACTAACCCTAACCCTAACCCTCACACTAACCCTTACCCTAACGCTAACTCTAACCCTAAACCTCACCCTCACCGTAACCCTAACCCTCACCCACACCTTCCCCATCCGCCTAACATCAAGCCTAACCCTAACCCTAACCCTAACACTAACCCTACCCCTTAACCTACCCCTCACCCAAACCCTAACCCTCACCCTCACCCTAGCCCATAACCAAACCATAAGCCTAAGCCTAACACTCACCCTAACCCTCACTCTAACCCAAACCCCAACACTCACCCTAACCATAACCCTCACCCTTACCCTCACCCTAACTCTAAACCTAACCCTAACCCTAACCCTAACCGTAACCCTAACCCTAAACCTCACACTTCCCCTCACCTTAACCCTAACCCTAATCCAAACTAACACTAACCCTCAACGCCACACTAAAACTCACCCTATCACTAATCCTAACCCTAACACTAACCATTACCTTCACCGTACCCCTCACACTAACCCTAACACTAACCCTCCCCCTCAACCTAGCCCATACCCAAACCCTAAGCCTAAGCCTAAACCTCAACCTAACCCTCATTCTAACCCTAACCACAACACTCACCCTACCCGTAACCCTCACCCTCACCCTCACCCTAATTCTAAACCTAAACCTAACCTTAACCCTAACCCTCACACTCACCCTCACCTTAACCCTAACCCTAATCCTAACCCTAACACTAACCCTCACACCCACACTAAACCTCACCCTAACTCTAACCCTAACATTAACCCTAACCCTAACCTTAAACCTCAGCCTCACCCTAACCCTAACTCTAACCCTAAACCTCACCCTCACCCTAACCCTAACCCTAACGCTAATCCTAAACCTCACCCTAAACCTAAACCTTACCCTAACAGTTACCCTCACCCTAACATGTACACTAACCTTAATACTAACCCTCACACTAACGCTAACAATCACCCTAAACCTAAACCTCACCCTAACCCAAACCCTAACCCTCAACTTCACCCTAGCCCTCACCCTAAACCTAACACGCATCCTCACCCTAAACCTCACACTAACCCTAACACTAATCCTCAATCTAACCCTCACCCTCACCCTAACCCTAACCAGAACCCTCACCCTAACAATAACTTTCACCTCAGCCTAACCCTCACCTTTACTCTGTCACCCTCATCCTAACCCTCACCCCAAAGCTAACCCTCATTCTAACCCTCACACTAACCGTAACCCTAACCATCACCCTAACCCTAACCCTCACCCTCGACTTCAGCCTCAGCCTAACCCTAAACCTAAGCCTAACCCTAACCCTCATCCTAACTCTCAACCTAACCATTAACGGAAACATCACTCTAAACCTAATCCTCATCCCCAACATCACCCTCAGCCCAACTCTATTCCTAAACCTAACCCTAACCCAAAACCTAAACCTCAACCTAACCCTCACCCTAAACCTAATCCTAACCCTCACCCTCACTTTAGTACTCAACATAACCCTCACCTCAAACCTAACACACACCCTCAATGTAAACCGAAACTTAACCCTCCCCCTAACCCTCCCCCTAAACCTAAACCTCACACTAACCCTAACACTAAACCTCACCCTCACCCTAGCCCTCACCCTAACCCTAATTGTAACCCTAAACCTCATTCTAACCCAAACCCTAACCCTAACCTTAAACCTCACCCTAATCCTAAACCTAATTGTAACCCTCAAACTAATGCTAACCCTGACACTCACTGTAATCCTAACCCTAAACCTCAAACTAACACCAACCCTCACACTCACCCTCGCCCTCAGCCTAAACCTAAGCCAAACCCTAATCATAACCCTAACCCTCATACTCAACCTGACCCTAACCCTAATCCTAACCCTGACACTAAACCTCACCCTAACCCTAACCCTAACCCTCATGCTTACCCTCACCCTCACCTTCACCGGAACTCTAACCCTAACCCTAACAATAACACTAATCCTAACTCGAAACCTAAACCTAACACTAATCCTATCCCTAACCCTCACCCTCAGCCTCACCATCACTGCCAAGGTTACCAGAACCATAACACTAACAATAATCCTAACCATAACCCTAATCCTAACCCTCACCCTCACCCTAACCCTCATCCTCAACCTAACTCTCACCCTAACCCTAAACCTCTCCCTCACCATAACCCTAACCCTCATCCTAACCCTCACCCTAACCCTAACCTTAACCCTTAACCTCTCCCTAACAATAACCCTAATCCTCACCCTCAACCTAGCCATCACCCTAACCCTAATCCTAAACCTAATCCTCATCCTAACACTCCCCCTAATCCTTAACCGAAAACCTAATTCAAAATCATCACCCTAACCCTAAAATTAACCCGAATACCAACTGTCACCCAAATGCTAACCCTAACCTGAAACCTAAACCTAACCCTCACCCTCACCCTCAGCTTAATGCTAAGCCTAATCCTAACCCTAAACCTAACCCAAGCACTCACCCTAACACTACCCCTAATCATAATCCTAACCCTAACCCTAACCCTCACCCTCATCCTAACCCTCACTCTAACCCTATCCCTAACACTAACCCTTACCCTAACCCTCACCCTAACCCTAACACTAACACTGACCCTAACCCTAAACCTCACCCTAACCCTAACCCTAACCCTCAAGCTCACCCTAACCCTAACCCTAACACGAACCCTCACACTCACCCTCAACTTAATCCTAATCCTAAGCCTAACCCTAATCCTCACTTTCACACTAACCCTCACCCTAACCCTACCCCTAACACCAACACCAGCCCTAACCCTAAACCTAACTCTCACCCTAACCCTAAGCCTAACCCTACCCCTAACCATAACCCTCACACTCACCTTCAATCTAAACCTGATCCTAACCCAAACCCTCACCTTTACCCTTACTGTCACCCTCACCCTAACCCTACCCCTAACACTATCACTAACCCTAACCCAATCCTCACTGTAACCATAAACCTAAACCTCACCCTAACCGTAACCTTAAACCTCACACTCACGCTCAGTCTAAGCCTAAGCCTAAACTAAGCTTAAGCCTATCCCTAACCCTCACACTGACCCTCACCCTAACCCTAACACTATCACTAACGCTAACTCTAACTCTAAACTTAACCCTCACCCTAAACCTAACTCTAACCCTAACACTAAACATAAACCACACCCTGACCCAAACCCTAACTCTCACCCTCACCATAAATGTAACACTAAACCTGACCTAATAATAACCCTATCCCTAACCCTAACCCTCATTCTAACCATAACCCTCACCCTACACCTAACCCTCAAACTAACATTTACCCTCACCCTAACACTAACCCTAACCCTAACACTAACACTCACACTAACCCTAACCATCACCCTAACATTAAACCTCACCTTAAGCCTAACCCTAACCCTCACCCTCAACCTACCCTCACCCTAACCGTAACCCTCATCCTCACTCTAAACCTCACACTAACCCTAAACTTAATAATCAATCTTAACCTCACCCTCACCCTAACCCTAACCCTCACCCTAATCCTAGACCTTACCTTAATCATCACTCTCAGCCTAACCCTCAGCTTTACCCTTACCATCACCCTCACCCAAATCCCTCACCCTAACCATAACCCTCATCCTAAACTTCACCCTGACCATAATCCTAAGCATCACCCTAACACTAACCCTGACCCTCAACCTCACCATCAGCCTAACCCTAAAGCCTGAGCCTAACGCTAACACTAACCCTCACCCTCGCCCTAGCCCTCACCCTCACCCTAAACCTAACCCTAATCCTCACCCTAACCCTCAACTTGACCCTTAATGTCACCATCACCCTAACCCTAATCCTCATCCTAACCCTCACCCTAACCATGAGACTAACCATCATGCTAACCCTAACCCTCAACCTCACCCTCAGCCTCAGCCTAACACTAAGCCTATGCCTAACTCTACCCTAATCCTCACCCTCACCCTAGCCCTCACCCTAACCGTAATCCTAACCCTGACTCTCATCCTAACCCTAAGCCTAACCGTAAAAATAACCCTAAACCCTACCCTAACCCTCATTCTAACCATAACACTCACCCTAACCCTAAACCTCACCCTAACACTTACCCTCACCCTAACACTAACACTAACCCCAACACTAACGCTAACAATCACCCTAACATTGACACTCACCCTAACCCTAAACCTAACCCTCATCCTCACCCTAGACCTCAACCTAATCCTAAACCTCATCCTCATTCTAAACCTCACACTAACCCCAAAAACGAATCCTCAATCTAAACCACACCCTAACCCTAACCCTAAACCTCACCCTAACCCTAACCCTCACCCTTACTATAATCCTCATTCTCAGCCTAACCCTCACCTTTACCCTTACTGTCACCCTCACCCTAACCCTCACACTAACCCTAACCCTCACCCTGATCATAACCCTAAGCATCACACTTATCCTAACCCTCACCCACAACCTAACCCTAACACTCACTCTCACACTAACGCTCACATTAACACTAACTCTAACCCTAAACCTCACCCTCACCTTAACCCTAAACCTCAACCTCAAACTCACCCTCGGCCTAACCCTAAACCTAACCCTAACCCTCACCCTAACCCTCACACTCACCCTCACAGTAACCCTAAACCTAATCCTAAACATAACCCTAACCCTCACCCTAACCTTAACACTAACAATAACATTAACCCTAACACTAATCCTAACCCTAACCCTCACCCTAACACTAACTCTAAAATTGAACCTCACCCTCAACCTAAGCCTAACCCTAAACCTCACCCTACCCCTAACCCTAACTCTAACTCTAATCCTAACCCTAAACCTCACACTAACCCTAACCCTAAACCTCACCCTCACCCTCACCCTCAACGTAACCCTAAACCTAAAATTAAAAATAACCCTAACACGAACCCTAACCCTCAACCTAACTGTAACCCTCACCCTAACCCTAACCATCACCCTAACACTAACCGTAACCCTAACACTAACCCTCACTGTAACCCTAACACTCACACTCACCCTCACCCTAAACCTCACCCTAACCCTAACCCTAACCCTAACCATCAACCTCACCCTAGCCCTCACCCTAACCCTAATTCTAACTCTTACCCTCACCTAACCCTCAACCCTTATCCTCACCCTAAACCTCACACTAACCCTAACCCTAATCCTCAATCTAACCCTCCCCCTCCCCCTAACCCCTAACCGTCACACTTACCCTAACCCTCACACTAACCCTCACACTTATCTTAACCCTCACCTACAGCCTAACCCTCAACTTTACCCTTACCTTCACCCTCACCTTAACACTAAAACCTCATCCTAACCCTAACCCTAACCCTCACCTTCAGTCTCACCCTCACCCTAACCCTAATCCTAACCATAACCCTAACCCTAACCCTAACCCTCACCCTCAGCCTCATGCTCACTCCAAATGTAACCTTAACCATAACACTAACA
This sequence comes from Dipodomys merriami, assembly GCF_024711535.1. Lineage (NCBI taxonomy): Eukaryota > Metazoa > Chordata > Mammalia > Rodentia > Heteromyidae > Dipodomys > Dipodomys merriami. Next base: position 1,229,358 of record NW_027203449.1, read on the forward strand.
ATAAACCTAACCCTAACCCCAATCCTAACCCTCAACCTCACCCTAACCCTAATCCTAAACCTAACCCTCACCCTAACCCTAACGCTCCCCCTCACTGTAACCCTAACCCTCATCCTAACCCTCACACTAACCCTAATCCTCACCCTCAGTGTAACACTAACCCTTACCCCCAACATCATCCTCAGCCTAAGCCTAAGCCTAAGCCTAACCCGAACCCTAACCCTCACACACAATCTCACCCTAACCCTAATCCTAACCCTAACCCTATCCCTAAAAATCAACCTAACCCTAACCCTCAACCTAACCTTCCCAATAACCCAAACTCTACACCTAATCCTCACTCTCAACCTAACCCTAACCCTAAACCTTACAATAAATCTCACCGTAACCCTAACCCGCACCATCACCCTCACCCTCACCAAACTCTAACCCTAACCCTAACAATAACACTAACCAAAACCCTAACCCTAACCATAAACTTCACCCTCAGCCTCACTCTCACTGCAAACTTAAACCTAACCATAACATTAACATTAACCCTTAACCTAACCCTAACCCTAACACTAACAATCACCCTAAACCAAATCCTCAACCCCAGCCTCACCCTCAGCTTAACCCTAAGCCTAAGCCTAACCATAACCCTCACATTCACCCTCACCCTAACCCTAATCCTAACCCTAACCCTATCCCTAAACCACAACCTAACCCTCACCCTCACCCTAATACTAACACTAAACCTAACCCTAACCCTCACCCTAACCCTCCCCCTCCCCCTAACTCTAACCCTAAACCTCACCAGTACCCTAAACCTAACCCTAACCCTAACCCTAAACCTCACCCTAAACCTCACCCTCACTCTCACCATGACCTTAACTCTAACCCAAACCCTAATTAAAATACTAACCCTAAACCAAACACTAACACTAAACATAACCCTAACCCTGAGTCTCACCCTCGCCGCAAACTTAACACTAACCATAACACTAACAATAACCCTAACCCTAACCCTAAGCCAAACCCTAACCCTTACCCTAACCCTAACCCTCACCCTAACCCTAACCCTAACCCTAATCCTAACCCTAAAACTAACCCTAACCCTAAACCTAACCCTAAACCTCATCCTAAACCTCACCCTAAACATAACTCTAACCCTCACCCTAAAGCTAACCCTAACCGTCACTCTAACCCACACCCTAAACCTCACACTAACCCTAACCCTAACACTAACCCTAACTCTAACCTTAAACCTCTCCATCACCCTAAACCTAACTCTAACCCTAACCCTAAACCTAAACCTCACCCTAACCCTAACCTAACCCTTAGCTTTACCCTCAGCTTAACCGTTACCCAAACCCTAAAATAACCCTAACCCAAACCCTAACCCTAACCCTCACCCTCACCGTAAGCCTAACCCTAACCCAAGCCCTCACCCTAAACCTAACCTTAAACCTAACCCGAAACCTCACCATAACCCTAACCCTAAACCTCACCCTGAGCCTCACCCTCACCTTAAATTTAACCTTAATCATAACACTAACAATAACCCTAACCCTAAACCTAATCCTAACACTCACACTCACCCTAACACTAACCCCAACCATAACCCTCACCCTAACCCTAAACCTAACCCTAATCTTAAACCTCGCCATAATTCTAACCCTAACCCTCACCCTCACACTTGCCCTCATGCTAACCCTAATCCTAACACTAAACCTCATCCTAAACCTCACCTTAATCCTAACCCTAACCCAATCCCTCACCCTAACCCTTACCATCAACCTCACACTCAGCCTAACCCTAACACTAACCCTCACACTCTACCTCCCCCTAACCCTAATCCTAACACTAAACCTAACCCTAACGCTAACACTTACAGTCACCCTAACGCTCACCCTAAGCCTAACTCTAAACCTAAACCTCACCCTCACCCTAACCCTAACTCTAACCCTAACCCTAAACCTAAGCCTCACCCTAATCCTAACCCTTACCCTCACCCTCACCTTCACCATAACCTTAACGCTAACCCTAACCCTAACAATAACCCTAAACCTAAAACTAACCCTAACCATAACCATAACCCTCACCCTAAATCTTCCCCTAACCTTAACTCTAACCCGAAACCTCACCATCACTCTAATCCTAAACCTCACCCTCACCCTCACGCTCACCATATCTCTAACCCAAACCCTAAAAATAAACCTAACCCTAACACTAACCCTAACCCTCATTCTCACTGTAACCCTAAACCTAACCCAAGCCCTCACCCTAACCCTAACCCTCACCCTCACCCTAACCCTAAACCTCAACCTCACCGTAACCCTAACCCTAACACTCACCCTAACCCTAAACCTAACCCTAATACTAAACCTTGCCATAATGCCAACCCAAACCCTCAACCTCACCCTTGCCCTCATCCTAACCCTAATCCTAACCCTAAACCTCATCCTAACCCTCACCCTAACCCTAAACCTCATCATAACCCTTACCCTAACCATAACCCTAACCATCATGCTAACCCTAATCCTCAACCTCACCCTCAGTCTCAGCCTAACCCTAAACCTAACCCTAACCCTAACCCTAAAAATAACACTAAACCTAACCCTAACCCTCATTCTAACCATAAACCTCACCCTATCCCTAACCCCCACGGTAACCCTAACCCTCACCCTTACTGTAATCCTCACTCTCAGCCTAACCCTCACCTTTAACCTTACAGTCACCCTCACTCTAACCCTCATACTAACCCTAACGCTCCTTCTAAACCTCACCCTGACCGTTACCCTAAGCATCACCCTAACCCTGAACCTCACCCAAAACCTAATCCTAACACTAACCCTCACACTAACACTAACTCTAAACCTAAACCTCTCCCAAACCCTAACCCTCACCCTCACCCTAACCCTCAACCTAACACTAAGCCTAACCATAACCCTAACTGTCACACTCACCCTCACCCTCACCCTAAACCTAATCCTAACCATAACCCTAACCCTCAACCTAACATTAACACTAAACCTAACCCTAACTCAAACACTAACCCTAACCCTAACCCTCACCCTAACCCTAACTCTAAAATTAAACCTCACCCTCACCCTAACCCTAACCCTACACCTCACCCTAACCCTAACCCAAAACCTCACCTTTACCCCAGCAATCACCCTAACCCTTATCCTATCCCTAACCCTCATCCTAACCCTCACCCTAACCTTAATCCTAACACTCAACCTAAACCTAACCCTCACCCTCAACCTCATCATCAACCTAAACCTAAGCCTAACCCTATACCGAACTCTAACCCACACACTCACCCTCACCCGAACCCTAATCCTAACACTAACCCTAACTCTAACCCTAACACTCACACTAACCCCCACTCTAACCGTAACATAACACTAACCCTAACCCTAAACCTCACACTAACCCTCACCCTAAGCCTAACTCTAACCCTAAACCTCACCCTAAACCTAACCCTAACTCTAACACTAATCCTAAACCTAAAGCTCACCCTAAACCTAACCTTAACCCACACCCTGACCCTCACCATATATGTAACCCTAAACCTAAAATTAAAAATAACCTTAACACTAAACCTAAACCTCACCCTAACTGTAACCCTCACACTAACCCTAACCCTCACCCTAACACTTACCCTCACCCTAACACTAACCCTAACCCTAACACTAACCCTCACACTAACCCTAACACCCACCCTAACCCTAAACCTCACCCTAACCCTAACCCTTACCCTAACCCTCACCCTCACCCTAGCCCACAACCTAACCCTAATTCTAACCCTTGTCCTCACCTAACCCTAACCCTCATCCTCATCCTAAACCTCACATTAAACCTAACCCTCATCCTCACCCTAACCCCTAACCCTCACACTTTCCCTAACCCTCACCCTAACCCTAACCCTCACCCTTATCTTAACCCTTACCCACACCTTAACCCTCAACTTTCCCCTTACCATCACCCTCACCCTAAGACTCAACCTATCCCTAAACCTCATTCTAACCTTCAAGCTAACCGTAACCCTAACCATCAACCTAACCGTAACCCTCACCCTCAATCTCACCCTCAGCCTAAACCTCAGCCTAAGCCTAACCCTAACACTAACCCTCACACTCACCCTAGCCCTCACCCTAATCGTAACCCTAAACCTCATCCTAACGGTCACTTTAATTCTAAACCTAACTATCATCAAACACTAATCTGCACCCACACACTCACCCTCAGCCTAAGCCTAAGCGTAACCCTAACCGTCACACTCACCCTCACCCAAACCTAATCCTAAACCTAACCCTAACCCTAAACCTCTAACTAACTCTCACCCTAACCCTAACCCTAACACTAACCCTATCCCTAACCCTGACCCTAACCCTAACCCTGACCCTAAATCTAACCATAACCCTAACACTAACCCTCACCCTAACCCTAACCCTAACCGTCAACTTCACCCTTAACCCTCAACCTCACCCTAACACTAATCCTAACCCTAAACCTCACCCTCACTTCAAAGGTAACCTTAACCATAACACTAACAATAACCCTAACCCTAAACCTAACCCTAACCCTCAACCTCACACTAACCCTAATCCTAAACCTAACCCTCACCCTAACCCTAAACCTTACCCTCACCATAACACTAACCCTCATCCTAACACTCACCCTAACCCTAATCCTCACCCTCAACATGACACTAACCCTAACCCCCACCCTCAACCTCAGCCTAACCCTAAGCCTAAGCCTAACCCTAACCCTAACCCTCACATTCACAGTCACAGTAACCCTAATCCTAACCCTAACCCTAACCATAAACCTCACCCTCAGCCTCACTCTCACTGCAAACTTAACCCTAACCATAACACTAACAATAACCCAAACCCTAAACCTAACCCTAACCCTAACTCTAACCCTAAACCTAACCCTAACCCTAATCTTCACCCCCACCCTCAGCCTCAGCCTAACCCTAAGCCTAACCCTAACACTAACCCTAACTCTAATCCTAAACCTCACCCTCACCCTAACTCTATCTTTAAACCTAACCCTAAACCTCACCTTAACCCTAACCCTAAACCTCACCCGCACCCTCACCCTCACCATAACTCTAACCCTAACCCTAACAATAACACTAACCCTAATAATAACCATCACCCTAACCCTAATCATCACTCCCATCCTCACCCTTAGCCTAAGCCTAAGCCTAAGCCTAAGCCTAACCCTAAGCCTCACCCTCACACTGACCCTAACCCTAACCCTAACCCTAACCCTATCCCTGAACCTTAACCTAACCCTCACTCTCACCCTAATGCTAACACTAAACCTAAACCTAACCCTCACCCTAATCTTCACCCCCACACTCAGCCTCAGCCTAACCCTAAGCCTAACCCTAACACTAACCCTAACTCTAATCCTAAACCTCACCCTCACCCTAACCCTAACCCTAACCCTAACTCTAACCCTAAACCTAACCCTAACCCTAATCTTCACCCCCACCCTCAGTCTCAGCCTAACCCTAAGCCTAAACCTAACACTAACCTTAACTCTAAACCTAAACCTCACCAGCACCCTAACCCTAACCTTAAACCTAAACCTCACCCTAAAACTCACCCTAACCCTCACCCTCACCCTCACTCTCACTGTGACCTTAACTCTAACCCTAACCCTAACAATAACACAAACCTTAAACCTAATCCTAACCATAACCCTCAAATGAGCCTCACCCTCACTGCAAAATTAACACTAACCATAGCACTAACAATAACCCTAACCTTAACCCTAAGCCTAACCCTAAACCTAACCCTCACCTTAACCCTAACCATAAACCTAACCCTAACCCTAACCCTAACCCTGAAAGTAACACTAACCCTAACCAAAACCAAAAACCTCATCCAAATCCTCACCCTAAACCTAAGGCTAACCCTCACCCTAACCCTAACCCTCACCTTGACAATCCGCATAAGCCTAACCCGAACTCTAACCCTCACCCTAACCCTCACCCTAAACCTAACCCTAACACTAACCCTAACTCTAACCCTAAACCTCATGATCAACCTAACCCTAACTCTAACCCTAACCCTATACCTAAACTTCAACCTAAACCTAACCCTAAACCTCAGATTAACCCTCACCCTAACCCTAACCTAACACTAACCCTAACCCTAACCCTCACACTACCCCTCATTCTAAGCCTAACCCTAACCCTAACCCTAACCCTAACCCTCACCCTAACCCTCACCCTCACCCTCAACATAACCCTAAACATAAAATTGAAAATATCCCTAGCAGGAACCCTAACCCTCAACCTATCTGTAACCCTAATCCTAAACCTAACCCTCACCCTAACCCTCCCCTTAACCCTAACTCTAAACCTAAACCTCACCAGCACCCTAACCCTAAACTTAAAACTAAACCTCACCCTAAACCTCACCCTAACCCTTACCCTCACCCTCACTCTCACCGTGACCGTAACTCTAACCCTAACCCTAACAATAACATTAACCTTAACCCTAAACCTAACCCTAACACTAACCATAACCCTCAATCTGAGCTTCACCCTCACTGCAAAATTAACACTAACCATAACACTAACAATAAACCTAACCTTAACCCTAAGCCTAACCCTAACCCTAAACCTCACCTTAACCCTAACCATAAACCTAAACCTAACACTAACCCTAACCCTAAAAGTAACATTAACCCTAACCATAACCAAAAACCTCATCCAAAACCTCACCCTAACCCTAACCCTAAAACTCACCCTAATCCTAACCCTCACAATCACAATCCGCCTAAGCCTAACACGAACTCTAACCCTTACACTAAGCATCACGCTAAACCTAACCCTAACACTAACCCTAACTCTAACCCTAAACCTCACAATCAACCTAACCCTAACTCTAACCCTAACCCTATACCTAAACCTCAACCTAAACCTAACCCTAACCCTCACACTAACCCTCATCCTAACCCTAACCTAACACTAACCCTAACCCTATGCCTCACACTAACCCTCACGCTAAGCCTAACTCTAACCCTAAACCGCACCCTAACCCTAACCCTAACTCTAACCTAATCCGAACCTTAAACCTCACCCTAACCCTAACCCTAACATTCACCCTCACCCTCACCCTCAACGTAACCCTAAATTTAAAATTAAAAATCATCCTAGCAGGAAAACTAACCCTCAACCTATCTGTAACCCCAACCCTAAACCTAACCCTCACCCTAACACTTACCCTCACCCTAACCCTAACCCTAACTCTAAACCTAATCCTAAACCTAAATCTCTCCCTAACCCTAACCCTAAACCTCACCCTCACCCTCAATCTCACACTCACCCTAACCCTAATCCTAACCCTAACCCTAATCCTAATCATAACCCTCACACTCAGCCTCACCCTCACTCCAAAAATAACCTTAACCATAACACTAACAATAAACCTAACTCTAACCCTAATCCTAACCCTCACCCTCACCCTAACCCTAATCCTAACCCTAACCCTCACACTAAAACTAACCCTCACCCTCACTGTAACCCTAACCCTCATCCAAACCCTCACCCTAACTCTAATCCTCACCGTCACTGTAACACAAACGCTCATTCCCACCCTCACCCTCAGCCTAAGCCTAAGCCTAAGCCTAACCCTAACCCTAACCCACACACTCACCCTCACCCTAACCCTAATCCTAACCCTAACCCTATCCCTAAAAATCAACCTAACCCTAACCCTCACCCTAACCCTCCCACTAACCCTAACTCTAAATCTAATCCTCACTCACAACCTAGTCTAACCCTAAACCTCACCCTAAATCTCACCTAACCCCAACCCTCACCCTCACCCTCTCCCTCACCATAACTCTAAACCTAACCCTAACAATAACACTAACCATAACCCTAACCCTAACCATAAACTTCACCCTCAGCCTCACCCTCACTGCAAACTTAAACCTAACACTAACTATAACACTAACATAAACCCTTACCCTAACCCTAACCCTAACCCTAACCCTAAATCTAACCCTAACCCTAAACCTAACCCTAATCCTCACGCCCACGCTCAGCCTCATTCTAACCCTAAGCCTAACCCTAACATTAACCCTAACTTTAACCCTAAACCTCACCCTCACCCTAACCCTATCTCTAAACATAACCCTAAACCTCAGCTTAACCCTAACCCTAACCCTACCCGCACCCTCACCCTCACTTTAACTCTAATCCTAACCCTAACAATAACACTAACCCTAACCCTAACCATCACCCTAACCCTAATCCTCACCCCCAGCCTCACTCTCAGCTTAAACCTAAGCCTAAGCCTAACCCTAACACTCACCCTCACCCTAACCCTAATCCTAACCCTAACCCTCACCCTCACTCTCACAATGACCGTAACTCTAACCCTAACCCTAACAGTAATACTAACCCTTACCCAAACCCTAACACTAACCATAACCCTCACCCTGAGCCTCACCCTCACCGCAAACTTAACACTAACCAAAACACTAACAATAACCCTAACCCTAACCCTATTTCTAAACTTAACCTTAACCCTAACCCAAACCCTCACCCTAACCCTAACCCTAAAACTAACCATAATCGTAACCCTAAAACTAACCCTAACCATAACCATAACCACAAACCTCATCCTAACCCTCACCCTAAACCTAACCCTAACCCTCACCCTAAACGTAACCCTAACCCTCACCCCCACGCTCAGCCTAAGCCTAAGCCTAAGCCTAACCCGAACTCTAACCCTCACCCTAACCCTCACAAACCCTCACCCTAACCCTAACTCTAACACTAACCCTAACTCTAACCCTAAACCTCACCCTCACCCTAACCCTAACTCTAACCCTCACCCTAACCCTAAACCTCACCCTCACTGTAACCCTAACAGTAACCATCACCCTAACCATAAACCTAACCCTAATACTAAACCTCACCATAATGCTAACCCTAACCCTCACCCTCACACTTGCCCTCATCCTAACCCTAATCCTAACTTTAACCTCATCCTAAACCTCACCCAAATCCTAAACCTATCCCTCACCCTCACCCTCAGACTAACCCTAACCCTAACCCTAACCCTAACCTCACCCTAACCCTAATCCTAACACTAATCCTAACCCTAACCCTAACCCTCACCCTAACCCTCCCCTAACACTAACTATAACCTAAACCTCACCCTCACCCTAAACCTAACTCTAACCCTAACCCTAAACCTGAATCTCAACCTAATCCTAAACCTTAGCCTCCCCCTCCCCCTCACCTTAACCTTAACCCTAACCCTAACCCTAACAATAACCCTAAACCTAACATTAAGCCTAACCCTAACCATAACACTCACCCTAACGGTAACCCTCACCCTAACACTTACCCTAACTCTCACCCTCAACGTAACCTTAACCCTAACCCAAACAATAACCCTAAAGCTAACACTAACCCTAACCATAACCATAACCCTCACCCTAACGCTATAACTCACCCTAACACTAACCCTCACCCTAAAACTAACCCTAGTCCTAACACTAACCCTCACAGTAACCCTAATCATCACCTTAAACCTAAACCTCAACCTAACCCTATCCCTAACCCTCACCCTCACCCTAGCCCTCACCCTAACCCTAACCCTCATTATCACCCTAAAACTCACTCTAACCTTAACACTATCCTCAATCTTTTTTTTTTTAATTTTATTTTATTTTATTTGAGAACATACTGTACAGAGGGGCTACAATTACATGGGCAGAATAATGCATACATTTCTTACCAAGCATTGCAGCGTCCTCCTTTGTTTACCCTTCACTTCCCTTGCCCGCCTCCCCCCTCCCCCCACCCAATTATACCCCCTCCTCCCACCCAATTATACCCGCCTCCGCCCCCCACACCGACATTGTAAAGCTGGTTTTGACATGACATTTTGTACTTCTCATTGTTGCAACAGGTCCACCTGAATCCTTAAACGACTTGTTTGTCCCCATCTTCTCCACATGATATACTGACATCAAATATAGTGAAAGCGGGGGTTACACTGTGGGGGAGTGACATACAAAGCAACAAAGAAATAATCTTATAAATGCGTTAGAAACACATGCATGAAAGAAAGGAAAACATTAAAATCCTCAATCGTATCCTCACCCTCACCCTAACCCTATCCTTAACCCTCACCCTCACCTTAGCCCTAACCCTAACCCTAACCCTCATTATCACCCTAAAACTCACTCTAACCTTAACACTGTCCTCAATCATATCCTCACCCCCACCATAACCCTAAACCTAATCCTCACTCTAACCCTCATCTTGACCCTTACTGTCACCCTCACCTTAAACCTCACCCTAAACCTAACCCTCATCCTAACCCTCACCCTAACCATGACCCTAACCATCATGCTAACCCGAACCCTCAACCTCACCCTCAGCCTCAGCCTAAACCTAAGTCTAAGCCTAACCCTAAACCTAATCCTCACCCTCACCCTAGCCCTCACCCTAAACCTAATCCTAAACCTGACCCTCATCCTAACCCTAACCCTAACCCTAAAAATAACCCTAAACCTAACCCTAACCCTCAATCATATCCTCACCCCCACCATAACCCTAACCCTAATCCTCACTCTAACCCTCATCTTGACCCTTACTGTCACCCTCACCTTAAACCTCACCCTCAACCTAACCCTCATCCTAACCCTCACCCTAACCATGACCCTAACCATCATGCTAACCCGAACCCTCAACCTCACCCTCAGCCTCAGCCTAAACCTAAGCCTAAGCCTAACCCTAAACCTAATCCTCACCCTCACCCTAGCCCTCACCCTAAACCTAATCCTAAACCTGACCCTCATCCTAACCCTAACCCTAACCCTAAAAATAACCCTAAACCTAACCCTAACCCTCATTCTAACCATAACACTCACCCTAACCCTAAACCTCACCCTAACACTTACCCTCACCCTAACACTAACCCTAACACTAACACTAACCCTCACACTAACCCTAACGATCACCCAAAACCTAACACTCACCCTAACCCTAATCCTAACCCTCATCCTCACCCTAGCCCTCAACCCAACCCTAACCCTCATCCTCACCCTAAAACTCACACTAACCCCAAAAACGAATCCTCAATCTAACCCACACCCTAACCCTAACCCTAACCCTAACCCTCACCCTAGCCCCAACACTCACCCTTACCGTAATCCTCACTCTCAGCCTAACCCTCAACTTTACCCTTACTGTCACCCTCACCCTAATCCTCACAATAACCCTAACCCTCATCCTAACCCTCACCCTGACCATAACCCTAAGCATCACCCTAATCCTGACCCTCACCCACAACCTAAACCTAACACTCACTCTCACACTAACCCTCACACTAACACTAACTCTAAACCTAAACCTCAACCTCACCCAAACCCTAACACTCACCCTCATCATCACCCTCAGCCTAACCCTAAGACCAACCCTGAACCTCACCCTAACCCTCACAATCACCCTCACAGTAACCCTAATCCTAATCCTAACCATAAACCTAACCCTCACCCTTACCATAACACTAACCCTAACCCTAACCCTCACCCTAACACTAACTCTAAAATTAAACCTTACACTCAACCTAAACCTAACCTTACACCTCACCCTAACCATAAACCTAAACCTCACCCTCACCCTAGCCCTCAGCCTAACCCTAATCCTAACCCTAACCCTCACCCTTACCCTCACCCTAAACCTAATCCTAACACTCACCCTAAACCTAACCCTCACCTTCAACCTCACCCTCAGCCTAATGCTAAGCCTTACTCTAAACCTAAGCCTAACCCACACACTCACCCTCACCCTAACCACAATCTTAACCCTAACCCTAACTCTAACCCTAACCCTCACACTAACCCTCACCCTAAACTTAACCCTAACTCTAACGCTAACCCTCACCCTAACCGTAACCCTAACTCTAACCCTAATCCTAACCCTATACCTCACACTAACCCTAACCCTCACCCTCACCCTCACCCTCAACGTAACCGTTTACCTAAAATTAAAAATAACCCTAACATGAATCCTAACCCTCAACCTAACTGTAACCCTCACCCTAACCCTAACCATCACCCTAACACATACCCCCACCCTAACACTAACAATAACACTAACAATAACCCTCACACTAACCCTAACACTCATCCTAACCCTAAACCTCACCTTAACCCTAACCCTAACCCTAACCCCCAGCCTCACCCTAGCACTCACCCTAACCCTAATTCTAACTCTTATCCTCACCTAACCTTAAACCCTTATCCTCAACCTAAACCTCACACTAACCCTAAACCTATTCCTCAATCTAACCCTCACCCTCACCCTAACCCCTAACACTCACACTTACCCTAACCCTCACCCTAACCCTAACCCTGACCCTTTTCTTAACCCTCACCCACAGCCTAACCCTCAACTTTACCCTTACCTTCACCCTCACCCTAACAATCAATCTATCCCTAACCCTCATCGTAACCTTCAAGCTAACCATAACACTAAACGTCACCCTTACCCTAACCTTCACCCTCAATCTCACCCTCAACCTAACCCTAATCCTAACCCTAAACCTAATCCTAACCCTAACCCTCACCCTCAGCCTCACGCTCACTCCAAAAGTAACCTTAACCATAAAACTAACAATAAACCTAACTCTAACCCTAATCCTAACCCTCACCCTCACCCTAACCCTAATCCTAAATGTAACGCTCACCCTAACCCTAACCTTCACCCTCATTGTAACCCTAACCCTCATCCTAACCCTCACCCTAACTCTAATCCTCACCGTCATTGTAACACAAACGCTCATTCCCACCCTCACCCTCAGCCTAACCCTAAGCCTAAGCCTAACCCTAACCCTAACCCTCACACTCACCCTCACCCTAACCCTAATCCTAACCCTAACCCTATCCCTAAAAATCAACCTAACACTAACCCTCACCCTAACCCTCCCACTAACCCTAACTCTAAACCTAATCCTCACCCTCAACCTAGCCCTAACCCTAAACCTCACCCTAAATCTCACCTAACCCTAACCTTCACCCTCACCCTCACCGAAACTCTAACCCTAACCCTAACAATAACACTAACCATAACCCTAACCCTAACCATAAACCTCACCCTCAGCCTCACCCTCAATGCAAACTTAAACCTAACACTAACCATAACACTAACATTAACCCTTACCCTAACACTAACCCTAACCCTAACTCTAACCCTAACCCTAAACTTAACCCGAATCCTCACGCCCACGCTCAGCCTCATTCTAACCCTAAGCCTAACCCTAACATTAACCGTAACTTTAACCCTAAACCTCACCCTCAACTTAACCCTATCTCTAAACCTAAACCTAAACCTCAGCTTAACCCTAACCCTAACCTACCCGCACCCTCACCCTCACTTTAACTCTAACCCTAACTCTAACAATAACACTAACCCTAAACCTAACCATCACCCTAAACCTAATCCTCACCCCCAGCCTCACGCTCAGCCTAACCCTAAGCCTAAGCCTAACCCTAACCCTCACCATCACCCTAACCCTAATCCTAACACTAACCCTATCCCTAAACCTCAACCAAACCCTCACCTTCACCCTAATGGTAACACTAAACTTAACCCTAACCGTCACCCTAATACTCCCCCTCACCCTAATTCTAACCCTAAAACTCACCAGCGCCCTAAACCTTATCCTAACCCAAAACCTCACCCTAAAACTCACCCTAACCGTCACCCTCACTCTCACCATGACCGTAACTCTAACCCGAACCCTAACAATAATACTAACCCTAACCCAAACCCTAACACTAACCATAACCCTCACCCTGAGCCTCACCCTCACAGCAAAATTAACACTAACCATAACACTAACAATAACCCTAACCCTAACCCTAATCCTAAACTTAATCCTAAACCTAACCCAAAACCTCACCCTAACCCTAACCCTGAAACTAAACCTAATCTTAACCCTAAAACTAACCCTAACCATAACCATAACCACAAACCTCATCCTAAACCTCACCCTAAATCTAACCCTAACCCTCACCCTAAACCTAACCCTAAACTTCACCCCCACGCTCAGCCTAAGCCTAAGCCTAAGCCTAACCCGAAATCTAACCCTCACCCTAACCCACACCCTAACCCTCACCCTAACTCTAACCCTAACACTAACCCTAACTCTAACCCTAAACCTCACCCTCACCCTAACCCTAACACTAACCATCACCCTAACCCTAAACCTCACCCTCACTGTAACCCTAACAGTAACCCTCACCCTAACCATAAACCTAACCCTAATCCCAAACCTCTCCATAATGCTAACCCTAAACCTCACCCTCACACCTGCCCTCATCCTAACCCTAATCCTAAACTTAACCTCATCCTAAACCTCACCCAAATCCTAAACCTAACCCTCACCCTCACCCTCAGACTAACCCTAACCCTAACCCTCACACTCAACCTCCCCCTCCCCCTAATCCTAACACTAACCCTAACCCTAACCCTAACCCTCACCCTAACCCTCCCCCTAACACTAATTCTAAACCTAAACCCCACCCTCACCCTCACCCTAACCCTAACTCTAACCCTAACCTTAAACCTAAACCTCAACCTAACCCTAAAACTTACCCTCACCCTCACCCTCACCGTAACCTTAACCCTAACCCTAACCCTAACAAAAACCCTTAACCTAACACTAACCCTAACGCTAACCATAACCCTCACCCTAATGGTAACCCTCACCCTAACACTTAACCTCACCCTCACCCTCAACGTAACCTTAACCCTAACCCAAACAATAACCCTAAAGCTAACACTAACCCTAACCCTAACCATAACACTCACCCTAACGCTATAAGTCACCCTAACACTAACCCTCACCCTAAAATTAACCCTAGTCCTAACACTAAAACTCACACTAACCCTAACCATCACCTGAACCCTAAACCTCAACCTAACCCTATCCCTAACCCTCACCCTCACCCTAGCCCTCACCCTAACCCTTACCCTCATCCTAAACCTAAACCTAACCCTCACCCTAACCTTAACGCTAAACCTCACATTAACCCTATCCCTCATCCTCAACATCAACCTCAGCTTAACCCTAACCCTAACCTTAATCCAAACGCTAACCCTCACCCTCACTCTCACCCTAACTCTAAATCTAACCCTAAACAAAATGCTCATCCTAATCCTAACCCTATCCCTGACCTTCACCCTAACCCAAACCCTAATCCTACCCCTAACCCTCACCCTCACCCTAAACTTTACCCTCACCCTAACCCTAAACCTAACCCTCATCCTAACACTAACTATAACCCTAACCCTCACACTAACCTTAACCCTAATACTATCCCTCACCAAAACCTTAACCCTCAACCTCACCCTCAACCTCCCCCTCACACTCACCCTAACCCTCACCCTCACTCTCACCCTAAAAATAACCATAACCCTAACCCTCACACTAAACCTAACTCTGACACTCACTCTCACCCTCAACCTAAGCCTAAGCCTACACCTAAGCCTAATCCTAAACCTAACTCTCACTCTCACCCTCACCCTAAGCCTAACCCTTACCCTAACCCTAAAACTAACCCTAGTACTCACCCTAACCCTTACCCTCACCGTCACCCTAACCCTAAACCTAACCCTCACCCTAACCTTAACCCTAACCCTCACCCTCACCGTAACCCTAATACTAACCCTAACTCTCACCGTAAACCTATCCTTAACATTAATGCTATCCCTAACCCTCACCCTTCCGCTAAACCTCCCTCTAACCCTTACCCTCACCCTATCCTTCACCCTAACCCTAACCCTAACACTAAACCTAAACCCCATTCTCACCCTAAACCTAACCCTAAGTCTCACCCTCTCCCTCAACCTCACCCTAACCCTAACCCAAACCCTCAACTGAACCCTCACCCTAACGCTCACCCTAACCCTCAACTTAACCCTAACCCTCACCCTCACCCTAACCCTCACCTTAAACCTTACCCTCACCCTAAAGCTAACCCTAAACCTAACGATAACCCTCACCCTCACCTAACCTAACCTGGATCCTAACCCTCACCCTAAACCTCAACCTAACTCTAACGCTATACCTAAACCTCACCCTCACCCTAAACCTCATCCTAACCCTTACCCTGACTATAACCCTAACCCTAACCCTAATCCTCACCTTAACCCTCACCCTAAAACTCACCGTAACCCTAACGCTAACACTAAACCTCACTCTCATCCTAACCCTCACACTTATCCTTATCCTCACACTAACCCTAACCCAAACCCTAATCCTCACATTAACCCTAACCCTCACACTAACACTAACCCTACACCTCACCCTACACCTCACCCTCACCCTAACCCTAACCCTAACCCTCACCCTAACTCTAACGTTATCCCTAAACCTCACCCTCACACGAAACCTCATCCAAACCCTTATCCTCACTATAACCCTAACACTAACCCTAACCCTAATCCTCACCATAACCCTAAACCTCACCCTAACCCTAACCGTCACCCACACCATAAAACTCACCAAACCCGAACCCTCACCCTCACCCTAAACCGATCCTAAACCTCACCCTAAACCTAACCCTCAATCTAAACCTAACGCTAACCCTAAACCTCACTCTCACCCTAACCCTCATTCTTATCCTTATCCTCACACTAACCTAACCCTAACCCTAATCCTCACATTAACCTTATACCTCACCCTAACCCTACCCCTACCCCCTCAACCTACCCTTCACCCTAACCCTAATCCTAATCCTAACTCTGACACTAACCTTATCCCAAACCCTCAACTTCACCCTAACCCTTACCGTCACCGTCACCCTAAACCTCACCCTAAACCTAACCCTCAACTACACCTCACCCTAACCCTAACCCTAACCCTAACCCTCACCCTAACCCTCACCCTAATCCTAACCCTATCCCTAACCCTCATCCTAATCCTAAACCTAACCCTAAACCTAACCCTCACCTTCACCCTAACACTAAAACTAACACTCGGCCTAACCATCATCCTAACCCTCACACTAACCCTAAACCTCACCCTAACCATAACCGTAACCCTCAGCCAAACCCACTTCTTAAACCTAACCCTAACCCTCAACCCAACCCTAACCCTAACCCTAACTCTAACCCTCATCCTAACCCTAAACCTCACCCTCACCCTCACCCTCACCCTCACCCTCAGCCTAACCCTAACCCTAAACCTAAACCTAACCCTAACCCTCACACTCACCCTCACCCTAACTCTAATGGTAACCCTAACCCTGACCCTGACCCTAACCCCAACCCTCTCACTAACCCTCACTATCACCCTAACCTAAACCTCACTCTCACCCTAACCCTAACCCTAACACTCACCCTAAACCTAAGCCTTAACCTAAACCTCACCCTCACCCTAAACCTCACCCTAACCCTTACCCTCACCTGAACCCTAATCATAACCCTCAGCCTAATCCTCATCCTAACCCTCACCCTAAACCTAACCCTCACCCTAACCTTAACGCTAATCCTAACCCTAACCCTCACATTAACCCTAACCCTCAACCTCACCCTCATCCTCACCCACATCCTAACCCTAACCCTATCCCTAATCCAAACACTAACCCTAACCCTCACCCTAACTCTAAATCTAACCAAAACCCTCACACTAATCATAAATCTAACCCTAAACCCTCACCCTAACTCTAACCCTAATACAAAACCTAACCCTCACCCTCACTGTAACCGTTACCCTCACTCTAAACCTTACCCTCACCCTAACCCTAAACGTAACCCTCAGCTTAACCCTCATCCTAACCCTAACCGTCACCCTAACATTAACCCTAACCGTAAACCTGACCCTCACCTAAACCCTAACCGTCAACCTCACACTCAACCTCACCCCCATGCTCACACTAACCCTCACTCTAACCCTAACCCTAACCCTAATCCTCACCCTAAACCTAACTCTAACCCTCACCCTAATACTAACCCTAAACCTCACCTTAACCCTCATCCTAAACCTAACCCTAACCCTAACGCTAACCCTAACCCTCACTCTCACCCTAACCCTCACCCTAACACTTATCCTCACAGTAACCTTAACCCTAACCCTAACCCTCACCCTAACCCTAAACGAACCCTCACCCTCACCTTTACCCTAACCCTCACCATCACCCCAACCATCACCACCACCCTAACACTCACCTACACCCTCACCCTCACTCTCAGGCTCACCCCCACCCTAACCATCACCCTCACCCTAAACATCACTCTAACCCTAACCCAAACACTAACGTTAACCCTAATCCTCACCCTAACCCTAATCCTCAACTTAAACCTCACCCTCAACCTAAACCTCAACCTAACCCTAACCCTAAGCCTTTCCTAAGCAAATCCCTCACCCTCACCCTAACCCTAATCAGAACCCTAAGCCTAATCCTAAACCTAACCCTAATGCTAACCTTAAACCTCAACCTCTCCATAACCCTCACCCTAACCCTTACCCTCACACTAAACATAACCCTAATCCTAACCCTCACCCTAACCCTAACCGTAATACTCACCCTAACACTAATCCTCAGCCGAAACCTAACTGTCAGCCTAAACATCACCCTAAATCTAACCGTCAACCTAACCCTCACACTCACCCTAAACCTAACCCTAATCCTAGCCCTAACTCTAACACTAACCCTAAACCTCAACCTACCCCTCACCCTAACCTTAACCCTAAAACTAACCTTAACCCTAACCCTCAACCTAACCCCCAAACTAACCCTAAACCTAACCCTAAACCTCACCCTCAGCCTCACCCTAATCCTATCCCTAAAACTAAACCTCACCCTAACCCTAAACCTAAGCCTCAACCTCACCCTCACCCTCACCATAACTCTAACCCTAACACTGACAATAACACTAATCCTTACCCTAAACCTAACCCTAACCCTAACCATAATGCTAACACTCACCCTCACCCTAACCCTAATCCTCACCCTCACAGTAACCCTAACCCTCATACTAACTCTCACCCGAAACCTAACCCTAAACTTAAACCTTACCCTAACACTAACCCTAATCCTCACCCTCACCCTAGCCCTCAACCTAACCCTAATTGTAACCCTAATCCTCATCCTAACCCTCACCCTAACCCTAACCCTAACCCTCACCCTAAACCTAACCCTAAACCTCACCCTAACCCTAAACCTAATCCTCACCCTCAACCTTACCCTCAACTTCACTCTAACCCTAACACTAACAATAAACCTATCCCTAAACCTAACCCTAAACTTCGCACTCATCTTCACCCTTACCCGAATCATAACCCTAAACCTAACCCTTACCCTAACCCTCCCCCTAACTCTCACCCTAATACTAACCCTAACCCTAACCCTGACCCTCACCCTAACGCTAACTCTAACCCTAAACTTCACCCTCACCCTAAACCTAACTCTAACCCTAACCCAAACCCTAAACCTAACCCTAACAATAACCCTAACACAAATCCTAACCCTCACCCTAACCATAAACATCACCCTAACCCAAACCCTCACCCTAACACTTACACTCACACTAACACTAAACCTAACCCTAAAACTAACCCTCACACTAAATCTAACCCTAAACCTAACCCTAAAATTCAATGTAACCCTCACTCTCACCCTAAACCTAACACTAACCCTATCCCTAAAGCTCATCCTCCCCCTCCCCCTAACACTATATCTAACCATAAACCTCACCCTCACCCTCACTCAAACCCTAACCCTAAACCCCACCCTAACCCTAACCCTAACCCTCACCCGAACCCTCATGCTCACTGTAACTCTAACCCTAACCCTAACAATAGCATTAACTCTAAACCTAACCATCACCCTAACCCTAATCCTCACCCCAAACCTCACCCTCAGCCTAACCCTAAGCCTAAACTTAACCCTCACCCTAAGCCTCCCACTCAACCTCACCCTAACCCTAATACTAAACTTAATCCTATTCCTAAACCTCAACCTAACCCTCACCATCACCCTAACCCTAACACTAATCATATCCCTAAACCTCACCCTAACCCTCCCTCTAACAATAACTCTAACCCTAAACCTCACCCTCACCCTAACCCTAAACCTCACCCTAAACCTCACTCTAACCCTAAACCTCACCCTCACCCTCCACCTCACCGTAACTCGATCCCTAATCCTAACAATAACACTAACCCTAACAGTAACACTAACCCTAACCGTAACAGTAACCCTAAGGGTAACCATAAACCTCACCCTCAGCCTCATCTTCAGCCTAACCCTAAGCCTAACCCTAACCCTAACCCTCACCATAAACCTAATCCTAACCCTAACCCTATACCTAAACTTAACACTAAACCTAACCCTGACACTAAACCTAACCCTAATCCTCAGCTTCACCCTCACCCTAATGCAAACCCTAATCTGAATCCTCACCCTAACCCTAAGCCTAACACTAACCCTAATCCTAACCTTCAAACAAACTCTACCCTAAACCTAATCCTAAACCTAACCTTATCCCTAAACCTAACCCTCACTGTAACCCTCACCCTAGCCCTCTTCCTAACCCTAATCCTAGCCCTAAACCTCATCTTAACTCTCACCCTAACCCTAACCCTAACCCTCAAGCTCATGCTCGGCCTAAGCCTAAACCTAAGCCTAACCCTAACCCTAAACCTCACCAGAACCCTAAACCTACCACTAACCTGAACTCTAACCTTAAACCTCACTCTCATGCTAACCCTAACTCTAACCCTAACTCTAAACCTCATCCTAACCCTCACCCTCACCCTCAACCTAACCTGAACCGTAACCCTAACCCTAACCCTAACAGTATCCCTAACCCTAACAGTAACCCTCACCCTAACAATAACCCTCACCCTAACACTAATCCTAACCTCACACTAACTCTCAAACTAACCCTAACCATCACCCTAACCCTAAAACTCACCCTAATCCTAACACTAAACCTCACCCTCACCCAAGCCCTCACCTTAAACCCTAAGCCTCATCCTCACCCTAAACCTCACCATAATCCTAACACTAATCCTCAATCTAACCCTCACCCTACCCCTAACCATCACCCTAACCCTAACTATACCATTAAACATCACCCTCACCCTAACCCTAACTCTAACCCTAACCCTAACACTAAACTTCTCCCTAACCCTAACACTAACCCTCACATTAACCCTAACACTCACCCTCACTCTCACCCTCAGCATTACCCTAAGCCTAAGCCTAACACTAACTCTAACCCTAACACTAACCTTAACCCTAACCCTCAACTTCAACCTCACCCTCAGCCTAACCCTAAACCGAACGCTAAACCTAACCCTAATACACACACTCACCCTCAACCTAACCCTAATCCTAACGCTAACCTTAACCCTAACCCTAACCATCCCCCTAACTCTCACCCTAACCCTAACGCTAACACTAACCCTAACCCTAACCCTCAACCTAACCCTCATCCTAACCCTACTCTAACCCTAAATCTCACCTTCAGCCTAACCCTAACTCTAACCCTAACCCAAACCATAAACCTCACCCTAACCCTAATCCTAAACCGCATCCTTACCCTCACCCTCACCCTACCCGTAACCCTAAACCTAAGCCTAACAATAACCCTAACCCTATTCCTAACCCTCACCCTAACCATAAACCTCACCCAAAACCAAACCCTCAACCTAAAACTTACCCTCACCTTAACACAAACTCTATCCCAAAAATAAACCTTCACCCTAACCCTCCCCCTAACCCTATATCTAACCCTCAACCTGACCCTCACCCTAACCCTAACCCTAACACTAAAACCCACCCTAACCCTAACCCTAGCAATCAACCTCATGTTCGGCCTAAGCCTAAGCATAAGCATAAGCCTAACCCTAACCCTAACCCTCACCCTAACCCTAATACTAACACTAACCCTAACTCTAACCCTAAACCTCACACTCACCATAACCCTAACTATAACCCTAACCCGAAACCTAAACTAAGCCTAAACCTAACCCTCACCCTCACCCTCACCATAACCCTAACCCTAAACCTAACTCTAACAATAACCCTCATCCTAACCATAACCTTCACCCTAAACCTAACCCTCACCCTAACACCCACCTTCACACTAACCCTAACTATCACCCTAACCCTAAACTTCACCCTAACCCTAACCCTCACCCTCAACCTAGCCCTCAACCTAACCATAAACCTAACCATCATTCTAAACCTAATCCTCATCCCCACCCACACCCTCAGCCTAACCCTAAGCCTAAGCCAAACCCTAACCCTAACGTCCACATTCACCCTCAATGCAAACCTAATCCTAAACCTAACCCTAACTCTAATATTAAACCTCAACCTAAACCTCACCCTAATTCTAACTGTAACCCTAAGCCTAACCATCCGCCAAACCCTCCCCCTAACCCTAACTCTAACCCTAAACCTCACCCTCACCCTAACCATAAACCTAATCCTAAACCTCACCCTTACCCTGATCCTAACCCTCACCCTCACCCTCACCCTCACTGTTACTCTAACCCTAACCCTAACTGTAACACTAACCCTAACCCTAACCCAAACCCTGACCCTCACCGTAACTCTAACGCTAATCCAAACCCTCACCCTAACCCTAATCCTAACCCTCACCCTCACCCTAACCCTCACCCTCACTGTAACCCTAACCCGAATCCTAACCATAAACCTCACCCTAACGCTAACCCTAACCCTCGCCCTAACTCTAACCCTCACCCTCACATTAATGCTAACCCTAAACCTTATCCTAACTCTCACCCTAACCCTAAAACCCTAAACTTAATCCCCACCCTCACCGTCACACTCAGCCTAAGCCTAAGCCTAAGCCCATGATTAACCCTGACCCTCACACTCACCCTCACCTTAACCCTAACATAACACTAACCCTAACCCTAACCCTCAGACTAACACTCACCCTAATGCTAAATCTAACCCCAAACCTCACTCTCACCATAACCCTAACCCTCACACTCAGCCTCAAGCTCCGCCTAACATTAAGCCTTACCCTAACCCCAACATTAACACTAACACTAACCCTAACCCTCACCCTACCCCTCATTCTAACCCTAACCCTAACCCTCACCATCAGCCTAGCCCATACCCAAACCCTAAGCCTAAGCCTAACCCTCACCTTAACCCTCACTCTAACCCTAACCCAAACACTCACCCTAACCATAACCCTCACACTCACGCTCACCCTAACTCTAATCCTAACCCTAACCCTAACTGTAACCCTCATACTCACCCTCACCTTAACCCTAACCCTAATCCTAAACCTAACACTAACCCTCACCCCTACACTAAACCTCACCCTACCCTTAACACTAACAATAAACCTAAGCCTAACCCGAAACCACACCCTAATCCTAACTCTAACCCTAAACCTCACCCTCACCCTAACCCTAACACTAACCCTAATCCTAAACCTCACCCTAAACCTAAACTTTACCCTAACACTTACCCTCAACCTAACACTAACACTGAACCTAACACTAACGCTCACACTAATGCTAACCATCACGCTAAACCTAAAACTCACCCTAATCCTAACCCTAACCCTCAACTTCACCCTAGCCCCACCTAAACCTAACACTCATCCTCACCCTAAACCTCACACTAATGCTAACACTAATCCTCAATCTAACCCTCACCCTCACCCTAACCCTAACACTCACGCTAACAATAAGCCTCATCCTCACCCTAACCGTCATCTTTACTATTACTGTCACCCTCATCCTAACCCTCAGCTTAAACCTAACCCTCATCCTAACCCTCAACCTAACCGTAACCCTAACCATCACCCTAACCCTAACCCTCACCCTGACCTTCACCCTCAGCCTAACCCTAAGCCTAAGCCTAAAACTAACCCTAAACCACACACTCACCCTAGCCCTCACCCTAACACTAATCCTAACCCTAACCCTCATCCTAACCCACAACCTAACCATAATCAGAACCATCACTCTAAACCTAATCCTCATGCCCACCCTCACCATCAGCCTAACCCTAAGCCTAAGCCTAACCCTTAAACAAACCCTGACACTCACCCTCAGCCTAACCCTAACCCTAACCCTAAACCTAAACCTAAACCCCAACCTAACCCTCACCCTAACCCTAACCCTCACCCTCACTTTAGTCCTCACCCTAACCCTCAGGTCAAAACTAACCCACACCTTCACCGTAACCCGAACCCTAACACTCACCCTAACCCTACCCCTAACCCTAACCCTCACCCTCAACCTCACCCTCCACCTAACACTAAGCCTAACCCTAAACCCAACCCTAACCCTAACACTAACCCTAACCCTAACACTAACACTAAACATAAACCTCACCCTGAGCATCACCCTCACTGCAAACTTAAAACTAACCATAACACTAACAATAACCCTAACCCTAACCCTAACCCTAACCCTCACCCAAACCCTAACCCTAACCCTAACCCTAAACCCAAACCTAACCCTAATCCTAAACCTAAACCTAACCCTAAGCCTAACCATAAACCTCATCCTAACACTCACCCTAAACCTAACGCTAACCCTCACCCTAACCCTAAACCTAACCCTCACTATCATGCTCAGCCTAAGCCTAAGCCTAAGCCTAAGCCTAACCTGAACTCTAACCCTCACCTTAAACCTCACCCTAAACCTAACCCTAACTCTAACCCTAAACCTCACCATCACCCTAAACCTAACTCTAACCCTAGCCCTAAACCTCACCATCACCCTAACCCTAACTCTAACCCTAACCCTAAACCTAAACTTCACCCTAACCCTAACCCAAACTTCACCATCAAACTCACCTTAACCGTAACCCTAACCCTAACGCTAACAATAACCCTAAAACTAAACCTAACCCTCACCCTAAACATAACCCTCAATATAACCCTAAACCTCAATGTAAACCTCACCCTCAACCTAACCGTAACCCTCAACCTCACCCTAACCCTCAGCCTAACCCTAACCCTCATCCTCACCTTAACCCTCACCCTAATCCTAACCCTCATCTTTATCCTTACCGTCACCCTCACCCTAACCCACCCCCTAACCCTAACTCTCATCCTAACCCTCACCCTAACCGTAACCCTAACCATCACCCTAACCCTAACACTTATTCTCAACCTCAGTCTCAGCCTAACCCTCATCCTAAGCCTAACCCTAACCCTAACCCTCACCCATACCTTAGCCCTCACCATAACCCTAATCCTAACCCTAACCCTCACCCTAACCCTCAACGTAGCCATAATCTTAACCATCACTCTAAACCTAATCCTCATCCCCACACTCACCATCAGCCTAACCTAAGCCTAACCACACCCCTAAACCTAAACCTAACCCTCACTCTAACCCTAACCCTAACCATAACCCTACCCGTAATCCTCACCCTCACCCTCACCCTAAACCAAATCCTAACCCTAACACTACCCTCATCCTAACCCTCACCCTAACACTAATCCTCACCCTCACCATAACACTAACCCTCACCCCCACCCTCACCCTCAGCCTAACCCTAAGACTAAGCCTAAGCCTATCCCTAACCCTCACACTCACACTCCACCTAACCCTAATCCTAACCCAAGCACTATCCCTAAACCTCAACCTAACACTCACTCTCACCCTATGACTAACACTAACTCTAAACCTAACCCTCACACTAACTGTCCCACTAAACCTCACTCTAACCCTAAACCTCACCCTCAACCTAACCCAAACCTTAAAGCTCACACTCACCCTAAACATAACTATAACCCTAACCCTATCAACAATAGTAACCCTAACCCTAACCCTAAACCTAACCCTAACCATAAACCTCAACCTCAAACTCACCCTCACTGCAAAATTAACCTTAACCATAACACTAACAATAACTCTAACCCTGAAGCTAACCCTAACCCTAATCCTCACCCCCACCCTCACACTCAGCCTAACCCTATCTCTAACCCTAACCCTAAACCTCACCCTAACCCTAACCCTAACCCTCACCTGCAACCTCACCCTCACCGTAACTCTAACCCATACCCTAACAATAACACTAACCCTAAACCTATCCATCAACCTAACCCTAATCCTCACCCCCACACTCTCCCTCAGCCTAACCCTAAGCCTAAGCCTAACCCTAACCCTCACCCTCACCCTCAATCTCACGCTAACCTTAATCCTAACCCTAACCCTATCCCTAAACCTCAACCTAACCCTCACCCTCACCCTAATGCTAACACTAAACCTAAATATAACTCTTTCCCTATCCCTCCCCCTATCCCTACCTCTAAACCTAAACCTCACCAGCACCCTAACCCTAACCCTAACCCTAAACCTCACGCTAAAACTCACCCTAACCCTAAACCTCACCCTCACTCTCACCCTGACCGTAACTCTAATCCTAACCCAAAAATAATGCTAAACCTAACCCTAAACCTAACACTAACCATAACCCTCACCCTGAGCCTCAACTTCACCCCAAACTTAACCCTAAACATAACACTAACAATAACCCTAAACCTAACCCTAACCCTCACTGTAACCCTAACCCTAACCCTAACCCTAAACCTAACCCTAACCCTAACACTAACCCTAACCAAAATCCTCACCCTCACCCTCACCCAAACCCAAACCCTAACCCTAACCCTCACCCTATCCCTAACCCTAATCCTAAACCTAACCCTAACCCTAAACCTAACCCTAACACTAACCCTAACCCTAACCCTAAACCTCATCCTAACTCTCAACCTAAACGTAATCCTAAACCTAACCCTAACCCTCACCCTCATGCTCGGCCTAAGCCTAAGCCTAACCTGAACTCTAACCCTCACCCTAACCCTCACCGTAACTCTAACCCTAACACTAACCCTAACTCTAACCCTAAACCTCACCCTCACCCTAATCCTAACTCTAACATTAACCCTAAACCTAAACCTCACCCTAACCCTCACCCTGACCCTCACCCTTACCCTCACCTTAACCGTAACCCTAACCCTAATGCTAACAATAACCCTAAACCTAAACCTAACCCTTACCCTAAACATAACCCTCAACATAACCCTAACCCTCAATCTAACCCTCAACCTCACCCTAACCCTAATCCTAACACTCACCCTAACACTCACCCTAACCCTAAGCTTAACACTCACCCAAACCCTCAACCTAACCCTAACCTTGATCCTAGTCCTCACCCTAAAGGTAACCCTAACCATCACTCTAAACCTAACCCTCACCCTCAGCCTCAGCCTCAGCATAACCCTATTCCTAAACCTAACCCTCACCCTAAACCTCACCCTCACCTTAGCAGTCACCGTAACCCTAATCCTAACACAAACCCTCACCTTAACACTCAATGTAACCATAACCCTATCCATCATTCTAAACCTTAACCTCATCCCCACCCTCACCATAAGCCTAAGCCTAAGCCTAAACCTAACCCTAACCCTAACCCTAACCGTCACTCTAACCCTAACCCTAACCCTCACCCTAACACTAACACTAACCCTAATCCTCAACCTCACCCTCTCCCTAAACCAAACCCTAACCATAACCCTAAGCCTAAGCCTAATCCTAACCCTAACCCTAACCGTCAGACTCACCCTCAACCTAACCCTAATCCTAAACCTAGCACTATCCCTAACCCTAACCCTCACACGAAACGTCACCCCAGCGCTCACCCTAACCATAATCCTAACCATAACCCTGATCCTAACCCTCAACCTAACCCTAAGCCTAACCCTCACTCTAAACCTAACCTTCACCCTCAACCTCACCCTTAGCGTAAATCTAAGCCTTACCTTAACCTAACCCTAACCCACAGACACACCCTCACCCTAACCCTAACCCTAACCCTAACTCTAACCCTAAACCTAACCCTCAAACTAACCCTCACCCTAAGCCTAACTCTAACACTAAACCTCACCCTCACCCTCACCCTAACCCTAACTCGAACCCAAATCTTAACCCTAAACCTCACCCTAACCCTAACCCTAACCCTCAACCTCACCCTCACCCTAACCCTAACCCTCACCCCACCCTAACCCTAACCCTAACCCTAACCCTCAACCTCACCCTCACCCTAACCCTCACGCTAAAAATAACCCTAAACCTAATCTTCACCCTCAACCTCACCCCCCCCAGTTTAACCCTAAACCTAATCCTAACCCTAACCCTTACCCTCACCCTCAAGCCCACTCTAACCCTAACCATAACCCCAACCCTAATGCTAACACAATCCCTCACCCTCACCCTAACCCTAATCATAACCCTAACCCTCACCCTAACCCTAAACCTAACCCTAATGCTAACACTAAACCTCAAACTCACCCTAACCCTCATCCTAACCCTTACACTCACCCTCAAACTCAGCCTCACCATAACCTTAACCCTAACCCTAAAACTCACCCTAACCCTCAACCTAACCCTAAACCTAACCCTCAGCTTAACCCTCACCCTAAACCTAACCCTAACCCTTATCCTCAATGTATCCCTAACCATAACCCTAACACTCACCCTAAACCTCTCCCTCACCGTAACCCAAATGCTAACATTAATCCTCAACCTCACACTAAACCTCGCCCTAACCCTTACACTCACCTTAACCCTATCGCTCACCCACACACTAACCCTCAACCTAACGCTTCCCCTCACCCTAACCCTCACTCTAACCTTAACCCTAACCTTCACCCTAACCCTCACCCTAACACTAACACTCAACTACACCCTCACCCTAACCCTCACCCTCACCCTAAACCTCACCCTAACCCTTACCATCACACGAACCCTAACCCTCACCCTCAGACAAACCCTCATCCTAAACCTAAACCTAACCCTAACCCTCACCCTAACCTTAACTCTAACCCTAACCCTAACCCTCACCTTAACCCTAACCCTCGCCCTCACCCTCAACCTCACCCTGAGCCTAACCCTAACCCTAACACTAATCCAAACACAACCCCTCAACCTTACCCTAACTCTAAACCTAACCGTAACCAAAACCCTCACCCTAAACCTAACCCAATTCCCAACCCTCATCCTTAGCCTAACCCTAATCCTAAACCTAACCCTCACCCTCACCCTAACCCTTACCCTCACACTAATCCTAACCTTAACCCTCAGCCTAACTCTCATCCTAACACTAACACTAAACCTCACCCTAACCCTCACCCTAAACTTAAACCTAAACCTAACCCTCACCCTAAAGCTCACTTAACCCTCACCTAACCATAACACTAACCCTAACTCTAACCCTCACCTTCACCCTAATCTAACCCTCACCCTAACCCACACCCTAACTCTAACGCTATCCCTAAACCTCAGCCTCACCCTAAACCTCATACTAACCCTTACCTCACAATAACCCTAAAACCAACCCTAACACTAATCCTCACCGTAACCGTAACTCTCACCCTCACCCTAACCCTCAACATCACCTTAACCCTCATCCTAACCCTAACTGTCACCCACACCCTAAAACTCACACTAACCGAACCCGCACCCACACCCTAACCCTACCCTAAATCTCAACCTAACCCTCATCCTCACCCTACCCTCACCCTAAAACTAACCTTAACCCTAACCTTCACCTTAACCTCAACCCCACCATCACCCTCACCATCACCCTCAGCCTAATCCTCAAACTAACCCTAACACTAATCATTACCCTATCCCTAACCCTCACCCTCAGCCTCACCCTCACCCTTAACGCTCACCATCACCCTAAACCTAACACTAACCCTAACCCTCACTCTAATCCTTAACCTCACCTAACCCTATCCCTTACCATTACCCTAACCATCACCCTAATCCTAACCTTCACCCTAATCCTAACCCTACCCCTTATCCTAACCCTCATCCTAACCCTAACCCTAACCCTCACCCTCACCCTCACCCTAACACTAACCCTTACCCTAACCCTCAAAAACACCCTAACCCTCACACTAACCCTAATGCAAACCCGAACCCTAAAACTCACCCTAACCATAAACCTAACCCTAAACCTCACACTAACCCTAACCATCACTCTAACCCTAAACTTCATCCTATTCCTGACCCTCACCCTAATCCTCACCCTAACCGTAATCTTAACCCTTACCTAACCGAAAAGCTCACCCTCACCCTCACCTTCACCCTAACCCTCAACCTCACATTAGAACTCACCATAAACCTTACCATAAACCTAACAATAACCCTCACACTAACCCTCAACTTCACCCTAAACCTAACCCTAAGCCTTACCCTCATCCTAGCCCTAACCCTAACTCTAACGCTCACACTAACCCTAACCCTCACCCTAACCCTAAACCTAACTCTAACCCTCAAACTAACCCTAACCATCATCCTAACCATCACTCTAACACTTATCCACAACCTAACCCTAACCCTCACACTAACACTCACCCTAACCGTAACATTAACCCTCCCCCTCACCCTAACCCTCACACTAACCCTAACCCTCACCTTAAACCTAAACCAAACCCTCACCCTCACCCGCAAGCTCACCCTCAGCTTAACCCTAACGCTAACACTAATCCTAACCCTAACCCTCACCTACACCCTCACCCTCACCGGAACCATAATCCTAACCCTCAACCTCACACTCAGCCTCACCCTAAAACTCACCCTCACACTAACCCTAACCCTAAACCTATCCCTATCGCTCACCCTAACCCTAATGCTAACCCTAACACTCAACCTCACCCTAACCCTCACCCTAACCCTAACACTAAAACTAACACCAACCCTAACCCTCACTCTCACCCTCACCCTCACCCTAACCTAACCCTAACCCTCACCCTCATCCTAACCCTAATGCTAACCCTAACCCTCACCCTCACCCTAACCCTCTCACCAACCATAACCCTCATCCTAAACCTAACCCTAACCCTAACCCTCACATGCAACCTAACCCTCACCCTAACACAAAACCTCACCCTAACCATATCCCTAAACCTAACCCTCACTTCACCCTAATCATCACCCTAACCATTATAGTCACCCTCACACTAACAATCACACTAACACTAACCCTCAACCTAACTCCAACCCTAACACTCACCCTCACCCTCACCTCAGCCTAACAAAAACCCTAACCCTAAACCTCACACTCACCCTCACCCTAACCCTCACCCTCACACTAAACATCACCCTAAACCTAACCCTCACACTACCCCTAACCCTAACCCTCACCCTAACCATAACCCTCACCGTAACCCTAACCCTCACACTAACCCAATGCCTAACCCTCACCCTCACCCTCACCCTAACCCTAACCCTCATCCTAACACTAACCCTCACCCTCACCCTCATCCTAACCCTAACCCACAAACTCACCATAATCCTCACCCTAAACCTAACCCTAAACCTTACCTAACGGAAAACCTCACCCTCACCGTTACACAAACCCTCAACCTAGCCCTCCCCCTCACACTCACCCTCACCCTAACCCTGAACCTAACCCTAACGCTCACCCTAACCATAATCCTCACACTAAGCCTAACCCTCACACTAACCCTAACCATACCTCTCAGACTAACCCTCACCTTAACCCTAACTCTAACCCTCACAATAACCATAACCCTATCACTAACCCTCACATTAACCCTAACCCTAATATTGAACCTAACCGTCACCCTCTCCCTCACCATAACCCTAACACTCACACTAACCCTAACCCTAACCCTAACCCTAGTCCTCACAATAACACTTACCCTCACCCTCACCCTAACCCTAAACCTCAACCTCACCCTAACCCTCACCCTAAGCCTTACCCTCACCCTAACTCTAATCCTAACCATAACCCTAACCCTCAACCTAACCCTAAACCTATCCCTAACTTTCACCCTAACCCTAACCCTCACCCTACTTCACACTCACCCTAACCATCACCCTACTCCTTACCGTCACCCTAACCCTAACCCTAACCCTCACACTAAACCTAACCCTCACCCAAATTCTAATGTTACCCCTCAACCTAACACTCACCCTCGACCTAACACTAACCCTATTCCTCACCCTATCCATAACCTTAACCCAAAACTTCACACTAACCCTCAACCTCACCCTCACCCTAATGCTAACCCTAAACCTCAGCCTCACCATAACCCTCACCGTAACACTTACCTTCACCCTAAACCTCACCCTCAGCCTAACCCTAACCCTAAACCTCACCCTAATACTAACCTTCACCCTCTCCTTCACCCTAACCCTAACACTCATCCTAACCCTAAGGCTAAACCTAATGCTAACCCTAATCCTCACACTAACCCTAAACCTCACCCTAACCTTTACCGTCACTCTAACCCTAACCCTAACACTAACACTAAACCTAACCCTCACCCTAACCCAAAGGATACCATTCTGCCTAACACTCACCCTAAACCTAAACCTAAACCTAATCCTCACCCTATCTTTAACCTTAACACAAACCCTCACATTAACCCTCACCCTCACCCTAACCTTAATGCTAACCCTAACCCTCACCCTCACCCTAACCCTCACCCAAACACTTACCCACACCCTAACCTTCACGCTAAGCCGAACCCTAAACCTAACCTTCACCCTAACCGTCACCCTAACCATAACCCTCACACTCACCCTAAGCGTCACCCTAAACTTTACCCTCACCCTAACCCTAAACCTAACCCTCACACTAAGCCTAACCCTAACCCTCAGCCTAACACTTATTCTAACCCTAAACCTAGCCCTAAACCTCACCCTAACCCTAACCCTAACCCTCAGCCTAAACATCATCCTAACCCTTACCCTAACCTTAACCCTCACCCTAACCCTAACCCTCACTCTCACCCTAAACCTCACCCTAACCCGTACCCTCAACATAACCCTAACCCTAACACTAATCCTCACACATAAACTCACCCTAACCATAACCCTAAAGCTCACCGTAACCGTAACCCTCACCCTCTCCCTCAACCTAACCCTAACACTGTCCCTAACCCTACCTCTAACCCTCACCCTCACCCTAACATTAACCCTAACACTAATCCTCACCTAAACCTTCACCCTCATCCTAACCCTCACCCTCACTCTAAACGTAAACCTAACCCTCACCCTAACCCTAACCCTAATCCTTCCCCTTACACTATTCCTCACCCTAAACCTCACCCTCACCCTAAACATCACCCTAACCCTAACCCTCACCCTAACCCTAACCCTCACCCTCACCCTAACCCTCACCGTCACCTTAACCCTCACCCTAAAAATAACCATCACATATACCCTAAAACTCACCCTCATCATAACCCTCACCTTCACCCTAACCCTAATCCTAACCCTAACCCTAACACTAAACCTAACCCTAATGCTAACACTAAACTTCAACCTCACCATAACCCTCACCCTAATCCTTACCCTCACCCACAACCTCACCCTAAACCTAACCCTAACATTAACCCACACCCTAATCCTCACCCTAACACTAACCCTAACCCTTACCCCTCAGCCTCACTGTCACTCTAACCCTAACCCTAACCCTAATCCTCACCCTATCCCTAACCCTAA
Organism: Dipodomys merriami; assembly: GCF_024711535.1. Classification (NCBI taxonomy): domain Eukaryota; kingdom Metazoa; phylum Chordata; class Mammalia; order Rodentia; family Heteromyidae; genus Dipodomys; species Dipodomys merriami. The sequence goes on from NW_027203449.1 coordinate 1,262,906, forward strand.
CCCTAACCTTCAACCTAACACTCGCCCTCACCATACCCCTAATGCTACATTAACACTCAGCCTCACCCTAAGCCTCGCTGTAACCCTTACCCTCACCTTAACCCTATCCCTCACCATCATCCTAAACCTCACCCTTAGCCTTACCCACACCCTAACGCTCAATCTAACCATAACGCTAACCCTAAAACTAAACCTCACCCTAAACGTCACCCTAACCCTAAGCCTAACCCTAACCCTCACTCTCACCCGAACCCTTACCCTTACCCGAAACCTAACCCTAACCCTCAGCCTAACCCTCATCCTAACACTAACACTAACCCTAACCTTCACCCTAACCGTCACCCTCACCCTCACCCTCAACCTCACACTCAGCCTAACCCTAACCCTAATCAAAAACCTAAACCTAATTTTCAACCTCACCCTAACTCTAAACCTAACCCTAACCAAAACCGTCACCCTTACCCTCACCCTAAAATTAACCCTAACCCTAATCCTAACCCTCACCGTCACCCTAACCCTTACTCACACCCTAACCCTAAACCTAACCCTCAGCCTAACCCTCATCCTAACCCTAACCCTAACCCTCAACCTAACATTAACCCAAACCCTAAACTTAACCTTCACCCAAATCCAAAACCTCACCCTCACCCTCAACCTCACCGTCAAGCTCACCGTAACCCACACCCTCACACTCACCCTAACCATAACCATAAGCCTATCCCTCCCCCTAAATCTAACCCTCACCCTCACCCTCACCATCACCCTCACCGTAACCCTCATCCTCACCCTAACACTATCCATAAACCTAACCCTCACCCTAAACTAACTCTGACACTCACCCTCACTCTCACACTAAATCTAAACCTCACCCTAACCCTAAACCTAACCTTAGCCCTCACCCTAACCCTAACCCTCACATAAACCCTAACCCTCACCCTCACCCTCACCGTAACTGTAACCCTAACCCTAACCCTAACAACAACCCTGAACCTAATACTAACACTAACCCTATCTATAACCCTCACCCTAACGCTAACCCTCACCCTAACATTTACCCTCACCCTAAGTCTAAACCTAGTCCTAACACTAACCCTCACACTAACCCTAACCTTCACCTTAACCCTAAACCTCAACCTAACCCTATCCCTAACCCTCACCCTCACCCTAGCCCTCACTCTAACCCTAACCCTCATCCTCACCCTAAAGCTCACTCTAAACTTAACACTAATCCTCAATCTAATCCTCATCCTCAACTTAACCCTAACCCTAATCCTCATCCTAAACCTCTCCTTTACCCTTACTGTCACCCTAACTCTAACCCTCACCCTAACTGTAACCCTAACCCTACCCCTCAAACTACCCCTTACCAGAAACCTAATCCTAACCCTAATCCTCACCATATCCCAAAACATAACTCTAACTCTCACCCTAAACCTCACACTCACCATAACACTAATGCTAACATTAGCCCTCAACCTCACCCGAAACCTCGCCCATAACCTTCCCCTGACCTTAAGCCTATCCCTCACCCTCACCCAAAACTACACCCTAACCCTTACCCTCACCCTAACCCTAACTCTAACCCTAACACTAACCCTCACCCTAACCCTAAGCCTAACCCTAACCCTCACCCTCATCCTAACCCTCACCCTAACACTTACGCTCATCCTAACCCTAACCCTAACCCTCACCCTAACCTTAAAGCTAACCCTAACTCTAACCCTCACATTAACCCTAACCCTCACGCTCAACATCAACCTCAGCCTAACCCTAACCCTAATCCAAACGCTAACCCTCACCCTCACCTTCACCCTAACTCAAAACCTAACCCTAAATAAAACCCTCACCCTAATCCTAACCCTATCCCTAACCCTCGCCCTAACCCTAACTCTAATCTTAACCTAACCCTCACCCTCACCCTAACACTTACCCTCACCCTAACCCTACACCTAACCCTCAGCCTAATCATAATCCTAACACTAACACTAACCCAAACCCTCACCCTAAACTTAACCCTAACCCTAACACTCAACCTAACCCTCACCCTAATCCTAACCCTATCCCTAACCCTCACCCTAATCATAAACCTAATCCTAAACCTAAACTTCAGTCTCACCCTAACCCTTACCCTCACCCTAACCCTAACACTAACACTCAGACTAACCTTCATCCTAACCCTCACACTAACCCTAAACCTCACCCTAACCATAAACATAACCCTCAGCCAAACCCACTTCCTAACCCTAAACCTAACCCTCAACCCAACCCTAACCCTAACACAAAATCTAACCCACATCCTAACCCTAAACCTCACCCTCACCCTCACCCTCACCCTCAGCCTAACCATAACCTAACCCTAAACCTAACCCTAAACCTCACACTCACCCTCACCCTAACTAACCCTAACTCTAACCCTAAACTTCAACCAAAACCCAACCCTATCCCTAACCCTCACCTAAACCTAACCCTCACCCTCACCGTCACCCTAAACCTCACCCTCACCCTAAACCTAACCCTAACCCTAAACCTCACCCTAACCCTAAGCCTTAACCTAACCCTCACCTTCACCCTAAAACTCACCCTAAACCTTACCCTCACCTGAAACGTAAACCTAACCCTCAGCCTAACCCTCATTCTAACCCTAAACCTAAACCTAACCCTCACCCTAACCTTAAAGCTAATCCTAACCCTAAACCTCACATTAACCCAACCCTCACCCTCACCCTCAACCTCACCCTCAGCCTAACCCTAATGCTAACACTAATCCAAACACTAACCCTAACCCTCACCCTAACTCTAAACCTAAACCTAACCAAAACCTTCACACTAATCATAACCCTATCCCTAACCCTAACCCTAATCCAAAACCTAACCCTCACCCTCACCCTAACCCAAAACTTAACTCTCAGCCTAACCCTCATCCTAACCCTAACCCTCACACTAACTCTCACTCTAACCCTAACCCTAACCCTAACCCTCACCCTAAACCTAACTCTAACCCTCAACCTCATACTAACCCTAAACCTCACCTTAACCCTCATCCTAAACCTAACCCTAACCCTAACGCTAACCCTAACCCTCACTCTCACCCTAACCCTCGCCCTAACCCATATCCTCACACTAACCCTAACCCTAACCCGAACCCTAACCCTAACCGAACCCTCACCCTCACCTTTACCCCAACCCTCACCATCACCCCAACCATCAACATCACCCTAACCCTCACCTACACCCTCACCCGCACTCTCAGCCTCACCCTCACCCTAACCATCACCCTCACCCTAAACATCACCCTAACCCTAACCCAAACCGTAAAGTTAACCCCAATCCTCACCCTAACCCTAATCCTCAACTTAAACCTCACCCTCTCCCTAATCCTCACCCTAACCCTAACCCTAAGCCTTTCCTAACCAAATACCTCACCCTCACCCTAACCCTCAAACTACCCTCTCCCTCACCCTAAACCTCACCCTCACCTTAACCCTAATCCTAACCCTAATGGTAACACTAGCCCTCAACCTCACCCTAACCCTAATCTTAACCCTAACCCTAACCCTAACCCTAATGCTAACCCTTAACCTCAACCTCACCATAACCCTCACCCTAACCCTTACCCTCACCCTCAACCTCACCCTAACCCTAAACCTAACATTAACCCACACCCTAACCCTCACCCTAACACTAACCCTAACCCTAACCCTTAGCATAACCGTCACCCTAAACCTAACCCTAACCCTAATAGTCACCCAATCCCTAACACTTATGCTAAGCCTCACCAAAACCCTCACCCTCACCGTACACCTAATGCTACATTAACCCTCAGCCTCACCCTAAAACTCGCCCTAACCCTTACCCTCATCTTAACCCTATCCCTCACCATCACCCTAACACTCATCCTAACCCTTACCCTAACGCTAACACTCACACTAACCCTAAACCTAAACCTAACACTAAACCTCACACTAACTGTCACCCTAACCCTAAGCCTAACTCTAAACCTCACTCCCACCCTAACACTTATCCTTTCCAGAACAATAACCCTAACGCTCAGCCTAACCCTCATCCTAAACCTAACCCTAAACCTAACCCTCACCCTAACCGTCACCCTCACCCTCAACCTCACCTTCAGCCTTACACTAACTCTAAACCTAATACAAAACCTAATCCTAACCCTCACCCTCACCCTCACCCTAACTCTAAACCTACCCCTAACGCTCACCCTCAGCCTAACCCTAACCCTATCACTTACCCTCACCCTAAAACTAACCGTAATCCCAATCCTAACCCTCACCCTCACCCTAAACCTCACCCTAACCCAAACCTTAACCCTAACCCTCACCCTCACCCTAACCCGAACCATAACCTTAAACCTCACCCTAAACCCTAACTCTGACCCTCACACTAAGCCTAACCCTACACCTAAGCCTAATCCTATACCTAAACTTCACCCTCACCCTCAAGCTAAACCTTAACCTCACTCTAACCATAACCCTAACCCTAGCCCTCACCCTAAACCTAACCCTCACCTACCCCCTAACCCTCACCCTCACCCTCACCCACACCCTAAACCTTACCCTCACCCTAAACATCACCCTAATTCTCACCCTTAACCTAACCCTAACCCTAATCCTCACCCTAACCCTAATCCTCAACTTAAACCTCAGCCTCACCCAAATCCTCACCCTAACCCTAACTCTAAGCCTTTCCTAACCGAAACCAATACCCTCACAATATCCCTCACCCAAACCCTCACCCTCACCCTAGCCCTCACGCTAAAACTAACCCTAACCCTAACCCTCACCCTCACCCTCACCCTAACCCTAACCTTTAACCTCATCCTTACCATAAGCCTATCCCTAACCCTCACACTAAACCTAATCCTAAAATAACCCTATTGCTAACACTAGCCCTCACCCACACCCCAACCCTAATCCTAACCCTAAAACTTAGCCTAAGGCTAACTCTAAACCTAATGCTAACCCTAAACCTCAACCTCACCCTAACCATCACCCTAAACCTTACCCTCACCCTCAACCTCACCCTAACGCTAACCCTAACCCTTACCCTAACCCTCACCCTAACCCGAAACCTACCCTTCAGCATAACACTCACCCTAAACTTAACCCTAACCCTAATCCTTACCCTATCCCTAACCCTAACCCTACACTTCAGCCTAAACCTCACACTCATCCTCAACCTCACCCTCACCCTAATCCTAACGCTAAAACTCAGCCTAACCCTAACCCTTATCCTAATGCAAACCCTAAACCTCAAACTCACCCTAACACTCACCCTAAACCTCACCCTCACTTTAACCATAACCCTAACCCTCACCCTATACCTAACCCTCAACCTCACCCTCACCCTTATCATCACCCAAACCCTCACCCTCACCATAACCCTAACCATAACACTAACCCTCACGCTAAACCTAACTCTTCCCCTCAACCTCACCCTCACCCAAAGCCTAACCCTAAACCTAAGCCTCATCCTAAACCAAACCCTCAACCTCATACTCACCCTAAACATTAACCTCAACCTAACCCTAACCCTAAACCTAGCCCTCCCCCTAACCCTTACCCTCACCATCACCCTAACCCTAACCCTCACCTTAAACCTAACCCTCACCCTAAACCTAACCCTAACCCTCACCCTCACCCTCATCCTAACCCTAACCCTATCCCTAAACCTCACCCTAATCCTAACCCTAACCGTAAGGATAACCATAACACTCACCCTCAACCTAATCCCAAATCTAAGCCTAACCTTAACTGTAAACCTAATCCTAACCCTTACACTATCCCTAACCCTCAACCTCTCCCTAACCCTCACTCTAACCCTGAATCTCCCCCTAACGCTCACACTAACCCTAACCCTAACACTAACACTAAACCTCACCCTAACCCTCACTCTAACCCTAAACCTAACCCTAACCCTCACTGTAATGCTCAACCTAACCCTCACCCTAACCCTAACCTAAACCCTCACCCTAAACCTAAACCTCACCCTAACCCTATCCCTAAACCTACCTCTCAAACTAAACCTCACCCTAACCCCCACACTAACCCTAACCCTCACCCTAACCCTAACCCTAACCCTCAACCAAACCCTCTTCCTAATTCTAACCCTAACCCTCAACCTGACCCTTACACTAACCCTAATCCTCAACCTATCCCTATCCCTCACCCTCAGACTCACCCTCAGCCTAACCCTAACCCTAACCCTAATCCTAACCCTAAACCTCACCCTCACACTCAACCTAACTCTAACCCTCACCATAACTCTGACCCTCACCCTAAACCCAAACCTATCCCGAACACTCACACTAACTCCAACCCTCACCCTAACCCTAACCCTAATCCTCACCCTCACCATAACCCTAAACCTCACCGTAACATCACCCTAACAATAAAACTAACCCTAAACCTCACCCTCAACCTCACCCTAAACCTCACCCTAACCATTACCATCACCATAACCCTAACCCTAACCCTAATCCTCACACATACCCTAATCCTAACCCTCACCCTAATGCTCACCTTAACCGTAACTCTCACCCTCACCCTAACCCTAACCGTCAACTTAACCCTCAACCTAACACTAACCATCACCCACACCCTAACACTCAAGCTCACCTGAACTCTAACCCTCACCCTAAACCTAATCCTAAACCTCATCATAACCGTAACCCTCACTTAACCCTAACTCTAACCCTCATCCTCAACCTAAGCCTCACCCTCATCCTAACCCTCACCCTAACCCTCACCCTAACACTAAAGCTAACCATAATCCTCACTCTCACCCTAAGCCACACCCTAACCCTTATCCTCACCCTAACCCTAACCCTACCCCTCACCCTACCCCTCAGCCTAAACCTAACCCTAACCCTCACCCTAAACCTAACCCTAACCATCACCTTCACCCTAAACCTCACAATCACCGTTACCCTCACCGTAACCCTAAACCTCACCTACACCTTCACAATTACGCTCATCCTCACCCTCACCCTAACCCTTACCCTCACCCTAAACATAACCCTAATCCTCACCCTCACCCTCATCATAACCGTAATCCTCACCTTAACACTAATACTCAGCCGAAACCTCACTGTCAGCCTAAATATCACCCTAACCCTAACCCTCAACCTAACCTTAACCCTAACCCTCACCCTAACCCTAACGCTAACCCTAACCCTCACCCTCACCCTAAACATAAACCTAAACCTAACCCTCATCCTAACCCTAACTGTAATCCTCCTCCTTACACTAATCCTCACCCTAAACCTCACCCTCACCCTAAATATCACCCTAAACCTAACCCTCACCCTAACCATAACCCTCACCCTAACCCTCACCATCACCTTAATCCTCACCCTAACCCTAACCATCACATACACCCTAAAACTCACCCTCATCCTAACCCTCACCCTCACCCTAACCCTAATCCTAACCCTAACCCTAAACCTAACCCTAATGCTAACACTAAACCTCAACTTCACCATCACCCTCACCCTAAACCTTACCCTCACCCTCAACCTCACCCTAACCCTAACCCTAACATTAACCCACACCCTAACACTAACACTAACCCTACCCCTCAGCCTAACCATCACCCTAAACCTAACCCTAAACTTAATCCTCACCCTATCCCTAACCCTAACCCTATCCTTCACCCTAACCCTCACCCTCACCATACCCCTAATGCTACATTAACCCTCAGCCTCACCCTAAGCCTCGCAGTAACCCTTACCCTCTCTTTAAACCTATCCATCACCATCATCCTAAACCTCACCCTAACCCTTACCCACACCGTAACATTCAATCTAATCCCAACCCTAACCCTAAATCTAACACTGAAGCTCACCCTATCCTTCACCCTAACCCTAAGCCTAACCCTCATCCTAAGACTAACCCTCACCCTAACCCTCACCCTAACCGTCACCCTCACCCTCAACCTCACACTCAGCCTAACCCTAACCCTAATCCAAAACCTAACCCTAAACCTCACCCTCACCCTAACTCTAAACCTAACCCTAATCAAAACCCTCACCCTTACCCTAATCTTATCCCTTACCCTCACCCTAAAACTAACCCTAATCCTAATCCTAACACTCACCCTCACCCGAAACCTTACCCTCACCCTAACCCTAAACCTAACATTCACCCTAACAATCATCCTAACCCTAACCCTAACCCTCAACCTAACCTTAACCCAAACCCTAAAATTAACCTTCACCAAAACCCTAACCCTCATGCTCACCCTCAACTTCACAATCACCTTCACCGAAACCCACACCCTCACCCTCACCCTAACAGTAACGATAACCCTATCACTCACTCTAAACCTAACACTCACCGTCACCCTCAACATCACCCTCACCCTCACACTAACCCTATCCATAAACCTAACCCTCACCCTAAACCTAATTCTGACCCTCACCCTCACCCTCACCCTAAGCCTAACCCTACACTTAAGCCTAAACCTAAAGCTAACACTCACCCTCTCCGTCACACTAAACCTAAACCTCACCCTAACCCTAAACCTAACCCTAGCCCTCACCCTAACCCTAAAACTCACCTAAACGCTAACCCAAACCTCACACTCATCCTCACCCTAAACCTCACCCTCACCCTTAACATCACCCTAATCCTAAACCTCAACCTAACCCTAACCCTCAGCCTCACCCTAACCCTAACCATCACCTTAAACCTCACCCTAACCCTAATCCTCACCCTAACCTAACCCTCACCCTAACCCTCACCCTAATCTTAAACCTATTCCTAAACTACACCCTAACCCTAACCATAATCCTAAAACTATCCCTCACCCTCACCCTAACCCTTAACCTCACCCTAATCCTAACCCTAACCATCAGCCTAACTCTCATCCTAACCCTCACAATAACCCTAAACCTCACCCTAACCATAAAACTAACCCTCAGCCAAACCCTCTTCCTAACGCTAACCCTAACCCTTAACCCAACCCTAACCCTAAACCTAAACTTAACCCTCACCCTAACCCTAAAACTCACCCTCACACTCACCCTCACCCTCAGCCTATCCCTAAACCTAACCCTAACCCTCACATTCACCCTCACCGTAACTCTAACCCTAACCCTAACCCTGACACTAACCCTAATCCCCACCCTATCCCTAACCTTCACCTAACCCTAACACTCACACTAACCCTAACCCTAACCCTCACTCTCACCCTAACCATAACCCTCACTTTAACCCTAAGTCTAAACCTAACCCTCACCCTCACCCTAAACCTCACCCTAACCCTTACCCTCACCCAAATCCTAACCCCAAGCCTCAGACTAACCCTCATCCTAACCCTAACCCTAAACCTAACCCTCACCCTAACCTAAACGCTAACCCTAACCCTAGCCCTCACTTTAACCCTAACCTCACCCTCACCCTCAACCTCACCCTCAGCCTATCCCTAATCCTCATCCAAACACTAACCCTAACTCTAAACCTAACCCTAACCAAAACCCTCATCCTTATCCTAACCCCAAACTTAACTCTCAGCCTAACCCTCATCCTAACCCGAACCCTAACCCTAAACCTCACCCTTACCCTAACCCTAACTCTAACCCTATTCCTAAAACTTAACACTCACTCTCACCCTCAACCTCACCCTCACACTCACCCTCACTCTTACCCTAATCATAACCCTATCCCTCACCCTGAACCTAACCCTTACCCTCACCCTCACCCTCACCATAACCCTCACCCTAACCCTCACCCTCATCCTCAACCTATCCCTAACCATACCATAACCCTAATCCTAAACCTAACTCTGAACCTCACCCTCACCAGCACCCTAAGCCTAACCCAACATCTAAGCCTAAACCTAAACCTAACCCTCACCCTAAAGTTAACCAAAACCCTCACCCTAAGCCTAACCCTCACCGTAAACCTAACCCTAAGCCTCACACTCACCCTCAACCTAACCCTAAACCTCACCCTTACGCTAACCCTAACCCTAATGCTAACCTTAACCCTCACTCTCACTGTAACCCTAACCCTAACCCTCACCCTAAAACTAACCTTAACCCGAATGCTATCCCTAACACTCACCCTCACCCTAACCCTCACTCTAAACCTTCCCCACACCCTAACCCTTACCCACACCCTAACCCTTACCCACACCCTAAACCTCACCCTAACCCCAACCCTAACACTAACACTAACCCACACCCTAACCCAAGCCTAAACCTAAACCTCACCCTCACCCTAACCCTCACCCTAACTCTTACCCTCACCCAAACCTAACCCTAACTCTCAGTCTAACCCTCATCCTAACCCTAACACTAACCTTCACCCTCCCATTAACCCTAACCCTCACCCTCACCCTCAACATAATCCTAAGCCTAACCCTAACCAAAACGTTCACCCTAAAACTAACCCTATCCCTAACCCTCACCCTAACCCTAAACCTAATCCTAAACCTAACCCTCACACTGACCCCAAAACTTACCCTCACCCTAACCCTAAACCTAACCCAAGCCTAACCCTCATCCTTACCCTAACCCTAACCCTAACCCTCACCCTAACCTTAACCCTAAACCTAACACTCAACCAAACCCTAACCCTCAACCTCACCTTCAAATTCACACTCACCCTCACCCTAATGCTCACCCACACCCTATACCTAACTCTGGCACTCACCCTCACGCTCACCCTAAGACTAACCCTACAGCTAAGCCAAATCCTAAACCTAACTCTCACACTCACACTTACCCTAAACCTAAACCTTACCCTAACCCTAACCCTAACCTTAGTTCTCACCCTAAAACTTACCCTCACCATCACCCTAACCCTAACACTCACCCTAACACTAACCCTAACCCTAAACCTCACTCTAACCCTTACCCTCACCCTAACCCAAGACCTAACCCTAAACCTAACAGTAACACTAAACCTCACCCTAACCCTCACTCTAACCCTAAACCTAACCCTAACCTTAACCCTCACCCTAACACTAACTCTAAACCTAAACGTCACCCTAACCCTAAACCTCATCCTAACACTTACCTTCACACTAAAACTAAACTTAACCCGAACACTAACCCTCACACTAACCCTAACCATCACCCTAAACTTAAAATCCACCCTAACCCTAACCCTAACCTTCAACCTCGCCCTAACCCTAACCATGACCCTAACCCTAACCCTCACCCTAACCGTAACCCCCACCCTCAACCTGAAGCTGGGCCTTAGCCTAAGCATAAGCTTAAGACTAACCCTAACCCTCAAAATCAACCTCACCCTAACCCTAAACGTAACCGTAACCCTAACCCTAACCCTCACACTAACCCTCACCCTAACGCTAACCCTAACCCTAACGCTAAACCTAACCCTCACCCTAAACCTCACCCTAACCCTAAACTTCAACATTACCTTAACACTCACACTCAGCCTATCCCTCACCTTAACCCTTAATGTCCCCCTCACCCTAACCCTCACTCTAACCTTAATACTCATCCTAACCCTCACCCTAACTGTAACCCTAACCATCACCCAAATCCTAACCCTCAACCTCACCTTCAGCCTCAGCCTAACCCTAAGCCTAAGCCTAATCTTAACCCTAACCCTCACCCTCATCCTAGCCCTCACCCTAACCCTAATCCTATCCCTAACCCTCATCCTAATCCCCAACATAACACTAACCCTCAACCTCAACCTAACCCTAACCCAAACCCTCAACTGAACCCTCACCCTCACCCTCACCATAACCCTCACCCTCACCATAAAAATTACCCAAACCCTAACACTCACCCTTAGCATTAGCCTAGCCCTAACCCTCAAACTAACCCTAACCTCACCCTAACCTAACCCTCAACCTAACCCTTACCCTCACCATAACACTAAGCCTAAACCTAACATGAACCCTCACAGTAACACTAAACCTCACCCTAACCGTAACCCTCACACTATCCCTAACCCTCACCATAACCCTAACCCTAACCCTCACCCTAACCCTAACACTCACCCTCATCCTAGCCGTCACCCTAACCCTAATCCTAACCCTAACCCTCATCCTAACCCTCAACCTAACCATAACCCTAACCATCACTCAAAAAGTAATCCTCATCCCCACACTCACCCTCAGCCTAAATCTAACCCTCAGCCTAACCCACACACTAACCCTAACCCTAATCGTAACCCTCACCCTCAGCTTCACCCTCACTGTAAACTTAACCCTAATCATAAAACTAACAATAACCCTAACCCTAAACCTAATCCAAACCATCACCCTCAGCCTAACCCTAACCCTAACATTCACCCTAACTGTAACCCTCACCCTCAACGTAACCCTAACCCTAACCCTAAACCTCACCCTAAGGCTAATCCTAACACTCACCCTCATCCTAACCCACACCCTAACCCTAAAACCCTAACCCTCATCCTAACCCTAAACCTCTCCCTCACACTCATGCTCAGCCGAAGCCTAAGCCTAAGTCTAAGACTAACTGTAAACCTCACACTCACCCTAACCCTAACACTAACCCTCACCCTCACCCTAGCCCATATTCTAACCCTAAGCCTAAGCCTAACCCTAACCCTAACACTCACCCTCACCCTAAGTCTAATCCTAAACCTATCCCTCACACTCATCCTCACCCTAACCCTAATTGTAACACTAACCCTAACCCTAAGACTAACCCTTACCCTAATGCTAACTCTAACCCTAAACCTCATCCTCACCCTAACCATAACCCTCACCCTCACCCTCACCCTCCGCCTAACACTAAGACTATCCCTAACCCCAAACCTAACCCTAACACTAACCCTAAACCTAACCCTCACACTAACCCTCACCTTAACCCTGAGCCTAAACCTCACCCTCACCCTAGCCCATAACTTAACCCTAAGCCTAATCATAACCCTCACCCCGACCCTCTCTAACCCTAACCCCAACCCTCACCCTAACCCTAACCCTCACCCTCACCCTCACCCTCAGCCTTAACCTAAGCCTTACCCTAACCTAAACATCACACTCACCCTAACCTTAATCCTAACCCTAAACTTAACACTCACCCTCACCCTAACCCTAACTCTAACACTAAGCCTAACCCTAACCCTCACCCTCAACCTCACCCTCAGCCTAACTCTAAGCCTAACTCCAAACCTAACCATAAACCACACCCTCACATTCACCCTAACCCTAATCCTAACCCTAACCCTAACCCTAACCCTCCTCCTAACTCTCACCATAACAGTAACCCTAACACTAAAACGAACACTAACCCTTAACCTCATCGTAACCCTAACCCTAATCCTCACCCTCACCGTTATTCTAACCCTAACCCTAATGATAACACTAACCCTAACCCTCACCCTCAGCCTCACCCTAACCCTAACCCTCACCCTCAACCACACCCTCAGCCTAACCCTAAGCAGAACCTCAACCATAACCCTAAACCACACCCTCACACTCACCCTAACGCTAATCCTAATCCTAACCCTAACACTAACCCTCCTCCTAACTCTCACCCTAACACTAACACTAATACTAACCCTTAACCTCATCCTAACCCTAAACCTAAACCTCACCCTCATGGTTATTCTAACCCTAACCCTAACCCTAACCATCACCTTCAACCTAACCCAAACCCTCCTCCTAACCCTAACCCTAACCCTAACCCTAAACGTCACCCTAACAATAAGCCAAACCCTCACCCTCAGCCTCACCCTCAACATGTTTAACCCTAATCATAACACTAACAATAACCCTAGCCATATCCCTAATCCTAACCCTCACCATCACCCAAACACTAACCCTAACCCTCACCCTAACCCTAAACCTCACCCTCAATGTAACCCTGACCCTAACCCTAACTTCACCCTAATGCTAACCCTAACACTCACCCTCACTCTAACCCTCAGTGTAACCCTAATCCTAACCCTAAACCTCATCCTAATCCTCACCCAAATCTTAACACCCTAAACCTCACCCTAACCCTAACCCTCAACCTCACCCTTAAGCTCGGCCTAAGCCTAAGCCTAAGACTAAGACTAACCCTAACCCTCACACTCAACTTCAGCCTAACCCTAACCATAACACTAACCCTAACCCTAACCCTCACACTAACCCTAACCGTAAAACTCACCCTTATGCTCAGCCTAAGCCTAAGCCTAAGCCTAAGCCTAAGCCTAACCCTCACCCTAACCCTAACACTAACCCTAACTCTAACCCTAAACCTCACCCTTACCCTAACCCTAACTCTAACCCTATTCCTAAACCTAAACCTCACCCTATCCCTAACGCTAACCCTCACCCTCAGAGTAACATTCAACCTAACCCTAATCTTACCAATAACCCTAACCCTAACGCTAACCCTCAACTTGTCCATAACCTTACCCCTAAACCTAACCCTAAACCTCACCCTTAGGCTCAGCCTAAACCTAAGCCTAAGCCAAAGACTAACCCTTACCCTCACACTCACCCTCACCCTAACCCTAACAGTAACACTCACCCTAACCATAACCCTCACACTAACCCTCACCCTAATGCTAACACTGACCCTAAACCTCACCCGCACCCTAACCCTAACCCTCACCCACACCCTAACCCTAACCCTCACCCTCACCCTCACCCTCCGCCTAACACTAATCCTATCCCTAACCCCAACCCTAAACTTAACACTAACGCTAAACCTAACCCTCATCATAACCCTCAACCTCACCCTAGCCGATAACCTAACCCTAAGCCTAACCCTAACCCTAACACTAAACCTAACCCTAAACCTAACCATAAACCTCACCCTCAGCCTCACCCTCACTGTAAACATAACACTAACCTAACACTAACAATAACCCTAACCCTAACCCTAACCCTCATTGTATTCCTAACCTTAACCTTTAGCCTTACCCTCACCATAACCCTCACAATAACCCTAACCCTCAACCTAACCCTAACCCTAACCGTCACTCTCACCCTCACGCTCACCCTCAGCCTAACTTTAAAACTAACGCTGCTCCTAACACTAACCCTCAAGTTCAACCTCACACTAACACTAAACCTAACCCTAAGCCTAACCCTCACACTCACCCTCACCCACACCTAAGCCTCACTGTCACCCTCACACTCATCCTCACAGTAACCCTAACCCTAACACTAAACCTAACTCTAACCCTAAACCTCACCCTTACCCTAACCCTAACTCTAACCCTATCCCTAAACCTAAACTTCACCCTAACCCTAACCCTAACCCTCACCCTCACAGTAACTTTCAACCTAACCTTAATCCTACCAATAACCCTAACCCTAACGCTAACCCTCACCCTGTCCATAACCCTCACCCTAACCCTAACCCTCACCCTCACCCTTAGGCTCAGCCTAAACCTAAGCCTAAGCCTAAGACTAAACCTTACCATCACACTCACCCTCAACCTAACCCTAACAGTAACACTCTCCCTAACCCTAATCCTCACAATCACCCTCCCACTCTGCCTAACACTAAGCCTATCCCTAACCCCAACCCTAAACTTAACAATAACCCGAAACCTAACCCTCACCCTAAACCTCACCCTCCCCTAGCCCATATCTTAACCCTAAGCCTAATTCTAACCCTAAGCCTAATCCTAACCCTAACCCTAAACCTAACCATAAACCTCACCCTCAGCCTCACCCTCACCCCAAAATTAACACTAACCTAACACTAACACTAACCCTAATCCTAACCCTCACCCTTACTGTAACCCTAACCTTAACCTTTAGACTTACCCTCACCATAACCCTCACAATAACCCTAACCCTCAACCTAACCCTAACCCTAACCGTCACTCTCACAATCACGCTCACACTCAGCCTAACTTTAAACCTAACGCTACTCCTAACACTAACCCTCAACTTCACCCTCACACTAAACCTAACCCAAAACCTAAGCCTAACACTCACACTCACCCTCACCCACACCCTAAGCCTCACTGTCACCCTCACACTCATCCTCACCCTAAACCTAACCCTAACACTAAACCTAACTCTAACCCTAAACCTCACCCTTACCCTAACCCTAACTCTAACCCTATCCCTAAACCTAAACTTCACCCTAACCCTAACCCTTACACTCACCCTCACAGTAACTTACAACCTAACCTAATCCTACCAATAACCCTAACACTAACGCTAACCCTCACCCTGTCCATAACCCTCAACCTAACCCTAACCCTCACCCTCACCCTTAGGCTCAGCCTAAACCTAAGCCTAAGCCTAAGACAAACCTTACCCTCACACTCACCCTCACCCTAACTCTAACAGTAACACTCTCCCTAACCCTAACCCTCACCCTCAACCTCACCCTCCGCCTAACACTAAGCCTATCCCTAACCCCAACCCTAAACTTAAAACTAACCTGAAACCTAACCCTCACCCTAACTCTCACCCTCACCCTAGCCCATACCTTAACCATAAGCCTAATCCTAACCCTAACCCTAACCCTAACCCTAAACCTAACCATAAACCTCACCCTGAGCCTCACCCTCACCGCAAAATTAACACTAACCTAACACTAACAATAACCCTAACCCTAAGCCTAACCCTCACTGTAACCCTAACCTTAACCTTTAGCCTTACCCTCACCATAACCCTCAAAATAACCCTAACCCTCAACCTAACGCTAAACCTAACCGTCACCCTCACCCTCACGCTCAACCTGTCTAAATTGAAACCTAATGCTACTCCTAAAACTAACCCTCAACTTCAACCTCACCCTAACCCTAACCCAAACCCTAAACCTAACCCTCACACTCACCCTCACCCACACCCTAAGCCTCACTGTCACCATCACGCTAACCCTCACCCTAACCCTAACCCTCACCCTCACACTAAACCTATCTCTCACCCTAACCATAAACCTCACAATCACCCTCACCCTCACCTCACCCAAAACCTAAACCTAATCCTAATCCTCACCCTAAACCTCACCCTAACCCTAATGCTAACTGTAACCCTCACACTCATCCTAAACCTCACGTTAAACCTAACTCTCACCATAAATCTAACCCTAACCCTAACCCTCACCCTGACCCTAACTCTCACCCTAACCCTAACCCTAACCATTACCTTCACCAGAACGCTGACCCTAACCCTAACCCTAACCCTAAACCTCACCCTAACCCTAACCCTATCCCCAACCCTAACGTTAACCGTAATGCTCATCCTAACCATAACCGTACCCCTCAAACTAACTCTCATCCTAAACTTAACCCTAACACTAACCCTCACCCTAACCGTAACCATACACTCAACCTAACCCTAATCCTCACCCACACCCTCAGACTCATCTTCAGCCTAAACCTAACCCTAACCCTAATCTTAAACTAATCCTCACCCTCATCCTAACTGTAACCCTAAACTTCACCCTCAACCTTACCCCCACCCTCACCCGAAACCTAACCCGAACCCTAACACGAAACCTCACCCTAACCCTCATCCTAACCCTCTCCCAAACCCTCATCCTTACCCTAACCCTAACCCTTACCATAACCCTAAACCTCAACTTCACCCTAACCCTAACCCTAACACTAACTCTCACACTCACCATAACCCTCACCCTAAACCTTACACTCACCCTAACCCTCATCCCAACCCTCAACATATCCCTAAACCTAACCCTCAACCTAACCCTTACACTCACTCTAACACTAAGCTTAACCCTAACACTAACTCTCACACTAACCCTCACCGTAAATATCACCCTATCATTAACCCTAATCATAACACTCACCCTAACCCTAAAGCTCACCCTCACCCTCAGCCTAAAACTCAGCCTAAAGCCTAAACCTAACACTAACCCTAAGAGTCACCCTCACCCTCACCCTAACCCTAAGCCTCACCCTCACCGTCAACCTCACCCTAAACCTAAAGCAAACACTCAAACTAACCCTCACCCTCACCATAAACATCACCGTAACTCTAACACTCACCCTAATCCAAACCATAACCCGAACCCTCACCCTAACGCTAACCCTCACCCTCACCCTAAACCTAACCCTCACCCTAACCCTAACCCTGACCCTCATCTATCCCTCACCCTAAACCAAACCCTAACCCTCACCCTAACCGTCAACCACACCCTCACCCTAAACCTAACCCTAATGTTCACCCTCAACATAACCCTAAACCTCACACTCACCATCACCCTCAGCTTAAATCTAAGCCTAACAATAAACCTAACCCTAACCCTCACACTCACCCTCACCCTAAACCTAGTCCTAACCCTAAACCTAACACTCTCACTCACCGTCACGCTCAACCTAAAACTAACCCAAACCCTCAACCGAACCTTCACCCTCACCCTAACCCTAACCCTCACCCTCAACCTAAACATCACCCTAAACCTAACACTCACCCTAACCCTTAGCTTAACCCTCACCCTAAACCTAACCCTCACCCTCACCCTAACCCTCAGGCTCACCTTAATCCTAATCCTAACCCTAACCCTCACCCTCACCCTCAACCTAACCCTACCCCTAACGCTAACCCTCACCCTAACACTAACCTCCAACCTAACCCTAACCTTAACCCGAACCCTAACCCTCACCAAACCCTAACACTCACCCCAACCCTTACGCTCACCCTAACCCCAAACCTAATTCTCACCATAACCCTAACCCTCAAGCTCACAATCACCCTCAGCCTAACCCTAAAACTAAGCCTAACCCTATCCCTAAACCTCACACTCACCCTCACCCTAACCCTAATCGTAAACCTATCCCTAACCCTAACGCTCCTCCCAACTCTCACCCTAACCCTAACCCTAACACTAACATTATCCTAAAACTCACCCTAACCCTAACCTAATCCTCACCCTCACCCTTATTCTAACTCTAACCCTAATGATAACACTAAACCTGACCCTAACCCTAAAACTCATCCTCACCCTAAACATAACCCTAAGTCTCAAACTCACCGTAACCCTAACACAAACCCTCAACTGAACCCTCACCATTAGCCTCACCCTAACCCTCACCCTCACCCTAAACATCACCCTAACCCTAACCCTCACCCTTACCCTCACCCTAGCCCTAACCCTCATACTAACCCTAAACCTCACCCTAACCTAACCCTCAACCTAATGCTTACCCTCACCCTAACACTAAGGCTAAACCTAACATGAACCCTCACAGTAACCCTAAACCTCAGCCTAACCCTAACCTTCACACTATCCCTAACCCTCACCCTAACGCTAACCCTCACCCTCACCCTAACCCTAACCCTCACCCTCATCTAACCCTCACCCTAAACCTCACCCTAACCCTCACCTTAACACTCAACCACAACCTCACCCCAATCCTAACCCTAATGCTCACACTCAACATAACCCTAAACCTCACACTCACCCTCACCCTCAGCTTAAACCTAAGGCTAACAATAAACCAAACCCTAACCCTCACACTCACCCTCAACCTAACCCTAATCCTAACCCTAAACTTAACCCTCTCACTCACCCTCACCCTCAACCTAAACCTAACCCAAACACTCAACCGAAACTTCACACTCACCCTAACCCTAACCCTCACCCTCATCCTAGCCCTCACCCTAACCCTAATCCTAACCCTAATCCTCATCCCAAACTTCAACCTAACCATAACCCTAACCATCACTCAAAAGCTAATCCTCATCCCCACACTCCCCCTCAGCCTAACCCTAACACTCAGCCTAACCCACACCCTAACCCTAACCCTAATCCTAACCCTCACCCTCAGCCTCACCCTCACTGTGAACTTAACCCTAACCATAATACTAAAAATAAGCCTAACCCTAAACCTAATCCTAACGCTCACCCTCACCTTATCCCTAAACTTAACCCTCACCTTAACCCTAACCCTCACCCTCAATGTAATCCTAACCCTAACACTAAACTTCACCCTAACGCTAACCCTGATCCTCACCCTCACTCTAGCCTTCAAACTAACAATAATCCTAACCCTAAACCTCATCCTAACCCTCACCCTAACCCTAAAACCCTAACCCTCTTCCTAACCCTAACCCTCTACCTCATACTCATGCTCAGCCTAAGCCTAAGCCTAAGACTAAGACTACCTGTAAACCTCACACTCACCCTAACCCTCACCCTAACCCTAACACTAACCCTCACCCTCACCCTAGCCCATACTCTAACCCTTAGCCTAAGCCTAACCCTCACCCTAAGTCTAAACATAACTCTAACCCTCATCCTCACCCTAAGTCTAAACATAACCCTAACCCTCACACTCACCCTCACCCTAACCCTAACTCTAACACTAACCCTAACTCTAACACTAACCCTCACCCTAATGCTAACTCTAACCCTAAACCTCATCCTCACCCTAACCCTTACCCTAACCCTCACCCTCAACCTCACCTCCGCCTAACACTAAGACTATCCCTAATCCCAACCCTAACCCTAACACTAACCCTAAACCTAACCCTCACACTAACCCTCACCCTAACACTGACCCTTACACTCACCCTCACCCTAGCCCATACCTTAACCCTAAACCTAATCCTAACCCTCAACCTAACGCTCACCCTCAGCCTAAACCTAGGCCTAACCCTAACACTAACCCTAAAACTCACACTCACCCTAACGCTAATCCTAACCCTAAACTTAACCCTCACCCTAACCCTAACCCTAACTCTAACACTAAGCCTAACCCTAACCCTCAAACTCAGCCTCACCCTCAGCCTAAACCTAAGCCTAACCCCAACCTTAACCCTAAACGACACCCTCACCTTCACCCTAACCCTAATCCTAACCCTAAGCCTAACCCTAACCCTCCTCCTAACTCTCACCCTAACCCTAACCCTAACCCTAACCCTAACACTAAAACTAACCCTTAACCTCATCCTAACCCTAACCCTAATCCTCACCCTCACTGTTATTCTAACCCTAACCATAATGATAACACTAACCCTAACCCTAACCCTTACCCTCACACTCACCTTAAACCAAACCCTCCTCCCAACCCTAACCCTAACCTTAACCCTAAACGTCACCCTAACCCTAACCCTAAAGTTCACCCTCAGCTTCACCCTCAAAATAAGCTTAACCTTAACCATAACACTAACAATAACCCTAACAATATCCCTAATTCTAACCCTCACCATCACCCTAACCCTAACCCTAACCCTCACCCTAACCCTAAAACTCATCCTCAATGTAATCCTAACCCTAACCCTAACCCTAAATTCACCCTAATGCTAACGCTAATCCTCACCCTCACACTAGCCCTCACCCTAACCCTAATCCTAACCCTGAACCTCATCCTAACCCTCACACAAATCCTAACACCCTAACCCTAACCATAACCCTAACTCTCACCCTCTCCCTCACCCTCCACTTAACACTAAGACTATCCCTAACCCCAACCTTAACCTTAACACTAACCTTAAACCTAACACTCAAACTAACCCTCACCCTAACCCTGACCTTAACCCTAACCCTCACCTTCACCCATATGCTCGGCCTAAGCCTAAGACTAAGACTAGCCCTAAACCTCACACTCAATTTCACCCTAACACTAACCCTCACACTAAACCTAAACCTAAAACTCACCCTCATGCTAGGCCTAAGCCTAAGCCTAAGCCTAAGCCTAACCCTAAACTTAACCCTCACCCTAACCCTCACCCTAACCCTAACACTAACTCTAACTCTAACCCCAAATCTCACCCTTACCCTAACCCTAACTCTAACCCTGTCCCTAAACCTAAATCTCACCCTATCCCTAACCCTAACACTCACCCTCACAGTAACTTTCAACCTAAACCTAATCCTACCAATAACCCTAACCCTAACGCTAACCCTCAACTTGTCCATAACCCTCACTCTAATCCTAACCCTCACCCTCACCCTTAGGCTCAGCCTAAACCTAAGCCTAAGCCTAAGACTAACCCTTACCCTCACACTCACCCTCACCCTAACCCTAAAAGTAACACTCACCCTAACCCAACCCTTACACTAAACCTCACCCTAATGCTAAAACTAACCCTAAACCTCACCCGCACCCTAACCCTAACCCTCACCCTCACCCTCACCTTCCGCCTAACACTAAGCCTATCTCTAACCCCAACCCTAAACCTAAAACTAACCCTAAACCTAACCCTCACCCTCACCCTAGCCCATACCCTAACCCTAAGCCTAATCCTAACCGTAACCCTTAGCCTCACTCTAACCCTAACCCCAACCCTCACCCTAACACTAACCCTCACTCTCACCCTCACTATAACTCTAATCCTAACCCTAACCCTAACCCTCACCATAAACCTCACACTAACCTTAACCCTAACAAAAACCCTAACCCTAAACCTAACCACAAACTTCACCCTCAGCCTCACCCTCACCGCAAACTTAACACTAACCTAACACTAAAAATAACCCTAACCCTAACCCTAACCCTCACTGTAACCCTAACCTTAAACTTAACCCTGACCCTCACCATAACCCTCACACTAACCCTAACCCTCAACCTATACCTAACCCTAACCCTAACCGTCACCCTCACCCTCAAGCTCACCCTCAGCCTAACTTTAAACCTAACGCTACTCCTAAAACTAACCCTCAACTTCACCCTCACACTAACCCTAACCCTAACCCTAACCCTCACACTCACCCTCACACACACCCTAAGCCCTCAGGCTCATCCTCACCGTAACCCTAACCCTAACCCTCACGCTAAACCTATCTCTCACCCTAACCATAAACCTCACAATCACCCTCACCCTCACCTCACCCTAACCCTAAACCTCACCCTAACCCTCACCCTAAACCTCACCCTAAACCTAATGCTAACTCTAACCCTCACACTCACCCTAAACCTCACGCTAACCCTTACTCTCACCATATAGCTATCACTAACCCCACCCCTCACCCTGACACTAACCCTCACCCTAACCCTAACCCTAACCATCACCCTAACGCTCATCTTAACCGTAACCATACCCCTCAAACTAACTCTCATCCTAAACTTAACCCTATCCCAAACACTCACCATAACCCTAAACCTAACTCTCAACCTAACGCTAATTCTCACCCACACCCTCAGCCTCATCCTCAGCCTAAAACTTACCCTAACCCTAATCCTAACCCTAAACTTCACCCTCATCCTAACTCTAAACATAAACTTCACTCTCATCCTCACCTCCACCCTCACCCTAACCCTAACCCGAACCCTAACCCGAACCCTCAACCTAACCCTCATCCTAACCCTTTCCCTAACCCTCATCCTAACCCTAACCCTAGCCCTTACCATAACCCTAAACATCACCCTCAACCTAATCCTAACCCTAACCCCAACCCTCACCCTAACAGTAGCCTGAACCCTAACCCGAACCCTCACCCTAACCTTCATCCTAACCCTGTCCCTAACCCTCATCCTAACCCTAACCCTAGCCCTTACCATGACCCTAAACCTCACTCTCACCCTAACCCTAACCCTAACCCTCACACCCACCATAACCCTCACCCTAAACCTTACCCTCACCCTAACCCTCATCCCAACCCTCACACTATCACTAACCCTAACCCTCAACCTAACCCTTACACTCACTCTAACGATAAACCTAACCCTAACACTAACTCTCACACCAACCCTCACCCTAAATATCACCCTATCATTAACCCTAAACCTAACCCTCACCCTAACCCTAACCCTCACCCTCACCCTCAGCCTAACCCTCAGCCAAAACCCTAAGCCTAACCCTAACCCTCAGAGACACCCTCACCCTAAGCCAAACACTGAGGGTCACCCACACCCTCAACCTCACCCTAAACCCAACGCAAACCCTCAAACCAACCCTCACCCTCAACATAAACATCACCGTAACTCTAACACTCACCCTAATCCGCACCATAACCCGAACCCTCACCCTAACGCTAACCCTCACCCTCACCCTAACCCTAACCCTGACCCTAACCCTAACCCTCACCCTCATCTAACCCTCACCCTAACCCAAACCCTAACCCTCACCCTAACCCTCAACCACACCCTCACCCTAATCCTAACCCTAATTCTCACATTCAACATAACCCTAAACCTCACACTCACCCTCACCATCAGCTTAAACCTAAGCCTAACAATAAACCTAACCCTAACACTCACACTCAACCACACCCTAAACCGAATCCTAACCCTAAACCTAACCCACTCACACACGCTCACCCTCAACCTAACCCTAACACAAACCCTCAACTGAAACTTCACCCTCACCCTAACCCCAACCCTCACGCTCAACCTAAACATCACCCTAAACCTAACCTTCACTCTAAACCTTAGCCTAACCCTCACCCTAACCCTAACCCTCACCCTCATCCTCATCCTCAGGCTCACCTTAAACCTAATCCTAACCCTAAACTTCATCCTCACCCTCAACTTAAACATACCACTAACGCTAACCCTCACCCTAACACTAACCTCCAACCTAACCCTAACCCTAAACCTAACGCTAACACTCACCCAAACCCTAACACTCACCCCAACCGTTACCCTCACCCTAACCCCAAACCTAATGCTCACCATAACCCTAACCCTCAAGCTCACAGTCACCCTCAGCCTAACCCTAAACCTAAGCCTAACCCTATCCCTAAACCTCACCCTCACCCTCACCCTAAACCTAATCCTAAACCTAACCCTAACCCTAACCCTCCTCCTAACTCTCACCCTAAACCTAACCCTAACACAATCAATAACATTAAGCCTAAAACTCACCCTAACCCTAACCCTAATCCTCAACCTCACCGTTATTCTAACCCTAACCCTAACGATAACACTAACCCTAACCCTAACCCTCACCCTCACTCTAAACCTAAACCTAAGTCTCAACCTCACCCTAACCCTAACCCAAATATTCAACTGAACCCTCATCCTCACCTTCTCCCTCACCCTAACCCTCACCCTCACCCTAACCCTAACCCTCACCATTACCCTCACCCTAACCTAACCCTCAACCTAACCCTTACCCTTACCCTAACACTAAGGCTAAACCTAACATGAGCACTTACAGTAACCCTAAACCTCACCCTAAACTTAACCCTCACACTATGACTATCCCTCACCCTAACCCTAACCCTAACCCTCACCCTAAACCTAATCATCACCCTCACCCTCACCCTCAGCCTAACCCTCAGCCTAAAGCCTAACCCTAACCCTCACAATCACCCTCACCCTAAACCTAAACCTAAGCGTCACCCTCACTCTCAACCTCACCCTAAACCTAACGCAAACCCTCAAACCAACCCTCATCCTCACCATAAACATCACCGTAACCCTAACACTCACCCTAATCGGCAACATATCCCTAACCCTCACCCTAACGCTAACCCTCACCATCACCCTAACCCTAACCCTCACCCTAATCTTAACCCTCACCGTCATCTAACCCTCACCCTAAACCAAACCCGAAACCTCTCCCTAACCCTCAACCTCAACCTCACCCTAAAACTAACAGTAATGCTCACATTCAACATAGCCCTAACCCTCACACTCACCCTCACCCTCAGCTTAAACCTAAGCCAAACATGAACCGTAACCCTAACCCTCACACTCACCAACACCCTAAACCTAACGCTAACCCTAATCCTAACCCTCTCTCTCACCCTCAGACTCACCCTAACCCTAACCCAAGCCCTCTACCTAAACATCACCCTAAACCTAACCCTTAGCCTAACCCTCACCCTAACCCTAACCCTCACCCTCACCGTCACCAACAGGCTCACACTAAACCTATTCCTAACCCTAACACTCACTCTCACCCTCAACCTAACCCTACCCCTAATGCTAACCCTCACTCTAAACCTAACCTCCAATCTAACCCTAAACCTCACCCTAAACCTAACCCTCAACCTAACCCTAACCCTAACCCTCATGCTCACAGTCACCCTCAGCCTAACCCTAAAACTAAGCCTAACCCTATCCCTAATCCTCACACTCACAGTCACCCTGAATCCAACCTTAAGTTTCACCCTCACCCTCAACCTCACCCTAACCCTAAACCAAACCCTCAACTTATCCCTCACCATCACACTCACCCTAACCTTCACCCTCACCCTAAACATCACCCTAACCCTAACCATCACCCTTACCCTCACCCTAGCCCTAACCCTCATACTAACCCTAAACCTCACCCTAAACCTAACACTCAACCTAAACTTTACACTCACCCTAAAACTAAGCCTAAACCTAACATGAAACCTCACAGTATCCCTAAAACTCACCCTAACCCTAACCCTCACATTAACCCTAACCCTCATCCTAACCCTAACCCTATCCCTCATCCTAACCCTCACTCTAACCCTAACCGTAACCCAAACCCTCACCCTCTCAGTAACTTTAAACCTAACCCTAATCCTAACAATAACCCTAACCCTCACCCTAACCCTCACCCTGTCCATAACCCTCACCCTAACCCTAACCCACACCCTAACCCTAACCCTCACCCTCTCCCTTAGGCTCGGACTAAGCCTAAGCCTAAGCCTAAAACTAACCCTTAACCTCAAACTCACCCTCACCCTATCCCTAAAAGTAACAGTAACCCTAACCCTAACCCTCACACTAACCCTCACCGTAACACTAACACTAACCATAAACCTCACCCAAACCCCTACCCTAACCCTCACCCTCAGCCTCACCCTCCGCCTAACACTAAGACTATCCCTAAACCCAAACCTAACCCTAAAACTAACCCTAAACGTGACCCTCACCCTAACACTCACTCTAACCCTGAAGGTAACCCTCACCCTCACCTAAGCCCATACCCTAAACCTAAGCCTAAACCTAACCCTCACCCTAAACCTCACTCTAACCCTAACCCCAACACTCACCCTAACCCAAACCCTCACCTCACCCTCACCATAACTCTAATCCTAACCCTAAACCTAAACCTAACCCTCACACTCACCCTCACTTTAACCCTAATCCTAATCCTAACCCTAACCCTAACAATAACCATTACCCTAACCCTGACCCTACACTAAATATAACCCTAAACCTCACCCTAAACCTCACCCTAACACTTACCTTCACACTAAAACTCACCTTAACCCGAACACTAACCCTCACACTAACCCTAACCATCACCCTAAACTTAAAACTCACCCTAACCCTAACCCTAACCCTCAACCATGCCCTAACACTAACCATTACCCTAACCCTAACACTCACCCTAACCGTAACCCCCACCCATAACCTCAAGCTGGGCCTAAGCCTAAGCATAAGCCTAACACTAACCCTAAACCTCACACTCACCCTCACCCTAACCCTAATCGTAACTCTAACCCTAACCCTAACCATCACACTAACCCTCACCCTAACGCTAACCCTAACCCTCACCCTCACCCTAACCCTCACCCTAACCCTGAACCTTCACCATTACCATAACACTCACCCTCAGACTATTCCTCACCTTTACCCTTACTGTCACCCTTACACTAACCCTCACCCTAACCGTAATCCTCATCCTAACACTCACCCTAACTGTACCCCTAACCATCACCCTAACCCTAACCCTCACCCTCACCTTCAGCCTCAGCCTATCCCTGAGCCTAAGCCTAACCCTAACCCTAAACATCACCCTCATCCTAGCCCTCACCCTAAACCTAATCCTAACCCTAACCCTCATCATAACCCTCAACCTAACTATAACCCTAACCATCACTCATAAGCGAATTCTCATCCCCATTATCACCCTCAGCCTAATCCTAAGCCTAACCCTAATCCACACACTCAACCTCACTGTAACCCTTATCCTAAACCTAACCCTAACCCTAAACCTAATCCTAAACCTCACCCTCACTCTAACCCTAACCCTAACCTTCACCCTAACCCTAACCCTCACCCTCAACTTAACCCTAAACCTAAAACTCACCCTAACGCTAACCCGAAACCTCACCCTCACTCTAGCCCTCACTTAACCCTATTCCTAACCCTAAACCTCATCCTAACCCTCACCCTAACACTAAAACCCTAACCCTCATCCTAACCCTAACCCTCTCCCTCACACTCATGCTCGGCCTAAGCCTAAGCCTAAGACGAAGACTCACCGTAACCCTCACACACACCCTAACCCTCACCCCAACCCTAACACTAACCCTCACCCTCATCTTAGCCCATACTCTATCCGTAAGCCTAAGCCTAACCCTCACCCTTACCCTCACACTCACCCTCATCCTAAACCTAATTGTAACACTAACCCTAACCCTAACACTAACCCTCACCCTAATGCTAACTCTAAACCTAAACCGCATCCTCACCCAAACCCTACCCCTCACCCTCACCTTCACCCTCTGCCTAACACTAAGCCTATCCCTAACCCCAACCCTAACCCTAACAGTAACACTAAACCTAACTCTCACACTACCCCTCATCCTAAACCTGATCTTAACCCTCAACCTCACCCTCACCCTAAACCTAACCCTAATTCTCACACTCAACATAACCATAAAGGTCACACTCACACTCACCCTCAGCTTAAACCTAAGCCTAAAAATAACCCTAACCCTAACCCTCACCCTCACCCTCACCCTAAACCTAATCCTAACCATAAACTTAACCCTCTCACTCATCCTCAACGTCACTCTAACCCTAACCGAAACCCTTAACCGAACTCTCACCCTCAACCTCACCCTCAACCTCACCCTTAACCTAACCCTAACACTCACCCTAACCCTCAACCTAACCCTACCCCTAACGCTAACACACATCCTAACCCTAAACTCCAACCTAATCCTATCCCTAACCCTAACACTCAACCTAAACCTAAACTCCAACCTAACCCTAACCCTCACCCTAACCCTAATGCTAACCCTCACCCTAACCCTAACACTCACCCCAACCCTTACCTTCACCCTAACCCTAAACCTCACCCTAACCCTAACCCTCACGCTCACAGTCACCCTCAGCCTAACCCTAAACTTAAGACTAACCCCATACCAAACCCTCACACACATCCTCACACTAAACCTAACCCTACGACTCACCCTCAACCTCAACCTCACCCTAACGCTAACCCAAACTCTCAACTTAACCCTCACAGTCACCCTAACTCTAACCCTCACCCTCACCCTAAACATCACCCTAACCCTAACCCTCACCCTTACCCTCACCCTCAAACTAACCCTAAACCTCACCGTAAACCTAACCCTCAACCTAACCGTAACCCTAACCCTAACACTAAGCCTAAACCTAACATAAACCCTCAAAGTAACCCTAAACCTCACCCTAACCCTAACTCTCACACTAACCCTAACCCTCACCCTAACCCTAATACTAAACTTACCCTTCACCCTACCCCTCACTCTAACCCTTAACCCAACCTGAACCCTCATCCTCACCGTCACCCTAACACTCACCCAACCCTAACTCTCAACCAAACCCTAAACCTCATACTCTCCCGAACCCTAACCCTCACTCTAACACTCACACTCATCCTCACCCTAAACCTCACCCTAACCCTAACCCTCACCCTAACCTCACCTTTACCCTCAACCTAACCCTCACCCTCAACCTAAACCTAACTGTAACCCTAACCCTAAACCTCACCCTAACCCTAAGCCTAACCCTCACCTTCACCCTACCCTTTAACATTACGCTCACCCTAACCCTCACACAAACCCTAACCCTCAACCTAACCCTAACTCTAACCTTCACCCTCACCCTCAGTCTAACTGTAAACCTAACCATATTCCTAACACTAACCTTCACCTTCACCCTCACACTAAACCTAATCCTAAACCAACCATAAGTCTAAGCTTCACACTCACCCTCACCCTCACCCTGAACCTAAGCCTCACTGTCACACTCACGCTCACCCTCACCCTAACCCTAAACATAACTCTAACCCTAAACCTCACCCTAACCCTAACCCTAACACTCACCCTCACTCTAACCTTTAACCTTACCCTCATCCTAACCCTCACACTAACCCTAACTCTCACCCTAACCCTAACCCTCACCCTAACTCTCACCCTCACCATAGCCTTCACCCTAACCCTAATCCTAACCATAACCCTCACCCTAAATCTAAAACTCAACCTAACCCTAACCCTCACCCTCATCAAACCCTCACCCTAACCCAAACCTAACCCTCACCCTAACCCTCACCTTAACCCTAAGCCTCACACTAACCTAACCCTAACACTCACCCTAACCCTCACACTAACCCTAATGCTAACCCTAATCCTAACCATAACTCTCACCCTAAACCTCACCCTCCACCTAACACTAACCCTCACACTCATCTAACCCTCACCCTAACCCTACCCTAACCCTCAGCCTAACCCTCACCCTCAGCCTAACCCTCACCCTAACCTAACGCTAACACTCACCCTAACCCTCACACTAGCCCTAATGCTAACCATAACCCTCACCCTCACACTAACCCTCAACCTAACCCTAAACCTCACCCTAACCCTCACCCTAACCCTAAACCTAACCCTCACCCTCTCGCTAAACTTTAGCCTTACCCTCACCCTAACACTCACACTAAACCCAACCCTCAGCCTAACCCTAAACGTCACCCTCACCCTCACGCTCACACTCAGCCTAACTTTAAACCTAACACTACTCCTAACACTAACCCTCAACTTCACCCTCAAACTAACCCTAACCATAACCCTAAGCCTAACCCTCACACTCACCCTCACCCACAACATAAGCCTCACTGTCACCCTCACGCTCACCCTCACAATAACCCTAACCCTAACCCTAACCCTCACGCTAAACCTATCTCTCACCCTAACCATAAACCTCACAATCACCCTCATCCTCCCCTCAACCTAACCCTAAACCTAGACCTAACCCTCACCTTAAACGTCACCCTAATCCTAATGCTAACTCTAAACCTCACACTCACCCTAAACCTCACGCTAACCCTTACTCTCACCGTAAATCTAAACCTAACCCTAACCCTCACTCTGACCATAACCCTCACCTGAAACCTAATCCTAACCCTAGCCCTCACCCTCACCCTCAACCTAACCCTAACCCTAACGCTAACCCTCACCCTAAACCTAATCTCCAAACTAAACCTAACACTAACAAAATCTCTAACCCTCACCCTAAACCTAACCCTCATCCTAACCCTAACCCTCACCCTCACAGTCACCCTCAGCCTAACCCTAAACCTAAGCCTAACCCTATCCCTAATACTCACATTCACCGTCACCCTAAACCTAACCCTAAGTCTCACCCTCACCCTCAACCTCACCCTAACCCTAACCCAAACCCTCAACTGAACTCTCACCCTCACCCTAACACTCACCCTAACCCTAACCCTCACACTCACCATAACCTTCAAATTAAAACTTAACCTCACCCTAAGCCTGACACAACCCTCACCCTATCCCTAACCCTAACCCTCAACCTAACACTTACACTCACTCTAACACTGAGCCTAACCCTAACACTAACTCTCACACTAACCCTCACCCTAAATATCACCCTATCATTAACCCTAACCCTAACCCTATCCTTCAACCTCACCCTCAGCCTAACCCTCAGCCTAAAGCCAAACCCTAAACCTAACCCTCAGAGTCACCCTCACCCTAACCCTAATCCTAAGCCTCACCATCACCCTCAACCTCAACCTAAACCTAACGCAAAACCGCAAACCAACCCTCACCCTCACCATAAACAGGACCGTAACCGTAACACTCACCCTAATCCGCACCATAAACCTAACCCTCACCGTAACGCTAACCCTCACCGTCACCGTCACCCTAACCCTCACCCTAACCCTAACCCTAACCCTCATCTAACCCTCAACCTAACACAAACCCTAACCCTCACCCTAACCCTCAACCTCACCCTCACCCTAAACCTAACCCTAATGCTCACACTCAACATAACCCTAAACCTCACACTCACCCTCACCCTCAGCTTAAACCTAAGCCTAACAATGACACGAACCCTAACCCTCACACTCACCCTCACCCTAAACCTAACCCTAACCCTAATCCTAACCCTCTCACTAACCCTCAAACTCACCCTAACCCGAACCCTAACCCTCAACCTAAACATCACCGTAAACCTAACCCTCACCCTAACCCTTAGCCTAACCCTCACCCTAACACTAACCCTCACCCTCACCCTCAGGCTCACCTTAAACCTAATACTAACCCTAACCCTCACCCTCAAGCTAACCCTAGCCCTAACGCTAAACCTCACCCTAACCCTAACCTCCTAATTAACCCTAACCCTAAACCTAATGCTAACCCTCAACCAAACCCTAACACTCACCGCAACAATTACTACCACCCTAACCCCAACCCTAATGCTCACCATAACCCTAACCCTCAAACTCATAGTCACCCTCAGCCTAACCCTAAACCTAAGCCTAACCGTATCCCTAAACGTCACACTCAACCTCACCCTAAACCTAACCCTAACCACAACCCAAACCCTCAACTGAACCCTCACCCACACCCTAACCCTCACCCTCACCCTAGCCCTAACCCTAAAACTAAACCTAACCCTAACCTTAAACCTGACCCTCAAACTAACCCTGACCCTCACCCTAACACTAAGGCTAAACTTAACATGAACCCTCACAGTAACCCTAAACCTCACCCTACCCCTAACCCTCACACTATCCCTAACCCTCACCCTAACGCTAACCCTCACCCTCACCCTAACCCTAACCCTCACCCTCATCTAATCCTCACCCTAACACAAACACTAACCCTCACCCTAACCCTCAAATACACCCTCACCATAAACCTAACCCTAATGCTCACATTCAACATAACCCTAACCTTCACACTCAGCCCTCACCCTCAGCTTAAACCTAAGCCTAACAATAACCCTAACCCTAACCCTCACACTCAACCTCACCCTAAACCTAATCCTAACCCTAAACCTAACCTTTTCACTCACCCTCACTCTCAACCTAACCCTAACCCTCAACCTAAACATCACCGTAAACCTAACCCTCACCCTAACCCTTAGCCTAACCCTCACCCTAACCCTAACCCTCACCCTCACCCTCACCCTCAGGCTCACATTAAACCTAATCCTAACCTTAACCCTCACTCTCACAATCTACCTTACCCTACCTCAAGCGCTAACCCTCACCCTAACCTAACCTCCAATCTAACCCTAACCCTAAACCTAACGCTACCCCTCACCCAAACCTTAACACTCACCCCAACACTTACCATCAACCTAACCCCAACCCTAATGCTCACCATAACACTAACCCTCAAATCACAGTCACCCTCAGCCTAACCCTAAAACTAAGCCTAACCCTACCCCTAAACCTCACACTCACCCTCACCCTAAACCTAAACCTAAGTCTCAACCTCACCCTAAACCTAACACAAACCTTGAACTGAACCCTCACCCTCATCCTCAACCTAACCCTCACCCTCACCCTAAACATCACCCTAACCCTAACCATCACCCTTACCCTCACATTAGCCCTAACCCTCATACTAACCCTAAACCTCACCCTAAACCTGGCCCTCAACCTAACCATTACCCTCAACCTAACACTAAGCCTAAACCTAACATGAACCCTCACAGTAACCCTAAACCTGACCCTAACCCTAACTCTCACACTATGCCTAACTATCACCCTAACCCTAACCCTAACCCTCACCCTAACCCTAACCATCACCCTCAACCTCACCCTCAGCCTAAAGCCTAAATCTAACCCTAACCCTCACAGTTACCCTCACCCTAACCCTAACTCTAAGCTTCACCCTCACCCTCAACCTCACCCTAAACCCAACTCAAAACCTCAAACCAACCCTCACCCTCACCCTAAACATCACCCTCACCCTAACCTCACCCTAATCCGCACCAGAACCCTAACCCTCACCATAACGCTAATCGTCACCCTCACCCTAACCCTAACCCTCACCCTAACCCTAACCCTCACCCCATCTCACCCTCACCCTAACCCAAACCCTAACCCTCACCCTAACCCTAAACCTCACCCTCACCCTAAACCTAACCCTAATGCTCACATTCAACATAACCCTAACCCTCACTCTCACCCTCACCCTCAGCTTATACCTAAGCCTAACAATAACCCGAACCCTAACCCTCACACTCACCCTCACCCTAAACCTAACCCTAACACTAATCCTAACCCTCTCACTCACCCTTACACTCACCCTAAACCTAACCCAAACCCTCAACCTAAACATCACCCTAAACCTAACCCTCACCCTAAACCTTAGCCTAACCCTCACCCTAACCCTAACCCTCACCCTCACCCTCAGGCTCACCTTAAACCTAATCCTAACCATAACCCTCACTCTCACTCTCAAGCTAACACTACCCCTAACACTAACCCTCACCCCAACCCTAACCTCCAACCTAACCCTAACCCTAAACCTAATGCTAACCCTCACCCAAACCGAACACTCACCCGAAAACTTACGCTCACCCTAACCCCAACCCTAATGCTCACCATAACACTAAACCTCAAGCTCATAGTCACCCTCAGCCTAACCCTAAACCTAACCCTAACCCTATCCCTAAACCTCACCCTCACCCTCACCCTAAACCTAACCCTAAATCTCAACCTCACCCTAAACCTAACCCAAACCCTCAACTGAACCCTCACCCTCACCCTCACCCTCACCCTAAACATCACCCTAACCCTAACCCTCACCCTTAACCCCACCCAAGGCCTAACCCTCATACTAACCCTAAACCTCACCCTAAACCTGACCCTCAACCTAACACTTACCCTCACCCTAACACAGAGCCTAAACCTAACATGAACCCTCACAGTTACCCTAACCCTCACCTGAACCCTAACCCTCACACTATAACTAACCCTCAAATTAACCCTAACCCTAAACCTCACCCTAACCCTAACCATCACCCTCACTCTCACCCTGAGCCTAAACCTCAGCCTAAAGCCTAACCCTAACCCTAACCCTCACAGACAACCTCACCCTAACCCTAACTCTAAGCCTCACCCTCACCCTCAACCTCACCCTAAACCTAACGCAAACTCTCAATTCAACCCTCACACTCACCCTAAACATCACCCTAATCCTAACCCTCACCCTAACGCTATTCCTAACCCTCACCCTAACCCTAACCCTCACCCTCATTTAACCCTCACCCTAAATCAAACCCTAACCCTCACCCTAACCCTCAACCTCACCCTAAACCTAAACCTAACCCTCACCCTAAACCTCACCCTAATCCTAATGCTAACTCTAACCCTCACACTCACCCTAAACCTCACGCTAACCCTTACTCTCACCGTAAATCTAAACCTAACCCTAGCCCTCACTCTGACCATAACCCTCACCCAAAACCTAATCCTAACCCTAGCCCTCACACTCACCCTCAACCTAACCCTACACATAACGCTAACCCTCACCCTAAACGTAACCTCCAACCTAACCCTAACCCTATCCCTATCGCTAACCCTCACCCTAAACCTAACCCTCACCCTAACCCTAACCCTCACCCTCACAGTCACCCTCAGCCTAACCCTAAACCTAAGCCTAACCCTATCCCTAATCCTCACACTCACCGTAACCCTAAACCTAACCCTAAGTCTCACCCTCACCCTCAACCTCAGCCTAAACCTAACCCAAACCCTCAACTAAACCCTCACCCTCACCCTAACACTCACCATAACCCTAACCCTCACACTCACCATAACCCTCAAATTAAACCTTACCCTCACCCTAACCCTGACCCAACCCTCACCCTATCCCTAAACCTAACCCTCAACCTAACACTTACACTCACTCTAACACTGAGCCTAACCCTAACACTAACTCTCACACTAACCCTCACCCTAAATATCACCCTATCATTAACCCTAACCCTAACGCTATCCCTCAA
This sequence comes from Dipodomys merriami, assembly GCF_024711535.1. Classification (NCBI taxonomy): domain Eukaryota; kingdom Metazoa; phylum Chordata; class Mammalia; order Rodentia; family Heteromyidae; genus Dipodomys; species Dipodomys merriami. Next base: position 1,298,713 of record NW_027203449.1, read on the forward strand.
CCTCACCCTCAGCCTAAGCAACAGCCTAAAGCCTAACCCTAACCCTAACCCTCAGAGACACCCTCACCCTAAACCTAACCCTAAGCCTCACCCTCACCCTCAACCTCACCCTAAAACTAACACAAACCCTCAAACAAACCCTCACCCTCACCATAAACATCATCGTAACCCTAACACTCACCCTAATCCGCACCATAAACCTAACCCTCATCGTAATGCTAACCCTCACTGTCACCCTAACCCTAACCCTCACCCTAACACTAACCCTCACCCTAACCCTAACCCTCAACCTCATCTAACCCTCAACCTAACACAAACCCTAACCCTCACCCTAACCCTCAACCTCACCCTCACCCTAAACCTAACCCTAATGCTCACACTCAACATAACACTAAATCTCACACTCACCGTCACGCTCAGCTTAAACCTAAGCCTAACAATAACCCTAACCCTAACCCTCACACTCACCCTCACCCTAAACCTAACCCTAACCCTAATCCTAACCCTCTCACTCACCCTCAAACTCATCCTAACCCTAACCCAAACTCTCAACCTAAACATCACCTCAAACCTAACCCTCACCCTAAACCTTAGCCTAACCCTCACCCTAACCCTAAACCTCACCCGCACCCTCACCCACAGGCTCACCCTAAACCTCATCCTAACCCTAGCTCTCCACCTGCCCCTCAAACTAACCCTTCCCCTAATGCTAACCCTCACCCTAAACCTAACCTCCAACCTAAACCTACCCCTAACCCTATCTCTAACCCTCACCCTAAACCTAAACCTTACCCTAACCCTAACCCTCACGCTCACAGTCCCCTTCAGCTTAACCCTAAACCTAAGCTTAACCCTATCCCTAATCCTCACACCATCACCCTAAACCTAACCCTGAGTCTCACCCTCACACTGACCCTCACCCTAACCCTAACCCTAAAACTAACCCTCACACTCACCATAACCCTCACCCTAAACCTTACCCTCACCCTAACCCTCATCCCAACCCTCACCTTATCCCTAACCCTAACCCTCAACCTAACCCTTACACTCACTCTAACACTAAGCCTAATCCTAACACTAACTCTCACACTAACCCTCACCCTAAATATCACTCTATAATTAAACCTAACCCTAACACTAACCCTCACCCTCACCCTCAGCATAACCAACAGCCTAAAGCGTAGCCCTAATACTAACCCTCAGAGTCACCCTCACCCTAAAACTAACCCTAAGCCTCACCCTCACCCCCAACCTCAACCTAAAACTAACGCAAACCTTCAAACCAAACCTCACCCTCATCATAAACATCAGGGTAACCCTAACACTCACCCAAATCTGCACCATAAGCCTAACCCTCACCCTAATGCTAACCCTCACCGTCACCCTAATCCAAACCCTCACCCTAACCCTAACCCTCACCCTCATCTAACCCTCACCCTAACTCAAACCCTAACCCTCAAACACACCCTCACCCTAAACCTAACCCTAATGCTCACATTCAACATAACCCTAACCCTCACACTCACCCTCACCCTCAGCTTAAACCTAAGCCTAACAATAACCCTAACCCTAACCCTCACACTCACCCTCACCCTAAACCTAATCCTAAACCTAAAGCTAACTCTCTCACTCAACCTCACCCTCACCTTAACCTTAACCCTCAACCTAAACATCACCCTAAACCTAACCCTCACCCTAACCCTCACCCTAACCCTAACCCTCACCCTCACCCTCACCCTTAAGCTCACATTAAACCTAATCCTAACCCTAAACCTCACTCTCACAATCAACCTTACCCTACCTCAAGCGCTAACCCTCACCCTAACCTAACCTCCAATCTAACCCTAACCCTAAACCTAACGCTACCCCTCACCCAAACCTTAACACTCACCCCAACACTTACCATCACCCTAACCCCAACCCTAATGCTCACCATAATACTAACCCTCAAATCACAGTCACCCTCAGCCTAAACCTAAAACTAAGCCTAACCCTATCCCTAAACCTCACACTCACCCTCACCCTAAACCTAAACCTAAGTCTCAACCTCACCCTAAACCTAACCCAGAGCCTCAACTGAACCCTCACCCTCAACCTCACCCTAACCCTCACCCTCACCCTAAACATTACCCTAACCCTAACCCTCACCCTTACCCTCAACTTAGCCCTAAGCCTCATACTAACCCTAAACCTGACCCTAAACCTGACCCTCAACCTAACCCTTACCCTCACCCTAACACTTAGCCGAAACCTAACATGAACTCTCACAGTAACCCTAAACCTCACCCTAACCCTAAACCTCACACTATACCTAATCATCACCCTAACCCTAACCCTAACTCTCACCCTAACCCTCACCATCACCCTCACCCTCACCCTCAGCCTAACCCTCAGCCTAAAGCCTAACCCTAACCCTGACCCTCAGAGTCACCCTCACCCTAACCCTAAATCTAAGCCTCACCCTCACCCTCAACCTCACCCTAAAACTAACGCAAACCCTCAAACCAACCCTCACCCTCACCCTAAACATCACCCTAACATTAACCCTCACCCTACTCCGCACCAAAACCCTAACCCTCACCCTAACGCTAATCCTCAACATCACCCTAACCCTAACCCTCACCCTAACCCTAACCCTCACACTCATCTAACCCTCACCCTAACCCAAACCCTAAACCTCACCCTTACCCTCAACCCCACCCTCACCCTAAACCTAACCCTAATGCTCACACTCAACATAACCCTAACCCTCAAACTCACTCTCTCACCCTCAGCTTAAAACTTAAGCCTAACAATAACCGGAACCCTAATCTTCACACTCACCCTCACCCTAAACCTAACACTAACCCTAATACTAACCCTCTCACTCACCCTCACACTCACCCTAACCCTAACCCCAACTCTAAACCTAAACATCACCCTAAACTTATCCCTCACCATATATCTTAACCTAACCCTCACCATAACATTAAACCTCACCCTCACCCTCATTGACAGGCTCAACCTAAACCTTATCCTAACCCTAGCCCTCAACCTCACGCTCAACCTTACCCTACCCCTAACGCTAACCCTCACCCTAAACCTAACCTCCAACCTAACGCTAATACTAACCCTAACGCTAACCCTCACCCTAAACCTAACCCTCACCCTAACCCTAACCCTCAAGCTCACAGTCACCCTCAGCCTAACCGTAAAACTAAGCCTAACCCTATCCCTAAACCTCACACTCACCATCACCCTAAACCTAACCCTGTCTCACCCTCACCCTCAACCTCACCCTAACCCTAACCCAAACCCTCAACTGAACCATCACCCTCACTCTCACCCTCACCCTAACCCTAACTCTCACACTCACCATAACCCTCACCCTAAACCTTACCCTCACCCTAATCCTCATCCCAACCCTCACCCTATCCCTAACCCAAACCCTCAACCTAACACTTACACTCACCGTACCACTAAGCCTAACCCTAACACTAACTCTCACACTAACCCTCACCCTAAATATCACCCTTTCATTAACCCTAACCCTAACATTAAACCTCACCCTCACCCTCAGCCTAACCCTCAGCCTAAAGCCTAAACCTAACACTAACCATCAGAGTCACCTTAAAACTAACCCTAAATCTAAGCCTCACCCTCACCCTCAACCTCACCCTAAACCTAACGCAAACCGTCAAATCAACGCTCACCCTCACCCTAAACATCACCCTAACATTAACCCTCACCCTAATCCGCACCAAAACACTAACCCTCACCCTAACGCTAATCCTCACCCTCAACCTAACCCTCACCCTCATCTAACCCTCAACCTCACCCTAACCCTCACCCTCATCTAACCCTCACCCTAACCCTAACCCTCACCCTCATCTAACCCTCCCCCTAAACCAAACCATAACCCTCACCCTAACCCTCAAACACTCCCTCACCCTAAACCTAACACTAATGCTCACACTCAACATAACAGTAACCCTCACACTCACCCTCACCCTCAGCTTAAACCTAAGCCTAACAATAACGCGAACCCTAACCCTCACACTCACCCTCACCCTAAATCTAACCCTAACACTAATCCTAACCCTCTTACTCACCCTCACACTCACCCTAACCCTAAACCAAACCCTCAACCAAAACATCACCCTAAACCTAACCCTCATACTAACCCTTAGCCTAACCCTCACCATAATCTTAACCCTCACCCTCACCCTCACCCACAGGCTCAACCTAAACTTAATCCTAACCCTAGCCGTCACCCTCACCCCCAACCTAACCCTACCCCTAACGCTAACCCTCACCCTAAACCTAACCTCCAACCTAACGATAACGCTAACCCTAATGCTAACCCTCACCCTAAACCTAACCCTCACTCTAACCCTAATCCTCACGCTCACAGTCACCCTCAGCCTAACCCTAAACCTAAGCCTAACCCTATCCCTAAACCTCACACTCAACCTCACCCTAAACCTTACACTAAGTCTCAACCTCACCCTAACCCTAACCCAAACCCTCAACTGAACCCTCACCCTCACCCTCACTCTAACCCTCACCCTCACTCTAAACATCTCCCTTACCCTAACCCTCACCCTTACCCTCACCTTATCCCTAACCCTCATACTAACCCTAAACCTCACCCTAAACCTGACCATCAACCTAATCCTTACCCTCACCCTAACACTAAGCCTAAACCTAACATGAACCCTCACAGTAATCCTAAACCTCACCCTAACCCTAACCCTCACACTATAACTAACCCTCAAATTAACCCTAACCCTAACCCTCACCCTAACCCTAACCATCACCCTCACCCTCACCCTGAGCCTAACCCTCAGCCTAAAGCCTAACCCTAACCCTAACCCTCACATTCACCCTCACACTAACCCTAATTCTAAGCCTCACCCTCACGCTCAACCTGACACTAAACCAAATGCAAATCCTCAAACCAACCCTCACCCTCACCCTAAATATCACCCTCACCCTAACCCTCACCCTAATCTGCACGAGAACCCTAACCCTCACCCTAACGCTAATCCTCACCCTCACCCTAACCCTCACCCTAACCCTAACCCTCACCCTCATTTAACCCTCACCTAACCCAAACCCTAACCCTCACCCTAACCCTCAAACTCACCCTCACCCTCATCCTAAACCTAACCCTAATGCTCATACTCAACATAACCCAAACCCTCACACTCACCCTAACCCTCAGCTTAAACCTAAGCCTAACAATAACCTGAAACCTAACCCTCACACTCACCCTCACCCTTAACCTAACCCTAACACTAATCCTAACCCTCTCACTCACCTTCACACGCACCCTAACCCTAACCCTAACCCTCAACCTAAACATCACAGTACACCTAACCCTCACCCTAATCCTTAGCCTAACCGTCACCCTAACCCTAACCCTCACCCTCACCCTCAGGCTCACCTTAAATCTAATCCTAACCCTAACTCTCACCCTCACCCTCAACCTAGCCCTACCCCTAACACTAACGCTCACCATAACCCTAACCTCCAACCTAACCCTAATCCTAAACCTAATGCTAACCCTCACCCAAACCCTAACACTCACCCCAAGACTTACCCTCACCCTAACCCCAACCCTAATGCTCACCATAACCCTAACCCTCAAACTCATAGTCACCCTCAGCCTAACCCTAAACCTAAGCCTAAACCTATCCCTAAACCTCACACTCAACCTCACCCTAAACCTAACCCTAACCCCAACCCAAACCCTCAACTGAACCCTCACCCTCACCCTCACCCTAACCCTCACCCTCACCCTCACCCTACCCCTAACCCTAATACTAACCCTAAACCTAACCCTAAACCTGACCCTCAACCTAACCCTTACCCTCACCCTAACACTAAGGCTAAACCTAACATGAACCCACACAGTAATCATAAAACTCACCCTAACCCTAACCCTCACACTATCCCGAACCCTCACCCTAACGCTAACCCTCACCCTCACCCTAACCCTAACCCTCACCCTCATCTAACCCTCACCCTAACCCGCACCCTAACCCTCACCCTAACACTCCACCACAACCTCACCCCAAACCTAACCCTAATGCTCACACTGAACATAACCCTAAACCTCACACTCACCCGCACCCTCAGCTTAAACCTAAGTCTAAAAATAAACCGAACCCTAACCCTCACACTCAACCTCACCGTAACCCTAATCCTAACCCTAAACTTAACCCTCTCACTCACCCTCACCCTCAACCTAAACCTAACCCAAACACTCAACCGAAACTTCACCCTCACCCTAACCCTAACCCTCACACTCATCTAACCCTCAACCTAACCCTCACCCTAACCCTAAACCTCACCCTAACCCTAACCCTCATGCTCACAGTCACCCTCAGCCTAACCCTAAACCTAAGCATAACCCTATCCCTAATCCTCACATTCACCGTCACCCTAAACCTAACCCTAAGTCTCACCCTCACCCTCAACCTCACCCTAACCCTAACCCTCAAACTCACCATAAACATCACCCTAACCCTAACCCTCACCATTACCCTCACCCTAGCCCTAACCCTCATACTAACCCTAAACCTCACCATAATCCTAACCGTCAACCTAACCCTTACTCTCACCCTAACACTAATCCTAAACCTAACATGAACCCTCACAGTAAATGTAAACCTCACCCTAACCCTAACACTCACACTAACCCTAACCCTCACCCTAACCCTAACCATACCCCTCACCCTAACCCTCACTCTGACCCTAAACCCAACCCTAACCCTCACCCTCACCATCATCCTAACACTCACCCAACCCTAACCCTCACCCAAACCCTAACCTTCATACTCTCCCGAACCCTCACCCTCACTCTAACTCTCACCCTCATCCTCACCCTAACCCTCACCCTAATCCTAACCCTATCAATCACCCTCACTCTCACCCTCACCCTCAGCCTAACTCTAAACCTAACACTACTCCTAAACCTATACCTCACCCAAACCCTCAACTTAACCCTAAACCTAACCCTCAACTTCACCCTAACCCTAACCCTCACTGACAAGCTAGTATTCACCAAAACCCTAATCCTAACCCTAACCCTCACCCTAACCCTAACCCTCACCCTAACACTCACCCTTACCCTCACCCTAACCCTCACCCTCACCCTAACCCTAGACCTCACCCTAACCCTAACCCTAACCCTCAACCTAACCTTTAACTTTACCCTCACACTAACTCTAACCCTCAACTTAATGCTAACCCTAACCATCACCCTCACCCTCACCCTCACCCTAAGCCTCACTGTCACCCTCACGCTCACCCTCACCCTAAACCTAACCCTTACCCTAAACCTATTCCTCACCCTAACAATAAACCTCACAATCACCCTCACGCTCACCTCACCCTAACCCTAAACCTAACCCTAACCCTCAAGCTAAACCTACCCTAACCCTAATGTAACTCTAACTCTCACACTCACGCTAAACCTCATGCTAACCCTTACTCTCAGCATAAATCTAACCCTAACCCTAACCCTCGCACTGACCCTATCCCTTACCCTAACCCTAACCCTAATCATTACCTTCACCCTAACCCTCACCCTAAACCTCACGCTAACCCTAACCCTCATCCTAAACCTCACCCTAACCCTAACCCTATCCCTAACCCTAACGCTAACCCTAATGCTCAATCTAACTGTAACCATACGCCTCAAACTAACTTTCATCCTAAACTTAACCCTAACCCAAACCCTTACGTTAACACTAACCCTAACACTCAACCTAACCCTAATCCTCACCCACACCCTCAGGCTTATCCTCAGCCTAAACCTAACCCTAACCCTAGTCCTCACCCTCATCCTAACTCTAACCCTAACCTTCACTCTCACCCTCATACCCACCCTCACCATAACCCTAACCCGAACCCTAAACTGAAACCTCACCCTAACCCTCATCATAACCTTCTCCCTAACCCTCATCCTAACACTAACCCTAACCCTTACCGTAACACTAAACCTCATCCTAAACCTCACCCTAACCCTAAACCTATCCCTAACCCTAACGCTAACCCTAATGCTCACACTAACCATAACCGTACCCCCCATCTAACCCTCATCCTAAACTTAAGCCTAACCCAAACGCTCACGCTAACCTTACCCCTAAAACTCACCCTAACTCTAATCCTCACCCACACCCTCACCATCACACTCAGCCTAACACTCAGCCTAAGCCTAAACCTAACCCTAACACTCACACTAACCCTCACACTCACCCTAAACATAAGCCTCACCATCACCCTCAACCTCACCCTTACCGAAAACCTAACCCTCACATTACCCCTAACACTCACCCTAATGCTAAGCCTCAACCTAACCATTACACTCACCCTAACACTAAGTGTAACCCTAAAACTTAATCTCACAATAACCGTCACCCTAAACATCACCCTATCCCTAACCCTAACCCTAACCCTCACCCTAACCCTAACCCTCACACTAACCCCTACCCTCAGCCTAAGCCAAAGCCTAAGACTAACCCTAACCCTAATCCTCACACTCACCCTCACCCTCAACCTCACCCTAAACCTAACGCAAAACCGCAAACCAACCCTCAAACTCACCTTAAACATCACCCTCACCCTAACCCTCACCCTAATCTGCACCAGAACCCTAACCCTCACCATAACGCTAATCCTCACCCTCACCCTTACCCTAACCCTCACCCTAACCCTAACCCTCACCCTCATCTAACCCTCACCCTAACCCAAACCCTAAATCTCACCCTAACCCTAAACCTCACCCTCACCCTAAACATAACCCTAACCCTCATTCTCACCCTCACATTCAGCTTAAACCTAAGCCTAACAATAACCCGAACCTTAACCCTCACACTCACCCTCACCCTAAACCTAACCCTAACACTAATCCTAACCCTCTCACTCACTCTCACACTCACCCTAACCCTAAACCAAACCCTCCACCTAAACATCACCCTAAACATAACCCTCACCCTAACCCTTAGCCTAACCCTCACCCTAACCCTAACCCTCACCCTCACCCTCAGGCTCACCTTAAACCTAATCCTAACCCTAACCCTCACCCTCACGCTCAACCTAACCCTACCACTAACGCTAACCCTCACCCTAACCCTAACCTCCAACCTAACCCTAACCCTAAACTTAACGCTAACCCTCACCCAAACCCTAACACTCACCCGAACAATAACCTCACCCTAACCCCAACCCTAATGCTAACCATAACAATAAACCTCAAGCTCATAGTCACCCTCAGCCTAACCCTAAACCTAACCCTAACCCTATCCCTAAACCTCACACTCACCCTCACCCTAAACCTAAACCTAAGTGTCAACCTCACCCTAAACCTAACCAAACCCTCAACTGAACCCTCACCCTCACACTCACCTAACCCTCACCCTCACCCTAAACATCACCCTAACCCTAACCATCACCCTTAACCTCACCCAAGCCCTAACCCTCATACTAACCCTAAACCTCACCCTAAACCTCACCCTCAACCTAACCCTTACCCTCAAGCTAACACTAAGCCTAAACCTAACATGAACCCTCAAACTATCCCTAACCCTCACCCGAACCCTAACCCTAAACCTGACCGTAACACTAACCATCACCCTCACTCTCACCCTGAGCCTAACCCTCAGCCTAAAGCCTAACCCTAAACCTAACCCTCACAGTCAACCTCACCCTAACCCTAAATCTAAGCCTCACCCTCACCCTCAACCTCACCCTAAACCTAACGCAAACCCACAAACCAACCCTCACACTCACCCTAAACATCACCCTAACCCTAACCCTCACCCTATCGCTATTCCTCACCCTCAACCTAACCCTAACCCTCACCCTAACCCTAACCCTCACCCTCATTTAACCCTCACCCTAAATCAAGCCCTAACCCTCACCCTAACCCTCAACCTCACCCTCACCCTAAACCTAACCCTAATGCTCACACTCAACATAACCCTAACCCTCACACTCACCCTCACCCTCAGCTTAAACCTAAGCCTAACAATCACCCTAACCCTAAACCTCACATTCACCCTCACCCTAAACCTAACCCTAAACTTAATCCTAACCCTCTCACTGACCCTCACACTCAACCTAACCCTAACCCAAACCCTCAACCTAAACATCACCCTAAACCTAACCCTCACCCTAACCCTTATCCTAGCCCTCACCCTAACTATAACCCTCACCCACAGGCTCACCCTAAACGCAATCCTAAACCTAACCCTCACCCTCACCCTCAACCTAACCCTCACCCTAAACCTAACCCTCACCCTAACCCTAACCCTCACGCTCACAGTCACCCTCAGCCTAACCCTAAACCTAAGCCTAACCCTATCACTAATCCTCACATTCACCGTCACCCTAAACCTAACCCTAAGTCTCACCCTCACCCTCAACCTCACCCTAACCCTAACCCAAACCCACAACTGAACCCTCACCCTCACCCTCATCCTAACCCTCACCCTCACCATAAACATCACCCTAACCCTAACCCTCACCATTACCCTCACCCTAGCCCTAACCCTCATACTAACCCTAAACCTCACCATAAACCTCACCGTCAACCTAACCCTTACTCTCACCCTAACACTAAGCCTAAACCTAACATGAACCTTCACAGTAACTGTAAACCTCACCCCAACCCTAACACTCACACTAACCCTAACCTTCACCCTAACCCTAACCATACCCCTCACACTAACCCTCAATCTGACCCTAAACCCAACCCTAACCCTCACCCTCACCATCATCCTAACACTCACGCAACCCTAACCCTCACCCAAACCCTAACCCTCATACTCTCCCGAACCCTCACCCTCACTCTAACACTCACCCTCATCTTCACCCTAACCATCACCCTAACCCTAACCCTATCAGTCACCCTCACCCTCACCCTCAACCTTAGTCTAACTCTAAACCTAACACTACTCCTAAACCTATACGTCACCCAAACCCTCAACTTAACCTTAAACCTAACCCTCAACTTCACCCTAACCCTAACCCTCACTGACAAGCTATTATTCACAATAACCCTAATCCTAACCCTAACCCTCACCCTAACCCTAACCCTCATCTTAACACTCAAACTTACCCTCACCCTAACCCTCACCCTCACCCTAACCATAAACCTCACCCTAACCCTAACCCTAACCCTCACACTAACCTTTAACCTTACCCTCACCCTAACCCTCACACTAACTCTAACCCTCAACATAACCCTAACCCTAACCATCACCCTCACCCTCACACTCACCCTCAGCCTAACTTTAAACCTAACCCTACTCCTAACACTAACCTTCACCTTCACCCTCACACTAACCCTAACCCTAAAACTAAACCTAATCCTAACCCTCACACTCACCCTCACCCTCACCCTAAGCCTCACTGTCACCCTCACGCTCACCCTCACCCTAAACCTAACCCTCACCCTAAACCTATTCCTCACCCTAAAAATAAACCTCACAATCACCCTCACGCTCACCTCACCCTAACCCTAAACCTAACCCTAACCCTCAAGCTAAACCTACCCTAACCCTAATGTAACTCTAACCCTCACACTCACGCTAAACCTCACGCTAACCCTTACTCTCAGCATAAATCTAACCCTAACCCTAACCCTCCCACTGTCCCTATCCCTTACCCTAACCCTAACCCTAACCATAACCTTCACCCTAACGCTCACCCTAACCCTCATCCTAAACCTAACCCTCATCCTAAACCTCACCCTAACCCTAAATCTATCCCTAACCCTAACGCTAACCCTAATGCTCAATCGAACTGTAACCATACCCCTCAAACTAACTCTCATCCTAAACTTAACCCTAACCCAAACCCTTATGTTAACACTAACCCTAACACTCAACCTAACCGTAATCCTCACCCACACCCTCAGCCTTATCCTCAGCCTAAACCTAACCCTAACCCTAACCCTAATCCTCACCCTCATCCTAACTCTAACCGTAACCTTCACTCTCACCCTCACCTCCACTCTCACCATAACCCTAAACCGAACCCTAGACCGAACCCTCACCCTAACCCTTATCCTAACCTTCTCCCTAACCCTCATCCTAACCCTAACCCTAACCCTTACTGTAACCCTAAACCTCATCCTAAACCTCACCCTAACCCTAAACCTATCCCTAACCCTAACGCTAACCCTAACGCTCACACTAACCATAACCGTAATCATCAACCTAACCGTCATCCTAAGCTTAAGCCTAACCCAAACCCTCACGCTAACCTTAACCCTAAAACTCACCCTAACTCTAATCCTCACCCACACCCTCACCATCACACTCAGCCTAACCCTCAGCCTAAGCCTAAACCTAACCCTAACACTCACACTCACCCTCACACTCACCCTAACCCTAAGCCTCACAATCACCCTCAACCTCACCCTTACCGAAACCCTAACCCTCACATTAACCCTAACCTTCACCCTAATGCTAATCCTCAACCTAACCCTTACACTCACTCTAACACTAAGTGTAACCCTAACACCTACTATCACAACAACCTTCACCCTAAACATCACCCTACCCCTAACCCTAACCCTAACCTTCACCCTAACCCTAACATTCACACTCAACACCAGCCTCAGCCTAACCCAAAGCCTAAGCCTAAGCCTAACCCTAACCCTCACACTCATCCTCACCCTAACCGTAAGCCTAATCCTCACCCTCACCCTCAACCTCACCCTAACCCTCACCCTTAAGATCACCCTAACCCTAAACCTCACCCTAAACCTCACCCTATCGCTAACCCTCACGCTGACCCTAACTCTCACCCTCAACCTAAACCTCAATCTAAACATTACCCTCAACCTAACACTAATCCTATCCCTAACACTAACCTTCACTAACCCTAAACCTCACCCTAACCCTAACCCTCACCCTAACTTAACCCTAACACTCACCCTAACCCTCAAGCTAACCCTTAATCTCACCCTAACACTAACCCTAACACTAAACCTCAACCTCACCCTAAACCTCACCCTAACCCTAACCCTAACAGTAACTCTCAACCTCACCCTCAACCTCACCCTAACACTAACCATCACCCCAACACTTACCTTCACCAAAACCCTCACCCTAACGATAACCCTAATGCTAAACCTCACCTCACCCGCAACCTCACCTTAACCGTAACCCTAACCCTAACCCTAACAATAATCCTAACCCTAACCCTAAACCTAATCCTTACCCTAACCCACACCATCACCCTCACCTTCACCCTAAACAGAACCCTAATCCTCTCCATAAACCTAAATCTCTACCTAAACGTAACCCTCACACTCACCCTAAACCTCACCCTAAAACTTACCCTCACCCTAACCCTCAGCCTGACCCTAAACTTATCCCTAACCCTCACCTTAACCTTTACCCTAAACCCAACCGTAACGGTCACTCTCAAACTAACCCTGAACCTCACCATAACCCTAAACCCGCCCCTCATCCTAACCATCATCCTAACCCTCACCCTAACCCTAAATCTAAACCTAAAACTTACCCGCACCCTAACACTCACCCTCACCCTCACCCTAAGCCTCACCCTCACCCCCACCCTAACCATGACCCTATCCCTCACCCTCACCCTCACCCTAAGCCTAAGCCTCACACTAACCCTAACCCTAACTCTCACACTCAACCTCACCCTCAGCGTAATCCTAAGCTTAATATTAACCCTAACCCTAACCCTCACACTCACTCTCACCCTAAACCTAACCCAAACACTCAACCAAAACCTCACCCTCACCCTCACCCTAACCATCACTCTCACCCTAAACATCACAATAATCCTTATCCTCACCCGCACCCTAACCTTAACCCTAACAATAACCCAAACCCTAACCCTAAACCTAACCCTCACCCTAACCCTAACCCTCACGCTAACCCTCGCCCTCAGCCTCACCCTCATCTTAACCCTAAGCCTAACCCTAACCCTCACCCTTACACTCACCTTAACACTAATCCTAACCCTAAACCTCACCCTAACAGTAACCCTAACCCTCACCATTACTTTATCCTCACCCTAACCCTAACCCTCACAGTAACCTTTATGCTCACCCTAACCCTAACCCTACCCTTCACCCTAACCCTCACCCTAATTCTAACCTTAAACCCTAACCTAATCCTCTCTCTAACCCTAACCCTCACCCTCACCCTCACCCTAACCCTCACCCTAATTCTAACCTTAACCCCTAACATAACCCTCTCTCTAACCCTAACCCTAACCCTCAACCTCACCCTAACTCTCACCTAATCCTCACCCTAACCCTAACCTCTACCTAACCGAGACCCTCACCCTCAACCTCGCCCTCATCTTTACCCTAACACTCACCCTCACACTACCCCGCACGCTAAACCTAACCCAAATCCTAAACCTCACACTCACCCTCACTCTCACCTTCAGCCTAAACCTAACTCTAAAGCTAATCCTAAACATAACCCTCAGCATTACTCTAACCCTCACCCTTAACCCTAAACCTCACCCTCACCCTAACCCTAACCGTAACCCTCACACTAAACCTAACCCTCACTGTAAACCTAAACCTAAACCTCACCGTATCCCTCACCCTAAACCTAACCCTAACTCTCACCCTAACCCTAATCATCACACTAATCTAGCCATCCCCCATAACCCTAACCCACACCCTAAACCTGACCCTCACCCCACCCTCAAATTAACACTAAGGTTAACTCTCACCCTAACCCTAACCCTCACCCTAAACCTAACCCTCACCCTATCCCTCAACCTAACCCTAACCCTAAGCATCACCCTCACCCTCACCTTAACCACAACCCTAATCCTAACCCTCAACCTATTCCTAACCCTCACCCTAACCCTAATCCTCACCCTAACACTTTCCCTCACCCTAACACCAACCCTAACCCTAACACTAAGCCTCACACTAACCGTAACAATCACCCTAAGCCTAACATTAACCCTAACCCTAACCCTCACCCTCACCCTAAACCTATCCCTAACCCTAACCCACACCCTCACCCTCACCCTCATCCTCACCCTCACCCTAAATCTAACCCTAACAATAACCCTAAACCTAACCCTAAACCTAACCCTCACCCTAATGCTAAACCTCACTCTAACCCTCATCCTCACCATCACCCTCACCTTAACCCTAAGCCTAACACTAACCCAATCCCTCATCCTCACCTTAAAACAAAAGCTAACTCTAACCCTCACCCTAACAGTAACCCTAACCCTCACCCTCACACTAACCGTCACTCCAACTTTATCCTCACCCTATCCTTACCCCTCAAATTAACCCTAATGCTTACCCTAACCTTAACAGTACACCTCACCCGAACCCTCACCCTAACTCTAATCCTAACCCTAAACCTAACACTCATCTAAACCTAACCCTAATTTTCAACGTTACCCTAACCTTTACCATCACCCGAACCCTCACACTAACCCTAACACTCACCCACACCCTAATCTTCAAGCTCACCCTAACCCTAACCCTCACCTAATCTTCACACTAACCTTAACCATTATCTAACAAAGACCCTCACCCTCAACCTCACCCTAAACTTCACCCTAATCCTCAAGCTCACCCTAACCCTAACCCTCACCTAATCCTCACACTAACCTTAACCATTATCTAACAAAGACCCTCACCCTCAACCTCACCCTAAACTTCACCCTAACCCTCACCCTCACCCTAGCCCTCACCCTAAACGTAACCCTTACTCTAAACCACACCCTCACCCTCACCCTCATGCTCAGCCTTACCTTACCCTACCCCTAATCCTAACCCTAACCCTCAACCTGATCATAACACTCACCATAACCCTTACCCTCACCCTCACAATATCCCTAACCTTAACCCTCACACTAAACCTAACCCTCACCCTAAACCTAACCCTACCCCTCACCCCAAAACTCAACCTAAACCTAAACCTAATCCTCACCCTAACGCTAACCCTCACCCTCACCATAGCCCTCACCCTAATCCTAACCCTCATCTTAAACTTCACCCTCACACCACCCTCAAACTAACCCTAACCCTAACACTCACCCTAACCCTAACCCTAACCCGCACACTAGCCCTCACCTTAAACCAAACCCTAACCCTCCCCCTCACCCAAACCCTAACCTTAACCCTAACCCTAACCCTCACCCTAACACTAACCTTAACCCTAACCCCAACCCTAACAATCACCCTCAAGCTCACCTGATCCCTAACCCTAACCCTTACCCTAACCTTCACTCCAACCCTGCTGCTAACTCTAACACTCACCCTAACCCTCACGCTATCACTTACCCACACCATAAACCTAAACCTAACCCTCACCCTGACACTCACCCTAAATCTAACCCTAAACTTAACCCTAACCCAAACACGAAACCCTAACCCTAACCTGAACCCTAACCCTCACCCGAAACCTTAAACCTAACCCTAAACCTAACCCTCAAGCTAAGTGTCACCCTATCCCTAACCCTATCCCAAACCCTAACCCACACCCTAAACCTTATACTCACCCTCAACCTAACCCTAACCCTAACGCTGACGCTTACAATAACTCTAATCCTCACCCTAAACCTAAACTTACCCCTCACCCTAACCCTCATCCTAACCCTAAATCTAACTCAAAACCTATCCCTAACACTAATCCTAACCCTAACCCTCACCCTCATCATAACTCACCCTAACCCTAACACTCTCAACCTCACCCTCAACCTCAGCCTAACCCTTACCCTCACACTAACCCTAACCATCACGCTAACCCTTAACCTAATCCTCGACACTAAACCTAACCATAACCCTTACACTAACCCTAACCCTAAACATCACCAAAATCCTCAATAACCCTAAATCTAGTCCTAACCCTAACCCTTACCCTCACCCTTACCCTAACACTCACCCTAACCCTAACCTTCACCCTAACACTAAGCCTAACCCTAACACAAACCCTCACACTAAACCTAACCCTCAGCCTATTCCTAACCCTCAACCTAAACCTAACCCTAACCCAAATCCTCACCCTCAACTTTTCCCTCACACTAACCCTTTTCCTATCACTAACCCTAACCCTCACCCTTTAAGTAACCCTAACCCTCACCAAAAACCTCACCCTTACCCTTACCTTACCATCACCCTAACCCTCACTCTAACCCAAAACCTCAACCTAACCTAATCAAAACACTCACACTAAACCTCACCTTAAACCTAATGCTAACCCTAACACTCACCCTCACCCTAACCCTCATCCTAAACCTGAACCTCACTCTAACCCTAACCCTAACCCACAACCTCACCCTAAACCTCACCCTAACCCTAACCCTCACCCTAATCCTTACCGTCACCCTAACCCTCACTCTACACCTAACCCTAAGCTAACCCTAAACCTCACCCTAACCCTCACCCTCACCCTAACCCTAACCTTCACCCTAACACTAAGCCTAACCCTAACACAAACCCTCACACTAACCCTAAACCTCAGCCTAAACCTAACCCTCAACCTAAACCTAACCCTAACCCAAATCCTCACCCTCATCTTATCCCTCACACTAACCCTTTTCCTATCCCTAACCCTAACCCTAACCCTAACCCTCACACTTTCTGTAACCCTCACCCTCACCAAAAACCTCACCCTTACCCTTACCTTACCCTCACACTAACCCCCACCCTAAGCCAAAACCTCAACCTCACCTAATCAAAACATTCACACTAAACCTCACCCTAACCCTAATGCTAACCCCAACACTCACCCTCACCCTAACCCTCACCCTAAACCTGAATTTCACTCTTACCCTAACCCTAACCCACAATCTCAGCCTAAACCTCACCCTAACCCTAACCCTCAAACTAATCCTTACCTTTACCCTAACCCTCACCATAAACCCAACCCTAAGCTACCCATAAACCTCACCCTAACCCTCACCCTCATCCTAACCCTAATCCAAACCCTAACCCTCAGCCTAAACCTCACCCAAACCCTAACCTTAACCTTCACACTAAACCTAACCCTCACCCTAAGCTTAACCCTACCCCTCACCCTAACCCTAACCCTCATGCTCACCCTAAACCTAACCCTAACCCTATCCCACACCCTCACCCTCACCCTCATCCTCACCCTCACCCTAAACCTAATCCTAACAATAACCCTAATCGTAAACCTAACCCTCACCTTAACCCTAACCCTCAAGCTAACCCTCATCCTCACCCTCACCTTCACCTTAACCCTAAGCCTAACCCTAACCCTCACCCTCACCCTCAACTTAACTCTAAAGCTAACCCTAACCTTCACACTAACAGTAACCCTAACCCTAACTCTCACCCGAACCGTCACTCTAACATTAACCTCACCCTAACCCTAACCCTCACATTAACCCTAATGTTCACCCTAACCTTAACAGTATCCCTCACCCAAACCCTCATCCTAACTCTAACCCTAACCCTAAACCTAACCCTCACCTAACCCTAAATCTCAACCTTACCCCAACACTCAACATCACCTGAACCCCCACCCTAAACCTACCACGCACCCACAACCTATCCCTAAAGCTCACCCTCTCCCTCACCCTCACCTAATCCTCACCCTAACTCTAACCATTATCTAACAAAGGCCCTCACCCTCACCCTCACCCTAAACTTCACCCTAACCCTCACCCTCACCACAGCCCTAAACGTAACCCTACCCTTAAACCTCACCCGCACTCTCACCTTCATGCTCAGCCTTACCCTAACCCTACCCCTAATACTAAACCTAACAATCAACCCCATCATAACCCTCACCATAAACCTTACCGCCACCCTCACCCTAACCCTAACCATAACACTCTCACTAAACCTAACCCTCACCCTAAATCTAACCCTACCCCTAACCCCAAACATCAACCTAAACCTAACCCTAACCCTCACCCTAACGCTAACCCTAACCCTCACCCTAGCCCTCATCCTAATCCTAACCATCATCCTATACCTCACCCTTACACCACCCACAAACTAACCCTAACCCTAAACCTCACCCTAAGCTTAACCCTCACCCTAACCCTAACCCGCACCCTAGCACTCACCCTAACCCTAACCCTAAACCTCCCCGTCACCCTAACCCTAAACCTAACCCTAACCTTCACCCTAACCCTCACCCTAACAGTAAACCTAACCCTAACCCTCAACTTTACCTTAACCCTCACCCTAACCCTTAACCTCATCCTCACTCTAAACCTCACACTAAACTAACCCTCACCCTAACTCTAACCCTAACCGTCACCCTCACCCTCACCCTCACGCTAACCCAAACCCTAACCCTCTCCCTCACCCTCACCCAAACCCTACTATTAACTGTAACACTCACTCTAACCCTCACACTATCACTTAAACACACCATAAACCTAAACATAACCCTAACCCTCACCCTCACCATGAACCTCACCCTAACCCTAACAGTAACCCAAACACGAAACCCTTAACCTAACCCTAAACTGAGCCCGAACCCTCATCCGAAACCTTAACCCTAAACCTAAACCAAACCCTCAAGCTAACGGTCACCCTAAACCTAACCCTATCCCTAACCCTAACCCTCACCCTTACCCGCACCCTAAACCATATCCTCACCCTCAACCTAACCCTAAACCTAACGCTAACCCTCACAATAAATCTAACCTCACTCTAAACCTAAATTTACCCCTCACCCTAACCATCATCCTAACCATAAACCAAACCCAAAACCTCTCCCTAACACTAATCCTAACCCTAACTCTCACCTTCACCCTCACCCTCAGCCTAACCCTAACCCTCACACACCCTAACCGTCAAGCTAACCCTCAACCTAATCCTCACACTAACCCTAACCCTAACCCTTACACTAACCCTAATACTAAACCTCAACAAAACCCTCAGTAACCCTAAACCTAGACCTTACCTTAAAACTTACCCTCACCCTAAACCTAACCCTCACCCTCACCCTAACCCT
The DNA here is from genome assembly GCF_024711535.1 of Dipodomys merriami. Taxonomy (NCBI): domain Eukaryota; kingdom Metazoa; phylum Chordata; class Mammalia; order Rodentia; family Heteromyidae; genus Dipodomys; species Dipodomys merriami. The sequence goes on from NW_027203449.1 coordinate 1,318,674, forward strand.
AACCCTCACCCTAAACCTAACCCTCAACCTAAACCTTACCCTCACCCTAATACTAAGCCTAAACCTGACACCAACACTCACACTAACCCTAACCTTCAGCCTAAACCTAACCCTCAACCTAAACCTAACCCTAACCCTAATCCTCACCCTCACCTTATCCCTCACACTAACCCTTTTCCTAACCCTAACTCTAACCCTCACCCTAACCATAACCCTCTCCCTTTCTGTAACCCTCACCCTCACCAAACACCTCACCCTTACCCTTACCTTACCCTCACCCTAACCCTCACACTAACCCAAAACCTCACCCTAAACTAACCAAAACACTCACACTAAACCACACCCTAACCCTAATGGTAACCCTAACACTCACCCTCACCATAAACCTCACCCTAAACCTTCACCTCAACCTAACACTAACCATAAACCTCAACCTCAACCTAAACCTGACCCTAAGCCTAACCCTCATCCTAACCCTTACCCTTACCATAACCCTAAACCTAATCTAACCCTTAACCTCACCCTAACCCTCACTCTCACCCTAACCCTAATCTAAAACCTAACTCTCAACCTAACCTAATCCTAACCCTAACCCTAACCTTCACACTAACCCAAACCCTCACCCTAACCTTAACCCTACCCCTCACCCTAAACCTCATCCTAACCCTAACCCTAATCCTAACCCTAACCCTAAACCTCACACTAACCCTAACCCTCACCCTCACCCTCACTCTCAACATAACCATAAACCTAACCCTAAACCTAAAAATAACCCTAACCCTAACCCTTATCCTAACCCTCACCCTCACCTTCACCCTAACCCTAACCCTCACCCTTAACCTAACCCTCAACCTCACCGTAACCCTAAACCTAACCCTAAAATTTACGTTCACCCTAACACTAACCCTAACCCTAAAACTAGCCATTATACTATCCCTAATCCTCAGCCTAAACCTAACCCTCAACCTAACCCTAACCCTAACCCTAACCCTCACCCTCACCCTAGGCCTCACCCTAAACCTAATCCTAATCCTAACCCTCACCCTAAACCTAACCCTCACCCTATTCCCAACCCTCAATCTCACCCTCACCTCACCCTAACCCCAAACCTAACATTCACCCTAACCCTCACCCTTACAGTAAACCTAAACCTAACCCTCACCCTAACCCACAAGCTTACCATAATCCTCACCATAACCCTAACACTCACACTTAACATTACTCTCACCCTCAACCTAACCCTCACCCTAAACCTAACCCTCACACTCACCTTACGGTAACCCTCACACTAACCCTCACCCTAACCATAATGCTAACCCTAACACTCACCCTGACCCTAACCTTCACCCTAACCCGAAACCTCACCCTAAACCTAACCCTATCCCTAACCCTCAACCTAACCTTTACCCTCAACCTAACACTAGCACTAACCCTCACACTAACAATAAACCTCACCCTAACTCTAACCTCACCCTAACCCTAATCTTCACCCTAACCCTAACCCTAACCCTCACCCTCACCCTAAACTTTAACCTTACCCTCACCCTAACCCTCAAACCAACCCTAACCCTAAGCCTAACCGTTACCCTCTCCGTCATGCTCACCCTCAGCCTAAATTTTAACCTAACCCTACTCTTAACCCTAACCCTCACCTTCACCCTCACACTAACCCTAACCCTAAACCTAACTCTAAGCATAACCCCCACACTCACACTCACCCTCACCCTAAGCCTCACTGTCACCCTCACGCTCATCTGTACCCTAACCCAAAGCCTAACCCTCACACTAAACGTATCTCTCACCCTAACCATAAACCTCACAATCACCCTCACCCTCACCTCACCCTAACAATAAACCTAACCCTAACCCTCACCCTAAACCTCACCCTAACCCTAATGCTAACGTTAACCCTCACACTCACCGTAAACCTCATGCTAACCATTACTCTCACCGTAATCTAACCCTAACCCTAACCCTCACCCTGACCCTAAACCTCACGTAAACCCTAACCCTAACACTAAACCTAACCCTCATCCTAAACCTCACCTAACCCTAAACCTATCCCTAACCCTAACGCTAAACCAAACGCTCACCCTCACCCTCACCCTAACCTAATCCTAACCCTAACCCTCACCCTAACCCTCACCCTTAACCTTAAACTAACCCTCATACTAACCATCACCCTAACTCTAACCCTCAACCTAACCTACCACTAAACCTCACCCTAACACTCACCCTCACCCTATCCCTATTCCTCACCCTAAACCTCACACTCACACTCACCCCACCCTATTCCTAACCCTAAATCTCACCCTCACCCACACCCTAACCCTCACCCTCACCCTCACACTAACCCTAACCCTAACCCACAACCTAACCCTAACGCTAAACCTAACCCTCACCCGAACCCTAACCCTAAACCTCACCCTCACACTCACCCTAAACCTAAAACTAAACCTAACCCTCACGCTAACTCTAACCCTAAACCTAATGGTAAACATAACCCTCACCTTCACCCTAACCCTCACCTTAAACCTTACCCTCACCCTAACCCTCATCTTAACCCTCACCCTAACCCTAACCCTAACCATCATCCTAACCTTAATCCTCAACCCCACCCTCACTCTAAGACTAACCCTAAGACTAAGCCTAACCCTAACCCTCCCCCTCAGCCTAATGCTCACCCTAACACTAATCCTAACCCTAATACTCACCCTATCCCTAACCCTAACCCTAACCCTCACCCTAACACTAACACTAATGCTAAACATAAACCTCACCATCAATCTAACCCTCACCCTAACCCCTACCCTACGCCTATCACTAACAATCACCCTCACCCTAACCCTCACACTAATCCTTACCCTCACCCTAACCCTAAACCTAACCCTCACACTAACCCTAACCCTCACCTAACCCTACACCTACCCCTCAGCCTAACCCTCATCCTACACCTAAACCTAACCCAAAACCTAACCATAACCCTAAGCTTAACCCTAACACTAAACCTTCTCCTAACCCTAACACTCACTCTCAACCTCACCCTCTCCCTCACCGTAAACCTAACCCTCACCCTAACCCTAACCCTAAATCTCACACTCACCCTCACCCTCACAATCACCCTCAGCATAACACTAACCATAACCCTAATCCTAACCCTAAAGCTCACCCTCACACTAACCGTCACCCTAATTCTTACCTTCACACTAATCCTAACGCTAACCCTAACCCTAACACTCACACTAAACCTAACCCTCACCCTAATCATAACCCTACCCCTTACCCTAACCCTCACCCTAAACCTAACCCTATCCCTAACCCTAACTCTCACACTAAACCTAACCCTCAACCTAACTGTAACCCTACCCCTTAATCTAACTGTCACCTTAACCCTAACCCTAAACCTCACCCTAAACCTCACAGTCACCCTAAACCTGACCCTAACCCTAATGCTAACCCTAACCCTAACCCTCACCCTCACCCTAACCCTCAACCTAAACCTCACACTAACCCTAATACTAACCTCCACCCTAACCCTAACGTTCACCCTAACCCTAACCCTAACCCTAACCCTCACGGTCACCCTCACTCTCTCTATGTAACCCTAAGCCTAACCCAAACCCTCACCCTAACCCTAATACTAACCTCCACCCTAACCCTAACGTTCACACTAAGCCTCACGCTCACACTCACCATCTCCTTAACCCCAAGCCTAACCCTAACCGTCATCCTAACCCTCCCCTTAACACTAAACCTAAGCCTAACCCTCACTCTAATAGTAACCCTAAACCTCACCCTCACCCTAACTCTCACCCTTACTTTATCCTCACCCTATCCCTAACCCTCACATTAAACCTAATACTCACCCTAACCATAACCCTACCCCTAACCCTAACTCTTACCCTAACTTTAAGCCTAACCCTAACCCTCACCTAACCCTAACCCTAACTCTAACCCGAACCCTCACCTAACCCGGTTAGGGTTACTAAACTTCAACCTCATCCTAACCCTCACCATCACCTGAACCTGCACCCTCACCCTAACCCTCACCTAATCCTTAACCTAACCCTAACATTACCTAACCAAGACCCTCACCCTTACACTCACCTTCACCCTAACCCTCACCCTCACCCTAGCCCTCACCCTAACCGTAACCCTAACCCTAAAATTCACCCGCACCCTCATCCTCACCCTCAGCCTAACCCTAACACTATCCCTATTCCTATCCCTAACCCTTGCACTCACCCTAACCCTCACCATAACCCTTACCTCACCCTCACCCTAACCCTAACCATAACCCTCACACTAAACCTAACCTCACCCTAAACATAACCCTACCCCTCACCATAACCCTCACACTAAACCTAACTCAAACCCTCACCGTAACCCTAAACCTCACACTCACCCAGGCCCTCACCATAACCCTTTCCCTCACCCTAAACCTCACCCTCATACCACCCTCCAATTAATCCTAACCATAACCCTCAACCTAACCCTAACACTAAAACTCACATTCACCCTCACCCTCACCATCACCCTCAGCGTAACACTAACCATAAACCTAATACTAACCGTAAACCTCACCCTCACCCTAACCGTCACCCTAATTCTTACCTTCACACTAATCCTAACCCTAACCCTAACCCTAATACTTACACTAACCCTAACCCTCACCCTAACATAAACATACCCATTACCCTAACACTCACCCTAACACTATCCCTATCCCTAACCCTAACCCTATCCCTAACCCTCACCCTAACACTAACCCTAACCCTCACCCTTACCTCACAATAAGACTTAACCTCATCCTCACCCTAAACCTCACACTAAACCTAACCCTCAGCCTAACTCTAACCCTAACCGTCACCCTCACCCTTACCCTTACCCTTACGCTAACACTAACCCTAACCCTCACACTAACCCTAAAACCCACCCTAATCCTAACCCTAACCCTCACCCTCAAGCTCACCTTAAGCCTACCCATATCCCTCACCCTAAACTTCACTCTAACCCTAATGCTAACTCTAACACTCACCCTAACTCTCACACTATCACTTACCCACACGATAAACCTAAAACTAACCCTAACCGTCACCCTCACCTTAACATTCTACCTAACCCTAACCCTAATCCGAAAGCCTCACCCTAAACCTAACCATAACTCTAACACTAATCCTAAACCTAACCCTCACCCTAACGCTAACCCTTACCCTAACCCTAACTCTAACTCTGACCTAACCCTTAGCCTAACCCTAACCCTAACCATGACCCTCACCCTAACCCTAACCCTCACCCTAAACCTAACCCTCACTCTAACCCTTATCCTCACCCTAACACTAAGCCTAACCCTAACACCAACCCTCCCACTAACCCTAACCCTCAGCCTAAGTCTAACCCTCACCCTAAACCTAACCCTAACCCTAACCCTCACCCTCACCTTAGCCCTCACACTAATCCTATTGCTAACCCATCCCTCACCCTAACCCTAACCCTAACCCTAAACCTCACCCTAAGCCGAACCCTCACCTTAATCCTAACCAAAACCCTACCCCTCACCCTATCCCTAACCCTAATCCTCACCCTAAACTTCCTCCTAACACTAACCCTAACCCTAACCCTAAACCTCACCCTAACCGTAACCATATCCCTCACCTTCACCCTCACCCTAAACTGAACTGTAACCCTCACTCTAACCCTAACAATAACCCTAACCCTAAACCTAATCTTAACCCTCACCCTCACCCTAACACTAACCCTAACCTTAACCCTGACATTAACCCTAACCCTCACTCTAACCCTAACCCTCAACCTAACCCTTACCCTCACCCTAACACTAAGGCTAACCCTAACTTTAACCCTCACAGTAACCCTAAACCTCACGCTAACCATAACCCTCACAGTAACCCTAACCCTCACCCTAACCATAACCCTACCCCTAACCCTACCGCTCACTCTAACCCTAACATCAACCCTAAACCTCACCCTCACCGTCACCCTAACACTCACCCTAACCCTAACCCTCACCGCAACCCTAAACCTCACACTCTCCAAAAACCTCATCCTCACTCTAACACTCACCCTCACTCTAAACATAACCCTAACCCTAACCCTCACCAAAACCGTAACCCTAAACCTCACACTAAGAGTAACCCTAACCCTCACCCTCACCCTTACCTTATCCTCACCCTAAAGCTAACACTCACCCTAACCCTAACCCTCACCGAAAACCTAACCCTCATACTTTCCAAATCCCTCATCCTCACTCTAACACTCACCCTCACCCTAAACATAACCGTAACCCTAACCCTCACCATAACCGTAACCCTAACCTTCACCCTAATCCTAACACTTAACCTCACCCTCACCCTAACCCTCACTGTTACTGTAACCCTCACCCTAACCTTAACCATCACCCATACCCTAACCCTCACACTCACCCTCACCCTAACCCTCAGCCTCATTCTACACATCACCCTAACCATAACCCTCACCCTAACCCTAATCCTCTCTCTCACCAGAACCCTAACACACACCCTAACCCTCACCCTAACCTCCAACCTAACACTAACCCTCACCCTAACCCTAATGCTAACACTCACCCTAACACTAACCCTGAAACTAACCCTTACCCTCACTCTAACCCTAACACTCACACTGTCCCTAATCTTCACCCTTACCCTAACCCTACCCCTCACCCTAACCCTCAGCCGAACCCTGACCCCAATCCTAAACCTAACCCTCACCGTCACCCTAACACTCATCCTAACCCTCACCCTTCCCCTCACCCTAACCCTAACCCTAACCCTAAAACTCACTCTCAGCCTAACCCTCACCCTGAACCATAACCTCACCGTCACCCTAACCCTAAACCTCACCCTAACCCTAACCCTTACCCTAAACCTCACCCTAGTCCTCACCCTAACCCTAATTGTAACCCTAACCCTCCACCAAATCCTAACCCTCATCCTCACCCTAAACCTCACCCTAACCCTAACCCTTACCCTAAACCTCACCCTAGTCCTCACCCTAACCCTAATTGTAACCCTAACCCTCCACCAAACCCTAACCCTCATCCTCACCCTAAACCTCACATTAACCCTAAACCTAATCCTCAATCTAATCCTCACCCTAACCCTAACCCGAAACCTTACCCTAACCCTCACCCTAACCCTAAACTTCACCCTTATCTTAACCCTCACCCTCCGCCTAACCCTCACATTTACAATTACCATCACCCACAACCTAATCCTCACCCTAACCCTAACTCTCACCCTAGCCCTCACCCTAACACTAACCCTAACCCTAACTCTCACCCTCACGCTCGCCCTCAGTGTAAAACTAACCCTATCACTATTCCTAAACCTAAACTTCACCCTCACCCTAATCATCACTGTAATTCTTACCCTCACACTAATCCTAAAACTAACCCTAACTCTCACACTAAACCTAACCCTCACCCTAACCGTAACCCTACCCCTTATCATAACCCTCATCTTAACCCTAACCCTAACCCTCACCCCAACCCTCACCCTAAACCTCACCGTCATCTTAAACCTGACCCTAAACAAAATAATAAACATAACCCTCACCCTACACATAGCCCTCACCCTCACCCTAACCATCACCCTAACCCTCACCCTAATCCTAACCCTAAACCTCACCCTAACCCTAAGCATAACTGTAAACCTAACCCTCACCCTAACACTCACCCTTAACCTAACCCTCACCCTAACCCTAAAACTCACCCTAATCCTCACCCTAACGCTCACTCTCACACTCACCCTCACCCTAACCCTCACCCTAACCCTCACCCTAACCCTAATGCTAACTCTAACACTCACCCTATCCCTCATGCTATCACTTGCCCACACCCCAAACCTAAGCCTAACCTTAAACCACACCCTCACATTAAACCTCACCCTAACCCTAAACCTAATCCTAACCCTCACCCTCACCCTATCCCTAACCCTAACCCTAACACTCACCTACCCCTAACCCTAACCTTCAACGTCACCCTAACCCTAACCATTACCCGAACCCGAACCCTAAACCTAACCCTCACCCACACCCTAACGCTAAAGCTCACCCTCACCCTCACCCTAAACCTAACCCTCACCCTAACCCTTAACCTCACCCTAATCCTAACACTAAGCCTAAATTAAAACTCACAATAACCCTCACCCTCACCCTAACTGTAACCCAAAACCTAACGATCAACCTAACCCTCACCATAACCTTAACTCTAAACCTAACCCTAAACCTCACATTAACCCTAACTCTCACCCTAACCCTAACCCTACCCTTCACCCTAACCCTCATGCTAACTCTAAACCTCAACCTTAGCAGAAACCTAACCATATCCCTAACCATAAACCTCACCTTAAGGCTAACTCCAACCCTAAACCTAACCTAACCCGTACCCTAACCCTAAGTCTAACCCTTTCCCTAAACTTAAACCTTACCTTCACCCTCTCCCTCAGCCTAACCCTAAACCTAACCCTAACCCTCACCCTCACCCTAGCCCTCCCACTAAACCTAATCCTAACAATAACCCTCATCTTAATCCTCACCCTAACCCTAACCCTAACCATCACCCAAAACCTATTCCTCACCCCCACCCTACCCTTCAGCCTAAACCTAAGTCTAAGCCTAACCCTAACCCTAAACCTCACCCTCAACCTAGCCCGCACCCTAACCCTAATCCAAACGATAACCCTCAACCTAACCCTCACCCTAAACCTAACCCTAAACCTCACACTAAACCTAACCCTAACCCTCAACCTAAACCTAACCCTCATCCATACAGTAACTCTAACCCTAACCCTCACCCTAACACTAAACCTAACCCGAACCCTAAACCTCACACTAAACCTAACCCTAAACTTAACCCTCAAGCTAGCCCACAAGCTAACCCGAATCCTAACCCTATACCTCATCCTAACCCTCACCCTAAACCTAACCCTAAACCTCATACTAACCCTAACCCTCACCCTCACCCTCAGCCTAACCCTAAGCCTAAGCCTAACCCTAACCCTAACCCTGACCCTCACCCTCACCCTAGCCCTCACCCTAACCCTAATCCTAACCCTAACCCTAACCCTAACCCTCACCCTCACCCTAAGGCTAAACATCACCCTAAGCTTATTCCTCTCCCCAACCATCACCCTCAACCTTACCCTAAGCCTAAGCCTAATCCTTATCCTAACCCTCACACTCACCCTCACCCTAAACCTAATCCTAACCCTAAACCTAACACTAACTTCACAGTAACCCTCACCCTAACCCTAACTCTAACCCTAATCCTCACCATCAACCTAACCCTAAACCTCACCCTCACCCTCAGCTTAAACCTAAGCCTAACTCTAACCCTAACACTAATCCTCACACTCACCCTCACCCTAACCCTAAACTTAATCCCAGCCCTAACCCTAACCCTCACCCTAACCCTAACTCTAACCCTAAACCTCACCCTCACCCTAACCCTAAACCGCACCCTCACCCTCAGCTTAAACCTAAGCCTAACTCTAACCCTAACCCTAAACCTAACACTAACGCTAACCCTAACCCTCACACTAACACTAAATCTAAACCTAAACCTCAACCTCACCCTAACCCTAACCCTAAACCTAAACCTCACCCTAACCCTAAACGTCACCCTCACACTAACCCTAATCCTAATCCTAAACCTAACAATAACCCTAAACCTAACACTAACCCTCACCCCAAACATAAACCTCACCCTAATCCTAACCCTCACCCTAACACTTACCCTCAAGCTAACACTTAACCTCACCCTAACACTAACCCTCACACAAACCCTAACCTTCACCCTAACCCTAAACCTCACCCTAACCCTAACCCTAAACTTCACCCTCACCCTAGCACTCAACCTAACCCTAATTCTAACCCTAACCCTCAACCTCATCCTCATTCTCACCGTAACCATAACCCTAACACGAACAATTACCCTAACCCTACCCCTAAACCTCACCCTAAACAAAACCATCAACCTAACACTAAACCTCAACCTAACACTTACCTCACCCTAACACTAACCCTCACACTATCCCTGAACCTCAACATAACCCTAAACCTAAACCTATCCCTAATCCTAACCCTCACCCTAACCCTAATTCTAACCCTAAACCTAACCCTAACACAAACCCTCACCCTAAACCTCACCCTAGCCATAATCCTAAACTCACACTATCCCACACCCTAACCCTAATCCTAAACCTAAACCTCACCCTAACACTAACCCTAACACACACCCTCACCCGAACTCTCACCCTCACCCTAACCCTAACACTAACCCTAAACCTAACTCTCACCGTAAACCTCAACCTAACACTAAATTCTAAACCTAAACCTCAAACTCAAACTGATCCTAACCCTAACCCTAACCCTAAACCTCACCCTAACACTAACCCTAAACCTAACCCTCACCCTAGCCCTCACCCTAAACCTAATCCTAACCCTAACCCTCACCCTAACCCTAAACCTCACTGTCAACCTAACCCTCAGCCTAACCATAAGCCTAACCCTAAACCTAACCCTAACCCATACACTCACCCTCACCCTAACCCTAATCTTAACCATAACCCTAACAATAAACCTCACCCTAACCTTAAACCTAAAACTAACCCTAAACCTAACCCTCATCCTAACCCTCACCTGATCCCTAACTCTAACCCTAAACCTCACCTTCACCCTAACCCTAACTCTAACCCTAAACCTAACTCTAACCCTAACCCTTACCCTAAACTTCACACTAACCCTAACCCTCAACCTCACCCTCACCATAACCCTAATCCTCACCCTAACCAAAACCTTCATTCTAACCCTAACCCTCACCCTAACCACAACCCTCACCCTAACCCTAACCCTCACCCTAACAATTACCCTCACACTAACAATAACCCTAAATCTAACACTAACCCTCACAGTAACCCTAACTCTCAACCTAACCCTAAACTGAACCCTAAACCGAACCCTAAACCTCAGCCTCGCCCTAGCCCTCACCCTAACCCTAATTCTAATCCTAACCCTCAACCTAACCCTAACCCTCATCCTCGCCCTAAACCTTAAACTAACCCTAACAATAATGCTCAACCTAACCCTCACCCTCATCCTAACCCTCACCCTAACCCTTACCCTAACCCTTACCCTAAACCAAACCCTCACCCTTAGGGGAACACTGAACCTCAGCCTAAGCCTCACCTTTATTCTTACCGAAACGCTCACCCTAATCCTCATTCTAACCCTAACCGTCAACCTAACACTCACCCTAACCCAGACCCAGTACATCACCCTAACCATAACTCTCACCCTCACCCTCAACCTCAGCCTAAACCTAAGCCTAAGCCTAATATTAACCTTAACCCTCATCCTAACCCTCACCCTAACCCTAACCCTAACCATCACCCAAAACCTATTCCTCACCCCCAACCTCACCCTCAGCCTAACCCTAAGCCTAACCCTAACCCTCTCCCTCACCCTAGCTCTCACCCTAGCCCTAATTATAACCCTCACCCTCACCCTAACCTTAATCCTCATTCTCACCTTAAAACTCACATTAACCCTAACCCTAATCCTCAATTTAACCCTCACCCTAACCATATCCCGAAACATTAGCCTAACCCTCACCCTAACCCTAACACTCACCCTTATCTTAACCCTCACCCTCAGCCTAACCCTAATCCTCATCCTCACGCTAAACCTCACACTAACCCTAACACTAATCCTCAATCTAACCCTCACCCTAACCATAACCCGAAACCTTACCCTAAACCTCACCCTAACACTAACCCTAACAGTAACTCTAACTCTAAAACTAACCCTAAACCTCATCCTATCCCTACCCTAAACCTCACCCTCACCATCACCCTCTGCCTAACCCTCAGCCTAATGCTAACCCGAACCCTAACCCTCACACTCACCCGCACCCTCACCCTCACCATATCTCTAACCCTAAACCTCTCCCTAACCCTATCCCTAAACCTCAACCTAAACCTCACCCTCACCCTAACCCTAACACTAACCCTAACCCTAAACCTCACACTAACCATCCCCCCTAACCCTAACCCTAACAATAACACTAACCCTAACACTAACCCTAACCCTAACCCTAACTATAACCCTCACCCTCAGCCTCACCCTCACCACAACTTAACCGTAACCATAACACTAACAATCATCCTGCCCCTAACCCTAACCCTAACCCTAACCCTCAACTCACCCTCACCGTAACGCAAATCCTAAACCTAACCCTATCCCTAACACTAAACCTCACCCTAACCCTCACCCTAGCCCTCACCCTAAACCTAATCCTAACCTTAAACCTCATCCCAACACTCACCCTAACCCTAAACCTAATCCGAACCCTAACCTGAACCCTAACACTTACCCTCATGCTCGGCCTAAGCCTAAGCCTAAGCCTAATCCTACCCCTAATCCTAACCCTCTCCCTAACCCAAACCCTAACACTACCCCTAATTCTAACCCTAAATCTCACCCTCACCATAACCCTAACTCAAACCCTAACCCTAAACTGAACCTCATCCTAATCCTGACCCGAACTCTCATCCTCACACTAACCATAAACCTCACCCTAATCCTAACTCTCACCCTAAAACTTAACCTCACCCTAACACTAACGGCAATGCTAACACTAACGCTCACACTAACCCAAACATCACCCTAACCCTAAACCTCACCCTAATACTAACCCTAACCCTCAACCTCACCCTAGCCTTCACCCGGACCCTAACCCTCATCCTCACCCTAAACCTCACACTAACCCTAACTCTAATACTCAATCTAACTCTCACCCTCAACCTAACCCTAATCCTAACCCTCACCCTTACCATAACCCTCACCCTCAGCCTAATCCTCACCTTTACGCTTAGCATCACACTCACCCTAACCCTCAACCTAACCATCACTCTAAACTTAACCCTCACCCTAATCCTAACTCAACCCCTAAACCTCACCCTCACCTTAATCCTAATTCCAACCCTAACGCTAACACTAAACCTCACCCTAACGCTAAACCTAACCCTAACCTTCCCCCTAAACATAACCCTGACCCTAAACCTAACCCTCACACTAACACTTACCCTCACCCTAACCCTAACCCTAACCCTCACATTAATCCAAACCCTCACCCTAATCCTAAACCTCAGATTAACCCTAACTCTAACCCTCACCCTCACACTAGCCCTCACCCTAACGCTAATTCTAACCCTCACCCTCACCATAACCCTAACCCTCATCCTCACCATAAACCTCACACTAACCCTAACCCTAACCCTAATCCTCAATCTAATCCTAAACGTAAATATAACATTAACCCTTACCCTAACCATAAACCTAACCATAACCCTCAACATTATATTAACCCTCACCCTCAGCCTAAACCTCATCTTTACACTTAACATCATCCTCACCCTAAACCTCACCCTAAACCTAAACCTCATCCTAACACTCACCATAACCGTAAACCTAACGATCACACTAACCCTAACCCTCACCCTCAATCTCACAGTCGGCCTAACCCTAAGCCTAAGCTTAAACCTTACCCTAAACCTCACCTTCACCCTAGCACTCACCCTAACCCTAATCCTAACCCTAAACCTCATCCTAACCCTCACCCTAACCCTAACCCTAACCATAACACTAACCCTAATCCTCACCCCAAACCTCACACTCAACCTAACCCTAAGCCTAAGCTTAACCCTAACCCTAACCCTCACACTCACCCTCAACCTAAACCTAATCCTAACTCTAAACCTAACCCCAATCCTAAACCTCAACCTAACCTGCAACCTAACCTTAACCCTAACACTAACCCTAACCCTAAACTTAACCCTGGACATAAATCTCCCCCAAACCCTAAATGTAAACCTAAAACTAACCCTCACCCTAACCCAAATCCTAACCCTAACCCTCAACCTAACCCTAACCCTCCCCCTCACTGTAAATCTAACACTCATCCTAACCTCACCCAAACCATAACCCTAACCCTAAACTTTACTCAATCACTAACATTAACCCTCACCCTCACCCTAGCCCTCACCATAACACTAATCCTAACCCTAATCCTCATCCTAACACTCACCCTAATCCTAACACTAACCCTCACCCTAATCCTAAGCCTAACCCTAACCCTCAACCTAAACCTAACATTCACGCTAACCGTAACCCTAACCCTAAACCTCACCTTAAACCTAAACCTAACCCGAACCCTAATTCTCACCCAGACTCTAACTCTAACTCTAACACTAACCCTAACCTTAACCCTCATCCTCAGCCTCACCCTAAACCTAACCCTAACACTAACTCTCACATTAACCCTAACCCTAAGACACACCCTAACCTTAACACTAAAAACCTCACCCTAAATCTAACACTAACCCTCAACCTCACCCTCTCAGTAACCGTAACCCTAACCCTAACCCTAACAATAACCCTAACCCTAACCCTAATCCTAACTCTCACCCTCACCCTAAACCTAATCCTCACCCTTACCATAACACTAACCCTCATCCTAACCCTCACCCTAAACCTAAACCTCACCTTAACACTAACCCTAACCCTCACCCTCAACCTAGCCCTCATCCTAACCCTAATCCTAACCCTAATCCTCATTCTAAACCTCACCCTAACCCTAACTCTAAACCTCACCCTAATCCTAAGCCTAACTCTAAACCTCAACCTAACCCTAACACTCAGCTCAACTTAACCCTAACCCTAACCCTCACCCTAACCCAAAACATAACCTGAACACTAACTCTCACCCTAATCCTAACCCTAAACCTCACCCTAACACTAAAACTCACCCTCAGTGTAACCCTAAGCCTAACCCTAAACCTTACGCTAACCATCACACTCACCCTAAACCTTACTCTAATCCTTTTCCTAACCCTAACACTAACCCTCACCCTCAGCCTCAAATTAACCCTAACTCTTACCCTAAACCTCACCCAGAAACTGACCCTAAACTTAACAATAACCATAAACCTCACCTTAACCCTCACCCTAAACGTAACCCTCTCCCTAGCCCTCACCCTAACCCTAATCCTAACCCTACCCTCAATCTAACCCTCACCATAACCCTACAACTAACTCTCACCCTAAACCTAACCCTCACACTCAGCCTAACCCTAAGCATAACCCTAAGCATAACCCTAAACCTAAACCTAACCCTCACACTCACCCGCACACTCACCCTAACTCTAAACTTAACCCTAACCCTAACCCATACCCTAACGCTCCCCCTAACTCTATATCTAACCCTAAACCTCACCCTCACCCTAACCCAAACCCTAACTGTAACCCTAAACCCCACCCTAACCTTAACCCTAACCATCACCTAAACCTAATCCTCACCCACACCCTCACACTCAGCCTAACCCTAAGCCTAAGCCTAACCCTAACCCTAACCCTCACACTCACCCTCACCTTAACCCTAACTCTAACCCTAACACAAACCCTAAACCTCACCCTAACCCTAACACTAACCCTGACCCTCACCCTCACAGTAACCTTAAACCTGAACCTAACCGTAAAAATAACCCTAACCCTAATCCAAACCCTCACCCTAACCATAACCCTCAACCTAAACCATTCCCTCACCCTAACACTTACCCTCACACTAACACTAACCTTAACCCTAACCCTAACCCTCAGACTAACCCTAACCATAACCCTAAACCTCACCCTCAACCTAACCCTAACATTAACCCTAAGCCTCACCCTAACCCTAACCCTCACCCTAACCTTAACTCTACCCCTAAACCTCACCCTCTACCCCTAACTCTAACCCTAACCCTAACACTGAACCTCACCCTAAACCTAACCCTAACCCTCACCCTCAGACTCATGCTCAGCCTAAGCCTAAGCCTAAGCCTAACCCTTACCCCAAAACTCACCCTCACCCTAACCTTTACCCTAATCCTGATCCTAACCCTAAGCCTAACCCTAACATTCACCCTAACCCTAAACTTCACACTCACCTTCATCCTCAGTGTAATCCTAAACCTAAGCATAACCCTAACCCTAATGCTCACATTCACCCTAAACTTTACAATAATCCTAATCCTAAACCTAAGCCTAACCCTCACCCTCACCCTCACCTTCACCCTATCCCTAACACTAACCCTAACCCTAATTCTCACCCTCAGCCTCACCCTAAAACTAACTCTAACACTAAACCTTACACTCACCCTAACCCAAAACTTAAACGTAACCCTAAATCTCACCCTAACCCTAACCCTAAACCTCACCCTCACCCTAACCCTTACCCTAACCCTAATCCTATCCCTAATCCTCATCCTAACCCTCCCCCTAACCCTAAACCTAACCCTCACCCTAACCCTAATTCTAATCCTAACCATAACACTAAAAACCTCACCCTAAACCTAACCATCATCCTCACTCTCACCGTAACCATAACCCTAACCCCAACAATAACATTAACCCTAACACTAATCCTATCCCTCTCCGTCATCCTCACCATAACCATAACCCTAACCCTAACAATAACATTAACCCTAACCCTAATACTAACCCTTACTCTAACCCTAATCCTAACCCTAACCCTCAACTTAACCCTAACCATCACCTTTACCGTAACCCAACCCTCATCCTAACCCTCACCCTAAACCTAACCCTAACCCAAAACCTCACCCTAACACTAACCCTAACCTTCACCCTCACCCTACCCTCAAGCTAACCCCAATCCTAACCATAATCCTCATCCTAACCCTCACCCTAACCCTAATCCTAAACCTCACCCTAACCCTAAACCTAACCGTAACCCTCAAACTAACCCTAACCCTAAACCTCACCCGAACCCAAACCGTATACCTCACCCTAACCCTAAACTTAACCTGAACCCTAACTCTCACCCTAAAACTAACCCTAACCCTCACCCAAACCCTAAACCTCACCCTCACCCTCAACTTCAGTGTAACCCTAAGCAGAGCCCTAATCCTAACCCTAACCCTCACACTCACCCTAACACTTACCCTAATCCTAATCCTAACCCTAACTCTAACCCTCACCCTCAGCCTCACCTTACCCAAACTCTAACTCTAAACCTCATCCTCACCCTAACCCTAACCCTAAACCTCACCCTAACCCTAACCCTAAACCTCACCCTCACCCTAGTCCTCAACCTAACCCTAATCCTAACACTAACCCTCATCTTAACCCTCCCCATACCCCTAACCCTAACCCTCACCCTAAACCTAATCCTCACCCACACCATCACCCTCAGCCTAACTCTAATCCTATCCCTAACGCTAACACTCACACTAACCCTAACCCTAAACCAAAACCTCACTCTAACCCTAAAGCTCACCCTCACCCTTACCTTCAGCCGAACTCTAAGCCTAATCCTTACCCTAACCCTAACCCTCACACTCACCCTAACCCTAACCCTAATCCTAATCCTAACCCTAACCCTAACCCTCACCCTCAACCTAACCCTCACCTTAAGCCTAACCCTAACATTAATCCTAACCCCAACCCTCGACCTAACCCTCCAACAAACCCTAAATATAACCCTAAACCTCACCCTCACCCTAACCCTAACCCTAACCCTAACCCTAAACCTCACCCTAACCCTAACCCTAACCCTCACCCTCACCGTCACCCTCACCATAACTCAAATGCTAACTCTAAAAATAACACTAATCCTAACCCTAAACCTAACCCTAACCCTAACCCTAACCCTAATGCTAACACTCACCCTCACCCTAACCCTAATCCTAAACCTAACCCTCACTTTAATGTAACCCTCAACCTCAACATAATCCTAACCCTCATCCTAACCCTCACCCTAACCCTAAACCTAACCCTAAAACTTACCCTAACACTAAACCTAATCCTCAACCTAGCCCTCACCCTAACCCTAATCATAACCCTAATCCTCATCCTAACCCTCACCCTAAACCTTAGCCTAACCCTCACCCTAAACCTAACCCTTACCCTCAGCCTAACCCTAACCCCACCCTCAGCCTAACCCTAAGCCAAACCCTAACCCTAAACTTAACCCTCACACTCACCCTAACCCTTAACCTAATCCTAATCCTAACGCTAATCCTAACCCTCACCATCACCCTAAAACCCACCCTAACCCTAACAATAACACTAAACTTAACCCTAACCCTCAATCTGAGCCTCACACTTACCCTAACTCTAACCCTAAATCTCACCCTCAACCTAAACCTAGCCCTAACCCTAAACCTCACAATAACCCTAACCCTAAACCTCACGCTCACCCTAGGCCTCACCCTAACCCTAATCCTAACCCTCATCCTAGCCCTCACCCTAACACTCACCCTAACCCTCACCCTAACCCTAATCCTAACCCTAACCCTCACTCTACCCCTAACCCACACCCTGACCTTAACCCTAACCCTCATCCTAACCCTAACCCTAAACCTTACCCTAACACTAACCCTAACCCTCAAATTCAACCTCAGCCTCACCCTTACCCTAACTCTAAAACTAAACCTCATGCTCACCATAACACTTACCCTAATCCTAATCCTAACCCTAAGCCTAACCTTAACATTCACCCTAACCCTAAACTTCACCCTCACCTTCACCATCAGTCTAATCGTAAGCCTAAGCCTAACCCTAACACTAACCCTCACACTCACCCTAACCTTTACCATAATCCTAATCCTAAGCCTAAACCTAACCCTCACCCTCACCCTCACTCTCAACCTAACCCTAACACTAACACTAACCCTAACCCTCACCCTCAGCCTCACCCTCACCCTAACTCTAATACTAACCCTAACCCTCACCTTAACCCTAACCATCACCCTTATCGTAACCCTAACCCTCATCCTAACCCTCACCCTAAACCTAACCCTAACCCTAAACCTCACCCTAACACTAACCCTAAACCTCACCCTCACCCTAGCCCTCATACTAACCCTAATCCTAACCCTAATCCTCATCCTAACCCTCACCATAACCCTAACCCTAAACCTCACCCTAAACCTAAACCTAACCCTCAACCTAACCCTAACCCTCAAGCAAATGTAACCCTAGACCTAACCCTCACCCTAACCCTAAACTTATCCTGAACCCTAACTCTCACCCTAAACGTAACCCTAACCCTCACTCAAACCCAAACCCTCACCCTCATCCTCAACCTCAGTGTAACCCTATGCTGAACCCTAAACCTAACCCTAACCCTCACACTCACCCTAACCCTTACCCTAATCCTAATCCTAACCCCAACTCTAACCCTCACCCTCAGCCTGACCTTAACCAGAACTCTAAACCTAAACCTCAACCACACCCTAACCCTAACCCTAAACCTAAACCTCACTCTAACCCTAAAACTCACCCTCACCCTCACCCTCAGCCGAACCCTAAACCTAATCCTAATCCTAACCTTAACCCTCACACTCACCCTAAACCTAACCCTAATCCTAATCCTAATCATTACCCTAACCCTCACCCTCAACCTAACCCTCACCTTAAGCCTAACCCTAACATTAATCCTAACCCCAACTCTCGACCTAACCCTCCAACTAACCCTAAATATAACCCTAAACCTTACCCTCACCCTAAACCTAATCCTAACCCTAACCCTCAACCTCACCCTAACCCTAACCCTACCCCTTCACCCTCAACGTTATCCTCACAATAACTCAAATGCTAACCCTAAAAATAACACTAATCCTAACCCTAAACCTAAACCTAGCCCTAACCCCAAACCTAATGCTAACACTCACCCTCACCCTAACCCTAACCCTCACCCTAATGTAATCCTCACCCTCACCATAACACTAACCCTCATCCTAACCCTCACCCTAACCCTAAACCTAGCCCTAAACCTTACCCTAACACTAAACCTAGTCATCACCCTAGCCCTCACCCTAACCCTAATCGAAAACCTAATCCTCATCCTAACCCTCACCCTAACCCTAACCCTAACCCTCACCCTAACGCTAACGCTAAACCTCAACCTAACCCTAACCCTCACGCTCACCGTAGCCCTAACCCTCACACTCACCCTAACCCTTACCCTAATCCTAATCCTAACCTTAAGACTAACCCTCATCATCACCCTAAACCTCACCCTAACCCTAACAATAACACTAACCTTAACCCTAACCCTCAACCTCAGCCTCACCTTTACCCTAACTCTAACCCTAAATCTCACCCTCACCCTAAACCTAACCATAACCCTAAACCTCACACTAACCCTAACCCTAAACCTCACCCTCATACTAGGCCTTACCCTAACCCTAATCCTAACCCTTATCCTAAACCTCACCCTAACACTAACCCTAACCCTCACCCTAACCCTAATCCTAACCCTAACCTTCGCTCTACCCCTAACCCTCACCTTGAATGTAATCCTAACCCTCATCCTAACCCTCACCCTAAACCTAAACCTAAACATTACCCTAACACTAACCCTAAACCTCATCTTCAACCTCAGCCTCACCCTTAACTTAACTCTAAAACTAAACCTCACCCTCACCCTAAAACTTACCCTAATCCTAATCCTAACCCTAAGCCTAACCCTAACACTCAACCTAACCCTAAACAATACCCTCACCTTCACACTCAGTATAATCCTAAGCCTAAGCCTAACCCTAACCCTAACCCTCACACTCACCCTAACCTTTACCGTAATCCTAATCCTAAGCCTAAGCCTAAACCTCACCCTCACCCTAAACCTCACCCTCACCCTCACCCTCACCCTAACCCTAACACTAACCTTAACCCTAACCCTCACCCTCAGCCTCACCCTAAAACTAACTCTAACACTAAACCTTACCCTCACCCTAACCCAAACCCTAAACGTAACCCTAAAACTCACCCTAACCCTAACCCTAAACCTCACCCTCACCCTAGCCCTTACCCTAACCCTAACCCTAACCCTCACCCTAACCCTAACCCTAACCCTAACACTAACATTAACCCTAACCCTAATCCTAACCCTACTCTTCACCCTAACCCTCACCTTAAACTTAACCCTATCCCTAACCCTCACCCTCACGCTAGCCCTCACCCTAACCCTAATTCTAACCCTAACCCTCATCCTCAACCTAAACCTCACAGTATCCCTAACCCTAATCCTCTATCTAATCCTAACCCTAACCCTTACCCTAACCCTCACCCTAGCCCTAACCCTCACCCTTACCGTAACCCTCACCCTAAGCCTCACCCTCACCTTTGCTCTTACCCTCACTCTCATCCTAACCCTCACCCTAACCCGAACCCTCATCCTAACCCTCACCCTAACCCTAACCCTATCCATCACCATAACCTTAAGCCCCACCATCACCATCACCCTCATCCTAACCCTATGCCTAAGCCTAAACCTAACCCTAACCCTCACCCTCACACTAGATCTCACCGTAACCCTCACCCTAAACCTAAACCTCACCCTCACAGTAACCCTAACACTAACCGTTACCCTAAACCTAAACCTTTCGCTAACCCTCACCCTAATCCTTAACCTCACCCTAACCCTAAACCTAACCTTCACACTAACCCTAATCCTCACCCTAAACCTAACCATACCCCTCAGCCTAACCCTCATCCTAACCCTAAACGTTAGCCAAACCCTCAACCTAACCCTAACCTTTACTCTAACCCTAAACCTCATACTAACACTAACACTCACCCTCAACCTCACCCTCACCCTCACCCTAACCCTAACCCTCACACGAACCCTCACCCTCACATTAAACCTAACCCTAACCCACACCCTCACCCTCACGCTAATCCTAACCATAACCCTAAACCTAAACCTAACGGTAACCCTCACCCTCACCCTAAACCTAACCCTAACCCTAACCCTAACCCTAAAAATAACCCTATCCCTAACTCTAATCCTAATTCAAACCCACACCTTAACCCTAACCCTAACCCTAAACCTCACCCTAAACCTAACCCTCGACCTCACTGTAACCCTAAACCTAACCCTCACCCTCACCCTCACCCTAACCCTAACCCTAAACCTAACCCTAAAACTCACCCTCACCTTAACCCTTACCCTAAACCAAACCCTCACCATAACCCTAACTCTCACC
This sequence comes from Dipodomys merriami, assembly GCF_024711535.1. Classification (NCBI taxonomy): domain Eukaryota; kingdom Metazoa; phylum Chordata; class Mammalia; order Rodentia; family Heteromyidae; genus Dipodomys; species Dipodomys merriami. The sequence goes on from NW_027203449.1 coordinate 1,340,756, forward strand.
GTCAGCGTAAACCTAACCCTAACCCTAAACCTAACTCTCAACCTAACCATAACCCTAACCTTAATCCTAAATTCCACCCTAGCCTTAGCCCTCACCCTAACCCTAACCCTAACCCTAAAGCTCACCCTAACCCTCACCCTCAACTTAACCCTAATCAAAACCCTAACACTCACCCTAACCCTCACCATAACCCTAACACTCATTCTAACCGTCACACTAACCCTAACCCTGACCCTAACCCTAACCCTAACCCTCACCATAAACTTCATATTAACACTAACCCTAACTCTAACCCTAAACCTCACCCTAACCCTAACCATAACCCTCACTTTCACCCTCACCCTAAACTGAACTGTAACCCTCACTCTAACCCTAACAATAACCCTAAACCTAATCTTAAACCTCAACCTCATCCTAACCCTCAAACTCACCCTCAACCTCAACTTCACCCTAACCCTGACCCTCACCCTAGCCCTCACCCTCACCCTAACCCTAAACCTAAACCTCACCCGCACCCTCACTCTCACCCCCAGCCTAAACCTAACCCTATCTCTAATCATAACCCTAACCTTCACCCTCACCTGAACCCTCACCATATCCCTTACCCTCAACCTCAACCTAACCTTAACCGTAAACCTCACACTAAACCTAACCCTCACCCTAAACCTAACGCTAACCCTCATCATAACCTTAATGTTCACCCTCAACCTAGCCCTCACCCTAACCCAAAGCCTCACCCTAAACCTCACCCTCACACCACCCTCAAACTAAACCTAACCCTTACTCTCACCCTAACCCTAGCCCTCACCCTAACCCTAACCCTCACCCTAGCCCTCACCCTAACCCTAAACCTAACGCTCACCCTCACCCTCATCCTCATCCTCAGCGTAACACTAACCCTATCCCTATTCCTAAACCTAAACCTCACCCTCACCATAACCATCACCCTAATTCTTTCCCTCACACTAATCCTAACCCTAACCCTAACCTTTACTCTCACACTAAACGTAACCCTCACCCTAACCGTAACCTGACCCCTTACCCTAACCCTCACCTTAACCCTAAACATAACCCTCACTCTAAACCTCACCCTAAACATCACAGTCACCCTAACCCTGACCCTAACCCTAATCCTAACCCTAAGCCTCACTCTAAACCTAACCCTCCCTCTCCCCCTAACCCTCACCCTAAACCTCACCCTAATACTAACCCTAACCCTCAGCCTAACCCAAAACCTAACCCTCACCCTAACCCTAATCCTAACCTCCAATCTAACCCTAATATTCAGCCTAACCATAAACCTAACCTAAAACCTCACACTCACCCTCACCCTCTCCTTAACCCTAAGCCTAAACCTAACCCTCACCCTCACCCTTACCTTAACACTAAACCTAACCCGAACCCTCACTCTAACAGTAACCATAAACCTCACCCTCACCCTAACCCTAACCCTTACTTTATCCTCACCCTAACCCTAACCCACACATTAACCCTAATACTCACCATAACCGAAACCCTACCCCTAACCCTAACCCTAACCCTAATTTTAACACTAACCCTAACCCTCACCCAAACCTCACCCTCATACCACCCTCAAACTAACCCTAATCCTAACCCTAACCCTAACCCTAACCCTCAGCCTAACCCTCACCCTCACCCTAACCCTAACCCTCATCATAGCCCTCACCCTAACCCTAACCCTAAAACTCACCCTCACCCTCACCCTCACCATTACCCTCAGCGTAACACTAACGATAACCCAAATCCTAACCCTAAACCTCACCCTCACCCTTACCGTCACCCTAATTCTTAACTTCACACTAATCCTAAACCTAACCCTAAACCAAACACTCACACTAAACCTAACCCTCACCATAACCTTCACCCTAACCCTAATGCTAACTCTAACACTCACCCTAACCCTCACGCTATCACTCACCCACATGATAAACCTAATCCTAAACCTAAAGCTCACCCTCACCATAACACTCACCCTAGCCTTAACCCTAACTCTAACACTAATCCTAACCATAACCCTCACCCTAACGCTAACCCTTACCCTAACCCTAATCATAACCCTCACCGAAATCCTCAAACTAACCCTAACCATAATCCTAACCCGAAACCCTCATCCTAACCCTAACCCTAACTGTAACACTAACCCTAACCCTCACCCTAACCCTAACCCTAACCCTAACCCTCACCCTAACCTTAACCCTACCACTCATCCTAAACCTCATCCTATCCCTAACCCTAAACCTAACCCTAATCCTAAACCTCACCATAACCTTAACCCTCACCCTCAACATAACCATAAACCTAAACATAACTCTAAAAATAACCCTAACCCTAAACTTTATCCTAACCCTCACACTCACCCTAACCATAACCCTAATTCTAACCCTCACCCTAAACCTAACCCTCTCCCTCACCGTAAACCTAAACCTAACCCTAACACTTACCCTCACCCTAACAGTAACCCTAACCCTAAACCTCACACTCACTCTAACCCTCACCCTAAACCTTACCCTCATCCTAAACGTCATCCTAACCCTCACCCTATCCCTAACCGTAACCCTCAAACTAACCCTAACCCTCACCCTAACCTTAACCATACCACTCACCCTAAACCTCATGCTAACCCTAACCCTAAAACTAACCCTAATCCTAAACCTCACCCTAACCCTAACCCTCACCCTCAACATAATCATAAGCCTAAACATAACCCTAAAAATAACCCTAACCCTAACCTTTATCCTAACCCTCACCCTCACCCTAACCATAACCCTAACCCTAACCCTCGCCCTAAACCTAAACCTCACCCTCACCGTAAACGTATACAAAACCCTAACACTTACCCTCACCCTAACACTAACCCTAACCCTAAACCTCACACTCACTCTAAACCTCACCCTAAACCTAATCCGAACCCTCAACCTTATCTTACCCTCACCCTAACCCTAACCCTTACCCTCACCCTAAACCTCAATCTCACCCTCACCCTAATCGTAAACCTCACCCTAAACCTCACCCTCATCATAACCTTCACTCTTACCGTAACTCTCAAATTCACCCTAACCCTCCCCTTTACCCTTATTCTTACCCTCAAACTAATCCTCACTCTAACCCTAACCCTCACGCTAACCTAAACTTATCCCTCACCCTAGTCCTCAACCCAACCCTAATGCTAACCCTAACCCTCACCCTAACCCTAACCCTTAACCTCACCCTAACCCTAACCCTCACTCCAACATTTACCCTCACCCTAACCCTCACCCTAACGCTAACCCTAACGCTACACCTCACCTCACCAACAACCTCACTGTAATCGTAACCCTAACCCTAACAATAACACTAAACCTAACCCTAAAACTAATCCCTAACCCACACTCTCACCCTCACCTTCATCCTAAATCTAACCCTAAACCACTCCATAAGCCTAACCCTATACTCACACTCACCCTAACCCTCACCCTAAAACTTACCCTCACCCTAACCCTCACCTTAACCCTAAACCTAACCCTAACCCTCACCTTAAACCTCACCCTAACCCTAACCCTAACGTTAACCCTTAATCTTACCCTAAACCTCACACTAACCCTAACCCTACCCCTCATCCTAATCATCATCCTAACCCTAACACTAAACCCTCACCCTAAGCCTAAACCTAACCCTAAACCTCACCTGCACCCTAACAGTCACGCTCACCCTCACCCTTACCCTAATTCAAAACCTCACCCTAACCATCAAACTATCCCTAACCCTCACACTAACCCTACGCCTAACACTCGCCCTAACCCTAAGCCTCACCCTCATCTAACCCTCAGCCTATCCCTAACCCTAACCCTAATGCTCACACTCACCCTCAGCTTAAACCTAATCCTAAAAATAACCCTAACCCTAACCCTCACAATCACCCTCACCCTAAGCCTAACCCTAACTCTAAACCTAAACCTCACCCTCACCCTAACCCAAACCCTCAACCGAAACCTCACCCTCAACCTCACCCAAACCCTCACCCTCAACCTAAACATCACCCTAAACCTAACCCTCACTCTAACCCTTAGCCTAACCCTACCGTAACCATAATCCTCACCCTAACCCTCACCCTCAGGCTCACCATAACCCTATTCCTTACCCTAACCTTAACCCTAACCCTCACCCTCAGCCTCACCCTAAAACTAATTCTAACACTAAACCTTACCCTCACCCTAACCCAAACCCTAAACGTCACCCTAAACCTCACCCTCACCCTAGCCCTTACCCTAACCCTATTCCTAAGCCTAATATTAACCTTAACCCTCATCCTAACCCTCACCCTAACCCTCACCCTAACCATCACCCAAAATCTATTCCTCACCCCCAACCTCACCCTCAACCTAACCCTAAGCCTAACCCTAACCCTCTCCCTCACCCTAGATCTCACCCTAGACCTAATTATAACCCTCACCCTCACTCTAACCGTAACCTCCAACCTAACCCTAACCTTCACCATAACCCTAACGCTAACCCTAACCCTAACCCTAAACCTCACCCTCACCCTCACCCTCAGGCTAAGACTAACTCTATCCCTAACCCTCACACTCAACCTTACCCTAAAACTAACCCTAAGCCTCACCCTCACCCTCAACCTCATCCTAACCCTAACCCAAACACTCAACCCAAACTTCACCTTCACCCTCACCCTAACCCGCACCCTCACCCTAAACATCAACCTAACCCTAACCCTCACCCTAACCCTCACCCTAAACTTAACCCTCACATTAACCCTAACCTTCACCCTAACCCTAATCCTCAACCTAACCCTTACCCTCACCCTAACACTAAGCCTAACCCTAACTTGAACCCTCACAGTAACCCTAAACCTCACCTTAACGCTAACCCTCACAGTAACCCTAACCCTCACCCTAAACTTAACCCTACCCCTCACCCTACCCCTCATTCTAACTCTAATCCCAACCCTAACACTCACCCTCACCGTCACCCTAACACTCACACTAACCCTAACCATCACCCAAACACTAACCCTCACACTCTCCAGAACCCTCATCCTCACTCTAACACTCACCCTCACACCAACCCTCACCCTTACCTTATCTTCACCCTAACCCTAACCCGCAGACTAACCCTAAACTTAACTTTAACCCTACCCCTGAACTTACGCCTCTCCCTAACTCTAACCCTAACCCTAACACTAACCCTCACCCTAATCCTAACCCTTACACTCACCCTCACCCTCACCCTAAACCTTACCCTTACCTTAAATCTCACCCTAACGCTAACCCTCATTCTACACATCACCCTAACAATAACCCTCACTCTAACCCTAACCCTATCACTCACACGAAACCTAACACTCACTCTAACCCTCAACCTAACCCTAACCTACAACCTAACACTAACCCTCACCCTAACCCTAATGCTATCCCTCACCCTATCCCTAACCCTCACCCTAACCCTTATCCTCACTCTAACCCTAACCCTCACAGTAACCCTAATCCTCACCCTAACCCTAATCTACCATTCACCCTAACCCTCACTCTAACCCTAACCCCAACCCTAAACCTCACCCTGACCGTCACCCTAACACTCAGCCTAACCCTCAACCTTATCCTCACCCTAACCCTAACCCTAACCCTCACCCTAAACTTTAACCTCACCCTCACCCTAAACCTAAACCTCACCCTAACCCTAAACCTAACCCTAAACCTCACCCTAGCCCTCACGCTAACCCTAATTCTAACCCTAACCCTCACCCTAATCCTAAACCTCACCCTAAACCTAACCCTATCTCTAACCCTCACCATCACCCTAGCCCTCACCCTAACCATAATTCTAACACTCACCTTCACCCTAACCCTAACCCTCATCCTCACCCTAAACCTCACATTAACCCTAACCCTAATAATCAATCTAACCCTTACCCTAACCCTAACCCGAAACCTTACCCTAACCCTCACCCTAACACTAAACCTCACGCTTATATTAAACCTCACCCTCAGCCTAACCCTCACCTTTACCCTTACCATCACCCTCACCCTAACCTCACCCTATCCGTAACCCTCACCCTAGCCCAAACCCTAAACCTAACCCTAACCCTCACACTCACCCTCAGCGTAACACTAACCCTATCACTATTCCTAACCCTAAACCTCACCCTCACCCTAACCATCACTCTAATTCTTACCCTCACACTACCCTAACCCTAAACCTAACTATCACACTAAACCTAACCCTCACCATAACCATAACCCTAACCCTTATCCTAACACTCACCTTAACCCTAACCCTAAACCTCACCCCAACCCTCATCCTAAACCTCACCGTCACCCGAAACCTGACTCTAACCCTAATAATAATCCTAACCCTCACCCTCACCCTAACTCTCACCCTCACCCTAAACCTCACCCTAACCTACACCCTAATCCTAAGCCTAACCCTCAGTCTAACCCTCACCCTAACCCTAAGGATAACGCTAATCATAACACTCACCCTAACCCTAACCCTCACCTTAACCTTAAACCTCACCCTAATCCTCACCCTAACCCTCACTCTCACCTGCACCCTCACCCTAACCCTAATGCTAACTCTAACCCTCACACTAACCCTCATGCTATCACTTACCCACACCACAAAGCTATCCCTAACCTTAAAACTCACCCTCACCCTAAACCTCAACCTAAACCTAAACCTAATCCTAACCCTCACCTAAAACTTACCCTCACCCTAACACTAACACTCATACTAACCCTAAGCCTCATCATAACCCTAAAACTCACCCTCACCATAAACCTAAACCTAACCCTAACACTCACCCTAACCCTAAACCTAACACTAACCCTAACACTAACTGTCACCCTAACCCTAACTCTAAACCTAAACCTCAACCTCAACCTAACCCTAACCCTAACCCTAATCCTAAACCTCACCCTAAACATAACCCTAAACCTCACCTTCATCCTAACCCTCATCCTAACCCTCACCCTAACCCTAACCCTAACCATCACCCTAAACCTAATCCTCAAGCTCAACCTCACCCTCAGCCTAACCCTAAACCTAAACCTAAACCTAACCCTAACCCACACACTCACCCTCACCCTAACCCTAACCCTAATCATAACCTAACCCTAACACTAACCCTCACCCCAAACATAACCCTCACCCTAACACTAACCCTCACCCTAACACTTCCCCTCACCCTAACACTAACCCTAACTCTAACACTAACCCTCACACTAACCCCTACACTCACCTTAACCCTAAACCTCACCCTAACCCTAAAGCTAAACTTCACCCTCACCCTAGCCCTCACTGTAACCTTAATTCTAAACCTAACCCTCAACCTAATCATAACCCTCATCCTCACCCCAAACCTCACACTAACCCTAACCCTAATCCTCAATCTAACCCTCACCCTATCCCTAACCCTTAACCTAACCCTCACCCTAACCCTAACCCTCACCCTTATCTTAACTCTCACCCTCAGCCTAACCCTCATTTTACCCTTACAATCACCCTCACACTAACCCTCCCCCATACCCTAACCCTCACCATAGCCCTCACCCAACCCTAAACCCAACCCTCACCCTCACGCTCACCCTCAGCGTAACACTAACCCTATCACTATTCCTAACCATAAACCTCACCCTCACCCTAACCGTCACCCTAATTCTTAACCTCACACTAATCCTAACCCTAACCCTATCCATAACCCTACCCCTTATACTAACACTCACATTAACCCTAACACTAACCCTCACCCTAACCCTCACCCTAAACCTCACCGTCACCCTAAACCTATCCCTAACCCTAATAATAACCGTAACCCTCACCCTAACACTAACCCTCACCCTCATCCTAACCCTCAACCTAACCCTCAACCGAATCCTAATCCTAACCCTCTGCCTAACCCTCAAATTAACCCTAAGCATAACCCTAACCCTAACCCTCACACTAACCCTCACCCTAACCCAAACCCTAAACCTAACCCTCACACGCACCCTAACCCTCACACTAACACTTAACCTCATCCTCTCCCCAACCTCACACTTAATCGAACCCTCACGATAACTCTAACCTTAACCGTCACCCTCACCATCACCCTCACACTAACCATAACCCTAAACCCAACACTCATCCTAACCCTCACCCTAACCCTAATGCTAACTCTAGCACTCACCCTAACCCTCATACTATCACTTACCCACACCACAAACCTAACCCTAACCTGAACCCTCACCGTCCACCAAAACTTCACCCTAACCCTAAACCTAATCATAACCCTAACCCCCACCCTCAACCTAAAACTCACCATAACCCTTACCGTCACCCTCACAATCACCCTAACCATAACCCTCACACTAAACCTAACCCTCACCCTAAACCTAACCCTACCCCTCACCCTAACCCTCACCCTAAACTTAGCCCTAACCCTAACCCTCACCCTCATGCTAGCCCTCACCCTAACCCTAATTCTAACCCTAACTGTAATCCTAACCCTAAAACTAACCCTAACCCTAACCCTAACCTTCAACCACAGCCTCACCCTCACTGCAAATGTAACAGTAATTATAACACTTACAACAACCCTAACCATAATCCTAACCATCACCCACTCCCTAACCCTAATCCTAACCCTAACCATCACGCTAACATTAACCGTCACCCTCACTGAAACCCTAACCCTCATCTTAACTCACACCCTAACCCTAAGCCTAACTCTCACCATAAACCTTAACCTCACCCTAATCCTAACACTAAGCCTAACCTAAACCTTACCCTAACCCTCACCCTCAGCCTAAACCTAACCCAAACCCTAACCCTCAACCTAACCCTCACTCTAACCCTAACCCTAACCGTAAACCTCACATTAACCCTAACACTCACCCTAACCCTAACCCAAACCCTCACACTAACCCTGATGCTAACTCTAACCCTCATCATTACCAGAACCCTAAACCTAACCATAAACCTCACTTTAAGGCTAACTCTAACCCTAAACCTAACCCTAACCCGCACCCTAACCCTAACCCTCACCTTCACCCTCACCCTCAGGCTAACCCTAAGCCTAACCTTAACACTAACCCTAACCCTCACACTCACCCTCACCATAACCCTAATCCTAAACTTACCCTATCCGTAAACCTAACCCTCACCCTAAGCCTAACCCTAACAGTAACCCTAACCCTAACCCTCACCTTAACCCTCACCCTAACCCTAACTCTAAACCTAAACCTCAACTTCACCCTAACCCTAAATCTAACCCTAAACCTAACCCTAAATCATACCCTAACCCCAACTCTAAACCTCACCCTCACCCTCAACATCACCATAAACATAAACCTAACCCTAACCCTAACAATAACCCTAACCCTAAACCTAAACCACACCCTAACCATAACCCTCACCCTAACGCTAAACCTCACCCTAACATTTACCCTCACCCTAACACTAACCCTCACACTAAACCTAACTCTCACCATAACCCTAAACATCACCCTAACCCTAACCCTAACCCTAACCCTCACCCTAACCCTAATTCTAACTCTAACCCTCACCCTAACCCTAAACCTCATCCTCACCCTAACACTCACCCTAACCCTAAGCCTCACCCTTACCGTAACACTCGCCCTCAGACTAACCCTCAACTTTAACCTTAACGACACCCTCAAACTAACCCACACACTAACCATAAACTTAACCCGAACCCTAACTCTCACCCTGACCCTAACCCTAACACTCACCTAACACTAACCCTCATCTTCATCCTCACCCTCAGCCTAACCCTAAGCCTAAACCTAACCCTAACCCTAACCGTCACACTCACCCTCTCCCTAACCCTAATCCTAAACCTCACCCTCAACCTAGCCCTCACCCTAACCCTAATCCTAAACCTAACCCTCACCCTAACCCTAACACACATCCGCAGCCTAACCCTCACATTAACTCTAACCCTAACACCAGCCCTAACAGTAACCCTCAGCCTAACCCTCACCCTAACTCTATCTCTAACGCTAAACCTCAAACTCACACTGACCCTAACCCTAACCCTAAACCTCACCCTAACACTAACCCTAAACCTCACCCTCACCCTAAACCTAATCCTAAACCTAACCCTCATCCTAAACCTCACCCTCACCCTAACCCTAACCCTCACCCTAATCCTAACCCTTACCCTCAACCTAAGTCTCAGACTAACCCTAAGCCTAAACCTAAACCTAACCCTAACCCACTCACTCACCGTCAACCTAACCCTAATCCTAACCATAACCCTAACCCTAAATCTCACACTAACCCTAAACATAAGATTAACCCTAACCCTAACCCTCATCCTAACCCTCACCAGAACCCTAACTCTAACCCTAAACCTCAACCTTACTCTAACCCTAACTCTAAGGGTAACCCTAAAACTCTCCCTAACCCTAACCCTCACTCAAACCCTCACCGTAACCCTGACCCTCACCCTAACCTTAACCCTCACTCTAACCCTAACCCTCAACCTAACCCTTACCCTGACCCTAAACATAACCCTCAACCTAACCCTAACCCTCAACCTAACCAAAACCCTCATCCTAATCCTAACCCTCTCCCTAACACTTACCATCACCCTAACACTATTGCTCATTATAACACTAACCATCACACTAACCCTAACTCTCACCCTAACCTTAAACCTCACCCTAACCCTAACCGTCAGCCTCACCATAGCCCTCACTCTAACCCTATTCTAACCCTAACCCTCACCCTAATCCTAAACCTCATCCTCACCCTAAACTCACACTAACCCTAACCGTAATCCTCAATCAAACCCTCACCATTACCCTAACCCTCACCCTAACCCTTACCATAACTCTCACCCTAAATCAAACCCTCACCCTTAGGGGAACACTCACCCTCAGCCTAACCCTCACCTTTACTCTTACCGTCACGCTCATCCTAACCCTAATCCTAACCCTAACACTCATCCTAACACTCACCCTAAACCTAACCCTGTCCATCACCTTAACCCTAACCCTCACCCTCACCCTCAGCCTAACCCTAGGACTAAGCCTAACCCTAAACCTAACCCTCACCCTTACCCTAGCCCTCAGCCTAAACCTAATCCAAACCCTAACCCTCATCCTAACCCTCACCCTAACCCTAACCCTAACCATCACCCAAAACCTCTTCCTCACCCCCACCCTCACCCTCAGCCTAACCCTAACCATAACCCTCACCCTCATTCTCACCCTCACCGCAAACAACCCAAACCAAAACACTAACAATAACCCTAATTTTAACCCTAACCCTAACCCTAATCCTCACCCCCACCCTCACCCTCAGCCTAAACCTAAGCTTAACAATAGGCCTAAACCCTAACCCTCAACCTAACCCTAACCCTAACCCTAATCCTAAACCTAACCCTAATGCTCAGCCACACCCTTATCCTAACCCAAATCCTAACCCTAACCCTAAATCCTAACCCTAAACCTAATCCTAAACCTAACCCTAATCCTCAGCCACACCCTCATCCTAACCCAAATCCTAACCCTAACCCTCAACCTAACCCTAAGTCTAAGCCTAACCCTAACCCTAAAGCTCACACTCTCCCTCACCCTAACCCTGATCCTAAACCTAACCTTATCCCTAACACTAACCCTCACCCTAACACTAACCATAGCCCTCACCCTAACCCAAATCCTAACCCTAACCCTCACCCTCATGCTCCGCCTAAGCCTAAGCCTAAGCCTAACCCTAACCCTAACCCTCACACTTACCATAACAATAACACTAACCCTAACTCTAACCCTAAAACTAACCCTCACCCTAGCCCTAACTCTAACCCTAACTCTAACCCTAATCGTCACCCTCACCGTCACCCTCACGCTAACCCTAACCTTAACCCTCACCCTAACCCTAAACCTCACCCTAATCCTGACCTTAAACCTCACTCTCACCTGCACCCTCACCCTAACCCTAAACCTAATCCTCAGCCTAACCCTAGTGCTAACTGTAACACACACCCTAACCCTCACGCTATCACTTACCCACACCACAAACCTAACCCTAAACTTAACCCTCACCCTCACCCTATACCTCACCCTAACCCTAAACCTAATCCTAACGCTCACCCTCACCCTAACCCTCACCCTCATCCTAACACTCACCATAACCCTTACCCTCACCCTCACCCTCACCCTAACCGTAACCCTCACACTAACCCTAACCCTCACCCTAAACCTAAACCTACAGCTCACCCTAACCCTCAACCTGAACTTAACCCTAACCCTAACCCTCAACCTCACGTTAGCCCTCAACCTTACCCTAATTCTAACCCTAACCATCACCCTAACCCTCATCATCACCCTAAACCTCACACTACCCCTAACACTAATCCTCAATCTAACCCTAACCCTAACCCTTACACTAACCCTCAACCTAAACCTTACCCTCACCCTTACTGTAACCCTCAGGCTTTTACTAACCGTCAGCCTAACCCGAACCCTCATCCTAACACTCACCCTAAACCTAAACATATCTATCACCATAACACTAACCCTTACCCTCACCATCAACCTCAGCCTAAACCTATGCCTAAGCCTAACCCTAAACCTAACCCTCACTTTCACCCTAGTCCTCACCCTAACCCTACTCCTAAACCTAACCCTCATCCTAACCCTCACCCTAACCCTAAGGCTAACCATCACTCTAAGCCTAATACTCACCCCCACCCTCACCCTCACCCTAACCCTAAGCCTAACACTCACCCTAACCCTAACCCTCACCCTCATCTAACCCTCATCCTATCCCTAACCCTAACCCTACTGCTCACAGTCACCCTAACTCTAACCATCAAACTCACCTCAACCTCAGCTTAAACCTAAGCCTAACCATAACCCTAACCCTAACCCTCACAATCACCCTCACCCTAAGCCTGACCCTAACCCTAAACCTAACCCTCACACTCACCTTCACCCTAACCTTAACCCTAACCCAAACCCTCAACCGAAACCTCACCCTCAACCTCACCCTAACCCTCACCCTCAACCTAAACATCACCCTAAACCTAACGCTCACCCTAACCCTTAGCCTAACCCTCACCCTAACCCTAAACCTCACCCTCACCCTCACCCTCAGGCTCATCCTAACACTAATCCTAACCCTAACCATCACCCTCATCCTCAACCTAAACCTATCCCTAACCCTAAACCTAACCCTAAAACTCACCCTCACCCTAAGCCTAAGACTAAGCATATCCCAAACCCTCACACTAACCCTTACCCTAAAATTAACCCTAAGCCTCACCCTCAACCTCAACCTCAACCTAAACCTAACCCAAACACTCATCCGAACCGTCACCCTCACACTCACACTAACCCTCAATCTCACCCTAAACATCACCCTAACCCTAACCCTCACCATAACCCTAACCCTCACATTAACCCTAACCCTCACTCTAACCCAAACCTTCAACCTAACCCTTACCCTAATCCCAACACTAAGCCTAATCCTAACTTGAACCCTCAGAGTAACCCTAAACCTCACCCTAACCCTAACCCTCACAGTAAACCTAACCCTCACCCTAACCCTAACCCTACACCTCACCCTACCCCTCACTCTAACCCTAACCCCAACCCTAACCCTGAACCTCACCATCACCCTAACACTCACGCTAACCCTAACCCTCACCCAAACCCTAACTCTCACACTCTCAAGAACACTCATCCTAACTCAAACACTCACTGTCAAAATAAACATAACCCTAACCCTAAACTTCACCATAACCGTAACCCTAACCCTCACACTAACAGTAACCCTAACCCTCACCCTCACTCCAACCCTCACACTTACCTTATCCTCACCCTAACCCTAACCCTCACACTAAACCTAACATTAACTCTAACCCTACCCCTCCCCCTACCCTCACCCTAACTCTAACCCTAACCCTCACCATAAACCTAACCCTTATCCTCACCCTCACCATAACCCTCACCGTAACATTAACCTTCACCCTAACACTAACCCTCATCCATAACTTAACCTTCACTGTCACCCTCACCCTAACCCTCAACCTCATTCTACACATCACCCTAAACATAACCCTCACCCTAACCCTAACCGTATCACTTACCTTAACCCTAACACTCACCCTAACTCTCACCCTAACTCTAACTTCCAACCTAATATTAACCCTGACCCTAACCCTAATGCTAACCCTCACCCTAACCCTAAACCTCACCTGACCCTTACCCTCACTCAAACCCTAACCCTCACAATATCCTTAATCCTCACCCTAAACCTAACACTACCCCTCACCCTAACCCTCACTCTAAACCTAACCCCAACCCTAAACCTCACACTCACCGTCAACCTAACACTCAACTTAACCCTCAACCTTACCCTCACCCTAACCGTAACCCTAACCCTAAACCTCACATTAACCCTAACACTCACCCTAACCCTAACCCAAACCCTCACCCTAACCCTGATGCTAACCCTAACCCTCACCCAGAACCCTAAACCTAAACATAAACCTCACCTTAAGGCTAAATCTAAACCTAAACCTAACCCTAACCCGCACCCTAACCTTAACCCTCACCTTCACCCTCAACCTCAGCCTAACCCAAAGCCTAAACCTAGCCTTCACACTCACCCTCATCCTAACCCTAAACTTAATCCTAACCCTATCACTAACCCTAACCCTAACCCTAAACCTCACCCTAACCCTAACATTAACACTAACCCTAACCTTCATCATAACCCTCATCCTAACCCTAACTGTAACCCTAAACCTCAACTTCAACCTAACCCTAAATCTAACCCTAACCGTAACCCTAAATCTCACACTAATCCTAACCCTAAACATTACCCTCACCCTAACCCTCACCATAACCGTATCCCTAACCCTAACCCTAACAATAAACCTAACCCTAACCCTAAAAATCACCCTAACCATAACCCTCACCCTAACCCTAAACCTCACCCTAAAACTTACCGTCACCTTAACACTAAACCTCGCACTAAACCTAAACCTCACCATAACCCTAAACCTCACCCTAACCCTAAACTTAACAGAACCCTCCCCCTAACCCTAATTCTAACCCTAACACTCACGCTAACCCTAACCCTCATCCGCACCCTAACTCTCACCCTAACCCTAAACTTAACCCTAAACCTCACCCTAACCCTAACCCTCACCCTCAGCCTAACCCTAAACCTAACCCTAACCCACAAACTCACCCTCACCCTAACCCTAATCCTAAACCTATCCCTAACCCTAACCCTCCCCCTAAGTCTCACCCTAACCCTAAACCTAACCCTCAACCTTACCATCACCCTAACCATAACTCTAACCCTAAACTTCACCCTAACCCTAAACCTAATTCTAACCCTAACCCAAACCCTAAACCACACCCTATCCATCACCCTAACCCTAATCCTCACACCCATCCTCACACTCAGCCTAACCCTAAGACTAAGCTTAACCCTAAACCTTACCCTCACAGTCACTCTCAACCTAAGCCTAATCCTAACCCTAACCCTAACCCTTAACCTCAACCTAACCCTCACCCTAACCTTAACCCTAACACTCACCCTAACCCTAACCTACGAACTAACCCTCCCCCTAACCCTAAAGCTAACCCTAAACCTCACCCTACCCCTAACCCTTATCCTAACCCTAACCCTAACACTCACCCTAACCTAACCCTCACCCTCACCATCACCCTCACCGTAACTCTAACCATTACCCTAACAATAACACTAATCCTAAAGCTAAACCTAAACCTAATCCTAACCATAACCCTAATCCTAACCCTAACACTCAGCCTAACCCTAACCCTCGCCCTCACCATAACTCTAACCCTCATCCAAACACTCACCCTAACCCTAACCCTAACCCTAAACCTCAGCCTAACACTAAACCTAACTGTAACCCTCACCCTAAGCCTAAACTTAACCCAAACCCTAACTCTCACCCTAAACGTAACCTTAAACCTCAACCTAACCCTAACCCTACACCTCATCCTCAACCTCAGCCTAACCCTAAGCCAAAGCCTAACCCTAACCCTCACACTCACCCTATCCCTTACCCTAATCCTAATCCTAACCCTAAGCCTAACCCTCACCCTCATTCTAACCTTCACCCTAATCCTAACTCGAACATTAACCCTAACCGTAAACCTCACAAACAGCCTCACCCTAATCCTAACTCTAAACATATAGCTCACCCTCACCCTAACCCTAACCCTAAACCTCACCCTAACCCTAACCCTAAACCTCACCCTAACCCTAATCCTCACCCTAACCCTAATCATAAACCTAACCCTCATCCTAAACCTCACCATAACACTAACCATAAACCTAACCCTTACCCTCACTGTAACCCTTACCCTAACGCTCACCCTAAACCTAAACTTAACCCGAACCCCAACTATCACCCTAACCCTAAACCTAACCCTCACCCTAACCCTCACCTTCACCCTCACCCTCAGCCTCAGCCTAATCCTAAACCTAAACCTAAACCTAACCCTCACCCTTACCGTCACCCTCACCATAACTCTAACCCTAACCCTAACAATAACACTAATTCTAAACCTAACCTTAACCCTAACCCTAATCCTAATCCTAAGACTCACCCTCACCCTAACCCTAATCTAACCCTAACCCTCACACTAACCCTCACCCTCACCCTCATTGTAACCCTAACCTTCATCCAAAACCTCACCCTAACCCTAAACCTAACCCTAAACCAAAACCAAACCCTAACACACACACTCACCCTCGCCCTAACTCTAATCCTAACCCTAACCCTATAACCCTGAACGTCCCGCTAACTCTCACACTAACCCTAACCCTAACATTAACCCTAATCCCAACCCTCAACCTAACCCTCACCCTAACCCTAACTCTAACCCTAACCCTAACCCTCACCCTCACCTTCACTGTAACTTTAACAGTAACCCTAACCCTACAATAAACGTAACCCAAACCCTAACCCTCACCCTAACCATAACCCTCACCCTAGCCCTAAAACTCACCCTAACCCTAACCCTAAACCTAACCCTCAACCTCACCCTAGACCTAACCCTAATTCTAACCCTCACCCTCACCCTAACCCTAACCCTTACCTGAACCCTAAACCTAACCCTAACCCAAACCCTTATCTTAACCATCACCCTTAGCCTAAACCTCACCTTTAACATTAACATAATCCTCACCCTAACCCTCACAGTAACCCTAAACCTCATTCTAACCGTCAACCTAAGCATCACCCTAAACCTAACCCTCAACCTCAAACACACACTCAGACTAAGCCTAAGCCTAATACTAAGCCTTACCCTAACCCTCACCCTAGCTTTCACCGTAACACTAACACTAACCCTAACCCACAAACGTTAGTTTGTGGTTAACCTTAACCTTAACCTTAAGGTTAACCCTAACCTTAACCATCACCCTAGCCCTAATCCTCACCCCAACCCTCACCCTCAGCCTAACCCTAGGCCTAAGCCTAAACCTATCACTAACCCTAACACTCACTCTCACCTTAACCCTAATCCTAACCCTAACCCTAACCCTAACCCTAAACCTCAACCTCACCCTCACCCTAACCCTAATCCTAACCCTAACCCTAAACCTCACCCTAACCCTAACACTCACCCTCAACTTCAACCTCACCGTAATTCTAAACCTAACCCTAATCCTAAACCTAACCCTAAGACTAACCCTAAACCTCAACATAACCCTCACCCTAAGCTTAATCCTAACACTAAGCCTAACCTTAACCTTCGACCTAACCCTCCCCCTAACCCTAAATCTAACTATAAACCTCACCTCACCTTACCCTAAACATCACCCTAACCCTAACCCTAACCCTCACCCTCACCATCACCCTCACGGTAACTCTAACCCTAACCCTAACAATAACACTAATCCTAACCCTAAACCTAACCCTAACCTTAACCCTAACCCTAATCCAAAAACTCACCCTCACCCTAAACCTCACCCTAACCCTAACCCTCACCCTCACCGTAACCCTAACCCTCACCCTCACCGTGACCGTAACCCTAATCGTAACCCTCACCCTAACCCTAACCCGAACCTTAAACCTCTTGCTAACACTAACCCTAACCCTCTCCCTCACCCTAGCCCTCACCCTAACCCTAATTTTAACCCTAATCCTCATCCTACCCCTCACCTTAACCCTAACTCTAACTCTCATCCTAACTCTAAACTAACCCTAACCCTCAACCTAACCATAACACTCATCGTCACACTAAATGTAACCCGAACCCTACCACACACCCTAACCCTAGCTCTAACCCTCACCCTAACCCTAAACCTCACCCTCAGCCTAAACCTAAGCCTAAACCTATCCCTAACACTAACCCTCACACTCACCCTAACCCTTTCCCTAATCCTAATCCTAACCCTAAGCCTAACCCTCACCCTCAACCTAACCCTCAACCTAACGCTAACTCTAATGCTAACTCTAACCCTAACCCTCACCTCACCCTCACCCTTACCCCAATTCTATCCCTAAACCTCACCCTCACACTAACCCTAAACCTCACCCTCACCCTAGCCCTCATCCTAACCCGAATCCTAACACTAACCCTCCTGCTAACCCTCACCCTAACTCTAATCCTAACACTAACCCTCACCCTCACCCAAACCCTAACCCTAACCCTAAACATAACCCTAACCGTCACCCTCACCGTAGCCCTAACCCTAACTTACAACCTAACCCTAAACTTAACCCGAACCCTAACTCTCACCCTAAACATAGCTCTAACACTCAACCTAACCCTAACCCTCACCATCACCCTCACCCTCAACCTAAGCCTAAGCCTAACCCTAACCCTCACACTCACCCTAACCCTAACCCTAATCCTAACCCTAATCCGAACCCTAACATGATCCCTCACCCGAACCCTCACCTTAACCCTAACCCTAACATTAACCCTAAACCTAACCCACACCCTCAGATTCACCCTAACCCTAACAATAAACGTCACCCTGACCCTCACCCTAACCCTAAACTTAAACCTAAACCTCACCCTAACCCTAAAATTCAACCTCACCCTCAGCCTAGCCCTCACCTTAACCCTAATCCTAACCCTAAACCTCATCCTAAACCTCCCTATAATCCTAAGCCTAACCCTCACCCTAACCCTAAATTTCTCACCCTCAACCTCACCCTCAGCCTAACCCTAAGCCTAATCCTAATCCTAACCCTAACCCTCACCCTAACACTAACCCTCATCCTCACTCTCACCCTAACTCTAAACCTAACCCTAACCCTAACCCTTACCTTCACACGCACCCTCACTTTAACCCTAATCCTAATCCTAACCCTATCACTAACCCTCACCCCCACACTAAACCTCACCCTAACCCTTACCCTAACACTAACCCTAACCCTAATCCTAACCATCACCCTAACCCTAACTCTAACCCTTAACCTCACCCTCACCCTAACCCTAACCCTAACCATAATCCTAAACCTCACCCTAAGCCTAAACCTTACCCTAACACTTACCCTCACCCTAACACTAACACTAACCGTAACACTAACACTCACACTAATGCTAACCATCACCTTAAACCTAAACCTCACCCTAACCCTAACTCTAACCCTCAACTTCAACTTAGCCATCACCCTAACCCTAACCCTCATCCTCACAATAAACCTCACACTAACTCTAACAATAATCCTCAATCTAACCCTGTCCCTCACATTAACCATAACCCAAAACCTCACCCCTACCATAAACTTCACCCTCAGCCTAACACTCACCTTTATTCTTATTGTCACCCTCATCCTAACCCTCACACTTACCCTAACACTTATCCTAACCCTCACCCTAACCATAACCCTAACCATCACCCTAACCCTAACCCTAACCCTCACCCTCACCTTCAACCTCAGCCTAACCCTAAGTCTAAGCCTAAACCTATCCCTAAACCTCACACTCACCCTAACCCTCACCCTAACCCTAATCCTAACCCGAACACTCATCCTAACACTAAACCTAACCATAAACTAAACCAGGACTCTAAACCTAATCCTCATCCTAATCCTCCCCCTCCCCCTCAGTCTAACCCTAAGCCTAAGCATAAGCCTAACCCTATCCCTAACCCTCACACTCACCCACATCCTAAACCTAATCCTAACCCTAAACCTAAACCTCAACCTAACCCTCACCCTAAACCTAACACTAACCGTAAACCTCACCCTTACCTTAGTCCTCACCCTAACCCTCACCCCAAACCTAAGCCTCACCCTCACCCAAACCCGAACCTTAACCCTCACCCTAACCCTATGCTTAACATTAACCCTAAACCTCACCCTAACCCTAACAATAACCCTCACAATCACCCTAGCCCTCACCCTAACCCTAATTATAACCCTAAACCTCATCCTAACCCTCAGCCTAACCCTAACCCTAACCCTCACCCTAACCCTAAACCTAATTCTAACCCTCAAACTAGACCTAACCCTGACCCTCACCATAACCCTAACCCTAATCCTCAGCCTAAATCTAAACCTAACCTGAACAATAAACCTCACCCTAACCCTATCCCTAATCCTCACGCTCACCCTAGCCCTCATCCTAAACCTAATCCTAACCGGAACCCTCAAGCTAACCCTCACCCTAACCCTAACACTAACCCTAACTTTAAACCAAGCCCTAATCCTATCCCTCACCCTATTCCTAAACTTAACCCTAACCCTAATCCTCACCCTCACAATAGCCCTCACACTAACCCTAATCCTAAACCTAACCCTCATCCTAACCCTCACCCTCACCTTAACCCTTACCCTCACCCTCACCCTCAGCCTAACCCTTAAGCCTAACCCTAACATTAACCGAACCCTAACCATCACACTCATCCTCACCCAAACCTTAATCCTACACCTAACCCTATCCCTAACCCTAAACCTCACCCTAAAACTCACGCTCAACCTAACCCAAACACTAACCCTAACACTAACCCTCACACTAACCCTCACCTTAACACAAACTCTAAGCCTAAACCTCACCCTCACCCTAAACCTAAACCTCACCCTTAACCTCTCCCTCAGCCTATCACTATGCCTAACCCGAACCCTAACCCTAACACTTACACTCACCCTCACCCTAACCCTCAGCCTTACCCTAAGACTAAGCTTAAGCATAACGCTTACACTAACCCTCAGCCTAACCATAACCCTCACCCTAACCCTAACACTCACTCTAAGCCTAACACTAACCCTCACCCTCACCCACACCCTCACACAAACCCTAACCCGCACCCTAACCCTAACTCTAAGCCTCAACCTCATGCTCTGCCTTAGTTTAAGTCTAAGCCTAAGCCTAACCCGAACCCTCACCTAACCCTAACCTGAACACTAATCCTAACTCTAACCCTAAACCTCACCCTCAGCCTAACCCTAACCCTAACCCTAACTGTAAACCTCATCCTAACCCTAACCCTCACCCTCACCCTAGCCTTCACCAAAACCCTAATCCTAACATTAAATCTCATCCTAACCTTGACACTAACCCTAAGCCTAACCCTCACCCTAACCATAGCCCTAACCCTAACCCTAACCCTCAACTTAATCCTAACCCTCACTCTCACCGTAAACGTAACCCTAACCCTCACCCTAACCCTAAACTTAACTGGAAAGCTAACTCTCACCCTAGCCCTAAACCTAACCCTCAGCATAACCCTAACCCTCACCCTCAACATCATCCTCAGCCTAACCCTAAACCTAATCCTAATCCTCACACTCACCCTAACCCTTGCCCTAATCCTAATCTTAACCCTAAGCCTAACGCTCACACTAACCCTCACCCTAACCCTAAATCTAACGCTAACCCTAACCCAAAACCTCACAATCAGCCTCACCCTAACCCTAAATCTAAACCTAAACCTCACTCTCACCCTAATTCTAACCCTAAACCTCACCCTAACCCTAACCCTGACCCTAAACCTCATCTTCACCCTAGCCCTCACCCTCACCCTAATCCTAAGCCTAACCCTCATACTAACACTCACCCTAACCCTAACCCTAACCCAAACCCTCATCCTATGCCTATCCCTCACTATCACCCTCAGCCTCAGCCTAAGCCTAAGCCTAAGCCTAAGCCTAAAAGTAACCCTCACACTCACCCTAACACTTACTCTAATCCTAATCCTAACCCTAACCCTAACCCTCACCCTCACCCTATCCCTCACCTTAACCCTAACACTAACACTAACCCTAAACCTAAACCTCACCCTCAGCCTCAACCTAACGCTAACACTAACCATAATCTCACCCTCAACCTAAACCTAATCCTACACCTGAACCTAACCCTAAACATAAACCTCACCCTCACTCTTCCCCTAACCCTAAACCTCACCCTAACCCTAACCCTCACCCTTTCAGTAACCCTCACGCTCAGCCTAACTCTCACGTTTACCCTGACCGTCAACCCCACCCTAAACCTCACCCTAACCCTTAACCTCACCCTCATGCTCAGCCTAAGCCTAAGCCTAAGCCTAAACGTAAACCTGACCCTCATTCTAACCCTAACCCTAACACTAACTCTAACTCTAAACCTAAAACTCACCCTCACCCTCACCCTCAGCCTGAACCTAAGGCAAACCCTAACCCTAACATTAACCCTCACACTCACCCTAACCCTCACCCTAACCCTAACCCTAACACTAACACTAACCCCCTAAGCCTCACCCTCAGCCTCACCCTAACCCTAATTATAACCGTAAACCTCACCATCACCCTAACCCTAACCCTAAACCTAACCCTAAACCTAACCCTAACCCTCCCCCTAACACTCAACTTAACCCTAACACTAAACCTCACCCTAATCCTAATCCTAACCCTCACCCAAACCCTAACCCTCAACCTCACCCTCACCCTCAGCCTAACCCTAAGCCTAATAATTACCTTAACACTAACCCTCACACTAATCCTAACAATAACCCTAATCCTAATCCTAACTCTAACCCTATCCCTCACCCTCACCCTAACTCTAACCCTATCCTTCACCCTCACCCTAACCCTAACCCTAACACTAAACCTAACCCTAACCCTCACCTTCAACCTCACCCTCAGCCTAACTTTAAGCCTAACCCTAAACCTAACCCTAACACACACACTCACCCTTACCCTAACCCTAATCCTCACCCTAAACCTAACCCTAACCCTAACCCTCCCCCTAACTCTCACCCTCACCCTAACCCTAACACTAACCCTAAATCTCACCCTCTCCCTAAGCCTAACTCTAACCCTAAACCAAACCCTAAACCTCACCCTATCCCTAAACCTAACCCTAACCCTAACATTAACCCTAACCGTATCTCTAATTCTAAACCTCCCCCTCCCCCTAACCCTAACCCTAAGCCTGATGTAAACGTCACCCAAAACCTAAACCTTACCCTAACACTTACCCTCACCCTAACACTAACAGTAACAATAACCCTCCACTTAACCCTAACCATCACCCTTACCGTAACCCTAACCGTCATTCTCACCCTCACCCTAAACCTAACCCTAAACCGAAACCTCACCCTAACACTAAACCTAACGCTCACCCTCACCCTAGCTCTCACCCTAACCCTATACCTAACCCTAACGCTCAAACTAAACCTAACCCTCAAGCTCAACGTAAACATAACCCTAACCCTCACCCTAACCCTAAACTTAACCTGAACACTAACTCTCACCCTAAACATAACCCTAACCCTCACTCAAAACCTAACCCTCACCCTCAACCTCACCCTCAGTGTAACCCTAAGCCGAACCCTAACCCTAACCCTAACCCTCACACTCAACCTAACCCTTACCCTAATCCTAATCCTAACCCTAACTCTAACCCTAAACCTCAACCTCACCCTAACCCTAACCCTAAACCTCACCCTATCCCAAACCCTAAACCTCACCCTCAATCTAGCCCTCACCCTAACCCTAATCCTAACCCTAACCCGCATCCTTACCCTCAAACTAATGATAACCTGAACCATCACTCTAAACCTAATCCTCAACCCCACCCTCACCCTCAGCCTAACCCTCAGCCAAAGACTAACCCTAACCCTAACCCTCACACTCACCCTCACCCTAACCCTAATCCTAACCCTAACCCTAATCCTTACCCTAAACCTCAACCTAACCCTCACCCTAAGCCTAACCCTAACCCTCACGCTCACCTTAGTCCTCATCTTAACCCTCACTCCAAACCTAACCCTCACCCTCACCCAAACCCTACCCCTAACCCTCACACTCATCCTAACCCTACCCCTATCCCTAATCCTAAACCTCACCCAACCCTAACACTAACCCTCACAATCACCCTAACCCTAACCCTAACCCTACCTCTAAAATTCATCCTAACCCTAAACCTGACCCTCAACATCACGCTCATGCTCAGCCTTACCTTAACCTTAACCCTAACCCTAAACCTAAGAATAACCCTAACCATAAACCTAACCCTAAACGTCACCCTAACCGTAACTCTAACCCTAACCCAAACCTTCACCCTAACCCTAACACTGACTCTAACCCTAACCCTAAACCTCATCCTAACCCTAAACCGAACCCTCACCCTAGCATATATCCTAACCCTAATCCTAACACTAACACTCACACTAACCCTCACTCTAATCTGAAACCTCACACTCAGCCTCAGACTCAGCCTAAACCTAAGGGTAACACTAACTCTAACCCTCACACTCACCATTACCTTAACCCTAATCCTAACCCTAACCCCAACCCTAAACCTAAATCTAACACTAACACTAACCCTCAACATCAACCTAACCCTAAACCTAACACTCACCCTAGCACATAGCTTAACCATAATCCTAACCCTAACACTCACCCTAACGCTAACCCTCAACCTACCCCTACCCCTACCCTCATACTAACCCTAAACCTCACCCTAACCTCACCCTAACCCTAAATCTAAACCTAAAACTCACACTCTCCCTAATCCTAACCATAACCCTAAACCTCAAACTAACACTAACCCTAAACCTCACCCTCACCCTAAACCTCACCCTCACCCTAATTCTAAACCTCACCCACACCCTATTCCTGACCCTAAACCTAACCCTAGCCCTAACACTCACCCTAACCATAACCCTCAACATAACCCTAACACTCACACTAACCCTAACCCTAACCCTCACCCTCACCCTAACCCTAACCCTAACCCTCCCCCTCACCCTAAACCAAACCCTAACCCTAACTCTCACCCTAACCCTAAGACTAACCCTAACACTAACCCTAACCCTCACACTCACCCTCAACCTACACCTAATCCTAAACCTAAACCTAACCCTCACAGTAACCCTCAAACTAGCGTTCACACTAACCCTAATCCTAACCCTAAAACTCATCCTAACCCTCACCCTGACCCTAACCCTAACCCTCACCCTAACCCTAACCCTAACCCTAACCCTCATGCTCGGGCCTAAGCCTAACCCTAAGCCTAAGCTTAAGCCTAAACCTAACCTTCACACTAACCCTCAACCTAACACTAACCCTAACACAAAAGCTAACTCTAACCCTAAACCACACCCTCACCCTAACCCTAACTCTAACCCTAACCCTAAACATAAACCTAACCCTCACCCTAACCCTAAACCTAACACTCAACTTAACAGTAAACCTAATCCTAATCCTAACAGTAACCCTAACCCTAACCCTCATTCTAACCATAACACTCACCCAAAACCTAACCCTCACCCTAACACATAAATTCACCCTAACACTAAACCTAACCATAACACTAGCACTCACACTAACCCTAACACTCCCCCTCACAATAAACCAAGTCCTAACCCTAACCCTCACCCTAAACCTAAGCCTAACCCTAAACCTAACCCTCACACTCACTCTCAACCTACACCTAATCCTAAACCTAACCCTAACCCTCACAGTAACCCTCAACCTAGCGCTCACCCTAACCCTAGTCCTAACCCTAAACCTCATCCTAACCCTCACCCTAACCCTAACCCTAACCCTCACCCTCATGCTTGGCCTAAGTCTAACCCTAAGCCTAAGCTTAAGCCTAAACCTAACCCTCACACTAACCCTCAAACTAACCCTAACCTTAACACAAAAGCTAACTCTAACCATAAACCTCACCATCACCCTAACCCTAACACTAACCCTAACAGTAAACATAAACCTAATCCTCAACCTAACACTAAACCTCACACTCAACAGTAAAACTAATCCTAACCCTAACAGTAACCCTAACCCTAAACCTAACCCTCATTCTAAACATAACACTCACGGTAACACTAACCCTCACCCTAACACTTAAATTCACCCTAACACTAAATCTAACCCTAACACTAGCACTCACACTAACCCTAACCCTCACCCTCACCCTAGCCCTCACCCTAACCCTAACCCTCATCCTCATCCTAAACTCACACTAACCCTAAAACTAATCCTCAATATAAACCTCACCCTCAACTTAACCATAACCCTAACCCACACCCTAACCCTAACCCTCACCCTTAACTTAATCCTCACTCTCAGCCTAACTCTCACCTTTACCCTTACCTGCACCCTCACCCTAACCCTCACCGTAAGCCTAACCCTCATCCTAACCATAACCTTGACCGTAACCCTAAGCCTAACCCTAACCCTAACCCTCACCCTAACCCTAGACATCATCCTAACCCTAATCCTAACCCTAAACCTAACCCTAACCCTCACCATCAACCTTAACCTAATCCTCAACCCCACCCTCACCCTCAGCCTAACCCTAAGCCTAAGCCTAATCCTAACCCTAACCCTCACACTCAGCCTCATCATAACCCTAATCCTAAACCCAACCCGAACACTAACCCTAAACCTCAACCTAACCCTGCCCCTAACCCTCCCTCTAACTCTAACTCTAACCCTAAACTTCACCCTCACCCTCACCCTAACCCTCACCCTAAACCTAAATCTAACCCTCACCCTCACCGTAACTCTAACCTTAACCCTAACAATAACACTAACCCTAACCATCACCCTAACCCTAACCGTAACTCTAAACGTCACCCTAACCCTAAACCAAACCCTAAACGTCAGCCTCACCCTAACCGTAAACTTAACCTTAACCATAACACTAACAATAACCCTAACCCTAAACCTAACCCTGAAACTCACCCTAACCCTAACCCTCACACTCACCGTAATCTAACCCTAAACCTCACCCTAACCCTCACCCCCAGGTTAACGCTAAGCCTTAACCCTATCCCTAAACCTAACACAATCACTCACCCTAACATTAACCCTAATCCTAAACCTAACCCTAACCCTAAAACCCTCACCCTAACCCTAACCCTAACACTAACCCTAACCCTAACACTCAACCTAACCCTAAACCTCACCCTCACCTTCACCCTAACCCTAAACGTCACCCTTACCCTCACCCTCACTGTAACTCTAACCCTAAACCTAACAATGACACTAACCCTAACACTAACCCTCACCCTCACCCTCACCGTAACCCTAACCCTAACCCAAACCCTCACCCTAACCCTAACCTTAACCCTAACCTAAACCTCACCCTAACCCTAACCCTAACCTTCACCCTGAGCCTCACCCTCACCATAAACTTAAACTTAACCATAACACTAACAATAACCCTAACCCTAACCCTAATCTAACCCTCACTCTCACCCTAACCCTAACCCTAATCCTCACCCTAACCCTAACCCTCACCCTAACCGTAACCTTCACACTAACACTCACCCTAACCCTAAACTTAACACTAACCCTAAACGTCACCCTAACGCTAACCCTAACCCTCACCCTCACCCTAGCCCTCACCTTAGCCCTAATCCTAAACCTAAACCTCACCCTAACCCTCACCCTAACCCTTAAACTCTAACAATCACTGTAATCCTAACCCTTAACCTCACCCTCACGCTCGGGCTAAACCTAAGACTAAGGCTAACCCTAACCCTAACTTCACACTCACCCTCACCCTCATCCTCACAGTAACTCTAACCTTAACCCTAACAATAACACTAACCCTAACCTTAAACCTAATCCTAACCCTCACCCTAACAGTAAACCTCAACCTAAACCAAGCCCTCACCCTAACACTAACAATAATCCTAACCATAAATCGCATCCTGACCCTAACCCTAAACTTCACCCTCAGCCTCAACCTCACTGTAAACTTAACCTTAATGATAACACTAACAATAACCCTAACCATAACACTAATACTAACCCTCACCCTCACCCTAACACTAAACCTCCCTCTCACAGTAACCCTAACCCTAACCCTCACCCTAACACTAAACCTAACCCTAATCCTAAACCTCGCCATAATGATAACCCTAAGCTCACGCTCACCCTTGCCCTCATACTAACCCTAAACCTAACCCTAAACCTCATCCTAACCCTCACTCTTACAATAACCCTAACCATCAACCTAACCTTAACCTTAACCTTGAATCTAACCCTAACACTCACCCTCACACTCAGCCTCAGCCTAAACATAAACCTAAGTCTAACCCTAACCCTCACACTCACCCTCACCTTAACCCTAATCCTAACACTAACCCTCACCCTAACTCGCAACCTAACCGTCCAGCTAATCCTAACCCTAAACCTAAACCTCACCCTCACCCTAACCCTAACTCTAACCCTGACCCTAAACCTAAACCTCACCCTAAACCTAACCCTAACCCTCATCCTAACCTAACAGTTACCCTAACCCTAACAATAACCCAACCTTAACGCTAACACTAACTCTAAACATAAACCTCACGCTAATGCTAACCCACACCCTAAAACTAACCCTAATACTAACAATAACCGTCACACTAACCCAAAACATCACCTTCACCCTAAACCTCAACATAACCCTAAACCTAAACCTCACCCTCACCATAGCCATCACACTAACCCTAACCCTCACCTTTACCCTTACTGTCACCCTCACCCTAACCCTCATCCTACCCCTAACAATCATTCTAACCCTCACCCTAAACATAACCCTAACCACCAAGCTAACCCTAACCCTCAACCTCACACTCAGCCTCATTCTAAACCTAAGCCTAACCCTAAACCTAACCCTAAACCTCATCCTCACCCTACCCCTCACCCTAAACCTAATCCTAACCCTAACCCTAAAAATAACAGTAACCCTAACCCTAACCCTCATTCTAACCCTAACCCTCACCCTAAACCTTACCCTCACCCTAACACATACCTTACCCTAACAATAACCCTAACCCTAACCCGAACCCTCATTCTAACCCTAACCCTCACCCTAACCCTTACCCTCACCCTAACACTTACCTTACCCTAACAATAACCCTAACCCAAACACTAACCCTCACACTAACCCTAACCATCACCCTACCCTAACCCTAACGCTAAACCTCACCCAAACCCTAACCCTAACCCTCACCCTCACCCTCACCCACACCATAACTCTAACCCTAACCTTAACAATAACACTAATCCTAACCCTAAATCTAACCCTAATCCTAATCCTAACCCTAATACCCACCTTCAGCCTCACCCTAACCACAAACTTAACCTGAAACATAACAATAACAATAACCCTAACCCTCACCCTAACCCTATCTCTAACACTAAACCTCAAACTCTAGCCCTCACCATAACCATAATCCTAAAACTAACCCTCTTCTTAACCCTCATCCTAACCCTAACCCTAACTCTCACCCTAACCTAATCCTAACCATAACCCTAACCCTATACCTCACCCTAACCCTAAACCTAAAACTAACCCTAACCCTAACCCTCATCCTAACCCTCACTTGAACCCTAACTGTAACCCTAAACCTCACCCTCACCCTCACCCTAACTCTAACCCTAACCCTAAACCTAAACCTCACCCTAACCCTAAACCTCACCCTCACCCTCAACGTAACCCTAACTCGAAACTTAACAATCACCCTAAACCTAACCCTAACAGTCACCCTAACCATAAAACTAACCCTAACCCTAACCCCCACCCTAACACTTACCCTCACCCTAACACTAACCCTAACTCTAACACTAACCCTCACAGTAACCCTAACTCTCACCCGAACCCTAAACCTCACCTTAACCCTAACCCTAACCATAAGCCTCACCCTAGCCCTCACCCTAACCCTAATTATAACCCTAACCCTCACCCTAACCCTAACCCTCATCCTCACCTTAACCTCACACAAACCCCAACCCTGATTCTCAATCTAACCCTCACCCTCACCCTAACCCTCATCCTACCCCTTACCCTAAACCTCAACCTAATCCTAACCCTCACCCTTAGGGGAACACTCACCCTCAGCCTAACCCTCACCTTTACTCTTACCGCCACATGCATGCTAACCCTCACCCTAACCCTAACCCTCATCCTAACACTCACCCTAACCCTAACCCTATCCATCACCCTAACCCAAACCCTCAAACTCACCCTCACCCTAAGCCTAACCCTAAGCCTAAGCCTATCCCTAACCCTAAACCTCACCCTCACCCTAGCCCTCACCCTAAACTTAATCCTAACGCTAAGCCTCATCCTCACCCTCAACCCAACCCTAACCCTAACCATCACCCAAAACCTATTCCTCACCCCAATACTCACCCTCAGCCTAACCCTGACTAAGCCTAACCCTAACCATAACCCTCAACCTCAGGCTCGCCCTCACCGCAAACTAAACCCAAACCATAACACTAACAATAACCTGAATTTAAACCGAAACCCAAACCCTAATCCTCACCCCCACCCTCACCCTCAGCCTAACCCTAATCCTAAACCTAAACCTAAACCTAACACTAAACCTCACCCTAATCCTCAGCCTCACCCTCACCCTAACCCAAACCCTAATATAAAACCTCACCCTAACCCTAAGCCTAACCTTAAGCCTTACACTAACTCTCAAACTCACCCTCAATCTAACCTTAAAACTAACCCTAAAACTCACCCTAAACCTCAACCTAAACCTAACACTCACCCTGAACCTTAACCTCACCGCAAACTTTACCCTAACCATAAAAATACCAATAAACCTAACTCTAACCCTAAACTTAACCCTAAACCTCACCCCCACCCTCACCCTCAGCCTAATCATAAGCCTAATCCTAAGCCTAACCCTAAGCCTCACCATAACCCCAAACCTAACCCTCACCCTAACCCTAACCCTAACACTAAACCTCACCTTAAGGCTAACTCTAAACCTAACCCTAACCCTAACCCACACCCTAACTCTCACACTTACACTCTACCTCAGCCTAACCCTAAGCCTAAACCTAACCCTAACCCTAGCCCTCACACTCACCCTCACCCTAACCCTAATCCTAAATCTAACACTATCCCTAACCCTAACCCTCACACTAACGCTCACCCTAACCCTAACCCTAACACTAACCCTAAACCTAACCCTCACCCTAACCCTCCTCCTAAACCTATCTCTAAACCTGAACCTCAAACTCACCCTGACCCTAAACCTAAACCTAACCCTAAACCACACCCTAACCCTAAACCTCAACCTCACCCTAGCCCTCACCCTAACCCCAATCCTAAACCTAACCCTCATTCTAACCCTCACCTCAACCCTAAACCAAACCCTCACCCTAACCTACACCCTCACCCTAACCCTCAGCCTAACACTAAGCCTAACCCTAAACCTAACCCTAACACAAACCCTCACACTCACACTCACGCTAACCCTAATCCTAAATCTAATCCGATCAATAACCATAACATTCACCCAAACCCTCACCCTAACACTAACCTTAACACCAACCCTAACGCTAACCCTCACACTAACCGAACTCTAACCCTAAACCTCACCCTCACCCTCACCTTAACCCTCACCCCCAACCTCAGCCTAAACCTAAGCCTAACACTAACCCTAACCCTCAAAATCACACTCACCCTCACAAAAACACTTATCCTAATCCCAGGCCTGACCCTAAAACTCACCCTAATCCTAGCCCTCACCCTAACCCTAAACCTAAGACTAACCCTAACCCTAACCGTCACCCTAACCCTAATTCTAAACCTAAACCTCACCCTCACCTTAACCGTAACCCTAACCTTAACCCTAACCCTATACCTCACCCAAAACATAACCCCAAAACTCACCTTCACCCTAGCCCTCACCCAAACCCTAATCCTAACTCTAACCCTCATCCTAACCCTAACCCTAACCCTAACCATAACCATCACCCTAACCCTAACCCTCAGCCTCAACCTCACCCTCAGCCTAAATTTAACCCTAAACCTAAACCTAACCCACACACTCACCCTCACCCTAACCCTAATCTAATCCTAAACCTAAAAATAACCCTAACCCTAAACCTAACCCTCAAACTAAACATAACCCTCACCATAACCCAAACTCTCACTCTAACACTTACCCTCACTCTAACAGTAACCCTCACACTAACACTGAAGCTCACACTAACCCTAAACCTCTCCCAAACCTTAACCCTAACCCTAACCTAAACCTCACCCTCACCCTAGCCCTCACCTTAACCCTAATTCTAACCCTAACCCTCAACCTAACCCTATCCCTCAACCTCACCCTAAACCTCACACTAACCCTAACCTAATCCTCAATCTAACCCTCACCCTAACCGTAACCCGAACCCTTAACCTAACGCTCACCCTAACCCTAACCCTCACCCTTATCTTAACCCTCACCCTCAGCCTAAACCTCACATTTACCCTTACCATCACTCTCACCCTAACCCTCAATCTTAACCTAACCCTAACCAAAGCCCTCACCCTAACCCTAACCCTAAACCTCACCCTCACCCTCAGATTTACACTAATCCTATCACTATTCCTTACCCTAAACCTCACCCTCACCCTAGCCATGACCC
This sequence comes from Dipodomys merriami, assembly GCF_024711535.1. Classification (NCBI taxonomy): domain Eukaryota; kingdom Metazoa; phylum Chordata; class Mammalia; order Rodentia; family Heteromyidae; genus Dipodomys; species Dipodomys merriami. Next base: position 1,373,589 of record NW_027203449.1, read on the forward strand.
TAATTCTTACCCTCACACTAATCCTAACCCTAACCCTAAACCTAACTCTCACAATAAACCTAACCCTCACCCTAACCGTAACCCTACCCCTTACCCTAACCCTCACCTTAACCCTACCACTAACACTCAACCTAACCCTCACCCAAAACCTCACTGTCACCCTAAATCTGACCTTAACCCTAATAACAACCCTAACCCTCACTCTCACACTAACCCTCACCCTAACCCTGACCCTAAACCTCACCCTAATCATAACCCTAAACCTTAGCCTAACCCTCACCCTAACCCTAAGCATAACCCTAACCCTAACCCTCACCCTAACCCTCACCCTAACCCAAATCTTAACCCTAACCCTCACCCTCACCCTAAACCTCATCCTAACACTTAGCCTCATCCTCACCCTAAACCTCTCACTTAACCGAATCCTCACCGTAACTCTAACCCTAACCTTCACCCTCACCGTCACCCTGACGCTAAGCCTAACCCTAACCCTCTCCCTAACCATAATGCTAAGTCTAACACTCACACTAACCCTAATGCTATCACTTATCCACACCACAAACCTAACCCTAACCTTAACCCTCACCCTCACCCTAAACCTCACCCTAACCCTAAACCTAATCCTAACCCTCACCCTCACCTTAACCCTAACAATAACACTCACCTAACCCTAATCCTAACCTTCTACCTCACCTGAACCCTCACACTAACACTAACGCTCACCCACACCCTAAACCTCAAGCTCACCCTTACCCTAACCCTCAACTAATCCTCACCCTAACCCTAACCATTACCTAACTGAGAGCCTAACCCTCACTTTCACCATAACCATATCCCTAACCCTAAACCTCACCCTCACCCACACCCTCTACCTCAGCCTATCCCTAACCCTATCCCTAATCCTAACCCTAACCCTCACCTTCACCCAAACCCTCACCATAACCCTTAGCCTCACCCTCACTCTCACCCTAACCTTAACCCTCACACTAATCCTAACCCTCACACTAAACCTAAACCTACCCCTCACCCAAAACCTCACCATAAACTTAACCATAACCCTAACCCTCACCCTCACGCTAGCCCTCAACCTAATACTAATTCTAACCCTAACCCTCACCCTAACCCTCATCCTCATCCTAAACCACACACTAACCCTAACCCTAATCCCCAATCTAACCCTAACCCTTACCCTAACCCTAACCCTAAACCTAACCCTCACCCTCACCGTAACAGTAACCCTAACCCTAACAATAACCCAACCCTAACGCTAACACTAACCCTAAACATAAACCTCAACCTAATGCTAACCCTCACCCTGAAACTAACCCTAATACTAACGCTAACTGTCACACTAACCCTAAACATCACCTTAACCCTAAACCTCAACATAACCCTAAACCTAACCCTCACCCTTACCATAGCCCTCACACTAACCCTAACCCTCATCCTCACCCTAAACCTCACACTAACCCTAACACTGATACTCAATCTAAACCTCACCCTCACCCTAACCCTAACCCTAATCCTCACCCTAACTCGCACCCTAACCCTAACCCTCACCTTCACCCTTACTGTCACCCTCACCCTAACCCTCACCCTACCCCTAACAATCATTCTAACCCTCACCCAAAACATACCCTAACCATCACGCTAACCCTAAACCTCAACCTCATACTCAGCCTCATTCTAATCCTAAGCCTAACCCTAACCCTAACTCTAAACCTCTTCCTCAGCCTACCCCTCACCCTAACCCTAATCCTAACCCTAACCCTAAAAATAACACTAACCCTAACCCTAACCCTCATTCTAACCCTAACCCTCACCCTAAACCTTACCCTCACCCTAACACTTACCTTACCCTAACAATAAGCCTAACCTTAACCCTAACACTCATTCTAACCCTAACCCTCACCCTAACCCTTACACTCACCATAACACTTACCTTACCCTAACAATAACCCTAACCCAAACACTAACCCTCACACTAACCCTAACCATCACCCTACCCTAACCCTAACCCTAAACCTCATCCTAACCCTAACCCAAACCCTCACCCTCACCCTCACCATAACTCTAACACTAACCTTAACAATAACACTAATCCTAACCCTAAATTTAACCCTAATCCTAATCCTAACCCTAATACCCACCTTCAGCCTCAACCTAACCACAAACTTAACCCTAACCATAACACTAACAATAACCCTAACCCTCACCCTAACCCTAACATTAACCCTCACCTTAACCCTAACCCGAATCCAAATCCTAACGCTATACCTCATCCTAACCCTCACCCTAACCCTAACCCTAAACCTCAACCTAACCGTAACCCTCACCCCCACACTCAGCCTAACCCTAAACCTAACCCTAACACTAACCCTCACACTCACACTCAAGCTAACCTTAATCATAGATCTAACCCGCTCCCTAAACATAACCCTCACCCTAAACCTCACCTAACCCTAACCCTAACACCAATCCTAACACTAACCCTCACAATAACCCTAACTCTAACCCTAAACCTTACCCTCACCCTCACCTTAACCGTGACCATCAACCTCAGCCTAAACCTAAGCCTGACCCTAACCCTAACGCTCACACTTACACTCACACTCACCCTAACACTAATCCTAATCCCAGCCCTAACCCTAACCATCACCCTAACCCTAACCCTCACAATAATCCTAAACCTAACACTAACCCTAACCCTAACACTCACACTAACTGTAACTCTAAACCTAAACCTCACCCTCAACTTAACCCTAAGCCTAACCCTAACCCTAACCCTAACCCTCACAATAATCCTAAACCTAACCCTAACCCTAACCCTAACCCTAACCCTAACCCTAACCCTAACCCTAACCCTAACCCTAACATTTACTCTGACCCTAACACAAACCCTAACCATCACCCTAATGTTCACACTTACCCTAACCCTCACAGTAACCCTAAACCTCATCCTAACCTTAACCCTAACCCTAACTTAAACCTCACCCTCATCCTAGCCCTCACCCTAACCCTAATTCTAACCCTAACACTCACCCTCAACCTCACCCTAAACCTCACACTAGCCCTAACCCTAATCCTCAATCTTACCCTCACCCTAACTGTAACCCGAACTCTTAACCTAACCCTCACCCTAACCCTAACCCTCACCCTTATCTTAAGCCTCACCCTCAGCCTAACCCTCACCTTTACCCTTACCATCACTCTCACCCTAACCCTCAACCTTACGCTAACCCTCACCCAAGCCCTCACCCTAACCCTAACCCTAAACCTCACCCTCACCCTCAGATTTACACTAATCTTATCACTATTCCTAACCCTTAACGTCACCCTCACCTAACAGTCAGCTAATTCTTACCCTCACACTAATCCTAACCCTAACCCTAACTCTCACACTAAACCTAACCCTCACCCTAACCGTAACCCTACCCCTTACCCTAAACCTCATCTTAACCCTAACTCTAACCCTCACCCTAACCCTCACCCAAAACCTCACTGTCACCGTAAATCTGACCCTAACCCTAATAACAACCCTAACCCTCACCCGAACCCTAACCCTCACCCTCACCCTAACCCTCACCCTAACCCTCACCCTAATCATAACCCTAACCCTCAGCCTAACCCTCACCCTAACCGAAACCTTAACCCTAAGCCTCACCCTCACCCTAACCCTCATCCTAACACTTAACCTCATCCTCACCTTAAACCTCACACTTAACCGAATCCTCACCGTAACTCTAAACCTAACCGTCACCCTCACCGTCACTCTCACGCTAAGCCTAATCCTAACCCTCACCCTAAACCTAAAACTCACCCTATTCCTCACTATAACTCTAATGCTAAGTCTAACACTCACCCTAACCCTCATGCTATCACTTATCCACAGAACAAACCTAACCCTAACCTTAACCCTCACCCTCACCCTAACCCTAATCCTAACCCTAACCCTAACCCTCATCCTAACCCTCACCCTAATCCTAAGGTTAACCATCACCCTAAGCCTAATCCTCACACTCACCCTCACCCTCAGACTAACCCTAAGCCTAAGACTAATCCTAACCCTAACCCTCACACTCACCCTCAACCTAAACCTAATCCTAACCCAAAACCTAACCCTAACCCTAAACCTCAACCTTACCCTCACCCTAAACCTAACGTTAACCCTAACACTAACCCTAACCCTAACACTCAGCCTTACCCTCCCCCTCAACTTAACTCTAACCCTAAACCTCTCACTCACACTATCCCTAAACCTAACCCTAACTCTAAACCTCAGCCTAACCCTAACCCTAACCCTCCCCCTCCCCCTCACCCAAACCGTATGTCTAACCCTTACCCTAACATTAACACTAATCCTAACCCTAAAACTAAACCTAACCCTAAGCCTAACCCTAATGCTAACACTCACCCTCACCCTAATCCTAATCCTAACCCTAACACTCAAACTAACCCTAACCCTCAACCTCACTGTAACCCTAACCCTCATCCAAAAGCTCACCCTAACCCTAACCCTAACCCTAAAACTCACCTTAACACTAACCCTAACCCTCACCTTCACCCTAGCCCTCACCCTAACCCTAAGCATAACCCTAATCCTCATCCTAACCCTCACCCTAACCCTAACTCTAACCCTAAAACTCACACTAACCCTAACCCTAACTAAAACCCTAACCCTAACCCTAAACCTCACCCTAACCCTAACACTCACCCTCACCCTCACTGTAACCCTAACCCTAAACCTAACAATATCCCTAAACCTAACCCTAACTCTCACCCTAAACATAACACTCACCCTAACCCTAACCCTCACCCTAACACTTACCCTAAACCTTAACCTAACCCTAACTCTAACACTAATCCTCACAGTAACCCTAACTCTCACCCTAATCCTAAACCTCACCCTAACCCTAACCATAAACCTAACCCTCACCCAAACCGTAGCCCTCACTCTCACCCTAATTCTAACCATAACCCTCACCCTAACACTAACCATCATCCTCACCATAAACATCACCCTAACCCTAACCCACCCTAATTCTAACCATAACCCTCACCCTAACACTAACCATCATCCTCACCATAAACATCACCCTAACCCTAACCATAATTCTCAATCTAACCCTGACCCTCACCCTAACCCTCACCCTCACCCTAACCCTTATGCTAACCCTCACATTAATCCTTACCCTCACCCTTAAAGGAACACTCACCCTCAGCCTAAACCTCACCTTTACTGTTACCGTCATGCTCACCCTAACCCTCACCCTAACCCTTACACTCATCCTAACACTCACCCTAACCCTAACCCTATCCATCACCCTAACCCTATCATTCACACTCACCCTCACCCTCAGCCTAAACCTATGCCTAAGCTGAACCCTAACCCTAACCCTCACCCTCACCCAAGCCCTCACCCTAAAACTTATCCTGACCCCAACCCTCATCTTAACCCTCACCCTAACCCTAACCTTAACCACCACCCAAAACCTATTCCTCATCCCCACCCTCATCCTCACCCTATCCCTAATACTAATCCTAACCCTAACAATAACCCTAACGCTAAACCTAACCCTCAACCGAAACATAACCCTCACCCTAAACCAAAACCTCACCCTAACACTTACCCTCAACCTAACACTAACCCTAACTCTAACCCTAATCCTCACACTAACCCTAACCCTCACAGTAACCCTAAAACTCACCCTAACCTTAACCCTAACCCTAACCTAAACCTCACCCTCATCTTAGTCCTCACCCATACCCTATTTCTAAACCTAACCCTAAACCTAACGGTAACCCTCAATCTCACCCTAAACCTCACACTAACCCTAACCATAATCCTCAATCTAACCCTCACCCTAACCGTAACCCGAACCCTTATCCTAACCCTCACCCTAACCCTTACCCTCACCCTTATGTTAAGCCTCACCCTCAGCCTAACCCTCACCTTTACCCTTACCATCACTCTCACCCTAACCCTCAACCTTACCCTAACCCTCACCCAAGCCCTCACCCTAACCCTAACCCTAAACCTCACCCTCACCCTCAGATTTACACTAATCCTATCACTATTACTATCCCTAAACCTCAACCTCACCCTAATTCTTACTCTCAAACTAATCGTAACCCTAACCCTAACCCTAACTCTCACACTAAACCTAACCCTCACCCTAACCGTAACCCTACCCCTTACCCTAAACCTCACCTTAACCCTAACTCTAACCCTCAACCTAACCGTCAACTAAAACCTCACCGTCACCCTAAATCTGACCCTAAGCCTTATAACAACCCTAACTCTAACCCTCACCCTAACACTCACCCTAAACATAACCCTAAACCTCAGCCTAACCCAAACCTTAACCCTAACCCTCACCCTCACCCTAACCCTCATTCTAACAGTTAACCTCATCCTCACCCGAAACCTCACACTTAACCGAATCCTCACCGTAACTCTAACCCTAACCGTCACCCTCACGCTAAGCCTAACTGTAACCCTCACCCTAACCCTAAAACTCACCCTAATCCTCACCCTCACCCTCACCCTAACCCTAATGCTAAGTCTAACATTCACCCTAACCCTCATGCTATCACTTACCCACACCACAAACCTAACCCTAACCTTAACCCTCACCCTCACCTTAAACCTCACCCTAACCCTAAACCTAATCCTAACCCTCACCCTAATCCTATCCCTAACACTAACCCTCACCTAACCCTAACCCTAACTTTCTACCTCAACCTAACCCTCACCATCACCCAAACCTTCACGCCAATCCTAACGCTCACCCACACCCTAAACCTCAAGCTCACCCTTACCATAACCCTCAACTAATCCTCACCCTAACCCTAACCATTACCTAACCAAGACCCTCACCCTCACCCTCACCTTCATCTAACACTCACCCTCACCCTAGACCTCAACCCTAAACATAACCCTAACCCTAAACCTGACCCTCACCATCACCCTCAACCTCAGCCTATCCCTAACCCTATCCCTAATCCTAACCCTAACCCTTAACCTCACCCTCACTCTCACCCTAACCGTAACCCTCACACTAAACCTAACCCTCACCCTAAACCTAAACCTACCACTCACCCTAAACCTCACCATAAACCTAAGGCTAACCCTAACCCTCACCCTCACGCTAGCCCTCACCCTAACCCTAATTCTAACCCTAACCCTCAACCTAACCCACATCCTCCCCCAAAACCTCACACTAACCCTAACCCTAATCCCCAATCTAACCCTAACCCTAACACTTACACTAACCCTCACCCTAACCCTAACCCTCACCCTTACCCTAACTCTCACCCTTAGCCTAACCCTCAACTTTACTCTTACCATCACGCTCATCGTAACCCTCACCCTAACCCGAACCCTCATCCTAACCCTCACCCTAACCCTAACCCTATCCATCACCATGACCCTAACCCTCACCCTCACCATCATCCTCATTCTAAACCTATGCCTAAGCCTAACCCTAACCTCAACCCTCCCCTCATCCTAACCCTCACCCTAACCCTAAGGTTAACCATCACCCTAAACTTAATCCTCACACCCACCCTCACCTCAGCCAAACCCTAAGCCTAACCCTAACACTAACCCTAACCCTAACCCTCACCATAAACCTCCCCCTCAACCTAAGTCTAACCCTAATCCTCAACCTCACCCTATCCCTAATCCTAACTCTAACCCTAAACCTCATCCTAACCCTAACACTAACCCTCAAACTCACCCTCACCCAAATCGTAAGTCTAACCCTAACCCTAACATTACCACTAATCCTAACCCTAAAACTAACCCTTACCCTAACCCAAACCTTCACTCTCAGCCTCACCCTCACTGCAAATGAAACCCTAACCATTACATTTACAATAACCCTAACCCTAATCCTAACCATCACCCTCACGCTAACCATAATCCTAACCTTAACCCTCGCCCTAAACTTAAGCCTCACTCTCACTGAAACCCTAACCCTCACCCTAACCTAACCTTAACCCTCACCCTAACCCTTTACCTCACCCTAATCCTAACACTAAGCCTGACCTAAACCTCCCCCTAAACCTCCCCCTCACCCTAACCCTAACTCAAACCCTAACCCTCAAACTAACACTCAACCTAACCCTAAACCTAACCCTAACCCTAAACCTCACATTAACCCTAACCCTCACCCTAACCCAAACCCTACCCCTCACTCTAACCCTCAAGCTATCTCTAACCCTCACCCTCACCAGAACCCTAAACCTAACCCTAACCCTAAACCTCACCTTAAGGCTAATTCTAACCCTAACCCTAACCCTAACCGGCAACCTAACACTAATCCTCACCTTCACCCTCACCCTCAGCCTAACCCTAAGCCTAAGCCTAAACCTAACCCTAACCCTCACACTCATCCTCACCCTAACCATAAATCTAAAACTAACCCAAGCCCTAACCCTTACCCTCAACCTAACCCTCACCCTAACCCTAACCCTAACACTAACCCTAAACCTAACACTAACAAACACCCTAAACCTCAACCTAACCCTAACCCTCACCCTCACCCTAACCCTCACCATAACCCTTAGCCTCACCCTCACTCTCACCCTAACAGTAACCCTCACACTAATCCTAACCCTCACCCTAAACCTAAACCTACCCCTCACCATAAACTTAAACCTAACCCTAACACTCACCCTCACGCTAGCCCTCAACCTAATCCTAATTCTAAACCTAACCCTCACCCTTACCCTCATCCTCACCCTAAACCTCACACTAACCCTAACCCTAATCCTCAATCTAACCCTAACCCTAACCCTTACCCTAACCCTAACCCTAACCCTCACTCTCACCCTCACCCAAATCGTAAGTCTAACCCTAACCCTAACATTACCTCTAATCCTAACCCTAAAACTAACCCTTACCCTAACCCTAAACTTTACTCTCAGCCTCACCCTCACAGGAAACGTAACCCTAAAAATAACATTTACAATAACCCTAACCCTAATCCTAACCATCACCCTCACCCTAACCATAACCCTAACCCTAACCCTCGCCCTAGCCTTAACCCTCACTCTCACTGAAACCCTAACCTTCATCTTAACCCTCACCCTAACCTAACCTTAACCCTCACCCTAACCCTTAACCTCACCCTAATCCTAACACTAAGCCTAACCTAAACCCCCTAAACGTAAGACAAACCCTAAGACAAACCCTAACCCTCAAACTAACCTTGAAACTAACCCTAACCCTAAACCTAACCCTAAACCTCACATTAACCCAAACACTCACCCTAACCCTAAACCTACCTCTTACCCTAACCTTCAAGCTACCTCTAACACTCAACCTCACCAGAACCCTAAACCTCACCTTAAGGCTAATTCTAACCCTAACCCTAACCCTAACCAGCACCCTAACCCTAATCCTCACCTTCACCCTCACCCTCAGCCTAACCCTAAGCCTAAACCTAACCCTAACCCTAACCCTCACACTCACCCTCACACTAACCATAATCCTAAACCTAACCCTATCCCTAATCCTTACCCTCAACCTAACCCTCACCCTAAACCTAAACCTAACACTAACCCTAACCCTAACCCTCACCCTAAACATCACCCTAACCTTAACACTAATCCTAAACCTGACCTTCACCCTAACCCAAACTCTAACCCTAATCCTAACCCTAAACCTCATCCTAACCTTCACCCTAACCCTCACCCTCACCCTAACCCTAACCGACAAGCTGGGCCTTGGCCTAAGCCTAAGTCTAGTATTAACCCTAACCCTCACCCTAACCCTAACCCTAACACTAACCATAACTCTAACCCTAAACCTCACTCTCACCCTAACCCTAACTCTAACCCTAACCCTAACCCGAAACCTCATCTTAACACTAAACCTAACCTTCACCTTCACCCTCACATTAAACAGAACCTTAAACTTAATCCTAACAATAACTCTAACCCTAACCATAATCCTCACACTTACTATAAGCCTCACCCTAACATTTACCCTTAACCTAACAACCTAATCCTAACACTAACCCTCAAACTAACCCTAACCATCACCCTAACCCTAAGCCTAACCCTCACCCTAACCATAAACCTCACCCTCAACATCACCCTCAGGCTAACCCTAAGCCTAACCCTAAACCTAACCCTAACAATAACTCTAACGTTAATCCTAACACTCACCCTAACCATAAGCCTCACCCCAACCTAAACCCTTACCCTAACACTTACCCTCCCACTAACACTAACCCTAACCCTAACAATAACCCTCAAACTAACCCTAACCTAACCCTAAACCTCAACCTAACCCTCACCCTAACCCTAACCCTAACACTAACCCTAACCCTAACCCTCACCCTAACCCTCCCCCTAACCCTATATCTCACACTAAATCTCACCCTCACCCAAATCCTTACCCTAACCCTAACCCTAAACCCCACCCTAACCCTAACCCTAACCCTGACCCGCACCCTCACCCTCACCGGAAATCTAACCCTAACCCTAACAATATAACTAAACCTAAACAAAACCATCACCCTAACCCTAATCCTCACCCCCACACTTACCCTCAGCCTAACCCGAAGCCTAAGCCTAACCCTCAAACTAACCCTCACACTCACCCTCACCCTAAACCTAATCCTAAACCTAACCCTATCACTAAACCTCAACCTAACCCTCACAATCACACTAACCCTAACACTAACCCTAACCCTAAACCTCAACCTAACAGTCACCCTAACCATAACTCTAACCCTAATCCTAAGCCTAAACCTAAGCCTAACCGTCACCGTAACCCTAACCCTGACCCTCAACCTAAACCTAACCCTAAACCTAACCCTAAACCAAACCCTAATCCTCAGCCTCACCCTCACCCTAATCCAAACCCTAACCTTAACCCTCACCCTAACCCTAAGCTTAATCCTAAACCTAACCCTAACCCTCACATTCAACCTCAACCTAATCTTAATCCTAAATCTAACCCTATCCCTAACCCTAACCCTCATTCTAACCCTCACCCTAACCCTAACACTAACCCTCACCATAATCCTAAACCTAACCCTCAACCTAACCCTAACACTCACCCTAACCCTAACCCTAAACCTCACCCTAACCCTAACTCTCACCCTCACCCTCACCCTCAGCCTAAACCTAAGCCTAATCCTAAATCTAACCCTAACACACACACTCACCCTCACCCTAACCCTAATCCTATAACTAACCCTAACCCTAAACCTCCCCCTACCTCTCACCCTAAACCTAACTCTAACCCAAACCCTAAACCTCAGCCTAACCCTAACCATAACCCTCACACTAACCCAAACGCTCACCCTAGCACTTACCTTGACCCTAACACTAATCCTAACCCTAACACTAACCCTCACACTAACTCTAAACCTAACCCTCACCCGCAACCTCACCCTCATTGGAACTCTAACCCTATCTCTAACAATAACACTAATCCTAACCCTAACCGTCACCCTAACCCTAATCCTCAATCCCACCCTCACCCTCATCCTAACCCTAAGCCTAAGCCTAACCCTCACCCTATCCCTTACACTCACCCTCACGCTAACCTAATCCTAACCCTAAACCTATCTCTAAACCTCATCCTAACCCTCACGCTCACCCGAACCCTAACACTCACCCTAACCCTCCCGCAACCCTAACTCTAACCCTAAAACTCACCCTCACCCTAACCCTAAACCTAACCCTAAACCTCACCCTAAACCTCACCCTAACCGTAAAGCCTCACCCTCACCCTCAACCTCACAGTAACTCTAACCCTAACACTAACACTAACACTAACCCTAACCCTAACCATAACCATAACCCTCAACCTCAGCCTCACCCTCACTGAAAACTTAACCCTAACCATGACGCTAACAATAACCCTAAACCTAACCCTAACCCTAATCCTCACCCCCACCCTCACCCTCAGCCTAACCCTAAGCCTAAGCCTAACACTAACCCTAACCCTCACCATAACCCTAACCCTAACCCTAAACCTAAGCCTAAATCTAACCCGAAACCAAACCCTAATCCTCAGCCTCACCTCACCATAACACAAACCCTAATCTTAACCTTCATCCTAACCCTAAGCCTAATCCTAACTCTAACCCTAAACCTCACACTCAACCTCACCCTAACCTTAGTACTAAACCTAACTCTCACCCTAACCCTAACCCTCAACCCAACCCTCAACCTAGCCCTAACCCTAAACCTAATCCTAAGCCTAAACCTCATCCTAAACCTCACCCTCAAGCTCATGCTCGGCCTAAGCCTAAGCCTAACCCTAACCCTCACCCTAAGCCTAAAACTAACACAAAGCCTAACTCTAAACTTAAACCTCACTCTCACCCTAACCCTAATTCTAACCCTAACATAACCCTAAACCTCATCCTTACCCTAACCCTAACCCTCACTCTCTCCCTCACTGTAACCGTAACTCTAACCCTAACCCTAACAATAACCCTAAACCTAACCCTAACCCTCACCCTAACCATAACCTCACCCTATCCCAAACCCTCAACCTAACACTTACGCTAACCTTAATACTAACCCTAACCCTAACACTAACCCTCACACTAACACTAACACTAACCCTAACCCTTAACCTCAACCTAACCCTCACCCTTACCCTAAGCCTAATACTAACCCTAACCATAACCATCACCCTAACCTTTCCCCTAACCCTACATCTAACACTAAATCCCACCCTCACCCTAACCCTAACCCTAAACCTAACCCAAAACCTCACCGTAAACCTCACCCTAACACCAATCCTCACCCTTACCCTCAACCGCACCGTAACTTTAACCCTAACCCTAACAATAACATTAACCCTAACAATAACCATAACCCTCACCCGCAGCCTCACCCTCACCGCAAACTTAACCCTAACCATAACACTAACAATAACCTAAACCAAACCCTAACCCTAACCCTAATCCTCACCCTCAGCCTAACCCTAAGCCTAACCCTATCCCTAAACATAACCCTCAACATAACCCTAACCCTAACCCTAACCCTAAGTCTAAACCTAACCCTAACCCTAAACCTAACCCTAATCCTAAACCTAACCCTAATCCTCAGCCTCACCCTCACCCTAACCCAAACCCTAACACTAATCCTTACCCTAACCCTAAGCCTAATCCTAACCCTAGCCCTAATGCTCACACTCACCCTCAACCTAAACCTAATCCTAAACCTAACCCTATCCCTAACTCTAAACCTCACCCTAACACTCACCATAGCCCTCACCCTAACCCTAAACCTAAACCTCATCCTCACCCTAGCCCTCACCCTAACCCTAAATCTATCCCTCACCCTCACCCTAACCCTAACCCTCATCCTCACCCTAAACCTCACACTAACCCTAAACCAAATCCTCAATCTAACCCTCACCCTAACCCTAACAGTAACCCTAACCTAACACGAAAATTAACCCTAAAACTCACCCTTATCTTAACACTTACCCTCAGCCAAAAACTCTCCTTTACCCTTACCATCATAATCTCCCTAACCCACAGCCTAACCCTAAACCTCATACTAAGCCTCACCCTAACCGAAACCCTCATCCTAGCCCTCAACCTAACCCTAATCCTAACCCTAACCCTCATTCTAACCCTCACCCCAACCCTAACCCTAAACATTACCCTAACCCTAATCCTCACCCCCACCCTCACCCTCAGCCTAACCCTAAGTCTAAGCCTAACCCTAACCCTAAACCTCACACTCACACTCACCTAACCCTAATCATAACACTAACCCTAACCCTAACCCAAAACCTCAACGTAACCATCAACCTAACCTTAACCCTAACACTAAACCTAACCCTAACCTCGAACTAACACTCCCCCTAACCCTAAATCTAACACTAAACCTCACCCTCACCCTAAACCTAATCCTAACCCTAACCATAAACCTCAACCTAACCCTAACCCTAACATTCACCCTCACCCTCACCCTCACCTTTACCATAAATCTAACCCTAACCCTAACAATAACACTAATCTTAACCCTAAACATAAGCCTAACCCTAATCCTAACACTCACCCTCACCCTAACCCTAATCCTAACCCTAACCCTCAACCTAACCCTAACCCTCACACTCACAGTAATCCTAACCCTCATTCAAACCCTCACGCTAACCCTAACCCAAAACCTAAACCTCACCATAACACTAACCCTAACCCTCAACCTCACCCTAGACCTCACCCTAACCATAATCCTACCCCTAAACCTCATCCTAACCCTAACCCTAACCATCACACTATCTCTAACTCTAACCCTCAACCTAACCCTAACCCTCACCCTAACCCTAAACTTAACCCAAACCCAAACTCTCACCCTAACCCTAAACCTAACCCTCACCCTAACCACAATCCTCACCCTCACCCTCACCGTCAGCCTAATGTTCACCCTAACCCTAACCGAAACACTCACCCTAAACCTACCCCTCACCCTCAGCCTAACCCCAAGCCGAAGCCTAACCCTAAGCCTAACCCTCACACTCACCCTAACCCTCACACTCACCCTAACCCTCACCCAAACCCTAAATCTAACACTAACCTTAACCCTAACCCTCACCTTCAGCCTCACCCGAGACCTAACTCTAATCCTAAAACTAACTCTCACCCTAAACCTAACCCTAACCCTAAACCTCACTCTAACCCTAAATCTCACCATCACCCTAATCCTAACCCTGAGTCCTCAGCCTAACCCTAAGCCTAATCCTAACCCTAACCCTAAGCCTAATCCTAAACCTAACCTTATCCCTAACACTAAACCTCACCCTAACACTCACCCTAGCTCTCAACCTAACCCAAAAGCTAAACCTCATCCTTACCCTAGCCCTCACCCTAACCCTAATTCTATCCCTCACCCTCACCCTAACCCTAACCCTCATCCTCACCCTAAACCTCACACTAACCCTAAACTGAATCCTCAATCTAACCCTCACCGTAACCCTAACACTAACCCTTACCCTAACCCTAAACCTAACCCTAACCCTTACCCTTAACACTCACCCTCAGCCAAAACCTCTCCTTTACCCTTACCATCATAATCACCCTAACCCAAACCCTAACCCTAAACCTCATACAAACCCTCACCCTAACCATAAACCTAACCATCACCCTAACCGAAACCCTCAACCTCAACCTCAAGTTCAGCCTAATCCTAAGCCTAAGCCTTACCTTAATCCTCACCCTCACCCGAGCCCTCACCCTAACCTTAATCCAACCCTAACCCTCATTCTAACCCTCAACCTAACCCTAACCCTAACCATCACCGTAACCCTAATCCTCACCCCCGCCCTCACCCTCAGCCTAACCCTAAGCCTAAGCCTAACCTTAACCCTAACCCTACCCAAAACCTCAACATAACCATCAACCTACCCTTGACCCTAACACTAACCCTAACCC
Source organism: Dipodomys merriami (assembly GCF_024711535.1). NCBI lineage: Eukaryota > Metazoa > Chordata > Mammalia > Rodentia > Heteromyidae > Dipodomys > Dipodomys merriami. The sequence continues at coordinate 1,389,011 of NW_027203449.1, forward strand.
TAAACCTCGAACTAACATCACTCTCAACCGAGCCCTCAACCTAAACTTAATCCAAATCCTAACCCTCATTCTAACCCTCAACCTAACGCTAAAACTAACAATCACTGTAACCCTAATCCTGACCCCCACCCTCACCCTCACCCTAACCCTAATCCTAACCCTAAACCTAACCCTAACCCTAAACCTCAACCCTACCCTCACCCTAAACCTAACGCTAACCCTAACACTAACCCTAAACCTAACACTCACCCTTACCCTCCCCCTCAACCTAACTCTTGTCCTAAACCTCTCCCTCACCCTATCCCTAATCCTAACCCTAACTCTAAACCTCACCCTAACCCTAACCCTAACCCTCACCCTCACCCTCACCCAAACCGTAAATCTAACCCTAACCCTAATATTGACACTAATCCTAACCCTAAAACTAACCCTTACCCTAACCCTAACCTTCACCCTCAGCTTCACCCTCACTGCAAATGTAACCCTAAACATAACATTTACAATAACCCTAACCCTAAACCTAACCATCACCTTCACCCTAACCTTAATCCTAACCCTAACCCTCACCCTAACTTTAACCCTCACCCACACTGAAACCCTAAACCTCATCTTAACCATCACCCTAAAACTCACCCTCACCCTCACCGTAACTCTAACCCTAACCCAAACATTAACACTAATCCTAACCCTAAACCTAACCCTAACTCTAAGCCTAACCCTAATGCTAACACTCACCCTCACCCTAATCCTAATCCTAACCCTAACACTCAAACTAACCCTAACACTCACCCTCACTGAAACCCTAACCCTCGTCCAAAAGCTCACCCTAACCCTAACCCTAACCCTAAAACTCACCCTCACCCTAACCCTAACTAAAACCCTAACCCTAATCCTAAACCTCACCCTAACCCTAACCCTCACCCTCACCCTCCCTGTAACACTAACCCTAAACCTAACAATAACCCTAAACCTAACCCTAACCCTCACACTAAACATAACACTCACCCTAACCCTAACTCTCAACCTAACACTTACCCTAACCCTTACCCTAAAACACTAACCCTCACAGTAACCCTAACTCTCACCCTAACCCGAAACCTCACAGTCACCCTAACCCTAACCCTAACCCTCACCCTCACCCGAGCACTCACTCTAATCCTAATTCTAACCATAACCCTCACCCTAACCATCAACTTCATCCACAGCCTAAACCTCACCCTAACCCTTACCCTAATCCTCAATCTAACACTCACCCTCACCCTAACCCTCACCCTAAACCTGATGCTAACCCTCACCCTAATCCTACCACTCACCCTTAGGGGAACACTCACCCTCCACCTAAACCTCACCTTTACTGTTACCGTCATGCTCACCCTAATCCTCACCCTTACCCTAACACTCATCCTAACACTTGCCCTAAACCTAACACTATCCATCAGCCTAACCCTATCACTCACCCTCACCCTCACCCTCACCCTAGCCCTCACCCTAAAATTATTCTAACCCTAACCCTCATCCTAACCCTCACCCTAACCCTAACCCTATCCATCACCCCAAACCTATTCCTCACCCCCACACCCTCATCCTCAGCCTAACCCTAAGACTAAGACTAACCCTAACTCTAACCCTCACCCTCACCCTAGCCCTCACGCTAAACATAATCCTAACCCTAACCCTCATCCTAACCCTCACGCTATCCCTAACCCTAACAATCACCCAAAACCTATTCCTCACCCCCACCCTCACCCTCAGCCTAACCCTAAGACTAAGACTAACCCTAACCCTAACCCTCACCCTCACCCTAGCCCACACCCTAACACAAGTCCTAAACCTAACCCGAACCCAAATCCTCACCTTAAACCTAACCCTAACCTTAACCCTCACAATAGCCCTCCCGGTAACCTTAATCCTAACCATATACCTCATCCTAACCCTCACCCTAACCTTAACCCTAACCCTCACCCTAACCCTAACACTCACCCTCACCCTCAGCCTAACCCTAAACCTACCCTAACAATAATCCTCACACTCACACTCAAGCTAAACTAATCCTAAATCTAACCCGATCCCTAAACATAATGCTCACCCTAACCTTCACCCTAAACTTAACCCTAACACCAATCCTAACACTAACCCTCATACTAACCGTAATTCTAATCCTAAACCTCACCCTCACCTTCACCTTAACCGTCACCCTCAACCTCAGCCTAAACCTAAGCCTAAACCTAACCCGAACCCAAAACCTCACACTCACACTCACCCACACTTTAACACTAATCCTACTCCCAGCCTTAACCCTAACCCTCACCCTAACCCTAACCCTCACCCTAACCCTAAACTGAACATTAACCCTAACCCTTACCCTCACCCTAACCCTAACTCTAAACCTAAACCTCACCCTCACCTTAACCCTAAACCTAATCCTAACCCTAACCCTAAAACTCACCCTAAACATAACCCTAAACCTCATCTTCACCCTAGCCCTCACCCAAACCCTAATCCTAACTCTAACCCTCATCCTAACCCTCACCCTAACCCTAAACCTAACCCTCACCCTAACACTAACCCTCACCCTCACCCTCAGCCTAACCCTAACACTAATCCTCACACTCATACTCACACTAACCCTAATCCTAAACCTAACCTGATCCCTAACCATAACCCTCACACTAACCCTCACCCTAACCCTAACCCTAACACCAATCCTAACACTAACCCTCACACTAACCCTAAATCTAACCCTAAACCTCACCCTCACCCTCACCTTAACACTCACCCTCAACCTCAGCCTAAACCTAAGCCTAACCCTTAGCCTAACCCTAACCCTCACACTCACACTCACCTTCACCCTAACACTAATCCTACTCCAAGCCCTAACCCTAACCCTCATCCTAACCCTAACCCTCACCCTAAACCTAAACCGCACATTAACCCTAAGCCTAACCCTCACCCTAACCCAATCTCTAAACCTAAACCTCAGCCTCACCTTAACCCTAACCCTAACCCTAACCCTAAAACTAAACCTCACCCTAAACATAACCCTAAACCTCATCTTCACCCTAGCCCTCACCCAAACACTAATCCTAACTCTAACCCTCATCCTAACCCTCACCCTAACCCTAACCCTAACCATCAACCTAAAGCTAACCCTCATCCTCAACCTCACCCTCAGCCTAACCTTAAGCCTAAACCTAAACCTAACCCTAACCCACACACTCAACCTCACCCTAACCCTATTCCTAATCCTAACCCTAACAATAACCCTAACCCTAAACCTAACCCTCAACCTAAACATAATCCTCACCCTAACCCAAACACTCACCCTAACACTTACCCTCACCCTAACACTAACCCTAACTCTAACACTAACCCGCACACTAACCCTAACCCTCACAGTAACCCTAAACCTTAACCCTAACCCTAACCTAAACCTCACCCTCATCCTAGCCCTCACCCTAATCCTAATTCTAACCCTCACCCTCACCCTAACCCAGACCCTCAACCTCACCCTAAACCTCACACTAACCCTAACCCTAATCCTCAATCTAACCCTCACCATAACCGTAACCCGAACCCTTAACCTAACCCTCACCGTAACCCTAAACCTTACCCTTATCTTAACCCTCACCCTCAGGCTAACCCTCAACTTTACCATTACCATAACTCTCACCGTAACCCTCAACCTTACCCTAACCCTCACCCAAGCCCTCACCCTAACCCTAACCCTAAACCTCACCCTCACCCTCAGATTTACACTAATCCTATCACTATTCCTAATGCTAAACCTCACCCTCACCCTAACAGTCACCTAATTCTTACCCTCACACTAATCCTAACTCTAACCCTAACCCAAACTCTCACAATAAACCTAACCCTCACTCTAACCATAACCCTACCCCTTACCCTAACCCTCATCTTAACCATAACTCTAACCCTCAGCCTAACCCTCACTCAAAAATTCACCGTAACCCTAAATCTGACCCTAACACTAATAACAACCCTAACCCTCACCCTCACCGTAAACCTCACCCTAATCATAACCCTAACCCTCAGCATAACCCTCACCCTAACCCTAAGCATAACCCTAACCCTAACCCTCACCCTAACCCTCACCCTAACCCAAACCTTAACGCTAATCCTCACCCTCACCCTAACGCTCATCCTAACCCTTAACCTCATCCTACCCTAAACCTCACACTTAACCAAATCCTCACCGTAACTCTAACCCTAACCGTCACCCTCACCGTCACCCTCACGCTAAGCATAACCCTAACCCTCACCCTAACCCTAAAACTCACCCTAATCCTCACCCTAACCCTCACCCTAACCCTAATGCTAAGTCTAACACTCACCCTAACCCTCATGCTATCACTTATCCATACCACAAACCTAACCATAACCTTACCCCTCACCCTCACCCTTTACCTCACCCTAACCCTAAACCTAATCCTAACCCTCACCCTAACCCTAACCCTAACACTAATCCTCACCTAACCCTAACCCTAACCTTCTACCTCACCCTAACCATCACCATCACCCGAACCCTCACCCTAACCCTAACCCTCACACACACCCTAAACTTCAAGCTCACCCTTACCCTAACCCTCAAGTAATTCTCACCCTAAACCTAACCATTACCTAACCAAGACCCTTACCCTCACCCTCACCTTCACCCTAACCCTCACCCTCACCCTAGACCTCACCCTAACCATAACCCTAACCCTAAACCTCATCCTAACCCTAACCCTTACCCTCACCCTCAACCTCACCCTAACCCTCACCCTCACCCTCACCCTCACCCAAATCGTAAGTCTAACCCTAACCCTAACATTACCACTAATCCTAACCCTAAAACTAACCCTTACCCTAACCCTAACCTTCACTCTCAGCCTCACCCTCTCTGGAAATATAACCCTAACCATAATATTTACAATAACCCTAACCCTAATCCTAACCATCACCCTACCCTAACCATAATCCTAACCCTAACACTCGCCCTAACCCTCATTTTAACCCTCACCCTAACCTAACCTTAACCCTCACCCTAACCCTTTACCTCACCCTAATCCTAACACTAAGCCTGACCTAAAGCTCCCAGTAAACCTCCCCCTCACCCTAACCCTAACACAAACCCTAACCCTCAACCTAACCCTCAACCTAACCCTCAACTTAACCCTAGCCCTAACCATAACCCTAAAACTCACATTAACCCTAACCCTCACCCTAACCCTAACCCTACCCCTCACCCTAACACTCAAGCTAACTGTAACCCTCACACTCACCAGAATCCTAATCCTAACCCTAACCATAAACCTCACCTTAAGGCTAATTCTAACCCTAACCCTAACCCTAACCGGCACCCTAACCCTAGTCCTCACCTTCACACTCACCCTCAGCCTAACCCTAAGCCTAACCCTAACCCTATCCCTAACGGTCACACTCACCCTCACACTAACCTTTATCCTAAAACAAACCCAAGCCCTAACCCTTACCATCAACCTAACACTCACCCTAACCCTAACCCTGACCCTAACCCTGACCCTAACCCTCACCCTAACCATCACCCTAACACTAACACTAACCCTAAACCTGACCTTCACCCTAACCCTAACTCTAACACCCTAACCCAAAATCTCACCCTAACCCTAGCATTAAACCTCACCCTCACCCTCACGATTACCCTCAACGTAACTGTAACCCTAACCCTAACAACAACCCTAACCCTAATCGTAAGCCTCACCCTAACCATAACCCTCACCCTAAACCTAAACCTCGCCCTAACACTTACCCTCACCCTAACACTAACGCTCACACTAATCCTACGCCTCAGCGAAACCCTAAACCTCACACTAAACCTAACACTAATCCTCAATCTAACCCTCACCCTCACCCTAAACCTAACCCTAACCCTTACCCTATCCCTCACCCTAACTCTAACCCTCCCCCTTACCGTAGCCCTCACCCTCAGCCTAAACCTCACTTTAACATTACTCACACCCTCAACCTAACCCGCACCGTAACACCAAACTCGAACAATAACTCTCACCCTAACCCTAACCATAAGCCTCACCCTAACCCTAACACTCACCCTAACCCTAACCCTCACCCTAAACCTAAACCGAACATTAACCCTAAGCCTAACCCTCACCCTAACCCAATCTCTAAACCTAAACCTCAGCCTCACCTTAACCCTAACCCTAACCCTAACCCTAAAACTAAACCTCACCCTAAACATAACCCTAAACCTCATCTTCACCCTAGCCCTCACCCAAACACTAATCCTAACTCTAACCCTCATCCTAACCCTCACCCTAACCCTAACCCTAACCATCAACCTAAAGCTAACCCTCATCCTCAACCTCACCCTCAGCCTAACCTTAAGCCTAAACCTAAACCTAACCCTAACCCACACACTCAACCTCACCCTAACCCTATTCCTAATCCTAACCCTAACAATAACCCTAACCCTAAACCTAACCCTCAACCTAAACATAATCCTCACCCTAACCCAAACACTCACCCTAACACTTACCCTCACCCTAACACTAACCCTAACTCTAACACTAACCCGCACACTAACCCTAACCCTCACAGTAACCCTAAACCTTAACCCTAACCCTAACCTAAACCTCACCCTCATCCTAGCCCTCACCCTAATCCTAATTCTTACCCTCACCCTCACCCTAACCCAGACCCTCAACCTCACCCTAAACCTCACACTAACCCTAACCTAATCCTCAATCTAACCCTCACCATAACCGTAACCCGAACCCTTAACCTAACCCTCACCGTAACCCTAAACCTTACCCTTATCTTAACCCTCACCCTCAGGCTAACCCTCAACTTTACCATTACCATAACTCTCACCGTAACCCTCAACCTTACCCTAACCCTCACCCAAGCCCTCACCCTAACCCTAACCCTAAACCTCACCCTCACCCTCAGATTTACACTAATCCTATCACTATTCCTAATGCTAAACCTCACCCTCACCCTAACAGTCACCTAATTCTTACCCTCACACTAATCCTAACTCTAACCCTAACCCAAACTCTCACAATAAACCTAACCCTCACTCTAACCATAACCCTACCCCTTACCCTAACCCTCATCTTAACCATAACTCTAACCCTCAGCCTAACCCTCACTCAAAAATTCACCGTAACCCTAAATCTGACCCTAACACTAATAACAACCCTAACCCTCACCCTCACCGTAAACCTCACCCTAATCATAACCCTAACCCTCAGCATAACCCTCACCCTAACCCTAAGCATAACCCTAACCCTAACCCTCACCCTAACCCTCACCCTAACCCAAACCTTAACGCTAATCCTCACCCTCACCCTAACGCTCATCCTAACCCTTAACCTCATCCTACCCTAAACCTCACACTTAACCAAATCCTCACCGTAACTCTAACCCTAACCGTCACCCTCACCGTCACCCTCACGCTAAGCATAACCCTAACCCTCACCCTAACCCTAAAACTCACCCTAATCCTCACCCTAACCCTCACCCTAACCCTAATGCTAAGTCTAACACTCACCCTAACCCTCATGCTATCACTTATCCATACCACAAACCTAACCATAACCTTACCCCTCACCCTCACCCTTTACCTCACCCTAACCCTAAACCTAATCCTAACCCTCACCCTAACCCTAACCCTAACACTAATCCTCACCTAACCCTAACCCTAACCTTCTACCTCACCCTAACCATCACCATCACCCGAACCCTCACCCTAACCCTAACCCTCACACACACCCTAAACTTCAAGCTCACCCTTACCCTAACCCTCAAGTAATTCTCACCCTAAACCTAACCATTACCTAACCAAGACCCTTACCCTCACCCTCACCTTCACCCTAACCCTCACCCTCACCCTAGACCTCACCCTAACCATAACCCTAACCCTAAACCTCATCCTAACCCTAACCCTTACCCTCACCCTCAACCTCACCCTAACCCTCACCCTCACCCTCACCCTCACCCAAATCGTAAGTCTAACCCTAACCCTAACATTACCACTAATCCTAACCCTAAAACTAACCCTTACCCTAACCCTAACCTTCACTCTCAGCCTCACCCTCTCTGGAAATATAACCCTAACCATAATATTTACAATAACCCTAACCCTAATCCTAACCATCACCCTACCCTAACCATAATCCTAACCCTAACACTCGCCCTAACCCTCATTTTAACCCTCACCCTAACCTAACCTTAACCCTCACCCTAACCCTTTACCTCACCCTAATCCTAACACTAAGCCTGACCTAAAGCTCCCAGTAAACCTCCCCCTCACCCTAACCCTAACACAAACCCTAACCCTCAACCTAACCCTCAACCTAACCCTCAACTTAACCCTAGCCCTAACCATAACCCTAAAACTCACATTAACCCTAACCCTCACCCTAACCCTAACCCTACCCCTCACCCTAACACTCAAGCTAACTGTAACCCTCACACTCACCAGAATCCTAATCCTAACCCTAACCATAAACCTCACCTTAAGGCTAATTCTAACCCTAACCCTAACCCTAACCGGCACCCTAACCCTAGTCCTCACCTTCACACTCACCCTCAGCCTAACCCTAAGCCTAACCCTAACCCTATCCCTAACGGTCACACTCACCCTCACACTAACCTTTATCCTAAAACAAACCCAAGCCCTAACCCTTACCATCAACCTAACACTCACCCTAACCCTAACCCTGACCCTAACCCTGACCCTAACCCTCACCCTAACCATCACCCTAACACTAACACTAACCCTAAACCTGACCTTCACCCTAACCCTAACTCTAACACCCTAACCCAAAATCTCACCCTAACCCTAGCATTAAACCTCACCCTCACCCTCACGATTACCCTCAACGTAACTGTAACCCTAACCCTAACAACAACCCTAACCCTAATCGTAAGCCTCACCCTAACCATAACCCTCACCCTAAACCTAAACCTCGCCCTAACACTTACCCTCACCCTAACACTAACGCTCACACTAATCCTACGCCTCAGCGAAACCCTAAACCTCACACTAAACCTAACACTAATCCTCAATCTAACCCTCACCCTCACCCTAAACCTAACCCTAACCCTTACCCTATCCCTCACCCTAACTCTAACCCTCCCCCTTACCGTAGCCCTCACCCTCAGCCTAAACCTCACTTTAACATTACTCACACCCTCAACCTAACCCGCACCGTAACACCAAACTCGAACAATAACTCTCACCCTAACCCTAACCATAAGCCTCACCCTAACCCTAACACTCACCCTAACCCTAACACTCACCCTCACCCTCACCCTGAGCCTAACCCTAAGCCTAACCCTAACCCTAACCCTCACACTCACCCTCTCCCTGACCCTAATCCTAATCCTAACCCAAACCCAAACACACAACCTCACCCTAACCCTCACCCTAACCCTAACGCTAACCCTAACACTAACAATCATCCTAACCCTCAACCTAACCCTATCTCTAACACTAAACCTCAAACTCACACTGACCCTAAACTTAACCTTAACCCTAAACCTCACCCTAAACCTAACCCTAAACCTCACCCTCACCCTTGCCCTCAACATAACCATAATCCTAAAACTAAACCTCTTCTTAACCCTCATCCTAACCCTAACCCTAACCCTCACCCTAACCCTAATCCTAACCATAACCCTAACCCTAAACCTCAGCCTAACCCTAAACCTAAAACTAACCTTAACCCTAACCCTCATCCTCACCCTCACTTGAATCCTAACTGTAACCATAAAACTCATCCACACCCTCACCCTAACTCTAACCCTAAACCTAAACCTAAACCTCACCCTAACCCTAACCCTCACCCTCACCCTCAACGTAACCCTAACTCGAAACTTAACAATCACCCTAAACCTAACCCTAACCCTCACCCTAACCATCACCCTAACCCTAACCCTCACCCTAACACTTACACTCACCCTAACACTAATCCTAACTCTAACACAAACACTCACAGTAACCCTAACTCTCACCCGAAACCTAAACCTCACCTTAACCCTAACCCTAACCCTCAGCCTCACCCTAGCCCTCACTCTAACCCTAATTCTAACCCTAACCCTCACCCTAACCCAAACCCTCATCATTCACCCTAAACCTCACACAAACCCCAACCCTGATCCTCAATCTAACCCTCACCCTCACCCTAACCCTCATCCTAACCCTTACCCTAACCTCAACCTAATCCTAACCCTCACCCTTAGGGGAACACTCACCCTCAGCCTAACCCTCAACTTTATTCTTACCGTCACATTCATGCTAACCCTCACCCTAACCCTAACCCAGATCCTAAAACTCACCCTAAACCTAACCCTATCCATCACACTAACCCAAACCCTCACCCTCACCCTCACCCTAAGCCTAACCCTAAGCCTAAGACTAACCCTAACCCTAACCTTCACCCTCACCCTAGCTCTCACCCTAAACCTAATCCTAATGCTAAGCCTCATCCTCACCCTCAACCTAACCCTAACACTATCCATCACCCAAAACCTAATCCTCACCACCATACTCACCCTCAGCCTAACCCCAAGACTAAGCCTAACCCTAACCATAACCCTCGACCTCAGGCTCCCCCTCACCGCTAACTAAACCCAAATCATAACACTAACAATAACCCTAATTTTAACCCTAACCATAACCCTAATCCTCACCCCGACTCTCACCCTCAGCCTAACCCTAACCCTAAACCTAAACCTAACCCTAAAACTCACCCTATCCTCAGCCTCAACCTTACCCTAAACGAAACCCTAACATTAATCCTCACCCTAACCCTAAGACTAACCCTAACCCTAACCCTAACTCTCACACTCACCTTCAACCTAAAATTAAACCTAACCCTAAACCTCACCCTAAACCTCAACCTAAACCTAACCCTCACCCTCAACTTCAAGCTCACCACAAAATTTACACTAACCATAAAACTACCAATAAACCTAACCCTAACCCTAACCCTAAACCTAATCCTCACCCCCACCCTCACCCTCAGCCTATTCATAAGCCTAATCCTAAGCCTAACCCTAAGCCTCACCATAACCCTAAAACTAACCCTCGCACTAACCCTAACCCTAACACGAAACCTCAATTGAAGGCTAACTCTAAACCTAAACCTAACCCTAACCCGCACCCTAACCCTAACCCTCACACTTACACTCTACCTCAGCCTAACACTAAGCCTAAATCTTATCCAAACCCTAACCCTCACACTCACCCTAACCCTAAACCTAATACTAAACCTAACACTATCCCTAACCCTAACCCTCACCCTAACGCTCACCCTACCATTAACCCTAACACTAACCCTAAATCTAACCCTCACCCTAACCCTCACCCTAAACCTATCTCTAACCCTAAACCTCAAACTCACCCTGACCCTAACGCTAAACCTAACCCTAAACCACACCCTAACCCTAAACCTCAACCTCACCCTAGCCCTCATCCTAACCTCAATCCTAAACCTAACCCTCACCCTAACCCTCACCATAACCCTAACCAAACCTAACCCTCACCCTAACCCTCACCATAACCCTAAACCAAACCCTCACCCTAACCTAAACCCTCACCCTAACCCTGTGCCTAACCCTAAGCCTAATACTAAACCTAACCCTAACCCACACACTCACCCTCACTCTAACCCTAATCCTAACCATAAACCTAACCCTTACCCTCACCCTAACCCTAAACCTAAAATTAACCCTAACCCTAAACCTCATCCTAACCCTCACCCTAACCCTAACTCTAACCGTAAACCTCACCCTAAAGCTAATCCTAACCTTAACCCTCACCCTAGCCCTCACTGTAACCCTAATCCTAACCCTATACCTCATCCTAACCCTCACCCTAACCGTAACCCGAACCCTTAACCTAACCCTCACCCTAACCCTACCCCTCACCCTTATCTTAAACCTCACCCTCAGGCTAACCCTCACCTTTACCCTTACCATCACTCTCACCCTAACCCTTAACCTTACCTTAACCCTCACCGAAGCCCTCACCCTAACCCTAAACCTAAACCTCACCCTCACCCTCAGCTTTACACTAATCCTATCACTATTCCTAACCCTAAACCTCACCCTCACCCTTGCCATGAACCTAATTCTTACCCTCACACTAATCCTAACCCTAACCCCAACCCTAACTCTCACAATAAACCTAACCCTCAGCCTAAGCGTAACCCTACCCCTTACCCTAACCCTCAACTTAACCCTACCACAAACCCTCAACCTAACCCTCACCCAAAACCTCACTGTCACCCTAAATCTGACCCTAACCCTAATAACAACCCTAACCCTCACCCGAAACCTAACCCTCACCTTCACCCTAACCCTCACCCTATACATAACCCTAATCCTCAGCCTAACCCTCACCCTAACCCTAAGCATAACCTTAACCTTAACCCTCACCCTAACCCAAACCTTAACCCTAACCCTCACCCTCACCCTAACCCTCATCCTAACACTTAACATCATCCTCACAATAAACCTCACACTTAACCGAATCCTCACCGTAAATCTAACTCTAACCGTCACCCTCACGCTAAGCCTAACCCTAACCCTCACCCTAACCCTAAAACTCACCTGAATCCTCACCCTCACCCTCACCCTAACCCTAATGCTAAGTCTAACATTCACACTAACCTTCATGCTATCATTTATCCACACCACAAACCTAACCCTAACCTTAACCCTCACCCTTACCTTAAACCTCACCCTAACCGTAAACCTAATCCTAACCCTCACCCTAATCCTACCCCTAACACTAACCCTCACCTAGCCCTAACCCTAACCTTCTACCTCACCCTAACCCTCACCATCACCCGAACCTTCACCCTAAACCTAACGCTCACCCACACCCTAAACCTCAAGCTCACCCTTACCATAACCCTCAACTAATCCTCACCCTAACCCTAACCATTACCTAACCAAGACCCTCACCCTCACCCTCACCTTCACCCTAACCCTCACCCTCACCCTAGACCTCACCCTAACCAAAACCCTAACCCTATCCCTGACCCTCATCCTCACCCTCAAACTCAACCTATCCCTAAACCTAACCCTAATCCTAACCCTAACCCTCACCATTACCCTAACCCTCACCATAAACCTTACCCTCAACCTCACTCTCGCCCTAACCGAAACCCTCACACTAAACCTAACCCTACCCCTAAACCTAAACCTAACCCTCAATCTAAACCTCAGCATAAACTTAACCCTAACACTAAAACTCACCCTCACGCTAGCCCTCAACCTAATCCTAACTCTAACCCTAACCCTCACCCTAACCCTCATCCTCACCCTAAACCTCACACTAACCCTAACCCTAATCCCCAATCTAACCCTAACCCTAACCCTTACCCTATCCCTCACCCTAACCCTAACCCTAACCCTCACCCTCACCCAAATCGTAAGTCTAACCCTAACCCTAACATTACCACTAATCCTAACCCAAAAAGTAACCCTTACCCTAACCCTAAACTTCACTCTCAGCCTCACCCTCACTGGAATTGTAACCCTAACCATAACATTTACAATAACCCTAACCCTAATCCTAACCATCACCCTCACCCTAACCATAACCCTAACCCTAAGCCTCGCCCTAACCTTAATCCTCACTCTCACTGAAACCCTAACCCTCATCTTAACCCTCACCCTAACCTAACCTTAAACCTCACCCTAACCCTTAACCTCACCCTAATCCTAACACTAAGCATAAACTAAACCTCCCCCTCACCCTAACACTAACCCTCACCCTCAAGCTGGGCCTAAGCCTAAGCCTAAGCCTAAGCCTAGTCCTAACACTAACCCTCACCCAAACCCTAATGCTAACACTAACCCTAACTCGAACCCTAAACCTCACTCTCACCCTAACCCTAACTCTAACCCTAACCCTAACCCTAAACCTCATCCTAACACTAAACCTAACCCTCATCCTCACCCTCACTTTAAACATAACCTTAAACTTAACCCTAACAATAACTCTAAACCTAACCCTAACCCTCACCCTTACCATAAGCCTCAGCCTACCATTTACCCTCAACCTATCACTCACCCTAACACTAACACTAACCCTCACACTAACCCTAAACATCACCCTAACCCTAAGCCTAACTCTCACCCTAACCATAAACCTCACCCTCAACATCACCCTCAGGCTAACCCTCAGGCTAACCCTAAACCTAACCCTAACAATAACCCTAACCTTATCCCTAACCCGCACCCTCACCCTCACCGGAAATGTAACCCTAACCCTAACAATACCACTAACCCTAAACAAAACCATCACCCTAAACCTAATCCTCACGCCCACCCTCACCCTCAGCCTAACCCGAAGCCTAAGCCTAACCCTCAACCTAACCCTCAACTCACCCTCACCCTAACCCTAATCCTAAACCTAACCCTATCCCTAAACCTCAACCTAACCCTCACAAATCACCCTAACCCTAACCTTAACCCTAACCCTAAACCGCAATCTAACAGTCCCCCTAACCATACCTCTAACCCTAACCCTAAGCCTAAGCCTAAACCTAACCGTCACCGCAACCCTAACCCTAAACCTAAACCTAACCCTAAACCTAACCCTAAACCAAACCCTAATCCTCAGTCTCACCCTCACCCTAACCCAAACCCTAACCTTAACCCTCACCCTAACCCTAAGCCTAATCCTAAACCTAACCCTAATCCTCACATTCAACCTCAACCTAACCTTAATCCTAAAACGAACCCTATCCCTAACTCTAACCTTAACCTAACCCTCATCCTAGCCCTAACACTAACCCTAATCCTAACCCTAAACCTCATCCTAACCCTCACCCTCAACCTCATGCTCCGCCTAAGCCTAAGCCTAAGCCTAAGCCTAACCCTAACCCTCACCCTAACCCTAAAACTAACACTAACCCTAAGTCTAAACCTAAACCTCACTCTCAGCCTAACCCTTATTCTAACCCTGACCCTAACCCTAAACCTTATCCTAACCGTAACCCTAAAGTTCACTCTGACCCTCACTGTAACCGTAACCGTAAACCTAACTCTAACAATAACCCTAACCCTAACCCTAACCCTCACCCTAACAATAACCCTCACCCTAAACCAAACCCACACCCAAACACTTACCCTCACCTTAACACTAACTCTAACCCTAACACTAACACTCACACTAACCCTAACTGTAACCCTAAACCTTAACCTCAACCTAACCCTCACCCTCACCCTAACCCTAACACTGACCTTAAGCCTAACCATCCCGCTAACCCTATATCTAACCCTAAACCTCACCCTCACCCTAACCCTCACCCTCACCCTAGCCTTCACCCTAACCCTAATTCTAACCCTCACCCTCACCCTAACCCATACGCTCATCCTCACCCTAAACCTCACACTAACCCTAACCGTAATCCTCAATCTAACCCTCACCCTAAGCCTAAACCTCACCCTTATCCTAAACCTAAACCTAACCCTAACTCTCAGACTTATTTTAACCCTAACCCTCAGTGTAAACTTCACTTTTACCCTTACCATCATCCTCACCCTTACCCTCAACCTTACCCTAAACTTCACCCTAACCCTCACCCTAACCGTAAATTTAACCATCACCCTAACCCTAACCCTCACCCAAAACCTCACGCTCAGCCTAACCCTAAGCCTAAGCCTTACACTAACCCTCACCCTCACCCTAGCCCTCACCCTAACCCTAATCCTAACCATCACCATAACCCTAATCTTCACCCCCACCCTCAACCTCAGCCTAACCCTAAGCCTAAGCCTAACCCTAACCCTAACCCTCGATCTAACCTTCCCCCTAAACCTACATCTAACCTTAAACCTCACCCTCACCTTAACACTAATCCTAACCCTAAACCTAAACCTCACACTAAACCTAACTCTCACCCTCACCCTCACCCTCACTCTCACAGTAAATCTAACCCTAACCCTAAAAATAACACTAATCCTAACCCTAAACCTAACCCTAACCATAACACTAATCCTAAACCTCAGGATCACCCTAACCCTAATTCTAACCCTAAGCCCCACCCTAACACTAACCCTCATGTCACGATAACCCTAACCCTCAACCTAACCCTCACCCTTTCCCTAACCCTAACCCTAAACCTCACACTAACACTAACCCCAATACTCACCCTCACCCTAGCCCTCACCCTAACTCTAATCCTAACCCTAATCCTCAACCTAACCCTCACGCTAACCCTAACCCTAACCCTCACCATAACCCTAACCCTAACCTTCAACCTAACCCTAACACTCACCCTAACCCTAACCCTAAACCTCACCCTAAACCTAACTCTCACCTTCATGCTCACACTCAGCCTAACCCTAAACCTAACCCTAACCCTAACCCTAACCCTCAGACTTACCCGAAAGCTTACCCTAATCCTAATCCTAACCCTAAGCCTAACCCTAAGCCTAAACCTCACCCTCACCCTAACCCTAAATCTAACTCTAACCCTAAATCTAATGCTCAACCTCAGCCTCACCGTAACACCAACTCTAACGCTAAACCTCACCCTCACCCTAACCCTAACCCTTACCCTAACCCTAAACGTCACCCTAACCCTAAGCCTAAACCTCACACTCAAAATAGACCTCACTCTAACCCTAATCCTAAAAGTAACCCTCATCCTAACTCTCACCCTAACCCTAATGCTAATCTTCACCCTCACCCTAACCCTAACCTTCAAACTAATCCTAACCCTCTCCCTCACCATAACGTTTACCCTAACCCTTACCCTAAACTTAATCGTAACCTGAACCTTAATGCTCACCCCAACCCTAACCTTCATCGTCAACCTCACCCTGAGCCTAAACCTAAGCCTAATCCTAAACCTAACCCTAACACACACACTCACCCTCAACCTAACCCTAATCCTAACCCTAACCCTAACCCTAAACCTCCCCCTACCTCTCACCCTAAACCTAACTCTAACCCAAACCCTAAACCTCACCCTAACCCTAACCATAACCCTCACACTAACCCAAACCCTCACCCTAAAACATACCATGACCCTAAAACTAATCCTAACCCAATCACTAACCCTCACACTAACCCTAAACCTAACCCTCACCCGCACCCTCACCCTCACCGGAACTCTAACCCTAACTCTAACAATAACACTAATCCTAACCCTAACCATCACCCTAACCCTAATCCTCACCCCCACCTTTAGCCTCATCTTAACCCTAAGCCTAAGCCTAACTATCACCCTAACCTTTACACTCACCCTCACCCTAACCCTAATCCTAACCCTAATCCTATCCCTAAACCTCATCATAACCCTCACCCTCACCCTAACCTTAACACTAACCATAACGCTAAACCTCACCCTAAGCTTCCCCCTAACCCTAACTCTAACCCTAAACCTCACCCTCAGAATAAACCTAACCCTAAACCTAACCCTAAACCTCACCCTAAACCTCACCCTAACTCTAAACTATCACCATCACCCTCAACCTCACAGTAACAACACTAACACTAACACTAACCCTAACCCTAACCATAACCCTCAACCTCAGCCTCACCCTCACTGCAAACTTAACCCTTACCATAACACTAACAATAACCCTAAATCTAACCCTAACCCTAACCCTAACCCTCACTCCCACCCTCACCCGCACCCTCACCCTCAGCCTAACCGTAACCCTAACACTAACCCTCACTATAACCCTAAACCTAATCCTAAACCTAACGCCAAATCTAACCCTAAACCAAACCCTAATCCTCAGCCTCACCCTCATCATAACCCAAAACCTAATCTTAACCCTCACCCTAACCCTAAGCCTAATCCTAACCCTAACCCTAACCCTCACACTCAACCTCACCCTAACCTTAATACTAAACCTAACTCTCACCCTAACCCTAACCCTCAACCTAACCCTCACCCTAGCCCTAACCCTAAACCTAATACTAACCCTAAACCTCATCCTAACCCTCACCCTCAACCTCATGCTCCGCCTAAGCCTAAGCCTAAGCCTAAGCCTAACCCTAACTCTCACACTAACCGTAAAACGAACACTAAGCCTAAATCTAAACCTAAACCAAACTCTCACCCTAACCCTAATTCTAACCCTAACATAACCCTAAACCTCATCCTAACCCTAAACCTAACCCTCACTCTCTTCCTCACTGTAACCGTAACCCTAACCCTAACCCTAACAATAACCCTAACCCTAACCCTGACCCTCACCCTAACCATTACCCTCACCCTAACCCAAACCCTCACCCTAACACTTACGCTAACCATAACACTAACCCTCACACTAACACTAACCCTAACCTTTACCCTTAACCTCAACCTAACCGTCACCCTTACCCTAAGCCTAACACTAACCCTAACCATAACCCTCACCCTAACCTTACCCCTAACTCTATATCTAACCCTAAATCTCACCGTCACCATAATCCTAACCCTAAACCTAACCTAAACCTCACCCTGATCCAAACCCTAACACTAATCCTCACCCTAACCCTAAGCCTAATCCTAACCCTAACCCAAACCCTCACACTCACCCTCACCCTAACCCTAATCCTAAACCTAACCCTATCCCTAACACTAAACCTCAACCTAACACTCACCCTTGCCGTCACCCTAACCTGAAAACTAAACCTCATCCTCAACCTAGCCCTCACCCTAAACCTAATTCTATCCCTCACCTCACCCTAACCCTAACCCTCATCCTCACCCTAAACCTCACACTAACCCTAAACCGAATCCTCAATTTTACCCTCACCCTAACCCTAACACTAATCCTTACCCGAACCCGAAAAATAACACAAACCCTCACCCTTATCTTAACACTCACCCTCAGCCAAAACCTCTCCTTTAACCTTACCATCATAATCACCCTAACCCACACCCTAATCTTGACCCTAACCCTAATCCTAACCCAAAACCTCCACATAACCATCAACCTAACCTTAACCCTAACTCTAACCTTAACCCTCAAACTAACACTCCCCCTAACCCAAAATCTAACCCTAAACCTCACCCTCACCCTAACCCTAATCCTAACCCTAACCATAAACCTCACCCTAACCCTAACCCTAACCTTCACTCTCACCCTAACCCTCACCTTAACATAAATCTAACTCTAACCCGAACAATAACACTAATCCTAACCCTAATCCTAAACCTAACCCTACACCTAACCCTAATTATAACACTAACCCTCAACCTAACCCTAATCCTAACGCTAACCCTCAACCTAACCCTAATCCTCACCCTTACTGTAACCCTAACCCTCATCCAAACCCTCACCCTAACCCTAATACTAACCGTCAACCTCACCGTAGTCCTCACCCTAACCTTAATCCTAACTCTAATCCTCATCCTAACCCTAACTCTAACCCTAACTGTCACCATCAAACTATCCCTAAACCTAACCCTCAACCTAACCCTAACCCTCACCCTAACCCTAAACATAAGTGGAACCCAAACTCTCACCTAATCTTAACCCTAATCCTCACCCTAACCCTAAATCTAACCCTAAACCTCACCCTCACCCTAACCCTAATCCTAACATTAACCATAAACCTCACCCTAACCCTAACCCTAAAGATCACCCTCAACCTCACCCTCACCTTACCATGAATCTAACCCTAACTCTAACAATAACACTAATGCTAAGCCTAAACCTAAACCTAACCCTAAGCCTAACCCTAATCCTAACACTCACCCTCAACCTAACCCTAATCCTAACGCTAACCCTCAACCTAACCCTAATCCTCACCCTCACTGTAACCCTAACCCTCATCCAAACCCTCACCCTAACCCTAATACTAACCCTCAAACTCACCCTAGTCCTCACCCTAACCTTAATCCTAACTCTAATCCTCATCCTAACCCTAACCCTAACCCTAATTCTAACCATCACACTATCCCTAAACCTAACCCTCAACCTAACCCTAACCCTCACCCTGACACTAAACATAAGCAGAACCCAAACTCTCACCATAATCCTAACCCTAATCCTCACCCTAAGCCTAAATCTAACCCTAAACCTCACCCTCACTCTAACCCTAATCCTAACACTAAACATAAACCTCACCCTAACTCTAACCCTAAACTTCACCCTCACCCTCACCATAAACCTAACCCTAACCCTAACAATAAAACTAATCCTAACCCTAAACCTAACCCTAAACCTAAGCCTAACCCTAATCCTAACACTCACACTCACCCTAACCCTAATCCTAACCCTAACCCTATACCTAACCCTAATCCTCAACCTCACTGTAACTCTAACCCTCATCGAAACCCTCACCCTAACCCACACCCTAACCCTAAAGCTCAAACTAACCCTCACCCTAACCGAAACCCTCACCCTCAAACTCAAGCTCAGCCTAACCCTAATCCTAAGCCTTACCCTAATCCTCACCCTCACCCTAGCCCTCACCCTAACCCTAATCCTAATCCTAACCCTCACTCTAACCCTCACACTAACCCTAAACCTAACCATCACCCTAACCCTAATCCTCACCCCCACCCTCACCCTCAGCCTAAACCTAAGCCTAAGCCTAAGCCTAACCCTAACTCTCACACTCACCCTCACCCTAAACCTAATCCTAACCCTAAACATAAACCTCACCCTAACCCTAACCCTAACCTTCACCCTCACCCTCAACCTCACCCTTACCATAAATCTAAACCTAACCCTAACAATAACACTAATCCTAACCCTAAACCTAAGCCTAACCCTAATCCTAACACTCACCCTCACTCTAACCCTAATCCTAACCCTAACCCTCAAACTAACCCTAAACCTCACCCTCACTGTAATCCTAACTCTCATCCAAACCCTCACCCTAACCCTAAAGCTAACCATAAACCTCACCCTAACACTAACACTATAACCCTCAACCTCACCCTAGCCCTCATCCTAACCCTAAACCTAACCCTAATCCTCATCCTAACCATAACCCTCACCCTAACCATCACACTATCATTTACCCTAAGCCTCAACCTATCCCTAACTCTCACCCTAACCCTACAATTAATCCGAACCCAAAATCTCACCCTAACCCTAACCCAAACACTCACCCAAATCCTCACCCTCACCCTCACCCTCACCCTCAGCCTAACCCTAAGCCGAAGCCTACCCCTAATCCTAACCCTCACACTCACCATAAATCTTAACCTAATCCTAATCCTAAACCTGAGCTTAACCATCACCCTCAGACTAACCCTCACCCTAACCCTAAACTTAACACTCACCCTAAACGTAACCCTCACCCTCAGCCTAAATCTAAGCCGAAGCCTAACCCTAAAGCTAACCCTCACACTCACCCTAACCCTTAAACTCACACTAACCCTTACCCTAATCCTACTCTTAACCCTAAGCCTAACCCTCACCCTCCCATTAACCCTCAGCCTAATGCTAACTCTAACACTAACCCTAAACCTAACCCTCAACCTCAGCCTCATCCGAGACCTAACTCTAATCCTAAACCTCACCCTAACCCTAACGCTAACCCTAACCCTAAAACTCACCCTAACCCTAAACCTCACCCTCACCCTAATCCTAAGCCTAACCCTCATCCTAACCCTCACCCTTACACTAACCCTAACCCTCACCCTCACCCTCACCCTCACACTCAGCCTAACCCTAAGCCTAACCCTAAGCCTAACCAAAACCCGCAAGGGAACCCTAACCCTAACCCTAAACCTTACCTTAAATCTAATCCTAAAGCAAACCCTAATCCTCAGGCTCACCCTCACCACAACACAAACCCTAATCTTAACCCTCACCCTAACCCTAAGCCTAATCCTAACACTAACCCTAACCCTCACACTCAACCTCACCTTAACCTTAATCCTAAACCTGACTCTATCCCTAAACCTAACCCTCAACCTAACCCTCACCCTAGACCTAACCCTAACCCTAATATTAACCCTAAACATCATCCTAACCCTCATCCTCAACCTCATGCTCAGCCTAAGCCTAAGCCAAAGCCTAAGCCTAACCCTAACCCTCACCCTAAACCTAAAACTAACACTAAGCCTAACTGTAAACATAAAACTCAGTCTCAACCTAACCCTAATTCTAACCCTAACATAACACTAAAACTCATCCTAACCCTAACCCTAACCCTCACTCTCACCCTCACTGTAATCGTAACCCTAACCCTAACCCTAACAATAACCCTAACCCGACACCTAACCATCACTCCAAACATAACCCTCACCCTAACCCAAACGCTCACTCTAACACTTACCCTAACCCTAACACTAAACCTAACCCTAATACTAATCCTCACACTAACCCTAACCCTTAACCTCAACCTAACCCTCACCCTCACCCCAAACCTAACATTAACCCTAACCCTAACCCTCACCCTAACCCTCCCCCTAACCCTATATCAAACCCTAAAACTCACCCTCACCCTAACACTAAACCTCAACCTAAACCTAAACCTCACCCTAAACATCACCCTAATCCTAACCCTCACCCTCACCCTCAACCTCACGGTAACTCTAACCCTAACCCTAATAATAACATTAACCCAAACCTTAACCCTAACCATAACCCTCACCCTCAGCCTAACCCTCACTGCAAACTTAACCCTAACCAAAACACTAACAATAAACAAAACCAAACCCCACCCTCACCCTCACCTTCACTCAAAGCCTAACCCTATCCCTAACCCTAACCCTCACCGTAACCCTAACCCAAACCCTACCACTAGTCCGCACGCTAACCCTAAGCCTAACCCTAACCCTAACAATAACCCTCACACTCACCCTCACCCTAAACCTAATCCTAAAACTAACCCTATCCCTAGCACTAAACCTCACCCTAACACTCACCATAGCCCTCACCCTAACCCTAAACCTAAACCTCACCCTCACCCTAGCCCCCACCCTAAACCTAATTCTATCCCTCAACCTCACCCTAACCCTAACCCTTATACTCACCCTAAACCTCACATTAACCCTAAACTGAATCCTAAATCTAACCCTCACCATAACCCTAACACTAACCCTTACCCTAACCCGAAAAATAACCCTAACCCTCACCCTTATCTTAATACTCACCCTCAGCCAAAACCTCTCCTTTACCCTTACCATCATAATCACCCTAACCCACACCCTAACGCTAAACCTCATACAAACCCTCACTCTAACCGTAAACCTAACCATCACCCTAACCTAAACCCTCACCTTCAACCTCAAGCTCAGCCTAGCCCTAAGCCTAAGCCTTACCCTAATCCTCACCCTCACCCAAGCCCTCACCCTAACCTTAATCCTAAACCTAACCCTCATTCTAACCCTCAACCTAACCCTAACCATAACCATCACCGTAACCCTAATCCTCAACCCCGCCCTCACCCTCAGCCTAACCCTAAGCCTAAACCTAACCCAACCCTAACCTTCACACTAACCCTCACAATAAACCTAATCCTAACACTAACCCTAATCCTAACCATAAACCTCAACATAACCATCAACCTAACCTTAACCCTAACCCTAACCCTAAACCTCCAACAAACACTCCCCCTAACCCAAAATCTAACCCTAAACCTCACCCTCACCCTAACCCTAATCCTAACCCTAACAATAAACCTCACCCTAACCCTAACCCTAAACTTCACCTTCACCCTCACACTCACCTTACCATAAATCTAACCCTAACCCGAACAATAACACTAATGCTAACCCTAAACCTAAACCTAACCCTAAGCCTAACCCTAATCCTAACACTCACCCTCAACCTAACCCTAATCCTAACGCTAACCCTCAACCTAACCCTAAACCTCACCCTTACTGTAACCCTAACCCTCATCCAAATCCTCACCCTAACCCTAACACTAACCCTCAACCTCACCCTAGTCCTCACCCTAACCTTAATCCTAACTTTAATCCTCATCCTAACCCTAACCCTATCCCTAACACTAAACATCACGCTATCCCTAAACCTAACCCTCAACCTAACCCTAACCCTAAACATAAGCGGAACCCAAAATCTCACCCTAATCCTAACCCTAATCCTCACCCTAAGCCTAAATCTAACCCTAAACCTCACCCTCACCCTAACCCTAATCCTAACACTAACCCTAACAATAACACTAATCCTAACCCTAAACCTAACCCTAATCCTAACACTCACCCTCACCCTAACCCTAATCCTAACGCTAACCCTCAACCTAACCCTAATCCTCAACCTCACTGTAACCCTAACCCTCATCCAAACAATCACCCTAACACACACCCTAACCCTAAAACTCATATTACCCCTCACCCTAACCGAAACCCTCACCCTCAACCTCAAGCTCAACCTAAACCTAAGCCTAAGCCTTACCCTAATCCTCACCCTCACCCTAGCCCTCACCCTAACCCTAATCCTAATCCTAACCCTCATTCTAACCCTCACCCTAACCCTAACCCTAACAATCACCCTAACCCTAATCCTCACCCCCACCCTCACCCTCAGCCTAACCCTAAGCCTAAGCCTAAGCCTAAACCTAACGCTCACACTCACCCTCACCCTAACCCTAATCCTAACCCTAACCATAAACCTAACCCAAAACCTCAACGTAACCATCAACCTAACCTTAACCTTAAAACTAACCGTAACCCTAACCTCGAACTACCACTCCCCCTAACCCTAAATCTAACCCTAAACCTCACCCTCACCCTAAACCTAATCCTAACCCTAACCATAAACCTCACCCTAACCCTAACCCTAAACTTCACCCTCACCCTCACCTTCACACTTACCATAAATCTAAACCTAACCCTAACAATAACACTAATCCTAACCCTAAACCTAAGCCAAACCCTAATTCTATCCCTCACCCTCACCCTAACCCTAACCCTCATCCTCAAACTAAACCTCACACTAACCCTAAACTGAAACCTCAATCTCACCCTCACCCTAACCCTAACACTAACCCTTACGTTAACCCTAAACCTAACCCTCACCGTCATTCTTATCTTAACACTCATGCTCAGCCAAAACCTCTCCTTTACCCTTACCATCATAATCACCGTAACCCTAAAAGTCATACAAACCCACACCCTAACCGTAAACCTAACCATCACCCTAACCAAAATCTCACCCTCAACCTCAAGATCAGCCTAACCCTAAGCCTAAGCCTTACCCTTATCCTCACCCTCACCCAAGCCCTCACCCTAACCTTAATCCTAACCCTAACGCTCATTATAACCCTCAACCTAACCCTAACCCTAACCATCACCCTAACCCTAATCCTTACCCCCGCCCTCATCCTCGGCCTAACCCTAAGCCTAAGCCTAAACCTAACCCTAACCCTTACCCTCACCCTCACGCTAACCCGAATCCTAACCCTAACTTCGAACTAACACTCCCCCTAACCCTAAATCTAACCCTAAACCTCACCCTCACCCTAAACCTAATCCTAACCCTAACCATAAACCTCACCCTAACCCTAACCCTAACGTTCACCCTCACCCTCACCTTCACCCTTACCATAAATCTAAACCTAAAGCTAACAATAACTCTAACCCTAACCCAAAACCTAAGCCTAACCCTAATCCTAACACTCACCCTCACCCTAACCCTAATCCTAACCCTAACCCTCAAACTAACCCTAACCCTCATCCTCACTGTAATCCTAACTCTCATCCAAACCCTCACCCTAACCCTAATGCTACCCATAAACCTCACCCTAACACTAACCCTACTCCTCAACCTCACCCTAGCCCTCATCCTAACCCTAAACCTAATCTTAATCCTAATCCTAACACTAACCCTCACCCTAGCCCTAACTCTAACACTAACCCTAACCCTAACCCTCACCCTCAGCCTCACCCTAAACCTAACTCTAATCCTAAACCTCACCCTCACCCTAACCCTAACCCTAAATCTCACCCTAAACCTAAACCTCACCCTCACCCTAATCCTAACCCTAACCCTAATCTAATCTTAAAGCTCAACCTAAACCTAACGCTCACCCTCAAATTAACCCGTACCCTAACCCTCACCCTAAACCTAAACTTAACCGGAACCCTATCTCTCACCCTAACCCTAACCCTAAACCTCACCCTAACCCTAACTCTCAGCCTCACCCTCAGACTAACCCTAAGCCTAACACTTGCCCTAACACAAAACCTCACACTCATTCTAACCCTAAGCCTAATCCTAATCCTAACCCTAACACTAAACCTAACCCTCAACCTAACCATCACATTAACCCTAACCCTAACAATAACCCTAACCCTAACCCTCACCCTCACCCTCAGCCTCACTCTAACCTTAACTTTAACCCTAAGCCTCACCCTCATCCTAACCCTAACCCTAACAATAACACTAAACCTCACCAAAACCATAACCTCACCCTAACCCAAACCCTCACCTTAACACTTAACCTCACCCAAACATTAACCCTAACCTTAACACTAACCCTCACACTAACCCTAACCCTAACCCTAACCCTAAACCATAACCTAACCCTCACCCTCACCCTAAAACTAACACTAAGCCTCACCTTAACCCTCCACCTAACCCTCCCCCTAACCCTATATCTAACCCTAAACCTCACCTTCACACTAACACTAACCTTAACCCTAACCCTAAACCCCACCCTAACCCTAAAACTAACCCTCACCCGCACCCTCACCCTCTCCGTAGCTCTGACCCTAACCCTAACCCTCACCCTCACCCTCAATCTCACCGTAACTTTAACGCTAACCCTAATAAAAACATTAACCCAAACCCTAACCATAACCATAACCCTCACCCTCAGCCTCACCCTCACTGCAAACTTAACCCTAACCATAACACAAACAATAACCTAAACCAAACCCACCCTCACCCTCAGCTTAACCCAAAGCCTAACCCTATCCTTAACCCTAACCCTCACCGAAACCCTAACCCAAACCCTACCCCTAGTCCGCACCCTAACCCGAAGCCTAATCCTAACCCTAACCCTAATCCTCACACTCACCCTCAATCTCAACCTAACCCTAATCCTAAACGTAACCCTATACCTTACCCTAACCCTCACCCTAGCCCTCATCCTAACCCTAATCCTAACCCTAAACCTCATCCTAACGCTCACCCTAACCCTAACCCTAACCCTCATTCTAACCCTAACCCTAAACCTCACCCTCATGCTCGGCCTAAGCCTAAGCCTAAGCCGAAGCCTAAGCCTAACCCTAACCCTCACCCTAAACCTAAAATTAACACTAAGCCTAACTATACACATAAACCTCAGTCTCACCCTAACCCTAATTCTAAACCTAACATAACACTAAACTTCATCCTAACCCTAACCCTAACCCTCACTCTCACCCTCACTGTAACCATAACCCTAAGCCTAACCCTAACAATAACCCTAACACTACCCCTAACCCTCACCCTAAACATAACCTCACCCTAAACCAAACGCTCAACCTAACCCTAACACTAACCCTAACCCTAATACTAAACCTCACACTAACCCTAACCCTTAACCTCAACCTAACCCTCACCCTAACCCTAAGCCTAACATTAACCCTAAACCTAACCCTCCCCCTAACCCTCCCCCTAACCCTATATCAAACCCTAAAACTCACCCTCACCCTAACGCTAAACCTAACCCTAAACCTAAACTTCACCCTAAACATCACCCTAACACTAACCCTCACCCTAACTCTCAACCTCACCGTAACTCTAACCCTAAACCTAATAATAACATTAACCCAAACACTAACCCTAACCATAACCCTCACCCTCAGCCTCACCCTCACTGCAAACTTAACCCTAACCATAACACTAACAATAACCTAAACCAAACCCCACCCTCACCCTCAGCTTAACCCAAAGCCTGACACTGTCCCTAACCCTTACCCTCACTGTAACCCTAACCCAAACCCTACACCTAGTTCGCACCCTAACCCTAAGCCTAATCCTAACCCTCACCCTAACCCTCACACTCACCCTCACCCTAAACCTAATCCTAAACCTAACCATATCCCTAACACTAAACCTCAACCTAACACTCACCCTAGCCCTCACCCTAACCCTAAACCTAAACCTCACCCTCACCCTAGCCCCCACCCTAACCCTAATTCTATCCCTCACCCTACGCTAACCCTAACCCTTATCCTCCCCCTAAACCTCACACTAACCCTAAACTGAATCCTAAATCTAACCCTCACCATAACCCTAACACTAACCCTTACCCTAACCCGAAAAATAACCCTAACCCTAACCCTTATCTTAACACTCACGCTCAGCCAAAATCTCTCCTTTACCCTTACAATCATAATCACCCTAACCCACACCCTAACCCTAAACCTCATACAAACACTCACCCTAACCGTAAACCTAACTATCACCCTAACGGAAACCCTCACCCTCAACCTCAAGCTCAGCCTAACCCTAAGCCTAAGCCTTACCCTAATCCTCACCCTCACCCAAGCCCTCACCCTAACCTTAATCCTAAACCTAACCCTCATTCTAACCCTCAACCTAACCCTAACCCTAACCCTAACCATCACCATAACCCTAATCCTCACCCCCGCCCTCACCCTCAGCCTAACCCTACGCCTAAGCCTAAGCCTAACCCTAACCCTCACATTCACCCTCACCCTCACCCTAACCCTAACCCTAACCCTAATCCTAACCCAAAACCTCAACATAACCATCAACCTACCCTTAACCCTAACCCTAACCCTAACCCTCGAACTAATACTGCCCCTAACCCAAAATCTAACCCTAAACCTCACCCTCACCCTAACCCTAATCCTAACCCTAACCATAAACCTCACCCTAACCCTAACCCTAAACTTCACCCTCACCCTCACCCTCACCTTACCATAAATCTAACCCTAACCCTAACAATAACACTAATCCTAACCCTAAACCTAAACCTAAACCTAAGCCTAACCCTAAACCTCACACAAACCCTCAGCCTAACCCTAATCCTAACCCTAACCATAACCCTAACCCAAAACCTCAACGTATCCATCAACCTAACCTTTACCTTAACACTAACCCTAACCCTAACCTCGAACTAACACTCCCCCTAACCCTAAATCAAACCCTAAACCTCACCCTCACCCTAAGCCTAACCCTCACCCTAACCCTCACCCTACTCCTCAGCCTAACCCTAATCCTAACCCTAAACCTCATCCTAATCCTCACCCTAACCCTAACCTTAACACTCACCCTAACCCTTACCCTAACCCTCACCCACATGCTGGGCCTAAGTCTAAGCCAAAGCCTAAGCCTAACCCTAAACCTAACGCTAACCCTAACTCTAACCCTAACAATCACGCTAACTCTAACTCTAAACCTCACCCTAAAACTAATCCTAACTCTAAACCGAAATGTAAACTTAAACCTCATCCTAACCCTAGCCCTAATAATAACCCTAAAAAAAATACTTACCCTAAACTTACCCTAAACCAAACCCTAACCGTAACACTAAACCTAAACCTAAACCTAGCCCAAACCCTAACCATAACCCTCACCCTAACCCTAACACTAAACCTAATCCTCACCCTCACCCTAGCCCTCACCCTAAGCCTAAACCTCATCCTCAACCTCAAACTCACACTAACCCTAACACTAATCCTCAATCTAACCATCACCCTCACACTCACCCTAACCCTAACCCTCACACTAACCTTCACCCTAACCCTAACTCTACCCCTAAACCTCACCCTCACCCTAATCCTATCTCTAACCCTAACCCTAACACTAAAAACCTCACCCTAACTCTAACCCTAACCCTCAACCTCACTGTAACCGTAACCCTAACCCTAACAATAACCCTAACCCTAACCCTTACCCTAACCCTCAACCTCACATTAACCCTAATCCTGACCCTAACCCTCAGCCTAACCATAACCCTCACCCTTACCGTAACCCTAACCCTCATCCTAACACTCACCCTAACACTAACCCTAAACCTAAAACTCACCCTAACAATAAACATACCCCTCACCCTCACCCTCACCCTCAACCTCACCTTAACTCTAACCCTAACCCTAACAATAACACTAATCCTTACCTTGAACCTAACCCTAACCCTAACCCTAACCCTAATCCTAACACTCACCATCAACCTAAACCTAACCCTAACCCAACCCTCACACTCAGCCTCACCCTAACCTAACCTCTAAACCTAAACCTCACCCTAACCTTAACAATAAACCTCACCCTAATGCTAGCCCTCACCCTAACCCTAATCCTAACCCTGACACTCATCCTAAACCTCATCCTAAAAATAACCTTAACACTAATCCTCACCCTCACCCTAACCCTAAACCTAATCCTAACCCTCAACCTAACCCTAACCCTCAGCCTCACTGTAACCCCTACCCTAACCCTCACCCTAACCCTAAACTTAACCCAAACCCTAACCCTCACCCTAACTCTACGCCTCACACTCACCCTCACCCTCAGCCTAAACCTAAGCCTATCCCTATCCCTAACCCTAACCCTCACACTCACCCTAACCCAAATCCCAATCAAACCCTAACCCTGACGCTCACCCTCACCCTAAGCCTCACCTTAAGCCTAACCCTAACATTAATCCTAACCCTAACCCCATCCCTAAACCTCACACTAACACTAACCCTAACCATAACCCTAACACTAACCCTCACCCTAACACTAACCCTAACCCTCACACTCACCCTACCCTCACCCTAACCCTAAGCCTCATCCTCACCCTAAACCCGACACTAAGCCTAACACTAATTCTCAATCTAAGCCTCACCCTCACCCTAACCCTAACCCTAACCCTCAACCTAACCCTAACCCTCACCCTTACCGTAACCCTCACCCTCAGCCTAAACTTCACATTTACCCTTACCATCACCCCCACCCTAATCCTCACTCTAAACCTAACCCTCATCCTAACCCTAACTCTACCCCTAAACCTCACCCTCAACCTAACCCGAACTCTATCCCTAACCCTAACACTAAACCTCAACAGAACCCTAAAGCTAATCCTCGCCCTCAACCACATGCTCAGCCTAAACCTAAGCCTAAGCCTAACGCTTACCCTAACAATCAACCTCACACTAGCCCTAATGCTAACCCTAATCCTAAACCTAACCCTCATCATAACACTCACTCTATCCCTAACACTAAACCTCAACCTAAACCTAACCCTAAACCTCACCCTCACCCTAGCCCACATCCTAGCCCTAATCCTAACCCTAACCCTCATACTAACCCTCCCCATAACCCTAACCCTAAACCTCACCCTAACCCTAACACTCAGCTTCACCCTCACACTCAGCCTAATCCTAAGCCTAAAACTAACCCTAACCTTAACCCTCAATCTCACCTTAACCCTCACCCTAACCCTAACACTAACACTAAGCCTAACCCTAACCCTCACCCTCAGCCTCATCCTAACCCTAACTCTAACCCTAAACCTCACCCTCACCATAACCCTTAGCCTAACCCTAACCCTAAACATGACCCTAACCCTAACTCTAAACCTACCCTTATCCTAGCCCTTACACTAACCCTAATCCTAACCCTAACCCTCATCCTAACCCTCCCACTAATCCTAACCCTAACACTCACCCTAACCCTAACCCTTACCCTCAACTTCACCCTCAGCCTAATCCTAACACTAACCCTAATCCTCACCCTCACCCTAGCCCTCACCCTAACCCTAACCCTCACCCTAGGCCTAACCCTGACATTTAACCTTATCATGACCCCCACCTTAACCCTCAGCCTAATCTGAACCCTAACCCTAAACCCCACCCTAACCCTCACCCTAACCCTAACTCTAACCATAAATCCCACCCTCACCCAAAACTACTAAATCTCACCCTAACCCCAACCCTAATCATAACCCTAACCCTAACCATAACCATAACCATAATCCTCACCGTAACCCAAAACTTAATCATAACAATAACCCTCACAGTAACCCGAACCTCACGCTAAATCTAACTCTAACCCTAACCATAACACTAAAAACCTCACCCTAAACCTAACCCTAAACCTCAACCTCACCATAATCGTAACCCTAACCCTATCCCTAACAATAACCCTAAACCTAACCCTAATCCTAATCCTCAAACTCACACTAACGCTAATCCTAATCCTAACCCTCAACCTAACCCTAACCCTCACACTTACTCTAACCCTAAACCTCATCCTAACTCTCACCCTAAGGCCTAAACCTAACACTAAAAGTCACCCTAACACTAAACCTAACCCTCACCCTCAACCTATACCTCATCCTAACCCTAATCCTAACCCTACTTCTCATCCTAAAACTCACCCTAACCCAAACCCTAAACCTCACCCTAAACCTAACCCTAAACCTAACACTCAACCTAACCCTAATCCTCACGCTCAACTTAACACTAACTCTAACCCTCACCCTAACCCTAAACTTTACCTGAACCTTAACTTTCACCTTAACCCTAACCCTAACCCTCACCCTAACCCTAACCCTCACACTCACCTTACGCTTACCTTAATCCTAATCCTAACCCTAACCCTAACCCTCAACCTCCGCCTCACCTTATCCCTAACTCTAACCCTAAACCCTACTCTCACCCTAACCCTAAGCCTAACCCTAAACCTAAACCTCACCCTAACCATAACCCTAAACCTCATCCTCACCCTAGCCCTCACCCTAACCCTACTCCTAACCCTAACCCTCATCCTAACCCTCCCTATAACCCTATCCGAAACCCTCACCCTATCCCTAACCCTCACACTCACCCTCACCCTCAGCCTAACCCTAAGCCTAACCACAAGCCTTACCTGAAACCTAACCTTAACCCTCAAACTCACCCGCACCCTCACCCTCACCATAACACTAAACCAAACCCTAACCCTCAACCTCACCCTAACCCTAACCCTAACCCTAATCCTCACCCTCACCCTAACCCTAACACAAACCCTAACCCTAACCCTCAACCTACCCCTCCCCCTAACCCTGTATCTAACCGTAAACTTCACCCTCCACCTAACCATAACCCTAACCCTAACCCTAAAACCCACCCTAACCTTAACACTAACCCTCAACCGCATCCTCACCCTCACCAAAACTCTAATGCTAACTCTAAAAATAACACTAAGCCTAACCCTAACCATCATCCTAACCCTAATCCTCACCCCCACCCTCACCATCAGCCTAACACTAAGCCTAAGCCTAACCCTCACCCTAACCCTCACCCTCATGCTCACCCTAACCCTAATCTTAAACCTAACCCTATCCCTAAACCTCAACTTAACTCTCACCCTCACCCTAGCCCTTACACTAACCCTAACCATAAACCTACCCCAAAACCTCCCCAAAACCTAACTCTAACGCTAAACCTCACCCTCACCCTAACCCTAAAACTCACCCTAACCCTAACCCTCACCCTCACCCTCTAAATCACCCTAACTCTAATCCTGTCCCTAACAACATTAACCCTAACCCTAACGCTAAACATAACCCTCACCCTCAGCCTCACCCTCACTGAAAACTTAACCCTAACCATAGCACTAACAATAGGACTAACCCTAAACTTAACTCTAACCCTAATCCTCACCCCCAACCTCACCCTCAGCCTAACCCTAACCCTAACCCTCCCTTTAACCCTAACTCTAACCCTAAACCTAACCCTAACCCTAACGCTAAAACAAACCTTAAACCTAACCTTAAACCTAAATCTAATCCTCAGCCTCACACTCACCCTAACACAAACCTTAACCTTAACCCTCACCCTAACCCTAAGCCTAATCCTAACCCTTAGCCTAACCCTCACACTCACACTCACCGTACCCCAAATCCTAAACCTAATCCTATCCCTAACCCCAACCCTCACCCTAACCCTCACCCGAGAACTCACTCTAAACCTAATCCTAACCATAAACCTCATCCTAAACCTCACTCTAACCCTAACACTTACCCTCCCCCTTATGCTCGGCCTAAGCCTAACCCTAAGCCTAAACCTAACCTTAAACCTAACCCAACCCTCACCTTCAGCCTCACCCTAACCCTAACTCTAACCCTAAAGCTCACCCTCACCCTAACCCTAAACCTTACCCTAACACTAAACTTCACCGTAACCTTAACCCTAAACCTCACCCTCATGCTAGCCATCACTCTAAACCTAATCCTAACCCTAACAGTCATCCTAACCCTCACCCTAACAATAACCCTAACCCTCACCCTCAATCTCACCCTAACAATAACCCTAACCCTCACACTCAACTTCACCCTAACCCTAACCTAACCCTAATGCTCAAACTTTCCCTAACATTAAACCTCACCTTAACCCGTACCCTAACACTCACCCTAACCCTAAACTTAACCGGAACTCTAACTCTCACCCTAACCCTAACCCTAAACCTCACACTCACCCTAACCCTAAGCCTATTCCTAATCCTAACCCAAACCCTCACCCTAATCATCACATTAACCCTAACCCTAAAAATAACCCTAGCCCTAACCCTCACCTTCAGCCTCACTCTGACCCTAAGCCTCACCCTAACCCTAACCCAACCCCTAAACCTAACACGAAACCTCACCAAAACCATAACACTGACCCTAACCCAAACCCTCACCCTAACACTTACCCTCACTCAAACACTAACCCTAACCTTTACACAAAACCT
This sequence comes from Dipodomys merriami, assembly GCF_024711535.1. Classification (NCBI taxonomy): domain Eukaryota; kingdom Metazoa; phylum Chordata; class Mammalia; order Rodentia; family Heteromyidae; genus Dipodomys; species Dipodomys merriami. The sequence goes on from NW_027203449.1 coordinate 1,423,619, forward strand.
CACACTTACCCTAACCCTAACCCTAAACCTCAACCTAAGCCTCACCTTCACCCTAACCCTAACACTAAGCCTCACCCTAACGCTCACCCTAACCCTCCCCCTAACCCTATAACTAACCCTAACCCTCACCCTCACCATCAACCTAACCCTAACCCAAACCCTAAACCCCACCCTAACCCTAAACCTAACCCTCACCCGCACCCTCACCCTCTCTGTAGCTCTAACACTAATACTAACAATAACACAAACCCTAACCCTAACCCTAATCCTCACCCCCACCCTCACCCTCAGCCTAACCTTAAGTCTAAGCCTAACCCTCACCCTAACCCTCACACTTACCCTTACCCTAACCCTAATCCTAAACTTAATCCTAACCCTAAACCTCAAACTAACCCTCACAATCACCCTAACCCTAACACTAACCCTAACCCTAAACCTCAATCTAACCATCCCCATAACCGTAACTCTAACCCTAATCCTCACCCTTACCCTAACCCTAACCCTCACCCTAAACCTCACCCTAAAACTCACCCTTACCCTAACTCTCAACCGCACCCTCTACTTCACCATAACTCTAACACTAAATATAACAATACCACTAAACCTAACCCTAACACTAACCCTAAACATAAACCTCACCCTCAGCCTCACCCTCACCTAAAACTTAACCCTAACCATAACACTAAAAATAACCCTAACCCTAACACTAACTCTACCCTAATCCTCACTCCCACCCTCACCCTCAGTCTAAACCTAAGCCTATCCCTAACCCTAACCTAACCCTCCCTGTAACTCTAACCCTAACCCTAGCTCTAACACTAACCCTAACCCTAAACTTAACCCTAACCCAAACCCTAACCCTAACACTAATCCTCACCCCCACCCTCACACTCAGCCTAACCCTAAGCCTAAACCTACCCCTAATCCTAACCCTCACTGTAACCCTTACCCTAACCCTAACCCTAACCCTCACACTCACCCTCACCCTAAACCTAATCCTAAACATAACCCTAACCTTACCCAAACCCTCACTATAAGCCTCACCCTAGCCCTCAACTTAACCCTAATCCTAACCCTAAACCTCATCCTAACCCTCACCCTAACCCTAACCCTAACCCTCACCCTAAACCTAACCCTAACCCTCACCCTCATGCTCGGCCTAAGCCTAAGCCTAAGCCTAGCCCTAACCCTAACCCTCACCCTAACCCTAACCCTTACACTAACCCTAACTCTAATCCTAAACCTCACTCTCACCCTAACCCTAACTCTAACCCTAACCCTAAACCTAAACCTCATCCTAACACTAAATCTAAACCTCACCCTTAACTTAACCATAACCCTAAACCTAACCCTAACAATAACCCTAACCTTAACTCTAAAACTAACCCTTATCTTAAGCCTTACCCTAACATTTACCCTCAACCGAACACTCACACTAATCCTAACACTAACCCTCACACTAACCCTAACCATCACCCTAACCCTAAACCTCACCTTAACCCTAACCCTAACCCTCACCCTCACCCTAGCCCTCACCCTAACCCTAACACTCATCCTCACCCTAAACCTCACACTAACCCTAACACTAATACTCAATCAAACCCTCACCCTCACCCTACCCCTAACCCTAATTCTCACCCTAACCCTAACCCTCACCCTTACGATAACCCACAACCTCAGCCTAACCCTCACGTTTACCCGTACCGTCACTCCCACCCTAACCCTTACCCTAACCCAAACCCTCAACTTAAACCTCACCCTAACCCTGACTCTACCCCTAAACCTCATCCTCACCCTAACCCTAACCCTAACCCTCACCCTCAACCTAACACTCACAATAAACCTATAAACCTAACCCACATCCTCACCCTAAACTTCACAATAACTCTAACACTAATCCTCAATCTAACCCACACCCTCAACCTACCCCTAAACCGAACCCTCACCCTAACCCTCACCCTAACCCTCACCTTAACCCTAACTCTACACCTAAACCTCACCCTAACCCTCTCCCTCACGCTCACCCTCTCCCTCAGTGTAACCCTAAGCCTAAACCTAACCCTAACCCTAACCCTCACACTAATTCTAACCCTTACCCTCACCCTAACCCTCAACCTAACCCTAGCCCTCACGCTCACTGTAACCCAGCACTTACCCTCACCCTAACCCTAACCTTCACGATCACACGCACACTCAGCTTAACCCTAAGCTTAAGCCCAACCCTAACCCTAACCCTCACCTTCACCCTAACACTCACCCTAACCCTAACTCTAACACTAAACCTAACCCTCATCCTCAGCATCACCCTAACCCTAACTCTAACCCTAAACCTCACCCTCACCCTAACTCTAACCCTAAGCCTAACCCTAAATCTCACGCTCATCCTAGCCCTCAACCTAACCTTAATCCTTACCGTAATGCTCATCCTAACCCTCCCCTAACCCTAACCCTAACCCCCACCCTAATCCTCAACCACACCCTCACACTCAGCCTAACCCTAAGCCTAACCCTATCCCTAATGCTAACCCTAACCCTCACCGTAAACCTAACCCTATCCCTAACGCTAACCCTAAACCTAAACCTAAACCTAAACCTAACCCTAATCCTCAGCATCACCCTCACCCTAACCCAAACCCTAAACCTAACCCTCACCCTAACCCTAAGCCTAAGCCTAACATAACCATAACCCTCACACTAACCCTCACCCTAACCCTAACCCTAAGCCTAACTTAACCCTAAAACTAAACCTCACCCTAGCCCTAACTCTAACATTAACCCTAAACCTATCCCTCACCCTCAGCCTCACCCTAACTCTAACTCTATTCCTAAACCTCACCCTAAGCCTAAGCCTAACTCTAACCCTCACCCTCACCCTCACCGTAACCGTAACCCTAACCCTAACCCTAAAAATAACCCTAACCCTATCCCTATCCCTCACCCTAACCATAACCCTCACCGTAAGGCTAACCCTCACCATAACACTTACCCTCACTCTAACACTAACCCTAACCCTAACACTAACCCTCACACTAAACCTAACCCTCAACCTAATCCTAAACCTCACCCAAACCCTAACCCAAACCCTCACCCTCACCTTAGCCTTCACCCTAACCCTGATTCTAACCCTCATCCTCACCCTAAACCTAACCCTCATCCTCACACTAAACCTCACACTGACCCTAACCGTAATCCTCAATCTAACCCTCACCCTACCTCTAAGCCTAACCCTTACCCTAACCCTAAACTGAACTTTAACCCTCACCCTTATCTTAACCTTCACCCTCAGCCTAAACCATACCTTTACCCTTAGCATCTTCCTCACCCTAACCCTAAACCTTATCCTAACCCTCACCCTCACCCTAAACCTAACCGCATCCTCACACTAAACCTCACACTGACCCTAACCGTAATCCTCAATCTAACACTCACCCTATCTCTAACCCTAACCCTTACCATAACCCTAAACTGAACTTTAACCCTCACCCTTATCTTAACCTTCACCCTCAGCCTAAACCATACCTTTACCCTTAGCATCTTCCTCACCCTAAACCTCACCCTAACCCTAAACCTCATCCTAAACCTCACCCTAACCATAAACCTAACCATCCCCCTAAACCTAGCCCTCACCCTCAACCTCAAGCTCAGCCTATCCCTAAGCATAAGCCTAAGCCTAAGCCTAACCCTCACCCTCACTGTAACTCTAACCCTAACCCAAACAATAAAACTAATCCTAAGCATAAACCTAACCCTAACCCTAACCCTACCCTAATCCTCACACTCACCCTCACCCTCACCCTAACCCTAATCCTAACCCAACCCTCACCCTAATGCTAAACCTCACCCTTACAATAAACCTAACCCTCATCCTAACACTCACCCTGACCCTCACCCTAATACTAAACCACACCCTAAGCCTAACCCTAACACTCACCCTCACCCAAGCCCTCTCCCTAACACTAATTCTAACCCTAACCCTCACCCTAACCCTAACCCTCATCCTCAACCTAAACCTCACACTAACCATAACCCTAATCCTCAATCTAATCCTCACCCTAACCCAAAACCTAACCCTAACTCTAAACCTAAACCTCACCCTTACCCTCACCCTAACGTTAACCCTATCCCTAAACCTCACCCTAACCCTAACCCTCACCCTCACCCTCAAATTCACCGTAACTCTAACCCTAACAATAACACTAACCCTAACCCCAACCATAACCCTATCCATAACCCTAAACCTCATTGTAAGCCTAACCCTAACACTAACCCTAACCCTAACCCTAAACCTAAACCGAAACCTAAAACTAATCCTCAGCCTCACCCTCACCCTAACCAAACCCTAACCCTAAACCTCACCCTAACCCTAACCCTAATCCTCACACTCACCCTCATCCTAAATCTTATCCTAAACCTAACCCTATCCCTAAGCTTAACCCTTAACCTAACCCTCAACCTAGCCCCTACCCTAACCCTATTCCTAACCGTAAATCTCATCCTAACCCTCAGCCTAACCCTAACCTTAACCCTCACCCTAAACCTAAACCTATCGCTCACCCACATGCTGGGCCTAAGCCTAAGCCAAAGCCTAATCCTAACCCTAACCCTAAGCCTCGGCCTAACCCTAAACCTAACATTAACTCTAACTCTAAACCTAAACCTCACCCTCATCCAAACCCTAACTCTAACCCTAACCCTAAACCTAAACCTCATCCTAACCCTAAAACTAAAAATAACCGTAACCCTAACCCTAACCCTACCCTAAATCTAACCCTAAAACTAACCCTAACCCTAACCCTAACCTTAACCCAAACCCTAACCCTAACCCTAACACTCACACTAACCCTAACACTCACCCTAATACTAAACCACACCCTAAGCCTAACCCTAACACTCACCCTCACCCAAACCCTAACCCTAACCCTCACCCTAATCCTAATTTTAACCGTAACCCTCACCCTAACCCTAAACTTAACCAAACCCTAACTCTCACGCTAACACTAAACCTAACCCTCACCAAAACCCTAACATTCACCCTCACCCTCACTCTCAGCCTAACCCTAAGCCTAATCCTAAACTTAACTCTCACACTCACCCTAACCCTTACCCTAATCTTAAACCTAACCCTAAGCCTAAGCCTCACCCTCACCCTCACCCTCACCCTCACCCTCAACCTAATTCTAACACTAACCCTAAACCTAAACCTCAACCTAAGCCTCACAATTACCCTAACTTTAATCCTAAACCTCACCCGAACCCTAACCATAATTCTAACCCTAACCCTAACACTAAACCTCAAATTGACCCTAAACCTAACCCTCACCCTCACCTTAACCTTAACCCTAAGCCTAACCCTAACAATAACCCTCACCCTCACCGTAACACTAATCATAACCCTAACCCTAACCCTAACCCTAAAACTCACACTCACCATAACTCTAACCCTCATCCTAACCCTCACCCTAACCCTAACCCTAAACCTCACCCAAACACTAACCCTAACCCTCACCCTCACCCTAACCCTAATCCTAACCCTAATCCTCATCCTAACCCTCACCCTAAACTTAACCCTAACCCTCACCCTCACCCTCAACCGAAACCTAAGCCTAACTCTCACCCTAACCCTATTCCTAACACTCCCCCTCACCCTAACCCTAAATCTAAACCTAACCCTCACCCTAACCCTAACCCTCACCCTCACTGTAACCCTAACCCTCAAGCTAACCCTCACCCTAACCATAACCCTAAACCTAAACCTTAATCTAACACTAACCCTAAACCTAACCCTCAACCTAAACCTCACCATAACCCTAACTCTATCCCTAAATATCACCCTCACCCTTACCCTAACCTTACCCTTAAACCTAAACTTAAACCTCAACTTAAACCTAACAGTAAACCTCACCCTCACCACAGCCCTCACCCTAACCCTAATCCTAACCCTCAAGCTAACCCTAACCCTCAGCCTCACTGTAAACCTTACTCTAACCCTCACCCTAACCCTTAACCCGAACCTTAACTCTCACCCTAACTGTAACCCTAACCCTCACCCAAACCCTAACTCTCCTCCCTCACTCTCACTTTCAGCCAAAAACTAGGCCTAATCCTAACCCTAACCCTAAACCTCACACTAAGCCTCACCATAACCGTAATCCTAATCCTAACACTAACCCTAAACCCCACCCTCACCTTAAGCCTAACCCTAACATTAAGCCTAACACTAACCCTAACCCTAAACCTCATCATCACCCTAAACCTCACACTAACCCTAACACTAATCCTCAATCTAACCCACACCTTCACCCTAACCCTAACCCGAAATATCACCCCAAACCTAACCCTCACCCTTACCATAACTCTCACATTCAGCCTAACCCTCAGCTTTATCCTTACCGTCACCCCCACCCTAAAACTCACCCTAACCCTACCCCTCACCCTGACCTTAATCCTACCCGTAAACCTCACCCTCACCCTAACCCTAACTCTAACCCTAACCCTAACACTAAACCTCAACCTAAACCTAACCCTAACCCTCACACTCACCCTCACTGTAATCGTAACCCTAACCCTAACCCTAACAATAACCGTAACCATAACCCTAACACTCACCCTAACCATAACCCTCACCCTAACCCTAACCCTCACCCTCAACCTCATGCTAAGCATAACCCTAAGACTAAGCCTAACCCTTACAATAACCCTCATCCTCACCCTAGCCCTCACCCTAACCCTAATCCTAATGCTAACCCTCAACCTAACCCTAACCCTAACCATCACCCTAACCCTAATCCTCACCTCCACCCTCACCCTCAGCCTAACCCTAAGCCTAAGGCTAACCTTAACCCTAAACCTAACACTAAACCTAACCTGAACCCTAATCCTAACCCTAAAACTAATCCTAACCCTAAACCTCAACCTAACCCTCACCCTAACCTTAACCCTAAGAGTAACCCTAAATCTCTAATCCTAATCCTAACCCTAATCCTAAACCTCACCCTAAGCCTCAACTTAACCCTAACCCTAACACTAACAATCACCCTCACACTAGCCATCACCCTAACCCTAATCCTAAACCTAACGCTCATCCTAACCCTCCCCATAACCCTAACCCTAACCCTCACCCTAACCCTAACCCGCACCATCACCCTCCCTTCAGCCTAACCCTAAGCCTAACCCTAAGCCTAACCCTAAACTTAACCCTTTCCCTCACACTCACCCGCACCCTCACCCTCTCCATAATTCTAACCCTAACCCTAAGCTAACCCTAAACGTCACGCTCACCCTCACCCTATCCCTAACACTAACCCTAACACTAACCCTCACCCTAAGCCTCCCCCTAACCCTATATCTAAACCTAAAACTCACCCTCACCCTAAACCTTACCCTAACCCTTAACCCCACCCTAAACCTAACCCTAAACCTCAACCACACGATCACCTTAACCATAACTCGAACCTTAACCCTAACAATAACACTAACCCTAACCCTAACCATCACCCTAACCCTATCCCTACCCCTAAACCTCACCCTCACCCTAACCCTAACTCTAACCCTAACCCTAACACTAAACCTCACCCTAAACTTAAACCTAACCCTCACCCTCACCGTAATCATAACCCTAACCCTAACCCTAACAATAGGCCTCACCCTAACATTAACCCTCACCCTAACACTTACATTCATCCTAACACTAACCCTAAACCTAACACTAACCCTCGCACTAACCCTAACACTCACTCTAATCCTAAACCCCACCCTAAACCTAACACTAACTCTAACACTCACCCTCACCCTAGCCCTCACCCTAACCCTAATCCTAACACTCACCATCACCCTAACCATAATCGTAACTCTAACCCTCAACCTAACCCTAACCCTCAACCTAACCCTAACCCTCACCCTCACCGTAAACCTAACCCTCATCCTAACCCTAACCCTAACCCTCACCTTCACCCTAGCACTCACCCTAATACTAATCCTAACCCTAACCCTCAACCTAACCCTAAAATTAATCGAACCCTAACTCTCCCCCTCAACCTAACCCTAACCCTCACCCTAACCCTTACCCTCACACTCACCCTCACTCTCAGCCTAACCCTAAGCCTAAGCCTAACCCTAACTCTAACCTTCACACTCACCCTAACACTTACCCTAATCTTAATCCTAACCCTAAGCCTAACCCTCACCCTCATCCTAAAGCTCACCTTAACCCTAACTCTAACACTAACCCTAAACCTAACCCTCACCCTCAGCCTCAACCTTACCCTAACTCTAACCCTAAACCTCACCCTCACCCTAAACCTAACCCTAACCCTAACCTTCAACCTCACCGTATCCCTAACACTAAACCTCACCCTCACCCTAGCCCTCACCCTAACACTAATCTTAACCCTAACATTCATCCTAAACCTCCCCATAACCCTAAACCTAACTCTCACCCTAACCCTAACCCTCAACCTAACCCTGACTCTCAGCCTAAACTTAATCCTAACCCTAAACCTAACCCTAACCCTCAGACTCACCCTAACCCTAAACCTAATCTTAAACCTAACCCTAACCCTAACCCTCACCCTCACTCTAACCCTCAACTAACCCTAACCCTAACCCTAACACTAACCCTAAACCTAACCCTCACCCTCAGCCTCACCCTAACACTAACTTTAACCCTAAAATTCACCCTCACCCTAACCCTAACCCTAACCCTAACCCTAAACCTCAACCGAAACCTAACCCTAAACCTCACCCTCACCCTAGCCCTTATCTTAACCCTAATCCTAACCCTAACCCTCATCCTAACACTCCCCCTAACACTAACACTAACACAAAACTTAACCCTAACCCTAACCCTCGACCTATCCCTAATCCTATCCCTAAACCAAACCCTAACCCAAACCCTCCCCCTAACTCTCACTCTAAAGCTAACCCTAACCCTAACCCTAACCCTCACCCTAAGCTTAATTCTAACCCTAAACTTCACCCTCACCCTCACACTAACTCTAACCCTAACCCAAACCCTAAACTTCACCCTAAATCGAACCCTCACCCTCACCCTCAATCTCACCGTAACTATAACCCTAACCCTAACAATAACACTAACCCTAACACTAACCATAACCATAACCCTCACCCTCAGCCTCACCCTCACCGCAAACTTATCCCTAACCATAACACTCACAATAACCCTAACCCTAACCCTAATCCTAATCCTCACCCTCACCCCAACCTCACCTAAGCCTAACCCTAACCCTAACGTTAACCCTAGCCCTCACCGTAACCCTAACCCTAACCCTAACAATAACCCTAACCCTACCCCTAATCCTAACCCTCACCCTCACCCTAACCCTCACCCTTACTGTAACCCTAACCCTCACCCTGACCCTCACTCTCAGCCTAACCCTAAGCCTAAGCCTAACCCTAAACCTAACCTTTACACTCACCCTTACCTTACCCTAATCCTAATCCGAACTCTAGGCCTAACCCTCACCCTCACCCTAACCCTCACCCTAATTCTAACTGTAACACTAACCCTAACACTAACCCTGAACTTCAGCCTCAACCTTACCATGAATCTAACCCTAAACCTCACCCTCACCCTCACCCTAACCCTAACCATAAACCTCACCCTAACCCTAACCCTAAACCTCACCCTCACCTTAACCCTAATCCTAACCCTAAACCTCATCCTAAACATCCCCATAACCTTAACCCTAACCCTCACCCTAACCCTAACCCTCACCCTCACCCTCAGCTTAACCTTAAGCCTAATCCTAAACTTAAACCTAACCCTCACACTACCCTAACACTAAACGTAATCCTAACCATAACCCTAACCCTCACCCTCACCCTAACCCTGACCCTAACCCTCACGATAACCCTGACTCTAACACTAACTCAAACCCTAAACCTAACCCTCACCCTCAGCCTCACCCTAACCCTAACTCTAACCCTAAACCTCAAACTCACCCTATCCCTCACCCTAACCCTAAAGCTAAACCTAAGCCTAAACCTAACCCTAAACCTCATCCTCACCCTAGCCCTTACCTTAACCCTAATCCTAAACCTGACACTCATCCTAACCCTGCCAGTAAACCTAACCCTAACCCTCACCCTAACCCTAACCCTCACCCTCAACCTCACCCTCAGCCTCACCCTAAGCCTAACCCTAAACCTAACCCTAAAACACACACTCACCCTCACCCTAACAATAATTCTATCCGTAACCCAAACCCTAAACCATACCCTTCCCCTAACACTCACTCTAAACCTAACCATAACACTAACCCTAACACTAAACCTAAACCTAACCCTCACCCTAAACCTAGCTCTAACACTAAACCACACCCTCACCCTAACACTAACTCTAACCCTAAACTTCAACATAACCGTAACCCTAATCCTCACCTTCACCCTCACCGTAACCCTAACCCTAACTCAAACACTAAACCTAACCCTAACCCTAATCTGAACCCTCACCCTCACCCTAACCCTAATCCTAACACTAACCCTCACCCTAACCCTAACTCTCACCCTTAATGTAACCCAAACACTCACTCTAGCCCTAACCCTAACCCTAATCCTAACCCTAATACTCATCATAAGCCTCACACTAACCCTAAACCTAAACCTCATCCTAACCTTAACCCTAACCAACAACCTAACCCTAAACCTCACTCTCAATGTAACCCTAACCTTCACCCTAACCCAAAACTTAACCTGAACCCTAACTCTCACCCTAACCCTAAACCTAACCCTCACCCTAACCCTAACACTCACCATCACCCTCAGTGTATCCCTAAGCCTAACCCTAACCAAAACCCTAACACTCACACTCAACCTAATCCTTACAGTAATCCTAATCCTAACCCTAATCCTAAACCTCACTCTAAGCCTCACCTTAACCCTAAGTCTAACCCTAAACCTCACCCTCACCCTAACACTAACCCTAACCCTTACCCTCACCCTAACCCTACCCCTAACCCTATATTTAACACTAAACCTCACCCTCACCCTAAACCTAACCCTAACCCTAAACCCCACCTTAACCCTAAAACTAACTCTCACCCGAACCCTCACCCTCACCGAAACTCACACCCTAACCCTAACAATAACACTAACCCTAAACCTAACCATCACCTTAACCTTAATCCTCACAACCACCATCACCCTCAGCCTAAAATTAAGCCTAAGCCTCACCCTAACCCTCATACTCATGCTCACCCTAACTCTAATCCTAACCCTAAACCTATCCCTAAACCTCAAACTAACCCTCATCCTGACCCTAACACTGACACTAACCCTAACCTTAAACCTCACCCTAACCCTCCCCCAAAACCTAACTCTAACCCTAAAACTCACCCTCACCCTAACAATAACCCTAACCCTAACCCTAATCCTCACCCCCAGCCTCACCCTAATCCTAGCCCTCACCCTAACCCTAATTCTAACCCTCATCCTCACCCTAACCCTAACCATCTTCACACTAAACGTAACACAAACCCTAACCAGAAACCTAAACCTCAATCGAACCCTCACCCTATCGTTAACCCTAACCCTAAACCTAACCCTAAACCTCACCCTAATCCTAACCCTAAACCTCACCCTAACCCTCAACCTAACCCTAACCCTCATCCTCACACTGAACTTAACCCGAACACTAACCCTCACCCAAATCTAACCCTAACACTCACCCTTACCCTAACACTCACCCTCACCTTCAGCCTAACACTAACCCTCACCCTAACCCTAAATCTAACCCTCACACTCACACTAACCCTAACCCTAATCCTAACCATAACTCTAACCCTAAACCTCCCCCTCACCCTAACCGTCACCTTAAACCTAACCCTAACATTAATCCTAAACCTAACCCTAACCCTAAACCTCATCCTCACCCTAAACCTCACACTAACCCTAACACTAATCCTCAATCTAACCCTCACCCTAACCCTAACCCTAACCCTCACCCGGAACCTAAGCCTACGCTTAAACCTCACCCTCAACCTAACCCTAACTCTAACCCTAACCATAACACTAAACCTCACCCTATCCCTAACAATAATCCTCACACTCAACTTTATGCTCAGCCTAACACTAAGGCTAACACTAACCCTTAAACTAACCCACACCAGCACTCACACCTTCACTGAAATTCGAACCCTAACCCTAACAATAACACTAACCCTAACTCTAACCATCACCCTCACCCTAATCCTCAACCCCACCCTCACCCTCAGCCTAATCCTAAGCCTAAGCCTCACCCTAACCCTCATACTCATGCTCACCCTAACTCTAATCCTAACCCTAAACCTATCCCTAAACCTCAACCTAACCCTCACCCTCACCCTAACCTTAACACTAACCCTAACCCTAAACGTGACCCTAACCCTCCCCCTAAACTAACTCTAACCCTAAACCACACCCTCACTCTCACCCTAACCCTAACCCTAACTATAATCTTAAACTTCACCCTAAACCTAACCCTGACCCTCAACCTCAACCTCACTGTAACTCTAACCCTAACACTAACAATAACACTAACCCTAACCCTAATCCTAAACCTAACCATAACCCTCAACCTCAGCCTCACCCTCACCCCAAACTTAACACTAACCATAACACTAACAATTACCCTAACCCTAACCCTAACCCTAATCCTCACTCCCACCTCATCCTTAGTGTAACCCTAACCCTAACCCTAAACCTAACCCTCAAAGTAACCCTAACCATAACATTAACACTAACACTAATCCTAAACCTAATTTAAACACTAAACCTAAACCTAAACCTAACCCTAATCCTCAGCCTCACCCTAACCCTAATCCAAACCCTAACAATAACCCTCACCCTAACCCTAAGCCTCACCCTAACCCTAACCCTAACACTCACACTCACCCTCACCCTAACCCAAATCCTAAACCTAAACCTATCCCTAAACCTCACCCTAACCATCACCCTAGTCCTCACCCTAAACCTAATCCTAACCCTAAACCTCATCCTAAACCTCACCCTAACCCTAACCCTAACCCTAACCCTAAACCTAACCCTAACCCTCACCCTCCTGCTCGGCCTCAGCCTAAGCCTAAGCCTAAGCCTAACCCTAACCCTCATCCTATTCCTAACCCTAACACTATCCCTAACTCTAACCCTAAATCTAACCCTCACCCTAACCCTAACTCTAACCCTAACCCTAAAACTAAACCTCATCCTAAACCTAACCCTAACCCTCACCCTCACTGTAACAGTAACCCTAACCCTTACCCTAACAATAACCCTAACCCTAAACCTCACCTCAACCATTACCCACACCCTAACCCTCACCCTCACCCTAACATTTACCCTCACCCTAACTCTAACCCTAACGTAACACTAATGCTCACACTAACCCTAACCATCACCCTAACACTAAACCTTACCCTGACACTAACCCTATCCCTCATCCTCACCCTAGCCCTCATCCTAAACCTAATCCTCATCCTCACCCTAAACCTCACACTAACCCTAACACTAATCCTCAATCTAACCCTCACCCTCACCTTGACCCTAAACCTAACCCTCACCCTAACCCTAACCCTCACTCTTCACGTAACCCTCACCCTCAGCCTAACCCTCAACTTTACCCTTACCATCACCCCCACGCTAAAACTCACCCTAACCCTAACATTCACCCTAGCCCTAACTCTACCCCTAAACCTCACCCTCACCCTAATCCTAACTCTAACCTTAAACCAAACACTAAACCTCACCTTAACCCTAAGCCTAACCCTCACCCTCACCCTCACCGTAAACGTAACCCTAACACTAACCCTAACAATAAACCTAAACCTATCTCTAAACCTCGCCCTAACCATAACCCTCACCCTAACATTAACCGTCACCCTAACACTTACCCTCACCTAACACTAACCCTAACCCAACCCTGACCCTCACACTAACCCTAACCCTCACCCTAATCCTAAACCTCACCCTAACCCTAACCCTATCTCTAACCCTCACCCTCACCCTAGCCCTCACCCTACCCCTAATTCTAACCCTCACCCTCATCCTAACCCTAACCCTCATCCTCACCCTAAACCTCACACTAACCCTATACCTAACCCTAATGTTCAATCAAATCTCACCCTAACCCTAACCCTAATCCTAAATCTAATGCTAACCCTCACCTTTATCTTAATCCACACCCTCAGCATAAACCTCAGCTTTACCCTTACCATCATCCTCACCCTAACCCTAAACCTCATCCTAACCCTCACCCTAACCGTAAACCTAAGCATCACCCTAACCCTAACCCTCACCCTCAATCTCATGCTCAGCCAAAACCTAAGCCTAAGCCTAACCCTTATCCTTACCCTCACCCTCATCTTAACCCTCCCCCTAACAATAATCCTAACCCTATCCCTCATTATAATCCTCACCCTAACGCTAACGCTAACCATCACCCTAACTCTAACACTCACACCCAACCTCACCCTCAGCATAACCCTAACCCTAGGCCTAAGCCTAACCCTAACCCTCACATACCCTATCGCTAATACTAATCCTAACCATAACCCTAACCCTAAACCTCAACCTAACCCTCACCGTAACCTTAACCCTAATACTAACCCTAACCCTAACACTTGACCTAATCCTCCCCCTAACCCTAAATATAATCCTAAAACTCACCCTCACCCTAACCCAAATACTACCCCTAAACCTCACCCTAACCCTAACACTCATGCTCACTGTAAGCCTAACCCATGTCCTAACCCTCATCCTAACCCTAACCCTAAACCTCACCAAAACACTAATCCCAACCCTCACCCTCAACCTAGCCCTCACCCGAAACCTAATCCTAACCCTAACCCTGACCCTAACACTAACCCTAACCCTCATCCTAATCCTAAGCCTAACCTGAACCCTCACTGTAACCCTAAACCTAACCCTCACCCTAACCCTAAACTTAACCTGAACCCAAACTCTCACCCTAAACCTACTCCTAACTCTCACCCTAACCCTAACCCTCACCCTCACCCTCACCCTAAGCGTAAACCTAAGCCTAAACCGAATCCTAACCCTAAACCTCACACTCACCCCAACACTTACCCTAATCCTAATCCTAACACAAAACCTTCCCCTCACCCTCACACTAATCCTCACTGTAACCCTCTCTAACACTAACCCTAACCATCACCCTAACCCTCAGCCTCACCCTAACACAAACTCTAACCCTAAACCTCAACCTCACCCTAACCCTAACCATAAACCTAACCAAAAACCTCACCCTAACCCTAACCCTAACCCTCACCCTAACCCTAACCCTAAACCTCACCCTCAACCTAGCCCTCACCCTAACCCTAATCCTAACCCTAAACCTCATCCTAAACCTCACCCTAACAATAACACTAACCATCACCCTCACCCTCACCTTAAGACTAACACTAACGCTAACCCTAACCCTCAAACTAACCCTAACCCTCACCCTCACTGTAACCCTTACCCTAACCATCACCCTAACCCTAAACTTAACCTGAACTCTAACTATCACCCTAACCCTAACCCTAACACTCACCCAAACCATAAACCTCAACCTCACCCTCACCTTCAGCCTAACACTAAGCCTAACCCTAAACATAACCCTCACACTCACCCTAACCCTAACTCTAATCCTAGTACTAACACTAAACCTAAACCTCACCCTTACCTTAACCCTCACCTAACGCCTAACCCTAACATTAAACCTAACCCTAAACCTAAACCTAAATCTTAACCTCACCCTAAACCTCACACTAACCGTAACACTAATCCTCCATCTAACACTCACCCTCAATCTCAACCTAACCCTCACCCTAACCCTAACCCTCATTCTCACCCTAAACCTCACACTAACCCTAACACTAATCCTCAATCTAACCTTCACCCTCATCCTAAACCTAACACTAAACCTCACCCTTAAACAAACCCTCACCCTTATCATAACCCTCACCCTCAGCCTAAACCTCACCTTTACCCTTACCGTCACCCCCACACTTACCCTCACCCTAACCCTACACCTCACCCTGACCCTAACCCAACCCCTAAACCTCACCGTCACCCTAACCCTAACTCTAACCCTACCCCTAACACTAAACCTCACCCTATCCATAACCCTAACCCTCACCCTCAACCTCATGCTCAACCTAACCCTAAGCCTAAGCCTAAACCTTTCCCTAACCCTCACGCTCACCCTAGCCCTCACCCTAACCCTAATCCTAACACTAAACCTCATCCTAACCCTCACCCTAACCCTAAACCTAACCATCAACCTAACCCTAATCCTCACCCCACCCTAACCCTCATCCTAACCCTCACCCTAACCCTAACCCTAACCATCACCCTAACCCTAATCCTCACACCCACCCTCACCCTCAGCCTAAACCTAAGCCTAAGCCTAACCTTAACCCTCACTCACCCTCACCCTAACTCGCATCCTAACCCTACACCTAACCCTAAACATCAACCTAAACCTCACCTTAACCTTAACCCTAACACTAACCCTAACATTAACGCTCGACCTAACCCTTCAACTAACCCTAAATCTAACCTTAAACTTAACCCTCACCCTAACTCTAATGCTAACCCTAACCCTAAACCTCACCCTAAAGCTAACCCTAAAGCTCACCCTCACCCTCACCCTCATCCTCACCATAACTCTAACTCTAACACTAACAATAACACTAATCCTAACCCTGAACATAACCCTAACCCTAACCCTAATCCTAACATTCACCCTCACCGTAACCATAATCTTAACCCTAACCCTCATCCTAATCCCTAACCCAAACCCTAACCCTAACCCTAAACTTTACCCTAACACTAACCCTGAACCTCACCCTCACCCTAGCCCTCACCCTTACCCTAACCCTAACCCTAACCCTAAACTTAAGCGAAACCTAACACTCACCATAACCCTAACCCTAACCCTCAACTTAACCCTAACCCTCACCCTCACCATCACTCTCAGCCTAACCCTAAGCCTAAGCCTAAGCCTAACCCTAACCCTCACACTCACCCTAACACTTACCCTAATCCTAATCCTAAACTTAAGCCTAACCCTCACCCTCACTCCCACCCTAACCCTCACTCTAAACCTAACTCTAACACTAACCCTAAACCCAACCCTCAACCTCAGCCTCACACTTACCCTAAATCTAAACTTAAACCTCACCCTCACCCTAACCCTAACTCTAACACTAAACCTCACCCTAACCCTAACCCTAACCCTCACCCACACTGTAATCATAATCCTAACCCTAACCCTAACAATAACCTTCACCCTAACCGTAACCGTAATCCAAACCCTAACCCTCACCCTAAACCTCACGCTAACTCTAACCCTAAACCTCACCCTAACCCTAACCCTAACTCTCACTCTCACCCTAGCCCTCACCTTAACCCTAATCCTAACCCTAATCCTCATCTAACCCTCACCCTAACCCTAACACTAACACTAACCCTAATCTTAAATCCAACCGAAACCCTCAAACTAACCCTAACCCTCACCCTCACTGTAACCCTAACATAACCTTCACCCTAACCATAAACTTAACATGAACCCTAACTCATACCCTAACCCTACACCTAACTCTCACTCTAACCCTAATCATCACCCTCACCCTCACCCTAAGCCTAACCCTAAGCCTAACCCTAACCTGTATCCTAACACTCACACTAACCCTAACCCTTTCCGTAATCCTAATCTAACACTAAGCCTTACCCTCACCCTCACCCTAACCCTCACCGTAATGCTAACTCTAAGATTAACCCTAACCCTAACCCTCACCCTCAGTCTCACCCTAACCCTAAATCTAACCCCAAACCTCAGCCTCACCCTAATCCTAACCCTAAACCTAACCCTAAACCTCAAACTACCCCTAACCCTAACCTCACCCTCACCCTAGCCCTCACCCTAACCCTAATCCTAACGCTAACCTTCATCCTAACCCTCACCCTAACACTAACCCTAACCCTAACCCTCGACCTAACCCTAACCCTCACCCTCACTGTAACCCTTATCCTAACCCTCAACCTAACCCTAAACTTAACCCGAACCCTAACTCTCACCCTAACCCTAAGCCTAAAACTCACCAAAACCCTAACCCTCACCCTCACCCTCAACTTCAGCCTAACAATAAGCCTAACCCTAAACCTCACACTTACCCTAACCCTACCCCTAATCCTAATCCTAACACTAACCCTAAATCTCACCCTCACCCTAACCCTCACTTGAAACCTAACCCTAACATTAATCCTAACACTAACCCTAAGCCTAAAACTCATCCTCACACTAAACCTCACACTAACCCTAGCACTAATCCTCAATCTAACCCTCACCTTCACCCTCACCTTCAGCCTAACATTAAGCCTAACACTAACCCTAACCGTAATCCTCACATTCACCCTAACCCTAACCCTAATCCTAATCCTAGCACTAACCCTAAACCTCAGCCTCACCCTAACCCTCACCTTAAGCCTAACCCTAACATTAATCCTAACCCTAACCCTAACCCTAAACATCAACCTCACCCTAAACCTCACACTAAACCTAACACTAATCCTCAATCTACCCCTTACCCTCACCTTCACCTTAGCCCTCACCCTACCCTAACACTCATGCTCACCCTAAATCTCACACTAACCCTAAAACTAATCCTCAAACTAATCCTCACACTCACCTTAACCCTAACCCTAATCCTCAGCCTGAACATAACCCTCACCCTTACCATAACCCTCAAACTCAGCCTAACCCTCACCTTTACCCTTACTGTCACCCCCACCCTAAACCTCAACCTAACCCTACCCCTCACTCTGACCCTAACCCTACCCCTAAACCTCACCCTCGACCTAACCCTAACTCTAACCCTAAGCCTAGCACTAAACCTCACCCTATCCCTAACCCTAAAACTCACCATAACCCTAACCCTCACCCTCTCCCTCACCTTCAGCCTAACACTAAGCCTAATACTCACCCTCAACCTCATGCTCAGCCTAATCCTAAGTCTAAGCCTAATCCTTACCCTAAACCTCAACCTTACCCTAGCCCTCACCCTAAGCCTAATCCTAACCCTAACCCTCATCCTAACCCTCACCCTAACCCTAACCCTAACCATCACCCTAACCTTAATCCTCACCCCCACCCTCACCCACAGCCTAGCCCTAAGCCTAACGCTAACCTTCACACTCACCCTAACACCCTAATCCTAACCCTAACACTAAGCCTTACCCTCACCCTCACCTTAACCCTCACTGTAACCCTAACTCTAACCCTAACCCTAACCCTAACGCTCACCCTAAGCCTCACCCTAAGCCTAACTCTAACCCTAAACCTCACCCTCACCCGACCCCTAACCCTAAACCTCCCACTCACCCTAGCCCTCACCCTAACCCTAATCCTAACCCTAATCCTCATCCTAACCCTCAGCCTAACACTAACCCTAACCCTAACTATCAACCTAACCCTAAACCTCACCCTCACTGTAACCCTTACCCTAACCCTCAACCTAACCCTAAACTTAACCTGAACCCTAACTCTCACCCTAACCCTAAACCTAACACTCACCCTAACCCTAACCCTCACACTCACCCTCACTTTCAGCCTAAAACTAAGCCTAAACCTAACCCTAACCCTAACCCTCACACTCACCCTAACACTAACCCTAATCCTAATCCTAACACTAATCCTAAACCTCACCCTCACCCTAACCCTCACCTTAAGCCTAACCCTAACATTAATCATAACCCTAAACCTAACCCTAAACCTCATCCTCACCCTAAACCTCACACTAACCCTAACACTAATCCTCAATCTAACCCTCACCCTCACCCTCACCCTAGCCCTCACCCTAACCCTAACACTCATTCTCATCCTAAACCTCATACTAACCCTAACCCTAAACCTAAACCTAACCCTCACCCTTACCATAACCCTCACCCTCAGCCTAACCCTCACCTTTACCCTTGCCGTCACCCCCACCCTAACCCTCACCCTTACCCTACCCCTCACCCGGACCCTAACCCTATCGCCTAAACCTCACCCTCAACCAAACCCCAACTCTAACCCTAGCCCTAACCCTCACCCTCAACTTCATACTCAGCCTAACCCTAAGCCTAACCCTAAACCTAACCCTCACACTCACCCTAACCCTTACCCTAATCCTAATTCTAACACTAAGCCTTACCCTCACCCTCAACCTAACCCTCACCATAACCCTAAATCTAACACTAACCCTAACCCTAACCCTCATCCACACCCTAACCTTAACTCTAGCCCTAAACCTCACACTCACCCGCACCATCACCCTCACCGTAATTCTAACTCTAACCCTCACCCTAACCCTAAACCTCACCCTAACCCTAACCATAACCCTAAGCCTCACCATCACAGTAACTCTAACCCTAACCCTAACCCTAACTTTAAACCTCACCCTAACTATAAACCTAACCCTAAGCTAACCCTAACCCTCCCCCAAATCCTATATCTGAACCTAAACCTCACCCTCACCGTGACCCTAACTCTAAACCTAACCGTAATCCTCCCCCTAACCCTATATCTAACCCTAAACCTCACACTGACCCTAAACCTAACCCTAAACCTAAACCTAACCCTCACCCGCACCCTCACCTTCACTGTAACTCGAACCCTAACCCTAACAATAACACTAAACCTAACCTTAACCATCACCCTATCCCTAATCCTCACCCCCACCCTCACCCTCAGGCTAACCATAAGCCTAAGCCTAAGCCTCACCCTTATCATCATACTTATGCTCACCCTAACCCTAATTCTAACCCTAACCCTATCCCTAAACCTCAGCCTAACCCTCACCCACACCCTAACCCTAACACTAACCTTTACCCTAAACCTCAACCTAACCCTCCCCCTAACTCTAACCATAAACCTCACCCGAACCCTAACCCAAATCCTAACCCTAACCCTAAACCTCACCCTAAACCTAACCTTCACCCTCAACCTCAACCTCACTGTAACTCTAAACCTAACCCTAACAATAACACTAACCCTAACCCTAATCCTAACCCTAACCATAACCCTCACCCTGAGCCTCACCCTCACTGCAATCTTAACCCTAACCATAACACTAAAAATAACCCTAACCCTAAACCGAAACCTAATCCTCACACCCACCCTCACCTTCAGCCTAACCCTAACCCTAACCCTAACCCTCAAGGTAACCCTAACCCTAACCCTAAACCTCACACTCACCCTCACCATAAACCAAATCCTAAACCTATACCTATCCCTAAACCTCACTCTAAACCTCACCCTAGTCCTCACCCTAAACCTAATCCTAACCCTAAACCTCATCCTAAATCTCACACTAACCCTAACCCTAACCCTCACCCTAACCCTAACCCTCACCCTCATGCTCCGCCTCAGCCTAAGCCTAAGCCTAAGACTAAGCCTAACCCTAACACTATCCCTAACTCTAACCCTAAACCTCATCCTCAACCTAACCCTAACTCTGACCCTAACCCTAAACCTAAACCTCATCCTAACCCTAACCCTAACCCTAACCCTCACCCTCAGTGTAACTTTAACCCTAACACTAACAATAAACTTAACCTTATACCTAAACCTCACCCTACCCATAACCCTCACCCTAACCCTCACCCTCACCCTAACATTTACCCTCACCCTAACACTAACCCTCATCCTCACCATAACCCTAATCCTTAACATAACCCTAACCTGAAACCTCAAACTAACCCTAACCCTCCCCCTAACCCTAACACTAACCCTTACTCTAAACCTGACCCTAACCCTCCCCCTAACCCTAACACTAAACCTAACCCTAACACTACCATTCACACTAACCCTAATACTCACCCTAACCATAAACCTCAATCTAACCCTAACCCTAAATCTCACCCTCATCCTAATCCTAACCCTAAGCCTAAGCCTAAGCCTTAACCTAACCCTAACCCTCACATTCACCAACATTGTAAGCCTAATCCTAACCCTAACCCTATCCCTAAACCTCAACCTAACCCTCACCCTCACCCTAAGACTAACATTAAACCTAAACCTAACCATCACCCTAACCCTCCCACTAACACTCACTCTAAACCTAAACCTCACCATCAACCTAACCCTAACCCTAAACGTCACCCCAAACCTCACCCTAACCCTAACCCTCACCCTCACGCTCACCTCACCATAACTCTAACACTAACAATAACACTAACACTAACACTAACACTAACCCTAACCCTAACCATATACCTCACCCTCAGCCTCACTCTCACTGCAAACTTAACCCTAAACATAACACTAACAATAACCCTAACCCTAACCCAAACCCTAACTCTACCCTTAACCCTAACCCTAATCCTCACCCCCACTCTCACACTCAGCCTAACCCAAAGCCCACACTAAACCTAACTCTAATTATAAACATCACCCTCACCCTAACCCTATCTCCAAACCTAACTCTAAACCTCAGCCTAACCCTAACCCTCACACTCAACCTCAGCCTCAGCCTAACCCTAAGACTAACTCTAAACCTAACCCTAACCCACACACTCACATTCACCCTAACCCTAATCCTAAACCTAAACCTCAACCTAACCCTCATCCTAACCCTAAACCTAACCCTCACCTAACCCTAACCCTCACCTTCAACCTCAGCCTCAGCCTAAACCTAACCCTCCCTCTAACCCTAACCCTTACACTAACCCACACCGTAATTCTAACTTAACACTAACCCTAACCCTAATCCTAACACTAACCCTCACCCTAAGCCTAACCCTAACCCTAAACCTCACCCTCACCCTAACCCTAACTCTACCCCTAATCCTAAACCTAAATTTCATCCTAACTCTAACCCTAACCCTCACACTCACCCCCAATGTAATCCTAATCCTAACAATTACAATAACCCTAACACTAACCCTCAACCTAACTATAACCCTCACCCTAACCCTAACCTTCACCCTAACACTTACCCTCACCCTAACACTAAACCTAACCCTAACACTAACCCTCACACTAACCCTAACCCTCACCCTAACCTTAAAACTCACCCTAACCCTAACCTAACCCTGACCTTCACCCTCACCGTAGCCCTCATCTTAACCCTAATTCTAACCCTAACCCTCACCCTAACGCTAACCCTCATCCTCACCCTAAACCTCACACTAATCCTAACCCTAATCCTCAATCTAACCCTCACCCTCAGCCTTACCCCTAACCCTCACACTTACCCTAACCCTCACCCTAACCCTAACCCTCACCCTTATCTGTACCCTGACCCTCAGCATAACCCTCAACTTTACCCTTACCATCACCCTCACACTAACCCTCACCCTATCCCTAAACCTCATGCTAAACTTCAACCTAACCGTAACCTTAACCATCACCTTAAACCTAACCCTCACCCTAACACTTACCCTCAACCTAACCCTAACCCTAACCCTCACACTCACCCTAAACTTTACCCTAATCCTAATGCTAATCCTAAGCCTAACCCTCACACTCACACTCACCCTAACCCTAACCCTAACCATAACCCTCAACCTAACCCTAAACTTCACCCTCACCATAACCCTTACCCTAACCCTCAACCTAATTCTAAACTAAACCTGAATCCTAACTCTCAACCTAACCCTAACCCTAACACTCACCCTAACCCTAACCCTCACCACACCCTCAACCTAACCCTAACACTAACCCTAACCCTAACCCTCAACCTAACTCTCACCCTAACCCTAACTCTAACCTTAAACCTCACCTTCACCCTAAACCTAACGCTACCCCTAACCCAAACCCTAAACCTCACCCTAACGATAACCCTAACCCTTACACTCAACCTCACAGTTACTGTAACCCTAAACCTAAACCTAACAATAACCCTAACCCTAATCCTAACCCTCACGCTAACCATAACCCTCACCCTAACCCAAACCCTCACCCTAACACTTACCCTCACCCAAACACAAACCCTAACCCTAAAGCTAACCCTCACACTAACCCTAACCCTAACGCTAAACCTAAACCTCAACCTAGCCCTCACCCTCACCCTAAGCCTAACACTAACCCTAAGCCTAAACCTCACCCTCCCTCTTCCCATAACCCTATATCTAACCATAAACCTCACCCTCACCCTAACCCTAACCTTAACCCTAAACACCACCCTAACCCTAACCCTAATCCTCACCCGTACTCTCAACTTCACCATATCTATAACCCTAACCCTAACAGTAACCCTAACCCTAACCCTAACCATCACCTTAAACATAATCCTCACCTCCACCCTCACCCTCAGCCTAACCCTAAGCCTAAGCCTAACCCTCACCCTAACCATCACACTTAACCTCACCCTAAACCTAAAAGTAACCTTTACCATATCCCTAAAGCTCAACCTAACCCTCACCCTAACCCTAACCCTAACCTTAACCCTAAATCTCAACCTAACCCTCACCCTAACCCTATCTCTAACCCTAAACCTCAACCTCACCCTAACCCTAACCCTCACCCTAACCCTAACACTAACCCTAACGCTAAACCTCAACCTAACATCCCCCTAACCCTAACTCTAACCATAAATCTCACCCTCACCCTAACACTAACCCTAACTTTAAACCTCACCCTAACCATAACCCTCACCCTTACCCACCACCTCAAAGTAACTCTAACCATCACCCTAATAATAACACTAACCATAACCCTTACACTAACCCTAAACCTAACCATAACCCTCACTCTCAGCCTCACCATCACCGCAATCTTAACCCTAACCATAACACTAACAATAACCATAACCCTAAGCCTCACCCTAATCGTCACCACCACCCTCATCTTCAGCCTAACCCTAAGCCTAACTATAACCCTAACCCTAACGCTCACAGTAAGCCTAACCCTAACCCTAACCCTATACCTAAATCTAAACTTAAACCTAAACCTAACACTAATCCTAAGCTTTACCCTCACCCTAATCCAAACCCAACCCAAACCCTCAACCTAACCCTAAGCCTAAGCCTAAGCCTAACCCTAACCTTCACACTGACTCTACCCTAACCCTAATCCTAAACCTAACCATATCTCTAAACATCACCCTAACCGTAACCCTCACCATAGCCCTCACCCTAACCTTAATCCTTACCCTAAACCTCATCCTAACACTCACCCTAACCCTAAACCTAACCCTCACCCTCATGCTCGGCCTAAGCCAAACCCAAGCCTAAGCCTAACCGTACACCTGACCCTCACCCTAACCTAACCCTAACACTAACCCGAACTCTAAACCTAAACCTCACACTCACCCTAAGCCTGACTCTATCCTAAACCTAAACCTAAACCTCATCCTACCCTAACCGTAACATTCACCCTCACCCTCACCGTAACCCTCACCCTAAACCTAACCCTAACCCTAAACCTCACCTTAACCCTAACGCTCACCCTCACCCTCAACCTAAACATAACTCTAACCCTAACCCTAACAATAATATTAAAACCTAACCCTAACCATAACCATAACTCTCACCCTCAGCCTCAACCTCACGGCAAACTTAACCCTAACCATAGCACTAACGATAACCCTAAAACTAACCCTAACCCTAATCCTCACCCCCACCCTCACCTTCAGCCTAACCCTAAGCCTAACCATATCCCTAACACTAAGCCTCACCGTAACCCTGACCCTATCCCCAACCCTAACCCTAAACCTAACCCTACCACTAACCCTAAAACTCACCCTAACAATCACCCTAGCCCTCAGCTTAACCCTAACCCTAACCCTCACCCTCACCCTAGCCCTCACCCTAAACTTAATTCTAATGCTCACCGTCACCCTAACCCTAACCCTCATCCTCACCCTAAACCTCAAACTAACCCTAAACCGAATCCTCAATCTAACCCTCACCCTAACCCTAACCCTAAACCTTAACCTAACCCTAAACTTTACCCTAACCCTCACCCTTCTGTTAAACCTCAAACTCAGCCCAAACCTCACCATTACTCTTACCATCATAATTACCCTAAACCTCACCCTAACCCTAAATCTCATCCTTACAATCACCCTAACCTAAAACCTACACAGCACCCTAACACTAACCCTCACTCTCAACCTCATGCTCAGCCTAACCCTAAGCCTAAGCCTTACCCTAAACCTCAACCTATGCCTAACCCTCACCCTCACCGTAACTCTAACCCTCATCTTAACCCTCACCCGAACCCTAATCCTAACCGTAAACCTTACCCTAAAACTAACCCTAAACCTCACCATCCCCCTAGCCCCCACCCTAAACCTAATCCTAACCCTAATCCTCACCCTAAACCTAAAGTTAACTGAACCATAACTCTCACCCTAACCCTAACCCTAACCCTCACCCTAACCCTATCCCTAACCCTCACACTCAGGCTAACCCTAAACATAATCCTAACCCTAATCCTAACACTAACCCTAACCCTAACCCTAAACCTAACCCTCCACTCACCTTAACCCTAACCCTAAGCCTAACCCTAACCCTAAACCTCACCCTCACCCTAAACCTCACCCTAATCCTAATCCTAAACCTCAGCCTCACACTAACCCTAACCCTAAACCTCACCCTCATCCTCACCCTAACACTAAATCTAACCCTAAACCTCACACTCACCCTAACCCTAAATCTAACCCTACCCCAAAACCTCACCCTAACTCTAACCCTAAACCTCTCCCTAGCCCTCACCCTAACCCTAACCATAAATCTAAACCTAACCCTAACCCTCACACTCAACCGCACCCTCACCCTCACAGTAACTCTAACCCTAACTCAAAACCTAAGCCTACAACTCACTCTAACACTAACGCTAGTACTAACCCTAACCCTCACCCTCACCTTAACTCTAACCCTAACCCTAAACCCCACCCTAACCCTAACTCTCACCAGAACCCTCACCCTCACTGTAACTCTAACCCTTACCCTAACAATAACACTAACCCTAATCCTAAACATCACCCTAACCCTAATCCTCAACCCCACCCTGACCCTCAGCCTAACCTTAAGACTAAGCCTAACTCTCCACCTAACCCACATACTCACGCTCACCCAAAGCCTAAACCTAAATGTAGCCCTCTCCCTAAACCTCAACCTAAACCTCACCCTCACCCTAACTCTAACCCTAACGCTAAACCTCACCATAACCCAACCCCAAACCCTAAATCTAACCCTAAACCTCACCCTCACCCTCACCCTAACCCTAACCTAAACCTCATTCTAACCATAACCATAACCCTCACCCTCAAACTTAACCACACTGTAATTCTAACCGTAACCCTAAAAATAACAGTAACCCTAACCCTCACCCTAACCCTAACCAATCCCTCACCCTCAGCCTCACCATCACTGCAAACTTAACCCTAAACATAACACTAACAATAACCCTAACCCTAACCATAACCATAAACCTAATCCTCACCCCCACCTTCACCCTCAGCCTGACCCTAACTTAACCCTAACCCAAACCCTAAACCTCACCGTAACCCTAACCCTAACCCTAAACCTAACACAAACTGTAACCCTAAACCAAACCCTAAACCTAACACTAATCCTCAGCCTCCCCCTCCCCCTAACCCAAACCCTAACACTGACCCTCACCATAACCCTCACGCTAACCCTCCTCCTAACCCTATATCTAACCCTAAACCTCACCCTCACACTAACACTAACCCTAACCCTAACCCTAAACCCCAATCTAATCCTAATCGTAACCCTCACCCTCACCCTCACCGTAACTCTAACCCTAACCCTAACAATAACACTAACCCTAACCGTAACCCTAAACCTCACCCTAATCCTCAGCCTTACCCTCACCCTAACCATAACCATAACCATAACGGTCACCCTAAACCTAAGCCAAACCCTAACCCTGACTCTCCCACTCACACTCACCCTAACCCTAATCCTAAACCTAACACTACACCTAACCCTAACCCTTACCCAAAGCCTCACCCTAGCCTTCACCCTAAACATAATCCTAACGATAAACATCATCCTAACACTCACCATAACCCTAAACCTAACCTTCACCCTAACCCTAACCCTAACCCTCACCCACATGATCGTCCTAAGCCTAAGACTAACACTAACCAAACCATAAACCTAACCCTAAACCTAAACCTCAACCTAACCCTACTCCTCAGCCTCACCCTCACCCTAACCAAACCCTAACCCTAACCCTCACCTTAACCCTAAGCATAACCCTAATGCTAAACCTAACCCTCACACTAACCCTCACACTAACCCTAATCCTAAATCTAACCCTATACCTAACCCGAATAATCATCCTAACCCTATCCCTTGCCCTCACCCTAACACTAATCCTAACCCTAAAAATCATCCTAAACCTCACCCGAACCCTAACATTAACCCTCACCCTAAACCTCAACCTAACCCTCACACACATGCTGGGCCTAAGCTTAAACCAAAGCCAAAGCCTAACCCTGACCCTAAACCTCACCCTAACCCTAACCCTAACACTAAACCTAACTCTAACCCTAAACCTCACCCTTACCCTAACCCTAACACTAACCCTAACTCTAAACTTAAACCTCATCCTAACCCTAACCCTAACAATAACCCTAACCCTAACCTTAACCCTACCCTAATCCTACCCCTAACCCTAAAACTAAACCTAACCCTAACCCTAACCCTAACCATAACCATAACCCTCACCCTAACCCTAACAATAACCCTAACCCTAAACTTAACCCTACCCTAATCCTACCCCTAACCCTAAAACTAAACCTAACCCTAACCCTAACCCTAACCCTAACCCTAACCATAACCCTCACCCTAACCCTAACATCACCTTAACACTAATCCTAATCCTCCCTCTCACCCTAGTCCTCACCCTAACCCTAACCCGCATCCTCACCCTAAACCTCACCCTAACCCTAAACTTAACCTGAACACTGACTGTCACCCTAACCCTAACCCTAACCCTAACCCTCACCCTTACCATAACCCTCATCCTAGGCCTAAACCTCATCTTTACCCTTACCGTCACCCCACCTTAACCTTCACCCTAACCCTAACCCTCACCCTAACCATAACCCTAACCCTAACTCTACCCCTAAACCTCACCCTAACCCTAACCCTAACACTAACACTAACACTAAAAACCTCACCATAAACTTAACCCTAACCGTCACCCTCACCATAACCCTAACCCTAACCCTAACAATAACCCTAACCCTAACCTTAATCCTAACCCTCCCCCTCACCCTAAACGTAATTCTAACCCTAACCCTCACCCTAACCCAAACCCTCACCCTTCCGTATCGATTACCCTCACCCTAACCCTAACCCTAACCCTCACCCACATGCTGGGCCTAAGCCTAAACCAAAGCCTAAGCCTAACCCTAAACCGAGCCCTCATGCTAACCCTAACCCTAACACTAACCCTAACTCTAACCCTAAACCTCACTCTTACCCTAAGCCTAACTCTAACCCGAACCCTAAACCGAAACCTCATCTTAACCCTAACCCTAACAATAACCCTAACCCTAACCTTAACCCTACCCTAACCCTAAACCTAACCCTAACACTAAACCTAAACCTAACCCTATCCTTAACCCTAACCATACCCCTCACTAACCCTAACCTCACCCTAACACTAAACCTAGTCCTCACCCTCACCCTAGCACTCACCCTAACCCTAACTCTCATCCTCACCCTAACCGTCACCCTCACCCTTACCATAACCCTCATCCTAGGCCTAATCCTCATCTTTACCCTTACCATCACCCCCACCTTAACCCTCACCGTAACCCTAACCCTCATGTTGACCCTCACCGTAACCCTAACTCTACCCCTAAACATCACCCTCACCCTAACCCTAACTCTAACCCTAACCCTAACACTAAAAACCTCACCTTAAACTTAACCCTAACCCTCACCCTCACCGTAACCATAACCCTAACCCTAACCCTAACAATAACCCTAACCCTAACCCTAATCCTAACCCTAACCCTAACCCTCACCCTTCCGTAAGTGTAACCCTCACCCTAAACCTAATCCTAAACCTAACCCTCATCATAACCCTCCCCATAACCCCAATCCTAACCCTCACCCTAACCCTAACCCTCACCCTCACCCTCAAACTTACTGTAAGTCTAATCCTAACCCTAACAATAACACTAATCCTAAACCTAAATTAACACTAACCCTAATCCTAACACTCACCCTCACCCTACACCTAATTCTAACCCTCACCCTCACCATAACCCTAACCCTAACGTCATGGTAACACTAACTCTCATCTTAACACTCACCCTAATCCTAACCCTAACACTAACACTAAACCTCACCCAAACACTAACCCTAAAAATCACCATCACCCTAGCCCACACCCTAACACTAATCATAACCCTAATCCTCATCCTAACCCTCATCCTAACCCTAACCCTCACCCGAACCCTAACCCTAACCCTAAATCTCAAACTAAACCTAACCCTAAACATAACCCAAACCCTATCTTTCTCCCTAAACCTAACCCTAACCCTCACCCTAACCCTAACCTTCACCCTCACCCTCACCCTCAGCCTAAACCTAAGTCTAAACCTAACCCTAACCCTAAATCTCACACTCAGCCTAACCCTTACCCTAATCCTAATCCTAACTGTAACACGAACCCTAAACCTCAACCTAACCCTCACTCTAACCTTAACCCTAAAAGTAACCCTAACCCTAACCCTCGACCTAACCCTCCAACTAACCCTAACCTTCACCCTCACCCTAACACTCATGCTAACCTTAACCCTCAACCTCACCTCAGCTTCACCCTCACCCTAACCCTAAATCTAACACTAACCCTCACCCTAACCCTCACCCTCAGACTCACCCTAAATCTAACTCTAACCCTAACACTCATCCTAACCCTCACCCTAACCCTAACCCTCACCCTAACTCTAACCCTCACCCTCACACGCACCCTAACCCTAACCCTAACATTCAATCTAACGCTAAACCTCGCCCTCACCATAACCCTTACCCAAACCCTCACCCTAACCCTAAACTTAACCCGAATCCTAACCCTCACCCTAACCCTAACCCTCAACCTCAAACTCACCCTCAGCCTAATCCTAAGCCTAACCCTAAACCTAACCCTAACACACACGTTCACCCTCACTCTAAACCTAATCCTAACCCTAAACCTAACCCTCACCCTCACCCTAACGCTAAACCTCACCCTAACCATAACCCAAACTCCAACCCTAACCCTCATCCAAGCCCTCACCCTAACCCGATGTCTAATCCTCACCCTCACCCTAACCCGAACCCTCATCCTCAACCTAAACCTCACATTAACACTAACCCTAAACCTAAACCTCAGTCTATCACTCACCCTAATCCTAACCCTAACCCTAACACTAACCTTTATCTTAACCCTCACCCTCAGCCTAAACCTCACCTTTACACTTACCATCATCCTCACCCTAACCCTAAACCTCATCCTAATCCTCACCCTAACCGTAAACCTAACCATCACCCTAAACCTAAAACTTACCCTCAACCTCACGCTCA
The DNA here is from genome assembly GCF_024711535.1 of Dipodomys merriami. Classification (NCBI taxonomy): domain Eukaryota; kingdom Metazoa; phylum Chordata; class Mammalia; order Rodentia; family Heteromyidae; genus Dipodomys; species Dipodomys merriami. Next base: position 1,455,155 of record NW_027203449.1, read on the forward strand.
GCTTAACCGTAAGCCTAAGCCTAACCCTTACCCTAAACCTCACCCTAGTCCTCTCCCTAACCCTAATCCTAAACCTAACCCTCATCCCAACCCTCACCCTAACCCTAACAATAACCATCACCCTAACCCTAATCCTCACCCCCACCCTCACCCTCAGCCTAACCCTAAGCCTAAGCCTAACCCTAACCCTAACCCTCACACTCACCCTCACCCTACCCCTAATCTTCACCCTACCCTCACCCTCAGCCTAACCCAAAACCTCAAGCTAACACTAACCCTAAACTTAACCCTCACACTCACCCTCACCCTAACTCTAATCCTAAACCTAACCCTAAAAATAACCCTAAACCTCAAGCTAACACTCACCCAAACCTTAACCCTAACACTAAACTTAACCCTACCGCTCGACCTAAACCTCCCCCTAACCCTAAATGTAACCCTAAAACTCACCCTAACCCTAACCCAAATCCTTACCCTAACCCTTACCCTAACCCTAACCCTAACCCTCACCGTAACCCTAACCCTCATCCTAACACTAACCCTAACCTAAACCTCACCCAAACACTAACCCTAACCCTCACCTTCACCCTAGCCCTCACACTAAACCTAATCCTAACCCTAATCCTCATCCTAACCATCACCGTAAACCTAACGCTAACCCAAAACTTAACTTGTACCCTATCTTTCACCCTAACACTACCCCTAACTCTCACCCTAACGCTAACCCCTAACCCTAACCTCACGCTCAACCTAACCCTCAGCCTACACCTAAGCTTAACCCTAAACCTAACCCTCACACTCACCCTAATCCTCACCCTAACCCTAATCCTAAACCTAACCCTAAACCTCAAGCTAACCCTCACCCTAAACTTAACCCTAACACTTACCATAACCCTCAACGACACCCTAGCCTTCACCCTAACCCTCACCCTAACCCTAAATCTAACCCTAAACCTCACACTCACCCTAACCCTTACCCTAACCCTAACCCTAAACTTCAACCTAAACCTAACACTAAACATAACTCCCACCCTCAGCCTCGCCCTCACCACAAACTTAACCCTAACCATAACACTAACAATAACCCTAACCCAAACCCTAACCCTCACCCTAACCATAACACTAACTCTAACCCAAAAACTCTCCCTAACCCTGCCCCTAAACCTAACTCTAACCCAAAACCTCACCCTCACCCTAACACTAATCCTAACCATAATCCAAAACCTCACCCTAAACCTCAGCCTAAGCCTAACCCTAACCCTCACCCTAATCCTAAGCCTAACCCTAACCCTCAAACTAAGCCTAACCTTCAAACTCAACGTAATCCTAACCCTAAATCACACCCTAACCCTAAACTCGAACCCTAACTCTCACTCTAACCCTACCCCTAACCCTTACCCTAAACCTAATCCTCACTCTCACCATCACCCTAATCGTAAGCCTAACCCTAACCCACAACCTAACCCTAACACTCACGCTCACCGTGAAACTAACCCTTACACTCACCCTAACACTTACCCTAATCTTATTCCTAACACCAAGGCTAACACTCACCCTCATCCTAACCCTCACCGAAACCCTAAATCTAACACTAACACTAACCCTAACCTTCACCCTCAGCCTCACCCTAACCCTATCTCTAACCTTAAACCTCACCCTCACCCTTACCCTAACCCTAACCCTAAACCTAAACGTCACCCTAACCCTAACCCTAAACCTCACCCTCATCCTAGTCCTCATTCTAAGACTAATCCTAACCCTAACCCTCATCCTACTCCTCACACTAACATTAACCCTAAGCCACACTGTAACACTTGCCCTAAACCTCATTCTAACCCTAAACTTAACCCGAACCCTATCTCTCACCCTAACCCTAACCCTAACCCTCACCCTAACAATAACCCTCATCCTCCACATCACCCTCAGACTAAACCTAAGCCTAACCCTAAACCTAACCCTAAACCTCACACTCACCCTAACCCTAAACCAAATCCTAATCCTAACAATAATCCTAACACTCACCCTCACCCTAACCCTAATCCTAAACCTAACCCTCAACCTACCCCTAACCCTCACCCTCACCGTAACACTAACCCTCATCCTAACCCTCACCCAAACCCTAACCCTAACCCTAAACCTTACCCTAAAACTAACGCTCACCCTCACCATCAGCCTAGCCCCAAACCTAAACGTAATCCTAACCCTAATCCTCACCATAACGCTAAACTTATCAGAACCCTAATTCTCACCCTAACCCTAACCCTAACCCTCACCCTAACCCTAACCCTAACCCTATCCCTAACCCTATCCCTCACACTCACCCAAACCCTCACACTAATCCTAACCCTAACCCTAAACCTCACCCTCCCCCTAACCTCACCCTAACCCTAACCTAACCCTAACACTAACCCTAACCCTAACCCTCACCCTCAGCCTCACCCTAACCCTAAATCTAACCCTAAACCTCACATCACCCTAACCCTAAATCTAACCCTACCCCTAAATCTCACTACAAACCTAACCCTAAACGCCTCCCTAGCCCTCACCCTAATCCTAACCCTAAAACTAACCCTAACCCTCACACTCAACCGCACCCTCACCCTCACAGTAACTCTAACCCTAACTCACACCCTAACCGTAAACCCCACACTAACCCTAACCCTAACTCTCACCAGCACCCTCACCCTCATCGTAACTCTAACCCTTACCCTAACAATAACACTAACCCTAACCCTAACCATCTCCCTAACCCTAATCCTCACCACCACCCTGACCCTTAGCCTAAACCTAAGCCTAAGTCTAACCCTCAACGTAACCCACACACTCACGCTCACCCTAAACCTAAACCTAAACGTAACCCTATCCCAAAACCTCAAACTAACCCTCACACTCACCCTAACCCTAACAGTAACCCTAACCCTAAACCTCACCTTATCCATCTCCCAAACCCTAACTCTAACCCTAAACCTCACTCTCACCCTAACCCTAACACTCACACTAACCCTAACCCTAACCCTAACTCTAACCCTAAACCTCACCCTGACCCTAACCCTAACCCTAACTCTAAACCTCATCCTAACCCTAACCATAACCCCCAACATCACCCTCACTCTTACCCTTACCTTAACCTTAACCCTAACCCTAACCCTAAGAATAACCCTAACCCTAAACGTAAGCCTAAACCTCACCCAAACGGTAACTCTAACCCTAACCCAAACCCTCACACCAATCCAAACTCTGACACTAAACCTACCACTAAACGTCACCCTAACCCGAACCGTAACCCTATCCCTAACCCTAGCACATACCCTAACCCTAATCTTAACCCTAACCCTCACTCTAACCCTCACTCTAAACATAAACCATACCCTAACCCTAAATCTAACGCTGAACTTCACCCTCAGCCTCAGCCTAACACTAACCCTAACCCTAAGCTTCACACTCACAGTCACAGTAACCCGAATCCTAACACGAACCCCAAACCTAACCCTAAAACTAACCCTAACCCTAACCCTCACCCTAAACCTCACTCTAACCCTAACCCTAACCCTAAAACTCACCCTCACTCTAACCCTAATCCTAACCCTAACAATAACACTAACCCTCACACTCACCCTCACCTTAAACTTAATACTAATCCTAACCCTAGACCTAACTGTAACCCTAACTATAACCCTAACCCTAACACTAACACTAACCCTAATCCTCAACCCCACCCTCACCCTCAGCCTAACCCTAAGCCTGTCTCTATCACTAACCCTAATTCTAACCCTAAACCTCACACTCACCCTAACCCTATCTCTAAACCTAACCCAAAACCTCACCCTGACCCTAACCCTAAACCTCACCTGCACCCTCAGCCTCACCATAACTCGAACATTAACCCTAACAATAACACTAACCCTAAACCTAACGATCACCCTAAACCAAATCCTCACCCCCACCCTCACCCTCAGCCTAACCCTAAGCCTAAGCCTAACCCTAACATTAACCCTCACCCTCACTCTCACCCTAAACCTAATCCTAACCCTAACCCTATCCCTAAACCTCAACCTAACCCTCACCCTCACCCTAATGCTAGCACTAAACCTAACCCTAACCCTCACCCTAACCCTACCCCTAACCTGAACTCAAACCCTAAACCTCACCAGCACCCTTACAATAAACCTAACCCTAACCCTAAACCTCACCGTAAACCTCACCCTAATGTCACCCTCACCCTCACTCTCAATGTGAACGTAACTCTAACCCTAAAACTAACAATAACAGTAACCCTAACCCTAACAATAACCATAACCCTCACCCTGTGCCTCATCCTCACCGCAAACTTAACACTAACCATAATACTAAAAATAACAGTAAACCTAACACTAAGCCTAAGCCTAAGCCTAACCCTAACCCTAACCCTCACCCTAACCCTAACCCTAACCCTAAAACTAACCCTAACCCTAACACAAAACCTAACCCTAGCCCTAACCCTAACCCTAAACCTCATCCTAACCCTCACCCTAAACCTAACCCTAATCCTCACCCTAACCCTAACCCTAACCCTCACCCTGACTCTCGGCCAAAGCCTAAGCCTAAGCCTAACCCGAACTCTAAACCTCACCCTAACCCTCACCTTATACCTAACCCTAACACTAACCCTAACTCTAACCCTAAACCTCACCATCACCCTAACCCTAACTCTAAACCTAAACCTAAAACTAAACCTCACCCTAAACCTAAACCTAACCCTCACCCTCAAACTCACCTTAAACCTAACCCTAACCCTAACAATAACCCTAACACTAAACCTAACCCTCACCCTAACCATAACCCTGAACATAACCCTAATCCTCAATCGAACCCTCACCCTCACCCTAACCCTAACCCTAACCCTCACCCTAACCCTAACCCTAAACGTAAAACTTACCCTCACCTTAACCCTCAGCCTAACTCTAAGCCTAAACCTAACCCTAACCCTCACACTCATCCTCATCATAACAGTAATCCTAATCCTAAGCATAACCCTAACCATAAACCTCAACCAAACCCTCACCCTAATCCTAACCCTAACAATAACCCTAGCCCTAACCTTCAACCTAACCCTCCCCCTTACCCTAAGTCGAACTCTAAACCTCACCCTCACCCTAACCCTCACACTAACCCTAAACCTCACCCTAACCCTCACCTTCACCGTAACCCTAAACATAACCCAAACCCTCACCCTACCCCTAACCCTAACCCTAACCCGAACCCGAACCCTAAACATTACCCTAACCCTAAACCTAACCCTCAACCTCAAACTCACCCTAACCGTAAATTTTACCTTAATCATAACACTAACAATTACCCTAACACCAACCCGAATACTAACCCTCACCCTCACCCAAAACTTAACCCTCACCCAAACACAAACCCTCACCCTAACACTTACCCTCATCCTAACACTAACCCTAACCCAAACCCTAACCCTAACCCTAAACCTCGACCGAACCCTAACCCTCACCCTATCCCTAACACTAACCCTAAACCTAACCCTCACCTAACCCTCCCCCTAAACCTATATCTAACCCTAAACCTCACCCTCACCCTAACCCTAACCCTAAACCCCACCCTAACCCTAACCCTAACCCTCACCCACACCCTCACCCTCACCATAACTCTAACCCTAACCCTAACAATAACCCTAACCCTAAACCTAACCATCACTCTAACCCTAATACTCACCCCCATCCTCACCCTCAGCCTAAACCTAAGTCTCAGCCTAACCCTCAACCTAACCCTCACACTCACCCTCACCCTAACCCTAGTCCTAAACTTAACCCTATCTCTAAACCTCAACCTAACCCTCACCCTCAAACTAACCCTAACACTAACCCTAACCCTAAACCTCACCGTAACCCTCCCACAAACCTAACTCTAACCCTAAACCTCACCCTCACCCTAACCCTAACCCTAACCTTAATCCTAAAACTAACCCTAACACTAACCCTCAACCTCACTGTAACTCTAACCCTAACCCTAACAATAACAGTAACCCTAACCCTAACCCACACACTAACCATAACCCTCACCCTCACCCTCAGCCTCACCCTCACTGCAAATTTCACCCTAACCATAACCCTAACAATAACCCTAACCATACCCTAATCCTCAGCCCCACCATCACCCTCAGCCTAACCCTAACTTAACCCTAACCCTAACCCTAAACCTAACGTTCACCATAACCCTAACCCAAACCCTAACACAAAACCTAACCTCAGTGTAACCATAACCGTAACCCTAACACTAACACAAACCCTAACCCTAAACCAAACCCTAAACCTAAACCTAATCCTCAGCCTCACCCTCACCCTAACCCAAAACATAACCCTAACCCTCACCCTACCCCTAAGCCTAACCCAAACCTAACCCTCACACTCACCCTCACCCTAACCCAAATCCTATACATAACCCTATCCTAACCCTAACCCTGACCCTAACCCTCATCCTAGCCCTCACCCTAAACCTAATCTTAACCCTAAACCTCATCCTAACACTCACGCTAATCCTAACCCAAAACCTCACCCTAACCCGAAACCTAACCCTCCCCCTCATGCTCGGCCTAAGCCTAAGCCTAAGCCAAAGCCTAACCCTAAACCTCACCCTATCCCTAACCCTAACACTAACCTTAACTCTAACCCTAAACCTCACCCTCATCCTAAGCCTAACTCTAACAGGAACCGAAACCTAAACCTCATCCTAACCCTAATTCTAACCCACACCCTCACACTCAACGGACCCGTATAAACCTAACCCAAACCCTAACCCTAACCCTCACCCTAACCCTATCCCTCAGCCCAATATTTACCCTCACCCTAACACTAACCCTAACGCTAACACTACCGCTCACTCTAACCCTAAAAATCACCCTAAACCTCACCCTAACCCTAATTCTACCCCTAAACCTCACCCTCACTCTAACCCTAACTCTAACTCTAACCCTAACACTAAACCACACCCTAAACTAACCCTAACCCTCACCCTCAACCTCACCGTAACCGTAAACCTAACCCTAAACCTAACAATAACCATAACCCTAACCCTAACCCTCAGCATAACCATAACCCTCACGCTAATCCTAACCCTCAAGCTAACACTTACCCTCACCCTAACACTAACCCTAACCCTAACACTAACCCTCACACTAACCCTAACCCTCACCCTCAACCTAAATCTCATCCTAAACCTAACCCTAACTCTAACCCTAAACCTCACCCTCACCCTAACCCTAACTCTAACCCTAAACTGAAACCTAAACCTCAACGTAACCCTAACCCTCACCCTCACCCTCACCCTCAACATAACCCTAACCCTAACCCTAACCCTAAAAATAACCCTAACCCTAACCCTAACCCTAACCCTCATCCTATCCATAACCTTCACCCTAACCCTAACCCTCACCCTAACACTAACCCTAACCATAACACTAACCCTCACACTCACCCTAACAATCACCCTAACCCTAAACCAAACCCTAACCCTAACTCTCACCCTCACCCTAGCCCTCAACCTAACCCTAACCCTAATCCTCACCCTTAACCTCACACTAACCCTAACACTAATCCTGAATCTAACCCTCACCCTCACCTTAATCCTAACCCTCACCAGTACCATAACCCTCACCCTCAGCAGAAACCTCACTTTTACCCTTACGGTCACCCTCACCCTAACCCTCACCATAGAATAAATCCTCATCCTAACCCTCACCCTAACGGCAACCCCAACCACCACCCTAACCCTAACCCTTACCCTCACCCTCAGCCTAAGCCTAACGCTAAGCCTAAGCCTAAACCTAAACCTAACCCTCACCCTCAACCTTGCCCTCACCCTAACCCTAATCCTAACCCTAACCCTCATCCTAACCCTTAACCTAACCATAGCCCTAACCATCATACTAAACCTAATCCTCATCCCCACCAATACCCTCAGCCTAACCGTAAGCCTAAGCCAAACCCTAACCCTAACCCTCACATTCACCCTCACCTTCAACGTAATCCTAAACCTAACCCTAACCCTAACATTAAACCTCAACCTAACCCTCACCCTAACCCTATCACTAACCCTAACCATAACACTCAACCTAACCCTCCCCCTCACCTTAAATTTAACCCTAAACCTCACCCTCACCCTAACCATAATCCTAATCTTAAACCTCACCCTAACCCTGATCCTAACCCTCACCCTCACCCTCACTCTTACTGTAATTCTAACCCTAACCTTAACTATAACTCTAACCCTAAACCTAACCCAAACCCTGAACCTCACCCTAACTCTAAACCTAACATAAACCCTCACCCTAATCCTAATCCTAACCCTCAGCCTCACCTTAACCTTAACCCTAAACCTCACTCTAAACCTAACCCTAAAACTCACCCTAACTCTAGTCCTCCCCCTAACCCTAATGCTAACCCTAAAACTCATCCTAACACTCACCCTAACCCTAAAACACTAACACTAACACTCACCCTCACCCTCATGCTCTGCCTAAGCCTCCACCTCAGCCTAAGACTAACCCTGACCCTCACACTCACCCTCACCCTAACCCTAAACCTAACACTAACCCTAACCCTAACCCTCACACTAACCCTCACCCTAACTATAACCCTAAACCTCACCCTCACCCTAACCCTAAATCTCACCCTGACCCTCACCCTCTGCCTAACATTAAGCCTAACCCTAACCCCAACTCTAACCCTAACACTAAACCTAATCCTCACCCTACACCTCACCCTAAACCTAACCCTAAACCTCACACTCACCATAGCCCATACACAAACCCTAAGCATAAGCCTAACCATCACACTAACCCTCATTCTAACCCTAACCCCAACACTCACCCTAACTGTAACCCTCACCCTCAACCTCACCCTAACTCTAACCCTAAACCTAACCCTTATCCTAACCCTCACACTCACCCTAACCCTAACCCTAACCCTAATCCTAAACCTCACCCTAAAACCTAAACCTTACCCTAACATTTATCTTCACCGTAACATTAACACTAACCCTAACACTAACCCTCACACTAACGCTAACAATCACCCTAAACCTAAACCTCACCCTATCCCTAAAGCTAACCCTCACCTTCACCCTAGCCCTCAACCTAACCCTAACACTTATCCTCACCTAAACCTCACACTAACCCAAACACTAATCCTCAACCTAAACCTCACCCTTACCCTAAACCTAACCCCGATCATCACCCTAACCATAACCCTCACCTCAATCTCACCCTCAGCCTAAAACTAAGCCTAACCCAAACCCTAACCCTAACCCTCACACTCACCCTCACCCTAACACTAATCCTAACCCTAACCCTCAGCCTAACCCTAAGCCTAAAACTAACCCTAACCCTAACCCTCACGCGAACCCTCCACCTAACACTAACTCTAACCCTAAACCTCACACTCACCCTAACCCAAATCCTAACCCTGACCCTAAACCTCACCCTAACCCTAATCCTAACCCTAACCCTTACCCTCACCTTCACCCTCACCGTAACTCTAACCTTAAACCTCACAATAACACTAATCCTAACCCTAAACCAAACCCTAACCCTAATCCTATACCTAACCCTCACCCTCAGTCTCACCGTCTCTGCCAAGGTAGCCAGAACAAAAAAACTTACAATAATCCTAACTCTAACCCTAATCCTAACCCTCACCCTCACCCTAACCTTCATCCTAACCCTAACCCTCACCCTAAACCTAAGCCTCACCCTTACCATAACCATGACCCTCACCCTAACCCTAACCCTAACCCTCACCCTACACTAACTCTAACCCTAAATCTCACCCTCACCCTCACCCTATCCCTCACCCTCACCCTCACCCTCATCTTAACCCAAAGCCAAAGCCTAACGCTAACCTTAACCCTCACCCACACACTAGCCCTCACCATAACCCTAACTGTAACACTAACCTAACCCTAACACTAACTCTAACCCTAAACCTCACCCTGAACCTAACCCTAACCCTAACCCTAACTGAAAATCTCATCCTAACCCTAACCCTAACCCTCAACATTACCCTCAACCTCACTCTTACCTTAACCTTAACCCTAACCCTAACCCTAAGAATAACCCTAACCCTAAACGTAAACCTAAACCTCACCCTCACCGTAACTCTAACCATAACCTTAACCCTAACTCTGACACTAAAACTAACGCTAAACATCACCCTAACCCTAAACCTAACCCTAACCCTCATGCTAGCACATACCCTAACCCTAATCCTAACCCTAACCCTAACTCTAACCCTCACACTCACCCTCAACTTAACCTTAATCCTAATCCTAACCCTAACCCTTACCATAACCCTAACTCTAACCCTAACCCGAACCCTAAACCTAACCCTAATCCTCAACCCCACCCTCACCCTCAGCCTAACCCTAAGCCTATCCCTAACATTAACCCTAATTCTAACCCTAAACCTCACCCGCACCCTAACCCTATCTCTAAACCTAACCCTAAACCTCACCCTGACCCTAATCCTAACCCTCACCCCCAAACTCCGCCTCACTGTAACTCTAACCCTAACCCTAACAATAACACTAACCCTAAACCTAAGGATCATCCTAACCCTAACCCTCACTCCAACCCTCACCCTCAGCCTAAGCCTAACCCTAACACTAACCCTCACCCTCACTCTCACCCTAACCCTAACCCTAACCCTAAACCTCACGGGAAACCTCACCCTAATCCTCACCCTCACCCTCACTCTCACAGTGACCGTAACTCTAACCCTATCCCTAACAATAACATTAAACCTAACCCTAACCCTAACAATAACCATAAACCTCACCCTGTGCCTCACCCTCACCGCAAACGTAACACTAAACATAACACTAACAATAACCCTAAACATAACACTAAGCCTAAGCCTAAGCCTAACCCTAACCCTAACCCTAACCCTCACCCTAAACCTAACCCTAACCCTAACCCACACCCTATCCCTAACCCTAACCCTAACACTAAACCTAAACCTAACCTTAACCCTAACCATAAACCTCATCCTAGGACTCATCCTAAACCTAACCCTAACCCTAACCCTCACTCTCGGCCTAAGCCTAAGCCTAAGCTTAAGCCTAACCCGAACTCTAAACCTCACCCTAACCATCACCTTAACCTAACCCTAACACTAACCCTAAATCTAACCCTAAACCTCACCATCACCCTAACCCTAACTCTAACCCTAACACTAAAACTAAACCTCACCCTAACCCTAAACCTAACCCTCATCCTCAACCTCACCGTAACCCTAACCCTAACCCTAACAATAACCCTAAAACTAAACCTAACCCTCACCCTAACTATAACCCTCAACATAACCCTAACCCTCAATCTAACCCTCACCCTCACCCTAACCCTAACTCTAACCCTCCCTCTCACCCTAACCCTAAACGTAACCTTAACCCTCACCGTAACCCTCACCCTAACCCTAATCCTAACCCTAACCCTAATTCTAAACCTAAACCTAACACTAACACTAACCCTAACTCTAACCCTAAACCTCACCCTCACCCTAACCCTAACTCTAACCCTAACCTGAAACCTAAACCTCATCCTAACCCTAACGCTCACCCTCACCCTCAACATAAACCTAACCCTAACCCTAACAATAACCCTAAACCTAACCCTAACACTCATCATAACCATAGCCTTCACAGTAACCCTAACACTCACTCTAACACTTACCCTCACCCTAACACTAACCCTAACCATAACACTAAACCTCACACTAACCTTAATCATCAACCTAACCTAAACCTCACCCTAACCCTAACTCTCAACCTCAACCTATCCTTCAACCTAACCATAACCCTCATCCTCACCCTTAACCTCACACTAACCATAACACTAATCCTGAATCTAACCCTCAACCTCACCCTAACCCTAACCTTCACCTTACCATAAGCCTCACCCTCAGCCTAACCCTCACCTTTACACTTACAGTCACCCTAACACTAACCCTCACCCTCACCCTCAGCCTCAGCCTAACCCTAAGCCTAAGCCTAAGCCTAACCCTAACCCTAACCCTCACCCTCACCCTAATCCTAACCCTAACCCCCATCCTAACCCATAACCTACCATAACCCTAACCATCATTCTAAACCTAATCCTCTTCAACACCCATACCCTCAGCCTAACCGTAAGCCTAAGCCAAACCCTAACCCTAACCCTCACACTCACCCTACCGTCAACCTAATCCTAAAACTAACCCTAACCCTAACATTAAACCTCAACCTAACTCTCACCCTAACCCTAACACTAACCCTAACACTCAACCTAACCCTCCCCCTAAACCTAACTCTAACCCTAAACCTCACCCTCACCATAACCATAATCCTAAAACTAAACCTCACCCTAACCCTGATCCTAACCCTCACCCTCACCCTCACCCTTACTGTAACTCTAACCCTAACCTTAACTATAACACTAACCCTAAACCTAACCCAAACCCTGAACCTCATCGTAACTTTAATCCTAACACAAACCCTCACCCTAATCCTAATCCTAACCCTCAGCCTCACCTTAACCCTAACCCTCACCGTAACCCTAACACTCACCCTCACCATAACCCTAACCTTAACCCTAAACATCACACTAACGCTAACCCTAACCCTCACGCTAACTCTAGCCCTCCCCCTAATCCTAATGCTAACCCTAAACATCATCCTAATACTCACCCTAACTCTAAAACCCTAACACTAACACTCACCCTCACCCTCATGCTCCGCCTAAGCCTCCACCTCAGCCTAAGACTAACCCTGACCCTCACACACCCTCACCCTAACCCTAACCATAACACTAACCCTAACCTTAACCTTCACACTAACCCTCCCCCTAACCCTAACTCTAACCCTAAACCTCACACTCACCCTAACCCTAATCCTAAACCTGACACTAAATCTCACCCTAACCCTAACCCTAACACTCAGCCTTACCCTCACCCTCACCCTCACTGTAACTCTAACCCTAACCTTAACAATAACACTAATCTTAACTCGAAACCTAAACCTAACCCTAATCCTATCCATAACCATCACCCTCAGCCTCACCATCACTGCAAAAGTCACCAGAACCATAACACTAATACTCCTAACGCTAACACTAATCCTAACAATCACCCTCACCCTAACCCTAATCCTAACCCTAATCCTCACTCACCCTAACCCTAACCTCACCGTAACCCTAACCCTCATCCTAACCCTAACCCTCACTCTAACCCTAACCCTAACCCTCACCATAACCCTCACACTCACCCTAACCCTCATCCTCACCCTAACCCGCACCGTAACACTAACCCTCACCCTCACTATAAATCTAACCCTCATCCTAAACCTAAACCTAACCCTAAACCTAAACCTAAACCTCACTCTAAAAATAACCCTAACCCTCACCCTCACCCTAGCCCTCACCCTAAACCTAATCCTAACCCTAATCCTCATCCTAAACCTCACCCTAACCCTAACCCTAAACCTCACCCTAACCCTAATGCAAACCCTAACCCTCAACCTAACCCTAACCCTCACCCTCACTGTAACCTGAACCCTAAACCTCATCCAACCCTAAACTAAACCCGAACCCTAACTCTCACCCTAACGCTAACCCTAACCCAAACCCTTACCCTCATCATATCTCAAACCCTAATCCTAACCCTCAGCCTCGCCTTAACCCTTACCATAACTCTAACCCTAAATCTCACCCTAAAGCTAACCCTAACCCTCACCCTAACTCTAGCCCTCACCCTAACTCTAATGCTAAACCTAAACCTCATCCTAACACTCACCGTAACCCTAAAACCCTAACCCTAACCCTCACCCTCACCCTCACGCTCTGCCTAAGCCTCCGCCTCAGTCTAAGACTAACCCTGACCCTCTCACTCACCCTCATCCTAACCCTAACAGTAACACTAACCCTAATCCTAACCCTCACTCTAACCCTTACACTAATGCTAACTCTAACCCTAAACCTCACCCTCACCCTAACCCTAAACCTCACCCACACCCTCCCCATCTGCCTAACATTAAGCCTAACCCTAACCCCAACCCTAACCCTAACACTAACCCTACCCCTCAACCTACCCCTCACCCCAACCCTAACCCTCACCCTCACCCTAGGCCATACCTAAACCCTAAGCCTAAGCCTAACCCTCATCCTAACCCTCACTTTAACCCTAACCCCAACACTCACCCTAACTGTAACCCTCACCCTCACCCTCACCCTAACTCTAAACCTAACCTTAACCCTAACCCTAACCCTCACACTCACCCTCACCTTAACCCTAACCCTAATCCAAACTAACACCAACCCTCAAACCCACACTAAAACTCACCCTATCCCCAACCTTAACCCTAACACTAACCCTAACCCTCACCATACCCCTCACACTAACCCAAACCCTAACCCTCACCCCAACCTAGCCCATACCCAAACCCTAAGCCTAAGCCTAACCCTCATTCTAACCCTAACCCCAACATTCACCCTAACCGTAACCCTCACCCTCACACTCACCAAAATTCTAAACCTAACCCTAACCTTCACCCTAACCCTCACACTCACCCACACTTTAACCCTAACCCTAACACTAACCCTCACACCCACACTAAACCTCCCCCTAACTCTAACCCTAACACTAACCCTAACCCTAACCTTAAACCTCAGCCTCACCCCAACCCTAACTCTAACCCTAAACCTCACCCTCACCCTAACCCTAACCCTAACCCTAATCCTAAACCTCACCCTAAACCTAAACTTTACCCTAACACTTACCCTCACCCTAACACTTACACTAACCTTAACACTAACACTCACACTAACGCTAAAAATCACCCTAAACCTAAACCTCACCCTAACCCAAACGCTAACCCTCAACTTCACCCTACCCTCACCCTAAACCTAACACGCATCCTCACCCTAAACCTCACACTAACCCTAACACTAATCCGCAATCTAACCCTCACCCTCACCCTAACCCTAACCAGAACCCTCACCCTTACAATAACCCTCACCCTCAGCCTAACCCTCACCTTTACTCTGTCACCCTCATCCTAACCCTCACCCCAAAGCTAACCCTCATCCTAACCCTCACACTAACCGTAACCCTAACCATCACCCTAACCCTAACCCTCACCCTCGACTTCAGCCTCAGCCTAAACCTAAGCCTAAGCCTAACCCTAACCCTCATCCTAACTCTCAACCTAACCATTACCGGAACCATCAATCTAAACCTAATCCTCATCCCAACCATCACCCTCAGCCTAACCCTAAGCCTAAGCTTAACCCAAACAGTAACCCTCACACTCACCCTCAGCATAACCCTAATCCTAACCCTAACCCTAACCCTAAACCTAAACCTCAATCTAACCCTCACCCTCACCCTAACCCTAACCCTCACCCTCACATTAGTCCTCAACATAACCCTCACCTCAAACCTAACCCTCACCCTCAATGTAAACCGAAACTTAACCCTCCCCCTAACCCTACGCCTAAATCTAAACCTCACACTAACCCTAACACTAAACTTCACCCTCACCCTAGCCCTCACCCTAACCCTAATTGTAACCGTAAACCTCATTGTAACCCAAACCCTAACCCTATCCCTAAACCTCACCCTAATCCTAAACCTAATTGTAACCCTCAAACTAATGCTAAACCTGACACTCAATGTAATACTAACCCTAAACCTCAAACGAACACCAACCCTCACACTCACAATCGCCCTCAGCCTAAACCAAAGCCTAAACCTAACCCTAACCCTAACCCTCATACTCAGCCTCACCCTAACCCTAATCCTAACCCTGACACTAAACCTCACCCTAACCCTAACCCTAACCCTAACGCTTACCCTCACCCTCACCTTCACCTTAACTCTAACCCTAACCCTAACAATAACACCAATCCTAACTTGAAACTTAACCTAACCCTAATCCTATCCCTAACCCTCACCCTCAGCCTCAACATCACTGCCAAGGTAACCAGAACCATACCACTAACAATAATCCTAACCCTAACCCTAATCCTAACCCTCACACTCACCCTAACCCTCATCCTCACCCTAACTCTAACCCTAACCCTAACCCTCTCCCTCACCATAACCCTAACCCTCATTCTAACCCTCATCCTTACCCTAACACTAACCCTTAACCTCACCCTAAAAATAACCCTAACCCTCACCCTCAACCTAGCCCTCGCCCTAACCCTAATCCTAAACCTAATCCTCATCCTAACTCTCCCCCTAATCCTTAACTGAAAACCTAACTCAAAAACTTCACCCTAACCCTAAACATAACCCGAACCATTACTGTCACCCAAATGCTAACGCTAACCTGAACCCTAACCCTAACCCTCAACCTCACTCTCAGCTTAATGCTAAGACTAATCCTAACCCTAAGCCTAACCCAAGCACTCACCCTAACACTACCCCTAATCGTAATCCTAAACCTAACCCTAACCCTCACCCTCATCCTAACCCTCATCCTAACCCCAACCCTAACACTAACCCTAACCCTAACCCTCACCCTAACCCCAACCCTAACACTAACCCTAACCCTAACCCTAACCCTCACCCTAACCCTAACACTAACATTAACCCTAACCCTACACCTCACCATAACCCTAACCCTAACCCTCAAGCTCACCCTAACCCTAACCCTAACACTAACCTTCACACTCACCCTCAATTTAATCCTAATCCTAATCCTAACCCTAATCCTCACCTTCACCCTAACCCTCACCCTAACCCTACCCCTAACAGCAACACTAACCCTAACCCTAACCCTAACTCTCACCCTAACCCTAAGCCTAACCCTACCCCTAACTGTAACCCTCACACTCAAATTCAATCTAATCCTGACCCTAAACCTAAGCCTCACCTTTACCCTTACTGTCACCCTCACCCTAACCCTACCTCTAACACTATCACTAACCCTAACCCTAACCCTCACCGTAACCCTAAACCTAAACCTCACTCTAACCGTAATCCTAACCCTCATACTCACGCTCAGTCTAAGCCTAAGCCTAACCCTAAGCTTAAGCCTAACCCTAACCCTCACACTGACACTGACCCTAAACCTAACACTAACTAACTAACGCTAACTCTAACCCTCAACTTCACCCTCACCCTAACCCTAACTCTAACCCTAACCCTAAACATAAACCACAGCCTAAACCTAACCCTAACACTCACCCTCACCGTAAATGTAACACTAACCCTAACCTAACAATAACCCTACCCCTAACCCTAACCCTCATTCTAACCATAACCTTCACCCTAAACCTAACCCTCAAACTAACACTTACCCTCACCCTAACACTAACCCTAACCCTAACACTAACACTCACACTAACCCTAACCATCACCCTAACATCAAACCTCACCCTAAGCCTAACCCTAACGCTCACCCTCAACCTAGCCCTCACCCTAACCCGAACCCTCATCCTCATTCTAAACCTCACACTAACCCTAAACCTAATCATCAATCTTAACCTCACCCTCACCCTAACCCTAACCCTAACCCTAGACCTTACCTTAATCCTCACTCTCAGCCTAACCCTCAGATTTTCCCTTACCGTCACCCTCACCCAAATCCCTCACCCTAACCATAACCCTCTTCCAAACCTTCACCCTGACCATAATCCTAAGCATCACCCTAACCCTAACACTGACCCTCAACCTCACCATCAGCCTAACCCTAAAGCCTAAGCGTAATCCTAACACTAACCCTCACCCTCACCCTAGCCCTCACCCTAACCCTAATGCTAACCCTAACCTTAATCATAACCCTAAACCTAACACTAACCCTAACCATCACCCAAAACCTAATCCTCATCCCCACTCTCACCCACAGCCTAACCCTAAGTCTAAGCCTAAACCTAACCCTAACCCTCACACTCACCCTCACCATAACCCTAATCCTAAACCTAACCCTAACCCTAACCCTAAACCTCAACGTAACCCTCACCCTAACCCTAACCCTAACACTAAACCTAACCCTAACCCTCACCCTAAGTATCTCCCTAACCCTTACTGTAACCCTAAACCTCACGCTAACCCTAACCCTAAACCTCAGCCTCACCCTCACCCTCACCATAACTCTAACCCTAACCCTAACAATAACCCTAACCCTAACATTAACCTTAACGCTCATCCTCACCGTAACCCTAAACCTAACCCAAGCCCTCACCCTAACCCTAACCCTAACCCTAACTCTCACCCTCAGCCTCACCATCACCGAAAACTTAACCATAACACTAACAATAAACCTAATCCTAACCCTAATCCTAACCATCACCCTCACCCTAAAACTAACCATAAACTTCACCCTAATCCTAAACCTCAACCTCATCGTAACCCTAACCCTAACACTCACCCTAACCCTAAAACTAACCCTAATCCTAAACCTTGCCATAATGTTAACCCTAAACCTCACACTCAACCTTGCCCTCATCCTAACCCTAAACCTTATCCAATCCCTCACCCTAATCCTAACCCTAAACCTGACCCTAACCCTAACCCTCACCCTCATCCTCAGCCTAACCCTAAGCCTAAGCCTAACCCGAACCCTAACCCTCATACTCAACCCCATCCTAACCCTAATCCTAATCCTAACACTAACACTAACCTTAACACTAACCCTCAACCTAACCCTCCCCCAACCCTAACTCTAAACCTAAACCTCACCCTCACCCTAACCCTAACCCTCACCATCACCCTCACCCTCAGCCTAACCCTAAGCCTAACCCTAACCCTCACCCTAGCCCTCACCCTAACCCACCCACTAACCCTAACTCTAAACCTAATCCACACCCTCAACCTAACCCTAAACCTAAACCTCACCCTAAATCTCACCGTAAGCCTAACCCGCACCCTCACCCTCACCCTCACCATAACTCTAACCCTAACCCTCACAATAACACTAACCATAACCCTAACCCGAAACATAAATCTCACCCTCATCCTCACCCTCACTGCAAACTTAAACCTATCCATAACACTAATATTAACCCTTACCCTAACCCTAACCCTAACCCTTACCCTAACCCTATCCCTAATCCTCACCCCACCCTCACCCTCAGCCTAACCCTAAGCCTAACCCTAACCCTAACCCTAACTTTAACCCTAAACCTCACCCTCACCCTAACCCTATCTCTAAACCTAACCGTAAACCTCAGCCTAACCCTAACCCTAACCCTACCCGCACACTCACCCTCATGGTAACTCTAACCCTAACCCTAACAATAACACTAACCCTAACCCTAACCATCACCCTAAACCTAATCCTCACCCCCAGTCTCAACCTCAGCCTAACTGTAAGCCTAAGCCTAACCATAACCCTCACCCTCACCCTCACCCTAACCCTAATCGTAACCCTAAATCTATCCCTAACCCTCACCCTCCCCCTCACGCTCACCCAAATTCTAACCCTAAACCTCACCAGCACCCTAACCCTAAACCTAACCCTAACCCTAAACCTCACCCTAAAACTCACCCTAACCCTCACCCTCACTCTCAACATGACCATAACTCAAACCCTCACCCTAACAATAATACTAACCCTAACCCTAACCCTAACCGTAATACTAACCATAAACCTCACCCAGAGCCTCACCCTCACCGCAAACTTAACACTAACCATAACACTAACAATAACCCTAACCCTAACCCTAAACCTAAACCTCACCCTAACCCTAAAACTTACACTTACCCTCACCCTCACCGCAACATTAACCCTAACCCTAAACCTAACAAAAACCCTAAACCTAACACTAACCTTAACCATAACCATAACCCTCACCCTAAAGCTAACCCTCACCCTAAAACTAACCCTAGTCCTAACACTAACCCTCACACTAACCTTAACACTAATCCTCAATCTAATTCTCACCCTCACCTTAACCCTAACCCTAATACTCACCTTAACCCTCAACTTGACCCTTACTGTCACCCTTACCCTAACCCTCACCCTAAAACTAATCCTCATCCTAACCCTCACCCTAAGCATGACCCTAACCATCATGCTAACCCTAACCCTCAACCTCACCCTCAGCCTCAGCCTAACCCTAAGCCTATGCCTAACTCTACCCTAACCCTCACCCTCACCCCAGACCTCACCCTAACCCTAATCCTAACCCTGACCTTCATCCTAACCCTAACCCTAACCCTAAAAATAACCCTAAACCTAACCCTAACCCTCATTCTCACCATAACACTAACCCTAACCTTAAACCTCACCCTAAAAATTACCCTCACCCTAACACTAACCCTAAGCCTAAAACTAACCCTCACACTAACCCTAACGATCACCCTAACCCTAACACTCACCCTAACCCTAAATCTAACCCTTATCCTCACCCTACACCTCAACCTAATCCTAATCCTCATCCTCACTCTAAACCTCACACTAACCCCAAAAACTAATCCTTAATCTAAACCACACCCTAACCCTAACCCTAAACCTCACCCTAACCCTAACCCTCACACTTACTGTAATCCTAATTCTCAGCCTAACCCTCAACATTACCTTTACTGTCACCCTCAACCTAACCCTCACACTAACCCTAACCCTCATCCTAACCCTCACCGTGACCATAAACCTAAGCAAGCATAACCCTAATCCTAACCCTCACCCACAACCTAACCCTAACACTCACTCTCACACTAACCCTCACACTAACACTAACTCTATCCCTAAACCTCACCCTCACCCTAACCCTAACCCTCAACCTCACCCTAAACCTCAGCCTAACCCTAAGCCTAACCCTAACCCTCTACCTAACCCTCACACTCAACCTCACAGTAACCCTAATCCTAATCCTAACCATAACCCTAACCCTCACCCTAACCCTAACACTAACCCTAACATTAACCCTAACACTAACCCTAACCCTAACACTCACCAAAACCCTAACTCTAAAATTAAACCTCACCCTCAAACTAACCTTAACCATAAACCTCACCCTAAACCTAACCCTAAAAGTCACCCTCACCCTAGCCTTCAGACTAACCTTAATCCTAACACTAACCCTCAACCTAACCTTCACCCTAACCCTAATCCTAACACTCACCCTAAACCTAACCCTCACCCTCAACCACACCCTCAGCCTAACCCTAAGCCTAACCCTTAACCTAACCCTAACACACACACTCACCCTCACCCTAACCCTAATACTAACCCTAACCCTAACCCTAACCCTCACACTAACCCTCATCCTAATCCTACCCTAACACTAACCTTAACCCTAACCGTCAACCTAACCCTCACACTAAGCCTATCGAACCCTAAACCTCACCCTACCCCTAACCCTAACTCTAACTCTAATCCTAACCCTAAACCTCACCCTAACCCTAACCCTAACCCTCACCCTCACCCTCATCCTCAACGTAACCCTAAACCTAAAATTAAAAATAACCCTTACACGAACCCTAACCCTCAACCTAAATATAAACCTCACCCTAACCCTAACCATCACCCTAACACTAACCGTAACCCTAACACTAACCCTCACACTAACCCTAAACCTCACCCTAACCCTAACCCTAACCCTAACCATCAACCTCACCCTAGCCCTCACCCTAACCCTAATTCTAATTCTTACCATTACCTAACCCTCAACCCTTATCCTCACCCTAAACCTCACACTAACCCTAACCCTAATCCTCAATCTAACCCTCCCCCTCCCCCTAACCCCTAAACGTCACACTTACCCTAACCCTCACTGTAACCCTAACCCTCACCCTTATCTTAACCCTCACCTACAGCCTAACCCTCTAATTTACCCTTACCTTCACCCTCACCTTAACACTCAGTCTATCCCTAAACCTCATCCTAAACTTCAAGCTAACCAAAACACTAACCATCACCCTAACCCTAACCCTCACCCTAACCCTAATCCTAACACTAACCCTCACCCTCAGCCTCATGCTCACTCCAAAAGTAACCTTAACCATAACACTAACAATAAACCTAACCCTAACCTCAATCCTAACCCGCCACCTCACCCTAACCCTAATCCTAACCCTAACCCTCAACCTCAGCCTCACCCTCACTCCAAAAGTAACCTGAACCATAACACTAACAATAAACCTAACCCTAACCCCAATCCTAACCCTCAACTTCACCCAAACCCTAATCCTAACCCTAACCCTCACCCTCAGCCTCACCCTCACTCCAAAAGTAACCTTAACCATAACACTAACAATAAACCTAACCCTAACCCCAATCCTAACCCTCAACCACACCATAACCCTAATCCTAACCCTAACCCTCACCCTAACCCTAACCCTCACCCTCACTGTAACATTAACCCTCATCCTAACACTCACCCTAACCCTAATCCTCACCCTCACTGTAAAACTAACCCTCACCCCCAACATCACCCTCAGCCTAACCCTAAGCCTAAGCCTAACCCTAAACATAACCCTCACACTCACCCTCAACCTAACCCTAATCCTAAACCTAACCCTATCCCTAAAAATCAACCTAACCCTAACCCTAACCCTAACCCTCCAAATAACCCTAACTCTAAACCTAATCCTCACCCTCAACCTAACACTAACACTAAACCTTACCCTAAATCTCACCGTAACCCTAACCCTCACCCTCACCCTCAACGAAACTCTAAACATAACCTTAACAATAACACTAACCCTAACCCTAACCCTAACCATAAACCTTACCCTAAGCCTCACTCTGACTGCAAACTTAAACCTAAACGTAACACTACCATTAAACCTTACCCTAACCCTAACCCTAACTCTAACCCTAACACTAACCCTAGTCCTCACCCCCACCCTCACCCTCATCCTAATCCTAAGCCTAACCCTAACATTAACCCTAACTTTAACCCTAAACCTCACCCTCACCCTAACACTATCTCTAAACCTAACCCTAAACCTCAGCCTAACCCTAACCCTAACCCTACCCGCACCCTCACCGTCACAGTAACTCTAACCCTAACCCTAAAAATAACCCTAACCCTAACCCTAATCCTCACCCCCAGCCTCACCCTCAGCTTCACCCTAAGCCTAAGCCTAACCATAACCCTCACCCTCACCCTCACCCTAACCCTAATCCTAACCCTAACCCTATCCCTAAACCACAACCTAACCCTCACCCTCACACTAATACTAACACTAAACCTAACAACCCTCACCCTAACCCTCCCCTCACCCTAACTCTAAACCTAAACCTCACCAGTACCCTAAACCTAACCCTAACCCTAACCCTAAACCTCACCCTAAACCTCACCCTAACCTTCACCCTCACACTCACCATGACCGAAACTCTAACCCTAACCCTAATAATAATACTAAACCTAACCCAAACACTAACACTAACCATAACCCTCACCCTGAGCCTCACCCTCACCGCAAACTTAACACTAACCATAACACTAACAATAACCCTAACCCTAACCCTAAGCCAAACCCTAACTCTTACCCTAACCCTAACCCTAACCCTAATCCTAACCGTAAAACTAACCCTAACCCTCAACCTAACCCTAAACCTCATCCTAAACCTCACCCTAAACATAGCCCTAACCCTCATCCTAAACCTAACCCTAAACCTAACTCTAACCCTCACCCTAACCCTCACAATAACCTTAAACCTAACACTAACCCTAACTCTAACCCTAAATCTCACCATCACCCTAAACCTAACTCTAAACCTAACCCTAAATCTAAACCTCACCCTAACCCTAACCTAACCCTCACCCTCACCCTCAGCTTAACCGTTACCCAAACCCTAGAATAACCCTAACCCAAACCCTAACCCTAACCCTCACCCTCACCCTAACCCTAACCCTAACCCAAGCCCTCACCCTAAACCTAACCTTAACACTAACCCTAAACCTCACCATAACCCTAAACCTAAAACTCACCCTCAGCCTCACCCTCACCTTAAATTTAACATTAATCATAACACTAACAATAACCCTAACCCTAAACCTAATCCTAACCCTCACCCTCACCCTAACACTAACCCAAACCCTAACACTCACCCTAACCCTAAACCTAACCCTAATCCTAAATCTCGCCATAATTCTAACCCTAACCCTCCCCCTAACCCTTGCCCTCATCCTAACCCTAATCCTTACACTAAACCTCATCCTAACCCTCACCTTAATCCTAACCCTAACCCAATCCCTCACCCTAACCCTAACACTCAACCTCAAACTCAGCCTAACCCTAACGCTAACCCTCACACTTAAACTCACCCTAACCCTAATCCTAACACTAAACCTAACCCTAACCCTAACCCTTACAATCACCCTAACCCTCACCCTAACCCTAACTCTAAACCTAAACCTCACCCTCAACCTAACCCTAACTCTAACCCTAACCCTAAACCTAAGCCTCACCCTAAACCTAACCCTTAGCCTCACCCTCACCTTCACCATAACCTTAATGCTAACCCTAACCCTAACAATTACCTAAACCTAACACTAACCCTAACCCTAACCATAACCCTCACCCTAACGCTATAACTCACCCTAACACTAACCCTCACCCTAAAACTAACCCTAGTCTTAACACTAACCCTCACATTAACCCTAACCATCAGCTTAACCCTGAAACTAAACCTATCCCTATCCCTAACCCTCACCCTCACCCTAGCTCTCACACTAACCCTAACCCTCATTATCACCCTAAAACTCACTCTAACCTTAACACTAATCCTCAATCTTAACCTCACCCTCACCCTAACCCTAACCCTAATCCTCACCCTAACCCTCACCATGACACTTACTGTCACCCTCACCATAAACTTCACCCTAACCCTAACCCTTATCCTAACCCTCACCGTAACCATGACTCTAACCATCATGCTAACCCTAACCCTCAACCTCACCCTAAGCCTCAGCCTAAACCTAAGCCTAACCCTAACCCTAATCCTCACCCTCAACCTAGCCCTCACCCTAACCCTAATCCTAACCGTGACCCTCATCCTAACCCTAACCCTAAACCTCACCCTAACACTTACCCTCACCCCAACACTAACCCTAACCCTAACACTAACCCTCACATTAACCCTAACGATCACACAAAACCTAACACTCACCCTAACCCTAACCCTAATCGTCACCCTCAACCTAGCCCTCAACCTAACCCTAACCCTCATCCTCACCCTAAACCTCACACTAACCCTAAGACTAATCCTCAATCTAAACCAAACCCTCACCCTAAACCTAAACCTAACACTCAACCTAACACTAACCCTCACCTTTACCGTAATCCTCACTCTCAGATAATCCTCCACTTTACACTTACTGTCCTGTCAACCTCACCCTAACCCTCATACTAACCCTAACCCTCATCCTAACCTGACCCTGACCGTAACCCTAAGCTTCACCCTAATCCTAACCCTCACCCTCAACCTAACCCTAACATTAACCCTCACACTAACACCTACTCTAACCTTAAACCTCACCCTCACCTTAAGCCTCACCATCACCCTCACCCTCAGCCTAACACTAAATCTAACCCTAAACCTAACCCTCACACTCACCCTCACCCTCACCCTAAAACTAATCCTAACCCTAACCCTAACCCTCAACCTAACCCTAACACTAACCCTAACCTTAACCCAAACACTAACCCTAACCCTAACCCTCACCCTAACCCTAACTCTAAAATGAAACGTCACCCTCACCCTAACCCTAACCCTAAACCTCAGCCTAACCCTAACCCTAACACTCACAGTCATCCTAGCCCTCACCCTAACACTAATCCTAACCCTAATCCTCACCCTAACACTCACATTAACCCTAACACTTACCCTCAACCGCACTCTCAGCATCACCATAAGTCTAACCCTAACCCTAACAATGACACTAACCCTAAACCTAACGATCACCTTAACAATAATCCTCACCTCCACCCTCACCCTCAGCCTAACCCTTAGCCTAAACCTAACCCTAACACTAACCCTCACCCTCACTCTCACCCTAACCCTAATCCTAACCCTAAACCTATCCCTAAACCTCAACCTAACCCTCACCCTCACTGTAATGCTAACACTAAACCTAAACCTAACCCTCACCCTAAACCATCACCCTAACCTGAACTCTAACCCTAAACTTCACCAGCACCCTAAAACTAACCCTAACCCTAAACCTCACCGTAAACCTCACCCCAACCCTCACCCTCAACCTCACGCTCACAGTGACCGTAACTCTAACCCTAACCCTAACAAAAACAGTAACCCTAACCCTAACCCTAACAATAACCATAAACCTCACCCTGTGCCTCACCCTCACCGCAAAATTAACACTAAATATAACATTAACAATTATCCTAAACCTAACCCTAAGCCTAAGCCTAACCCTAACACTAACCCTAACACTCACCTAAACCCTAACCCTAACCCTAAACCTAATCCTAACCCTAACACTAAACCTAACACTAACCCTAAACCTAAACCTAAACCTCATCCTAACACTCACGCTAAACCTAACCCTTACCCTCACCCTAACCCTCACCCTAACCCACACCTTAACCCTAACCCTAACAATAACTCTAACACTAAACCTAAACCTCACGATCACCCTAAACCTAACTCTAACCCTAACCCTAAAACTAAACCTCACCCTAACTCTAAACCTAACCCTCACCCTCAACTTCACTGTAACCCTAACCCTAACCCTAACAACAACCCTAACACTAAACCTAACCCTCACCCTAACCATAACGCTCAACATAACCCTAACCCTCAATCTAACCCTCAACCTCAACCTAACCCTAACCCTAACCGTAACCCTAACCCTAACCCTAAATCTAACCCTAACCCTAACCATCAAGTTACACCTATTCCTCATCCCCACCCTCACCCTGAGCCTAACCCTAAGCCTAAACCGAACCCTAACCTTAACCCTCAAACTTAGCCTCACCCTAATCGTAACACTAACACTAACCCTTACTCTAACCCTAAACTTCACCCTCACCCTAACCCTAACTCTAACCCTAATCTGAAACCTAAACCTCATCCTAACCCTAACCCTCACTCTCACACTCACTCTCAACATAACCCTAACCCTAACCCTAACCCTAACAATAAACCTAACCCTAACCCTAACCCTCATCCTAACCATAACCTTCACCCTAACCCTAACCATCACCCTAACACTTTCCCTCACCCTAACCCTAACCCTAACCATAAGACTAACCGTCACACTAACCCTAACCATCACCCTAACCCTAAACTTCACCCTAACCCTAACTCTCACCCTTAACCTAGCCCTCAACCTAACCCTAAACCTCATCCTCACCCTTAACCTCACACTAACATTAACACTAATCCTGAATCTAAACCTCAACCTCACCCTAATCCTAACCCTCACCTTACCGTAACGATCACCCTCACCCTAACCCTCACCGTAACATAAATCCTCATCCTAACCCTCACCCTAACGGCAACCTCAACCATCAACCTAACCCTAACCCTCACCCTCACCCTCAGCCTCAGCCTAAACTTAAGCCTAAGCCTAACCCTAACCCTAACCCTCACCATCACCCTAGCCCTCACGCTAACCCTAATCCTAACACTAACACTTATCCTAACCCTTAACCTAACCATAACCCTAACCATCATTCTAAACCTAATCCTCATCCCCACCCATACCTTAGCCTAACACTAAGCCTAAGCCAAACCCTAACCCTAACCCACAAACTCACCCTGACTTTCACCCTAATCCTAAACCTAACACTAACCCTAACATTAAACCTCAACCTAACCCTCACCCTAACCCTAACACGAACCCTAACCCTAACACTCAACCTAACCCTCCCCCTAACCCTAACTCTAACCCTAAACCTCACCCTCACTCTAACCATAATCCGAACACTAAACCTCACCCTAACCCTGATCCTAACCCTCACCCTCACCCTCTCACTTAAAGTAATTCTAAGCCTAAACTTAACTTATAACACTAACCTTAAACCTAACCCAAACCCTGACCCTCACGGTAACTCTAACCCTAAAACAAACCCTCACCATAATCCTAATCCTAACCCTCAGCCTCACCCTAACCCTAACCCTAACCCTAACCTTCACCCTCACCATAACCCTAACCCTAACCCTAAACCTTACCCTAACGCTAACCCTAACCCTCACCCTAAATCTAGCCCTCCCCCTAACCCTAATGCTAACCCTAAACCTCATCCTAACACTCACCCTAACCCTAAAACCCTAACCCTAACACTCACCCTCACCCTCACGCTCCGCCTAAGCCTCCGCCTCAGCCTAAGACTAATCCTGAACCATACACTCAACCTCACCCTAACCCTAACCGTAACACTAAACCTAACCCTAACCTTCACACTAACCCTCCCCCTAACCCTAATTCTTACCCTAATCCTCACCCTCACCCAACCCTAAACCTCACCCTCACCCTCACCCTCCGCCTAACATTAAGCCTAACCCTAACTGCAACCCCAACCCTAACACTAACCCTAACCCTCACCCTACCGCTCACCCTAAACCTAACCCTAACCCTCACCCTCACCGTAGCCCATACCCAAACCCTAAGCCTAGGTCTAACACTCACACTAACCCTCACTCTAAACCTAATCCCAACACTCACCCTAACCCTAACCCTCACCCTTATCTTAACCCTCACCCACAGCCTAACCCTCAACTTTCCCCTTACCATCACCCTCACCCTAACACTCACCCTATCCCTAAACCTCATTCTAACCTTCAAGCTAACCGTAACCCTAACCATCAACCTAACCCTAACCCTCACCCTCAATCTCACCCTCAGCCTAACCCTAACCCCAACACTAACCCTCACCCTCACCCTAGCCCTCACCCTAATCGTAACCCTAAACCTCATCCTAACCGTCACTCTAATTCTAAACCTAACTATCACCAAACACTAATCCTCACCCCCACCCTCACCCTCAGCCTAAGCCAAAGCGTAACCCTAACCCTCACACTGACCCTCACCCAAACCTAATCCTAAACCTAAGCCTAACCCTAAACCTCAAACTAACCCTCACCCTAACCCTAACCCTAACACTAACCCTAACCCTAACCCTGAACCTAACACTAACCCTGACCCTAACCCTAACCATAACCCTAACACTAACCCTCACACTAACCCTAACCCTCACCCTAACCCTAAACCTCACCCTAACCCTAACCCTAACCCTCAACCTCACCCTAACCCTAATCCTCACCCTAAACCTCACCCTCAGCCTCACCATCACTGCAAAGGTAAACTTAACCATAACACTAAAAATAACCCTAATCCTAACCCTAACCCTATCACCCTCACCCTCACCCTAATCCTAACCCAAACCCTCACCCTAAATCTAAACCTTACCCTCACCATAACACTAACCCTCATCCTAACCAACACCCAAACCCTAATCCTCACCCTCAACATAACACTAACCCTCACCCCCACCCTCACCCTCAGCCTAACCCTAAACCTAAGCCTAAGCCTAACCCTAACCCTCACACTCACCCTTACCCTAACCCTAATCCTAACCCTACCCCGAACCATAAACCTCACACTCAGCATCACTCTCACTGCAAACTTAACCCTAACCATAACTCTAAAAATAACCCAAACCCTAAACCTAAAACTAACCCTAACCCTAAATCTAACCCTAACCCTAACCCTAATCCTCACCCCCACCCTCAGGCTCAGCCTAACCCTAAGCCTAACCCTAACACTAACACTAACTCTAACCCTAAACCTCACCCTCACCCTAACTCTATCTTTTAACCTAACCCTAAACCTTACCTTAACCCTAACCCTAAACTTCACACGCACCCTCACCCTCACCGTAACTCTAACCCTAACCCTAACAATAACACTAACCTAAGCCTAACCATCACCCTAAGCCTAATAATCACTCCCATCCTCACCAATAGCCTAAGCTTAAGCCTAAGCCAAACCCTAACCCTAACCCTCACCCTCACACTGACTCTAACCTAACCCTAACCCTAACCCTATCCCTGAACCTCAACCTAACCCTCACCCACACCCTAATGCTAACACTAAACCTAAACCTAACCCTCACCCTAACCCTCCCCTTAACCCTAACTCTAAACCTAAACCTCACCAGCACCCTAACCCTAACCTTAAACCTAAACCTCACCCTAAACCTCACCCTAATCCTTACCCTCACCCTCACTCTCACCGTGACCGTAACTCTAACCCTAACCCTAACAATAACACTAACCTTAACACTAACCCTTACCCTAACACTAACCATCACTGCCAACCTGAGCCTCACCCTCACTGCAAACTTAACACTAACCATAACACTAACAATAACACTAACATTAAGCCTAAGCCTAACCCTAAACCTAACCCTCACCTTAACCCTAACCATAAACCTAACCCTAACCCGAACTCTAAAAGTAACACTAACCCTAACCATAACCAAAAACCTCATCCAAACCCTCACCCTAAACCTAACGCTAACCCTCACCCTAACCCTAAACCTCACCCTCAAAATCCGCCTAAGCCTAACCCGAACTCTAACTCTCACCCTAACCCTCACCTTAAACCTAACCCTAACACTAACCCTAACTCTAACCCTAAACCTCACGATCAACCTAACCCTAACTCTAACCCTAACCCTATACCTATACCTCAACCAAAACCTAACCCTAACCCTCACACTAACCCTCACCCTAACCCTAACCTAACACTAATCCTAACCCTAACCCTCACACTAACCCTCACCCTAAGCCTAACTCTAACCCTAAACCTCACCCTAACCCTAACCCTAACTCTAACCCTAATCCTAACCTTAACCCTCACCCTAACCCTAACCCTAACCCTCACCCTCACCCTCACCCTCAACGTAACCCTAAATTTAAAATTGAAAATAACCCTAGCAGGAACCCTAACCCTCAACCTATCTATAAAACTAACCCTAAATCTAACCCTCACCTTATCCTTCCCCTTAACCCTAAATATAAACCTAAAGCTCACCAGCACCCTAACCCTAACCTTAAACCTAAACCTCACCCTAAACCTCACCCTAACCCTCACCCTCACCCTCACTCTCACCGTGACCATAACTCTAACCCTAACCCTAACAATAACACTACCCTTAACCCTAACCCTAACACTAACACTAACCATAACCCTCAACCTGAGCTTCACCCTCACTGCAAACTTAACACTGACCATAACACTAACAATAACCATAACCTTAACCCTAAGCCTAACCCTAAACCTAACCCTCACCTTAACCCTAACCATAAACCTAAACTTAACCATAACCCTAACCCTAAAAGTAACACTAACCCTAACCATAACCAAATACCTCATCCAAACCCTCACCCTAAACCTAACGCTAACCCTCACCCTAACCCTAACCCTCACACTCACAATCCGCCTAAGCCTAACCCGAAATCTAAAACTCACCCTAACCCTCACCCTAAACCTAACCCTAACACTAACTCTAACTCTAACCCTAAACCTCACGATCAGCTTAACCCTAACTCTAACCCTAACCCTATACCTAAACCTCAACCTAAACCTAACCTTAACCCTCAAACTAACCCTCACCCTAACCCTAACCTAACACTAACCCTAACCCTAACCCTCACACTAACCCTCACCCTAAGCCTAACTCTAAACCTAAACCTCAACCTAACCCTAACCCTAACTCTAACCCTAATCCTAACCTTAAACCTCACCCTAACCCTAACCCTAAACTTCACCCTCACCCTTAACCTCAAGGTAACAATAAACTTAAAATTAAAATTAACACTAGCAGGAATCCTAACCCTCAACCTATCTGTAAACTTAACCCTAAACCTAACCCTCACCCTAACACTTACCCTCACCCTAACCCTCACCCTAACTCTAATCCTCACCCTCACTGTAATACAAACGCTCACTCCCACCCTCATCCTCAGCCTAACCCTAAGCCTAAGCCTAAACCTAACACTAACCCTCACCCTCACCCTCACCCTAACCCTAATCCTAACCCTAACCCTATCCCTAAAAAACAACCTAAACCTAACCCTCAACCTAACCCTGCCACTAACGCTAACTCTAAACATAATCCTCACCCTCAACCTAACCCTAACCCTAAACCTGACCCATCTCACCTAAGCCTTACCCTCACCCTCACCCTCACCGTAACTCTAACCCTAACCCTAACAATAACACTAACCATAAACCTAACCCTAACCATAAACCTCACCCTCAGCCTCACCTTCACTGCAAACTTAAACCTAACACTAACCATAACACTAACATTAACCCTTAGACTAACCCTAACCCTAAACCTAACCCTAACTCTAACCAGAACCCTAACCCTAAACCTAATCCTCAGGCCCAAGCTCAGCCTCATTCTAACCCTAAGCCTAACCCTAACATTAACCCTAACTTTAACTCTAAACCTCACACTCACACTAAACCTATCTCTAAAACTAACCCAAAACCTCAGCTTAACCCTAACCCTAACCCTAGGTACAACCTCACCCTCACCTTAACTGTAACCCTAACCCTAACAATAACACTAACCCTAACCCTAACCATCACCTTAACACTAATACTCACCCCCAGCCTCACCCTCAGCCTAACCCTAAGCCTAAGCCTAACCCTAACCCCTAACCCTCACCTTCACACTCACCCTAATCCTAACCCTAAACCTATCCCTAAACCTCAACCTAACCCTCACCCACACCCTAATGCTAACACTAAACCTAACCCTAACCCTCACCCTAACCCTCCCACTCACCCTAACTCTAACCCTAAACCTCACCAGCACCCTAACCCTAACCCTAACCCTAAACCTCACCCTAAACCTCACCCTAACCCTCACCCTCACTCTCACCATGACCGTAACTCTAACCCTAACCCTAACAATAAAACTAACCCTAACCCAAACCCTAACACTAACCATAACCCTCACCCTGAGCCTCACCCTCACCGCAAACTTAACACTAACCATAACACTAACAATAACCCTTACCCTAACCCTAATCCTAAACTTAACCCTAACTCTAAATCAAACCCTAACCCTAACCCTTACCCTAAACCTAACCCTAATCATAACCCTAAAACTAACCATAACCCTAACCATAACAACAAACCTCATCCTAACAGTCACCCTAAACTTAACCCTAACCCTCACTCTAACCCTAACCCTAAACATCACTACCACGCTCGGCCTAAGCCTAAGCCTAACCCTAAATCTAAACCTCACCCTAACCCTCACCCTAACACTCACCCTAACCCTAACCCTAACAATAACCCTAACTCTAACCCTAAATCTCACCCTCACTGTAACCCTAACCCTAACCCTCACCCTAACCATAAACCTAACCCTAATCCTAAACCTCACCATAATGCTAACCCTAACCCTCACCCTCACACTTGCCCTCATCCTAACCCTAATCCTAACCTTCACCTCATCCTAAACCTCACCCTAATCCTAAACCGAACCCTTACCCTCACCCTCAGACTAACCCTAACCCTAACCCTCACACTCAACCTCACCCTAACCCTAATCCTAACACTAACCCTAACCCTAACCCTAACCCTAACCGTCACCATAACCCTCCCCCTAACACTAACTCTAAACCTAAACCTCACCCTCACCCTAACCCAAACTCTAACCCTAACCCTAACCCTAAACCTCAACCTAAACCTAAACCTTACCTTCACCCTCACCCTCACCGTAACCTTAACCCTATCCCTAACCCTAAAAATAACCCTAAACCTAACACTTAACCCTAACCCTAACCATAACCCTCACCCTAACGTTAACCCTCACCCTAATACTTACCCTCACCCTCACCCTCAACGTAAGCTTAACCCTAACCCAAACAATAACCCTAAAGCTAACACTAACCCTAACCCTAACCATAACCCTCACCCTAACCCTATAACTCACCCTAACACTAACCCTCACCCTAAAACTAACCCTAGTCCTAACACTAACCCTCACACTAACCCTCTAACCATCACCTTAACCCTAAACCTCAACCTAACCCTATCCCTAATCCTCAACCTCTCCCTAGCCCTCACCCTAACCCTAACCCTCATTATCACCGTAAAAGTCACTGTAACCTTAAGACTATCCTCAATCTTATCCTCACCCTCATCCTAACCCTAGTCCTCACGCTAACCCTCATCTTGACCCTTACTGTCACCCTCACCCTAAACCTCACCCTAAACCTAACCCTCATTTTAACCCTCACTCTAACCATGACCCTAACCATCATGCTAACCCTCACCCTCAACCTCACACTCAGCCTCAGCCTAACCCTAAGCCTAAGCCTAACCCTAACCCTAATTCTCACCCTCACCCTAGCCCTCACCCTAACCCTAATCCTAAACCTGACCCTCATCCTAACCCTAACAATAACCCTAAAAATAACCCTAAACTTAACCCTAACACTCATTCTAACCATAATTCTCACCCTAACCCTAAACCTCACCCTAACACTTACCCTCACCCCAACACTAACCCTAACCCTAACACTAACCATCACATTAACCCTAATGATCACACAAAACCTAACACTCACCCTAACCCTAACCCTAACCCTCATCCTCACCCTAGCGCTCAACCCAACCCTAAACCTCATCCTCACCCTAAATCTCACACTAACCCCAAAAATGAATCCTCAATCTAAACCACACCCTAACCCTAACCCTAAACCTAACCCTCACCCTAGCCCTAACCCTCACCCTTACAGTAATCCTCACTCTCAGCCTAACCCTCAACTTTACCCTTACTGTCACCCTCACCCTAACCCTCACACTAACCCTAACCCTCATCCTAACCGTCACCCTGACCATAACCCTTAACATCAACCTAATCCTAACCCTCACCCACAACCTAACCCTAACACTCACTCTCACACTAACCCTCACACTAACACTAACTCTAACCTTAAACCTCACCCTCACCCTAACCCTAAACCTAACCCTCACCATCACCCTCAGCCTAACCCTAAGCCCAACCTAACCCTCACCCTAACCCTCACACTCACCCTCACAGTAACCCTAATCCTAATCCTAACCATAAAACTAACCCTCAACCTAACCCTAACAATAACCCTAACATTAACTCTAACACTAACCCTAACACTCACACTCACCCTAACACTAACTCTAAAATTAAACCTCATCCTCAACCTAACCCTAACCTTAAACCTCCCCCTAACCATAAACCTAAACCTCACCCTCACCCTAGCCCTCAGACTAACCCTAATCCTAACCCTAACCCTCACATTTACCCTCACCCTAACCGTAATCCTAACACTCACCCTAAACCTAACCCTCACCTTCAAACTCACCCTCACCCTAACCCTAAGCCTTACCCTAAACCTAACCCTAACCCACACACTCACCCTCACCCTAACCCAAATCCTAAACCTAACCCTAACTCTAACCCTAACCCTCAAACTAACCCTCACCCTAACCCTAAACTAACACTAACCCTAACCCGAACCGTCAACCTAACCCTCACCCTAAGCCTAACTCTAACCCTAAACCTCACCCTAACCCTAACCCTAACTCTAACATAAATCCTAACCATAAACCTCACAATAACCCTAACCCTCACCCTCACCCTCACCCTGAACATAACCCTAAACCTAAAATTAAAAATAACCCTAACACGAACCCTAACCCTCAAACTAACTGTAACCCTCACCCTAAACTTAACCATCACCCTAACACTTACCCCCACCCTAACACTAACCATAACCCTAACACTAACCCTCACACTAACCCTAATATTCATCCTAACCCTAAACCGCACCCTAACCCTAACCCTAACCCTAAGCCCAGCCTCACCCTAGCCCTCATCCTAACCCTAATTCTAACTCTTATCCTCACCTAAACCTAAACCCTTATCCTCACCCTAAACCTCACACTAACCCTAACCCTAATCCTCAATCTAACCCTCACCCTCACCCTAACCCCTAACCCTCACACTTACCCTAACCCTCACCCTAACCTTAACACTCACCCTTATCTTAACCCTCACCCATAGCCTAACCCTCAATTTACCCTTACCTTCACCCTCACCCTAACACTCAATCTATCCCTAACCCTCATCCTAAACTTCAAGCTAACCGTAACACTAACCATCACCCTAACCCTAACCTTCACCCTCAAACTCACCCTCACCCTAACCCTAATACTAACCCTAACCCTAATCCTAACCCTAACCCTCACACTAAGCCTCACCCTCACTCCAGAAGTAACCTTAACCATAACATTAACAATAAACTTAACTCTAACCCTAATCCTAACCCTCACCCTCACCCTAAACCTAATCCTAACCCTAACCCTCACCCTAACCCTAAGCTTCACCCTCACTGTAACCCTAACCCTCATCCTAACCCTCACCCTAACTCTAATCCTCACCCTCACTGTAACTCAAATGCTCGCTCTCACCCTCACCCTCAGCCTAACCCTAAACCTAAGCCTAACCCTATCCCTAACACTCACACTCACCCTCACCCTAACCCTAATCCTAACCCTAAACCTATCCCTAAAAATCAAACTAACCCTAACCTTCACCCTAACCCTCCCACTAACCCTAACTCTAAACATAATCCTCACCCTCAACCTAACGCCAACACCAAACCTCACCATAAATCTCACCTAACCCTAACCCTCACCCTCACCCTAACCGTAACTCTAACCCTAAACCTAACAATAACACTAACCATAACCCTAACCCTAACCATAAACCTCACCCTCAGCCTCACCCTCACTGCAAACTTAAACCTAACACTAACCATAACACTAATATTAACCCTTAGCCTAACCCTAACCATAACCCTAACCCTAACTCTAACCCTAACCCTAACCCTAATGCTCATCCCCAACTCAGCCTCATTCTAACCCTAAGCCTAACCTTAACATTAACCCTAATTTTAAACCTAAACCTCACCCTCACCCTAACCCTATCTCTAAACCTAACCCTAAACCTCAGCTTAACCCTAACCCAAACACTACCCGCAACCTCACCCTCAGGTTAACTCTAACGCTAACCCTAACAATAACACTAAACCTAACCCTAACCATCACCCTAACTCTAATCCTCACCCTCAGCCTAGCCCTAATCCTAAGCCTAACCCTAACCCTCACCCTCACCCTAACCCTAATCCTAACCCTAACCTTATCCATAAACCTCAACCTAACCCTCACCCTCATCCTAATGGTAACACTAAACCTAACCCTAACCCTCACCCTAACCCTCCCACTCACCCTAACTCTAACCCTAAACCTCACCAGCACCCTAAACCTAACCCTAACCCTAACCCTAAACCTCACCCTAAACCTCAACCTAACCCTCACCCTCACTCTCACCATGACCGTAACTCTAACCCTAACCCTAACAATAATACTAACCCTAACCCAAACCCTAACACTAACCATAACCCTCACCCTGAGCTTCACCCTCACCGCAAACTTAACACTAACCATAACACTAACAATAACCCTAACCCTAACCCTAATCCTAAACTTAAGCCTAACCCTAACCCAAACCCTCAACCTAAACCTAAACCTAAACCTAACCCTAATTTTAACCCTAAAACTAACCCTAACCATAACCATAACCACAAACCTCATCCTAAACCTCACCCTAAACCTAACCCTAACCATCACCCTAACCCTAACCCTAACCCTCACCACCACAATCGGCCTAAGCCTAAGCCTAACCCGAACTCTAACCCTCACCCTAACCCTAACCCTAACACTAAACCTCACTCTAACCCTAAACCTCACCCTCACCCTAACCCTAACACTAACCCTCACCCTAACCCTAAACCTACCCTCACTGTAACCTTAACCCTAAACCTCACCCTAACCATAAACCTCACAGTAATCCTAAACCTCACCATAATGCTAACCCTAACCCTCACCCTCATACTTGCCCTCATCCTAACCCTAATCCTAACCTTAACCTCATCCTAAACCTCACCCTAATCCTAAACCTAACCCTCACCCTCACCTTCAGACTAACCCTAACCTTAACCCTCACACTCAACCTCACACTAATCCTAATCCTAACACTAACCCTAACCCTAACTCTAACCCTCACCCTCACCATAACCCTCCCCCTAACACTAACTCTAAACCTAAACCTCACACTCACTCTAACCCTAACTCTAACCCTAACCCTAAACCTAAACCTCAACCTAACCCTAAACCTTACCCTCAACCTCACCATCACCGTAACCTTAACCCTAACCCTAACCCTAACAATAACCCCAAACCTAACACTAAACCTAACCCTAACCATAACCCTCACCCTAACGGTAACCCTCACCCTAACATTTACCCTCACCCTCACCATCAACGTAAGCTTAACCCTAACCCAAACAATAACCCTAAAGCTAACACTAACCCTAGCCCTAACCATAACCCTCACCCTAACCCTATAACTCACCCTAACACTAACCCTCACCCTAAAACTAACCCTAGTCCTAACACAAACCCTCACACTAACCCTAACCATCACCTTAACACTAAACCTCAACCTAACCCTATCCCTAACTCTCACCCTCACCCTAGCCCTCACCCTAACCCTTATCGTCATCCTAAACCTAAACCTAACCCTCACACTAACCTTAACGCTAAACCTCAAATTAACCTTAACCCTCATCCTCAACATCAACATCAGCTTAACCCTAACCCTAACCCTAATCCAAACGCTAACCCTCACCGTCACCCTCACCCTAACTCTAAACCTAACCCTAAACAAAACCCTCACTCTAATCCAAACCCTATCCCTGACCTTCACCCTAACCCAAACCCTAAACCTAACCCTAACCCTAACCTATGCTCACCGTAAAACTTACCCTCACACTAACCCTAAACCTAACCCTCATCCTAACACTAACCATAACCCTAACCCTCACCCTAACCTTAACTAACCCTATCCCTCACACAAACCTTAACCCTGCACCTCACTCTCAACCTCAACCTCACCCTCACCCTAACCCTCACCCTCACACTCACCCTAAAAATAACCATAACCATAACCCTCACACTAAACCTAACTCTGACACTCAACCTCAGCTTCACCCTAAGCCTAACCCTACACCTAAGCCTAATCCTAAACCTAACTCTCACTCTCACCCTCACCCTAAACCTAAACCTTACCCTAACCCTAACCGTAACCCTAGTACTCACCCTAACCTTTACCCTCACCGTCACCCTAACCCTAAACCTAACCCTCACCCTAACCCTAACCCTAACCCTAACCCTCACCATCACCGTAACCCTAACACTAACCCTAACCCTCACCCTAAACCTATCCTTAACCTTAATGCTATCCCTAACCCTCACCCTTCCCCTAAACCTCCCTCTAACCGTTACCCTCACCCTATCCTTCACCCTAACCCTCACCCAAACACTAAACCTAAACCCTATCCTCACCCTAAACCTAACCCTAAGTCTCACCCTCTCCCTCAACCTCACCCTAACCCTAACCCAAACCCTCAACTGAACCCTCACCCTAACACTCACCCTAACACGCAACTTAAACTTAACCCTCACCCTCACCCTAACGCTCACCTTAAACCTTACCCTCACCCTAAACCTAACCCTAAACCTAACGATAACCCTCATCCTCACCTAACCTAACCTGGATCCTAACCGTTACCTTAAACCTCAACCTAACTCTAACGCTATCCCTAAACCTCACCCTCACCCTAAACCTCATCCTAACCCTTACCCTGACTATAACCCTAACCCTAACCCTAATCCTCACCATAACCCTAACCCTCACAGGAACCCTAACACTCACCCACACCCTAAAACTCTCCCGAACCCGAACCAGAAACCTAACCCGACCCTAAACCTCACCCTAAACCTAACCCTCACCGTAAACATAACTATAACCCTCACCCTCATACTAACACTAAACCTCACCTTAACCCTCATCCTAAATCTCACCGTAACCCTAACCCTAACACTAAACCTCAATCTCATCCTAAGCCTCACACTTATCCTTATCCTGACACTAAACCTAACCCTAACCCTAATCCTCACATTAACCCTAACCCTCACACTAACCCTAACCCTACACCTCACCCTACCCCTCACCCTAACCCTAACCCTAGCCCTAAACATCACCCTAACTCTAATGCTATCCCTAAACCTCACCCTCACCCTAAAACTCATCCTAACCCTTACCCTCACTATAACCCTAACCCTAACCCTAATCATCACCGTAACCCTAACCCTCACCCTAACCTAAACCGTCACCCACACTCTAAAACTCACCCGAACCCGAACCCGAACCCTTACCCTAACCCGACCCTAAACCTCACCCTAACCCTAACCCTCAATCTAAACCTAACTCTAACCCTCACCCTCATACTAGCCCAAACCCTCACCTTAACCTTCACACTAACCCTCACCCTAACCCTAACGCTAACCCTAAACCTCACTCTCACCCTAACCCTCACTCTTATCCTTACCCTCACACTAACCTTAACTCTAACCCTAATCCTCACATTAACATTATACCTCAACCTAACTCTAACCCTACCCCTCAACTTGAACTTCACACTAACCCTAACCCTAAGCCTAACTCTGACAGTAACCCTATCCCAAACCCTAAACTTCACCCTAACCCTTACCGTCACCGTCACCCTAAACCTCACTCTAACCCTAACCCTCAACTACACCTCACCCTAACGCTAACCCTAACCCTAACCCTCACCCTAATCCTAACCCTATTCCTAACCCTCACCCTAACCCTAAACCTAACCCTAAACCTAACCCTCACCCTCACCCAAACCCTTACCCTCACCCTTACACTAACCCTAACAATCAGCCTAACCATCATCCTAACCCTCACACTAAACCTAAACCTCACCCTAACCATAAACTTAACTCTCAGCCAAACCCACTTCCTAACCCTAACACTAACCCTCAACCCAACCCTAACCCTAACGCTAACTCTAACCCTCATCCTAAACCTAAAACTCACCCTCACCCTCACCCTCAGCCTAACCCTAACTCTAAACCTAAACCTAACCCTAACCCTCACACTCATCGTCACCCTAACTCTAACGCTAACCCTAACCTTGACCCTGACACTAACCCCAACCCTATCACTAACCCTCAACCTCACCCTAACCCTAAACCTCATTCTCACTCTAACCCTAACCCTAACCCTCACCCTAAACCTAAGCCTTAACCTAACCCTCACCCTCACCCTAAACCTCAACCTAACCCTTACCCTCACCCGAACCCTAAACCTAACCCTCAGCCTAACCCTCATCCTAACCCTAACCCTAAACCTAACCCTCACAATAACCTTAACACTAATCCTAACCCTAACCCTCACATAAACCCTAACCCTCAACCTCACCCTCAACCTCACCCTAAGCCTAACCCTAACCCTCACTCTAATCCAAACACTAACCCTAAACCCTCAACCTAACCCTAACCCTAATCCAAAACCTAACCCTCACCCTCACTGTAACCCTTACCCTCACTCTAAACCTTACCCTCACCCTAAACCTAAACTTAACCCTCAGTCTAACCCACATCCTAACCCTAAACCTAACCCTAACCATCACCCTAACCTTAACCCTAACCGTAAACCTGACCCTCTCCTAAAACCTAACCCTCACCCTCACCCTTAACCTCACCCTCATGCTCACACTAACCCTCACACTAACCTTCACTCTAACACTAACCCTAACCCTAACCCTCACCCTAAACCTAACTCTAACCCTCACCCTCATATTAACCCTAAACCTCACCTTAACCCTCATCCTAAACCTACCCCTAACCCTAATGCTAACCCTAATCCTCACTCTCACCCTAACCCTTATCCTCACAGTAACCCTAACCCTAACCCTAACCCTCACCCTAACCCTAAGTGAACCCTCACCGTCAACTTTACCCTAACCCTCACCGTCACCCCAACCATCAGCACCACCCTAACACTCACCTACACCCTCACCCTCACTCTCAGCCTCACCCCCACCCTAACCATCACCCTCACCCTAAACATCACCCTAACCCTAACCCAAACACAAACGTTAACCCTAATCCTCACCCTAACCCTAATCCTCAAATTAAACCTCACCCTCACCCTAATCCTCACCCTAACCCTAACCCTAATCCTTTCCTAACCAAATCCCTCACCCTCACCCTAACTGTAACCCTAACCCTAATGCTAACACTAGCCCTCACCCTCACCCTAACCCTAATAATAACCCTAACCCTAATCCTAAACCTAACCCTAATGCTAACCTTAAACCTCAACCTCACCATAACCCTCACCATAACCCTTACCCTCACACTAAACATAATCCTAATCCTAACCCTCACACTCACCCTAACCGTAATACTCACCCTAACCCTAATCCTCAGCCGAAACCTCACCGTCAGCCTAAACATCACCCTAACTCTAACCCTCACCCTAACCCTAACGCTAACCCTAACACTCACTCTCACCCTAAACCTCACCCTAACACTTACCCTCAACATAACCCTAACCCTAACACTAATCCTCACACATAAACTCACCCTAACCATAACACTAAAGCTCACCGTAACCGTAACCCTCACCCTCACCCTCACCCTAACCCTAACCCTAAACCTCACCTTAACCCTAACCCTGTCCCTAACCCTAACTCTAACCCTCACCCTCACCCTAACATTAACCCTAACCCTAATCCTCACCTAAACCTCCACCTTCACCCTCACCCTCATCCTCATCCTAACCCTCACCCTCACCCTAAACATAAACCTAAAGCTCACCCTAACCCTAACCCTAATCCTCCCCCTTACACTAATCCTCACCCTAAACCTCACCCTCACCCTAAACATCACCCTAAACTTAACCCTCACCCTAACCCTAACCCTCACCCTCACTCTAACCCTCACCATTACCTTAAGCCTCACCCTAACCCTAACCATAACATCCACCCTAAAACTCACCCTCATCCTAACCCTCACCCTCACCCTAACCCTAATCCTAACCCTAACCCAAACCCTGACCCTAACCCTAATGCTAACACTCAACCTCAACCTCACCATAACCCTCACCCTAACCCTTACCCTCACCCTCAACCTCACCCTAACCCTAACCCCTAAGCCTCACCGTAATCCTAAACCTAACCCTAACCCTAATCCTCACCCTATCCCTAACCCTAACCCTTACCTTCACCCTAACCCTCACCCTCACCGTACCCCTAATGCTACATTAACACTCAGCCTCACTTTATGCCTCGCCGTAACCCTTAACCTTACCTTAATCCTATCCCTCACCATCATCCTAAAACTCACCCTTACCCTTACCCACACCCTCACGCTCAATCTAACCCTAACGCTAACCCTAAAACTAAACCTCACCCTAAACGTCACCCTAACCCTAAACCTAGCCCTAACCCTCACTCTCACCCGAACCCTTAGCCTTACCCGAAACCTAACCTAACCCTCAGCCTAACCCTCATCCTAACATTAACCCTAACCCTAACATTCACCCTAACCTTCACCCTCACCCTCAACCTCACACTCAGCCTAACCCTAAACCTAATCCAAAACCAAACCCTAATTTTCAACCTCACCCTAACTCTAAACCTCATCCTAACCAAAACCCTCTGCCTAACCCTCACCCTAAAACTAACCCTTATCCTAATCCTAACCCTCACCCTCACCCTAACCCTTACCCACACCCTAACCCTAAACCTAACCCTCAGGATAACCCTCATCCTAACCCTAACCCTAACCCTCAACCTAACATTAACCCAAACCCTAAACTTAACCTTCACCCAAATCCTAACCCTCACCCTCACCCTCAACTTCACCATCACGCTCACCATAACCCACACACTCACACTCACCCTATCCGTAACCATAACCCTATCCCTCACCCTAAACCTAACCCTCACCCTCACACTCACCCTCACCCTAACCCTCATTCTCACCCTAACCCTATCCATAAACCTAACCCTTACCCTAAACTCACTCTGACCCTCAGCCTCACCCTCACACTAAATCTAAACCTCACCCTAACCCTAAACATAACCTTAGCCCTCACCCTAACACTAACCCTCACATAAACCCTAACCCTCACCCTCACTCTCACCGTAACTGTAACCCTAACCCTAACCCTAACAATAACCCTGAACCTAACACTAACACTAACCCTATCTATAACCCTCACCCTAACGCTAACCCTCACCCTAACATTTACACTCACCCTAAAAATAAACCTAGTCCTAACACTAACCCTCACACTAACCCTAACCTTCATCTTAACCCTCAACCTCAACCTAACCCTATACCTATCCCTCACCCTCACCCTAGCCCTCACCCTAACCCTAACCCTCATCCTCACCCTAAACCTCACTCTAAACTTAAAACTAATCCTCAATCTAATCCTCACCCTCACCTTAACCCTAACCCTAATCCTCATCCTAACCCTCTCCTTTACCCTTACTGTCACCCTCACTCTAAACCTCACCCTAACTGTAACCCTAACCCTACCCCTCACCGGAAACCTAACCCTAACCCTAATCCTCACCATATCCCTAACCATAACCCTAACTCTCACCCTAACCCTCACACTCACCATAACCCTAATTCTAACATTAACCCTCAACCTCACCTGAAACCTCGACCCTAACACTTCCCCTGACCTTAAGCCTATACCTCACCCTCACCCAAA
Organism: Dipodomys merriami; assembly: GCF_024711535.1. Lineage (NCBI taxonomy): Eukaryota > Metazoa > Chordata > Mammalia > Rodentia > Heteromyidae > Dipodomys > Dipodomys merriami. The sequence continues at coordinate 1,499,839 of NW_027203449.1, forward strand.
ACTTCACCCTAACCCTTACCCTCACCCTATCCCTCACCCTAACCCTAACCCTAACACTAACCCTCACCCTAAACCTCACCCTAACCCTAAGCCTAACCCTAACCCTCACCCTCACCCTTACCCGAACCCTTACCCTCATCCTAACCCTAACCCTAACCTTAAAGATAACCCTAACTCTAAGCCTCACATTAACCCTAACCCTCACGCTCAACATCAACCTCAGCCTAACCCTAACCCTAATCCAAACGCTAACAGTCACCCTCAAATTCACCCTAACTCTAAACCTAACCCTAAACAAAACCTTCACCCTAATCCTAACCCTATCCCTAACACTCACCATAAACCTAACCCTAATCCTAAACCTAACCCTCACCCTCACCCTAACACTTACCCTCACCCTAAACCTAAACCTAACCCACAGCCTAATCCTCATCCTAACACTAACACTAACCCAAACCCTCACCCTAAACTTAACCCTAACCTTAACCCTCACCCAAACACTAACCCTCACCTTCACCTTCACCCTAAAAATAACCATAACCCTAACCCTCACCCTAAACCTAACTCTCACACTCACCCTCTCCCTCACCCTAAGCCGAACCCTACACATAAGCCTCATCCTAAACCAAACCCTCAAACTCACACTCACCCTAAACCTAAACATGAACCTAACCCTAAACCTTAACCTAGCGCTCACCCTGAACTTTACCCTCACCGTCACCCTAACCCTAACTCTCACCCTCACCGTAATCCTAACACTAACCCTAACCCTCACCCTAAACCTAACTCTGACACTCACCCTCACCCTCACCTTAAGCTGAACCCTACATCTAAGCCTAATCCTAAACCTAACTCTCACTCTCACCCTCACCCTAAACCTTACCATAACCCTCACACTAACCCTAGTCCTCACCCTATCCCTTACCCTCACCGTCACTCTAACCCTAACCCTAACCCTCACCCTAACACTAACCCTAACCCTCACCCTCACCGTAACCCTAACACTAACCCTAACCCTCACCCTAAACCTATCCTTAACCCTAATGCTATCCCTAACCCTCACCTTCCCTGAATACCTCACTCTAACCCTTACCATCACCCTAACCCTCACCCTCACCCTAACCCTAACAGAAACACTAAACCTCAACCTAAACCTCATCCTCACCCTAAATCTAACCCTAAGTCTCACCCTCACCCTCAACCTCACCCTAACCCTAACCCAAACCCTCAACTGAAATCTCACCCTAACGCTCACCCTAACCCTCAATTTAACCCTAACCCTCACCCTCACCCTAACGCTTACCCTAAACCTAACCCTAAACCTAACGATAACCCTCACCCTCACCTAACCTAACCTGGATACTAACCCTCACCCTAACCCTCACCCTAACACTAACGCTATTCCTAAAACTCACCCTCACCCTAAACCTCATCCTAACCCTTACCCTCACTATAACCCTAACCCTAACCCTAACACTAATCCTCACCGTAACCCTAACCCTCACCCTAACCCTAACCGTCAACCAAACCCTAAAACTCACCTGAACCCGAACCCGAACCCAAACCCTAACCAGAACCTAAACCTCACCCTAACCCTACCCTGCAATCTAAACCTAACTCTAACCCTCAACCTCATACTAAACCTAACCCTCACCTTACCTTTCACACTAACCCTCTCCCTAACCCTAACGCTAACCCTTAAACCTCACTCTCACCCTAAACCTCACGCTTATCCTTATCCTCACACTAACCCTAACCGTAACCCTAATCCTCACATTAACCCTATCCCTCACCCTAACCCTAACCCTACACCTCACCCTACCCCTCACCCTACCCCTAACCCTAATCCTAACCCGCACACTAACCCTATCCCAAACCCTCAACTTCACCCTAACCCTCACAGTCACCATCACCCTAACCCTCACCCTAACCCTAACCCTCAACTACACCTCCACCATCACCCTCACACTAAACCTCACCCTCAGCCTAAGTATCACCCTAATCATAAACCTCACCCTAACAATAACCCTAGTCATCATCCTAACCCTAACCCTCACCTTAAACCTCACCCTCACCCTAATCCTCACCCTAACCCTAACAGTAACACTCAGCCTAACCTTCATCCTAACCCTCACACTAACCCTAAACCTCACCCTAACCCTAACCCTAAACCTCACCCTCACCCTAGGCCTCAACCTAATCCTAACTCTCATCCTCACCCTAAACCTCAAACTAACCCTAACACTAATCCTCAATGTAAGCCTCACCCTCACCCTAAACCTAACCCTAAACCTCACCCTAACCCTTACTCTAACCCTAACCTTCACCATTACCATAACACTCACCCTCAGCCTAACTCTCACCCTTACTCTTACTGTCCCCCTCACCCTAACCCTCACCCTTACCCTAATCCACATCCTAAAGCTCACCCTAACTGTAACTCTAACTATCACCCTAACCCTAACCCTCACCCTCACCTTCAGCCTCAGCCTAACCCTAAGCCTAAGCCTAACCCTAACCTAAACATCACCCTCATCCTAGCCCTCACCCTAACCCTAATCCTAACCCTAACCCTCCTCCTAACCCTCAACCTAACCATAAACCTAACCATCAATCAAAAGCTAATCCTCATCCCCACTATCACTCTCAGCCTAATCCTAAACTTACGCCTAATCCTAAACCTAATCCACACACTCACCCTCACTCTAAACCTAATCCTAAACCAAACCCTAACCCTTACTCTAACCCTAATTCTAACCCTAAAACTCACCCTCACCCTAACCCTAACCCTAACCCTAAACCTCAGCCTAACGCTAACCCTAACCCTCACCCTCACCGTGACCCTAACCTTAATCCAAACACTCACCCTCACCCTAACCCTAAGCCTAACCCTAAACCTCAACCTAACCCTAACCATAACGTTCACCCTCAGCCTCACCTTCACTGTAAACTTAACCCTAACCATAAAACTAACAATAACCCTAACCCAAAACCTAATCCTAACCCTCAACCCCACCCTAACCGTAACCCTAACACTAACCCTCACCCTCAATGTAACCCTAACCCTAACCCTAAACCTCATCCTAACGCTAACCCTAACCCTCACCCTCACTCTTGGCCTCACCCTAACCCTAATCCTAAACCTAAACCTCATCCTAACCCTCACCCTCACCCTAAAACCCTAAACGTCATCCTAACCCTAACCCTCTCCCTCACACTCATGCTCGGCCTAAGCCTAAGCCTAAGCCTAAGACTAACCATAACCCTCACACTCACCCTAACCCCCACCCTACACCTAACACTAACCCTCACCCTCACCCTAGCCCATACTCTAACTCTAACCCTAACCCTCACCCTCACCCTCTGCCTAACACTAAGACTATCCCTAACCCCAACCCTAACCCTAACCCTAAACCTAACCCTCACCCTAACCCTCACCCTAACCCTCACCCTCACCCTAGCCCATACACTAACTATAAACCTAATCCTAACACTCACCCTAACCCTCATTCTAACCCTAACCCCAACCCTCACCCTAACCCTAACCCTCACCCTCACCAACACCATAACTCTAATCCTAACCCTAACTCTAATCATCACCTTAAACCTCACCCTAACCCTAACCCTAACACTAAACCTAACAGTAAACCTAACCATAAGCCTAACCCTCAGCCTCACCCTCACCGCAAACTTAACCCTGAAAATAACACTGACAATAACCCTAACCCTAAACCTAAACCTAACCTACACTGTAACCCTAATCTTAACCCTAACCCTAACTGTAAACCTAAAATTTACACTAACCTTAACCCTAACCCTAACCCTAATTCTCACCCTTACCCTCACCTTAACCCAAACCCTAACACTAATCCTCACCATAAACCTAAATCTAAACCTTATCTTAACCCTAACCTTAACCCTAACCCTATGCCTACCCTAAACCTAAACCTCAGCCTAACCCTCACCCTAACCCTAACCCTAACACTCATACTAACCCTAACCCTAACCCTCACCCTCATGCTCAGCCTAAGCCTAAGCCTAATCCTAAGCCTAACCCTAACCCTCACCCTAACCCTAACACTAACAATAACCCTATCTCTAACCCTAAACCTCACCATTTCCTTAACCCTAACTCTAACCCTAAACCTAAACCTAAACCTCAACTAACCCTAACCCTAACCATCACCCTCACATTAACTTTAAATTTAACCCTAATCCTAACAATCACCCTAAGCCTAACACTAACCCTCACCCTGTCCATAACCCTCACTCTAACCCTAAACCTCACCCTAACCCTAACTATCACCCTCACACTTAGGCTCAGACTAAGCCTAACCTAAGACTAAGATTAACCCTTACCCTCACAATCAACCTCACCCTAACCCAAAAAGTAACACTAACCCTAACCCTAACCCTCAAACTAAGCCTCACACTCACTCTCACCCACAACCTAAGCCTCACTGTCACCCTCATGCTCACCCTCACCGTAACCCTAAACCTAAATCTAACCCTAACCCTCACCCTAAATCTCACCCTAACCCTAATGCTAACTCTAACCCTCACACTTACCTTAAACCTCACGCTAAACCTTACTCTCAACATAAAGCTACCCCTAACCCTAACCCTCAACCTGACCCTAACCCTCACCCTAACCCTAAATCTAAAAATAACCTTCACCCGAACCCTGACTCTAACCCTAACCCTAACCCTAACCCTCATCCTAAACCTCACCCAACCTTAACCCTATCCCTAACCCTAACACTAACCCTAACGCTCATCCTAACCGTAACCGTACCCCTTAAAGTAACTCTCATCCTAAACTTAACCCTAACACAAACCCTCACCCTAAGCCTAACCCTAACACTCAACCTAACCCTAATCCTCACCCACACCCTCAGCCTCATCCTCAGCCTAAACCTAACCCTAATCCTAAAACTAATCCTCACCGTCATCCTACCTCTAACCCTAAACTTCAATCTCACCCTCAACCCCACCCTCACCCTAACCCTAACCCGAACCATAACCCGAATCCTCACCCTCACCCTCATCCTAAACCTCTCCCTAACCCTAATCCTAAACCTAAACCTAAACCTTATCATAACCCTAAACCTCAACCTCACCCTAACCCTAACCCTAACCCTCACCCTCACACTCACCATAACCCTCACCCTCAACCTTACACTCACCCTCAACCTCATCCCAACCCTCACCCTTCCCCTAAACCTAACCCTCAACCGAACCCTTACACTCAATCTACCACTAAATCTAACCCTAACACTAACTCTCACACTAAACCTCACCCTAAATATCACCCTACCATTAACCCAAACCCTAACCCTCACCCTAACCCTAACCCTCACCCTCACCCTCAGCCTAACCCTCAGCCAAAAGCCTAACCCTAACCATAACCCTCAGAGTCACCCTCACCCTAACCCTAACCCAAAGCCTCACCCTCACCCTAAACCTCACCCTAAACCTAACACAAACCCTTAAACCAACCCTCACCCTCATAAATGTCATAAATATCATAAATAAATAAATATCATAAATATCACCATAACCCTAACACTCACCCTAATCCGCACCATAACCCTAACCCTAAGCCTCACACTAAAGCTAAACCTCACCCTCACCCTAACCCTAACCCTAAACGTAAACCTAACCCTCACCCTCATCTAACCCTCACTCTAACCCAAACCCTAACCCTCACACTAACCCTCAACCACAGCCTCACCCTAAATCTAACCCTAATGCTCACACTCAACATAACCCTAAACCTCACACTCACCCTCAACCTCAGCTTAAACCTAAGCCTAACAATAAAGCAAATCCTAAACCTCACACTCACCCTCAACCTAAATCTAATCCTAACCCTAAACCTAACCCTCTCACTCACCCTCACCCTCAACCTAACACTAACCCAAACCATCAACCGAAACTTCACCCTCACCCTAACCCTAACCCTCACCCTCAACTTAAACATCAACCTAAACCTAACCCTCACCCTCACGCTAAACCTAACCCCAAGTCTCAACCTTACCCTAACCATAACCCAAACCCTCTACTGAACCTTGACACTCACCCTCACCCTAATCCTCACTCTCACCCTAAACATCACCCTAAACCTAACCCTCACCCTTACCGTCATCTTATCCCTAACCCTCATAATAACCCTAAACCTCAGCTAACCTAACCCTCAACCTAACCCTTACCCTCACCCTAACACTAAGCCTAAACCTAACATGAACCCTCACAGTAACCCTAAACCTCACCTTAACCCTAACCCTCACACTATCCCTAACCCTCAACCTAAACCTAACCCTAAACCTCACCCTAACCCTAATCATCACCCTCACCCTCACCCTCAGCCTAACCCTCAGCCTAAAGCCTAACCCTAACCCTAACCCTCACAGTCACCCTCACCCTAACCCTAAACCTAAGACTCACCCTCACACTCAACCTCACCCTAAACCTAAAGCAAACCCTCAAACCAACCTTCAGCCTCACCCTAAACATCACCCTTACCCTAACTCTCACCCTAATCCATACCAAAACCCTAACCCTCACCCTAACACTAACCCTCACCCTCACCCTAACCCTAACCCTCACCCTAATCCTAACCCTCACCCTCATCTAACCCTCAGCCTAACCCACATCCTAAACCTCACCCTAACCCTCAACCTCACCCTCAACCTAAACCTAATCCTAATGCTCACACACAACCTAACCCTAACCCTCACACTCACCCTCTCCCTCAGCTTAAACCTAAGCCTAACAATAACCCTAACCCTATACCTCACACTCACCCTCATCCTAAAACTAACCCTAACCTAATCCTAACCCTCTCACTCACCCTCACACTCCCCCTAACCCTAACCCAAACCCTCAACCTAAACATCACCCTAAACCTAACCCTCACCCTAACCCTTAGCCTAACCCTCACCCTAAACCTAACCCTCATCCTCACCCTCACCAACAGGCTCACCCTAAACCTAATCCTAACAATAACCCTCACCTTCACCCTCAACATAACCCTACCCCTAACGCTAACCCTCACCCTAAACCTAAACTCCAACCTAACAATAAACCTCACCATAAACCTAATCCTCAACCTAACAATAACCCTCACCCTAACCCTAACCCTCATGCTCACAGTCACCCTCAGCCTAAACCTAAACCTAAGCCTAACCCTATACCTAATCCTCACACTAACCATCACCCTAAACCTAACCCTAAGTCTCATCCTCACCCTCAACCTCACCCTAACCCTAACCCAAACCTTCAACTGAACTCTCACCCTCGATCTCACCCTAACCCTCACCCTCACCCTAAACAACATCACCCTAACCCTAACTCTCACCCTTAACCTCACCATATCCCTAAACCTCATACTAACCCTAAACCTACCCTAAACCTAACCCTCAACCTAACCCTTACCCTCACCCTAACACTAAGCCTAAACCTAACATGAACCCTCACAGTAACCCTAAACCTCACCCTAACCTTAACCCTCACCCTAACCCTAACTCTCACTCTAACCCTAACCGTAACCCAAACCCTCACCCTCATAGTAACTTTACACCTAAACCTAATCCTAACAATAACCCTAACGCTAACCCTAACCCTCACCCTCTGCATAACCCTCACCCTAAACCTAACAATCACCCTAACCCTCACCCTCACCCTTAGGCTCGGTCTAAGCCTAAGACAAAGACTAAGACTAAACCTTACCCTACCACGCACCCTCACCCTAACCCTAAAAGTAACACTCACCTTAACCCTAACCCTCACACTAACCCTCACCCTTACACTAACACTAACCATAAACATCTCCCAAACCCTAACCCTAAACCTCACCCTAACCCTCACCCTTCGCCTAACACAAAGAATATACCTAACCCCAACCCTAACCCTAAAACTAACCCTAAACCTAAACCTCACCCTAACCCTCACTCTAACCATGACCCTAACCATCACCCTCACCCTAGCCCATACCCTAACCCTAAGCCTAATTCTAACCCTCACCTTAACCCTCACTCTAACCCTAACCCCAACCCTCACCATAACCCTAACCCTCAGTTCACCCTCACCATAACTCTAATCCTAAACCTAACCCTAAACCTAACCCTCACACTCACCCTCACCTTAACCCTAATCCTAATCCTAACCTTAACCCTAACACTCACCCCCAGCCTAAACCTCACCCTAAACCTAACCCTAACCCTAACCCTAACACGCACCCTAACACTAACTCTAAACCTAAATGTCACCCTAACCCTAAACTTCACCCTAACACTTACCTTCACACTAAAACTAAAGTTAACCCGAACACTAACCCTCACACTAACCCTAACCAACACCATAAACTTAAAACTCACCCTAAGCCTAACCCTAACCCTAAACCTTGCTCTAACTCTATTACCCTAACCCTAACCTTCACCCTAACCGTAACCCCCACCCTCATCATCAAGCTGGGCCTTAGTCTAAGCATAAGCCTAAGACTAACCCTACCCTCACAATCACCCTCACCCTAACCCTAACCGTAACCCTAACCCTAACCCTAACCCTCACACTAACCCGCACCCTAACGCTAACCCTAAACCTAACCCTAAACCTAAACCAAACCCTCACCCTTACCGTCACCCTAACCCTAACGTTCAACATTACCATAACACTCACCCTCAGCATAACCCTCATCTTAACCCTTACTGTCCCCCTCACCCTAACCCTCACCCTAACTGTAACCCTAACCATCACCCTAACCCTAACCCTCACCCTCACCTTCAGCCTCAGCCTAACCCTAAGCCTAAGCCTAACCTTAACCCTAAACATCAACCTCATCCTAGCCCTCACCCTAACCCTAATGCTAACCCTAACCCTCATCCTAACCCCCAACTTAACACTGTCTCAACCTCACCCTAACTCTAACCCAAACCCTCAACTGAACCCTCACCCTCACACTCACCATAACACTCACCCTCACCCTAAACATCACCCTAACCCTAACACTCACACTTACCCTCACACTAGCCCTAACCCTCAAACTAACCCTAAACCTCACCCTAACCTAACCCTCAACCTAACCCTTACCCTCACCATAACACTAAGCCTAAACCTAACATGAAACCTCAGAGTAACCCTAAACCTCACCCTAACCCTAACCCTCACACTATCCCTAACCCTCACCCTAACCCTAACCCTAAACCTCACCCTAACCCTGACATTCACCCTCATCCTAGCCCTCACCCTAACCCTAATCCCAACCCTAACCCTCATCCTAACCCTCAACCTAACCATAACCCTAACCATCACTCAAAAGCTAATCCTCATCCCCAAACTCACCCTCAGCCTAACTCTAACCCTCAGCCTAACCCACACCCTAAACCTAACCCTAATCCTAACCCTCACCCTCAGCCTCACCCTCACTGTAAACTTAACCCTAACCATAAAACTAACAATAACCCTAACCCTAAAACTAATCCTAACCCTCACCCTCACCCTAACCCTAAAACTAACCCTCACACTAATCGTAACCCTCACCCTCAAAGTAACTCTAACCCTAACCGTAAACCTCAACCTAACGCTAACCCTAACACTCACCCTCATCCTAACCCACACCCTAACCCTAAAACCCTAATCCTCATCCTAAACCTAACCCTCTCCCTCAAACTCATGCTCGGCCTAAGCGTAAGCCTAAGACTAAGTCTAACCTTAAACTTCACACTCACCTTAACCCTCACCCTAACCCTAACACTCACCCTCACCCTCACCCTAGCCTATAATCTAACCCTAAGTCTAAGCCTAACCCTCACCCTAAGTCTAAACATAAACCTAACCCTCACACTCATCCTCACCATAACCCTAACTGTAACACTAACCCTAACCCTAAAACTAACCCTCACCGTAATTCTAACTCTAACCCTAAACCTCATCCTCACCCTAACCGTAACCCTCACCCTCACCCTCACCCTCCACCTAACACTAAGACTATCCCTAAACCCAAACCTAACCCTAACACTAACCCTAAACCTAACCCTCACACTAACCCTCACCCTAACCATGACCCTAAACCTCACCCTCACCCTAGCCCATAACTTAACCATAAGCCTAATCCTAACCCTCACCCTGACCCTCTCTAACCCTAACCACAACGCTCACCCTAAACCTAACCCTCACCCTGACCCTCACCCTCAACCTTAACCTAAGCCCAACCCTAACCCTAACCCTAAACATCACACTCACCCTAACCCTAATCCTAACCCTAAACTTAACACTCACCCTCACCCTAACCCTATCTCTAACACTAAGCCTAACCCTAACCCTCACCCTCAACCTCACCCTCAGCCTAACTCTAAGCCTAACTCCAAACCTAACCCTAAACCACACCCTCACCCTCACCCTAACCCTAAAACTAACCCTAACCCTAACCCTAACCCTCCTCCTAACTCTCAGCATAACCATAACCCTAACACTAATAGGAACACTAACCCTTAACCTCATCCTAAACCTAACCGTACTCCTCACGCTCACCGTTATTCTAACCCTAACCCTAATGATAACACTAACCCTAACCCTCACCCTCAGCTTCAAACTAACCCTAACCCTCACCCTCAACCTCACCCTCAGCCTAACCCTAAGCCTAACCTCAACCCTAACCCTTAACCACACCCTCACACTCACCCTAACCCTAATCCTAACCCTAACCCTAACCCTAACCCTCCTCCTAACTCTCACCCTAACCCTAACCCTAACCCTAACCCTAACCCTAACCCTAACCCTAACCCTAATCCTCACCCTCACGGTTATTCTAACCCTAACCCTAACCATAACACTAACCCTAACCCTAACCCTAACCCTCACCTTCACCGTAACCCAAACCCTCTTCCTAACCCTAACCCTAACCCTAAACGTCACCCTAAGAATAAGCCTAACCCTCACCCGCAGCCTCACCCTCAACATAAGATTAACGCTAAACATAACACTAACAATAACCCTAACCATATCCTTAATCCTAACCCTCACCATCACCCTAACCCTAACCCTAACCCTCAACCTAACCCTAAACCTCACCTTCAATGTAACACTAACCCTAACCCTAACTTCACCCTAATGCTAACCCTAACCCTCACCCTCACTCTAGCCCTCACAGTAACCCTAATCCTAACCATAAACCTCATCCTAACCCTCACCCAAACCCTAACACCCTAACCCTCACCCTTACCCTAACCCTCACCCACTCCCTTAAGCTCGGCCTAAGCCTAAGCCTAAACCTAAGACTAAACCTAACCCTCACACTCACCTTCACCCTAACCCTAACCATAACACTAACCCTAACTCTAACACTCACACTAACCCTAACCGTAAAACTCACCCTCATGCTCGGCCTAAGCCTAAGCCTAAGACTAAGTCTAACCCTAACCCTCACACTAACCCTCACCCTAACCCTAACACTAACCCTAACTCTAACCCTAAACCTCACCCTTACCCTAACACTAACTCTAACCCTATTCCTAACGCTAAGCCTCACCCTATCCCTAACCCTAACCCTCACCCTCACAGTAACTTTCAACCTAACCCTAATCCTTAACCCTAACACTAACGCTAACCTTCACCCTGTCCATAACCCTAAACCTAACCCTAATCCTAAACCTCACACTTAGGCTCAGCCTAAACCTAAGCCTAAGCCTAAGACTAACGCTTACCCTCACACTCACCCTCACCCTAACCCTAAGAGTAACACTCACCCTAAAACTAACCCTCACACTAACCCTCACCCTAATGCTAACACTAACCCTAAACCTAACCCACACCCTAACAATAACCCTCACCCGCATCCCTAACCCTAACCGTAACCCTCACCCTCACCCTCCGCCTAACACTAATCCTATCCCTAACCCCAACCCTAAACATAACACTAACCCGAAACCTAACCCTCATCCTAACGCTCAACCTCACCCTAGCCCATACCCTAACCCTAAGCCTAATCCTAACCCTAACCCTAACCCTAACACTAAACCTAACCCTAAACCTAACCATAAACCTCACCCTCAGCCTCACCCTCACTGTAAACTTAACACTAACCTAACACTAACAATAACCTAAACCCTAACCCTAACCCTCACTGTAACCCTAACCTTAACCTTTAGTCTTAACCTCACCATAACCCTCACAATAACCGTAACCCTCAACTTAACCCTAACCCTAACCGTAACTCTAACCCTGACGCTCACCCTCAGCCTAACTTTAAACCTAACGCTACTCCTAACACTAACCCTCAACTTCACCCTCACACTAACCCTAACCCTAAACCTAAGCCTAACCCTCACATTCACCCTCACCCACACCCTAAGCCTCACTGTCACCCTCACACTCATCCTCACCCTAACCCTAACCCTAACACTAAACCTAACTCTAACCCTAAACCTCACCCTTACCCTAACCCTAACTCTAACCCTATCCCTAAACCTAAACTTCACCCTAACCCTAACCCTAACCCTCACCCTCACAGTAACTTTCAACCTAACCCTAATCCTACCAATAACCCTAACCCTAACGCTAAACCTCACCCTGTCCATACCCCTCACCCTAACCCTCACGCTCACCCTTAGGCTCAGCCTAAACCTAAGCCTAAGCCTAAGACTAAACCTTACCCTCACACTCACCCTCACCCTAACCCTAACAGTAACACTATCCCTAACCCTAACCCTCACCATCACCTTCACCCTCCGTCTAAAACTAAGCCTATCCCTAACCCCAACCCTAAACTTAACACTAACCCGAAACCTAACCCTCACCCTAACCCTCACCTTCACCCTAGCCCATAACTTAACCCTAAGCCTAATCCTAACCCTAACCCTAACCCTAACCCTAAACCTAACCATAAACCTCACCCTTAGCCTCACCCTCACCGCAAAATTAACACTAACCTAACACTAACAATAACCCTAACCCTAAACCTAACCCTCACTGTAACCCTAACCTTAACCTTTAGACTTACCCTCACCATAACCCTCATAATAACACTAACCCTCAACCTAACCCTAACCCTAACCGTCACCCTCACCCTCATGCTCACCCTCAGTCTAAATTTAAACCTAACGCTACTCCAAACACTAACCCTCAACTTCACCCTCACACTAACCCTAAACCTAACCCTAACCCTAACCCTCACACTCACCCTAACCCTAACACTAACCCTCACCCTCACCTTAAACCTATCTCTCACCCTAACCATAAACCTCACAATCACCCTCACCCTCACCTCACCCTAACCATAAACCTAACCCTAACCCTCACCCTGAACCTCACCCTAACCCTAATGCTAACTGTAAACCTCACACTCATCTTAAATCTCATGTTAATCCTTACTCTCACCATAAATCTAACACTAACCCTAACCCTCACCCTGACCCTAAACCTCACCCTAACCCTAACTCTAACCATAACTTTCACCTGAACCCTGAACCTAACCCTAATCCTAACCCTAACCCTCATCCTAAACCTAACCCTAACCCTAACCCTATCCCTATCCCTAACGTTAACCCTAACGCTCATCTTAACCATACCATACCCCTCAAACTAACACTCATCCTAAAGTTAACCCTAACAAAAACCCTCACCCTAACCCTAACCATAAAACTCAAACTAACCCTAATCCTCACCCAAATCCTCAGACTCATCCTCAGCCTAAACCTAACCCTAACCCTAATCTTAAACTAATCCTCACCCTCATCCTAACTCTAACCCTAACCTTCACTCTCAACCTCACCCTCACCCTCACCCGAACCATAACCCTCACCCTAACCCGAACCCTCACCCTAACCCTCATCCTAACCCTCTCCCAAACACTCATCCTTACCCTAAACCTAACCCTTACCATAACCCTAAACCTCACACTCACCCTAAACCTAACCCTAACCCTAACTCTCACACTCACCATAACCCTCATCATAAAACTTACTCTCACCCTAACCCTCATCCCAACCCTCAACATATCCCTAACCCTAACCCTCAACCTAACCCTTACACTCACTCTAACAATAAGCCTAACCCTACCACTAACTCTCACACTAACCCTCACCTTAAATATCACCTTATCATTAAGCCTAATTCTAACACTCACCCTAACCCTAACCCTCACCCTCACCCTCAGCCTAAAACTCAGCCTAAAGCATAACCCTAACCCTAAGCCTCAGAGTCACCCTCACCCTAACCCTAACCCTAAGCCTCACCCTCACCCTCAACCTCACCCTAAACCTAATACAAACACTCAAACTAACCCTCACCCTCACCATAAACATCACCGTAAACCTAACACTCACCCTAATCTGCACCATAACCCGAACCCTCACCCGAACGCTAACCCTCACCCTCACCCTAACCCTAACCCTCACTCTAAACCTAATCCTAACCCTCATCTAACACTCACCCTAAACCAAACCCTAACACTCACCCTAACCGTCAACCACACCCTCACCCTAAACCTAACCCTAATGCTCACACTCAACATAACCCTAAACCTCACACTCACCCCCACCCTCAGCTTAAATCTAAGCCGAACAATAAACCTAATCCTAACCCTCACACTCACGCTCACCCTAAACCTAATACTAACCCTAAACTTAACACTCTCACTCACCCTCACCCTCAACCTAACCCTAACGCAAACCCTCAACCGAAACTGCACCCTCACCCTAACCCTAACCCTCACCCTCAACATAAACATCACCCTAAACCTAACACTCACCCTAACCCTTAGCTTAACCCTCACCCTAAACCTAACCCTCACACTCACCCTCACTCTCAGGCTCACCTTAATCCTAATCCTAACCCTAACCCTCACCCTCACCCTCAACCTAACCCTACCCCTAACGCTAACCCTCACCCTAACACTAACCTCCAAACTAACGCTAACCCTAAACCGAAACCTAACCCTAACCCAAACCCTAACACTCACCCCAACCCTTACGCTCACCCTTACCTCAAACCTAATTCTCACCATAACCCTAAACCTCAAGCTCACAGTCACCCTCAGCCTTACCCTAAACCTAAGCCTAACCCTATCCCTAAACCTCACAGTCACCCTCAGCCTAACCCTAATCGTAAACCTATCCCTAACCCTAACCCTCCTCCTAACTCTCACCCTAACTCTAACCCTAATACTATCACTAACATTATCCTACAACTCACCCTAACCCTAACCTAATCCTCACCCTCACCCTGATTCTAACTCTAACCCTAACGATAACACTAACCCTCACCCTAACCCTAAACCTCACCCTCACCCTAATCCTATCCCTAAGTTTCAAGCTCACCCTAACCCTAAACCAAACCCTCAACTGAACCCTCACACTCACCGTCACCCTAACGCTCACCCTCACACTAAACATCACCCTAACCCTAACCCTCACCCTTACCCTCACCCTAGCCCTAACCCTCATACTAACCCTAAACCTCACCCTAACCTAATCCTCAACCTAACGCTTACCCTCACTCTAACACTAAGGCTAAACATAACATGAACCCTCAGAGTAAACCTAAAACTCACCCTAACCCTAACTCTCACCCTCTTCTAACCCTCACCCTAACCCTCACCCTAACCCTCACCCTAACCCTCAACCACACCCTCACCCTAAACCTAAGGCTCACACTCAACATAACCCTAAACCTCACACTCACCCTCACCCTCAGCTTAAACCTAAGCCTAACAATAAACCTAACCCTAACACTCACACTCAACCTCACCCTAAACCGAATCCTAACCCTAAACCTATCCCACTCACTCACCCTCACCCTCAACCTAACCCTAACCCAAACCATCAACTGAAACTTCACCCTAACCCTAACCCTAACCCTCACCCTCAACCTAAACATCACCCTAAACCTAACACTCACCCTAACCCTTAGCCTAACCCACCCCCTAAACCTAACCATCACCCTCAGCCTCACCCTCAGGCTCACCTTAAACCTAATCCTAACCCTAACCTCAACCTCACCCTCAACCTAACCATACCCCTAATGCTAACGCTCACCCTAACACTAACCTCCTACCTAAACCTAACCCTAAACCTAACGCTAACCCTCACCCAAACCCTAACACTCACCCCAACCCTTACCCTCACCCTAACCCCAAACTTAATGCTCACCATAAGCCTAACACTCAAGCTCACAGTCACCCTAAGCCTAACCCTAAACCTAATCCTAACCCTATCCCTAAAACTCACACTCACCCTCACCCTAACCCTAATCGTAACCCTAACCCTAACCCTAACCCTCCTCCTAACTCTCACCCTAACCCTAACCCTAACACAATCACTAACATTAAGCCTAAACCTCACACTAACCCTAACCCTAATCCTCAACCTCACCATTATTCTAACCCTAACCCTAACGATAACACTAACCCTAATCTTTACCCTAACCCTCACCCTCACCCTAACCCTAATGCTAAGTCTCAACCTCACCCTAACCCTAACCCAAACCCACAACTGAACCCTCACCCTAACCCTAACCCTAAACCTCAACCTCACCCTAAACCTAACCCTAAGTCTCAAGCTCACCCTAACCCTAACCCAAACCCACAACTGAACCCTCACCCTCACCGTCACCCTAACCCTCACCCTCACCCTAAACATCACCATAACCATGACCCTCACCCTTACCCTCAACCTAACCCTAACCCTCATACTAACCCTAAACCTCACCCTAACCTAACCCTCAACGTAACCCCTACCCTCACCCTAACTTTAAGCGTAAACCTAACATGAACCCTCACATTAACCCTAAACCTCACCCTAACCCTAACCCTCACCCTCAACCTCACCCTCCGCCTAACACTAAGACTATCCCTAATCCCAACCCTAACCTTAACACTAACCCTAAACCTAAGCCTCACACTAACCCTCACCCTAAACCTGACCCTAACCCTCACCCTCACCCTAGCCCATACCTGAAACCTAAACCTAATCCTAAACCTCACCCTAACCCTCACCCTCAGCCTAAACTTAAGCCTAACCCTAACACTAACCCTAAACGTCAACTCACCCTA
Organism: Dipodomys merriami; assembly: GCF_024711535.1. NCBI lineage: Eukaryota > Metazoa > Chordata > Mammalia > Rodentia > Heteromyidae > Dipodomys > Dipodomys merriami. Next base: position 1,516,886 of record NW_027203449.1, read on the forward strand.
ACCCTTATCCTAACCCTAATTTTAACCCTCACCCTCACCCTAACTCTAACTCTAACACTAAGCCTAACCCTATCCCTCACCCTCAGCCTCAACCTAACCCTAACCGTCACCCTCAACCTCACCCTCAGCCTAACCCTAAGCCTAACCCCAATCCTAACCCTAAACCACACCCTCACCCTCACCCTAACCCTAATCCTAACCCTAACCCTCCTCCTAACTCTCACCCTAACCCTAACCCTAACCCTAACACTAACACTAACCCTTAACCTCATCCTAACCCTAACCCTAATCCTCACCCTCACTGTTATTCTAACCCTAATTCTAACGATAACACTAACCCTAACCCTAACACTAACCCTAACCCTCACCCTCACCTTAAACCAAACTCTCCTCCTAACCCTAACCCTAACCCTAACCCTAAACGTCACCCTAACCCTAACCCTAACGCTCACCCGCTAACCCTCAACTTGTCCATAACCCTCACTCTAATCCTAACCCTCACCCTCACTCTTAGGCTCAGCTTAAACCTAAGCTTTAGCCTAAAACTAACCCTTACCCTTACACTCACCCTCACCCTAACCCTAAGAGTAACACTCACCCTAACCCTAACCCTTACACTAACCCTCACCCTAATGCTAACACTAACCCTAAACCTCACCCGCACCCTAACCCTAACCCTCACCTTCAACCTCACCCACCGCTTAACACTCAGCATATCCCTCACACCAACCCTAAACCTAACACTAACCCTAAACCTAAACCTCACCCTAACCCTCACCCTCACCCTAGCCCATACCCTAACCCTAAGCCTAATCCTAACCCTCACCCTAACGCTAACTCTAACCCTAACCCCAACACTCACCCTAAAATTAACCCTCACCCTCACCCGCACCATAACACTAATCTTAACCCTAACCCTAAACCTCACCATAACCTTAACCCTAACAATAACCCTAACCCTAAACCTAACCATAAACTTCACCCTCAGCCTCACCCTCAACGAAAATGTAACACTAACAATAACCCTAACCCTAACCCTAACCCTCACTGTAACCCTAACCTTAACCTTTAGCCTTACCCTCACCATAACCCTCACACTAACCCTAACCCTCAACCTAGCCCGAACCCTAACCCTAACCGTCACCCTCACCCTCACGCCCAACCTCAGCCTAAATTTAAACCTAATGCTACTCCTAAAACTAACACTCAAGTTCACCCTCACACTAACCCTAACCCTAACCCTAACCCTCACACTCACCCTCACCCACACCCTAAGCCTCACTGTCACCCTCACGCTCACTCTCACTGTAACCCTAACCCTAACCCTCACGCTAAACCTATCTCTCACCCTAACCATAAACCTAACAATCACCCTCAACTTCACCTCACCCTAACCCTAAACCTCACCCTAACCCTCACCCTAAACCTCACCCTAAGCCTAATGCTAACTCTAACCCTCACACTCTCCCTGAACCTCACGCTAACCCTTACTCTCACAATAAAGCTAACACTAACGCCAACCCTCACACTGACCCTAAGCCTCACCCTAAACCTAAGCCTAACCATAACCCTAACGCTAACCCTAACGTTCACCTTAACCATAACCATACCCCTCAAACTAACTCTCATCCTAAACTTAACCCTAACCCAAACCCTCACCCTAACCCTAACCCTAACTTTCAACCTAACCCTAATCTTCACCCTCACGCTAACTCTCATCCTAACCCTCTCCCTAACCCTCATCCTAACCCTAACCTTAGCCCTTACATGACCCTAAACCTCACCCTCACCCTAACCCTAACCCTAAACCTCACACTCACCATAATCCTCACCCTAAACCTTACCCTCACCCTAACCCTCATCCCAACCCTCACACTATCCCTAACCCTAACCCTCAAGCTAACCCTTACACTCACTCTAACACTAAGCCTAACCCTAACAATAACTCTCACACCAACCCTCACCCTAAATATCACCCTATCATTAACCCTAACCCTAAAACTCACCCTAACCCTAACCCTCACCCTCACCCTCAGCCTAACCCTCAGCCTAAAGCCTAACCCTAACCCTAACCCTCAGAGTCACCCTCACCCTAACCCTAACCCTAAGCCTCACCCTCACCCTCAACCTCACCCTAAACCTAACGCAAACCCTCAAACCAACCCTCACCCTCACCATAAACATCACCGTAACCCTAACACTCACCCTAATCCGCACCATAACCCGAACCCTCACCCTAACGCTAACCCTCACCCTGACCCTAACCCTAACCCTTACCCTAACCCTAACCCTCACCCTCATCTAACCCTCACCCTAACCCAAACCCTACCCTCACCCTTACCCTCAACCACACCCTCACCATAATCCTAACCCTAATTCTCACACTCAACATAACCCTAAACCTCACACTCACCCTCACCCTCAGCTTAAACCTAAGCCTAACAATAAACCTAACCCTAACACTCACACTCAACCTCACCCTAAACCGAATCCTAACCCTAAACCTATCCCACTCACTCACCCTCAACCTCAACCTAACCCTAACCCAAACCATCAACTGAAACTTCACCCTAACCCTAACCCTAACCCTCACGCTCAACCTAAACATCATCCTAAACCTAACCCTCACCCTAAACCTTAGCCTAACCCTCACCCTAACCCTAACCCTCACCCTCACCCTCACCCTCAGGCTCACCTTAAACCTAATCCTAACCCTAACCTTCACCCTCACCCTCAACTTAAACCTACCCCTAACGCTAACCCTCACCCTAACACTAACCACCAAACTAACCCTAACCCTAAACCTAACGCTAACCCTCACCCAAACCCTAACACTCACACCAACCCTTACCCTCACCCTAATCCCAAACCTAATGCTCACCATAACCCTAACACTCAAGCTCAGTCACCCTCAGCATAACCCTAAACCTAAGCCTATCCCTAAACCTCACACTCACCCTCATCCTAAACCTAATCCTAACCCTAACCCTAACCCTCCTCCTAACTCTCACCCTAACCCTAACCCTAACACAATCACTAACATTAAGCCTAAACCTCACCCTAACCCTAACCCTAATCCTCACCCTCAACGTTATTCTAACCCTAACCCTAACGATAACACTAACCCTAACCCTAACCCTAACCCTCACCCTCACCCTCAACCTAACCATAAGCCTCAACCCTAATCCTCACCCTCAACGTTATTCTAACCCTAACCCTAACGATAACACTAACCCTAACCCTAACCCTAACCCTCACCCTCACCCTCAACCTAACCATAAGCCTCAACCTCACCCTAACCCTAACCCAAATATTCAACTAAACCCTCACCCTCACCTTCTCCCTCACCCTAACCCTCAGCCTCACCGTAAACATCACCCTAACCCTAAACCTCAACCTTACCCTCACCCTAGCCCTAACCCTCATACTAACCCTAAACCTCACCCTAACGTAACCCTCAACCTAACCCTTACCCTCACCCTAACACTAAGCCTAAACCTAACATGAGCCCTTAAAGTAACCCTAAACCTCACCCTAACCTTAACCATCACACTATGCCTAACCCTCACCCTAACCCTAACCTAACCCTCACCCTAAACCTAATCATCACCCTCACCCTAACCCTAACCCTAAGCGTCACCCTCACTCTCAACCTCACCCTAAACCTAACGCAAACCCTCAAACCAACCCTCACCCTCACCATAAACATCACCGTAAACCTAACACTCACCCTAATCGGCACCAAAACCCTAACCCTCACCCTAACGATAACCCTCACCCTCACCCTAACCCTAACCCTCACCCTAATCCTAACCCTCACCGTCATCTAATCCTCACCCTAACCCAAACCCTAAACCTCTCCCTAAACCTCAACCTCAACCTCACCATAAAACTAACCGTAATGCTCACACTCAACATAACCCTAACCCTCACACTCACCCTAACGCTAAGCTTAAACCTAAGCCAAACAATAACCCTAACCCTAACCCTCACACTCACCCACACCCTCAACCTAACCCTAACCCTAATCCTAACCCTCTCACTCACCATCAGACTCACCCTAACCCAAACCCAAACCCTCAACCTAAACATCACCCTAAACCTAACCCTCACCCTAACTCTTAGCCTAACCCTCACCCTAACCCTAACCCTCACCCTCACCCTCACCAACAGGCTCATACTAAACCTATTCCTAACTCTAAAACTCACTCTCATCCTCAACCTAACCCTACCCCTAATGCTAACCCTCACTCTAAACCTAACCTCCAACCTAACCCTAAACCTCACCCTTAACCTAACCCTCAACCTAACCCTAAACCTCACCCTAACCCTAAACCTCATGCTCACAGTCACCCTCCGCCTAACACTAAACCTAAGCCTAAACCTATCCCTAATCCTCACACTCACCCTCACCCTGAACCCAACCCTAAGTCTCACCCTCACCCTCAACCTCACCCTAACCCTAACGCAAACCCTCAACTTAACCCTCACCCTCACACTCACCCTAACCCTCACCCTCACCCTAACATCACCCTAACCCTAACCCTCACCCATACCCTCACCCTAGCCCTAACCCTCATACTAACCCTAAACCTCACCCTCAACCTAACACTCAACCTAACACTTACCCTCACCCTAACACTAAGCCTAAACTTAACATGAACCCTCACACTATCCCTAAAACTCACCCTAACCCTAAACCTCATATTAACCCTAACCCTCACCCTAAACCTAACCCTATCCCTCACCCTAACCCTCACTCTAACCCTAACCCTGACCCTAACCCTCACCCTGTCCATAACCCTCATCCTAACCCTAACCCTGACCCTAACCCTAACCCTCACCCTCTCCCTTAGGCTCGGACTAAGCCTAAGCCTAAGACTAAAACTAACCCTTACACTCACACTGACCCTCACCCTATCCCTAAAAGTAACAGTCACCCTAACCCTAACCCTCACACTAACCCTCACCGTAACACTAACACTAACCATAAACCTCACCCAAACTCCAAACCTAACCCTCACCCTCACCCTCACCCTCCGCCTAACACTAAGACTATCCCTAACCCCAACCCTAACCCTAAAACTAACCCTAAACCTAACCCTCACCCTAACCCTCACTCTAACCCTGACCGTAACCCTCACCCTCACCTTAGCCAATACCCTAACCCTAACCCTAAACCCAACCCTCACCATAACCCTAACCCTCACTTCACCCTCACCATAACTCTAATCCTAACCTTAACCCTAACCCTAACCCTCACACTCACCCTCACCTTAACCCTAATCCTAATCCTAACCCTAACCCTAACACTCACCCCCACCCTAAACCTCACGCTAACCCTAACCCTAACACTAACCATAACCCTAACCCTCACCCTACACTAACTCTAATCCTAAACCTCACCTTAACCCTAAACCTCACCCTAACACTTACCTTCACACTAAAACTCACCTTAACCCGAACACTAACCCTCACACTAAACCTAACCATCACCCTAAACTTAAAACTCACCCTAACCCTAACCCTAAACTTCAACCTTGCCCTAACCCTAACCATTACCCTAACCCTATCACTCACCTTAACCGTAACCCCCACCCTCAACCTCAAGCTGGGCCTAAGCCTAAGCATAAGCCTAAGACTAACCCGAACCCTCACACTCACCCTCACCCTAACCCTAATCGTAACCGTAACCCTAACCGTAACCCTCACACTAACCCTCACCCTAACGCTAACACTAACCCTATCCCTAACCCTCACCTAACCCTCACCCTAACCCTTAACCTTCACCATTACCATAACACTCACCCTCAGAATAACCCTCACCTTTACCCTTACTGTCACCCTCACCCTAACCCTCACCCTAACCATAATCATCATTCTAACACTCACCCTAACTGTAACCCTAACCATCACCCTAACTGTAACCCTCACCCTCAACTTCAGCCTCAGACTATCCCTAAGCCTAAGCCTAACCCTAACCTAAACATCACCCTCATCCTAGCCCTCACCCTAACCCTAATCCTAATCCTAACCCTCATCATAACCCTCAACCTAACCATAACCTTAACCATCATTCAAAAGCGAATTCTCATCCCCATTATCACCCTCAGCCTAATCCTAAGCCTAAGCCTAACCCTAACCCTAATCCACACACTCACCCTCACTGTAACCCTAATCCTAAACCTAAACCTAACCCTAAACCTAATCCTAAACCTCACCCTCACCCTAACCCTAACCCTAATGCTCACCCTAACCCTAACCCTCACCCTCAAAGTAACCCTAACCCTAAACCCCATCCTAACGCTAACCCTAACCCTCACCCTCATTGTAGCCCTCACTTAACCCTAATCCTAACCCTAAACCTCATCCTAACCCCCACCCTAACCCTAAAACCCTAACCCTCATCCTAACCCTAACACTCTCCCCCTCACACTCATGTTCGGCCTAAGCCTAAGCCTAAGACTAAGACTAACCGTAACCCTCACACTCACCCTAACCCTCACCCCAACCCTAACACTAACCCTCACCCTCACCTTAGCCCATACTCGAACCCTAAGCCTAAACCTAACCCTCACCCTTACCCTCACTCTCACCCTCACCGTAAGTCTAATCCTAACCCTAACCCTCACACTCACCCTCTTCCTAAACCTAATTGTAACACTAACCCTAACCCTAACACAAACCCTCACCCTAATGCTAACTCTAACCCTAAACCTCATCCTCACCCAAAACCTAACCCTCACCCTCACCTTCACCTTCTGCCTAACACTAAGCCTATCCCTGACCCCAGCCCTAACACTAACACTAACCCTAAACCTAACTCTCACACTAACCCTCAAACTAAACCTCACCCTAACCCTCAACCTCAACCTCACCCTAAACCTAACCCTAATTCTCACACTCAACATAACCATAACGGTCACACTCACACTCACCCTCAGCTTAAACATAAGCCTAAAAATAACCCTAACCCTAAACCTCACACTCACCCTCACCCTAAACCTAAACCTAACCATAAACTTAACCCTCACACTCACCCTCACCCTCACTCTAACCCTAACCGAAACCCTCAACCGAACCCTCACCCTCACCCTCAACCTAACCCTAACCCTCACCCTAACCCTCAATCTAACCCTACCCTTAACGCTAACACACATCCTAACCCTAATCTCCAACCTAATCCGATCCCTAACCCTAACACTAAGACTAAACCTAACATAAACCCTCAAAGTAACCCTAAAACTCACCCTAACCCTAACCCTCACACTAACCCTAAACCTAACCCTAACCCTAACACTAAACCTACCCTTCACCCTACCCCTCACTCTAACCCTAAACCCAACCCTAACCCTCACACTCACCGTCACCCTAACACTCACCCAACCCTAACACTCAACCAAACCCTAACCCTCATACTCTCCCGAACCCTAAGCCTCACACTATCACTCACACTCATCCTCAACCTAAACCACACCCTAACCCTAACCCTCACCCTAACCTCACCCTTACCCTCAACCTAACCCTCACCCTCAACCTAACACAAACCATAACCGTAACCCTAAACCTCCCCCTAATCCTCACCCTAACACTATGACTAACCCTCACCATCACGCTAACCTTTAACATTACCCTCAGCCTAACCCTCACACAAACCCTAACCCTCAACCTAACGCCAACTCTAACCGTCACCCTCACCCTCAGCCTAACTGTAAACCTAACCCTACTCCTAACACTAACATTCACCTTCACCCTCACACTAACCCTAATCCTAAACCTAACCCTAAGTCTAAGCCTCACACTCACCCTCACCGTCACCCTGACCCTAAGCCTCACTGTCACACTCACACTCACCCTCACCCTAACACTAACCATAACTCTAACCCTAAACCTCACCCTAACCCTAAACCTAACACTCACCCTCAATCTAACCTTTAACCTTACCCTCACCCTAACCCTCACCCTAACCCTAACCCTCACCCTAACCCTAACCCTCACCCTAACCCTCACGCTCACCATACACCTCACCCTAACCCTAATCCTAACCCTAACCCTCACCCTAAACCTAACCCTCAACTTAACCCTAACCTTCACCCTCATCTAAACCTCACCCTAACCCAACCCTAACCCTCACTCTAACCCTCACCTTAACCCTAACCCTAACACTAAACAAACCCTAACACTCACCCTAACCCTCACACTAACCCTAATGCTAACCCTAATCCTAACCATAACCCTCACCCTAAACCTAAACCTCAACCTAACCCTAACCCTCACACTCATCTAACCCTCACCCTAACCCAACCCTAACCCTCACCCTAACCCTCACCCTAACCCTAACCCTCACCCTAACCTAACCCTAACACTCACCCTAACCCTCACACTCGCCCTAATGCTAACCCTAACCCTCACCCTCACACTAACCCATCAAACTAACCCTTAAACTCACACTAACCCTAAACCTAACACTAACCCTCAACCTCAACCTAAACCTCAGCCAAACCCTAACCCTCACCCCAACACTTACCCTCACCCTAACTCTCATCCTAACGCTAACCCTAACGCTAAACCTCACTGCACCCGCATCCTCACCTTAAACGTAACCCTAACACTAACCCTAACAATACCCTCACACTAACCATAACCCTGACACTAACCTTCACCCTCAACCTCACCCTAACCCTCACCCTCATCTTAACGCTAACCATAACCCTAACCGTGAACCTCACCCTAACCCTCACCCTAACCCTAAACCTAACCCTCACCCTCTCCCTAACCTTTAGCCTTATCCTCACCCTAACCCTCACACTAAACCTAACCCTCACCCTAACCCTAACCCTAACCGTCACCCTCATCCTCACGCTCAACCTCAGCCTAACTTTAAACCTAAAGCTACTCCTAACACTAACCCTCAACTTCACCCTCACACTAACCCTAACCCTAACCCTAAGCCTAACCCTCACACTCACCCTCACACACAACCTAAGCCTCACTGTCACCCTCACGCTCACCCTCACCCTAACCCTAACCCTAACCCTCACGCTAAGCCTATCTCTCACCCTAACCATAAACCTCACAATTACCCTCACCCTCACCTCACCCTAACCCTAAACCTAAACCTAACCCTTACCCTAAAAGTCACCCTAACCCTAATGCTAACTCTAACCCTCACACTCACCCTAAACCTCACGCTAACCCTTACTCTCACCGTAAATCTAAACCTAACCCTAACCCTCACTCTGACCGTAACCCTCACCCTAAACATAATCCTAACCCTAGCCCTCACCCTCACCCTCAACCTAACCCTACCCCTAACGCTAACCCTCACCCTAAACCTAAACTCCAACCTAACCCTAACCCTAACCCTACCACTAAGCCTCACCCTAAACCTAACCCTCATCCTAACCCTAACCCTCAACCTCACAGTCACCGTCAGCCTAACCCTAAAACTAAGCCTAACCCTATCCCTAATCCTCACACTCACCATCACCCTAAACCTAACCCTAAGTCTCACCCTCACCCTCAACCTCACCCTAAACCTAACCCAATCCCTCAACTGAACCCTCAACCTCACCCTAACACTCACCCTAACCCTAACTCTCACACTCACCATAACCCTCAAATTAAACCTTACCCTCACCCTAACCCTGATCCCAACCCTCACCCTATCCCTAATCCTAACCCTCAACCTAAAACTTACACTCACTCTAACACTAAGCCTAACCCTAACACTAACTCTCACACTAACCCTCACCCTAAATATCACCCTATCCCTAACCCTCACCCTCACCCTCAGCCTAACCCTCAGCCGAAAGCCTATCCCTAACCCTGACCCTCAGAGTCACCCTCACCCTAACCCTAACCCTAAGCCTCACCCTCACCCTAAACCTCACCCTAAACCTAACGCAAACCCTCAAACCAACCCTCACCCTCACCATAAACATCACCGTAACCCTAACACTCACCCTAATCCGCACCATAAACCTCACCCTCACCCTAACGTTAACCGTCACCTTCACCCTAACACTAACCCTCAAACTAACCCTCAACCTCACCCTCACCCTAAACCTAACCCTAATGCTCACACTCAACATAACCCTAACCCTCACTCTCACCCTCACCATCAGCTTAAACCTAAGCCTAACAATAACCCAAACCCTAACCCTCACACTCACCCTCACCCTAAAGCTAACCCTAACCCTAATCCTAACCCTCTCACTCACCCTCACACTCACCCTAACCCTAACCCAAACTCTCAACCTAAACATCACCCTAAACCTAACCTTCACCCTAACCCTTAGCCTAACCCTCAACTTAACCCTAACCCTCATCCTCACCCTCACCCACAGGCTCACCCTAAACCTAATCCTAACCCTAGCCCTCCCTCTCCCCCTCAACATAACCCTACCCCTAACGCTAACCCTCACCCTAAACCTAACCTCCAACCTAACCCTAACCCTAACCCTAACGCTAACCCTCAACCTAACCCTAACCCTAACCCTCACGCTCACAGTCACCTTCAGCCTAATTCTAAACCTAAGCCTAACCCTATCCCTAATCCTCACACTCACCATCACCCTAAACCTAACCCTGAGTCTCACCCTCACCCTCAACCTCACCCTAACACTAACACAAACCCTCAACTGAATCCTCACCCTCACCCTCACCCTCACCCTAACCCTAACCCTAACCCTCACACTCACCATAACCCTCACCCTAAACCTTACCCTCACCCTAACCGTCATCACAACCTTCACCCAATCCCTAACCCTAACCCTCAACCTAACCCTTACACTCACTCTAACACTAAGCCTAACCCTAACACTAACTCTCACACTAATCCTCACGCTAAATATCACACTATCATTAACCCTAATCCTAAAACTAACCCTCACCCTCACCCTCAACCTAACCAACAGCTTAAGCCTAACCCTAACCTTAACCCTCAGCGTCACCCTCACCCTAACCCTAACCCTAAGCCTCACCCTCACCCCCAACCTCAACCTAAAACTAATGCAAACCCTCAAACCAACCCTCACCCTCACCATAAACATCAGGGTAACCCTAACACTCACCCTAATCTGCACCATAACCCTAACCCTCACCCTAACGCTAACCCTCACCATCACCCTAACCCGAACAGTCACCCTAACCCTAACTCTCACCCTCATCTAAGCTTCACCCTAACCCAAACCCTAACCCTCAAACACACCCTCACCCTAAACCTAACGCTAACCCTCACCTAAACCCTAAGACTCACCCCAACACTTACCTCACCCTAACCCCAACCCTAATACTAACTCTCAAGCTCACAGTCGCCCTCAGCCTAACCCGAAAACTAAGCCTAACCCTATCCCTAAACCTCACACTCAACCTCACCCTAACACTAACCCAAACCCTCAACTGAACCCTCACCCTCACCCTCACCATAAGCCTCACCCTCACCCTAAACATCACCCTAAACCTAACCCTCACCCTTATCCTCACCTTAGCTCTAAACCTCATACTAACCCTAAACCTCACCCTAAACCTGACCTTCAACCTAACCCTTACCCCCACCCTAACACTAAGTGTAAACCTAACATGAACCCTCACAGTAACCCTAAACCTCACCCTAAACCTAACCCTCACACTATCCCTAACCCTCACCCTAACCCTAATCCTAACCCTGACCCGAACTCTAAACATCACCCTCACCCTCACACTCAGCCTAACCCTCAGCCTAAAGCCTAACCCTAACCCTAACCCTCACAATCACCCTCACCCTAACCCTAACTCTAAGCCTCACCCTCACCCTCAACCTCACCCTAAACCTAATGCAAACCCTCAAACCAACCTCACGCTTACCCTAAACATCACCCTCACCTTAACCCTCACCCTAATCCGCACCAGAACCCTAACCCTCACCATAACGCTAATCCTCACCCTCACCCTAACCCTAACCCTCACCCTAACCCTAACCCTCACCCTCATCTAACCCTCACCCTAACCCAAACCCTAACCCTCACCCTAACCCTCAACCTCACCCTCACCCTAAACCTAACCCTAATGCTCACACTCAACATAACACTAACCCTCACACTCACCCTCACCCTCAGCTTAAACCTAAGCCTAACAATAACCTGAAACCTAACCCTCACACTCACCCTCACCCTAAACCTATCCCTGGCACTAATCCTAACCCTCTCACTCACCCTCACACTCACCCTAACCCTAACCCAAACCCTCAACCTAAACATCACACTAAACTTAACCCTCACCCTAACCCTTAGCTTAACCCTCACCCTAACCCTAACCCTCACCCTCACCCTCACCCTCAGGCTCACCTTAAACCTAATCCTAACCCTCACCCTCACGCTCAACCTAACCCTTATCCTAACGCTAACCCTCACCCTAACCCTAACCTCCAACCTAACCCTAACCCTAAACCTAACGCTAACACTCACCCAAACCCTAATACTCACCCGAACACTTACCCTCACCCAAACCCCAACCCTAATGCTCACCATAACCCTAAACCTCAGGCTTATAGTCACCCTCAGCCTAACCCTAAACCTAAGCCTAACCCTATCCCTAAACCTCACACTCACCCTCACCCTAAACCTAACCCTAAGTCTCAATCTCACCCTAACCTTAACAAAAACCCTCAACCTAAACATCACCCTAAACCTAACCCTAACCCTAAACCTTAGCCTAACCATCACCCTAACCCTAACCCTCAACCTCACCCTCACCCACAGGCTCACCCTCAACGTAATCCTAACCCTAACCCTCACCCTCAACCTAACCCTCACCCTAACTCTAACCCTCACCCTAAACCTAACCCTCACGCTCACAGTCACCCTCAGCCTAACCTTAAACCTAAGCCTAACCCTATCCCTAATCCTCACATTCACCATCACCCTAAACCTAACCCTAAGTCTCACCTTCACCCTCAACCTCACCCTAACCCTAACCCAAACCCACAACTGAACCCTCACCTTCACCCTCACCCTAATACTCACTCTCACCCTAAACATCACCCTAACCCTAACCCTCACCATTGCCCTCACCCTAGCCCTAAACCACATACTACCTCTAAACCTCACCATAAACCTAACCCTCAACCTAACCCTTAATCTTACTCTAACACTAAGCCTAAACCTAACATGAAACCTCACAGTAACAGTAAACCTCACCCTAACCCTAACCCTCACCCTAAACCTAACACTACCCCTCACCCTAACCCTCACTCTGACCCTAAACCCAACCCTAACCCTAAACCTCACCATCATCCTAACACTCACCCAACCCTAACCCTCACCCCAGCCCTAACCCTCATACTCTACCGAACCCTCAGCCTCACTCTAACAGTTACCCTCATCCTCACCCTAACCCTCACCCTAACCCTAACCCTATCAGTCACGCTCACCCTCACCCTCACACTCAGCCTAACTCTAAACATATACCTCACCCAAACCCTCAACTTAACCCTAAACCTAACCCTCACCTTCACCCTAACCTTAACCCTCACTGACAACCTAGCATTCACCCTAAACCTAGACCAAACCCTAACCCTCACCCTAACACTCACCCTTACCCTCACCCTAACCCTCACCCTCACCCTAACCCTAACCGTAACCCTACCCCTAATCCTCACCCTAACCCTAACCCTAACCCTCACCCTAAACTTTAACCTTACCCCCACCCTAACCCTCACATTAACTCTAACCCTCAACCTAACCCTAACCCTAACCATCACCCTCATGCTCACCCTCAGTCTAACTTTAAACATAACCCTACTCCTAACACTAACCTTCACCTTTACCCTCACACTAACCCTAACCCTAAACCTAAACCTAATCCTAACCCTCACACTCACACTCTCCCTCACCCTAAGCCTCACTGTCACCCTCACGCTCACCTTCACCCTAAACCTAACCCTCACCTAAAACCTATCCCTCACCCTAACAATAAACCTCACAATCACCCTCACTCTCACCTCACCCTAACCCTAAACCTAACCCTAACCCTCACCCTAAACCTACCCTAAACCTTATGTAACTCTAACCCTCTCACGCTAAACCTCACGCTAACACTTACTCTCAGCATAATTCTAACCCTACCCCTAACCCTCGCACTGACCCTATCCCTTAACCTAACCCTAACCCTAACCATAACCTTCAACCTAACCCTCACCCTAACCATAACCTTCACCCTAACCCTCACCCTAACCCTCACCCTAACCCTAAACCTCATCCTAAACCTCACCCTAACCCTAAATCTATCCCTAACCCTAAAGCTAACCCTAATGCTCAATCTAACTGTAACCGTACCCCTCAAACTAACTCTCATCTTTTTTTTTTTTTTGTCGGTCGTGGGGCTTGAACTCTGGGCCTGGGCGCTGTCCCTCTGCTCTTCAGCTAAAGGCAAGCGCTTTACCACTTGAGCTACAGCGCCACTTCCGGTTTTCTGGTGGTTTATTGGAGATAGGAGTCTCACGGTCTCTCCTGCCCGGGCTGGCTTTGAACCGCGATCCTCAGATCTCAGCCTCCTTATTAGCTAGGATTACAGGCGTGAGCCACCAGCGCCCGGCCTAACTCTCATCTTAAACTTAACCCTAACCCAAACCCTTATATTAACACTAACCCTAACACTCAACCTAACCCTAATCCTCACCCACACCCTCAGCCACATCCTCAGCCTAAACCTAACCCTAACCCTAACCCTAACCTTAATCCTCACCCGCATCCTAACTCTAACCCTAACCTTCACTCTCACCCTCACCCCCACCCTCACCATAACCCTAACCTGAAACCTAAACCGAGCCCTCACCCTAACCCTCATCCTAACCTTCTCCCTAACCCTCATCCTAACCCTAACACTAACCCTCACCCTAAACCTAAACCTCAATGTAAACATTACCCTCAACCTAACACTAAGCCTAACCCTAACACTAACCCTCACTAACCCTAAACCTCACCCTAACCCTAACCCTCACCCTAACTTAACCCTAACACTCAACCTAACCCTCAACCTATCCCTTAATCGCACCCTAAACCTAACCCTAACACTAACCCTCAACCTCACCCTAAACCTCACCTTAACCCTAACCCTAACACTAACTCTCAACCTCACCCTCAACCTCACCCTAACCCTAACCCTCACCCCAACACTTACCGTCACCAAAACCCTCACTCTAATGCTAACCGTAACGCTAAACCTCACCTCACCCGCAACCTCACCTTAACCGTAAACCTAACCCTAACCCTAACAATAAACCTAACCCTAACCCTAAACCTAATCCTTACCCTAACCCACACCATCACCCTCACCTTCACCCTAAACCGAACCCTAATCCTCTCCATAACCCTAAACCTCTCCCTAAACCTAACCCTCACACTCACCCTAACCCTCACCCTAAAACTTACCCTCACCCTAACCCTCAGCCTAACCCTAAACCTAACTCTAACCCTCACCTTAACCTTCAACCTAAACCCAAACGTAACTTTAACCCTCAAACTAACCCTGAACCTCACCATAACCCTAACCCTGTCCCTCATCGTAACCATCATCCTAACCCTCACCCTAACCCTAAATCTAACCCTAAAACTTACCCGCACCCTAACACTCACCCTCACACTCACCCTAAGCCTCACCCTCACACCCACCCTAACCATCACCCTATCCCTAACCCTCACCCTAACCCTAAGATTAACACTCACCCTAATCATAACCCTCACCCTCACCCTCACCCTCAGCCTAAACCTAACCCTAATCCTAACTCTAACTCTAACTCTCACCCTAACACTTACCCTAACAATCACCCTAACCCTAACCCTTATGCTCACACTCAACATAACGCTAAGCCTCATACTCACCCTCACCCTCAGCTTAAACCTAAGCCTAACAATAAAGCTAACCCTAACCCTTACACTCACCCTCACCCTAAACCTAATCCTAACCCTAAACCTAACCCTTAACCTCACCCCCACCATAACACTCACCCTAACCCTCAACCTAACACTCACCCTCACCCTAACCATCAACCTATCCCTAACGGTCACCCTCACCCTAAGTCTAAGCCTCACAGTAACCCTAACCCTCACCCTCACCCTCACGCTCAGCCTAACCCGAACCCTAATCCTAACCCTAACCCTCACCTTAACCCTCACCCTAACTCTAATCCTAAAACTCACACTCACCCTAACCCTAACTCTCACACTCATCCTTACCCTCAGCCTAAACCTAAGCCTAATATTAACACTAACAATAACCCTCACACTCACCCTCACCCTGAACCTAAACCAAACCCTCAACCAAAACCTCACCCTCACTCTCACCCTAAACATCACCCTCACCCTAAACATCACACTAAAACTAAGCCTCACCGTAAGCCTTAGCCTAACCCTCACCCTAACCCTCACCCTCACCCTCAGGCTCACCCTAACCCCAATCCTAATCCTAACCCTCACACTCAACCTTATCCTCACACTCACCCTAACTTTAACCCTAACAATAACCCTAACCCTAACCCTGAACCTAACCCTCAACCTAACCCTAAACCTCACGCTAACCCTCGCCCTCACCCTCACCCTCATCTTAAACCTAAGCCTAACCCTAACCCTCACCCTTACAGTCACCTTAACACAAGTCCTAACCCTAAACCTCACCCTAACAGTAACCCTAACCCTCACCCTTTCTTTATCCTCAACCTAAACCTAACCCTCACATTAACCTTTATGCTCACCCTAACCCTAACCCTACCCTTCACCCTAACCCTCACCCTAATTCTAACCTTAACCACTAACCTAACCCTCTCTCAAACCCTAACCCTAACCCTCACCCTCACCCTAACTCTCACCTAATCCTCACCCTAACCCTAACCTCTACCTAACCGAGACCCTCACCCTCAACCTCGCCCTCAACTTTAACCTAACACTCACCCTCACACTACCCCTCACCCTAACCCTACCCCTAATCCTAAACCTCAAACTCACCCTCACCCTCACCCTCAGCCTAACCCTAACTCTAAAGCTAATCCTAAACATAACCCTCAGCATAACCCTAACCATCACCCTAAACCCTTACCCTCACCCTCACCCTAACCCTAACTATAAACCTCACACTAAACCTAACCCTCACCCTAAACCTAACCCTAACCCTCACCGTATCCCTCACCCTAAACCTAACCCTAACCCTCACCCTAACCCTAATCATCATCCTAATCTAGCCATCACCCTAACCCTCACCCACACCCTAAACCTGACCCTCACCCCACCCTCAAATTAACACTAAGGCTAACTCTCACCCTAACCCTAACTCTTACCCTAAAATTAACCCTCACCCTATCCCTCAACCTAACCCTAACCCTAAGCATCACCCTCACTCTCACCTTAACCAGAACCCTAATCCTAACCCTCAACCTAAACCTAACCCTCACCCTAACCCTAACCCTCACCCTAAAAGTTACAATCACTCTAACAGTAACCCTAACCCTAACACTAAGCCTCACAGTAACCCTAACAATTACCCTAAGCCTAACATTAACCCTGACCCTAACCCTCAACCTCACCCGAAACCTAACCCTAACCCTAACCCACACCCTCACCCTCACCATCATCCTCACCCTCACCCTATATCTGACCCTAACAATAACCCTAACCCTAACCCTAAACCTAACCCTCACCCTAACCCTCACCCTCACTCTAACCCTCATCCTCACCATCACCCTAACCTTAACCATAAGCCTAACACTAACCCTCACCCTCACCCTCACCTTAACACTAAAGCTAACTCTAACCCTCACCCTAACAGTAACCCTAACCCTCACCCAAACCCTAACCGTCACCCGACCTTTATCCTCACCCTATCCCTAACCTTCAAATTAATCCTAATGCTCACCCTAACCTTAACAGTACACCTCACGCGAAGCCTCACCCTAACTCTAATCCTAACCCTAAACCTAACACTCATTTAAACTTAACCCTAATTGTCAACGTTACCCTAACCCTCACCATCACCCGAACTTTCACCCTAACCCTAACACTCACCCATACCCTAACCGTCAAGCTCACCCTAACCCTAACCCTCACCTAATCCTCACCCTAACCTTAACCATTATCTAACAAAGACCCTCACCCTCACCCTCACCCTAACCTTCACCCTAAGCCTCACCCTCACCCTATCCCTCACCCTAAATGTAACCTTAACTCTAAACCTCACCCTCATGCTCAGCCTTACACTAACCCTACCCGTAATCCTAAACCAAACCCTCAACCTGATCATAACACTCACCATTACCCTTAACCTCACCCTCACAATATCCCTAACCTTAACCCTCACACTAAACCTAACCCTCACCCTAAACCTAACCCTACCCCTCACCCCAAACCTCAACCTAAACCTAACCCTAACCCTTACCCTAATGCTAACCCTCACCCTCACCCTAGCCCTCACCCTAATCCTAACCCTCATCTTAAACTTCACCCTCACACCACCCTCAAACTAACCGTAACCCTAACCCTCTCCCTAACCCTAACCCTAACCCGCACACTAGCCCTCACCTTAAACCTAACCCTAACCCTCCCCCTCACCCTAACCCTAACCTTAATCCTAACCCTAACCCTCACCCTAACACTAACCCTAACCCTAACCCTCACCCTTACCTTAACCCTCACCCTAACCCTTAACCTCATCCTCACACTAAACCTCACACTAAACCTAAACCTCACCCAAACTCTAACCCCAACCGTCACCCTGACCCTCACCCTCATGCTAACCCTAACCCTAACCCTCACCCTAACCCTAAAACTCACCCTAACCCTAAGCCTAACCCTCACCCTCACCCAAACCTACTGCTACCTCTAACACTCACCCTAACCCTCACGCTATCACTTACCCACACCATAAACCTAAACATAACCCTCACCCTCACCCTCACCCTAAATCTCACCCTAAAATTAACCCTAACCGAAATACGAAACCCTAACCCTAACCTAAACCCTAACCCTCACCCGAAACCTTAACCCTAACCCTAAACCTAACCCTCAAGCTAAGTGTCACCCTATCCCTAACCCTATCCCAAACCCTAACCCTCACCCTAACCCTCACCCTAAACCTTATACTCACCCTCACCCTAACCCTAACCCTAACCCTAACGCTGACGCTTACAATAATTCTAACCCTCACCCTAAACCTCTTACCCCTCACCCTAACCCTCATCCTAACCCTAAACCTACCCAAAATCTATCCCTAACCCTAATCCTAACCCTAAACCTCACCCTCATCATAACTAACCCTAACCCTAACATTAACTCTCACCCTCACCCTAACCCTGACCCTCACACTAACCCTAACCATCACGCTAACCCTCAACCTAATCCTCAACACTAACCCTAACCGTAACCCTTACATTAACCCTAACCCTAAACATCACCAAAATCCTCAATAACCCTAACCCTAGTCCTAACCCTAACCCTTACCCTCACCCTAACCCTTACACTAACCCTAACCCTAAACATCACCAAAATCCTCAATAACCCTAAAATTAGTCCTAACCCTAACCCTTACCCTCACCCTAACCCTAACACTCACCCAACCCTAACCTTCACCCTAACACTAAGCCTAACCCTAACACAAACCCTCACACTAACCCTAACCCTCAGCCTAAACCTAACCCTCAACCTAAACCTAACCCTAACCCAAATCCTCACCCTCAACTTATCCCTCACACTAACCCTTTTTCTATCCCTAACCCTAACCCTAACCCTCACCCTTTCCGTAAATCTCACCATCACCAAAAACCTGACCCTTACCCTTACCTTAACCTCACCCTAACCCTCACACTTACACAAAACCTCAACCTAACCTAATAAAAACACTCACACTAAACCTCCCCCTAACCCTAATACTAACCCTAACACTCACCCTCACCCTAACCCTCACCCTAAACCTGAAACTCACTCTAACCCTAACGCCAAACCCACAACTTCACCCTAAACCTCAACCTAACCCTAACCCTCACCCTAATGCTTACCCTCACCCTAACCCTCACCCTAAACCTAACCCTAAGCTAACCATAAACCTCATCCTAACCCTCACCCTCAACCTATCCCTAATCCACACCCTAACCCTCAGCCTAAACCTCACCCTAACCCTAACCTTAACCTTCAAACTAACCCTAACCCTCACCCTAAACTTAACCTTACCGCTCACCCTAACCCTAACCCTCATGCTCACCCTAAACCTAACCCTAACCCTATCCCACACCCTCAACCTCACCCTCATCCTCACCCTCACCCTAAACCTAATCCTAACAATAACCCTAATCGTAAACCTAACCCTCACCTTAACCCTAAACCTCAAGCTAACCCTCATCCTCACCCTCAACATCACCCTCACCTTAACCTTAAGCGTAACCCTAACCCTCACCCTCACCCTCAACTTAACACTAAAGCTAACCCTAACCCTCACCCTAACAGTAACCCTAACCCTCACTCTCACCCTAACCGTCACCCTAACATTATCCTCACCCTATCCATAACCCTCACATTAACCCTAATTCTCACCCTAACCTTAATAGTACCCCTCACTCAAACCCTCATCCTAAATCTAACCCTAACCCTAAACCTAATCCTCACCTAATGCTAAATCTCAACCTTACCCTAACACTCACCATCACCTGAACCCTCACCCTAAACCTAACACTCACTCACACCCTAACCCTAAAGCTCACCCTCACCCTCACCCTCACCTAATCCTTACCCTAACCCTAACCATTATCTAAAAAGACCCTCACCCTCACCTTCACCCTAACCCTCACCCTCACCCTAGCACTCACCCTAAACGTAACCCTACCGTAAACCTCACCCGCATTCTCACCTTCTTGCTCAGCCTTACCCTTAACCCTAACCCTAATCCTAACCCTAACCATCAACCCATCATAACCCTCACCATAACCCTTACCCCCACCCTCACACTATTCCTAACTGTAACGCTCTCACTAAAACTAAACCTCACTCTAAACCTAACCCTACCCCTCACCCCAAACCTCAACCTAAACCTAACCCTGACCCTCACCCTAATGCTAACCCTAACCCTCACCTTAGCCCTCACCCTAATCCTAACCAACATCCTAAACCTCACGCTCACACCACCCACAAACTAACCCTAACCTTAAGCCTAACCCTCACCCTAACCCTAACCCGCACCCTAGCACTCACCCTAACCCTAACCCTAACCATCCCCGTCACCCTAACCCTAAACCTAACCCTAACCCTCACCCTAACCCTCACCCTAACACTAACCCTAACCCTAACCCTCACCTTTACCTTAACCCTCACCCTAATCCTTAACTTCATCCTCACCCTAAACTTCACACTAAACCTAACCCTCACCCTAATTCTAACCCAAACCATCACCCTCACCCTCACCCTCTCGCTAACCCTAACCCTAACCCTCGTCCTCACCATCACCCAAACCCTACTAATAACTCTAACACTCACCCTAACCCTCACGCTATCACTTAAACACACCATAAACATAAACCTAACCCTAACCCTCACCCTCACCATAAACCTCACCTTAACCCTAACAGTAACCCAAACACGAAACCCTTAACCTAACCCTAAACTGAACCCGAACCCTCACCAGAAACCTTAACCCTAAACCTAAACCAAACCCTCAAGCTAACAGTCACCCTAAACCTAACCCTATCCCTAACCCTAACCCTCACTCTAACCCGCACCCTAAACCATATCCTCACCCTCACCCTGACCCTAACCGTAATGCTAACCCTCACAATAAATCTAACCTCACTCTAAACCTAAACTTTCCCCTCACCCTAACCCTCATCCTAACCCTAAACCAAACCCAAAACCTCTCCCTAACCCTAATCCTAACCCTAACTCTCAACTTCATCCTCACCCTCAGCCTAACCCTAACCCTCACACTAACCCTAACCTTCAAGCCAACCGTCAACCTAATCCTCACACTAACCCTAACCCTAACCCGTACACTAACCCTAAACCTAAACCTCAACAAAACCCACAATTACCCTAAACCTAGACCTAACCTTAACCCTTACCCTCACCCTAAACCTAACCCTAACCATCACCTTAAACCTAACCCTCAACCTAAACCTTACCCTCACCTTAATACTAAACCTAAACCTAACACCAACACTCACACTAATCCTAACCCTCAGCCTAAACCTAACCCTCAACCTAAACCTAAACCTAACCCTAATCCTCACCCTCACCTTATCCCTCACACTAACCCTTTTCCTAACCCTAACTCTAACCCTCACACTAACCCTAACCTTCTCCCGTTCCGTAACCCTCACCCTCACCAAAAACCTCATCCTTACCCTTACCTTACCCTCACCCTAACCCTCACACTAACCCAAAACCTCACCCTGAACTAACCAAAACACTCACACTAAACCTCACCCTAACCCTAATGCTAACCCTGACACTCACCCTCACCCTAAACCTCAACCTCAACCTTCACCTCAACCAAACACTAACCCTAACCCTCAACCTCACCCTAAACCTCACCCTAAGCCTAACCCTAAACCTAACCCTTACCCTCACCCTAACCGTAAACCTAAGCTAACCTTTAACGTCACCCTAACCCCCACTCTCACCCTAACCCTAATCTAAACCCTAACCCTCAACCTAACCCTCATCCTAACCCTATCCCTAACCTACACACTAATCCTAACCCTCACCCTAACCGTAACCCTACCCCTCACCCTAAACCTCATCCTAACCCTAACCCTAACCCTAAACCTCACACTAACCCTAACCCTCACCCTCAACGTAACCATAAACCTAACCCTAAACCTAAAAATAACCCTAATCCTAACCCTTATCCTAACCCTCACCTTCACCCTTATCCTAACCCTCACCTTCACCCTCACCATAACCCTAACCCTCACACTTAACCTAACCATCAACCTCACTTTAACCCTAAACCTAACCCTAAAATTTAGTCTCACCCTAACACTAAACCTAAACCTAAAACTAGCCATTACACTAACCCTAATCCTCAGCCTAACCCTAACCCTCAACCTAACTCTATTCCCAACCCTCAATCTCACCCTCACCCTAACCCTAACCCCAAACCAAACACTCACCCTAACCCTCACCCTTACTGTAAACCTAAACCTAGCCCTCACCCTAACCCACAAGCTTACCATAATCCTAACCCTCACACTTAACATTACTCTCACCCTCAACCTAACCCTCACCCTAACCCTAACCCTCACACTAACCTTACGCTAACCCTCACACTAACCATAATGCTAACCCTAACTCTCACCCTGACCCTAAACCTCACCATAACCCGAAACCTCACCCTAAACCTATCCCTATCCCTAACCCTCAACCTAACCTTTACAATCAACCTAACACTAACACTAAGCCTCACACTAACAATAAACCTCACCCTAACTCTAACCTCACCCTAACCCTAACCCTCATCCTAACACTAACCCTAACCCTCACCCTCACCCTAACCTTTAACCTTACCCTCACCCTAATCCTCACAACAACCCTAACCCTAAGACTAATCGTTACCCTCTCCCTCAGGCTCACCCTCAGCCTAAATTTAAACCTAACCCTACTTTTAACCCTAACCCTCACCTTCACCCTCACACTAAACCTAACCCTAAAGCTAACTCTAAGCCTAACCCTCACAATCACCCTCACCCTCACCCTAAGCCTCAATGTCACCCTCACGCTCACCCACACCCTAAACCAAAGCCTAACCCTCACCCTAAACCCATCTCTCACCCTAACCATAAACCTCACAATGACCCTCACCCTCATCTCACCCTAACCATAAACCTAACCCTAACACTCACCCTAAACCTCACCCTAACCCTAATGCTAACTCTAACCCTCACACTTACCCTAAACCTCATGCTAACCCTTACGCTCACCGTAAATCTAACCCTGACCCTACCCCTCACCCTAACCCTAACCCTAACCCTAATCCTAACCCACATCCTAAACCTCACCCTAAACCTAAACCTATCCCTAACCCTAACGCTAAACCTAATGCTCACCATAACCCTCACCCTAAACTAATCCTAACCCTAACCCTCACCCTAGCCCTCACCCTTAACCTTAAACTAACCCTCATACAAACCATCACCCTAACTCTAACCCTCACCTTAACCTACTCCTACACCTCACCCTAACACTCACCTTCACCCTATCCCTATTCCTCACCCTAACCCTCACACTCACACTCACCCCCACCCTATTCCTAACCCTAAACCTCACCCTCACCCACACCCTAAACCTCACCCTCACCCTCACACGAACCCTAACCCTAACCCACACCCTAACCCTAACACTAAACCTAACCCTCACCCGAACCCTAAACCTAACCCTCACCCTCACACTCACCCTAACCCTAAACCTAAACCTAATGCTCACGCTAAATCTAACCCTAAACCTAATGGTAACCATAACCCTCACCCTCACCCTAACCCTCACCTTAACACTTTCCCTCTCCCTAACCCTCATCTTAACCCTCACCCTAACCCTAACCCTAATCATCACCCTAACCATAATCCTCAACCCCACCCTCACCCTAAGCCTAACCCTAAGACTAAGACTAACCCTAACCCTACCCCTCAGCCTAATGCTCACCCTAACCCTAATCCTAACTCTAATACTCACCCTTTCCCTAACCCTAACCTTAACCCTCACCTTCACCCTAGACCTGACCCTAACCCCAAACCTAACCCTCACCATAACCCTAACACTAATGCTAACCATAAACCTCACCATCAATCTAACCCTCACCCTGACCCTTACTGTCCGCCTAACCCTAACACTCACCCTCACCCTAACCCTCACACTAATCCTTACCCTCACCCTAACCCTAAACCTAACCCTCACACTAACCCTAACCCACACCTAACCCTACACTTACCCCTCAGCCTAACCCTCTCCCTCACCCTTAACCTAATCCTCACCCTAATCCTCACCCTAACCCTAACACTAAAACTCTCACTCACCCTCACCCTCACCATCACCCTCAGCATAACACTAACCATAACCCTAATCCTAACCCTAAACCTCACCCTCACCCTAAAAGTCACCCTAATTCTTACCTTCACACTAATCCTAACCATAACCCTAACCCTAACACTCACACTAAACCTAACCCTCACCCTAATCATAACCCTATCCCTTACCCTAACCCTCACCCTAAACCTAACCCTATCCCTAACCCTAACCTTCACCCTAACCCTCACCCTGACGCTAACCCTAACCCTAACACTCAACCTTACCCTAAAGCTCACCCTAAGCCTTAACCTCATCCTCACCCTAAACCTCACACAAAACCAAACCCTCACCCTTACTCTAACCCTAACAGTTACCCTCAGACTTACCCTCACACGAACACTAACCCTAACCCTCACCCTAACCCTAAAACCAACCCTAACCCTAACCCTAAACCTCACCCTCAAGATCACCTTAAACTTAACCCTAAACTTCACCCTAAACTTCACTCTAACCTAATGCTAAATCTAACACTCACCCTAACACTCACACTATCACTTACCAACACGATAAACCTAAACCTAATCCTAACCCTCACCCTCACCGTAACCCTCAACCTAACCCTAACCCTAACCCGAAACCCTCACCCTAACCCTCACCCTAACTCTAACACTAATCCTAACCCTAACCCTAACGCAAACCCTTACCTTAACCCTAACCCTAACCCTCACCTAACCCTCAGCCTACCCCTAAATCTAACCCTGACCCTCACCCTAACCCTAATCTTCACCCTAACCCTAACCCTCACCCTAAGCCTTACCCTCACCCTAACACTAAGCCTAACCCTAACACCAACCCTCCCAATAACCCTACCCTCAGCCTAATCCTAAGCCTCACCCTAAACCTAACCCTACCCCTAAACCTCACCTTCACCTTAGCCCTCACACTAACCCTATTGCTAACACTAACCCTCACCCTAACACTAACCCTCACCCTATACTTCCTCCTAACACTAACCCTAACCCTAACACTAAGCCTCATCCTAACCATAACCCTAACACTAATCCTAAACTCCACCCTAACCCTAACCCTCACTCTAACCCTTACCCTAACCCTAAACCTCACCCTAACCCTCACCCTCACCTTAACCCTAACCAAAACCCTAACACTCACCCAAACCCTAAAACCAACCCTAACCCTAACCCTAACCCTCAACCTCAAGCTCACCTTAACCCTAACCATATTCCTCACCCTAAACTTCACTCTAACCCTAATGCTAACTCTAACACTTAACCTAACCCTCACACTATCACTTACCCACACGATAAACTTAAAACTAACCCTAAACGTCACTCTCACCTTAACCTTCAACCTAACCCTAACCCTAACCCTAACCCGAAAGCCTCACCCTAACCCTAACCATAACTCTTACACTAATCCTAAACCTAACCCTCACCCTAACGCTAACCCTTACCCTAACCCTAACCCTAACTCTCACCTAACCCTCAGCCTAACCATAACCCTAACCCTGACCCTCACCCTAACCCTAACCCTCACCTGAAACCTAACCCTCACTCTAACCCTTATCCTCAACCTAACACTAAGCCTAACCCGAACACCAACCCTCCCACTAACCCTAACCCTCAGCCTAAGCCTAAACCTCACCCTAAACCTAACCCTAACCCTAAACCTCACCCTCACCTTAGCCCTCACACTAATCCTGTTGCTAAACCTAACCCTCACCCTAACACTAACCTTAACCCTAAACCTCACCCTAAGCCGAACCCTCACCTTAACCCTAACCAAAACCCTAACCCTCACCTTATCCCTAACCCTACCCCTCACCCTAAACTTCCTCCTAACACTAACCTAACCCTAGCCCTGAACCTCACCCTAACCGTAACCATAGCCCTCACCTACACCCTCACCCTAAACTGAACTGTAACCCTCACTCTAACCCTAACAATAACTCTAACCCTAACCCTAATCTTAACCCTCACCCTCACCCTAACACTAACCCTAACCCAAACCCTCACCCTCACCCTAACCCTCAGCCTCACCCTCAAACTCACCTTCAACCTAAACCTCACCCTCACACTAGCGCTCATCCTAACCCTAAACCTAACACTAAACCTCACCTGCACCCTCACCCTTACCCTCAGCCTAAACCTAACCCTATCTCTAATCATAACCCTAACCCTCACCCTCACCGTAACCCTCACCATAACAATTACCCTAACACTCACCCTAACCTTAACCGTAAACCTTACACTAAATCTAACCCTCACCCTAACCCTCACCCTAAACATAACCCTAACCCTCATCATAACCCTAAAGTTCACCCTCAACCTAGCCCTCACCCTAACCACAAGCCTCACCCTAAACCTCACCCTCACACCAGCCCCAAACTAAACCTAACCCTAACCCTCACCCTAACCCTAACCCTAAACCTAACTCTCACCCTCACCCTCATCCTCACCCTCAGGGTAACTCTAATCCTATCCATATTCCTAAACCTAAACCTCACCCTCACCCTAAACATCACCCTAATTCGTACCCTCACACTAATCCTAACCCTAACCCTAACCATAACTCCCACACTAAACCTAACCCTCACCCTAACTGTAACCCTACACCTTACCCTAACCTTCACTTTAACCCTAAAGCTAATCCTCACCCTAAACCTCACAGTCACCCTAAACCTGACCCTAACCCTAATCCTAACGCTAACCCTCACCCTAACCCTAACCCTCACTCTGACCCTAACCCTCACCCTAAACCTCATCCTAATCCTAACACTATCCCTCAGCCTATCCCAAACCCTAACACTAACCCTAAACCTAACCCTCACCCTAAACCTCACCCTTACCCTAATCCTAACCCTCACCCTAAACCTAACCCTAACACTCACCCAAAAACTCAACCTCACCCTCAATCTAACCCTAACCCTCACCCTAACCCTCACCATCACCATAACCTTCACTCTTACCGTAACCCTCAATGTCACCCTAACACTCGCCCTTACCCTTATTCTTCCTCTCACCCTAACCCTCACCCTAACCCTAACCCTCACCCTAACCTAACCTGAACTCTCACCTTAGCCCTCAACCTAAAGCTAATGCTAACCCTAACACTCACCCTAACCCTAACCCTTAACCTCACCCTAAACCTAACCCTAAAACTAACCCTCACTCTCACCCTAAACCTCACCCTAAGCCTAACCCTCACCCAAACACTTACCCTCACCCTAACAGTAACCCTGATGCTAAACCTCACCTCACCCGCAACCTCACCGTAACCGTAACCCTAAACCTAACCCTAACAATAACACTAACCCTCACCCTAACCCTAACCTCACACTCACCCTAACCCTCACCCTAAAACCTATCTTCACCCTAACCCTCACCCTAACTCTAAACCTAACCCTAAACCTCACCCTAACCCAAACACTAACCGTAACCCTTAAACTAACCCTGAATTTCACCCTAACCCTAACCCTGCCCCTCATCCTAACCATCATCCTAACCCTAACTCTAAACCCTCAGCCTGACCCTAAACCTAATCCTAAACCTCACCTGCACCCTAAGAGTCACGCTCACCGTCACCCTCACCCTAACCCTCAATCTCACCCTAAACATCAACCTATACCTAACCCTCACCCTAACCCTAAGCCTAACACTCATCCTAACCCTAACCCTCACCCGCATCTAATCCTCAGCCTATCCCTAACCCTAACCCTAACGCTCACACTCACCCTAACCCTAACCCTCAAACTCACCCTCACCCTCAGCTTAAACCTAAGCCTAACAATAACCCTAACCATAACCCTCACAATCACCCTCATCCTAAGCCTAAGCCTAACCCTAAACGTAACACTCAAACTCACCCTCACCCTAACCCTAACCCAAACCCTCAACCGAACCCTCACCCTCAACCTAAACATCAACCTAAACCTAACCCTCAAACTAACCTTTAGCTTAACCCTCAATCTAACCTTAACCCTCACACTCACCCTCACCCTCAGGCTCAACCTAACCCTAATCCTAACCCTAACCCTAACCCTCACCCTCACCCTCAACCTAAACCTATTTCTAACCCTCACCCTCCTCCTATCCCTAACCCTAACCCTAACCCTCACATAACCCTAACCCTAACCTTCAACGTCATCCTAACCCTCACCATTACCCGAACCCTCACCCTAACCCTAACCCTCACCCACACCCTAACGCTCAAGCTCACCCTCACCCTAAACCTCAACTAATCATCACACTAACCCTCACCCTAATCCTAACCCTAAACCTCACCATAACCCTAAGCATAACCATAAACCTAACCCTCACCCTAACACTCACCCTAAACCTAAACCTCTCCCTAACCCTAAAACTCACCCTAATCCTCACCCTAACCCTCACTCTCACACTCACCCTCACCCTAACCCTCACCCTAACCCTAATGCTAACTCTAACACTCACCCTAACCCTCATGCTATCACTTACCCACACCCCAAACCTAAGCCTAACCTTAAACCTCACCCTCACACTAAACCTCACCCTAACCCTTAACCTAATCCTAACCGTCACCCTCACCCTATCCCTAACGCTAACCCTAACTCTCACATAAACCTAATCCTAAACTTCAACGTCACCCTAACCCTCACCATTACCCGAACCCTCACCCTAACTCTAACTCTCACCCACACCCTAACGCTCAAGCTTACCCTCACCCTAAACCTCAACTAATCGTCACCCAAACCCTAACCATTACCTCAACCAAGACCCTCAGCCTAACCCTCAACTTCACCCTAACCCTCACCCTCACCCTAGACCTCACCCTAACCATAAACATAACCCTAACCCTAAACCTTACCCTCACCCTCAGGCTCACACTCAGCTTAAACCTAACCCTATCCCTAATCGTATCCCTACCCTCACCCTCAATCTAAGCCTCACCATAACCTTTACCCCACCCTCACCCTCACCCTAAACGTAACCCTCAAACTAAACCTAACCCTCATCCTAAACTTAACCCTCCCCCTCCCCCTAAACATAACCCTAACCCTAAAGCTCACCCTCACGCTAGCCCTCACCCTAACCCTAATTCTAACCCTAACCCTTATCCTCACCCTAAACCTCACACTAGCCCTAACCCAAATCCTCAGTCTAACCCTAACCCTAACCATTACCATAACCCTCAACTTCAGGCTAACCCTCACCGTTACTCTTACCATCATGCTCATCCTAACCCTCACCCTAAACCTAACCTAATCCATCACTATAACCCTAACCCCCACCCTCACCATCACCCTCATTGTAACCCTATGCCTAAGCCTAACACTAACCCTTTCCCTCACCCTCACCCTAGCCCTCACCCTAAACCTAATCCTAACCCTAACCCTAACCCTAACTCTCACCCTAACCCTAAGGCTAAACATCACCCTAAGCCTAATCCTTTCCCCAACCATCACCCTCAACCTTACCATAAGCCTAAGCCTAATACTAATCCTAACCCTCACACTCAGCCTCACCCTAAACCTAATCCTAACCCTAACCCTAACCCTAAACCTCAACCTAACCCTCACCCTAAACCTAACGCTAACCCTAACACTGGCACTAACCCTAACAGTCACCATATCCCTCAGCCTCAACCTAACTCTAACTCTAAAGCTCACCCTCACCCTATCCCTAATCCTAACCTTATCCTTAAACCTCACACTAACCCTAACCCTAAATCTCACCCTCACCCTCACCCAAACCGTAACTCTAACCCTAACCCTAACATTAACACTAATCCTAACCCTAAAACTAACCCTAACCCTAACGCTAAACTTCACCCTGAGCCTCACCCTAATTGCAAATGTAACCTAACCATAACACTTACAATGATCCTAACCCTAATCCTAACCATCACCCTCACCATAACCCTAATCCTCACACTAACCCAGACCCTAACCCTAACCCTGACCCTCACTGTAACCCTCACCAGCATCTTAAGCCTCACCCTCACCCTAACCCTAACCCTCACCCTAACCCTTTACCTCACCCTAACACTAAGCCTAAACAAAAACTCACCCTAACCCTCACCCTCAACTTAACCGTAAACCAAAACCTAACGATCAACCTGACCCTCACCCTAACACTAACCCTAAACCTAACCCTAAACCTCACATTAACCCTAACTCTCACCCTAACCCTAAACCTACCCCTCATCCTAACCCTCATGCTAACTCTAAACCTCACCTTTACCAGGACCCTAACCCTATCCCTAACCATAAACCTCACATTAAGACTAACTCCAAAACTATCCCTAAGCCTAACCCTTACCCTAACCCTAAGTCTAACACTTTCCCTAACCTTAAACCTTACCTAAACCCTCTCCCTCAGCCTAACCCTAACCCTAACCCTAACCCTGACCCTCACCTTAGCCCTAACCATAAACCTAATCCTAACCCTAACCCTCATCCGAATCTTCACCCTAATCCTAACCCTAACCATCACAAAAAACCTATTCCTCACCCCACCCTACCCCTCAGCCTAACCCTAAGCCTAAGCCTAACCCTAACCCTAAACCTCACCCTCAACCTAGCCCCCACCCTAACCCTAATCCAAACGATAACCCTCAACCTAACCATCACCCTAAACCTAACACTAAACCTCACACTAAACCTAACCCTAACCCTCAACCTAAACATAACACTCATCCATACAGTAACTCTAACCCTAACCCTCACCCTAACCCTAACCCTAACCCGAACCCTAAACCTCACACTAAACCTAACCCTAAACTTAACCCTCAACCTAGCTCTCAACCTAACCCGAATCCTACCCTATACCTCATCCTAAACCGCACCCTAAACCTAACCCTAAAACTCATCCTAACCCTAACCCTCACCCTCACAATCAACCTAACCCTAAGCATAAACCTAACCCTAACCCTGACCCTCACCTTAGCCCTAACCCTAAACCTAATCCTAACCCTAACCCTCATCCTAATCTTCAACCTCACCCTCACCCTAACCATAATCCTAATTGTAACCCTGTCCCTAACCCTAACCCTCACACTAACCCTAACCCAAACCCTAACCCTAACTCTAATCCTAACACTAACCCTCACAGAAACCCTCACCCTAACACTAACTCTAACACTAAACCTCACCCTCACCCTAACCCTAAACCTCACCCTCACCCTCAGCTTAAACCTAAGCTTAACTCCAACCCTAACACTAATCCTCACACTCACCCTCACCCTAACCCTAAACTTAATCCCAGCCCTAACCCTAACCCTCACCCTAACACTCACCCTAGCCCTCACCCTAACCTTTATCCTAACCCTAAACCTCATCCTGACCCTCAACCTAACCCTAACCCTAACCCTCACCATAACCATAACCCTAACACTCACTCTCTTGCTAGGCCAAAGCCTAAGCCTAAGCCTAACCCTAACCCTCACCCTAACTCTAAACATAACACTTACCCTAAATCTAACCCTAAACCTCACCCTCACCCTAACCCTAACCCTAAATCTAACCCTAACCCTAAACCTAAACCTCATCCTAACCCCAAACCTAACCCTCACCCTTACCCTCACCTCAACCGTAAACCTAACCCTAACCCTAACAATAAGCCTAACCCTAACCCTAACACTCACCCTATCCCTAACCCTAACACTCACCCTAACCATAACCCTCACCCTAACCCAAACCCTCACCCTAACCCTAACCCTAACACTAACCCTAACCCTAAACCTCACCCTAACCCTCATCCTAACTCTAACACTAACCCTCACCCTAACCCACACCCTAAACATAACTCTACCGCTAAACCTGACCCTCACACTGACCCTAACTCTAACCACAACCCTAACACTAAACCTCAACCTAACCCTTACCCTCACACTCACCCTCACAGTAACCGTAACCCTAACTCTAACCCTAACAATAACCCTAACCCTAACCCTCAACCTAACACTTACCCTCACCCTAACACTAACCCTAACCCTAAAACTAACCCTCACACTCACCCTAACCCTCACCCTAATCCTAAACCTCATCCTAACCCTAACCCTAATCCTAACCCTCTCCCTCACCCTAGCCTTCACCCTAATCCTAATTCTAACCCTCACCCTCACCATAATCTTAATCCTCATTCTCACCCTAAAACTCACATTAACCCTAACCCTAATTCTCAATTTAACCCTCACCCTAACCATATCCCTAACCATTATCCTAACCCTCACCCTAACCCTAACCCTGACACTTATCTTAACCCTCACCCTCAGCCTAACCCTAATCCTCATCCTCACCCTAAACCTCACACTAACCCTAACGCTAATCTTCAATCTAACCCTCACCCTGACCATAACCCGAAACCTTACCCTAAACCTCACCCTAACCCTAACCCTAACCCTAACTCGAACTCTAAACCTAACCCTAAATCTAAACCTCATCCTAACCCTAACCCTAACACTCACCCTCACCATCACCCTCTGCCTAACCCTCAGCCTAATGCTAACCCTAACCCTAACCCTCATAATCACCCGCACCCTCACCCTCACCATAACTCTAAACCTAACCCTCTCCCTAAACCTAACCCTAAACCTCAACCTAAACCTCACCTTCACCCTAACGCTAACACTAACCCTAACCCTAAACCTCACACTAACCATCCCCCCTAACCCTAACCCTAACAATAACACTAACCCCAACACTAACCCTAATCCTAACCCTAACCATAACTTAACTGTAACCATAACACTAACAATCACCCTGACCCTAACCCTAACCCTAACCCTAACCCTCAACTCACCCTCACCGTAACCCAAATCCTAAACCTAACCCTATCCCTAACACTAAACCTCAACCTAACCCTCAGCCTAGCCCTCACCCTAAACCTAATCCTAACCCTAAACCTCATCCTAACACTCACACTAACCCTAACCCTAATCCGAACCCTAACCTGAACCCTAACACTGACCCTCATGCTCTGCCTAAGCCCAAGCCTAAGCCTAATCCTACCCCTAAACCTAACCCTCACCCTAACCCAAACCCTAACATTACCCCTAATCTCACCCTCAACATAACCCTAACTCAAACCCTAACCCTAAACTGAACCTCATCCTAACCCTAACCCTAACACTCAACCTCACACTAACCATAAAAATCACCCTAACCCTAACTCGCACCCTAACACTTAACCTCACCCTAACACTAACGGAAACGCTAACACTAACGCTCACAGTAACCCAAACATCACCCTAATCCTAAACCTCACCCTAACACTAACCCTAACCCTCAACCTCACCCTAGCCCTCACCCGGACCCTAACCCTAATTCTCACCTTAAACCTCACACTAACCCTAACTCTAATACTCAATCTAACTCTCACCCTCAACCTAACCCTAATCCTAAACCTCACCCTTACCGTAACCCTCACCCTCAGCCTAATCCTCACCTTTACCCTTAGCATCACACCCACCATAACCCTCAACCTAACCCTCACCCTAAACTTAACCCTCATCCTAACCCTAACTCAACCCCTAAACCTCACCCTCACCTTAATCCTAATTCCAACCCTAACCCTAACGCTAAACCTAACCCTCACCTTCCCCCTAAACAGAACCCTCACCCTAAACTTAACCCTCACCCTAACACTTACCCTCACCCTAACCCTAACCCTCACACTAATCCAAACCCTCACCCTAATCCTAAACCTCACCCTAACCATTACTCTAACCCTCAACTTCACACTAGCCCTCACCCTAACCCTAATTCTAACCCTCACCCTCACCATAACCATAAACCTCATCCTCACCATAAACCTCACACTAACTCTAACCCAAACCCTAATCCTCAATCTAACCCTAAACCTAAATCTAACACTAACACTTACCCTAACCCTAAACCTAAACATAACCCTCACCCTTATCTTAACCCTCACCCTCAGCCTAAACCTCACCTATACACTTACCATCATCCTCACCCAAACCCTCTCCCTAAACATAAACCTCATCCTAACACTCACCCTAACCGAAAACCTAACGATCACACTAACCCTAACCCTCACCCTCAACCTCACAGTCAGCCAAAACCCTAAGCCTAAGCTGAAACCTCACCCTAAATCTCACCCTCACCCTAGCCCTCACCCTAACCCTAATCCTAACCCTAACCTTCATCCTAACCCTCACCCTAACCCTAACCCTAACCCTAACCCTAACCCTAATCCTCACCCCCACCCTCACTTTCAACCTAAACCTAAGCCTACGCTTAACACTAACCCTAACCCTCACACTCACCCTCACCCTAAACCTAATCCTAACTCTTACCCTAACCCTAATCATAAACCTCAAACTAATCTGCACCCTAATCTTAACCCTAACACTAACCGTAACCCTAACCCTAACCCTGGACATAAATCTCCCCCAAACCCTAAATCTAACCCTAAAACTAACCGTCACCCTAACCCAAATCCTAAGCCTAACCCTCAACCTAACCCTAACCCTCACCCTCACTGTAAATATAACACTCATCCTAACCCTCACCCAAACCCTAACTGTAACCCTAAACCTCACCCAAACACTAACAATACCCCTCACCCTCACCCTAGCTCTCACAATAACACTAATCCTAACATTAATCCTCATCCTAACCCTGACCCTAATCCTAAACCTAACCCTCACCCTAATCCTAAGCCTAACCCTAACCCTCAACCAAAACCTAACACTCATGCTCACCATAACCCTAACCCTAAAACTCACCTTAACCCTAAACCTAACCCGAACCCTAATTCCCACCCATACCCTAACCCTAACCCTAAACCTAACCCTAAACCTAACCCTAATCCTAACCCTAACCCTAACCCTAACACTAACCCTAACCTTAACCCTCATCTTCAGCCTCACCATAAAACTAACCCTAACACTAACTCTTACACTAACCCTAACCCTACGTATCACCATAACCCTAACACTAAAAACCTCACCCTAAATCTAACACTAACCCTCACCCTCACCCTCTCAGTAACCGTAACCCTAACCCTAACAATAACCTTAACCCTAACCCTATTCCTAACTCTCACCCTCACCCTAAACCTAATCCTAACACTAACCCTCACCCTAACCCTAATCCTCACCCTTACCATAACACTGACCCTTATCCTAACCCTCACCCTAAACCTAAACCTCACCCTAACACTAACCCTGACCTTCAACCTAAGCCTAGCCCTCACCCTAACCCTCACCCTAACCCTAACCCTAAACCTCACCCTAATCCTAAGCCTAACCCTAACCCTCAACCTAACCCTAACCCTCAGCTCAACTTAACCCTAACCCTAACCCTAAATTTAACCTGAACACTAACTCTCACCCTAATCCTAACCCTAACCCTCACCCTAACCCTAAAACTCACCTCAGTGTAACCCTAAGCTTAACCCTAAACCTTACGCTAATCATCACACTCACCCTAAACCTTACCCTAATACTATTTCTAAAGATAACCCTAACCCTCACCCTCAGCCTCAAATTAACCCTAACTCTTACCCTAAACCTCACCCACACCCTAACACTAAACCTAACCCTAACCGTAAACCACACCCTAAACCTCACCCTAAACATAACCCTCAACCTAGCCCTCACCCTAACCCTAATCCTAACCCTAAACTCAATCTAACCCTCACCATAACCCTAACACTAAACCTCACCCTAACCCTAACCCTCACCCTCAGCCTAAACCTAAGCCTAACCCTAAACCTAAACCTAACCCTCACACTCACCCGCACACTCACCCTAAATCTAAACTTAACCCTAACCCTAACCCTCACCCTAAAGCTCCCCCTAACCCTATATCTAACCCTAAACCTCACCCTCACCCTAAACCAAACCCTAACCGTAACCCTAAACCCCACCCTAACCCTAACCCTGACCCTAACCCTAACCATCACCCTAAACCTAATCCTCACCCCACCCTCACCCTCAGGCTAACCCTAAGCCTAAGCCTAACCCTAACACTAACCCTCACACTCACCCTCACCTTAACCCTAACACTAACCCTAACACAAACCCTAAACCTCACCCTAACCCTAACCCTAACCCTCACCCTCACACTAACAGTAACCTTAACCCTGAACCTAACCGTAAAAATAAGCCTAACACTAATCCAAACCCTCACCCTAACCATAACATTCAACCTAAACCATTCCCTCACCCTAACACTTACCCTCACACTAACACTAACCCTAACCCTAACCCTCACACTAACCCTAACCCTAACCCTAAACCTCAACCTAAACCTCACTCTCAACCTAACACTAACACTAACCCTAAGCCTCACCCTAAACCTAACCCTCACCCTAACCTTAACTCTACTCCTAAACCTCACCCTCAGTCTACCCCTAACTCTAATCCTAAACCTAACACTGAACCTCACCCTAAACCTAACCCTAACCCTCACCCTGAACCTCATGCTCAGCCTAAGCCTAAGCCTAAGCCTAACACTTACCCCATCCCTCACCCTCACCCTAGCCCTCACCCTAACACTAATCCTAACCCTAAACCTCATCCTATACCTCTCTGTAACCCTAACCCTAACCATCAGCCTAACCATAACCCTCACACTCACCCTCTCCTAACCCTAATCCTAATCCTAAGCCTAACCCTAACCTTAAACCTCAACCTAAACGTCATCCTAACCTTAACCCTAACACTAACTCTAAACCTAACCCTCTACCTAACCCTCTAAATAACCCTAAATCGAACCCTAAACCTCACCCTCACCCTAACCCTAATCCTAACCTGAACCCTAAATTTCACCATAACCCTAATCCTAACCCTCACACTCACCCTCACCATAACTCTAAACCTAACCCTAAAAATAACGCTAATCCTAACCCTAAACTTAACCGTAACCCTAACCCTAAAACTAATGCTAGCACTCACCCTCACCCTAACACTAACCCTAACCCTCACCCTCACTCTACCACTAACCCTCACCGTGACCATAACCCTAACCCTCATCCTAACCCTCACCCTAACCCTAACCCTAAACCTTACCCTAACACTAACCCTAATCCTCAACTTCAACCTCAGCCTCACCCTTACCCTAACTCTAAAACTAAACCTCACCCTCACCCTAAACATTACCCTAATCCTAATCCTAACCCTAAGCCTAACCCTAACATTCACCCTAACCCTAAACTTCACCCTCACCTTCATGCTCAGTGTAATCCTAATCCTAAACCTATCCCTTACCCTAACCCTCACACTCACCCTAACCTTTACAGTAATCCTAAGCCTAAACCAAAGCCTAACCCTCACCCACACCCTAACCCTCACCCTCACCCTCACCCTAACCCTAACCCTAACACTAATCCTAACCCTAATCCTCACCCTCAGCCTCACCCTAAAACTAACTCTAACACTAAACCTTAACCTCTCCCTAACCCAAACCTTAAACGTAAACCTAAACCTCACCCTAACACTAACCCTAAACCTCACCCTCAACCTAGCCCTTACCCTAACCCTAATCCTATTCCTAATACTCATCCTAACCCTCCCCCTAACCCTAACCCTAACACTCACCCTAACCCTAATTCTAACCCTAACCATAACACTAAAAACCTCACCCTAACCCTAACCATCATCCTCACCCTCACTGTAACCCTAACCCTAACCCTAACAATAACATTAACACTAACCCTAATCCTATCACTCTCCCTCACCCTCACCGTAACCATAACCCTAACCCTAACAATAACATTAACCCGAATCCTAATCCTAAACCTCACTCTCACCCTAAACCTAATCATAACCCTAACCCTCAACTTAACCCTAACCATAACCCTTACCGTAACCCTAACCCTCATCCGAACCCTCATGCTAAACCTAACCCTTACCTGAAACCTCACCCTATCACTAACCCTAACACTCACCCTCACCCTAGCCCTCACCCTAAGTCCAATCCTAACCCTCACCCTAACCCTAACCCTCACCCTAACCCTAATCCTAAACCTCACCCTAACCCTAAACCTAACCCTAACCCTCAACCTAACCCTAACCCTAAACCTCACCCTAAACCTAACCCTATACCTCACCCTAACACTAAACTTAAACTGAACCCTAACTCTCACCCTAAAACTAACCCTAACCCTCACCCAAACCCTAACTCACACCCTCACCCTCACCTTCAGTGTAACCCTAAGCCAAGCCCTAATCTTAACCCTAACCCTCACACTCAACC
Organism: Dipodomys merriami; assembly: GCF_024711535.1. Taxonomy (NCBI): domain Eukaryota; kingdom Metazoa; phylum Chordata; class Mammalia; order Rodentia; family Heteromyidae; genus Dipodomys; species Dipodomys merriami. The sequence goes on from NW_027203449.1 coordinate 1,556,114, forward strand.
TAACCCTTACCCTAATCCTAATCCTAACCCTAACTCTAACCCTCACCCTCAGCCTCACCTTAACCCTAACTATAAACCTATACCTCAACCTCACCCTAACCCTAACCCTAAACCTCACCCTAACCCTAAGCCTAAACCTCACTCTCACCCTAGCCCTCACCCTAACCCTAATCCTAACACTAACCCTCATCTTAACCCTCCCCATAACCCTAACCCTAACCCTCACCCTAAACCTAATCCTCACCCACACCATTACCCTCAGACTAACTCTAATTCTATCCCTAACCATAACATTCACACTAACAATAAACCTAAACCTCACTCTAACCCTAAACCTCACACTCACCTTCACCCTCAGCCGAACTCTAAGCCTAATCCTTACTCAAACCCTAACCCTCACACTCACCCTAAGCCTAACCCTAACCCTAACCCTAACCCTAACCCTAAACCTTACCCTAAAACTAACCCTAACCCTCACCTTAAACCTCAGCCTCACCCTTACCCTAATTCTAAAACTAAACCTCACGCTAACAATAAGCCTTACCCTAATCCTAATCCTAACCTTAAGCCTAAGCATAACATTCACCCTAACCCTAAACTTCACCCTCACCTTCACCATCAGTCTAATCCTAAGCCTAAGCCTAACCCTAACACTAACCCTCACACTCACCCTAACCTTTACCGTAATCCTAATCCTAATCCTAAGCCTAACCCTCACCCTCACCCTAACCCTCTCCCTCACCCTCACTCTCACCCTAACCCTAACACTAACACTAACCATAACCCTCACCCTCAGCCTCACCCTAACCCTAACTCTAACACTAAACCTTAACCTCACCCTATCCCAAACCCTAAACATAACCCTAAACCTCACCCTAACCCTATCACTAAACCTCACCCTCACCCTAGCCCTTACCCTAACACTAATCCTATCCCTAATCCTCATCCTTAACCTCCCCCTAACCCTAACGCTAACCCTCACTCTAACCCTAATTCTAACACTAAACCTAACACTAAAAACCTCACCCTAACCCTAACCTTAACCCTCATCCTCACCCTCACCATAACTGTAACCCTAACTCTAACAATAACATTAACCCTAACCCTAATCCTAACACTCACACTCACCCTCACCTTAACCGTTACCCTAACCCTAACAATAACATTAACCCTAACCCACATCCTAAACCTCTCCGTCAACCTAACTCTAATCCTAACCCTAACCCTAACCCTCACCCTCAACCTAACCCTCACCTTAAGCCTAACACCAACTTTAATCCTAACCCCAACCCTCGACCTAACCCTCCAACATACCCTAAATATAACCCTAAACTTCACCCTCACCCTAACCCTAACCCTAACCCTAACCCTAAACCTCACCCTAAACCTAACCCTAACCCTCACCCTCACCGTCACCCTCACCATAACTCAAAAGCTAACCCTAAAAATACCACTAATCCTAACCCTAAACCTAACCCTAACCCTAATGCTAACACTCACCCTCACCCTAACCCTAATCCTAACCCTAACCCTCACCTTAATGTAACCCTCAACCTCACCATAACCCTAACCCTCATCCTAACCCTCACCCTAAACCTAAACCTAACCCTAAACCTTACCCTAACCCTAAACCAAATCCTCACCCTAGCACTCACCCTAACCCTAATCTTAAACCTAATCCTCATCCTAACTCTCACCCTAACCCTAATGCTAAACCTCAACCTAACCCTCACCCTCACGCTCACCGTGACCCTAACCGTAACTTTCACCCAAACCCTAAACTTAACAGAATCCTAACTCTCACACTAACCCTATCACTTACCCTCACCCTAACACTAACCCTCACCCTCAGCCTAACCGTAAGCAGATCCCTAACCCTAACCCTAACCCTCACACTCACCCTAACCCTTACCCTAATCCTAATCCTAACCCTAAGCCTAACCCTCACCATCACCCTAAATCTCACCCTAACCCTTACAATAACACTAACCTTAACCCTAACTCTCAACCTCAGCCTCACCCTTACCCTAACTCTAAGCCTAAATCTCACCCTCACCCTAACCCTAACCCTAACCCTAAACCTCACAATAACCCTAACCCTAAACCTCACCCACACCCTAGACCTCACCCTAACCCTAATCCTAACCCTCATCCTAAACCTCACCCTAACACTAACCCTAACCCTCACCCTAACCCTAATCCTAACCCTATCATTCACTCTACCCATAACCCTCACCCTGACCGTAATCCTAACCCTCATCCTAACCCTCACCCTAAACCTAACCCTAAACCTTACCCTAACACTAACCCTAAACCTCACCTCCAACCTTAGCCTCCCCCTTAACTTAATTCTAAAACTAAACCTCACGCTCACCATAACCCTTTCCCTAATCCTAACCCTAACCCTAAGCCTAACCCTAACACTCATCCTAACCCCAAACTACAACCTCACCTTCAACCTCAGTCTAATCCTAAGCCTAAGCCCAACCCTAACCCTAACCCTCACACTCACCGTAACCTTTACCGTAATCCTAATCCTAACCCTAAGCCTAAAACTCAACCTCACCCTAAACCTCACCCTCACCCTAACCCTAACACTAACCTTAACCTTAACCCTCACCCTCAGCCTCACGCTAAAACTAACTCTAACACTAAACCTTACCCTCACCCTAACCCAAATCCTAAACGTAACCCTAAACCTCACCCTAACCCTAACCCTAAACCTCACCCTCACCCTAGCCCTTACCCTAACCCTATTCCTAATCCTCATCCTATCCCTCCCCCTAACCTTAACCCTAACCCTCACCCTAACCCTAATTCTAACCCTATCCCTAACATTAAAAACCTCACCCTAACCCTAACCCTAACCCTCATCCTCACCCTCACCGTAACCGTAACCCTAACCTTAACAATAACATTAACCCTTACCCTAACCCTAACCCTCACCCTCACCGTAACCGTAACCCTAACCCAAACAATAACACTAACCCTAACCCTAATCCTAACCCTATTCTTCACCCTAACACTCACCTTAAACTTAACCCTAACCCTAACCCTCACCCTCACACTAGCCCTCACCCTAACCCTAATTCTAACCCTAACCCTCATTCTCAACCTAAACCTCACACTATCCCTAAACCTAATCCTCAATCTAACCCTAACCCTAACCCTTACCCTAACACTCAGCCTAGCCCTAAGCCTAACCCTTACCATAACCCTCACCCTCAGTCTCACCCTCACCTTTGCTCTTACCGTCAATCTCATCCTAACCCTCACCCTAACTCGAACCCTCATCCTAAACCTCACCCTAACCCTAACCCTATCCATCACCATAACCTTAAGCCCCACCCTCAGCATCACCCTAATCCTTACCATATGCCTAAGCCTAACCCTAACCCTAACCTTCACCCTAAACCTAACCCTCACCATCACAGTAACCCTAACCCTAACCCTAAGCCTCACCCTAAACCTAAACCTAACGTTAACCCTCACCCTAACACTCACCCTAATCCTTAACCTCACCCTAACCCTAAGCCTAACCTTCACACTAAACCTCATCCTCACCCTAAACGTAACCATACCCCTCAGCCTAACCCTCATCCTAACCCTAAACCTAAGCCAAACCCTCAACCTAAGCCTAACCTTAACCCTAACCCTAAACCTCATACTAACCCTAACACTCACCCTCAACCTCACCCTCACCCTCATCCTAACCCTAACCCTCAAACTAACCCTCACCCTCACATTAACCCTAACCCTAACCGACACACTCACCCTCACGCTAATCCTAACCCTAACACTATACCTAAACCTAACGGTAACCCTCACCCTCACCCTAAACCTAACCCTAACACTAACCCTAACCCTAACAATAACCCTGACCCTAACTCTAATCCTAACACAAACCCACAACTTAAACCTAACCCTAACCCTAAACCTCACCCTAAACCTAACCCTCACCCTCACTGTAACCCTAAACCTAACCCTAACCCTCACCCTCACCCTAATCCTAACCCTAATCCTAATCCTAAAACTCACCCTCACCTTAACCCTTACCCTAAACCAAACCCTCAACATAACCCTAACCCTCACCCTCAGCGTAAACCTAACCCTAACCCTAAACCTAACTCTCAACCTAACCATAACCCTAACCTTAATCCTAAACTCCACCCTAACCCTAACCCTCACCCTTACCCTAAACCTCACCCTAACCCTCACGCTCACCTTAACCCTAACCAAAACCCTAATGCTCAACCTAACCCTCACCTTAATCCTAACCCTAATCCTCATTCTAACCTTCACACTAACCCTAACCCTCACCTTAACCCTAACCCTAGCACTCACCATAAACTTCATCTAACACTAACCCTAACCCTAACCCTCAACCTCACCCTAACCCTAACCTTAACCCTAACTTTCACACTCACCCTAAACTGAACTGTAACCCTCACTCTAACCCTAACAATAACCCTAAACCTAATCTTAAACTTCAACCTCACCCTAACCCTAACCCTAAACCAAACCCTCACCCTCACCCTAACACTCAGCCTCACCCTCAACCTCACCTTCACCCTAACCCTGACCCTCACCCTAGCCCTCACCCTCACCCTAACCATAACCCTAACCCTAAACCTCACCCGCACCCTCACTCTCACCCTCAGCCTAAACCTAACCCTATCTGTAATCATAACCCTAACCTTCACCCTCACCCAAACCCTCACCATAACCCTTACCCGCAACCTCAACCTAACCTTAACCGTAAACCTCACACTAAACCTAACCCTCACCCTAAACCTAACGCTAACCCTCATCATAACCCTAAAGTTCACCCTCAACCTAGCCCTCACCCTAACCCAAAGCCTCACCCTAAACCTCACCCTCACACCACCCTCAAACTAAACCTAACCCTTTTACCCTCACCCTAACCCTAGCCCTCACCCTAACCGTTAATAACCCTCACCCTAGCATTCACCCTAACCCGAAACATAACGCTCACCCTCACCCTCATCCTCACCCTCAGTGTAACACTAACCCTATCCCTATTCCTAAACCTAAACCTCACCCTCACCCTAACCATCACCCTAATTCTTTCCCTCACACTAATCCTAACCCTAACCCTAACCTTTACTCTCACACTAAACCTAAACCTCACCCTAACCGTAACCTGACCCCTTACCCTAACCCTCACCTTAACCCTAAACATAACCCTCACTCTAAACTTCACCATAAACCTCACAGTCACCCTAACCCTGACCCTAAGCCTAATCCTAACCCTAAGTCTCACTCTAAACCTAACCCTCCCCCTCCCCCTAACCCTCACCCTAAATCTCACCCTAATCTTAACCTTAACCCTCAGCCTAACCCAAAACCTAACCCTCACCCAAACCCTAACCCTAACCTCCACTCTAACCCTTACATTCACCCTAACCCTAAACCTAACTTTAAGCCTCACACTCACCCTCACCCTCTCCTTAACCATAAGCCTAACCCTAACCCTCACCCTCAACCTTACCTTAACACTAAACCAAACCCTAACCCTCACTTAAACAGTAACCATAAACCTCACCCTCACCCTAACCCTAACCCTTACTTTATCCTCACCCTAACCCTAACCCACACATTAACCCTAATACTAACCATAACCGTAACACTACCAGTAACCCTAAACCTCACCCTAATTTTAACCCTAACCCTAAACCTCACCCTAAACCTCACCCTCATACCACCCTCAAACTAACCCTAACCCTAACCCTAACTCTAATCCTAACCCTCACCCTAACCCTATACCTCACCCTAACCCTAACCCTCATCCTAGCCCTCACCCTAACCATAACCTTAAAACTCACCCTCACCCTCACCCTCACCATCACCCTCAGCGTAACACTAACGATAACCCAAATCCTAACACTAAACCTCACCCTCACCTTAACCATCACCCGAATTCTTACCTTCACACTAATCCTAAACCTAACCCTAAACCTAACACTCACACTAAACCTAACCCGCACCATAACCTTCACCCTAACCCTAATGCTAACTCTAACACTCACCCTAAACCTCACACTGACACTCACCCACATGATAAACCTAAACCTAACCCTAAACCTCACCCTCACCATAACCCTCACCCTAACCTTAACACTAACTCTAACACTAATCCTAACCATAACCCTCACCCTAACGCTAACCCTTACCCTAACCCTAATCATAACCCTCACTGAAATCCTCAAACTAACCCTAACCCTAACCCTAACCCGAAACCCTCATCCTTACCCTAACCCTAACTCTAACACTAATCCTAACCCTCACCCTCACCCTAACCCTAACCCTCCCCCTAACCTTAACCCTACCACTCATCCTAAAACTCATCCTAACCCTAACCCTAAACCTAACCCTAATCCTAAACCTCACCATAACCTTAACCCTCACCCTCAACATAACCATAAACATAAACATAACTCTAAAAATAACCCTAACCCTAAACTTTATCCTAACCCTCACCCTCACCTTAACCCTAACCTAACCCTAACCCTCACCCTAAACCTAACCCTCACCCTCACCGTAAACCTAAACCTAACCCTAACACTTACCCTCACCCTAACACTAACTCTAACCCTAAACCTCACACTCACTCTAACCCTTACCCTAAACCTTACCCTCACCCTAACCCTCATCCTAACCCTTACCCTATCTCTAACCGTAACCCTCAAACTAACCCTAACCCTCACCCTAACCTTAACCCTACCACTTACCCTGAACCTCATGCTAACCCTAACCCTAAAACTAACCCTAATCCTAAACCTCACCCTAACCATAACCCTCACCATCAACGTAATCATAAACCTAAACATAAACCTAAAAATTACCCTAACCCTAACCTTTATACTAACCCTCACCCTCACCCTCACCCTAAACCTAACCCTCACCCTATACCTATCCTTCACCCTCACCGTAAACCTATACAAAACCCTAACACTTACCCTCACCCTAACACTAACCCTAACCCTAAACCTCACACTCACTCTAACCCTCACTCTAAACCTAACACTAACCCTCAACCTTATCTTAACCTCACCCTAACCCTAACCCTTACCCTCACCCTAACCCTCAATCTCACCCTCACCCTAATCCTAACCCTCACCCTAAACCTCACCGTCATCATAACCTTCACTCTTACCGTAACCCTCAAACTCACCCTAACCCTCACCCTTACCATTATTCTTACCCTCACCCTAATCCTCACCCTAACCCTAACCCTCACCCTAACCTAACCCTATCCCTCACCCTAGTCCTCAACCTAACCCTAATGCTAACCCTAACCCTCAACCTAACCCTAACCCTAAACCTTAACCTCCCCCTAACCCTAACCCACACCCCAACACTTACCCTCACCCTAACCCTCACCCTAATGCTAACCTTAACGCTAAACCTCACCTCACCAGCAACCTCACTGTAATCGTAACACTAACCCTAACAATAACACTAACCCTAACCCTAAAACTAATCCCTAACCCACACTCTCACCCTCAACTTCATCCTAAATCTAACCCTAAACCACTCCATAACCTAACCCTAACCTCACACTCACCCTATCACTCACCCTAAAACTTTCCCTCACCCTATCCCTCACCTTAACCCTAAACCTAACCCTAACCCTCACCTTAAACCTCCCCCTAACCCTAACCCTAACGGTAACACTTAATCTAACCCTGAACCTCACCCTAACCCTAACCCTACCCCTCATCCTAACCATCATCCTAACCCTAACACTAAACCCTCACCCTAACCCTAAACCTAACCCTAAACCTCACCAGCACCCTAACAGTCACGCTCACCCTCACCCTCACCCTAACTCTAAACCTCACCCTAACCATCAAACTATCCCTAACCCTCACACTAAACCTAAGCCTAACACTCGCCCTAACCCTAAGCCTCACCCTCATCTAACCCTCAGCCTATCCCTAACCCTAATCCTAACGCTCACACTCACCCTAACCCTAACCCTCACACACACCCTCAGCTTTAACCTAAGCCTAAAAATAACCCTAACCCTAATCCTCACAATCACCCTCACCCTAAGCCTAACCCTAACTCTAAACCTAACCCTCACGCTCACCTTCACCCTCACCACCCTAACCCAAACCCTCAACCGAAACCTCACCCTCAACCTCACCCTAACCCTCACCCTAAACCTAAACATCAACCTAAACCTAAACCTCACTCTAACCCTTAGCCTAACCCTACCGTAACACTAACCCTCAACTTAACCCTCAACCTCAGGCTCACCTTAACCCTAATCCTAACCCTAACCCTCATCGTCACCCTCAACCTAAACCTATACCTAACCCTAACCCTTAGCCTAACCGTAACCTCCAACCTAACCCTAACCTTCACCATAACCCTAACGCTAACCCTAACCCTAACCCTAAACCTCAGCCTCACCCTCACCCTCAGCCTAAGACTAACCTTATCCCTAACCCTCACACCTAACCTTACCCTAAAACTAACCCTAAGCCTCACCCTCAACCTCAACCCCATCCTAACCCTAACCCCAACACTCAACCCAACCTTCACCTTCACCCTCACCCTAACCCTCACCCTCACCCTAAACATCACCCTAACCCTAACCCTCACCCTAACCCTCACCCTAAACGTAACACTCACATTAACCCTAACCTTCACCCTAACCCTAACCCTCAACCTAACACTTACCCTCACCCTAACACTAAGCCTAACCCTAACTTGAACCCTCACAGTAACCCTAAACCTCACCTTAACGCTAACCCTCACAGTAACCCTAACCCTCACCCTAAACCTTACCCTACCCCTCACCCTACCCCTCATTGTAACTCTAATCCCAACCCTAACACTCACTCTCACCATCACCCTAACACTCACACTAACCCTAACCATCACCCAAACCCTAACCCTCACACTCTCCAGAACACTCATCCTCACTCTAACACTCACCCTCACCCCAACCCTCACCCTTACCTAATCCTCACCCTAACCCTAACCCTCACACTAACCCTAAACTTAACTTTAACCCTACTCCTAACCCTACCCCTCTCCCTAACTCTAACCGTAACCCTAACACTAACCCTCACCCTAATCCTAACCCTTACCCTCACCCTCACCCTAAACCTTACCCTTACCTTAAATCTCACCCTAACCCTAACCCTCATTCTACACATCACCCTAACCATAACCCTCACTCTAACCCTAACCCTATTACTCACATGAAACCTGACACTCACCCTAACCCTCAACCTAACCCTAACCTCCAACCTAACATTAACCCTCACCCTAACCCTAACGCTAACCCTCACCCTATCCCTAACCCTCGACCTAAACTTTATCCTCACTATAAACCTATCCCTCACAGTAACCCTAATCCACACCCTAACCCTAACTCTACCCCTCACCCTAACATTCACTCTAACCCTAACCCCAACCCTCACCCTCACCCTCACCGTCACCCTAACACTCAGCCTAATCCTCAGCCTTATCCTCACCCTAACCCTAACCCTAAGCCTAACGCTGACCCTAACCCTCACCCTAAACCTTAACCTCACACTCACCCTAAACCTAAACCTCACCCTAACCCTAAACCTAACCCTAAACCTCACCCTAGCCCTCACACTAACCCTAATTCTAACCCTAACCCTCAACCTAATCCTAAACCTAGCCCTAACCCTTACCCTATCTCTAACCCTCACCCTCACCCTAGCCCTCACCCTAACCCTCATCCTCACATTAACCCTAACCTTAATAATCAGTCTAACCCTCACCCTAACCCTAACCCGAACCCTTACCTAACCCTCACCCTAACACTAACACTCACGCTTATATTAAACCTCACCCTCAGCCTAACCCTCACCTTTACCCTTACCATCACCCTCACCCTAACACTCACCCTATCCCTAACCCTCACCCTAGACCTCACCCTAAACCTAACCCTAACCCTCACCCTCACCTTCACCCTCACCCACAGCCTAACACTAACCCTATCACTATTCATAACCCTAAACCTCACCCTCACCCTAACCATCACCCTAATTCTTACCCTCACACTAATCCTAACCCTAACCCTAAATCTAACTCTCACACTAAACCTAACCCTCACCATAACCTTAACCCTAACCCTTATCCTAACACTCACCTTAACCCTAACCCTAAACCTCACCCCAACCCTCAGCCTAAACCTCCCCATCACCCTAAAGCTGACTCTAACCCTAATAATAATCCTAAACCTCACCAGAACTCTAGCCTTCACCCTCACCCTAACCCTCACCCTAAACCTAAGCCTAACCTTCAGCCTAAACCTCAGCCTAACCCTCACCCTAACCCTAAGGATAACCCTAATCCTAACACTCATCCTAACCCGAACCTTCACCCTAACCCTAAACCTCACCCTAATCCTCATCCTAACCCTCACTCTCACCTGCATCCTCACCCTCACCCTAGCCCTAATGCTAACTCTAACCCTCACCCTAAACCTCATGCTATCACTTACCCACACCACAAACCTATCCCTAACCTTAAAACTCACCCTCACCCTAAACCTCACCGTAACCCTAAACCTAATCCTAACCCTCACCCTAACACTTACCCTCACCCTAACACTAACCCTCATACTAACCCTAAGCCTCACCATAACCATAAACCTCACCCTCACCATAACCTTAACCCTAAATCTAACAGTAACACTCACCCTAACCCTAAACCTAACACTAACCCTAACACTATCCATCACCCTAACCCTAACTCTAAACCTAAACCTCAACCTCAACCTAACCCTAACCCTAACCCTAAACCTCACCCTAAACCTAACCCTAAACCTCACCTTCATCCTAACCCTCATCCTAACCCTCACCCTAACCCTAATCCTAACCATCACCCTAACCCTAATCCTCAAGCTCAACCTCACCCTCAGCATAACCCTAACCCTAAACCTAAACCTAACCCTAACCCACACAATCACCCTCACCCTAACCTTAACCCTAAGCATAACCTATCCCTAACACTAACCCTCACCCTAACACTTCCCCTCACCCTAACACTAACCCTAACTCTAACACTAACCCTCACACTAACCCTAACTCTCATCTTAACCCTAAACCTCACCCTAACCCTAAAGCTAAACTTCACCCTCACCCTAGACCTCACTGTAACCTTAATTCTAAACCTAACCCTCAACCTAATCATAACCCTCATCCTCACCCCAAACCTCACACTAACCCTAACCTAATCCTCAATCTAACCCTCACCCTATCCCTAACCCTTAACCTAACCCTCACCCTAACCCTATCCCTCACCCTTAACTTAACTCTCACCCTCAGCCTAACCCTCACTTTTATCCTTACAATCACCCTCACACTAACCCTCACCCATACCCTAACCCTCACCATAGCCCTCACCCAACCCTAAACCCAACTCTCACCCTCACCCTCACCCTCAGCCTAACATTAACCCTATCACTATTCCTAACACTAAACCTCACCCTCACCCTAATTCTTAACCTCACATTAATCCTAACCCTAAACCTATCCATAACCCTACCCCTTATCCTAACCCTCACATTAATCCTAATTCTAACCCTTACCCTAAACCTCACAGTCACCCTAAACCTAACCCTAACCCTAATAATAACAGTAACCCTCACCCTAATACTAACCCTCAACCTCACCCTAACCCTCAACCTAACCCTCACCCTAATCCTAATCCTAACCCTCAGCCTAACCCTCAAACTAACCCTAAGCATAACCCTAAACCTCACCCTCACACTAACCCTCACCCTAAACCAAACCCTAACCCTAACCCTCACACGCAGCCTAACCCTTACACTAACCCTTAACCTCATCCTCACCCTAAACCTCACACTTAATCGAACCCTCAACATAACTCTAACCCTAACCGTCACCCTCACCGTCACCCTCATGCTAACCCTAACCCTAACCATCACCCTAACCCTAAAACTCACCCTAATCCTCACCTTAAACCAAACTCTCACCCTCACCCTCACGCAAACCCTGAACTTAACCCTCACCCTAACCCTAATGCTAATTCTAACACTCACCCTAACCCTCATGCTATCACCCACACCACAAACCTAACCCTAACCTGAACCCTCACCCTCACCCTAAACCTCACCCTAACCCTAAACCTAATCATAACCCTACCCCCCACCCTCAAACTAACCCTCACCATAACCCTTACCCTCACCCTCACCCTCACCCTAACCATAACCCTCACACTAAACCTAACCCTCACCCTAAACCTAACCCTACACCTCACCCTAACCTTCACTCTAAACTTAGCCCTAACCCTAACCCTCACCCTCATGCTAGCCCTCACCCTTACCCTAATTCTAATCCTAACTCTCATCCTCACCCTAAACCTCACACTAACCCTAACCCTAATCCTCAATCTAACCCTAACCTTAACACGTACCCTAACCCTCACCCTAACCCTAACCCTCACCCTTACTGTAACCCTCACGTTCAGCCTAACCCTCAACTTTACTCTTACAATCACGCTCATACTAACCCTCACCCTAACCCGAACCCTCATCCTAAACCTCCCCCTAACAATAACAATATCCATCACCATAACCCTAACCCTCAACCTCACCATCACCCTCAGCCTAAACCTATGCCTAAAGCTAACCCTAACCCTAACCCTCACCCTCACCCTAGCCCTCACCCTAACCCTAATCCTATCCCTAACCCTCATGCTAACCCTCACACTAACCCTAAGGATAAACATCACAAAAAGCCTAATACTCATATCCAACCTCACCCTCAGCCTAACCCTAAGCCTAAGCCTAATCCTAACCCTAAACCTCACACTCACCCTCACCCTAACCTAATCCCAAACCTAACCCTAAACCTCAACCTAACCCTCACCCTATACCTAATGCTAACCCTAACACTAACCCTAACCCTGACCCTCAACCTAACCCTCCCCCTCAACCTAAATCTAACCCTAAACCTCACCCTGACCCTATCCCTAATCCTAACCTTAAGTCTAAACCTCACCCTAACCCTAAAATTAACCCTCACCCTCACCCTCACCCTCACCCAAACCGAAAGTCAAACCCTAACCCTAACATTAACACTAATCCTAACCCTAAAACTAAACCTAACCCTAACCCTAAACTTCACCCTCATCCTCACCCTCACTGGAAATGTAACAGTAACCATAACACTTACAACAACCCTAACCGTAATCCTAACCATCACCCACTCCCTAACCCTAATCCTAACCCTAAAAATCACGCTAACATTAACCCTCACCCTCACTGAAACCCTAACCCCCATCTTAACTCTCAACCTAACCCTAAGCCTAACCCTCACCCTAACCCTTAACCTCACCTTAATCCTAACACTAAGCCTAACCTAAATCTCACCCTAATCCTCACCCTCAGCCTAAACCTAACCCAAACCCCAACCCTCAACCTAACCCTCACCCTCACCCTAACCCTAACCCTAAACCTCACATTAACCCTAACACTCACCCTAACCATAACCCAAACCCTCACCCTAACCCTGACGCTAACTCTAAACATCACCATTACCAGAACCCTAAACCTAACCATAAACCTCACCTTAAGGCTAACTCTAACCATAAACCTAACCCTAACCCGCACCCTAACCCTAACTCTCACCTTCACCCTCACCCTCAGCTTAATCCTAAGCCTAACCTTAACAATAACCCTAACCCTCACACTCACCCTCACCTTAACCCTAATCCTAAACTTACCCTATCCGTACACCTAACCCTCACCCTAACCTTCACCCTAAGCCTAACCCTAACCCTAACCCTAACTCTAACCCTAAACCTCAACTTCACCCTAACCCTAAATCTAACCCTAACCCTAACCCTAAATCTCACCCTAACCCTAACCCTAAACCTCACCCTCACCCTCAACCTCACCATAAATATAAACCTAACCCTAACCCTAACAATAAACCTAACCCTAACCCTAAACCTCACCCTAACCATAACCCTCACCCTAACGCTAAACCTCACCCTAACATTTACCCTCACCCTAACACTAAACCTCACACTAAACCTAACCCTCACCATAAACATAAACATCACCCTAACCCTAACCCTAACCCTCACCCTAACCCTAATTTTAACACTAACCCTCACCCTAACCCTAACCCTCATCCTCAATCTAACCCTAACCCTAACCCTTACACTAACCCTCAACCTAAACCTAACCATCACTCTTACTGTAACCCTCAGGCTCATACTAACCCTCACCCAAACACGAACCCACATCCTAACCCTCACCCTAAACCTAACCATATCCATCACCATAACACTAACCCTCACCCTCAACATCACCCTCAGCCTAAACCTATGCCTAAGCCTAACCCTAACCCTAAGACTCACTGTCACCCTAGCCCTCACCCAAACCCTAATCCTACCGCTAACCCTCATCCTAACCCTCACATTAACCTTAATGCTAACCATCACCCTAAGCCTAATACTTACCCCCACCCTCACCCTCACCATAACCCTAAGCCTAACACTCACCCTAACCCTAACCCTCACCCTCATCTAACCCTCATCCTATCCCTAACCTTAACCCTAATGCTCACAGTCACCCTAACCCTAACCCTCAAACTCACCTCAACCTCAGCTTAAACCTAAGCCTAACCATAACCCTAACCCTAAAACTTACAATCACCCTCACCCTAAGCCTAACCGTAACCCTAAACCTAACCCTCACCCTCACCTTCACCCTCACCTTAACCCTAACCCAAACCCTCAACCGAAACCTCACCCTCAACCTCACCCTAACCCTCACCCTCAAACTAAACATCACCCTAAACCTAATGCTCACCTTAACCCTTAGCCTAACCCTCACCCTAACCCTAAACCTCAACCTCACCCTCACCCTCAGGCTCACCCTAACCCTAATCCTAACCCTAACCCTCACCCTCATCCTCAACCTAAACCTATCCCTAACCCTAACCCTCACCCTAACCGTAACCTCTAACCTAACCCTAAGCCTCAACATAACCCTAACACTAACCCTAAACCTTACACTAACCCTAACCCTCAACCTCACCCTCAGCCTAAGCCTAAGCTTATCCCTAACCCTCACACTCAGCCTTACCCTAAAACTAACCCTAAGCCTCACCCTCACCCTCAACCTCAACCTAAACCTAACCCAAACACTCATCTGAACCTTCACACTCACACTCACACTAACCTTCAACCTCACCCTAAACATCACCCTAACCCTAACCCTCACCCTAACCCTAACCCTCACATTAACCCTAACCCTCACTCTAACCCTAACCCTCAACCTAACCCTTACCCTCACCCTAACACTAAGCCTAATCCTAACTGGAACCCTCACAGTAACCCTAAACCTCACCCTAACCCTAACCCTCACAGTAAACGTAACACTCACCCTAACCCTAAACCTACACCTCACCCTACCCCTCACTCTGACCCTAACCCCAACCCTAACCCTCACCCTCACCGTCATCCTAACACTCACCCTAACCCTAACCCTCACCCAAACCCTAACTCTCACACTCTCAAGAACACTCATCCTAACTCAAACACTCACGCTCAAAATAAACATAACCCTAAGCCTAACCCTCACCCTAACCGTATCCCTAACCCTCACACTAACAGTAACCCTAAACCTCACCCTTACTCCAACCCTCACGCTTACCTTCTCCTCACCCTAACCCTAACCCTCACACTAACCCTGACCTTAACTCTTTCCCTACCCCTCACCATACCTCTAACCCTCACCCTCACCATAAACCTAACCCTTACCCTCACCCTCACCCTAACACTCACCGTAGCATTAACCCTCACCCTAACACTAACCCTCATCAATACCTTAACCTTCACTGTCACCCTAACCCTAAGCCTCACCCTCATTCTACACATCACCCTAAAGATAACCCTCACCCTAACCCTAAACCTATCACTTACCTTAAACCTAACACTCACCCTAATCCTCACTCTAACCCTAACTTCCAACCTAACACTAACCCTAACCCTAACACTAAACCTCACACTAACCCTAACCATTACCCTAACCCTAAACCACACCTTAACACTAACCCTAACCCTCACCCTCAACCTCGCCCTCACCCTAACCCTAACCCTCATCCTCACCCTAAACCTCACACTAACCCTAACACTAATACTCAATCTAACCCTCACCCTCACCATAACACTTTCCCTAACCCTCACCATAACCCTAACCCTCACCCTTACCATAACCCTCACCCTCGGCCTAACTCTCACCTTTATCCTTACCATCACCCCCACCCTAAACCTTACCCTAAACCTAACCCTCACACTAATCCCCACCCTAAACATAACTCTACCCCTAAACATCATCCTCACACTAACCCTAACTCTAACCATAACCCTAACACTAAACGTCACCCTAGCCCTAACCCCCACACTCACCCTCACAGTAAACGTAACCCTAACCCTAACCCTAGCAATAACACCTCACCCTAACCCTTAACCTCATCCTCAACCTAAACCTCAAACTTAACTGAACCCTCACCGTAACTCTAACCCTAATCGTCACCCTCACCGCCACCCTCACACTAACCCTAACACTAACCCTCACCCTAACCCTAAACCACACCCTAATCCTGACCTTACACCTCACTCTCACCTGCAACCTCACCCTAAACCTAAACCTAATCCTCACCCTAACCCTAATGCTAACTGTAACACTCACCCTAACCCTCAGGCTATCACTTAATGACACCATAAACCTAACCCTAACCTTAACCCTCAACCTTACCCTAAACTTCACCCTGACCCTAAACCTAATCCTAAAGCTCAATCTCACCCTAAACCTCACCTTCACCCTAACCCTCACAATAACCCTTACCCTCACCCTCACCCTCACCCTAACCGTAACCCTCACCCAAAACCTAACCCTCACCCTAAACCTAACCCTACCCCTCACCCTAACCCTCAAACTAAACTTAACCCTAACCCTAACCCTCAGCCTCATGCTAGCTCTCACCCTAACCCTAATTCTAACCCTAAACCTCACCCTAACCCTCATCGTCACCGTAAACCTCACACTAACCCTAAACCTAATCCTCAATCTAACCCTAACCCTAACCCTTACACTAACCCTCAACCTAAACCTAACCCTCACCCTTACTGTAACCCTCAGGCTCATACTAACCCTCACCCTAACACGAACCCTCATTCTAACCCTCAGCCTAAACCTAACCATATCTATCCCCATAACACTAACACTCACCCTCACCATCACCCTCAGCCTAAACCTATGCCTAAGCCTAACCCTAACCCTAACCCTCACATTAACCCTAACCCTAACCCTCAACCTAACCCTTACCCTCACCCTAACACTAAGCCTAATCCTAACTTGAACACTCACAGTAAACCTAAACCTCACCCTAACCCTAACCCTCACATTAAACCTAACGCTCACCCTAACCCTAACCCTACACCTCACCCTACTTCTCACTCTAAACCTAACCCAAACCCTAACCCTCACCCTCACCATCACCCTAACACTCACCCTAACCCTAACCCTCACCCAAACCCTAGCTCTCACACTCTCAAGAACACTCATCCTAACTCAAACACTCACCCTCAAAATAAACATAACCCTAAGCCTAACCCTCTCCCTAACAGTAACCGTAAACCTCACCCTCACTCCAACCCTCACGCTTATCTTATCCTCACCCTAACCCTAACCCTCACACTAACCGTAACCTTAACTCTAACTCTACCCCTCACCCTACCCCTCACCTTAACTCTAACCTTAACCCTCACCATAAACCTAACCCTTACCCTCACCGTCACCCTAACCCTCACCGTAACATTAACCCTTGCCCTAACACTAACCCGCATCCATACCTTAACCTTCATTGTCACCCTTACCCTAACCCTCAACCTCATTCTACACATCACCCTAAACATAACCCTCACCCTAACCCTAACCCAATCACTTATCTTAACCCTAACACTCACCCTAACACTCACCCTAACCCTGACTTCCAACCTAACATTAAACCTGACCCTAACCCTAATGCTAACCCTCACCTTAACCCTAAACCTCACCTGACCCTTACCCTCACTCAAACCCTAACCCTCACACTATCCCTAATCCTCACACTAAACCTAACACTACCCCTCAACCTAAACTTCACTCTAACCCTAACCCCAACCCTAACCCTCACCCCCACACTAACCCTCACCCTAAACCTTAACCTCACCCTCACCCTAACCTTAAACCCTACCCTAACCCTAAACCTCACCCTAGCCCTCACCCTAACCCTAATTCTAACCCTAATCCTCAACCTAACCCTAAACCTCATCCTCACCCTAAACCTCATATTAACCCTAAACCTAATCCTCAAACTAACCCTCACCCTAACCCTAACCCTACCCCTTATCCTAACCCTCAACTTAACCCTAACCCTAACCCTCACCCCAACCCTCACCCTAAACCTCACCGTCACCCTAAACCTGACCCTAACAGTAATAATAACACCAACCCTCACCAGAACCCTAACCTTCACCCTCACCCTAACCCTAACCCTAACCCTCACCCTAATCCTAAGCCTAACCCTCAGCCTAACCCTCACCCTAACCCTAAGGATAACACTAACGCTAACCCTCACCCTAACACTCACCCTAACACTAACCCTCACCATAACCCTAAAACTCACCCTAATCCTAACCCTAAACCTCATCCTAACCCTCACCCTCACCCTACCCCTCAACCTAACCCTTATCCTAACCTTCACCCTAATCCTAACCATCACCCTTAGGGGAACACTCACCCTCAGCCTAACCCTCACATTTTCTCTTACTGTCATGCTCATCCTAACCCTCACCCTTACCCTAAACCTCATCCTAACACTCACCCTAACCCTAACCCTATCCATCACCCAAACATTAACCCTCACCCTTACCCTAACCATCAGCCTAACCCTAAGCCTAAGTCTAAGCCTAACCCTAACCCTCAACCTCACCCTAGCCCTAACCCTAAAACTCATCCTAACTCTAACGTTCATCTTAACCCTCACCCTAAAGCTAACCCTAACCACCACCCAAAACCTATTTTCACCTCCACCCTCACCCTCACCCGAACCCTAAGCCTAAGCCTAACCCTAACCCTAAACCTAATACTCACCCTAGACCGCACCCTAACCCTAATCCAAACCATAAGCCTCATCCTAAACCTCATCCTAAACCTAACCCTAAACCTCAACCTAACGCTAACCCTAACCCTCAACCTAACCTAACCCTCACCCTCACTGTAACCCTAACCCTAAGACTCACTCTAAAACAAAACCTAACCCGAACCCTAAACCTCACCCTAAACCTAACCCTAAACATAACCCTCACCCTAGACCTCACCCTAACCCGAATCCTAACCCTATACCACATCCTAACCCTCCCCCTAACCCTAACCCTAACCCTCACCTTAACCCTAACCCTCACCTTCACCCTCAGCCTAAAGCTAAGCCTAGGCCTAACTCTAACCCTAACCCTCACACTCACCCTCATCCTACCCTTAATCCTAAATCTAACCCTATCTTTAACCCTAACCCTCACCCTCACCCTAGCCCTAAACCTAAACCAAATCCTAACCCTAACCCCCATCCTAACCCTCACCCTAACCCTAACGCTAACCATCACCCAAAACCTATTTCTCACACCCACACTCACCCTCAGCCTAACCCTAAGCCTAAGCCTAACCCTAACCCTAACTCTCACCCTCACCCTAGCCTGCACCCTAACCCTAATCCAAACAATAAACCTTAACCTCACCCTAACCCTAACCCTCAACCTCACCCTAAGCCTAAACCTAAGCCAAACCCTAACTCTAAAACTAAGCCTCACACTCACCCTACACCTAACCCTAATCCTAATCCCACCCCTAACCCTAACCTTCACCCTAACCATAAAACTAATTCTGATCGTAAACCTAACCCTCACCCTAACCCTAACCCTCACCCTCACCCTCAAGCTAACGTAACCTTAACTCTCACCCTAACCCTAAAACTCATCCTAATCCTCACCTTAACCCTCACTCTCACCCGCACCCTCACCCTAACCCTAAACCTAACCCTCACCCTAAACCTAATGCTAACTCTAACACTAACCCTAACCCTCATGCTATCACTTACCCACACCACAAACCTAACCCTAACTTTAACCCTCACCCTCACCCTAAACCTCACCCTAAACCTAAAACTAATCCTAACCCTCACCCTCACCCTAACACTAACCCTAACCCTCACCCTCACCATAACCCTCTCCATAAACCTTAACCTCACCCTCACACTCACCCTAACCATAACCCTCAAACTAAAACTAACCCTCACCCTAAACCTAACCCTACCCCTCACCCTAAACCTCACCCTAAACTTAAACTTGACCCTAACCATCACCCTAACGCTAGAACTCACCCTAACCCTAATTCTAACCATAAACCTCACCCCAACGCTCATCCTCACCCTAAACCTCACATTATCCCTAACCCTAATCCTCAATCTAACCCTAACCCTAACCCTTACCCTAACCCTCACCCTTACTGTAACCCTCACTTTTACTCTTACCATCACACTCCTACTAACCCTCACCCTAACCCGAACCCACATCCTAACCCTGACCCTTACACTAACCTTATCCATCACCATAACCCTAAAGTTCACCCTCACCATTACCCTCAGCCTAAACCTAACCATAACCCTAACCCTCACCCTCACCCTAGCCCTTAACCTAACACTAATCCTAACCATAAACCTCATCCTAACCCTCACCCTAACCCTAAGGCTCACCATCACCCTAAGCCTAAAACTCAAACCCACCCTCACCCTCAGCCTAACCCTAAGCCTAAGCCTAATCCTAACCCTAACCCTCACACTCACCCTCACCCTAACCCTAATCCTATCCCGAACCCTAACCCTAACCCTCACCCTAACCCTCCCCCTCAACCTAAGTCTAACCCTAAACCTCACCCTGACCCTATCCCTAATCCTAACCCTAACCCTAAACCTCACCCTATCCCTAACGCTAACCCTCATCCTCACCCCCACCCTCACACAAACCATAAGTCTAAACCTAATCCTAACATTAACACTAATCCTAACCCTAAAACTAACCCTAAACCTAACCCTAACCTTCAACCTCATTGCAAATATAACCCTAAAAATAACACTTACAATAACCCTAACCCTAATCTTAAACATCACCATCACCCTAACCATAATCCTAAACCTAACCCTCACCCTAACATTAACCCTCACCCTCACTGAAACCCTAAAGCTCATCTTAACCCTCACCGTAACCCTAAGACTAACCCTCACCCTAACCCTTAACCTCACCCTAATCCTAACACTAAGCCTAACCTAAACTTCACCCTAAACTTCATACTCACCCTAACCCTAATCCAAACCCTAACCCTCAACCTAACCCTCAAACTAACCCTAACCCTAACCCTAAACCTCACATTAACGCTAACACTCACCCTAAACCTAACCCTACCCCTCACCCTTACCCTAATGCTAACTTTAACCCTCACCATTACCAGAAACTTAACCCTAACCCTAACCCTAAACCTCACCTTAAGCCTAACTCTAACCCTAACCCTAACCGTAACCCGCACCCTAAACCTATCCCTCACCTTCAGGCTCACCCTCAGCCTAAACCTAAGCCTAAACCTAACACTAACCATAGCCCTCACACTCACCCTCATCTAAACCCTAAACCTAATCCTAACCCTATCACTAACCCTAACCCTCACCCTAACCCTAACACTAACACTAACCCTAACCCTCACCATAACCCTCATCCTAACCCTAACTGTAACCCTAAACCTCAACTTCAACCTAACCCTAAATCTAACCCTAACCGTAACCTTAAATCTCACACTAACCCTAACCCTAAACCTTATCATCACCCTAACCCTCACCGTAACCGTAACCCTAACCCTAACCCTAACAATAAACCTAACCCTAACCCTAAACCTCACCCTAATGATAACCCTCACCCTAACCCTAAACCTCACCCTAACAATTACCCTCACCTTAACACTAAACCTCACACTAAACCCAAACCTCACCATAACCCTAAACTTCACCCTAACACTAAACTTAACAGAACCCACACCCTAACCTTAATTCTAACCCTTACACTCATGCTAACCCTAACACTCATCTGCACCCTAACCCTCACCCTAACCCTAACCTTAACCCTAAACCTCACCCTAACCCTAACCCTAACAATCACCCTCAGCCTAACCCTAAGCCTAACCCTAAACCTAACCCAAACCCACACACTAACACTCACCGTAACCCGAATCCTAAACCTATCCCTAACCCTAAACCTCCCCCAAAGTCGCACCCTAACCCTAACCCTAACCCTCAACCTAACACTCACCCTAACCCTAACTCTAACCCTAAACCTCACCCTAACCCTAAACCTAACTCTAACCCTAACCCAAACCCTAAACCAAACCCTAACCCTAATCCTCACACCCACCCTCACACTCAGCCTAACCCTAAGCCTAAGCATAACCCTAGCCCTTACCCTCACAATCACCCTCACCCTAAGCCTAATCCTAACCCTAACCCTGACCCTAACCCTTAACCTCAACCTAACCCTCAACCTAACCTTAACCCTAACCCTAACCCTAACATTAACTCACGAACTAACCCTCCCCTAACCCTAAATCTAACCCTAAACCTAAACCTCATCCTCACTGTACGCCTTACCCTAATGCTCACCCTAAACCTAATCTTAACCTGAACGCCAACTCTCACCCTAACACTAAACCTAACCCTCACCCTAACCCTCACCTCCACCCTCAACTTCAGCCTCAGCCTAAGCCTAAGCCTAACCCTAATCCTAACCCTCACACTCACCCTAACACTAACCCTAATCCTAATCCTAAACCTAACCCTAATATTCACCCTCACCCTAACCCTCACCTTCACCCTAACCCCATCACTAACCCTAACCCTAACACAAACCCTCAGCCTAAACCTAAGCCGAACTCTAACCCTAAATCTCACCCTCACCCTTACCCTAACCCTAACCCTAAACCGAAACCTAACCCTAACCCTAACCCTAAACATAACCATCACCCTAGCCCCTCCCCCTAACCTTAATCCTAACCCTCACACTAACCCTCCCCTAACCCTAACCTTAACCCTCACCCTAATCCTGAGCCTCACCCTCAACCTCACCCGCAGCCTAACCCTAAGCCTAACCCTAAAGCTAACGCTAACACACACACTCACCCTCACCCTAACCCTAATCCTAACCCTATCCCCAACCCTAACACTCCTCCTAACTCTCACCCTAACACTAATCCTAACACTAACACTAACCCTAAACCTCAACCTCACCCTCACCCTAACACTAAATCTAACCCTAAAGTTCACCCTCACCCTAAACCTAACTCTAACCCTAACCCAAACCCTAAACCTCACCCTATCCCTAACCCTCACCCTCACCCTCACCCTCACCGTAAACCTAAACCTCACCCTAACAATAAACTTAAACCTAATCCCAACCCTCACCCTAAACATAACCCTCACCCTAACCCAAACCCTCACTTTCACACTTACCCTCACCCTAACACTAAACCTAAACCTAACACTAACCCTCACACTAACGATAACCCTAATCCTAACACTAAACCTAAACCTAAACCTCACCCTCTCCCTAAACATAACATTGACCCTAAACCTAACCCTCACCCTAACCCTCCCCCTAACCCTATATCTAACCATAAACCTCACCCTCACACTCACACTAACACTAACCCTCACCCTAACCGTAACCCTCACCCTAACCCTAACCCTCACCATAACACACTCACCTAACACTAACCCTAACCCTAACACTCACCCTCACACTAACCCTAACCCTCACCCTAATCCTAAACCTCACCTAAACCCTAACACTAACCCTAACTCTCACACTCACTCTAGCCCTCACCCTAACCCTAATTCTAACCCTCACCCTCATCCTAACCCTAACCCTCATCCTTACTCTAAGCATCACATTAACCCTAAACCTAATCCTCAATCTAACCCTCACTAAACATTAACCCTAACCCTAACCTAACCCTAACCCTTACACTACTCCTAAACCTAACCCTAACACTCACCCTTATCTTAACCCTCATCCTCAGCCTAATCCTAACCTTTAACCTTAACATCATCCACACCCTAACCATCACCTAAACCTAAAACTCATCCTAAACCTCATCCTAACTGTAAACCTAAACATCACCCTAAACCTAACACTCACCGTCAACCTCACGCTCAGCCTAAGCCTAAGCCTAAGCCAAAGCCTTACCCTAACCCTCAACCTAACCCTCACCATAACCCTAACCCTAACCCTCACGCTAAACCTCACCCTAACCCTAAGTCTAACCCTAAACCTCCCCTCAACCTAAACCTAACCCTATCCCTAAACCTCACCCTAAACCTCACCCTAACACTTACCCTCACCCTCACCCTCAACCTCACCGTAACTCTAACCCTAACCCTAACAATAACCCTAAACCTAACCCTAACCCTAACCCTAACCATAAACCTCACCACAAACATAACCCTAACCATAACACTAACAATAAACCTAACCCTAACCCTAAACCAAATCCTCACCCCCACTGTCACCCTTAGCCTAACCCTAAGCCTAAGCCTAACCCTAACCCTAATCTTAACCCTCACCCTTAGCCTCACCCTCACCGCAAACTGAACCCTAACCATAACACTAACAATAACCCAATCCCGAACCCTAACCCTAATCCTAATCCTCAACCCCACTGTCACCCTCAGACTAACCCTAAGCCTAACCATAACACTAAGCCTAAACCTAACCTTAATCCTCAGCCTCACATTCACCCTAACCCAAACCCTAAACTTAACCCTCACCCTAACCCTAAGCCTAGGCCTAACACTAACCCTAACCCTCACACTCACCCTCACCCTAAACCTAATCCTAAACCTAACCGTATCACTAACCCTAACCCTTACCTTAACCCTCACCCTAGCTGTCAACTTAACCCGTAACCTGACCCGAAACCTCATCATAAACCTCACCCTAATTCTAAACCTAACCCTCACCCTAATCCTAACCCTAACCCTCACCCTCATGCTCAGCCTAAGCCTAACCTAAACCTATCCCTCACCCTAAAACTAACCCTAACACTAACTCTAACACTAACCCTAAACCTCACTCTAACCCTAACCCTAACTCTAACCCTAAACCTAAACCTAAACCTCATCCTAACCCTAACCCTAACCCTCACCCTCACCCTAGCCCTCACCCTAAACCTTACCCTAATCCTCACCCTAAACCTCACACTAACCCTAACACAAATCCTCAATCTAAACCTCACCCTCACCCCACCACTAACCCTAACCCGCACCATAACCCTAACCCTCACCCTAACCGTAACCCTCACCCTCAGTCTAACCCTCACGTTTACCCTAACTGTCACCCCCACCATAACCCTCACCCTAACCCTAACCCTCACCCTAACAATTACCCTCACGATAACACTAACCCCAACCCTAACTTTAACCCTCACACTAACCCTAACCCTCACCCTAATCCTAAACCTCACCCTAACCCTAACCCTAACCCTCACCCTGACCCTAGCCCTCACCCTAACACTAATTCTAACCCTCACCCTTACCCTAACCCTAACCCTCATACTCACCCTAAACCTCACACTAACCCTAACCCTAATCCTCAATCTAACCCTCACCCTAACCCTAACTCTCATCCTTACCCTAAACCTAAACCTAACCCTTACACTCATCCTAATCGTAATCCTCACCCACAGCCTAAACCTCACATTTACCCTTACCATAAACCTCATCCTAATGCTAACCCTAAACATAAACCTAACCATCGCCCTAACCCTAACCCTCACCCTCAACCTCACACTCAGCCTATCCCTAAGCGTAAGCCTAAACCTGAACCTCACCGTCACCCTCACCTTAAATCTAACCCTAACCCTAACAATAACACTAATCCTAAACCTAAACCTAACCCTAACCCCAAACCTACCTTAATCCTAAACCTCACCCTCACCCTAAACCTAATCCTAAACCTAACCCTAACCTTCACCCTAACCCTAACCCTCACCCTTACCGTAACCCTAACACTCATCCTAACCCTCACCCTATCCCTAACCCTAACCCTAAACCTCAGCCTAACACTAACCCTAACCCTCACCCTCACCGTAGCCTTCACCCTAATCTTAATCCTAACCCTAATCCTCATCCTAACCATCACCCTAAACCTAACCCTAACCCTCACCCTAACCTTAACAATAGCCCTCAACCTTACCCTAACCAATACGTTCACCATAACCCCAACCCTAACCCTCAGCCTAACCCTAAACTTAACCCGAACCCTAACTCTCACCCTATCCCTAATCCTATCACTCAACCTAAACCAAATCCTCACCCTCACCCTCGCCCTCAGCAAAACACTAAGCCTAACCCTATCCCTCAACCTAACCCTCACACTCACCCTTATCCTAATCCTAATCCTAACCCTAAGCTTAACCATCACCCTCACCCTAACCCTCACCCTATCCCTAACTCTAACACTAACCATAACCCTAACCCTCACCCTCAGCCTCACCCTAACCCTAACTCTAACCCTAAAACCCACCCTCACCCTAACCCTAACCCTAACGGTAAACCTGAACCTAACCCTCAAACTAACCATAACCCTAACAATAACCCTAACCATAACCCTCGACCTAACCCTCCCCCTAACCCTAAGTCTAACCATGAACCTCACCCTCACCATAACCCTAATCGTAACCTTAATCCTAAACCTAACCCTAACCCAAAACCGAACCCTAACACACACACTCACCCTCACCCTAACTCTAATCCTGACCCTAACCCTACCCCTGAACGTCCCCCTAACTCTCACACTAACCCTAACCCTAACACTAATCCTAACCCTTAACCTTAACCTAATCTTCACCCTAACCCTAACTCTCACCCTAACCCTAACCCTCACCCTCACCTTCACTGTAACCATAACCCTAACCCTAAACCTAACAATAACCCTAACACAAACCCTCACCCTCACCATAACAATTACCCTCACCCTAACAATTACCCTCACCCTAACACTAACCCTAAACCTAACTCTAACACTCACACTAACCCTAACCCTCACCCTAATCCTAAACCTCACCCTAACACTAACCCTAACCCTCACCCTGACCCTAGCCCTCACCCTAACACTAAATCTAACCCTCACCCTCACTCTAACCCTAACCCTCATACTCACCCTAAACCTCACACTAACCCTAACCCTAATCCTCAATCTAACCCTCACCCTAACCCTAACCCTCATCCTTACCCTAAACCTAAACCTAACCCTTACCTTCATCCTAATCTGAATCCTCACCCACAGACTAAACCTCACATTTACCCTTACCATAAACCTCATCCTAATGCTAACACTAAACGTAAACCTAACCATCACCCTAACCCTAAACCTCACCCTCAACCTCACACTCAGCCTATCCCTAAGCGTAAGCCTAAGCCTGAACCTCACCCTCACCCTCAACTTAAATCTAACCCTAACCCTAACAATAACACTAATCTTAAACCTAAACCTAACCCTAACCTCAAACCTACCCTAACCCTAACCCTCACACTTACCGTAACCCTAACCCTCATCCTAACCCTCACCCTAACCATAACCCTAACCCTAAACCTCACCCTAACACTAACCCTAACCCTCACCCTCACCGTAGGCTTCACCCTAATCTTAATCCTAACCCTAATCCTCATCCTAACCATCACCCTAAACCTAACCCTAACCCTCACCCTAACCTTAACAATAGCCTTCAATCTTACCCTAACCCTCATGTTCACCATAACCCCAACCCTAAACCTCACCCTAACCCTAAACGTAACCCTCATCCTCATGCTCTCCGTAACTCTAACCCTAACACTAACATTAACACTAATCCTAACCATAAACCTAAACTTAACCCTAACCCTAACCCTAATCCTAACACTCACTCTCACCCTAACCCTAATCCTAACCCTAACCCTCACACTAAACCTCACCCTCACCCTCCTTGTAACCCTAACCTTCATCCAAAACCTCACCCTAACCCTAAACCTAACCCAAAACCAAACCCTAACACACACACTCACCCTCACCCTAACTCTAATCCAAACCCTAACCCTATAACCTTGAATGTCCCCCTAACTCTCACACTAACCCTAACCCTAACACTAACCCTAACCCTAATTTTCAACCTAACCCTCACCCTAACCATAACTCTAACCCTAACCCTAAACCTCACCCTCACCTTCACTGTAACAGTAACCGTAACCCTAACCCTAACAATAAACCTAACCCAAACTCTAACCCTCACACTAACCAAAAGCCTCACCCTAACCCTAAACCTCACCCTAACCCTAACCCTAACCCTAGACCTCACCCTAATTTTAACCCAGACCCTCACCCTAACCCTAAACCTTACCAGAACCCTAAACCTAACCCTAACCCTCACCTTTATCTTAACCCTCACCATAAGCCTTAACCTAACCATTACCCTTAACATAAACCTCACCCTAACCCTCACCCTAAACCTAAACCTCATTCTAACCGTCAACCTAAGCATCACCCTAAACCTAACCCTCAACCTCAAACACACACTCAGAATAAGCCTAAGCCAAATCCTAAGACTTACCCTAATCCTCACCCTAGCCCTCACCGTAACCCTAACCCTAACCCTAACCCACAAACTAACCCTCACCTTAACGCTAACCGTAATCATCACCCTAGCCCTAATCCTCACCCCCAACCTCACCCTCAGCCTAACCCTATCACTAACCCTCACACTCACCCTCACCTTAACCCTAATCCTAACCCTAACCCTAACCCTAACCCTAAACATCAACCTCACCCTCACCCTAACCCTAATCCTAACCCTAACCCTAAACCTCACACTAACCTTCACACTCACCCTCAACTTCAACCTCACCGTAACTCTAAACCTAACACTAATCCTAAACCTAACCCTAAGCCTATCCCTAAACCTCAACAGGACCCTCACCCTAACCTTAAACCTAACACTAACCCTAACCCTAGCCTTCGACCTAACCCTCCCCCTAACCCTAAATCTAACTATAAACCTCACCCTCACCCTTACCCTAAACCTCACCCTAACGTTAACCCTAACCCTCACCCTCACCCTCACCCTCAAGGTAACTCTAACCCTAACCCTAAAAATAACACTAATCCTAACCCTAAACCTAACCCTAACCTTAAACCTAATCCTAATCCAAAAACTCACCCTCACCCTAACCCTCACCCTCACCCTCACCCTAACCCTAACACTCAACATAACCCCAACCCTCACCCTCACCGTAGCCCTTACCCCAACTTACACCCTAACCTTAAACTTAACCTGAACCCTAACTCTCACCCTAAACATAGCTCTAACCTTCAACCTAAACCTAACCCTCACCCTCACCCTCACCCTCAGCCTAAGCCTAAGCCTAACCCTAACCCTAACCCTCACACTCAACCTAAAACTAACCCTAATCCTAACCCTAACCCGAACCCTCACCCGAACCCTCACCTTAACACTAACCCTAACATTAACCCTAAACCTAACCCACACCCTCAGACTCAACCTAATCCTAACTCTAACAATAAACGTCACCTTGACCCTCACCCTAACCCTAACCCTAAACCTAAACCTCACCCTAACCCTAAAACTCAAACTCACCCTAAGCCTAGCCCTCACCTTAACCCTAATCCTAACCCTAAACTTCATCCTAAACCTCCCCATAATCCTAAGCCTAACCCTCACCCTAACCCTAACTTTCTCACCCTCAACCTCACCCTCAGCCTAACCCTAAGCCTAACCCTAATCCTAACCCTCACCCTCAACCTCACCCTCAGCCTAACCCTAACTCTAACCCTAACCCTCACCCTAACACTAACCCTCATCCTCACTCTCACCCTAACTCTAAACCTAACCCTAACCCTAACCCTTACCTTCACACGCACCCTTACTTTAACCCTAATCCTAATCCTAACCCTATCACTAACCCTCACCCCCACACTAAACCTCACCCTAACCCTTACCCTAACACTAACCCTAACCCTAATCCTAACCGTCACCCTAACCCTAACTCTAACTTTTAACCTCACCCTCACCGTAACCCTAACCCTAACCATAATCCTAAACCTCACCCTAAACCTAAACCTTAACCTAACACTTACCCTCACCCTAACACATACACTAACCCTAACACTAACCCTCACACTAATGCTAACCATCACCCTAAACATAAACCTCACCCTAACCCTAACTCTAACCCTCAACTTCAACTTAGCCCTCACCCTAACAATAACCCTCATCCTCACACTAAACCTCACACTAACCCTAACACTAATCCTCAATCTAATCCTGTCCCTCAGATTAACCATAACCCGAAACCTCACCCTTACCTTGAACTTCACCCTCAGCCTAACCCTCACCGTTATTCTAATTGTCACCCTCATCCTAACCCTCACCCTAATCCTAAACCTCATCCTAACCCTCACCCTAACCTTAACCCTAACCATCACCCTAACCGTAACCCTCACCCTAACCTTCAACCTCAGCCTAACCCTAAGCCTAAGCCTAAAACTATTCCTAATCCTCACATTCACCCTAGCCCTCACCCTAACTCTAATCCTAACCCTATCCCTCATCCTAACACTAAATCTAACCATAAACTAAACCAGCACTCTAAACCTAATCCTCATCCCCACCCTCACCCTCAGCCTAACACTAAGCCTAAACCTAAGCCTAACCCTAACCCTAACCCTCACACTCACCCTCACCCTAACCCTAATCCTAACCCTAACCCTAACCCTAAACCTAAACCTCAACCACAACCCTCACCCTAAAACTAACCCTAACCCTAAACCTCACCCTTACTTTAGTCCTCACCCTAACCCTCACCCCAAACCTAAGCCTCACCCTCACCCAAACCTGAACCTTAACCCTCACCCTAACCCTACCCTTAATATTAACCCTAAACCTCACCCTAACCCTAACACTAACACTCACAATCTCCCTAGCCCTCAACCTAACCCTAATTGTAACCCTAAACCTCATCCTAACCCTCACCCTAACCCTAACCCTAACACTCACTCTAACCATAAACCTGATTCTAACCCTCAAACTAGACCTAACCCTGAGCCTCACCATAACCCTAACCCTAATCCTCACCCTAACTTTAAACCTAACCTGATCAATAAACCTCAACCTAACCCTAACCCTAATCCTCACGCTCACCCTAGCCCTCATCCTAAACCTAATCCTAACCGGAACCCTCATGCTAACCCTCACCCTAACCCTAACCCGAACCCTCACCTTAAACCAAGCCCTAATCCTATCCCTCACCCTAGCCCAAACTTAACCGTAACACTAATCCTCACCCTCACAATAGCCCTCATATTAACCCTAATCCTAAACCTAACCCTCATCCTAACCCTCACCCTAACCCTAACCCTAACCCTCACCCTCACAATTAGCCTAAACCTAAGCCTAACCCTAACATTAACCAAAACCTAACCCTCACACTCACCCTCACCCAAACCCTAATCCTACAACTAACCCTATCCCTAACCCTAAACCTCACCCTAAAACTCACGCTAAACCTAACCCGAAAATTAACCCTAACACTAACCCTCACACTAACCCTCACCTTAACACAAACTCTAACCCTAAACCTCACCCTCACCCTAACCATAAACCTCACCCTCACCCTCTCCCTCAGACTATCATTAAGCCTAACCCTAACACTAACCCTAACCCTCACACTCACCCTCACCCTAACACTCAGCCTTACACTAAGACTAAGCTTAAGCCCAACCCTAACACTAACCCTCACCCTAACCATAACCCTCACCCTAACCCTAACACTCACACTAAGCCTAACACTAACCCTCACCGTCACCCACAAACTCACCCTAACCCTAACCCTCACCCTGACCCTAACTCTAAACCTCAACCTCATGCTCTGCCTAAGCCTAAGCCTAAGCCTAAGCCTAACCCAAACGCTCACATAACCCTAACCCGAACATTAGCCCTAACTCTAACCCTAAACCTCACCCTCAACCTAACCCTAACCTTAAGCCTAACTCTAAAACTCATCCTAACCCTAACCCTCACCCTCACCCTAGCCCTCACCCTAACCCTAATCTTAACATTAAATCTCATCCTAACCCTCACCCTCACCCTAACCCTAACCCTCACCCTAACCCTAGCCCTAACCCTAACCCTAACCCTCAAACTAATCCTAACCCTCACTCTCACCATAAACCTAACCCTAACCCTCACCCTAACCCTAAACTTAACTGGAACCCTAACTCTCACCCTAGCCCTAAACCTAACCCTCATCATAACCCTAACCCTCACCCTCACCATCATCCTCAGCCTAACCCTAAACCTAATCCTATTTCTCAGACTCAACCTAAACCTTACCCTAACCCTAATCCTAACACTAAGCCTAACCCTCACCATCACCCTAACCCTTACCCTAACCCTAAATCTAACACTAACACTCACCCAAACCCTCAGCCTCACCCTAACCCTAACTCTAAACCTAAACCTCCCTCTCACCCTAACTCTAAACCTAAACCTCACCCTAACCCTAACCTTAACCCTAAACCTCATCCTCACCCTAGCCCTCACCCTCACCCTAATCCTAAGCCTAACCCTCATCCTAACACTCACCCTAACCCTAACCCTAACCCTAACTCTCACCCTATGCCTAAACCTCACCCTCACCCTCAGCCTCAGTCTAAGCCTAAGCCTAACCGTAACAATAACCCTCACACTCACCCTAACGCTTACCCTAATCCTAATCCTAACCATAACCCTAACCCTCACCCTCACACTATCTCTCACCTTAACCCTAACCCTAACACTAACCCTAACCCTAAACCTCACCCTCAGCCTCAACCTAACCCTAACAGTAACCATAATCTCACCCTCAACCTAAACCTAACCCTATACCTCACCCTAACCCTAAACATAAACCTCACCCTCAGCCTAACCCTCCCCCTAACCCTAATACTAAGCCTAACCCTCATCCTAACACTACCCCTAACCCTAATCTTAACCCTCACCCTAACCCTAACCCTCACCCTCACCCTCACACTCAGCCTAAGCCTAAGCCTAACCTTAACCCTAACCCTCACACTCACACTAACCTTAAAACTAATCCTAATGCTGACACTAACCCTAACCCTCACCCTCACCCTAACCCTCACCATAACCCTAACCCTAATATTAACCCTAAACCTAACCCACACCCACAGCCTCACTCTAACCCTTACTCTAACCCTAAACGTCACCCTGACCCTAACCCTAAACCTAATAATAAACTTCACCCTAACCCTAAACCTAAACCTCACCCCCACCCTAGCCCTCACCCTAACCCTAATCTTAACCCTAATCCTCATCCTAACCCTCCCCATAAACCTAAGCATAACCCTCACCTTAACCGTAACGTTCTCACCCTCAACTTCACCCTCAGCCTAACCCGAAGCCTAACCCTAAACCTAACGTTAACACACAAACTCACCCTAAGCCTAACCCTAAGTCTAACCCTCAAGCTAACCCTAACCCACACACTCACCCTCACCCTAACCCTAATCCTAAACCTAACCCTAACCCTCAACCTAACCCTCACTCTAACCCTGACTCTAAGCCTAAACCTTACAATCACCCTAACCCTAACTCTAACCCTAATCCAAACCCTAAACCTCAGCCTAACCCTACCCCTAACCCTCACCCTCACAGTAACCGTAAATATAAACCTTACACTAACAATAACCCTAACCCTAACCCTAACAATAAACCAAAACCTAACCCTCATCCTAACCATATCCTTCACCCTAATCCTAACCCTCACCCTAACACTTACCCTCACCCCAACCCTAACCCTAACCCTCACACTCACCCTAACCTTTACCCTAAACCTAATCCTAACCCTAAACCTAACCCTCACCCTCACCCTAACACTCACCCTAACCCTAACTCCAACACTAACCCTAAACCTAACCCTCACATCAGCCCCACCCTAACCCTAACTCTAAAATTAACCTCACCCTCACCCTAACCCTAAACCTAACAATAACCCTAACACTAACAATAATCCTCAA
The DNA here is from genome assembly GCF_024711535.1 of Dipodomys merriami. Classification (NCBI taxonomy): domain Eukaryota; kingdom Metazoa; phylum Chordata; class Mammalia; order Rodentia; family Heteromyidae; genus Dipodomys; species Dipodomys merriami. The sequence continues at coordinate 1,590,365 of NW_027203449.1, forward strand.
ACTAACCCTCACTCTAACACTAAGCCTAACCCTTACACTCACACTCACCCTAACCCTAAAGCTAACCCCTATCCCTCAACCTTGCCCTAACCTTCACACTCACCATGATCCTTACCCTAATCCTCAACCTAACCCTAAACTTAACCTGAACACTAACTCTCACCCTAACCATAACCGTAACCCTCACCCTAACCCTAACCCTCACCCAAGCCCTCACCCTAAGCCTAACACTAACCCTAAACCTAACCCTAACCCTCACCCCAACCCTCACCCTAACCTTAAATCTAACCCTAAACCTCACCCTCACCCTAAACCTAACTCTAACCCTAACCCTAACCCTAACCCTCAACCTCAACCTCACCCTAACCCTAACTCTAACACTCACCATCACCCTCACCGTAACTGTAACCCTAAACCTAACCCTAACAATAACCCTAACCCTAATCCTAACCCTCACCCTAACCATCAACCTCACCCTATCCCAAACCCTCACCCTAAATCTTACCCTCAACCTAACACTAACCCTAACCCTAAAGCTAACCCTCACACTAACCCTAACCCTAACCCTAACCCTAAACCTCAACCTAACCCTCACCATCACCCTAACCCTATCACTAACCGTACCCCTAAACCTCACCCTCCCTCTTCCCGTAACCATATATCTAAACGTAAACTTCACCCTCACACTAACCCTAACCTTAACCCTAAACACCAGCCTAACCCTAACCCTTATCCTCATCCGCACCCTCAACTTCACCATAACTATAACCCTAACCCTAACAATAACCCTAACCCTAACCCTAACCATCACCCTAAACCTAATCCTCACCTCCACCCTCACACTCAGCCTAACCCTAGTCCTAAGCCTAACCTTCACACTAAGCCTCACACTCAACCTCACCCTAAGCCTAAACCTAACCCTAACCCTATCCTTAAACCTCAACCTAACCCTGACCCTCACCCTAACCCGAAGACTAACCCTAACCCTAAACCTTACCCTAACTCTCCCCCTAACCATAACTCTAACCCTAAACCTCACCCTCACCCTAAACCTAACCCTAACCCTAAACCTCACCCTAAACCTCACCCTCACCCTCACCCTCCACCTCACCGTAACTCTAACCCTAACCCTAACAATAAAACTAACCCTAACACTAACCATAACCCTAACACTAACCCTAACCCTAACCATAACCCTCATCTTCAGCCTCAACCTAACAGCAATTTTTTTTTTTTGGGTCCGGTCGTGGGGCCTGAACTCTGGGCCTGGGCGCTTTCCTTCAGCTCTTCAGCTCAAGGCTAGCACTGTACCACTTGAGCCACAGCGCCACTTCCGGCTTTTTTCTTTTTGCTTATGTGGGGCTGAGGAATCGAACCCAGGGACTCGAGCATGCAAGGCAAGCGCTCTACCACTGAGCCACCTTCCCAGCCCCCCTAACCGCAATCTTAACCCTAACCATAACACTAACAATAACCCTAACCCTAACCCTAATTCTCACCCCCACCCTCATCCTCAGCCTAACCCTAAGCCTGACCCTAACCCTAACCCTAACCCTCACCGTAACCCGAACCCTAACCCTAAACCTATACCTAAACCTAAACCTAAACTTAACCCTAACACTAAACCTAACCCTAATCCTCAGCTTCACCCTCGAGCTAACCCTCACCCTCATGCTCGGACTAAGCCTTAGCCTAAGCCTAAGCCTAACGGTACACCTGACCCTCACCCTAACACTAACCCTAACACTAACCCTAACTCTAAACCTAAACCTCACCCTCACCATAACCCTCAACCTAACCCTATCCCTCACCCTAACACTTACCCTCACCCTAAAACAAACCCTAACACTAACACTGATCCTCACACTAACCCTAACCATCAACCTAACCCTAAAACTAAGCCTAACCCTAACCCTCACCCTCAGCCTAGTCCTCACTCTAACCCTAACACTCATCCTCCCCAAAACCTCACCCTAACCCTAACACTAATCCTCAAACTAACCCTCAGCCTCAGTCTACCACTAACCATAAACCTCATCCTAACCCTAACCCTCACGCTTTCAGTAACCCTCACCATCAGCCTAACCCTCACGTTTACCCTTACCGTCAACCCCACACTAAACCTCACCCTAACCATTAACCTCACTCTCATGCTAACCCTAACCCTAACACTAACCCTAACTCTAAACCTAAACCTCACCCTCACCCTCACCCTCAGCCTGAACCTAAGGCTAACCCTAACCCTAACATTAACCCTCACACTCATCCTAACACTCACCCTAACCCTAACCCTAACACTAACCCTAACCCCTAAGCCTCACCCTAACCCTAATTATAACCCTAAACCTCACCCTCACCCTAACCCTAACGCTAAACCTAACCCTAACCCTAACACTCCCCCTAACACTCAACCTAACCATAACACTTATCACTAACCCTAACTCAAACCCTAACCCTAACACTAAACCTCACCCTCACCCTAACCTAACCCTAACACTAACCCTAACCCTAACCCTCACCTTCAACCTCACCCTCAGCCTAAACTTAAGCCTAACCCTAAACCTAACCTAACACACACACTCACCCTTAACCTAACACTAATCCTCACCCTAACCGTAACCCTAATCCTAACCCTCCCCCTAACTCTCACCCTCACACTAACCCTAACACTAAGCCTAACCCTAACCCTCAAGCTAACCCTCACCCTAACCCTAACTCTAACCCTAAATCTCACCTTCACCCTAACCCTAACTCTAACCTCAACCAAACCCTAAACCTCACCCTATCCCTAACCCTAAACCTAAACCTAATATTCACCCTAACCTTAACTCTAACCCTAAACCTCCCCCTCCCCCTAACCCTAACCCTAAGCCTGATGCTAAACGTCACCCTAAACCTAAACCTTACCCTAACACTTACCCTCAAACTAACACTAACACTAACAATAACCCTCCCCTTAACCCTAACCATCACCCTTACCGTAACCCTAACCCTCATCCTAATCCTCATCCTAAACCTAACCGTAACCCGAAACCTTACCCTAACACTAACCCTAACCCTCACCCTCACCCTAGTCCCCAGCCTAAAGGTAAAGCTAACCCTAACGCTCAACCTAACCCTAAACCTCAAGCTCAAGGTAACCATAATCCAAACCCTCACCCTAATCCTAAACTTAACCTGAACCCTGACTCTCACCCTAAACATAACCCTAACCGTCTCTCAAACCCTAAACCTCACCCTCACCCTCACCCTCAGTGTAACCCTAAGCCGAACCCTAACCCTAACGCTAACCCTCACACTCACCCTAACCCTTTCCCTAATCCTAATCCTAACCCTAAATCTAACCCTCAGCCTCAGCCTCACCTTAACCAAAAACCTCAACCTCACCCTAACCCTAACCCTAAACTTCACCCTATCCCTAACCCTAAACCTCACACTCACCCTAGCCCTCACCCTAACACAAATCCTAACCCTAACCCACATCCTAACTCTCAACCTAACGATAACCTGAACCATCACTCTAAACCTAAACCTCAACCCCACCCTCACCCTCAGCCTAACCCTCAGCCAAAGACTAACCCTAACCCTAACCCTCACACTCACCCTCACCTTAACCCTAATCCTAACCCTAACCCTTAACCTAAACCTCAACCTAACCCTCATCCTAAGCCTAACCTTAACCCTAACCCTCACCCTCACCTTAGTCCTCACCTTAACCCTCACCCCAAACCTAACCCTCACCCTCACCCAAACCCGAACCCTAACCCTCACACTCATCCTAACGCTACCCCTAACCCTAATCCTAAACCTCACCCTAACCCTAACACTAACCCTCACAATCACCCTAACCCTAACCCTAACACTACCTCTAAACTTCATCCTAACCCTAAACCTGACCGTCAACATCACCCTCACCCTCACCCTTACCTTAACCTTAACCCTAACCCTAAACCTAAGAATAACACTAACCATAAACCTAACCCTAAACCTCACCCTCAGCATAACTCTAACCCTAACCCAAACCTTCACCCTAACCCTAACACTGACCCTAACCCTAACCCTAAACCTCACCCTAACCCTAATCCGAACCCTCACCCTAGCATATATCCTAACCCAAATCCTAAACCTATCACTCACACTAACCCACACTCTAACCCTAAACCTAACCCTCACCCTTAATCTAACCCTCACCCTCAGCCTCAGACTCAGCCTAACCCTAATGCTAACACTAACTCTAACCCTAACACTCACCATCACCTTAACCCTAATCCTAACCCTAACCCCAACCCTAAACCACCCTAACACTAACCCTCAACATCAACCTAACCCTAACCCTAACACTCACCCTGGCACATACCCTAACACTAATCCTAACCCTAAAGCTCACCCTAACCGTCACTCTAAACCTAACCCTAAACCTAACCCTCACCTTAACACTAACCCTCACCCTAATGCTAACCCTCACCCTACCCCAACCCATAACCCTCACACTAACCCTAAACCTCACCCTCACCCTAAACCTCACCCTCACCCTAACCCTAAACCTCACCCTCACCCTAGTGCTCACCCTAAACCTAACCCTAACCTAACACTCACCCTAACCATAACCCTCACCATAACCCTAACACTCAGACTAACCCTAAATCTAAACCTCTCCCTCACCCTCACCCTAACTCTAACCCTAACCCTCCCCCTCACCCTAAACCAAACCCTAACCCTAACACTCACCCTAACACTAACCCTAACCCTAACCCTAAACCTAACCCTCACACTCAACCTCAACCTACACCTAATCCTAAACCTAACCCTAACCCTCACAGTAACCCTCAAACTAGCGCTCACCCTAACCCTAATCCTAACCCTAAATCTCATCTTAACCGTCACCATAACCCTAACCCTAACCCTCACCCTAACCCTAACCCTAACCCTCACCTTCATGCTCGGCCTAAGCCTAACCCTAAGCATAAGCTTAAGCCTAAACCTAACCTTCACACTAACCCTCAACCTAACCCTAACCCTAACACAAAAGCTAACTCTAACCCTAAACCTCACCCTCACCCTAACCCTAAATCTAACCCTAACCCTAAACATAAACCTAACCCTCAACCTAACCCTAAACCTCACACTCACCTTAACAGTAAACCTAATCCTAACCCTAACAGTAACCCTAACCCTAACCCTCATTCTAACCATAACACTCACCCAAAACCTAACCCTCACCCTAACACATAAATTCACCCTAACACTAAACCTAACCCTAACACTAGCCCTCACACTAACCCAAACTCTCCCCCTCACCCTAAACCAAATCCTAACCCTAACTCTCACCCTAACCCTAAGCCTAACCCTAACCCTAACCCTAACCCTGACACTCACCCTCAACCTACACCTAATCCTAAACCTAACCCTAACCCTCAGACTAACCCTCAACCTAGCCATCACCCTAACCCAAATCCTTACCCTAAACCTCATCCTAACCCTAACCCTAAACCTCACCTTAACCCTAACCCTCACCCTCATGCTCGGCCTAAGCCTATCCCTAAGCCTAACCTTAAGCCTAAACCTAACCCTCACACTAACACTCAACCTAACCCTAACCCTAACACAAAAGCTAACTCTAAAACCTAAACCTCACCCTCACCCTAACCCTAACTCTAACCCTAACACTAAACATAAACCTAACCCTCAACCTAACCCTAAACCTCACACTCAACTTAACAGTAAACCTAATCCTAACCCTAATACTAACCCTAACCCTAACCCTCATTCTAAACATAACACTCACTCTAAACCCTCACCCTAACCCTCACCCTAACACTTAAATTCACCCTAACACTAAACCTAACCCTAAGAGTAGCACTCACACTAACCCTCACCCTCACCCTCACCCTAGCCCTCATCCTAACCCTAACCCTCATCCTCATGCTAAACCTCACACTAACCCTAAAACTAGTCCTCAATATGAACCTCACCCTCACCTTAACCCTAACCCTAACCCTCCCCCTAAACCTAACCCTCACCCTTAACTTAATCCTCACTCTCAGCCTAACTCTCACCTTTACCCTTACCTGCACCCTCACCCTAACCCTCACCCTAAGCCTAACCCTCATCCTAACACTCATCCTGACCGTAACCCTAAGCCTAACCCTAACGCTAACCCTCACCCTCACCCTAGACATCATCCTAACCCTAATCCTAACCCTAAAACTAACCCTAACCCTAACCATCACCCTTAACCTAATCCTCAACCCCACCCTCACCCTCAGCCTAACCCTAAGCCTAAGCCTAATCCTAACCCTAACCCTCACACTCAGCCTCACCATAACCCTAATCCTAAACCCAACCCTAACACTAACCCTAAACCTCAACCTATCCCTCCCCCTAACCCTCCCCCTAACTCTAACTCTAACCCTAAACTTCACCCTCACCCTAACCAAGACCCTAAACCTAAATCTAACCCTCACCCTCACCCTCACCGTAACTCTAACCTTATCTCTAACAATAACACTAACCCTAACCATCACCCTAACCCTAACCCTAACCCTAAACCTCACTCTAAGACTAACCCAAAACCTCAACGTCAGCCTCACCCTAAACGTAAACTTAACCTTAACCATAACACTAACAATAACCCTAACCCTAATCCTCACACTGATCCTCACCCTAACCCTAACCCTCACACTCACCGTAAGCCTAACTCTAATCCACACCCTAACCCTCACCCTCAGGTTAAGGCTAAGCCTAACCCTATCCCTAAGCCTAACACAATCACTCACCCTAACATTAACCCTAATCCTAATCCTAACCCTAACCCTAACTCTCATCCTAACCCTCACCCTAACCCTAACCCTAACACTAACCCTAACACTCAACCTAACCCTAATTCTAATCCTAAACCTCACCCTCAACTTCACCCTAACCCTAATCCTAACCCTAAACCTCACCCTAACCCTAACCCTTACCCTCACCCTCACTGTAACTCTAACCATAACCCTAACAATGACACTAAACCTAACCCTAACCCTCACCCTCACCCTCACCGTAACCCTAACCCTAACCCAAACCCTCACCCTAACCCTAACCTTAACCCTAACCTAAACCTCACCCTAACCCTAACCCTAACCCTCACCCTGAGCCTCAACCTCACCATAAACTTAAACCTAACCATAACACTAACAATAACCCTAACCCTAACCCTAATTTAACCCTCACCCTCACCCTAACCCTAACCCTAACCCTCACCCTAACCCTAACCCAAACCCTCAACCTCACCGTAACCCTCACACTAACACTCACCCTAACCCTAAACTTAATCCTAACCCTAAACGTCACCCTAATGCTAACCCTAACCCTAACCCTCACCCTAGCCCTCACCTTAGCCCTAATCCTAAACCTAAACCTCACCCTAACCTTCACCCTAACCCTAAAACCCTAACAATCACCCTAATCCTAACCCTTAACCTCACCCTCACGCTAGGACTAAACCTAAGACTAAGGCTAACCCTAACCCTAACTTTCACACTCACCCTCACCCTCATCCTCACAGTAACTCTAAACTTACCCCTAACAATAACACTAACCCGAACCTTAACCCTAACCCTAACCCTCACCTTGACAGTAAACCTCAACCTAAACCAAGCCCTCACCCTAACACTAACACTAATCCTAACCCTAAACCTTACCCTAACCTAACCCTAAACCTCACCCTCACCCTCAACCTCACTGTAAACTTAACCTTCATGATAACACTAACAATAACCCTAACCATAACACTAATCCTAACCCTCAGCCTCACCCTAACACTAACCCTCACTCTCACCGTAACCCTAACCTAACCCTCACCCTAACCCTAAACCTAACCCTAATCCTAAACCTCGCCATAATGGTAACCCTAACCCTCACCCTCACCCTTGCCCTCATACTGACCGTAATCCTAACCCTAAACCTCATCCTAACCCTGACTCTAACCATAACCCTAACCCTCAACCTAACCCTACCCCTAACCTTGAAGCTAACCCTAACCCTCACCCTCACAATCACACTCAGCATCAGCCTAACCCTAAACCTAAGCCTAACCCTAACCCTAACACTCACCCTCACCTTAACCCTAATCCAAACACTAACCCTCACCCTAACCCTCAACCTAACCCTCTCACTAATCCTAACACTAAACGTAAACCTCACCCTCACCCTAACCCTAACTCTAACACTGAACCTAAACCTAAACCTCACCCTAACCCTAACCCTAACCCTCACCCTCACCGTAACAGTAACCCTAACCTTAACAATAACCCTAACTCTAACACTAACCCTAAATATAAACCTCACCCTAATGCTAACCCTCACCCTAAAACTAACCCTAATACTAACACTAACCGTCACACTCACCCTAACAATCACCTTAACCCTAAACTTCAAAATAACCCTAAACCTAACCCTCACCCTCACCATAGCCCTCACACTAACCCTAACCCTCATCCTCACCCTAAACCTCACACTAAACCTAAAACTAATACTCAATTTAACCTCACCCTCACCCTAACCTTAACCCTAATCCTCACCCTAACTCTCACCCTAATCTTAACCCTCACTTTTACCCTTACTGTCACACTCACCCTAACCCTCACGCTAACCATAACCCTCATTCTAACCCTCACCCTAAACATAACCCTAACCATCACGCTAACCGTAACCCTCAACCTCACACTCAGCCTCAGTCTAAACCTAAGCATAAGCCTAAACCTAACCCTAAACCTCACCTTCACCCTAGTCCTCACCCTAACCATAATCCTAACCCTAACGCTAAAAATAACACTAACCCTAACCCTAACCCTCATTCTAACCCTAAACCTCACCCTAACCCTGATCCTCACCCAAACACCTTACGCTAACAATAACCCTAACCCTAAGCCTAACCCTCATTGTAACCCTAACCCTCACCCTAACCCTTACCCTCAACCTAACACTTACCTTATCCTAACACTAACCCTAACTCAAACACTAAACCTCACACTAACCCTAACCCTCACCCTACCCTAACCCTAACCCTAAACCTCTCCCTAAACGTAACCCTAACCTCACCCTCACTCTCCCCTCACCCTCACCCTCACCATATCTCTAACCCTAAACTTAACAATAACACTAATCCTAACCCTAACACTAACCCTTATCCTAATCCTAACCCTAATACCCACCCTCAGTCTCACCCTCACAACAAACTTAACCCTAACCATAACACTAAAAATAACCCTAACCATCACCCTAACCCTAACATTAACCCTCACCTTAACCCTAACCCCAACCCTAATCCTAACCCTGTACCTCATCCTAACCCTCACCCTAACCCTAAACCTAAACCTCAACCTAACCCTAACCCTCACCCTCACACTCAGCCTAAACCTAAACCTAACCCTAACACTAACCCTCACACTCACACTCAAGCTAACCCTAATCCTAAATCTAACCCGCTCCCTAACCATAACCCTCACCCTAAACCTCACCCTAACCCTAACCCTAACACCAATCCTAACACTAACCTTCACACTAACCCTAACTCTAACGATAAACCTCAACCTCACCCTCACTTTAATCCTGACCTTCAAACTCAGCCTAAACCTAAGCCCGACCCTAACCTGAATCCTCACACTCACACTCACCCTCACCCTAACACTAATGCTAATCCCAGCCCTAACCCTAACCGACAACCTAACCCTAACCCTCACAATAACCCTAAACCTAAAACTAACCCTAACGCTAACGCTCACCCTAACCCTAAATCTAAACCTAAACCTCACCCTCAACTTAACCCTAACCCTAACCCTAACCCTAACCCTAAACCTCACCCTAAACATAACCCTAAACCTCACCTTCACCCTAGCCCTCACTCAAACCCTAATCCAAACTCTAACACTCATCCGAACCCTAACCCTAACCCTAACCCTAACCATCACCCTAACCCTAACACTCAGCCTCAACCTTACCCTCACCCGCAGCCTAACATTAAGCCTAAACTTAAACCTAACCCTAACCCACACACTCACCCTCACCCTAACCCTAATCCTAATCCTAAACCTAACAATAACCCTAACCCTAAAGCTATCCCTCACCTTAAATATAACCCTCACCCTAACCCAAACCCTCACCCTAACACTTACCCTGACCCTAACACTAGCTGTAAGCATCACCCCAACGTTCACACTAACCCTAATCCTCACAGTAACCCTAAACCTCATCCTAAACTTAACCCTAACCCTAACCTAAACCTCAACCTCATCATAGCCCTCACCCTAACCCTAATTCTAACCCTAACCCTAACCCTCAACCTCACCGTAAACCTCACACTAACCCTAACTTTAATCCTCAATCTAACCCTCACCCTAACCATAACCCTAAACCTCACCCTAACCCTAACCCTCACCCTTAACACTCACCCTCAGCCTAACCCTCACCTTTACCCTTACCATCACTCTCACCCTAATCCTCAACCTTACCCTAACGCTCACCCAATCCCTAACCCTAACCCTAACCCTAAACCTACCCTCACCCTCAGCTTTACACTAATCCTATCACTATTCCTAACCCTAAACCTCACCTTCACACTAACAGTCAGCTAATTCTTAACCTCACACTAATCCTAACCCTAACCCTAACCCTAACTCTCACACTAAACCTAAACCTTAACCTAACCGTAACCCTACACCTTACCCTAAACCTCATCTTAACCCTAACTCTAACCCTCACCCTAACCCTAATCCAAATCCTCAACATCACCCTAAATCTGACCCTAACACTAATAACAACCCTAAACCTCACCCGAACCCTAACCCTCACCCTGAACCTAACCCTCACCCTAACCGTCACCCTAATCATAACCCTAAAAATCAGCCTAACCCTCATCCTAAACCTAAGCATAAACCTAACCCTAACCCTCACCCTAACCCTCATGCTAACCCAAACCTTAACCCTAACCCTCACCCTCACCCTAACCCTCATCCTAACACTTAATCTCACACTCGCCCTAAACCTCACACTTAACCGAATCCTCACCGTAACTCTAACCCTAACAGTCACCCTCACCGTCACCCCCATACTAAGCCTAACCCTAACCCTCACCCTAATCCTAAAACCCACCCTAATCCTCACGCTAAACCTCACCCTAAATCTAATGCTAAGTTTAACACTCACCCTAACCCTCATGCTATCACTTATCCACAGCACAAACCTAACCCTAACCTTAACCCTCAAACTCACCCTAAACCTAATCCTAACCCTAACCCTCATCCTAACCCTCACCCTAACCCTAAGGTTAAACATAACCCTAAGCCTAATCCTCACACACACCCTCACCCTCAGCCTAACCCTAAGCCTAAGCCTAATCCTAACCCTAACCCTCACACTCACCCTCACTCTAACACTAATCCTAACCCAAAACCTAACCCTAACCCTAAACATCAACCTTACCCTCACCTTAAACCTAATGCTAACCCTAACACTAACCCTAACCCTAACACTCACCCTTACCCTCCCCCTCAACCTAACTCTAACCCTAAACCTCTCCCTCACCTTATCCCTAATACTAACCCTAACTCTAAACCTCACCATAACCCTAACCCTCACCCTCACCCAAACCGTAAGTCTAACCCTAACCCTAACATTAACACTAATCCTAACCCTAAAACTGACCCTAAACCTAAGCCTAACCCTAATGCTAACACTCACCCTCACCCTAATCCTAATCCTAACCCTAACCCTCAACCTAACCCTAACCCTCACCCTCACTGTAACCCTAAACCTCATCCAAATGCTCACCCTAAACCTAACCTTAACCCTAAAACTCACCCTAACATTAACCCTAACACTCACCGTCACCCAAGCAATCACCCTAACCCTAATAATAACCCTAATCCTCATCCAAACCCTCACCCAAACCCTAACTCTAACCCTAAAACTCACCCTAACCCTAACCCTAACTAAAACCCTAACCCTAACACTAAACCTCACCCTAACCCTAACCCTCACCCTCAACCTCACTGTAACCTTAACCCTAAACTTAACAATAACCCTAAACCTAACCCTAAACCTCACCCTAAACATAACACTCATCCTAACCCTAACCCTCACCCTAACACTTACCCTAACCCTTACCCTAACCCTAACTCTAACACTAACCCTCACAGTAACCCTAACTCTCACCCTAATCCTAAACCTCACCCTAACCCTAACCCTAACCCTAACCCTCACCCAAACCCTAGCCCTCACTCTCACCCTACTTCTAACCATAACCCTCACCCTAACCCTAACCATCATCCTCACCGTAAACCTCACACTAACCCTAACCCTAATCCTCAATCTAACCCTCACCCTCACCCTATCCCTTATGCTAACCCTCACATTAATCCTTACCCTCACCCTTAATGGAACACTCACCCTCAGCCTAAACCTCACCTTTACTGTTACCGTCATGCTCACCCTAACCCTCACCCTAAAACTTACACTCATACTAACACTCACCCTAACCCTAACCCTATCCATCACCCTAACCCTATCAATCACACTCACCCTCACCCTCAGCCTAAACCTATGCCTAAGCCGAACCCTAACCCTAAACCTCACCCTCACCCAAGCCCTCACCCTAAAACTTATCCTAACCCCAACCCTCATCCTAATCCTCACCCTAACCCTAACCTTAACCATCACCCAAAACCTATTCCTCACCCCCACCCTTATCCTCAGCCCAACCCTAAGCCTAAGCCTAACCATAACCCTCACATTCACCCTAGCCCTCACCCTAAACCTAATCCTAACCCGAACCTTCATCCTAAACCTCACCATAACCCTAACCCTAACCATCACCCAAAACCTATTCCTCACCCCACCCTCAGCCTAACCCTAAGTCTAAGACTAACCCTAACCTTAACCCTCACCCTCACCCTAGCCCGCACCCTAACCCTAACCTTAACCTAACCCGAACCCTAATCCTAAACCTAAACCTATCCTTAACCCTCACCCTAGCCCTCACCGTAACCATAATCCTAACCCTAAACCTCATCCTAACCCTCACCCTAAACCTAACCCTAACCCTCACCCTAACCCTAACCCTCACCCTCACCCACAGCCCAACCCTAACCCTAATCCTCACACTCACACTCACGCTAAACCTAATCCTAAATCTAACCCGATCCCAAAACATAACCCTCAACCTAACCCTCATCCTAACCCTAATCCTAACAGCAATCCTTACACTAAACCTCACACTGACCCTAACTCTAAACCTAAACCTCACCCTCACCCTCACTTTAAGCCTCACCCTCAACCTCAGCCTAAACCTCAGGCTCACCCTAACCCTAACCCTAACACTTACACTCACCCTCACCCTCACCCTAACACTAATCCTACTCCCAGCCCTAACCCTATCCCTCACCCTAACCCTAACCCTCACCCTAAACCAAAACCGAACATTAACCCTAAACCTAACACTCACCCTAACCCTAACTCTAAACCTAAACCTCAGCCTCACCTTAACCCTAACCCTAATCCTAACCCTAAACCTCACTCTAAATATAACCCTAAACCTCACCTTCACCCTAGCCCTCACCCAAAACCTAATCCTAACTCTAACCCTCATCCTAACCCTCGCCCTAACCCAAACCCTAACCATCACCCTAACCCTAATCCTCAGCCTCAACCTCACCCTCAGCCTAACCTTAAGCCTAAACCTAAACCTAACCCTAACCCACACACTCACCCTCACCCTAACCCTAATCCTAATCCTAGCCCTAACAATAATCCTAACCCTAAACCTAACCCTCAAACGAAACATAAACCTCACCCTAACACTTACCCTCACGCTAACACTAACCTTAACTCTAACCCTAACCCTCACACTAATCCTAACCCTCACAGTAACCATAAACTTTACCCTAACCTTAACCCTATCCCTAACCTAAACCTAACCCTCATCCTAGTCCTCAGCCTAACCCTAATTCTGTCCCTAAACCTAACCCTAACCCTAACCCTCAAACTCACCCTAAACCTCACACTAACCCTAACCCTAATCCTCAATCTAACACTCACCCTAACCGTAACCCAAACCCTTAACCTAACCCTCACCCTAACCCTAACCCTCACCCTTATCTTAAACCTCACCCTCAGCCTAACCCTCACCTTTACCCTTACCATCACTCTCACCCTAACCCTCAACCTTACCCTAACCCTCATCCAAGCCCTCACCCTAACCGTAACCCTAAACCTCACCCTCACCCTCAGATTTACACTAATCCTATCACTATTCCTAACCCTAAACCTCACCCTCACCCTAACAGTCAGCTAATTCTTACTCTCAAACTAATCCTAACCCTAACCCTAACCCTAAGGCTCACAATAAACCGAACCCTCACCCTAACCGTAACCCTACCCTTTACCATAACCCTCACCTTAACCCTAACTCTAACCCTCAACCTAACCCTCACCCAAAACCTCAATGTCACGCTAATTCTGACCCTAACCCTTATAACAACCCTCACACTCACCCTCACCCTAACCCTCACCCTAATCATAACCCTAACCCTCACCCTAAACCTCACCCTAACCCGAACCTTAACCCTAACCCTCACCCTCACCCTAACCCTCATCCTAACACTTAACCTCATCCTCACCCTAAACCTCACACTTAACCGAATCCTCAACGTAACTCTAAACCTAACCGTCAACCTCACCGTCACCCTCACGCTAAGCCTAACCGTAACCCTCACCCTAACCCTAAAACTCACCCTAATCCTCACCCTAATCCTCACCCTAACCCTAATGCTAAGTCTAACATTCACCCTAACCCTCATGCTATCACTTATCCACACCACAAACCTAACCCAAACCTTAACCCTCACCCTCACCCTAAACCTCAACCAAAATCTAAACCTAATACTAATCCTCACCCTAATCCAAACCCTAACATTAACCCTCACCTAACCCTAAACCTATTCCTCTACCTCACCCTAACCCTCACCATCATCCGAATCCTCACCCTAATCCTAACGCTCTCCCACACCCTAAACCTCAAGCTCACCCTTACCCTAACCCTCAACTAATCCTCACCCTAACCCTAACCATTACCTAACCAAAACTCTCACCCTCACCCTCATCTTCACCCTAACCCTCACCCTCACCCTAGACCTCACCCTAACCATAACCATAACCCTAAACCTCACCCTCACCCTCACCCTCAACCTCAGCCTATCCCTAATCATATCCCTAATTCTAACCCTAACCCTCACCCTCATCCTAACCCTCACCATAACACTTACCCTCACCCTCACTCTCACCCTAACTGTAACCCTCACACTAAACCTAAACCTCACCCTAAACCTAAACCTACCCCTCACCCTAAACCTCACCATAAACTTCACGCTAACCCTAACCCTCACCCTCACACTAGCCCTCACCCTAACCTTAATTCTAACCCTAACCCTCACCCTAACCCTCATCCTCACCGTAAACCTCACACTAACCCTAAAGCTAATCCCCAATCTAACCCTAACCATAATCCTAACCCTAATCTTCACCCTAACCCTAACCCTCACCCTTACCGTAACTCTCACACTTAGCCTTACCCTCAACTTCACTCTTACCATCACGCTCATCGTAACCCTCACCCTAACCAGAACCCTCATCCTAACCCTCACCCTAACCCTAACCCTATCCATCACCATAACCCTAACCCTCACACTCACCATCACCCTCAGCTTAAACCTATGCCTAAGCCTAAACCTAACCTTAACCCTCCCCTCACCATAGCCCTCACCCTAACCCTAATCCTAACCCTAACCCTCATCCTAACCTTCACCTAACCCTAAGGTTATCCATCACCCTAAGCCTAATCCTCACACCCACCCTCACCCTCAGCCAAACCCTAAGACTAAGCCTAATCCTAACCCTAACCCTCACACTCTGCCTCACCCTAACCCTAATCCTAACCCTAAACCTTGCCCAAACCCTAAACCTCAACCTTACCCTCACTCTAAACCTAAAGCTAACCGTAACACTAACCCTAACCCTAACCCTCACCCTAAACCTACCCCTCAGACTACGTCTAACCCTAAACATCACCCTCACCCTATCCCTAATCCTAACCCTAAAACTAACCCTTACTCTAACCCAAAGCTTCACTCTCAGCCTCACCCTCATGGGAAATGTAACCCTAACCATAACATTTACAATAACCCTAACCCTAATCCTAACCATCACCCTCACCATAACCATAATCCTAACCCTAACCTTCGCCCTAACCTTAACCATCACTCTCACTGAAACCCTAACCCTCATCTTAACCCTCAACCTAACCTAACCTTAACACTCACCCTAACACTTTACCTCACCCTAATCCTAACACTAAGCCTGACCTAAACCTCCTCCTCACCCTCAAGCTGGGCCTAAGCCTAAGCCTAAGCCTAAGCCTAGTCCTAACCCTAACCCTAACAAAAACCCTAACCCTCAACCTAAAACTCAACCTAACCCTAACCCTAACCCTAACCCTAAACCTCACATTAACCCTAACCCAAACCCTACCCCTCATCCTGACCCTCAAGCTAACTCTAACCCTCACCCTCACCAGAACCCTAAACCTAACCCTAACCCTAAACCTCACCTTAAGGCTAATTCTAACCCCAACCCTAACCCTAACCGGCACCCTAACCCTAATCCTAACCTAAACCCTCACCCTCAGCCTAACCCTAAGCCTAACAGTAAGCCTAACCCTCACACTCACCCTCACCCTAACCATAAACCTAAACCTAACCCAAGCCCTAACACTTACCCTCAACCTAACCCTCACCCTAACCCTAACCCTAACACTAACCCTAACCCTAACCCTCAACCTAAACCTCACCCTAACCCTAACACTAACCCTAAAACTGACCTTCACCCTAACCCTAACTCTAACCCTAACCCTAACCCTAAATCTCACCCTAACCCTAGCATTACACCTCACCCTCACTCTCACCCTCACCGTAACCATAACCCTAACCCTAACAATAACACTAACCTTAATCCTAAGCCTCACCATAAACATAACCCTCACCCTAACCCTCAACCTCAACCTAACACATAACTTCACCCTAACACTAACCCTCACACTAAGCCTACCCCTCAACGATACCCTAAACCTCACACTAACCCTAACCCTAATCCTCAATCTAATCCACACACTCACCCTAACCCTAACCCTTACTGTTACCCTCACCCTCACCCTAACCCTAACCCTTACCCTTACTCTATACCTCACCCTAACCCTAGCCCTCCCCCTTAACGAAAACCTCACCATCAGCCTAACCCTCACCTTGAACCTTACAGACACCCTCAACCTAACCCTCACCATAACCCTAAAGCCGAACCTTAATTCTCACCCTAACTCTAACCCTAAGCCTCATCCTAACCCTAATATTCACCCTAACCCTAACACTCACCCTCACCCTCACCCTCAGCCTAACCCTAAGCCTAACCCTAACCCTAATTCTAACCCTCACACTCACCCTCTCCCTAACCCTAATCCGAATCCTAACCCTAACCCTAACACACACCATCACCCTACCCCTCACCCTAACCCTCACCCTACCAGTAACACTAACCCTAACCCTAACCCTCACCCTAACCGTCACCCTAAACTTATCTCTAACACTAAACGTCAAACTCACACTGACCTAAATTTAACCCTAACCCTAAACCTCACCCTAAACCTAACCCTAAACCTTACCCTCACCCTAACCCTCACCATAACCATAATCCTAAAACTAACCCTCATCTTAACCCTCATCCTAAACCTAACCCTAACCCTAACCCTCACCCTAACCCTAATCCTAACCATAACCCTAACCCTAAACCTCACCCTAACCCTAAACCTAAAACTAACCCTAACCCTAACCCTCATCCTAACCCTCACTTGAACACTAACTGTAACCCTAAACCTCACCCTCACCCTCACCATAACTCTAACCCTAACCCTAAACCTAAACCTCACCCAAACCCTAACACTCACCCTCACCCTCAACGTAACCCTAACTCTAAACTTAAAAATCACCCTAAACCTAACACTAACCCTCACCCTAACCATAACCTTCACCCTAACCCTAACCCTCACCCTAACACTAACCCTAACTCAAACACTAACCCTCACAGTAACCCTAACTCTCACCCGAACCCTAAACCTCACCTAAACCCTAACACTAACCCTCAGCCTCACCCTAGCCCTCACCCTAACCCTAATTCTAACCCTAAACCTCACCCTAACCCTAACCCTCATCCACAACCTAAACCTCACACAAACCCCAATCCTGATCCTCAATCTAACCCTCACCCTCACCCTAACCCTCATCCTAATCCTTACCCTAAACCTCAACCTAATCCTAACCCTCACCCTTAGGGGAACACTCACCATCAGCCTAACCCTCACCTTTATTCTTACCGTCACATTCAGGCTAACTCTCACCCTAACACTAACCATCATCCTAACACTCACCCTAACCCTAACCCTATCCATTATCCTAACCCAAACCCTCAAACTAACCCTCACCCAAGCCTAACCTTAAGCCTAAGCCTAAGCCTATCCCTAATCCTAACCCTCACCCTCACCCTAGCCCTCACCCTAAACCTAATCCTAACGCTAAGCCTCATCCTCACCCTCAACCTAACCCTAACCCTAACCATCACCCAAAACCTATTCCTCACCCCCATACTCACCCTCAGCCTAACCCTAAGACTAAGCCTAAACATAACCATAACCCTCAACCTCAGGCTCACCCTCACCGCAAACTAAACCCAAACCATAACACTAACAATAACCCTAATTTTAACCGAAACCCTAACCTTAATCCTCACCCCACCCTCACCCTCAGCCTAACCCTAACCCTAACCCTAAATCTAAACCTAACCCTAAACCTCACCCTAATCCTCAGCCTCACCCTAACCCAAACACTAACATTAATCGTCACCCTAACCCTAAGCCTAACCCTAACTCTCAAACTCAACCTCAACCTAAGAATAAACCTAACACTAAACCTCACCCTAAACCTAACACTCAACCTCAACCTCAACCTCACTGCAAACTTTACCCTAACCATGAAAATACCAATAACCCTAACCCTAACCCTAACCTTAACCCTAATCCTCACCCCCACTCCCACCCTCAGCCTAATCATAAGCCTAATCCTAAACCTAACCCTAAGCCTCACCATAACCCTAAACCTAACCCTCACCGTAAACCTAACCCTAACACTAAACCTCACCTTAAGGCTAACTCTAAACCTAACCCTAACCCTAAACTGCACCCTAACTCTCATACTTACACTCTACCTCAGCCTAACCCTAAGCCTAAACCAAACCCTAATTCTAACCCTCACACTCACCCTCAACCTAACCATAATCCTAAACCTAATACTATCTCTAACCCTAACCCTCACCCTAACGTTAACCCTAACCCTAACCCTAACACTAACCCTAAACCTAACCCTCACCCTAACCCTCCTCCTAAACCTATCTCTAACCCTAAACCTCAAACTCACCCTGACCCTAACCCTAAACCTAACCCTAAACCACACCCTAACACTAAACCTCAACCTCACTCTAGCCCTCACCCTAACCCCAATCCTAAACCTAAACCTCATTCTAACCCTCACCTTAACCCTAAACCAAACCCTCACCCTAACCTACACCCTCACCCTAACCCTCAGCCTAACCCTAAGCCTAACCCTAAACCTAACCCTAACACTAACCCTCACACTCACACTCAAGCTAACCCTAAACCTAAATCTAATCCTATCCCTAACCATAACGCTCACCCTAACCCTCACCCTAACTCTAACATTAACACCAACCCTAACGCTAACCCTCACACTAACCCTAACTCTAACCCTAAACCTCTCCCTCACCCTCACCTTAACCCTCACCCTCAACCTCAGCGTAAACCTAAGCCTAACCCTAAACCTGACCCTAACACTAACCCTCAAACTGACACTCACCCTCACAAAAACTCTTATCCTAATCCCAGCCCTAACCCTAACCCTCACCCTAACCCTAACCCTCACCCTAACCCTAAACCTAACACTAACCCTAACCGTAACCCTCACCCTAACCCTAACTCTAAACCTAAACCTCACCCTCACCTTAACCCTAACCCTAAACTTAACCCTAAACCTATACCTCACCCTAAACATAACCCTGAACCTCACCTTCACCCTAGCCCTCACCCAAACCCTAAACCTAACCCTCAAACTAAACATAACCCTAACCCAAACCCAAACCCCCACCCTAACACTTCCCCTCACCCTAACACTAAACCTCACACTAACCCCAACTCTCACAGTAAACCTAAACCTCACCCTAACATTAACCCTAACCCTAACCTAAACCTCACCCTCACCCTAGCCCTCACCCTAAACCTAATTCTAACCCTAACCCTCAACCTAAACCTAACCCTCAACCTCACACTAAACCTCACACTAACCCTAACCCTAATCCTCAATCTAACCCTCACCCTAACCGTATCCCGAACACTTAACCTAATGCTCACCTTAACCCTAACCCTCACCCTTATCTTAACCCTCACCCTGAGCCTAACCCTCACCTTTACCCTTACCATCACTCTCACCCTAACCCTCAACCTTAACCTAACTCTCATCCAAGCCCTCACCCTAACACTAACCCTAAACCTCACCATCACCCTCAGCTTTACACTAATCCTATCACTATTCCTAACCCTAAACCTCACCCTCACCCTAACAGTCAACTAATTCTTACCCTCACACTAATCTTAACCTTAACCCTAAACCTAACTCTCACAATAAACCTAACCCTCACCCTAACCGTAACCCTACCCCTTACCCTAACCCTCACCTTAACCCTAACTCTAACCCTCAACCTAACCCTCACCCAAAACCTCACGGTCACCCTAAATCTGACCTTAACCCTTATAACAACCCTAACCCTCACCCTCACCCTCACCTTAACCCTCACCCTAAACCTCACCCTAACCCTCACCCTAATCATAACCCTAACCCTCAGCCTAACCCTCACCGTAACCCTAAGCATAACCCTAACCCTAACCCTCACCCTAACCCTCACACTAACCCTCATCGTAACACTTACCCTCATCCTCACCCTAAACCTCACACTTAACCGAATCCTCACCGTAACTCTAACCCTAACCGTCACCCACACCGTCACCCTCACACTAAGCCTAACCCTAACCCTCTCCCTAACCCTAACACTAACACTAACACTCACCTAACCCTAACCCTAACCTTCTACCTCACCCGAACCCTCACCCTAACCCTAATGCTCACCCACACCCTAAATCTCAAGCTCACCCTTACCCTAAACCTCAACTAATCCTCACACTAACCCTAACCATTACCTAACCAAGAACCTCACCCTCACCCTCACTTTCACCCTAGTCCTCACCCTCACCCTAACCATATCCCTAACCCTAAACCTCACCCTCACCCTCACCCTCTCCCTCAGCCTATCCCTAACCCTATCCCTAATCCAAACCCTAACCCTCAACCTCACCCTAACCCTCACCATAACCCTTAGCCTCACCCTAACCGTAACCCTCACACTAATCCTAACCTTCACCCTAAACCTAAACCTATCCCTCACGCTAAACCTCACCATAAACTTAACCCTAACCCTAACCCTCACCCTCACGCTAGCCCTCAACCTAATCCTAATTCTAACCCTAACCCTCACCCTAATCCTCATCCTCACCCTAAACCTCACACTAACCCTAAACCTAATCCCCAATCTAACCCTAACCCTAACCCTTACACAAACCCTCACCCTAACACTAACCCTCACCCTCACCCTCACCCTCACCCAAATCGTAAGTCTAACCCTAACCTTAACATTACCACTAATCCTAACCCAAAAACTAACCCTTAACCTAACCCTAATCTTCACTCTCAGCCTCACCCTCACTGGAAATGTAACCCTAACCATAACATTTACAATAACCCTAACCCTAATCCTAACCATCACCCTCACCCTAACCATAATCCTAACCCTAATCCTCGCCCTAACCTTAACCCTCACTCTCACTGAAACCCTAAACCTCATCTTAACCCTCACCCTAACCTAACCTTAACCCTCACCCTAACCCTTAACCTCACCCTAATCCTAACACTAAGCCTAACCTAAACCTCCTCCTCACCCTCAAGCTGGGCCTAAGCCTAAGCCTAAGCCTAAGCCTAGTCCTAACCCTAACCCTCACCTAAACACTAACCCTAACACTAACCTTAACTCTAACCTTAAACCTCACTCTCACCCTAACCCTAACTCTAACCCTAACCCTAAAACTAAACCTCATCCTAACACTAAACCTAACACTCACCCTCACCCTCACATTAACCATAACCATAAACTTAACACTAACAATAATTCTAACCATAACCCTAACCATCACACTTACCATAAGCCTCACCCTAACATTTACCCTCAACCTATCACTCACCCTAACCCTAACACTAACCCTCATACTGACCCTAACCATCACCCTAACCCTAAGCCTAACCCTCACCCTAACCATAAACCTCAACCTCAACATCACCCTCAGGCTAACCCTCAACCTAACCCTAACCCTAACCCTAACCATCACCATAACCCTAATCCTCACCCCCACCCTCACCCTCAGCCTAACCTGAAGCCTAAGACTAGCCCTCAAACTAACCGTCACACTCACCCTCACCCTAACACTAATTCTAAACCTAATCCTATCCCTAAACCTCAACCTAACACTCACAATCACCCTAACCCTAACACTAAACCTAACTCTAAACCGCAAACTAACAGTCCCCCTAACCATAACTCTATCCCTAACCCTAAGCCTAAACCTAACCCTCACCCTAAACCTAACCCTAAACCTAACCCTTAACCTCACCCTAAAACTCACACAAAGCCTAAACCCTCACCCTCACCCTCAACTTCACAGTAACTCTAACCCTAACCCTAACCCTAACAATACAACTAACCCTAAACAAAACCATCACCCTAACCCTAATCCTCACCCCCACCCTCACCCTCAGCCTAACCCTCAGCCTAAGCCTAAGCCTCAACCTAACCCTCACACTCACCCTCACCCTAACCCTAATCCTAAACCTAATCCTATCCCTAAACCTCAACCTAACCCTCACAATCACCCTAACCCTAACACTAAACCTAACCCTAAACTGCAACATATCAGTCCCCCTAACCATAACTCTAACCCTAACCCTAAGCCTAACCCTAACCCTAACCGTCACCGTAACCCCAACCCTAACCTTAAACCTAAACCTAAACCTAAACCTAACTCTAAACCAAACCGTAATCCTCAGCCTCACCCTCACCATAACACAAATCCTAACCTTTACCCTCACCCTAACCCTAAGCCTAATCCTAAATCTAACCCTAATCCTCACATTCAACCTCAACCTAATCTTAAGCCTAAACCTAAAACTATCCCTAAACCTAACCCTTAACCTAACCCTCACCCTAGCCCTAACCCTAACCCTAATCCTAACCCTAAACCTCATCCTAACCCTCACCCTCAACCTCATGCTCGGCCTAAGCCTAAACCTAAGCCTAAGCCTAACCCTAACCCTCACCCTAACCCTAAAACTAGCACTAACCCTAACTCTAAACCTAAACCTCACTCTCACACTAAAACTAATTCTAACCCTAACCCAAACCCTAAACCTTATCCTAACCGTAACCCTAAACCTCACTCTCACCCTCAATGTAACCTTAACCCTAACCCTAACCCTAACAATAACCCTAACCCTAACCCTAACCCTCACACTAAGAATAAGCCTCATCCTAAACCAAACCCACACCCAAACACTTACCCTCACCTTAACACTAACTCTAACCCTAACACTAACTCTAACCCTAACACTAACTCTAACCCTAACACTAACTCTCACACTAACCCTAACTGTAACCCTAAACCTTAACCTCAACCTAACCCTCACCCTCAACCTAACCCTAACACTGACCCTAACCCTAACCCTCCCCCTAACCCTTCCCCTACCCCAATATCTAACCCTAAACCTCACCCTCACCCTAACCCTCACCCTCACCCTAGACCTCAACCTAACCCAAATTCTAACACTCACCCTTACCCTAACCCAGACCCTCATCCTCACCCTAAACCTCACACTAACCCTAACACTAATCCTCAATCTAACCCTCACCCTAAGCCTAACCCTAACCCTCAGTCTAACCCTAAACCTAACCCTAACCCTAACCCTAACCCTGAGACTTACCCGAAAGCTTACCTTAATCCTAATCCTAACCCTAAGCCTAACCCTAAATCTAAACCTCAACCTCACCATAACCCTAAATCTAACTCTAACCCTAACCCTAATGCTCACCCTCAGCCTCACCCTAACACTAACTCTACCACTAAACCTCACCCTCACCCTAACCCTAACCCTTACCCTAACCCTAAAACTAACCCTAACCCTAAGCCTAAACCTCACACTCAAAAAAGCCCTCACTCTAACCCTAATCCTAAAACTAACCCTCATCCTAACTCTCATCCTAACCCTAACGCTAATCCTCACCCTCACCCTAACTCTAACCTTCAAACTAACCCTAACCCTCACCCTCAACATAACCTTTACCCTAACCCTCACCCTAACCTAAACGTAACCCGAACCTTAACGCTCACCCTAACCCTAACCCTCAACCTCAACCTCACCCTGAGCCTAAACCTAAGCCTAATCCTAATCCTAAACCTAACACACACACTCACCCTCACCCTAATCCTAATCCTAACCCTAACCCTAACCCTAAACCTACCCCTACCACTCACCCTAAACCTAACTCTAAACCAAACCCTAAACCTCACCCTAACCCTAACCATAACCCTCACACTAACCCAAACTCTCACCCTAACACTTACCATGACCCTAACACTAATCCTAACCCAAACACTAACCCTCACACTAACCCTAAACCTAACCCTCACCCGCACCCTCACCCTTACCGGAACTCTAACACTAACTCTAACAATAACACTAATCCTAACCCTAACCATCACCCTAACCCTAATCCTCACCCCCACCTTCAGCCTCATCCTAACTCTAACCCTAAGCCTAACCCTCACCCTAACCCTAACACTAACCCTAACCCTAAACCTCAACCTAAGCCTCCCCCTAACCCTAACTCTAACCCTAAACCTCACCCTCACCCTAAACCTAACCCTAAACCTAACCCTAAACCTCACCCTAAGCCTCCCCCTAACCCTAACTCTAACCCTAAACCTCACCCTCACCCTAAACCTAACCCTAAACCTAAACCTCAACCTCACCCTAAACCTCACCCAAAGCCTAAACCCTCACCATCACTCTCAACCTCACAGTAACACTAACCCTAACCCTAACCATAACCCTCAACCTCAGCCTCACCCTCACCGCAAACTTAACCCTAACCATAACACTAACAATAACCCTAAACCTAACCCTAACCCTAACCCTAATCCTCAATCCTACCCTCACCCTCACCCTCACCCTCAGCCTAACCCTAACCCTAACACTAACCCTCACCATAACCCTAACCCTAACCCTAATCCTAACCCTAAATCTAACCCTAAACCAAACCCTAATCCTTAGCCTCAACCTCACCATAACCCAAACCCTAATCTTAACCCTCACCCTAACCCTAAGCTTAAACTTAACCCTAACCCTAACCCTCACACTCAACCTCACGCTAACCTTAATCCTAAACCTAACTCTAAACCTAAACCTAACCCTCAATCTAACCCTCACCCTAGCCCTAACCCTAAAACTAATCCTAACCCTAAACCTCATCCTAACTCTCACCCGCAAACTCATGCTCGGCCTAAACCTAAGCCTAAGCCTAAGCCTAAGCCTAAGCCTAAGCCTAACCCTCACCCTAACCGTAAAACTAACACTAAGCCTAACTCTCAACCTAAACCTCACTCTCACCCTAACCCTAATTCTAACCCTAACATAAACCTAAACCTCATCCTAAACCTAACCCTAACCCTCACTCTCTCCCTCACTGTAACAGTAACCCTAACCATAACCCTAACAATAACCCTAAAGCTAACCCTAAACCTCACCCTAACCATAACCCTCACCGTAACCCAAACCCTCACCCTAACACTTACGCTAACCATAACACTAACGCAAACCCTAACACTAACCCT
Source organism: Dipodomys merriami (assembly GCF_024711535.1). Classification (NCBI taxonomy): domain Eukaryota; kingdom Metazoa; phylum Chordata; class Mammalia; order Rodentia; family Heteromyidae; genus Dipodomys; species Dipodomys merriami. The sequence goes on from NW_027203449.1 coordinate 1,616,556, forward strand.
CACACTAACACTAACCCTAACCCTTACCCTTAAACTCAACCTAAACCTCACCCTTACCCTAAGCCTAACACTAACCCTAACCATAACCCTCACCCTAACCTTACCCCTAACTCTATATCTAACCCTAAATCTCACCCTCACCCTAACCCAAACCCTAAACCTAACCCTAAACCTCACCGTAAACCTCACCTTAACCCTAACCCTCACCCTTACCCTCAACCTCACCGTAACTTTAACCCTAACCCTAACAATAACATTAACCCTAACCCAAACCATAACCCTCACCCACAGCCTCATCCTCACCGCAAACTTAACCCTAACCCTAACACTAACAATTACCTAACCCAAACCCTAACCTTAACCCTAATCCTCACCCCCACCCTCACCCTCAGCCTAACACTAAGCCTAACCCTATCCTAAACATAACCCTCACCTTAACCCTAACCCTAACCCTAAACATAACCCTAACCCTAAACATAACCCTAACCCTAAACCTAACCCTAATCCTCAGCCTCACTCTCCCCCTAACCCAAATCCTAACACTAATCCTCACCCTAACCCTAAGCCTAATCCTAACCCTATCCCAAACCATCACACTCACCCTCACCCTAACCCTAATCCTAAACCTAACCCTATCCCTAACACTAAACCTTAACCTAACCTTCACCCTAGCCCTCACCCTAACCCGAAACCTAAACCTCATCCAAACCCTAGCCCTCACACTAACCCTAATTCTATCCCTCACCCTCACCTTAACCCTAACCCTCATCCTCACCCTAAACCTCACACTAACACTAAACCGAATCCTCAATCTTACCCTCACCCTAACCCTAACACTAACCCTTACCCTAACCCTAAAAATAACCCTAACCCTCACCCTTATCTTAACACTCACCCTCAGCCAAAACCTCTCCTTTACCCTTACCATCATAATCACCCTAACCCACACCCTAACCCTAAACCTCATACTAACCCTCACCCTAACCGTAAACCTAACCATCACCCTAACCAAAATCCTCACCCTCAAACTCAAGCTCAGCCTAACCCTAAGCCTAAGCCTTACTCTAATCCTCACCCTCACCGGAGCCCTCACCCTAATCTTAATCCTAACACTAACCCTCATTCTAACCCTCAACCTAAGCCTAACACTAACCATCACCGTAACTTTAATCCTCACCCCCACCCTCACCCTCAGCCTAAACATAAGCCTAAGCCTAACCCTAACCCTAACCCTCACACTCACCCTCACCCTAACCCTAATCCTAACCCTAACCCTAATCCTAACAAAAAACCTCAACATAACCATCAACCTACACTTAACCCTAACCCTAACCCTCGAACTAACACTCCCCCTAACCCAAAATCTAACCCTAAACCTCACCCTCACCCTAACCCTAATCCTAATCCTAAACAAAAACCTCACCCTAACCCTAACCCTAACCTTCACCCTCACGCTCACCTTACCATAAATCTAACCCTAACCCTAACAATAACACTATTCCTAACCCTAAACCTAAACCTAACCCTAAGCCTAACCCTAAACCTAACACTCACCCTCAACCTAACCCTAATCCTCACACTCACTGTAACCCTAACCCTCATCCAAACCCTCACCCTAACCCTAACCCTAACCCTCAACTTCACCCTAGTCATCACCCTAACCTTAATCCTAACCCTAATCTTCATTTTAACCCTAACCCTAAACATCACACTATCCTTAAACCTAACCCTCAACCTAACCCTAACCCTCACACTAACCCTAAACTTAAGCAGAACCCAAACTCTCACCCTAATCCTAACCCTAATCCTCACCCTAAACCTAAATCTAACCCTAAACCTCACACTCACCCTAACCATAATCCTAACACTAATCATAAACCTCACCCTAACCCTAACCCTAAACTTCACCCTCACCCTCACCCTCACCGTTACCATAAATCTAAGCCTAACCCTAACAATAACACTAATCCAAACCCTAAACCTAACCCTAAACCTAAGCCTAACCCTAATCCTAACACTCACCCTCACCCTAACCCTAATCCTAACCCTAACCGTACACCTAACTCTAATCCTCAACCTCACTGTAAACCTAACCCTCATCCAAACCCTCACCCTAACCCTAACCCTAACCCTAAACCAAACCCTAACACTAACACTAACCCTCAACCTCACCCTAGTCCTCACCCTAAACTTAAGCTTAACCCTAATCCTCATCCTAACCCTAAACCTAACCCTAACCCTAACCATCACACTATCCATAAACCTAACCCTAAACCTAACCCTAACCCTCACCCTAACCCTAAACTTTAGCTTAACCCATACTCTCACCCTAAACCTAAAACTAATCATCACCCTAACCCTAACCCTCACCCTCACCCTCAACCTCAACCTCAGCCTAACCCTAAGCCAAAGCCTAACCCTAAACCTAACCCTCACACTTACCCTAACACTTAACCTAATCCTAATCCTAACCCTAAGCCTAACACTCACCCTCAGACTAACCCTCAGCCTAACCCTAACCCTAACACTCACGCTAAACCTAACCCTCACCCTCAGCCTAACCCTAAGCTGAAGCCTAACCCTAACCATAACCCTCACACTCACCCTAACCCTTACCCTAATCCTAATTCTAACTCTAAGCCCAAACTTCAATCTCACCCTAACCCTCACCCTAACCCTAACTCTAACACTAAGCAAAACCCCAACCCTCACCCTCAGCCTCACCCTAACCCTAAATCTAATCCTAAACCTCACCCTCACCCTATCCCTAACCCTAACCCTAAAACTCAACCTAAACCTAAACCTCACCATCACCCTAATCTTAACCCTAACCCTCATCCTAACCCTCACCCTAACACTAACCCTAACCCTCTCCCTCACCCTCACCCTAATCCTAACCTAACCCTAAAGCTCAACCTAAACCTAACGCTCACCCTCACCTTAACCCGTACCCTATCCCTAACCCTAAACCTAAACTTAACCCGAACCCTAACTCTCACCCTAACCCTAATCCTAAACCTCACCCTAACCCTAACCCTCACCCTCACCCTCAGCCTAACCCTAAGCCTAACTCTAACCCTAACCCTAAACCTCACACTCATTCTAACCCTAAGCCTAATCCTAATCCTAAACCTAACACTAAACATAACCGTCAACCTAACCATCACATTAACCTTAACCCTAACAATAACCCTAACCCTAACCCTCACCCTCACCCTCAGCCTCACCCTAACTCTAACCCTAAAACTAACACTAAACCTCACCAAAAGCATAAACCTCACCCTAACCCAAACCCTCACCCTAAAATTTAACCTCACTCAAACACTAACCCTAAACTTAACACTAACCCTCACACTAACCCTAAGCCTAACCCTAAAACTTACCCTAACCGTCACCCTCACCCTAACCCTAACACTAAGCCTCACCCTAACCCTCACCCTAACCCTCCCCCTAACACTATATCTAACCCTAAACCTCAACCTCACACTAACCCTAACCCTAACCCTAACCCTAAACCCCACCCTAAAACTAAACCTAACCCTCACCTGCACCCTCACCCTCTCCATAGCGCTAACCCTAACCCTAACAATAACACTAACCCTAACCCTAACCCTCACATTCACCCTCACCCTCAACCTAACCCTAATCCTAAATGTAACCCTATACCTTACCCTAACCCTCACCCTAGTCCTAACCCTAAACCTCATCCTAACCCTCACCCTAACCCTCACTCTAACCCTAACCCTAACCCTCACCCTCATGCTCGGCCTAAGCCTAAGCCTAAGCCTAAGCCTAGCCCTAACCCTAACCCTCACCCTGACCCTAAACCTAACCCTAACACTAACTCTAACCCTAAACCTAACTCTCACCCTAACCCTAACTCTAACCCTAACCTAAACCTAAACCTCATCCTCAACCCTAAACCTACACTTCACTCTCACCCTCAACTTAATCATAACCCTAAACCTAACCCTAACAATAACCCTAACCCTAACCCTCACCCTTACCTTAAGCCTCACCCTAACATTTACCCTCAACCGAACACTCACCCTAACCCTAACACTAACCCTCACACTAAATCTAACAATCACCCTAACTCTAAACCTCACCCTAAACCTAACTCTAGCCCTCACCCTCACCCTAGCCCTCACCCTAACCCTAACACCCATCCTCACCCTAAACCTCACACTAACCATAACAATAATCCTCAATCTAACCCTCACCCTCACACTACCCCTAACCCTAACTCTCACGCTAACACTAACCCTCACACTTAAAATAACCCACACCCTCAGCCTAACCCTCACGTTTACCCGTACCATCACTCCCTCCGTAACCCTCACCCTAACCCTAACCCTCAACCTAAAACTCACCCTAACCCTGACTCTACCCCTAAACCTCACCCTCACCCTAACCCTAACTCTAACCCTAACCCTAACACTAAATCTAACCATAATGCTAACGCTAATCCTCACCCTCGCCCTCATTGTAACTGTAACCCTAAACCTAACCTTAACAATAACCCTAACCCTAACCCTAACCATCACTGTAACCCTAACCCTAACCCTAACACTAGCCCTAAACCTAAACCTAACCCTCAACCTAACCCTAATTCTCAGCCTCACCCTCACCCTAACAAAACCCTAACCCTAACCTTCACCCTAACGGTAAGCCTAAACCTAACCCTAATTCTAACCCTCACATTCACCCTCACCCTAAACCTAATCCTAATCCTAAACCTATCCCTAAGCCTAATCCTCACCATAACCCTCACCCTAGCCCTCAGCCTAACCCTAATCCTAACCCTAAACCTCATCCTAATCCTCACCCTAACCCTAACCTAAACCCTCACCCTAATCCTAACCCTAACACTCACCCACATGCTGGGCCTAAGTCTAAGCCAAAGCCTAAGCCTAACCCTAACCCTAACGCTCACCCTAACTCTAACCCTAACACTCACCCTAACTCTAACCCTAAACCTCACCCTCACACTAACCCTAACTCTAAACCGAAACCTAAACTTAAACCTCATCCTAACCCTAACCCTAATAATAACCCTAACAAAAACACTTACCCTAACCCTACCCTAACCCAATCCCTAACCCTAACACTAAACCTACACCTAAACCTAACCCTAACGCTAACCATAACCCTCACCCTAACCCTAAATTCACCCTAACACTAAACCTAATCCTCACCCTCACCCTAGCCCTCACCTTAAGCCTAACCCTCATCCTCACCCTCAAACTCACACAAACCCTAACACAAATCCTCAATCTAACCGTCACCCTCACCCTCACCCTAACCCTAACCCTCACCGTAAACCTAACCCTCACCCTACTGTAACCCTCACCCTAAGCCTAACCCTCAACTTTACCCTTACCGTCACACCCACCTTAACCATCACCCTGAACCTAACCCTCACCTTAACCTTCTCCCTAACCCTAACTCTACCCCTAAACCTCACACTCACCCTAACCCTGTCTCTAACCCTAACCCTAACACTAAAAACCTCACCCCAACTCTAACTCTAACCCTCAACCTCATTGAAACCGTAACCCTAACCCTAACAATAACCCTAACCCTAACCCTAATCCTAACCCTCAACCTCACATTAACCCTAATCCTTACCCTAATCCTCACTCTAACCCTAACCCTCACACTTACCATAACCCTAACCCTCATCCTAACCCTCACCGTAACACTAACCCTAACCCTAAAACTCACCCTAACAATAAACCTACCCCTCACCCTCACCCTCACCCTCAACCTCACCTTAACTCTAACCCTAACAATAACAGTAATCCTAACCCTAAACCTAACCCTAATCCTAACACTCACGGTCAACCTAACCCTAACCCTAACCCAACCCTCACCCTCAGTCTCACCCTAACCCTACCTCTAACCCTAAACCTCACCCTCACCCTAACCCTAACCCTAATCCTAACCCTAAACCTCACCCTAACCTTAACCCTAAAACTCACCCTCAAGCTAGCCCTCACCCTAACCCTAATCCTAACCCTAACACTCATCCTAAACCTCATCCTAAAAATAACCCTAATCCTAACCCTCACCTTCACCCTAACCCTAAACCTAACCCTAAACCTCAACCTAAACCTAACCCTCACCCTCACTGTAACCCCTACCCTAACACTCACCCTAAACCTAAACTTAACCCAAACCTTAACTCTCACCCTAACCTTATCCCTCACCCTAACACTAATCCTCACACTCACCCTCAGCCTAAACCCAAGCTTATACCTAACCCTCACCCTCACTGTAACCCCTACCCTAACACTCACCCTAACCCTAAACTTAACCCAAACCCTAACTCTCACCCTAACCCTATCCCTCACCCTAACTCTAATCCTCACACTCACCCTCACCCTCAACCTAAACCTAAGCCTATCCCTATCCCTAACCCTAACCCTCACATTCATCCTAACCCAAATCCCAATCAAACCCTAACCCTGACTCTCACCCTCACCCTAAGCCTCACCTTAAGCCTAAACCTAACATTAATCCTAACCCTAACCCTAACCCTAAACCTCACACTAACACTAACCCTAACCATCACCTTAACCCTAAACCTCACCCTAAACCTAACCCTAACCCTCACCCTAAACCTAACCCTCACCCTTACCGTAACCCTCATCCTCAGCCTAAACTTCACATTTACCCTTATCTTGACCCCCACACTAACCCTCACCCTAAACCTAACCCTCATCCTAACCCTAACTCTACCCCTAAACCTCACCCTCACCCTAACCTGAACTCTATCCCTAACCCTAACACTAAACCTCAACCCAACCCTAAAGCTAATCCTCACCCTCAACCACATGCTCAGCCTAAACCTAAGCCTAAGCCTAACGCTTACCCTAACCATGAAACTCACCCTAGCCCTCAGGCTAACCCTAATCCTAAACCTAACACTCATCCTAACCCTCCCTCTATCCCTAACACTAAACCTCAAACTAAACCTAACACTAAACCACACCCTCACCTTAACCTTCACCCTAGCCCTAATCCTAACCCTAACCCTGATCCTAACCATCCTCATAACCCTAACCCTAACCCTCACCCTAACCCTAACACTCAGCTTCAACCTCACACTCAGCTTAATCCTAAGCCTAACCCTAACACTAACCTTAACCCTCAATCTCACCTTAACCCTCACCCTTACCCTAACCCTAACCCTAACACTAAGCCTAACCCTAAACCTCACCCTCAGCCTCACCTTAACCCTAACTCAAACCCTAAACCTCACCCTCACCATAACCCTTAGCCTAACCCTAACCCTAAACCTGACCCTAACCCTAACTCTAAACCTACCCTTACCCTAGCAATTACCCTAACCCTAATCCTAACCCTAATCCTCATCCGAACCGTCCCCCTAACCCTAACACTAACACTCATCCTAACCCTAACCCTTACCCTCAACCTCACCCTCAGCCTAATCCTAACACTAACCCTAATCCTCACCCTCACCCTAGCCCACATCCTAACCCTAACCCTCACCCTCACCATAAATTTCACACTAACACTAACACTAATCCTCAGTCTAACCCTCAGCCTCAGCCTAACCCTCAGCCTAACCCTCAACCTAACCCTAACCCTGACCCTTACCATAACCCTCACCCTAGGCCTAACCCTCACCTTTAACCTTACCGTGACCCCCACCTTAACCCTCAGCCTAATCCGAACCCTAACCCTAACCCCGACTCTAACCCTCACCCTAACCCTAACTCTAACCCTAAATCCCACCTTCACCCTAAACCTAACTATAAAGTAAACCAAAACCTAAACCTCACCCTAACCCCAACCGTAATCCTAACCCGAACCCTAACCTTAGGCCTAACCCTAACACTAAGCCTAAACCTCACACTTATCCTCACCCTAACCGTAACCCTAAACCTAACCATAACAATAACCCAAACCCTAATTCTAACCCTTACCCTAACCATAACCCTCACCGCAACCCAAAACTTAACCCTAACACTAACCCTCACAATAACCCGAACCTCACGCTAACCCTAACTCTAACCCTAACCGTAACACTAAAAACCTCACCCTAACCCTAATTCTAAACCTCAACCTCACCATAATCGTAACCCAAACCCTATCCCTAACAATAATCCTAACCCTAACCCTAATCCTCAACCTCACACTAACCCTAATCTTAAACCTAACCCTCAACCTAACCCTAACCCTCACACTTACTCTAACCCTATCCCTCATCCTAACGCTCACCCTCACCCTAACCCTAACCCTAACACTAAAAGTCACCCTAACACTAAACCTAACCCTCACCCTCAACCTAGCCCTCATCCTAACCCTAATTCTAACCGTACTTCTCATCCTAAACCTCACCCTAACCCTAACCCTAAACCTAACCCTCAACCTAACCCTAATCCTCACGCTCAACTTAAAGCTAACCCTAACCCTCACCCTAACCCTAAACTTTACCTGAACCCTAACTTTCAACTTAACCCTAACCCTAACCCTCACCCTAACCCTAACCCTCACACTCACCCTACCCTTACCCTAATCCTAATCCTAACCCTAACCCTAACCCTCAACCCCCGCCTCACCTTAACCCTAACTCTAACCCTAAACCCCATGCTCACCCTAACCCTAACCCTAACCCTAAACCTAAACCTCAACCTAACCATAACCCTAAACCTCACCTTCACCTTAGCCCTCACCCTAACTCTAATCCTAACCCTAACCCTCATCCTAACCCTCCCTATAAACCTATATGAAAATCTCAACCTAACCCTAACCCTCAAACCCACCCTCACACCCAGCCTAACCCTAAGCCTAACCACAAGCCTTACCTGAAACCTAACCTTAACCCTCACACTCACCCGCACCCTCACCCTCACCATAACTCTAAACCAAACCCTAACCCTAACCCTAAACCTCACCCTAACCCTCACCCTCACCCTAACCCTAAAACAAACCCTAACCCTAACCCTCCCCCTAACCCTGTATCTAACCCTAAACTTCCCCCTCCACCTAACCCTATCCTTAAACCTAACCCTAAACCCCACCCTAATCCTAACACAAACGCTCACCCTTATCTTAACCCTCACCCTCAGTCTCAACCTCACCTTAACCCTTACTGTCATCCTCACCCTAACCCTTACTGTAACCCTAAAACTCATCCTAACCCTCACCGTAACCGTAAACCTAAACATCACCCTAACCCTAACCCTCACACTCAACCTCACACTCAGTCTAACCCTAAGCCTAATCTTAAGCCTTACCCTAATCCTCACCCTCACCCTATCCAACACTAACCCTAATCCTAACCATCACCCTAAACCTAATCCTTCACCCCACCCTCACCCTCAGCCTAAGCCTAAACCTAACCGTAACCCTCACACTCACCCTCACCCTAACCCAAATCCAAACCCTAAAAATAAACCTAACCCTAAAACTCAACCTAACCCTCACCCTAACCTTAACCCTCACACTAACCCTAATCCTAACCCTCCATATAACCCGCACCCTAACCCTAAATCTAACCCTAAACCTCACCTTCAACATAACCATAATCCTAACCATAACAATAAACGTCACCCCAAACCTATCCCTCAATCTCACCCTCAGCCTCACCCTAACTGTAACTCTAACACTAAAATTAACACTAATCCTAACCCTAAACCTAAACCTAACCCTAACCTTAACCTTAATCCTAACACTCACCCTCACCCTAACACTAATTCTAACCCTAACCTAAACCCTAACCCTAACCCTCATGTCACCATAACCCTAACCCTCATCCTAACCCTCACCCTAAACCTAACCCTAACCCTAATCCTCACCCTAACACTAATCCTAACCCTAATCCTCATCCTAACCCTCACCCTAACTCTAACCCTAACCGTCACAATAAACCTAGCCCTAATCCTAACCCTCAAACTAACCCTAACTCTCATGCTCATTGTAAGACTAACCGTAACCCTCACCCTAACCCTAAACTTAAGCTGAACCCTAAATCTCACCCTAACCCTAACCCTAAACCTCAACCTAACCCTAACCTTCACACTCACCCTCACCCTCGGCCTAAACCTAAGCCTAAACCTAAGCCTAACCCTAACCCTCAGACTCACCCTAACACTTACCCTAATCCTAATCCTAACCCTTAGCCTAACCCTCACCCTCACCCTAACCCTTAATCTAACACTAACCCTAAACCTAACCCTCATCCTCAACCTCACCCTAACCCTAACTCTAACCCTAAACCTCACACTCATCCTAACCCTAACCCTAACCCTAACCCTAAACCTCACCCTCACTATCGCCCTCACCCTAACCCTAATCCTAAAACTAACCCTCATCCTAACCCTCACCATAAGCCTAACACTCATCCTCACCCTCACCCTAAACCTAAACCTAACCGTCAACCTAATCCTAACCCTCACCCTCAACATAACCCTTACCCTAACCCACACCCTAACCCTAAACTTAACCCGAACCCTAACCCTCAACCTAATCCTAACCCTCACCCTCAACCTCACCCTCAGCCTAACCCTAAGCCTAACCCTAAACCTAACCCTAACACACACCCTCACCCTCACCCTAACTCTAATCCTAACCCTAACCCTCCCCCTAACTCTCACCTTAAACCTAACCTTAACACTAACACTAACCCTAAACCTCAACCTAACCCTCACCTGAACCGTAATTCTAACCCTAAACCTCACCCTCACCCTAAACCTAACTCTAACCCTAACCCAAACCTAAACCTCACCCTAACACTTACCCTCACCCGCACCTGCACCCTCACTGTAACTCTAAACCTAACCATAACAATAACACTAACCCTAACCAGAACAATCACACTACCCCTAATCCTCACCCCCACCCTCACCCTCAGCCTAACTATAAGCCTAAGCTTAACCCTCAACCTAACCCTTACACTCACTCTCACCCTAACCCTAACCCTAAACCTAAACTTAAACCTAAACATAACCCTAACCCTAAACCTAACCCTAATCCTCATCCTCACACTCACCCTAGCACAATCCCTAAACTTAAACCTCACCCTAACCCTAAGCCTAATCCTCACCCTAAGCCTCACACTCACCCTCACCCTAACTCTAACCCTAACCCTCACCCTAACCCTCACACTAGCCCTAATCCTAACCCTAATCCTAACCCTAACCCTCATCCTAACCCTCACCCTAAACCTAACCCTAAACCTCACCCTCACCCTAGCCCTCACCCTAAAACTAATCCTAAACTTAAAGCTCATCCAAAACCTCCCCATAACCCTAACACTAACCCTCACCATAAACCTAACCCTCACCAACAATCTCACCGTGAGCCTAACATTAACCTTCGCCCTAACCCTCACATTCACCCTAACAGTAAACCTAATCCTAAACCTAACCCTGTCCCTAAATCTCAACCTAAACCACACCCTCACCCTAAACCTAACACTAACCCTAACCCTTAACCTCACCCTAACAGTCCTCCTAAACCTAACTCTAACCCTAAACCTCACCCTCACCCTCAACCTCAAAGTAACTCTAACTCTAAATCCATAAACCTCACCATCATCCTCACCCTCACCACAAACTTAACCATAACCATAACACTAACAATAACCCTAACCCTAACCCTAACCCTAACCCTAAGCCTAACTCTCACCCACCCACTAACCCTAACCCTATCCCTCACACTAACCATAAACTTAACCCGAATCCTAACTCTCACCCTAACCCTAACCCTAACCCTCACACTAACCCTAACCCTCAGCCTAACCCTAAGCCTAACCGTAACCCTAACCCTAACCCTCACATTCACCCTCCCCCTACACTCCCCCTAACCATATATCTAACCCTAAACCTCACCCTCATCCTAACCCTAAACCTAACACTAAACCCCATCCTAACCCTAAATTTAATCCTCACCCGCACCCTCACCCTCACCGTAACTCTAACCCTAACACTAACAATAACACTAACCCTACCCCAACCATCACCCTAACCCTAATGCTCACCCCCACATTCACACTCACCCTAACTCTAATCCTAAACCTAGCCCTATCCAGAAACCTCAACCTAAACTTCACTCTCACCCTAACCCTAACACTAACCTTAACCCTAAACCTCACCCTAACTCTCCCCTTAAAGCTAACTCTAACCATAAACGTCACACTGACCCTCATCCTGACCCTAACCCTAACGCTAAACCTCTCCCTAAACCTCACCCTAACCGTAACCCTCACACCCATCCTCAAACTCACCGTAACTCTAACCCTAACCCTAACAATAACACTAATCCTAACCCAAACCATAACCATAACCCTCACCCTCAGCCTCACCCTCACCACTAACTTAACGCTAACCATACCACAAACAATAACCCTAACCCTAACCCTAAGCCTAATACACACACCCAAACTCACCCTCAGCCTAACCCTAAACCTAACCCTAAACCTAACCATAACCCTCACTGTAACTCTAACCCTAACCCAAACCCTAACCCTAAACCTAACCCTAATCCTCAGCCTCACCCTCAACTTCAACCAAACCCTAACCCTAACCCCCACCCTAACCCTAAACCTAAACCTAACCATAACCATAATCATAACCCTCATTGTAACTCTAACCCTAACTCTAACCCTAACCCTAAACCTAACCCTAACCCTAACTCTAACCCTAACCCTAAACCTAACCCTAGCCCTCATTGTAACTCTAACGCTAACCCTAACACTAACACTAAACCTAACCCTAATCCTCAGCCTCACCCTCACCCTACCCCAAAACCTAAACCTAACCGTCACCATAAACCTAATCCTAAACCTAACCCTAAACTTAACCGTCACACTCACCCTCTCCCTACCCATTATCCTAAACCTAACCCTCACCCTAACCCTAACACTAAACATAAACCTAACTCTAAACCTAACCCAAACCCTAACCCTAAACCTAAACCTAATCCTTAGCCTCACCCTCAACTTAAACCAAACCCTAACCCTAACCCCCAACCTAACCCTAAACCTAAACCTAACCATAACCGTAATCATAACCCTCATTGTAACTCTAACCCTAACCCTAACCCTAACCCTAAACCTAACCCTAATCCTAACCCTAACCCTAACCATAGCCCTCACTGTAACTCTAACCCTAACTCTAACCTTAAGCCTAAACCTAACCCTAATCCTCAGCCTCACCCTCACCCTAACCCATACCCTAACCCTAACCCTAAACCTCACACTCACCCTCACCCTAACCCTAATCATAAACCTAAACCTATCCCTTACCCCAACCCTCACATTCAGCCTCAACCTACCCCTCACCCTAACCCTAATCCTAACCCTAAACCTCATCATAACCTTCACAATAACCCTAACCCTAACCCTCACCCTAACCCTAACCATAACCCTCACCCTCATGCTCAGCCAAAGCCTACTCCTAAGCCTAAAGCTAAGCCTAACCCTAACCCGAACCCTCACCTTCACCATAACCCTAACCTTAAACCTAACTCTAACCCTTAACCTCACTCTCACCCTAAACCTAACTCTAACCCTAACCCTGAAACTAAACCTCATCCTAAACCTAACCCTCACACACACCCTAACCCTTACCCTAATCCTAATACTTTCACTAAGCCTAACCCTCACCCACACCCTAAACCTCACACTAACCCTAACTCTAACACTAACCCTAACCCTAACCCTCACCCTCAGCTTCACCCTAACCCTAACTCTAACCGTAAACCTCAACCTCATCCTATACCTAACCCTAAACCTAACGCTAAACCTCACCCTAACACTAACCCTAAAACTCTAACCCTAAACCTAACGCTAAACCTCACCCTAACCCTAACCATAAAACTCACCCTCACCCTAGCCCTCACCCTCACCCTAGCCCTCACCCTAACCCTAATCCTAACCCTAACACTCATCCAAACCCTCCCCATAACCCTAACCCTAGCCCTAACCCTAAACCTCAAAATCTCCCTCACCCTCAGCCTAACCCTAAGCCTAAACCTAACCCTCACCATAACCCTCACACTCAACCTCTCCCTAACCCTAATCCTAAAGCTAACCCTATCCCTAAACCTCAACCTAAACCTCCCCCTCACCCTAAACCTAACCCTAACCCTAACCATGAACCTCATCCTAACTGTCCCCCTAACCCTAACTCTAACCCTAAACCTCACCCTCACCCTAATCCTAACCCTAACCCTAAACCTCACCCTAACCCTAACCCTCACCCTCACCCAAAACCTCAAAGTAACTCTAACGCTAAACCTAACAATAACACTAACTCTAACCCTAACCCTAACCATAAACCTCACTCTCAGCCTCACCCACACCGCAAACTTAACCCTAACCATAACACTAACAATAACCCTAAACCTAACACTAACCCTAATCCTCACCCCCACCCTCACCCTCAGCCTAAACCAAAGCCAAACCCTAAACCTAACAGTAACCCTAAACCTCACCGTAACCCTAACCCTAAACCTAACCCTAACCCTAAACCTAACAAAAACCTTAACCCTAAACCTCATCCTCAACCTAAAACTCACACTAACCCTAAAACAAATCCTCAATCTAACCCTCAACCTCACCCTCACCCTAGCAATCACCCTAACCCTAACCCTCATCCTCACCCTAAACCTCACACTAACCCTAACACTAATCCTCAATCTAACCCTCACTCTCACCATAACCCTAACTCGAACCCTCACCCTAAACCTAACTCTCACCCTTACCATAACCCTCACCCTCAGCCTAACCCTCACCTTTACCCTTACACTCAACCCTACCCTAACACTCACCCTAAACCTACCCCTCACCCTGACCCTAAACCTACTCCTAAACCTCACCCTCACCCTAATCCTAACCCTAACCATAACCCTAACACTAAAACTCACCCTATCCCTAACCCTAACCCTCACCCTCAACCTCATGCTCAGCCTAACCCTAAGCCTAGCCTAACCCTTACTCTAACCCTCACACTCACCCTAGCCCTCACCCTAACCCTAATCCTAACCCTAACCCCCATCCTAAACCTCACCCTAACCCTAAACCTAACCATCAACCTAACCCTAATCCTCACCTCCACCCTCACCCTCAGCCTAAACCTAAGCCTAAGCCTAACCTTAAACCTAACCCTCACACTCACCCTCACCCTCACCCTAATCCTAACCCTAATCCTAACCCTAATCCTGAACATCAACCTAAACCTCACCTTAACCTTAACCCTAACACTAAACCTAACATTAACGCTCGACCTAACCCTCCAACTAACCCTAAATATAACCCTAAACCTCACTCTCACCCTAACTCTAATCCTAACCCTAACCCTAAACCTAATCCTAACCCTCACCCTAACCCTAATTCTCACCCTAACTGTAACCGTAACCCTCATCCTAAACCTCACCCTAACCCTAACCCTAAACCTCACCCTAACCCTAACCCTAACTCTCACCCTCACCCTAGCCCTCACCGTAACCCTAATACTAACCCTAATCCTCATCCTAACCCTCAACCTAACCCTAACCCTAACCCACACTGTAACCCTAACCCTAACCCTCTCCCTAACCCTAAACTTACCCGAACCCTAAATCTCACCCTAACCCTACCCCTAACTCTCACCCTAACCCTAACGATCACCCTCACCCTCACAGTAAGCCTAAACCTAAGCCTAACCCTAAACCTAACCCTAACCCTCACACTCACCCTAACCCGTTCCCTATATCTAATCCTAACACTAAGCCTTACCCTCACCCTCACCCTAACCCTCACCATAACCCTAACTCTAAGATTATCCCTAACCCTAACCTTCATCCTCAGCCTCACCGTAACCCTAACTCTAACACTAAACCTCAGCCTCATCCTAAACCTAACCCTATCCCTAACCCTAAACCTCACCCTCACCCTAACACTAAACCTCACACTCACCCTAGCCCTCACCCTCACCCTAATCCTAACCCTCACCCTCACCCTAACACCATACTTAACCGAACCTTAAATCTCACCCTAACCCTAACCCTAACCGTCACCCTAACCCTAACCCTCACCCTCATCCTCACGCTCAGCCTAACCCTAAGCCTAAGCCTAACCCTAACCCTAACCTTCACACTCATCCGAACCCTTACACTAATCCTAATCCTAACCCTTATTCTAAACCTCACCCTCACCCTAACCCTCACCGTAACCCTAACTCTAGCACTAACCCTAAACGTAACCCTCAACCTTACCCTAACTCTAACACTAACCCTAACATTAAAACTCACCCTAACCCTAACCCTATCCCTCACCATCACAGTAACTGTAACCTAACCCTAACAATAACCCTAACCTTAACTCTAACCCTCACCCTCACCCTAGCCCTCACCCTAACCCTAATTCTAACCCTCACTCTCACCCTTATCTTAAACCTCAACCTCAGCCCAAAACTCACCTTTACCCGTACCATCATCCTCACCCTAAACGTCACCCTAACCCTAAACCTCATCCTAACCCTCAACTTAAACTTAAACCTAACCATCACCCTAACCCTAACCCTCACCGTCAACCTCATGCTCAGCCTAACCCTAAGCCTAAGCCTAACGCTCATTCTAACACTCATCCTCACCCTAGCCCTCACCCTAACCCTAATCCTAACCCGATCCCTCATCCTAACCCTCCCCTAACCCTAACCCTAACAATCACTTAACCCTAATCCTCACCCCCAATCTCACCCTCAGCATAACCCTAACCCTAAGCCTAACCTGAAACCCTAATTCTAACATACCATCACCATAACCTTAATCCTAATCCTAAACTTAACCCTAACGCTAAACATCAACCTAACCCTCACCCTAACCCTAACCCTAACACTAATCCTAACCCTAACCCTCGACCTAACCCTCCCCCAACCCTAAATCTCATCCTAAACTCACCATCACCTTAACCCTAATCCTAACCCTAACGCTCACCCTAACCCTCACCCTCACTCTAAACCTAACCCTTATCCTAACCCTCACCCTAACCCTAACCTTAGACCTAAATCTCACCCAAACACCAACCCTAACCCTCACCCTCACCCTAGCCCTCACGCTAACCCTAATTCTGACCCTAATCCTCATCCTAACCCTCACCCTAACCCTAACCCTAACCTTCACCCTAATCTTAAGCCTAACCCTAACCCTCAACCTAACCCTAACCTCACGCTAACCGTAACCCTAACCGTAACCCTCATCATAACCTTAAACATAACCTGAACCCTAACCCTCACCCTAACCCTACCCCAAACTCTCACCCTAACACTAACACTCACACTCACCCTCACCCTCAGCCTAACCATAATCCTAAGCCTAAACCTAAACCTAACCTCACACTCACCCTAACCCTTACCCTAAACGTAATCCTAACACTAAGGCTAACCCTTACCCACACCTTAAACCTTACGGTAATACTGAGCTAACACTAACCCTCACCCTCACCCTAACCCTAACCCTCATCCTCACCCTTAACCTCACACTAACCCTAACCCTAACCCTAATCCTCAATCTAACCCTCACCCTAACCCTAAACCTAACCCTAAACCTAACCCTAACCCTCACCCTTATCTTAACCCTCACCCTCATCCTAAACCTCAACTTTACCCTTACCAACACCCTCCCCCTAACCCTCACCCTAACCCTAAACCTCATCCTAACCCTCACCCTAAACGTAATCCTAACCATCACCCTAACCCTAAAACTCACCCTCAACCTCTTGCTCAGCCTAACCCTAAGCCTAAGCCTGGCCCTAACCCTAACCCTCACACTCACCCTAACCCTTACTCGAATCCTAATCCTAACACTAAGCATAACCCTCACCCTCACACTAACCCTCACCGTAACCCTAACTCTAACACTAACCCTAACCCTAACCCTCACCCTCAGCCTCAACCTAACCCTAACTCTAACCCTAAACCTCACCCTCATCCTAACCCCAACCCTAAACCTAACCCTAAACCTCAACCTAACCCAAACCCAAACCTCACCCTCACCCTAGCCCTCACACTAAACCTAATGCTAAACCTAACCCTCATCCTAACCCTCACCCTAACACTAACCATAACACTCATCCTCACCCTCACCCTATCCCTAAACCTAACCCTAACACTCCACCTAACCCTAACCCTCACCCTCACTGTAACCGTTACCCTAACCCTCACAGTAACCCTAAACTTAACCCGAACCCTAACTCTCACACTAACCCTAACCCTAACCCTAACCCTCACCCTTACCCTCACTCTCAGCCTAACCCTAAGCCTAAGCCTAACCATAACGCAACCCTCACACTCACCCAAAACCTTACACTAATCCTAATCCCAAACCTAAGCCTAAACCTCACCCACACCCTCACCCTCACTCTAACACTCACCCTAACACTAACTCTAAGACTAACCCTAAACCTACCCCTCAACCTCAGCCTCAACCTTACCCTAATTCTAACCCTAAACCTCACTTTTACCCTATCCCTAACTCTAACCGTGACCCTAACACTAAACCTCACCCTAATCCTAACCCCAACCCTCACACTCACGCTCAACCTAAACCTAAGCCTAACCCTTACTCTAACCCTCACCCTCACCATAGCCCTCACCGTAAACCTAATCCTAAACCTTTTCCTCATCCTAACCCTTACCCTAACCCTAACCCTAACCATCACCCTAACCTTAATCCTCACCCCCAACCTCACCCTCAGCCTAACCCTAAGCCTAAGCCTAACCCTAAACCTCAACCTAACCCTCACCCTAACCTTAAACCTAACACTGAACCTAACACTAACCCTCGACCTAACCCTCCCCCTAACCCTAAACCTAACCCTAAAACTCACCCTCACCGTAACCCAAATCCTAAAGCTAACCCTAACCCTCAGCCTCACTGTTACCCTAACCCTCAACCTAACCCAAACCGAAACCCTAACCCTAACCCTAAACCTTACCCTAACACTAACTCTAATCCTCACCATCACCCTAGCCCTCACCCTAACCCTAATCCTAACCCTAAACCTCACCCTAACCATAAACATAACCGAACCCTAAATCTCAACCTAAACCTAAACCTAACCCTCACCTTAACCCTAACCCTCACACTCACCCTCACTCTCAGAATAACCCTAAGCCTAAGGGTAACCCTAAACCTAACCCTCACACTCACCCGAAAAATTACACTAATCCTAATCCTAACCCTAAGCCTAACCCTCAACCTCACTCTCACCCTCACTCCAACCCTCACCCAAACCCTAACTCTAACACTAACCCTAAACTTAACCCTCAACCTCAGCCTCACCCTTACCCTAACTCTAACCCTAAACCTCACCCTCACCCTAACCCTAACTCTAACCCTAACCCTAACACTCAACCTCACCCTAACCCTAACCCTAACCATCACCCTCACACTAACGGTAACCCTAACCCTAACCATAAGAGTAACCCTAACCCTAATACTAACCCTCACCCTAACCATAGCCCTCACCCTAACATTAACCCTCACCCTAACACTTACCCTCAACCTAACACTAACCCTAGCTCTAACACTAAATCTCCCACTAACCCTAACCCTCACCCTAATCCTAAACCTCACCCTAATACTAAACCTAACTCTAACCCTCACCCTGACCCTAGCCTTCACCCTAAACCTAATTCTAACCCTCAGTCTCACCCTAACCCTAATCCTCATCCTCACCCTATACCTCACATAAACCCTAACCCTAAACCTAATCATCAATCTAACCCTCACCCTAAGCCTTACCCTAACCCAAAACCTAACCCTAAACCTCACCCAAACCCTAACCCTAAAACTCATCCTCACCCTAGCCCTCACCCTAACCCTAATCGTAATCCTAACCCTTATCCAAACCCTCACCCTAACACTAACTCTAACCCTAACCCTCACCGTCACCCTCACACTAACCTTAAACCTAACACTAAACCTCAACCTAACCCTAACCCTCACCCTCACTATAACAGTTACCCTAAACCTAACCCTAACCCAAAACTTAACCCGAAACCTAACTCTCACCCTAAGCCTGAACCTAATCCTCACCCTAACCCTCACCCTCAGCCTAACACTAAGCCTAACTCAATCCCTAACCCTAACCCTCATCATATCGCTCACCCTACCCCTAACCCTAATCCTAAGGCTAACCCTAACCCTAAACCTCACACTCACCTAACCCTCAACTTAAGCCTAATCCTAACATTAATCCTAACCCTAACCCTAACCCTAAACCTCAGCCTAAACCCTAAAAATCACACTAACCCTCACACTAATCCTCAACCTAACCCTCAACCTAACATTAACCCTAACACTAACCCTAACATTAACGCTCGACCTAACCCTACAACTAACCCTACAACTAACATTTGTAACCCTAAACCTCCCCCTCACACTAACCCTAATCCTAAACTTAACACTAAAACTCACCCTAACCCTAAACCTCACCCTCACCCTCACCCTCACCATAACTCTAACCCTAACCCTAACAATAACACAAATCCTAACCCTAAACCTAACCCTTACCCTAACCCTAATCCTAACACTCACCCTCACCCTAACGATAATCTTAACCCTAACCCTCAACCTAACCCTAAACCTCACTCTCACCATAACCCTAACCCTCATCCTAACCCTAATCCAAACCCTAACCCTAACGATAAACCTTACCCTAACACTAACCCTAACCCTCACCCTCACCCTAGCCCTCACTCTAACACTAATCCAAACCCTAAACCTCACCCTAACACTAAACATAATAAAACCTTAACTCTCACCCTAACACTAACCCTAACCTTCACCGTAACCCTAACCCTCACCCTCACCCTCACTCTCAGTCTAACCCTAATCCTAAGCCTAACCCTAACCATAAACATCACACTCAACCTAACCCTTACCCTAATCCGAATCCTAACACTAAGCCTAAGCCTAACCTTCATGCTCAAACTCACCCTAATCCTAACCCTCACCCTAACTTTAACTCAAACACTAACCCTAACCCTAACCCTCAAACTCAGCCCCACCCTTACCCTAACTCTAAACCTAAACCTCACCCTCACCCTAACTCTAACCCTAACCCTAAACTTGACCCTAACCCTAACACTAAACCTCACCCTCAACCTAGCACTCACCCTAACCCTAATCCTAACACTAACCCTCATCCTAACCCTCTCCATAACCCTAATCCTAACCCTCACCCTAAACTTCACCCTAACCCTAACACTAACCCTAACCCTAACCCTAACCCTCCACATAACCCTCACCCTAACCCTAACTCTAAACCTCACACTCACCCTAACCCTAACTCTAACCCTAACCCAAAACCTAAACCTGACCCTAACCCTAAACCCTAATGCTCACCCTTACTCTCAACGTTACCTTAACCCAAAACCTAACCCTAACAATAACCCTAACCCTAATCCTAACCCTCACCCTAACCAAAAACCTCACCGTAACCCATACCCTAACCCAAACACTAACCCTCACAGTAACCCTAACCCTAACCTCACCCTATCCCTAACTCTAACCCTAACCCTAACACTAAAAACCTCAACCTAACCCTAACCCTAACCCTAACCCTCACCCTCACCTTCAATATAATCGTAAACCTAAAAATAAACCTAACCCTAACCCTAATCCTAACCCTCACCCTCACCCTAAACCTAAACCTAAACCTAACACTCACCCTAACCCTAGCCCTCACCCTTACCGTAACCCTAACCCACATTTTAACACTCACCCTAACCCTAACCCTAAATCTCACCCTAACCCTAAACCTACCCCTAACCCTCAACCTAACCCTAATCCTCACACTCAACGTAAACCTAACCCTAACCCTCACCCTAACTCGAAACTTATCCTGAACCCTAACTCCCACCCTAACCCTCACCGTCACGCTCACACTCAATGTAACCTTAAGCCTAATGCTAACCCTAACCATAACCCTCACACTCACCCTAACCCTAACCTTAACCCTAACCATAAACCTCACCTTAACCTAACCCTAAACATCACCCGCACACTAGCCATTACCCTAACCCTAATCCTAACATTAACCCTCATCCTAACCCACTCCATAACCCTCACCTTAACCCAAACAATAACCCTAAAGCTCAAGCTCACCCTTAGCCCAAACCTAAGCCTAAGCCTAAGCATAACCCTAAACCTAACCACAACACTCACACTCATTCTGCACCCTAACCCTCACCGTTACTCTAACCCGAACCCTAACCCTAACCCTAAAACACACCCTTACCCTATACCTAACCCTAATCCTAACCCTCATCCTCACCCTAACACTAAAACTAAACCTAACACTAACCCTC
This sequence comes from Dipodomys merriami, assembly GCF_024711535.1. Classification (NCBI taxonomy): domain Eukaryota; kingdom Metazoa; phylum Chordata; class Mammalia; order Rodentia; family Heteromyidae; genus Dipodomys; species Dipodomys merriami. Next base: position 1,638,884 of record NW_027203449.1, read on the forward strand.
ACCCTAACCGTCAACCTAACCTTATATCTAACCCTACACCTCACCCTCACCCTCATCCTAACCCTAACCCTAACCCTAAACCCCACCCTAACCATAACCCTAAACCTCACCCGCACCCTCACCCTCACCGTAACTCTAATGCTAACCCTATAAATAACACTACCCCTAACCCTAACCATCACCCTAACCCTAATCCTCACCCCACCCTCACCCTCAGCCTATCCCTAAGCCTAAGCCTAACCTTTACCCTAACCCTCACACTCATGCTCACACTAACCCTAATCCTAAACCTATCCCTATCCCTAAACCTCAACCTAACCCTCACCCTCACCCTAAAACTAACACTAACCCTAAAACTAAACCTCACCCTAACCCTCCCGCTAACCATAACTCTAACCCTAAAGCTCAACCTCACCATAAACCTAACCCTAACCCTTACTCTAAACCTCACCCTAACCCTAACCCAAACCCACAACCTCAACCTCACCGTAACTCTAACCCTAACCCTAACAAAAAACTAACCCTAACGCTAAACCTAACCCTAGCCCTAATCCTCAACCCCACACGCACCCTCAGCCTAAACCTAACCCTAACCCTACCCCTCACCATAAGCCTAACCCTAACCCTAACACTAACACTAACCCTAAACCTAAACCTCACCCTAACCGTAACCATAAACCTCACCCTCAACCTAGCCCTCACCCTAACCCTAATCCTAACCCTAACCCTCATCCTAACCCTCCCCATAACCTAAACCTAACCCTCATCCTCAACCTAACCCTCACCCTAACCCTAACCCTAACCCTAACACTAACCGTAATCCTAACCCTCAACCTAACCATCACCCTAACCCTAACTCTAACCCTAAACCTCACCCTCACCCTAACCCTAACTCTAACCCTTACCCAAACCCTAAACCTCACTTTAACCCTAAACCCTAACCCTCACCCTTACCTTCAATATAACCGTAACCCTAAACCTAACCCTAACAATAACGATAACCCTAATCCTAACCCTCACCCTAACCACAACCCTCACCGTAACCTATACCCTAACCCAAACACTAACCCTCACACTAACCCTAACCCTAACCTCACCCTAACCATAGTTCTAACCTTAACCCTAACACTAAAAACTCAACCTAACCCTAACCCTAATCCTCACCCTCAACCTCACCATAACCGTAACCCTAACAATAACCCTAACCCTAAACCTAAAACTAACCCTCACCGTACCCCTAACCCTAAACCGAAACTTAACCCTCACACTAACTTAAGCCTCACACTTACTGTAACCCTAACCCTCATGCTAACCCTCACTCTAACCATAACCCTCACTGTAACCCATAACCTAACCCCAAAACTAACCCTCACACTAATCCTAACACTAACCTCACCCTAATCTTAACTCTAACCCTAACGCTAACATTAAAAACCTCAACGTAACCCTAACCCTCTCCCTCACCCTCACCCTCAACATAACCATAACCCTAACAATAACCCTAACCCTATCCCTAATCCTAACACTCACCCTCATCCTAACCTTAAACCTAACCCTAACCCTCACCCTAACACTAACCCTCACCCTTACCGTAACCCTTACCCTCACCCTAACCCTCACTCTAACTCTAACCATAAACCTAAACCTCACCCTAACACTAACCCTAACCCTCACTCTCAACCTAGCCCTCAACCTAACCCTAATCCTAACCCTAATCCTCATCCTAACCCTCACCCTAACCCTAACCCTAAACCTCACCCTAAGCCTAACCCTAACACTAACCCTCAAGCTAAGTCTAACCCTCACACTCAATGTAAACCTAACCCTAACCCTCAACTTAACCCTAAACTTAACCTGAACCCTAACTCTCTCCATAACCATAACCCTCACCCTCACCCTCAGTGTAACCCTAAGCCTAACCCTAACACTAACCCTAACACTCACACTCACCCTAACCCTTACCCTAATGCCAATCCTAACCCTAACCCTCAACCTCACCCTCAGCCTCACCTTAACCCTAACTCTAACCCTAAACCTCAACCTCACCCTAACCCTAACCCTAAACCTAACCCTAAACCTCACCCTAACCTAACCCTAAACCTCACCCACACCCTAGCCATTACCCTAACCCTAATCCTAACACTAACCCTCATCCTAACCCTCCCCATAACCTTAACCCTAAACCTCAACTTCAACCTAGCCCTACCCTAACCCTAATCCTAAACCTAATACTCATCCAAACCCTCAGACTAACCCTAACCCTAACTCTCACTCTCACCCTCACACTAACCATAACCCTAACCCTCAACCTAACCCTAACCCTCACTCTCACTGTAACCATTACCCTAACCCTCACGCTAACCCTAAACATAACCCGAGCTCTAACTCTCACCCTAACCCTGACCCTAACGTCACCCTAACCCTAACCCTCAACCTCACCATCACCCTCAGCCTAAACCTAAGCCTAAACCTATCCTTAACCCTAACCCTCATCCTATCCCTCACCCTAACCCTAACCCTAATCCTAATCCTAACCCTAACCCTAAACCTCACCCTCACCCTAACCCTCAACTTAAGCCTAACACTAACATTAATCCTAACCCTAACCCTAAATCTCATCCTAAACCCTAAAGCTCACACTAACCCTCACACTAATCCTCAACTGAACCCTCACCCTAAACTTAACCCTAACACTAACCCTAACATTAACACTCGACCTAACCCTACAACCAACCCGAAATCTAACCCTAAACCGCCCCCTCATCCTAACCCTAATCCTAACCCCAGCCCTAAAAATCACTCTAACCCTAAACCTCACCCTCAACCAAACCCTCACCCTCACCATAACTCTAACCCTAACCCTAACAATAACACTAATCCTAACCCTAAAGCTAACCCTAACCCTAACCCTAAACCTAACACTCACCCTCACCCTAAACATAATCTTAACCCTAACCCTCAACCTAACCCTAACCCTCACCCTCACAGTAACCCTAACCCTCATCCTAACCCTAACACAAATCCTAACCCTAAACCTAAACCTTACCCTAACACTAACCCTAACCATCACCCTCACCCTAGCCCTCACTCTAACATTAATCCTAACCCTAACCCTCACCCTAACCCTAAACATAATCGAACCCTAACTCTCACCCTAACCCTAACCCTAACTTTCACCCTAACCCTAACCCTTACCCTCACCCTCACTCTCAGCTTAACCCTAAGCCTAAGCCTAACCCTAACACTAACGATCACACTGACCCTAACCCTTACCCTAAACCGAATCCTAAACCTAAGCCTAACCCTCACCCTCACGCTCACCCTAATCCTAACCCTCACCCTAAACCTAACTCTAACACTAACCCTAACCCTCAACCTCAGCCTCACCCTTAACCTAACTCTAAACCTAAACCTCAAACTTACCCAAACCCTAACCCTAACCCTCACACTAAACCTTCCCATAACCCTAACCCTAAACCTCACCCTCAACCTAACTCTCACCCTAACCCTAACTCTAACTCTAAACCTCACCCTAACCCTAACCCTAACTCTAACCTTAACACAAAATCTAAACCTGACCCTAACCCTAAACCCTAATGCTCACCCTTACTCTCAACGTTACCTTAACCCAAAACCTAACCCTAACAATAACCCTAACCCTAATCCTAACCCTCACCCTAACCACAGCACTCACCGTAACCCATACCCTAACCCAAACACTAACCGTCACAGTAACACTAACCCTAACCTCACCCTAAACCTAACTCTAACCCTAACCCTAACACAAAAAACCTCAATCTAACCCTAACCCTAACCCTCACCCTCACCCTCACCGTAACTGTAACCCTAAAAATAACCCTAACCCTAACCCTAATCCTAACCCTCACCCTCACCCTAACCCTAAACCTAACCCTAACCCTCACCCTAACCCTAACCCTCACCCTTACAGTAAACCTAACCCTCATCCTAACCCTCAACCTAAATGTAACCCTAACCCTAAACCTCACCCTAACACTAACCCTAAACCTCACCCTCACACTGGCCCTCACCCTGACCCTAATCGTAACCCTAATCCTAATCCTAACCCTCACCCTAACCTTGACCATAACCATCATCCTAACCCTAAACATAACCCTAACCCTGACCCTAACCCTAACCCTCACCCTTACTTTAACCCTTACCCTCATCCTAACCCTCACCCTAACTCTAACCCTAATCCTCATCCTAACCCTCACCCTAACCCTAGCCCTAAACCTCACCCTAACCCTAATCCTCAACCTAACTCTAACCCTCACACTCAACGTAAACCTAATCCTAACCCTCAACCTAACCCTAAACTTAACCTGAACCCTAACTCTCATCCTAAATCTAAACCTCACCCTCACCCTCACCCTCAGTGTATCCCTAAGCCTAATCCTAACCCTAACCCTAACACTCACACTAACCCTAACACTTACCCTAATCCTAATCCTAACCCTAACCCTAACCCTCACACTCAGCCTCACCTTAACCCTAACTCTAACCCTAAACCTTAACCTCACCTTAATCCTAACCCTAACCCTAACCCTAAACCTCACCCTAACCTAACCCTAAACCTCACCCTCACACTAGCCATCACCCTAACCCTAATCCAAATATTAACCCTCATCCTATCCCTCACATAAACCTAACTCTAACAGTCACCCTAACCATAAACCTCAACCTCACCCTTAGCCTAACCCTATGCCTAAACGTAAGCCTAACCCTAAACCTAACCCGAAACCTCACACTCATCTGCACCCTCAACCTCACCGTAACTCTAACCCTAACCCTAACCTAAACCCTAAACCTCACCCCTACCCTAACCCTAACCCTATCCCAAACCCTAACCCTCATCCTTACCCTAACCCTAACCCTAAACCTAACCCTAACCCTCACCCGAACCCTCCACCTAACAATAACCCGAACAGTCACCCTAACTCTAATCCTCACCCCCACCCTCACCCTAAGCCTAACCATAAGCCTAAGCCAAACCCTCACCCAATCCCTCACACTCCCCCTCACCCTAACCCTAATCCTAAACCTAACCCTGTCACTAAACCTCAAACTAACCCTCAACCTCACCCTAACCCTAACACTAACCCTAACACTAAACCTCACCCTAACCCTCCCCCTAACCCTACCTCTAACCCTAAATATCATCCTCACCCTAACCCTAACCAAAACCCTCAGCCTAAACCTCACCCTAATCCTAACCTCACCCTCACCCTCAAACTCACCGTAACTCTAACCCTAACCCTAACAATAACACTAACCCTAACCCTAACCCTAACTCTAACCATAACCCTCACATTCAGCCTCACCCTCACTGCAAACTTAACCCTAACTATAACACTAAAAATTACCCTAACCCTAAGCCTAACCTAACTCTAAATCTAATCCTAACCCTCACCCTCAGCCTCAGCCTAACACTAAGCCTAAACCTAACCCTAAACCTAACCCTAATCTTCAGCCTCAGCCTCAACCTAACCCAAACCCTAAACCTAACACTCACCCTAACTCTATGCCTAAACCTAACCCTAATCCTCACACTCACCCTCAAACTAACCCTAATCCTAAACCTAACCCAATCCCTAACCCTAACCCTCACCCTAACCCTCACCCTAGCGCTCACCCTAACCCTAACCCTAACACTCACCCTCAACCTAGCCCTCAACCTAACCCTAAACCTCACACTCACCTTAACCCTTACCCTAACCCTCACTCTAACCCTAAACTTAACTCAAACCCTAACTCTCACCCTAACCCTAACCCTAACACTAAACCTAACTCTAACCATCAACCTTACCGTAACCCTCACCCTCTGCCTAACCCTCATGTTTGCCCTTACCGTCACCCCTATCTTAACCCTCACCATAACCCTCACACTCACCCTAACCATCACCCTAAAACTAACTCTACACCTAAACCTCACGTTCACCCTAACCATAACTCTAACCCTAACCCTAACACTAAACCTCACCCTAACCGTAACCCTACACCTCAGAATAACCCTAACCCTCAACCTCACGCAAACCCTCAGCCTAAACCTAAGGCTAACCCTAACCATAACATTAAGCCTCAAACTCACCCTAACCAGAACCATAATCCTAATCCTAACCCTAAACCTAACCCGAACCCTCACGCTCAACCTCACCCTAACCCTAATTCTAACCCTAAACCTCACACTGACCCTAACCCTAATCCTAAAACTGACCCTCACTGTAACCGAAACCCTAAACCTAACCCTAAACTTATCCCTAACCCTAGCCCTAACCCTACCCCTAAATCTCACCCTAACCCTAACCCTAACACTAACCCTAACCCTAAACCTCACCCTAACTCTAACACTAACCGTAAACCTCACCATCATCCTAACCATCACTCTAACCCTAACCCAAACACTAAACCTTACCCTAACCCTAACCCTAAAAGTCACCCTCACCTCACCGTAACCAAAACCCTAAACCTAACCCTAACAATAACCCTAACCCTAATCCTAACCCTCCCCATAACCATAACCCTCATCCTAACCCAAACACTCACCCTAAAACTTACCCTCACCCTAACACTAACCCTAACCCTAAAACTAACCCTCACACTAACCCCAACCATAACCCTAAACATAAACCTCAAAGTAACCCTCACCCTCAGCCTAACTCTAACACTAACCCTATCCCTAACCCTCCTCCTAACCCTATATCTAACCCTAAACTTCACCCTCACACTAACCCTAACCCTAACCCTAAACCATACCCTAACCCAACCCTACCCCTCACCCGCACCCTCACCCTCACCGTAACTCTAACCCTAACCTTAACAGTAACACTAACCCTAACCCAAACCATCACCCTAACCCTAATCCTCACCTCCACCCTCACCCTCAGCCTAACCCTAAGTCTAAGCCTCACCCTCACCGTAACTGTCACACTCACCCTCACCCTACCCCTAATACTAAATCTAACCTTATCCCTAAACCTCAACCTAACCCTCACCCTCCCCATAACCCTAACACTAAACCTCAACCTAAATCTCACCCTAACCCTAACCCTCACCCTCACCTTCAATCTCACCATAACTCTAAACCTAACCCTAAATCTAACACTAACCCTAACCCTAACCATAAACATAACCATAAACCTCACCTTCAGAATCACTCTCAGCTCCAACTTAACCCTAACCATAACACTAACAATAACCTTAATCCTAAACCTAACACTAATCCTCAACCCCACCCTCACCCTCAGCCGAATCCTAAGCCTAACCCTAAGCCTAAACCTAACCCTAACCCTAACTGTAACCATAAACCTTACCCTAAACCTAACCCTAATCCTCAGCCTCACCCTCACCCTAACCAAAACCCTAACCCTATCCCTCACCCTAACCCCAAGCCTAACCATAACCCTGACCCTCACACTCACCCTCAACTTAGCCCTAACCCTAAACCTAACCATATCCCTAAACTTAACCCTCACCCTAACCCTCACCCTAACACTAATCCTAACCCTAAACCTCATCCTAACCCTCACCCTAACCCTAACCCTAACCCTCACCCTTATCCTAAACCTAACCCTCAACCTCATGCTTGGCCTAAGCCTAAGCCTAAGCCTAAATCTAACCCAAATATTCAACATAACGCTAACCCTAACTCTAAGCCTAAACCTCACTCTCACACTAACCCTAACTCTAACCCTTACCCTAAACCTAAACCTCATCCTAACACTAATCCTAAACCTCACCCTCACCCTCACCGTAACCGTAACCCAAACCCTAACTCTACCAATAACCCTAATCCTAACCCTAACCCTCAACCTAACCCTAACCCTAACCCTAACCCTCACCCTAACACTTACCCTCACCCTAACACTAACACTAACTCTAACACTAACCCTCACACTAACCCTAACCATCACCCTGACTCTAAACCTCACCCTAAACCTAAACCTAACCCTCACCTTCATCCTAGCCCTCACAATATCCCTAATCCTCATCCTCACCCTAAACCTCACACTAACTCTAACACTAATCCTCAAGCTAACCCTCACCGACACCCTTCCCCTAACCCTAACCGTCACTCTAACCCTAACCCTCACCCCACTGTAACCCTCACCCTCAGCCTAAACCTCAAGTTTACCCTTACCATCACCCCCATGCTAACACTTACCCTAAACCTAACCCTCAACCTAATCCTCACCATAACCCTAATTCCACCCCAAAACCTCATGCTCACCCTAATTCTAACCCTAAACCTAACCCTAACCCTAACCCTCATCCTAACCCTAAACCTCACACTAACCCTAACCCTAAACCTCAATTTAACTCTCACACTGACCCTAATCCTAACCCTAACCCTAACCCTAAACCTAACCCTAACACTCACCATTATCTTAATCCTCACCCTCAGCCTAAACCTCACCTTTACCCTTACTATCATCCTCACCCTAAACCTCCCCCTACCCTAAACCTCATCGTAACCCTCACCCTAACCATAAAACTAACCATCACCCTAACGCTAACCCTCAACCTCAACCTCACCCTCAGCCTAACCCTAAGCCTAAGCCTAAACCTTACCATAATCGTCACCCTCACCCTAGCCCTCACTCTAACCCTAATCCAAACCCTAACCCTCATCCTAACCCTCACCCTAAACCTAATCCTAACCCTCATCATCACCCTCACCCTTACCCTCATCCTAACCCTAAGCCTCAACCTAATCCTAACCCTCACCCTCACAGTAACTCTTTTCCTGACACTCACTGTAACCCTAAACTTAACCCGAAACCTAATTCTCACCCTAAACCAAACACTAACCCTCACCCTAACCCTAACCCTAAACTTCATCCTCACCCTACCACTCACCCTAACCATAATCCTAAACCTAACCCTCATCCTAACCATCCTCCTAACCCTAAACCTAACCCTCACCCTAACCCTAACACTCACCCTCAACCTCACCCTCAGCCTAACCCTAAGCCTAACCCTAATCCTAACCCTAACACAGACACTTATCCCAAACCTAAATCTAAACCTAAGCCTAAGCTTATCCCTTACCCAAAACTTCACCCTCACCCTAACACTAATCCTAATCCTCACCCTAACCCTAACCCTAAACCTCCCCCTAACTCTCACCCTAACACTAACACTAACCCTAACCCTAACCCTCCACCTAACCCTCACCCTAACCCTAACTCTAACTCTAAACCTCACCCTCACCCTAAACCTCACCCTAACCCTAACCCTAACCCTCACCCTCACCCGCACCATAACCGTAACCTTAAACCGAACCCTAACAATAACCCTAACCCTAATCTTAACCCTCACCCTAACCATAACCCTCACCCTAACCCTAAACCTAAACCTCACCCTCACCCTAGCTCTCACCCTAACCCTAATCCTAACCCTAACACTCATCCTAACCCTCCCCTTAACCCTTACTCTAACCCTCACCATAACCCTAATCCTCACACTCAACCACACCCTCAGCATAAACCTAAGCCTAAACATAAACCTAACCCTAACACATACACGCACAATCACCTTGACACTAATCCTAACCCTAACTCTAACCCTAACCCTCCTGGTAACTCTCACCCTAACACTAAACCTAACCCTAACCCTCAACCTCATCCTAATCCTAAACCTAACTCTAACCCTAACCCAAAACCTAAACCTCAACCTAACCCTAACTCTAACCCTCACCCTCACCCTAAACCTCACACTAACGCTAACCCTAATCCTCAATCTACCCTCACCCTAAACCTAAAACTAACCCTAACCCTCACCCTTATCTTAACCCTCAACCTCATCCTAAACCTCAGCTTTACCCTTACCATCATCCTCACCTTAACTCTCACCCTAACCCTAAACCTCAACCTAACAGTAAAAATAACCCTCACCATAACCATAACCCTCAACCTCAACCTCACCCTCAGCCTAACACTAAGCCTAACCCTAAACCTAACCCTAACACACAAACGCACCCTCACCCTGAACCTAATCGTAACCCTAACCCTAACCCTTACACTCCCCGTAACTCTCACCCTAACCCTAACCCTAACACTAACCTTAACCCTCAGCCTCACTCTCACCCTAACCCTAATCCTATCCCTAACCCTCATCCTAACCCTCCCCCTAACCCTTACACTAAACCTCACCCTAACCCTAACCCTCAAACTCAACCTCACCCTTAGCATAAACATTAGCCTAAACCTAAAACTAAACCTAACACACACACTCAACCTCACCCTAACCCTAATCCTAACCCTAACCTTCCCTCTCACCCTCACCGTCAGTGTAAACCTAAGCCTAACCCTAACCCTAAACATAACACAAACCTAACCCTTACCCAAATCCTAATCCTAACCCTAACACTAAGCCTCACCCTCAGCCTCACCTTTACCCTAACTCTAACCCTATATTTCACACTCACCTTAACCCTAACCCTAACCCTAAACCTCATCCTAACCCTCCCCATAAACCTAACCCTAACCCTCAACCTAACCCTAACCCTCAAACTCACCCTCAACCTCAGCCTAAACCTAAGTCTAAACCTAAAACTAAACCTAACACACTCACTCACCCTCAACCTAACCCTAATCCTAACCCTAACATTCACCCTCACCATCAGTATAAACCTAAGTCTAACCCTAACCCTAACCATCACACTCAACCTAACCAGTACCTTAATCCTAATCCTAACCCTAACCCTAAGCCTCACCCTCAGCCTCACCTTTACCCTAACTCTAACTCTATACCTCACACTCACCATAACCATAACGCCAACCCTAACCCTAAACCTCACCCTAACACTAACCCGAAATCTCAACCTGATCCTAGCCCTCATCCTAACCCTAATCATAACCCTAACCCTCATCCTAACCCTCCCATAACCCTAACCCTAACCCTAACCCTCAAACTCACCCTGAACCTCAGCCTAAACCTAAGCCTAACACTATACCTAACACTAACCCTCACACTAACCCTAACCATAACCCTAATCCTAACCGTATCCCTCACACTCACCCTAACCCTCACCCTAAACCTAACCCTAAACCTAACAATAACCCTAACCCTAAACCGCACCCTCAGTCTCACCCTAAACCTAACTCTAACCCTAAACCTCAAACTCACAGTAACCCTAACCCTAACCCTAACCTTAAACCTCACACTCACACTCACCCTTGCCCTTACCGTAACCCTAATCCTAACCCTAAACCTCATCCTAACCCTCCTCCAAAATCTAACCCTCACCCTCAACGTCACCCTCAGCCTAACCCTAAGCCTAACCCTAAACCTAAACCTAACACACACACTCACCCTCACTCTAACCCTGATCCTGTCCCTAACCCTAACCCTAACCCTAACCCTCCCCCTAACTATCACCCTAAACCTAACACTAAAACTAACCCTTACCCTAACCCTCAACCTAAACCTCACCCTAACCCTAAATCTCACCCTCATTCTAACCCTAACTCTAACCCTAACCCAAACCCTAAACCTCACCCTAACACTAACCCTAACACTAACACACACCCTCTCCCTCATTCTAATTCAAGCCTAACCCTAACCCTATCCCTCACACTCACCCTAAACCTAACCCTAAACCTCAAACTAACCCTCACCCTCACCCTCAACCTCTGCCTAACACTAATCCTACTCCTAACCCTAACCCCAAGCCTCACCCTCAACTTAACCCTCACCTGAAGCCTAACCCTAACATTAATCCTAACCCTAACCCTCACCCTCAGCCTCACCCTAAATCTAACTCTAACACTAAACCTCACCCTGACCCTAACCCTAACCCTAACCCTAACCCTATCCCTAAACCTCATCCAGGCCTAACCCTAACCCTCACCCTCACCATAACCTTAACCCTAACCATAAAGCTAAAATAACCCTAACCCTAAACCTAACCCTCACCCTAACCCTAACCCTCAACCTCAACTTCACCCTCAGCCTTACCCTAAGCCTAACCCTAACCCTAACGCTCACACTAACCCTAACCCTTACCCTAAACCTAAGCCTAACCCTAAGCCTAACCCTCACCTTCAACCTAACCCTAAATCTAACCCTAACACTAAACCTCAACCTCACCCTCACCCTCAGCCTTACCCTAAGCCTAACCCTAACCCTAACGCTCACACTAACCCTAACCGTTACCCTCAACCTAAGCCTAACCCTAAGCCTAACCCTCACCTTCAACCTAACCGTAAATCTAAAACTAAGCCTAAATCTCACCCTCACCCTAACCCTCACCCTTACCATTACCCTCAACCTCAGCCTAACGCTGAACTTTACACTTATCGTCAATCCCACCCTAACCCTCACTCTAACTCTAACACTCACCCTAACCCTAACTCTACCCCGAAACCTCACACTCACCCTAACCCTAACTCTAACCCTAACTCTAACACTAACCCTCACCCTAACCCTAACACTAACCATCACCCTAACCCTAATCCTCACCACCACCCTCACCCTCAGCCTAACCCTAAGCCTAAGCTTAACCCTAACCCTAAACCTCACACTCACCCTCACCCTCACCCTAACCCTAACCCTAATCCTAAACCTCAACCTCACCCTCAACCTAACCTTAACCCTAACACTTACCCTAAACCTAACCCTCCACCAAACCCTCCAACTAAACCTGTCTAACCATAAACCTAACCCTCACCATAACACTAATCCTAGGCCTAAACCTAAACCTCACCCTAACCCTAACACTCACCCTCACCTCACCCTAATCCTAAACCTAACCCTCACCCTAAACCTTACCCTCACCCTCACCGTAACCCTAACCCTCACCCTAAACCTAACCCTAAACATTACCATAAAACTAACCCTAATCTTCACCTTCACCCTAGCCCTCACCCTAACCCTACTCGTAAACCTAATCGTCATCCTAACCCTCACCGTAACTCTAAGCCTAACTCTAACCCTAACCCTAACCCCAAAACTCACTCTAACCCTAACACTAACCCTACCACTAACACTAACCCTAAACCTAACCGTAAACCTAACCCTAAACCTAACCCTAATCCTCAGCCTCACCGACACCCTAACCCAAACCCTAACCCTAACCCTCATCCTAACACAAAGCCTAACCATAACCCTAATCCTAACCCTCACACTCACCCTCACCCTAACCCTAATCCTAAACCTAACCCTAACCCTAACCCTAACCCTCAGCCTAACCCTCAGCCTAGCCCTCACTCTTACACTTATCCTAACCCTAATCCTCACCCTAACCATAACCCTCACCCTAACCCTAACCCTCTCCCTAAGACTTACCCTCACCCTAACCCTAACCCTAACCCTAATACTAACCCTCACACTAACCCTAAACATCACCCTAAAACTAACACTCACCCTGTCTAACCCTAACCCTCACCCTCACCCTATCCTTCACCCTAAACCTAACCCTCATCCTCACCATAAACCTCACTCTAAACCTAACCCTAACTCTACCCCTAACAATAACACTAATCCTAACCCTAAACCTAACCCTAAACCTAACCCGAACCCTAACCCTAATGCTACCATTCAACCTCTCCCTAACCCGAACCCTCACCCTAACCCTAAATGTACCCCTAAACCTCACCCTCACCCTAACCCTAACTGTAACCCTAACCCTAACACTAAACCTCGTTGGAACACTAAACGGAACCCTTACCCACACTTTAAACGTAACCCTAACCCTAAACCTAACAATAACCCTAACCCTAACCCTAACCCTCACCCTAAACATAACACGTACCCTAACCTTAACCCTCACCCTAAAACTAACCCTAACCCTCACCCTTATCTTAACCCTCACCGTCAGCCTAAACCTCACCTTTACCCTTACTTTCATCCTCACCCTAACCCTATACCTCATCCTAACCCTCGACCTAAGCATAAACCTAACCATCATCCTAAACCTAACCATCACCCTCACCCTAGCCCTCAACCTAACCCTAATCCTAATCCTAACCCTCATCCTAAACCTCACCTTAACCCTAACCATAACGATCAAACCTAAACATAATCCTCACCCCCACCCTCACCCTCAGCCTAACCCTAAGCCTAAGCCTAACCCTCAACCTAACCCTAAACCTCACCCTCACCCTAGCCCTCACCCTCACCCTAATCCTTACCCTAACCCTCAACCAACCCTCACCCAAACACTAAACCTAACCCTCAACCTCACCCTCACCCTAACCTTAATCCGAACCCTAACCCTCAATCTCACCCTAACCATCACCCTCACCATAACCCTTACCCTAATACTCAACCTAACCCTAAACTTAAACCAAACCCTAACTCTCACCCTTACCCTAACGATAACCCTCACCCTAACCCTAAGCCTAAACTTCACCCTCACCCTAGCCCTTACTCTCAACCTCACCCTCAGCCTAATCCTAACCCTAAAACTAAACATTACGCTAACACACACACTCACCCTCACCCTAAACCTAATCCTAACCCTAACTCTCATCCTATCCCTCCCAATTACCCTAACCCTCAACCTAAACCTAACCCTCACCCTCAGCCTAATCGTAAGCCTAACCCTAACCCTAAACCGCACACTCAAACTAACCCTATCCCTAAACCTCATCCTAGCCCTAAACCTAACCCTCACCCTCACCCTCACAATAAACGGAACCCTAACCCTAATGCTAACAATAATCCTAAACCTATCCCCAATCCTCACCCTAACCATAACCCTCACCCTAACCCAAACCCTCACCCTAACATTTACCCTAACCCTAAACCTAACCCTCACACTAACACTGACCCTCACCTTAACACTAACCCTAACCCTAACACTAACCCTAAACATCAAACTATACCTAAACCTCACCCTAACCCTAACCCTAAACCTCAACCTCGCCCTAGAACTGACCCTAACGCTAACCCTCATCCTCACCCTAACTTCACACTAACCCTAACACTAATACTCAATCTAATTCTCACCCTCACCCTAACCCTCACCCTAACCCTCACCCTAACCCTAACCCTTACCCTTACTGTAACCCTCACCCTCAGCCTAACCCTCAACTTTACCCTTACCGTCACCCTCACCCTAACCCTCACTCTAACGCTAACCCTCACCCTAACCATAACTCTACCCCTAAACCTCACCCTCAGCCTAACCCTAACTCTAACCCTAATCCTAACACTACCCTCACCATAACCCTAACCATAACCATCACCCTAACCCTAATCCTCACCCCCACCCTCACCCTCAGCCTAATCCTAAGCCTAAGCCTAACCAAAACCCTAAACCTCACACTCACCCTCAGCCTAATCCTAATCCTAACCCTAAACCTAACCTAAACCCAAAACCTCAACCTAAACCTAACCCTAACCTTAAACCTAACATTAACCCTAACCCTAACCCTCGACGTAACCCTCCAGCTAAACCTAAATGTAACCATAAACAACACCCTCACCCTAACACTAATCCAAACACTAAACCTAACCCTAAAACAAACCCTCACACTAATCCTAACCCTCACTCTAATCCTCATCCTAACCCTAACCCTCATCCTAACCCTCACCCTCAGTGTAACCCTAAGCCTAAACCTAACCCAAACACTCACACTCACCCTAACCCTTAACCTAATCCTAATCCTAACCCTAAACCTAAGCCTCACCCTCAGCCTCAGCTTAACTTTCACTCTAACCCTGTACCTCACACTCACACTAACCCTAAACCTAACCAGGAACCTCACCCTAACACTAACCCTAAACCTCAACCTCACCCTAGCCCTCACCGTAATGCAAATCCTAACCCTAAAACTCATCCCAACCCTCCCCATAACCCTAACCCTAACCCTCACCCTAACCCTAAACCTCACCCTCACCCTCACCCTCAGCCTAAACCTAAGCCTAACCCTAAACCTAACCCTAACCGTCACACTCACTCTAACCTTAACCGTAATCCTAATCTTAACCCTCACCCTCACCCTTATCCTCCCCCTAAACTTAACCCTAAACATAACACTAACCCTAACCCTAACCCTCATTCTCAGCCTCACCCTAACCCTAACACTAACCCTAAACCTCACCCTCACCCTAACCCAAACTCTAACCCTAACCCAAACCCTAAATTTCACCCTAACACTAACCTTAACCCTAACCCATACCTTCACCCTCTGCCTAATTCTAAGCCTAACCCTAACCCTAACCCTCACACTCACCCTAATCCTAACCCTAAACCTCACCCTAACCTTAACCCTCACATTGACCCTAACACTAATCCTAATCCTACTCCAAACCCTAACCCTAACCTCACCCTAACCATAACCCTCACCCTTACTGTAAACCTCAACCTCAGCCTAAACCTAACCTTTATCCTTACCGTGACCCGCACCATAACCCTCACTCTAACACTAACTCTCACACTAACCCTAACTCTACCCCTAAACCTCACCCTCACCCTAACCCTAACTCTAACCCTAACACTAACCCTCACTCTAAACCTAACCCTTACCCTCACCCTAACCCTAATCCTCACCCCACCCTCACCCTCAGCCTAAACCTAAGCCTAAGCCTAACCCTAAACCTAATCCTCACACTCACCCTCAACCTAACCCTAATCCTAACCCTAATCCTAAGCCTCATCCTCAAAAGCACCTTAACCTTAACTCTAACCCTATACTTCACACTCACCCTGATCCTAACCCTATCCCTAACCCTATCCCTAACCCTAACCCTAAACCTCACCCTAACCCTAACCCTAAAACTCAACCTCACCCTAGCCCTCACCCTAACCCTAAACCTAACCCTAACCCTCATCCTAACCCTCCCCATAACCCTAACCCTAACCCTCACCCTAACCCTAAACCTCACCCTCGCCCTCAGCCTCAGCTTAACCCTAAGCCTAACCCTAAACCTAACCCTAACCCTCACACTCACCCTAACCCTAACCCTAATCCCAATCTTAACCCTCACCCTCACACTAACCCTCCCCCTAAACCTAACCCTAAACCTAACACTAATGCTAACACTAACCCTCACACTCAGCTTCACCCTAAACCTAACTCTAAACCTAAACCTCTCCCTCACCCTAACCCTAACCCTAACTCTAACCCTAACCTTAAACCTCACCCTCACACTCACCTTAGCCCTTACCCTAACACATATCCTAACCCTAACCCTCATCCTAACACTCCCCCTAACCCTAACCCTCACTGTCAAACTCAACCTCAGCCTAACCGTAAGCCAAACCCTAAACCTAAACCTAAGACACACACTCACCCTCACTCTAACCCTAATCCTATCACTAACCCTAACCCTAAACTTAAACCTCCCCCTAACTCTCAACCTAACCCTAACCCTAACACTAACCCTTACCTTAACCCTAAACCTAAACCTCACCCTAACCCAAACTAACACTAAACCTCACCCTCACCCTAAACCTAACTCTAACCCTAACCCAAACCCTAAATCTCACCCTAACACTAACACTAACCCTAACCCACATCCTCACACTCAGACTAATCCTAAGCCTATCCCAAACCCCAACACTCACACTCAACCTAACCCTAACCCTAAACCTCACCCTAACCCTAACCCTCACCCTCAACCTCAGCCTAAGCCTAAGCCTATCCCTAATCCTAACCTTAACCCTCACTCTCACCCTAACACTAACCCTAATTCTACTCCTAACCCTAACTGTAACCCTCATTCTCAACTTACCCCTCACCTTAAGCCTAACCCTAACATTAATCCTAAGCCTAACCCTCACCCTCTGCCTCACCCGAACCCTAAATCTAACACTAGGGTTACTAACCCTAACCCTATCCCTAAACCTCATCCTAGCCCTAAACCTAAACCTCACCCTCACCCTCACCATAACCTTAACCCTAACCCTAACAATAACAATAAACCTAACCCTAACCCTAAACCTCACCCTAAACATAACCCTCACCCTAACCCTAACCCTCACCCTAACACTTACCCTCACCCTAACACTAACACTACCCCTAACACTAAACCTCACACTAACCCTAACCCTGACCATCACCCTAACCCTAATTCTCACCCCCACACTTACCCTCAGCCTAAACCTAAGCCTAAGCCTAACCCTAACCCTAAACCTCAAACTCACCCTCACCCTAACCATAATCCTAACCCTAAACCTTACCCTAACCCTAAACATCAACCTAACCCTCAACCTAACCTTAACCGTAACACTTAAGCTAACCCTAACCTTCGACCTAAACTTCCAACTAAACCTAAATCTAACCATAAACCTCACCCTCACCCTAACCCTTATCCTAACTCTAACCCTAAACCTCACCCTAAACCTAACACTCACTCTCACCCTCACCCTCACCATAACTCTAATCCAAACCGTAACAATAACAGTAATCCAAACTCTAAACCTAACCCTAACCCTAACCTTAACCCTAATGCTAACACTCAACCTCACCCTAACCCTAATCCTAACCCTAAGCCTCACCCTAAGCCTAATCCGCACCCTCATCATAACATTAACCCTCATCCTAACGCTCACCCTAACCCTAACCCTAACCCTAAACATTACCATCTCACTAACCGTCATCCTCACCTTCACCCTAGCCCTCACCCTAACCCTAATCATAAACCTAATCCTTATCCTAACCCTCACCCTAACGCTAAGCCTAAACCTAACCCTAAACCTAACCCCAACCCTCAATGTAACCCTAACACTAACCCTAACACTAACCCTAAACCTAACACTAAACCTAAATATAAACCTAACCCTAACCTTCAGCCTCACCCTCACCCTAACCCAAACCCTAACCCTAACCCTCATCCTAACACCAAGCTTAAACCTAACCTAATCCTATCCCTCACATTCACCCTCACCCTAACCCTAATCCTAAACCTAACCCTATCCCTAAACCTAACCCTCACCCTAACCCTAAGCCTAGCCCTCACCCTTACACTTATCCTAACTCTAACCCTCACACTAACCATAACCCTCATCATAATCCTAGCCCTCACCTTAACATTTACCCTCACCCTAACACTAACCCTAACCATAACAGTAACCCTCACACTAACCCTAAACATCACCCTAACCCCAAACCTCACCCTAACACAAACCCTAACCCTCACCCTCACCCTAGACTTCATCCTAACCCTAAAACTCATCCTCACCATAAACCACACACTAACCCTAACAATAATACTCAATCTAACACTCCACCTCACCCTAACACTGACACTAAACCTCACCCTAACCCTAACCCTCTCCCTTACCGTAAACCTCACCCTCAGCCTAACCCTCACCTTTACCCTTACCTTCACCCCCACGCTAACACGGACCCTAATCCTAAGCCTCACACTAACCCTTAATGTAACCCTAAACCTCACCCTCTCCCTAACCCTAACTCTAACCCTAACCCTAACACTAAACCTCACCCTAACCCTAACCCTAAACCTCACCCTCATCCTAACCATAACCCTCAGCCTAACCCTAACCCTCACGCTAACACTTACCCTCACCCTAACACTAACCCTAAACCTAACACTAACCCTCACACTAACCCTAACCCTCACCCTAATCCTAAACCTCTCCCTAACCCTATCCCTATCCCTAATCCTAACCCTCAGCCTAGCCCTCACCCTAACCCTAATTCTAACCCTCACCTTCACCCTAACCCTAACCCTCATCCTCACCCTAAACCTCACACTAACCCTAAACCTAATCCTAAATCTAACCCTCACCCTAACCCTAAACCTAACACTAACCCTTACCCTAAACCTAAACCTAAATCTAACACTCACCCTTACCTTAACCCTCACCCTCAGCCTAAACCTCACCTTTGCCCTTAACATCATCCTCACCCTAACCTCACTGTAATCCTAAACCTCATCCTAACCCTCACCGTAACCATAAATCTAACCATCACACTAATTCTAACCCTCACCCTCAGCTTCACACTCAGCCTAAACATAAACCTAAGCCTAACCCTTAATCTAACCCTCACCCTCACCCTAGCCCTCACCCTAACCCTAATCCTAATGCTAACCCTCATCCTAGCACTCACCCTAGCCCTATCCCTAACCATCACCCTAAACCTTATCTTCACCCCCACTCTTGCCTTCAGCCTAACCCTAAGCCTAAGCCTAAGCTGAACCCTCACACTCACCCTCAACTTCACCCTACTACTAACCCTAACCATAACCATAACCCTAAACCTCAACATAACCCTCACCCTAACCTTAACCCTAAAAATAACCCTAACTCTAACCCTCGACCTAATCCTCCAACTAACCCTAAATCTAACCCTAAACCTCAACCTCAACCTCACCCTAACCCTATTCCTAACCCTAACCCTCAACCTCACCCTAACCCAAAACCTAACCCTCACCCTCAACCTCACCCTCACCATAACTCTAACCCTAACCCTAACAATAACACTAATCCTAACTCTAAACCTAACCTTAACCCTAACCGTAATCCTAACACTCACCCTCACCCTAACCCTAATCCTAATCCTAACTCTCATCCTAACCCTAATCCTCACCCTCACTGTAACCCTGACCCTCAACCTAACTTTCACCTAAACCCTAACCCTAACCCGAAACCTTAATCTAACACTAACCCTACCAATCACCCTCAACCTAGCCCTCACTGTAACCCTAACCGTAACCCTCACCCTAACACTAACGCTAAACCTAAACCTCAACCTAACCCTAAACCTCACGCTCGCCATAACCCTAAACCTCACCCTAACCCTAAACATAACCGAAACTTAACTCTCACCCTAACCCTATCCCTAACCCTCCACCTAACCCTAACCCTCACCCTCACCCTCACCCTCAGCCTAACCCTAAGCCTAACTATAATCCTCACACTCACCCTAACACTTACCCTAATCCTAATCCTAACCCTAACCCTAACCCTCACCTTCAGCCTCACCCAAACCCTAAATCGAACCCTAAACCTCACCCTCTCCCTAACTCTAACCATAACCATAACCTTAAACCTCACCCTCACACTCACCCTAGCCCTTACCCTAACCCTAATCCTAACCCTAACCCTTATCCTAACCCTCCCCCTAACCCTAAATCTCACCCTCAACCTCACCCTCAGCATAACCCTAAGCCTAACCAGAAAAATAAACCTAACACACACACTCACCCTCACTCTCACCTTAATGCTATCCCTAACCCTAACCCTAAACCTCCCCCTAAATCTCACCCTAATCGTAACCCTAAACCTAACCCTTACCATAAACCTTAACCTAAACCTCACCCTAACACTAACTCTAACCCTAAACCTCACCCTAACCCTAACCCTAACTCTAACCCTAACCCAAAACCTAAACTCACCCTAACACTAAAACTAACCCTAAACCTCAACCTAACCCTCCAACTAAACCTAAATCTAACCATAAACCTCAAACTCACCCTAACCCTAATCCTAACCCTAACCCTAAACCTCACGCTAACCCTAACCCTAATCCTCATCCTAACCCTCACCCTAACTCTTAGCCTAAACCTCACTCTAACCCCAACCCTAACCCTCCCCGTAACGGTAAACCTAACCTTAACCCTAACAATAACCCTAACACTAACCCTCAGTCTCACCCTAACCAAAAACCTCACTCGAAACCTATCCCACACCCTAACACTTACTCTCACCTTAACACTAACCCTAACCCTCATCCTCACCCTAAACCTCACAATAACCCTAACAGTAATCCTCAATCTAACCCTCACTCTAAACCTAACGCTAACCCTTACCCTAAACCTAAACCTAACCCTAACACTCACCCTTATCTTAACCCTCACCCTCAGCCTAAACCTCAACTTTACCTTTACCACAATCCCCTCCCTAACCCTCACCGTAACCCTAAACCTCATCCTAAGCCTTACCCTATTCGTAAAACTAACCATCACCCTAACCCTAACACTCACCCTCACCCTAAACCTCACCCTAAAACTAATCCTAATCCTAACCCTCATCCTAACCCTCACCCTAACCCAAACCCTAACCATCACCCTAAACCTAATCCTCACCCCCACCCCCACCCTCAGCCTAACCCTATGCCTGACTAACCCTAACCCTAACGCTCACACTCACCCTCACTCTAATCCTAACCCTAACCCTAACCATAACCCTAAACCTCAACCTCAACCTAACCGTAACCTTAACCCTAAAAGTAACCCGAACCCTAACTCTCGACCTAACCCTCCAACTAACCCTAAATATATCCCTAAACCTCACCCTCACCCTAACCCTAACCCTAAACCTCACCCTAACTCTAATTCTAACCCGAACTCTCACCTCACCATCACACTCATCATAACTCTAACCCCAACCCTAACAATAACATTAATCCTAACCCTAACCCTAACCATAACCCTAACCCTAACCTTAATCCTAACACTCACCCTCATGCTAACCCTAATCCTAACACTAACCCTCACCCTAAACCTAATCCTCACCCTCACTGTAACCCTAAGCCTCAACCTAACCCTCAGCCTAACCCTAACCCAAAACCTAAACCTCACCCTCACACTAACCCTAACCCTCACCCTCACCCTAGACCTCATCCTAACCCTAATCATAACCCTAATCCACATCTTTACTCTCACCCTAAACCTAAACTTAACCCTCACCCAAACCCTAACACTAACTCTCAACCTAAACCTAACCTTAGCCCTCACCCTAACCCTAACCTTCACCCTCACTCTCACTCTCAGCCTAACCCTAAGCCTAACACTAACCCTAATGCTCACAATCACCCTAAACCTTACCCTAAAACTAATCCTAACCCTAAGCCTACACTTCACCCTCAACCTAACCCTAAATCTAACACTAACCCTAACCCTAACCAACAACCTCAGCCTCACCCTAACCCTAACTCTAACCCTAAACTTCACCCTCACCCTCATCATAACCCTAATCCTAACCCTAAACCTCACACTAACCCTAACCCTAACCCTAACCCTCCACCTAACCCTCACCCTAACACTAAACCTAACCCTAAACCTCACCCTCACCCTAACCCTAATCCAAACCCTAACCCTCAACCTAAACCTAACCCTCACCCTCACCATAACCCTTACACTTACACTCAACCTAACCCTAAACTTAAACCGAACCCTAACTCTCACCCTTACCCTAACCATAAACCTCACCCTAACCCTAATAATAAACTTCACCCTCACCCTAGCCCTCACCCTCAACCTCACTCTCAGCCTAACCCTAAGCCTAACCCTAAACCTAAACCTAACACACACACACTCACCCTCAAACTAACCCTAATCCTAACCCTAGTCCTCATCCTAACCCTCTCCATAACCCTAACCCCCACATTAATCATTACCCACAACCTTCACCATCAGCCTAATCATAAGCCTAACACTAACCCTAACCCGAAACCTAAACCTCACCCTAACCTTAACCCTCACTATCAACCTCAGCCTAACACTAAGCCTATACCTAACCCTAACCCTAACCCTCACACTCATCCTAACAAAAACCCTAACCCTACTCCTAACCCTAACTCTAACCCTCACCCTCAAACTAACACTCACCTTAAGCCTAAACCTAATTTTAATCCTAAACGTAACCTTCACCCTCAGCACCACCCTAACCCTAAATCTAACACTAAACCTCACCCTGACCCAAACCCTAACCCTAACCCTATCCCTAAACCTCATCCTATCCCTAACCATAATCCTCACCCTCACCCTCACGATAACTGTAACACTAACCATAATGCTAACAATAATCCTAAACCTAACCCTAACCCTCACCCTAACCATAACCCTCACCCTAACCATAACCCTCACCCTAACACTTACTCTCACCCCAACAATAACCCTAACCCTAACACTAAACCTCACATTAACCCTAACCATCACCCTAACCCTAAACATCACCCTAACAATAACCCTAAACCTCACCCTCACCCTAGACCTCGCCCTAAACCTAACCCTCATTCTCACCCTAAACTTCACACTAACACTAACACTAATCCTCAATCTAACCCTCATCCTCACCCTCACCCTAACCCTAACCCTCAGCCTTAACGTAACCATCACCCTCTGCCTAACTCTCAACTTTACCATTACCGTCACCCCCACCCTAACCCTCACCCTAACCCTAATTCTAACCCTAACCCTAATTCTAACCCTAACCCTAACACTAACACTCACACTAACCCTAACCCTAACCATCACCTTAACACTAATCCTCACCCCCAGCTTCACCCTCAGCTGAACCCTAAGCCTAAGCCTAACCCTAAACCTAATGCTCACACTCATCCTCAACTTAACCCTAATCCTAACCATAACCATAACCCTAAACCTCAACCTAACCCTCAACAGAACCTTAACCCTAACACTTACCCTAACCCTAACCCTCGACCTAATCCTCCAACCAAACCTAAATCTAACCCTAAACCTCATCCTAACCCTAATACTCACCCTCACCCTCACCCTCACCATAAATCTAACCCTCACCCTAACAATAACAGTAATCCAAAACCTAATCCTAAACCTAACAAAAACCCTAACCCTAACGCTAACACTAAACCTCACCTTAACCCTAATCCTAACCCTAACACTCAACCTAACACTAACCTTCACCGCAACCGTAAACCTAACCCTCATCCTAACCCTCACCCTAACCCTCACCCTAACCCTCACCCTCACCATAATCCTAACCCTAACCCTAACCATAACCCTAAACCTCAACCTAACCCTCACCCTAACCTTAACCCAAAAACATACCCTAACCCTAACTCTCGACCTAACCCTCCAAATAACCCTAATTGTTACCCTAATCCTCACTCTCACACTAACCCTAATCCTAACCCTAACCCTAAACCTCACCCTAACCCTAACCCTAACCCTCACCCTCACCCTCACCCTCACCATAACTCTAACCCTAACTCTAACAATAAAATTAATTCTAACAATAAACCTAACCCTAACCCTAACCCTAATCCTAACATTCACCCTCACGCTAACCCTAATCCTAACCCTAAACTTCACCCTAACCCTAATCCTCACCCTCACTGTAACCCTAACCCTCAACCTTACCCTCACCCAACCCTAACCCTAAACCTAAACCTTAATCTAACACTATCCCTAACCCTCACCCTAACCTTAACCCTCACCACAACCATAAACCTCTCATCCTAACCCTCAACCCAACACTAACCCTAACCCTCACCATAATCCTAACCCTAACCCTAACCCAAACCCTAAACCTCAACCTAACCCCCACCCTAACCTTAAACCTAAAACTTACCCTAAACCTAATTCTCGACCTAACCCTCCAACCAACCATAAATCTTACCCTAATCCTCACCCTCACACTAACCCTAATCCTAATCCTAACCCTAAACCTCACACTAACCCTAACCCTAACCCTCACCATCACCCTTACCATAACTCTAACCCTAACCCTAACCCTAACATTAATTCTAACAATAAACCTAACCTGAACCCTAACACTAATCCTGACACTCACCCTCAATCTAACCCTAATCCTAAGTCTATCCTTAGCCCTAACCCTAATCCTCACCCTCACTGTAACCCTAACCCATAACCTTACCCTCACCCTCACCCTAACCCTAACCCTAAACCTTAATCTGACACTAACACTAACTCTCACCCTCACACTAACCCTCACCCTAACCCTAATCCTAACCCTAATCCTCATCCTTACCCTCACCCTAACCCTAAACTTAACCCCCACCCTAACCCTAAACCTAACCCTAACCCTAAACCTCACGCTCACCATAACCTAACACTAACCCTCACCCTCACCCTCAGCCTAACCCTAAACCTAACCCTAATCCTAACCCTAACTCTCACACTCACCATAACCTTACCCTAAACCTAATCTTTACCCTAACCCTAACCCTAACCCTAAACCTCACCCTAACACTAACCATAACCCACAACCTCACCCTAACCCTAATCTGAACCCTCACACTCAACCTAACCATAACCCTTACCCTCACACTAACCCTTACAATAATCCACAACCTACCCCTAAACAAACCCAGAACCCTAACTCTTACCCTTACCCTAAACGTTACCCTCAACCTAACCCTAACACTAAACCTCATCCTCACCCTAGCATACCCAACCCTAACCCTAATCCTTACCCTCTTCCTAACTCTCCCCCTAACCCTTACCCTAACCCTCACCCTAACCCTAACCCTCACCCTCAACCTCACCCTCAGCCTAACCCTAAGCCTAACCATAAAACTAACAATAACACACACACTCACCCTCACCCTAAACCTCACCCTAACCCTAACCCTCATCCTAACCCTCCCCATATCCCTAAACCTCACCCTAACCCTAACCCTCACCCTCAACCTCAGCCTAACCCTAAGCCTATCCCTTTTCCTAACCCTAACACTAACCCTCATCCTCACCCTAACCCTAATCCTACTCCTAACCCTAATCCTAACCCTCACCTTAAGCCTAAGCCTAACATTAATCCTAAACATAACCCTCACCCTCAGCCTCACCCTAAACCTAACTCTAACACTAAACTTCACCCTGACCCTAAACCTAAACCTCACCCTCACCCTAGCCCTCACCCTAACCCTAATACTAACCCTATCCCTCATCCAAACCCTCCCCCTGACCCTTACCCTAAGCCTCATCCTAATGCTAAACCTAACCATCAACCTTACCCTAAGCCTAACCCTAAGCCTAACCCTAAAACTAACTCTAACACACACATTCACCCTCACCATAACCCAAAGACTAACCCTAACCCTCACGCTCACCCTCACCCTCTGTGTAACCTTAAGCCTAACCTAACCTTAACCCTCACACTCAAACTAATCCTTACACTAATCCTAATCCTAACCCTAACCCTACCCCTCAACCTCAGCCTCACCTTAACCCTAACTCTAAACCTAAACCTAAACCTCACCCTAACCCTAACAGTAACCATAACCCTAAACCTCTCCCTAACCCTAACCCGAAAACTTACCCTCACCCTAGGTCTCACCCTAACTCTAAACCTAACCCTATCCCTCATCTTAACCCTCCCCCTAACCCTAACCCTAACCCGCACCCTCACCCTCACCCTCACCCTAAACCTCACCCTTACCCTAACCTTAAAGCTAATACTATCTGTAACACTAACCCTCATCCTCAGCTTCACCCTAACACTAAATCTAACCCTAAGCCTAACCCTAACCCTCACCCTAACCCTCACCCTAAAACTAACCCTTACCCTAATATTAATCCTAACCCTAACCGTAAGCCTCACCCGCAGCCTCTTATTAAACCTAAATCTAACCCTATACCTCACACTCACCCTAACCCTAAACCTAACCCTAAACCTCACCCTAACCCTAACCCTACACCTAAATCTCACCCTAGCCCTCATCCTAACCCTAATCCTAACACAAAACCACGTCCTAAACCTCCATATAACCCTAACCCTAACTCTCACCCTCACCCTCACCCTCAGCCTAACCCTAAGCCTAACCCTAACCCTAAACCTAACCCTCACACTCACACTAACACTAAACCTAAACCTAACCCTAACCCTCACCCTCACCATAACCCTCACCCTAAACCTAACACTAACCCTAACCCTAACCCTCACCCTCAGCCAAACCCTAACAATAACTCTAAACCTAAACTTCACAATCACACTAATCCTAACCCTATCCCTAACCTTAAACCTCACCCTAACCCTAAACCTAAACCTCACCCACAACCTAGCCCTTACCCTGACCCTAATCCTAACCCTAAACCTCATCCTAAACCTCCCCTTAACCCTAACCCGCACCCTCAACCTCACCGTCAGCCTAACCCTCAGCCTAACCCTAAAGCTAACCCTAACACACAAACTCACCCTCACTCTAACCCTAATCCTATCCCTAATCCTAACCCTAACCCTCCCCCTAACTCTCATGCTAACCCTAACACTAACACTAACCCTTACCCTAACCCTAAACCTCACACTCGCCCTAACCCTAACAATAACCCTAACCCTAACCCTAATCCTAACCCTCACCCTAACCATAACCCACACCCTAACCCATACCCTCACCGTAACACTTACCTTCACCCTAACACTAACCCTAACCCTAACATTAACCCTCACACAAACCCTAAACCTAACCCTAACCCTATACCTCAACCTAACCCTCACCCTCAACTTAACCCTAACACTAACCCGAATTCTGATCCTCCCCCTAACACTCCCCCCAACCCTGTATCTAACCCTAAACTTCACCCTCACCCTCACCCTCACCCTAACCCTAACCCTAAACCCCACCCTAATCCTAACCCTAACCCTCACCCTCACCCTCAACGCAAACTTAACCCTAACCATAACATTAACAAAAACTGAAACCCTAAGCCTAACCCTAAACCTAACTCTAATCCTCACACTCATCCTCACCCTCAGCTTAACCCTAAGCCTAACCCTAAACCTATCCCACACTGTAATAAACCTAACCCTAACCCTAACCCTAATGCTAAACTTGACCCTAAACCTAACCCTAATCTTCAGACTCACCCTCACCTTAACCCAAACCCTAACCCAAAACCTCACCCTAACTCTAAGCCTAAACCTAAAACTAACCTTCACACTGATCATCACCCTAACCCTAATCCTAAACCTAACCCTATCCTTAACCCTACCACTCACCATAACCCTCATCCTAGCCCTCACCCTAACCCTAATCCTAACCCTAAACCTCATCCTAACCCTAACCCTAACCCTCACATTCATGCTCGGCCTAAGCCTAAGCCTAAGCCTAACCCTAACCTTCACCCTAACCCTAACGCTAACACTAACCCTAACCCTAAACTTAACCCGAAGCCTAAATCTCACCCTAACCCTAAATCTAACCCTAAACCTCACCATCACACCAGCCCTCACACTAACACTAATCATAACCCTCATCCTAACCCTCACCATAACATTAACCATAACCCTCACCCTACCACTCACCCTAACCCTAATCTGGAACCTAACCCTCAACCTAAACCAAACCCGCACCCTCACCGTAACCGTTACCCTAACACTCACCCTAACCCTAAACTTAACCCGAACCTTAACTCTCACCCTAAACCTAACCCTAAACCTCACCCTAATTCTAATCCTAAACCTCACCCTCTTCCTAAACCTCCTCCTAACCCTTACCCTAAAGTCACCCACACCCTAACCCTCACCCTCAACCTCACCCTCAGCCTAAACCTAATTCTAACCCTAAACCTAACCTTAACACACACACTCACCCTTACCCTAACTCTAATCCTAACCCTAACCTCACCCTCACCCTCACACTCAGTGTAATTCTAAGCCTAAGCCTAACCCTAACCTTAACCCTCCTACTCACCCTAACCCTTACCCTAATCCTAATCTTAACCCTAACACTAATCCTCACCCTCAGCCTCACCTTAACCCTAACTCTAACCCTAAACCTCACAACTCACCCTCACTCTAAACCTAAACCTAAACCTCACCCTAACTCTAACTCTAAACATCACTCTCACCCTAGCCCTCACCCTAACCTTGATCGTAAACCTAACCCTCAACCTAAACCTCCCCATAACCCTAAACCTAACCCTCAACCTCACCCAAACCCTAATCCTCACCCTCACCCTCAGCCTAAACCTAAGCCTAACCCTAACTCTAACCCTAACCCTCACACTCACCCTAACCCTAACCCTAATCCTTATCCTAACCCTCACCCTCACCCTAACCCTCACCCTTACCCCAACCCTAAACCTAACACTAACTGTAACACTAACAATCACTCTCTGCTTCAACCTTACCCTAAATCTAACCCTAAACCTCACCCTCACCCTCACCCTAACCTTAACCCTAAACCTCACCCTAACCCTAACCCTAAACCTAACCCTCACCCTAGCCCTTACCCTAACCCTAATCCTAAACCTATACTTCATTCAAACCCTCCCCCTAAACTGAATCCTCAGCCTAAACCTAAGCCTAACAATAAACCTAACCCTAACACACACACTCACCCTCAACCTAACCCTAATCCTATCCCTAAACCTAACCCTAACACTAACCCTCCCCCTAACTCTCACCCTAACCCTAACCCTTACACTAAACCTAAACCGAACCCTCAACCTAACCTAAACCCTAACCCTAACCCTAATCCTAACCCTCACCCGAACCATCACCCTCACAGTAATTCAAACCCTAACCCTAACAATAACACTAACACTAACCCAAGCCATCACCCTAACCCTAATCCTCACCTCCACCCTCAACCTCAGCCTAACCCTAAGCCTAACCCTAAACCTAACCCTAACCCTCACACTCACCCAAACCCTTACCCTAATCCTAATCCAAACCCTAACCCTCACACTCACCCTAACCCTCACCCTAAACCTAACACTAACCCTAACCCTAAAACTCACCCTCAGCCTCACCCTAACCCTAACTCTAACACTAAACCTCACCCTCACAATACCCTTAACCCTAACCCTAACGTTAAAGCTCACCTTCACACTCACCCTAGACCTTACTCTTACCCTAATCCTATACCTAACACTCATCCTAACCCTAACCCTAAGCCAAACCCTTAACCTCAACCTCACACTCAGCCTAACACTAAGCCTAACCCTAAACCTAAACCTAACACACAAACTCACCCAGACTCTAACCCTAATCCTATCCTTAACCCTAACCCTAATCCTAACCCTCCCCCTAACTCTCACCCTAACCCTAACCCTAACACTAACCCTTAAACTAACCCTCAACGTAAACCACACCCTAACCCTAAATCTAACCCTAAACCTCACCCTCACCCTAACCCTAAATCTAACCCTAACCCAAACCCTAACCCTAACCCTAACCCTAACCCATACCCTCACCCTCGGCTGAATCCTAAGCCTAACCCTAACCCTAACGCTGACACTCACCCTAACCCTAAACCTAAACCTCACCCTAACCGTAACCCTAACCCTCAAACACAGCCTAAACCTAAGCCTATCCCTAACCCTAAACCTAACCCTCACACTCACCCTAACACCATCCTAATCCTACTCATAACCCTAACCCTAACCCTCACCCTCAACCTAACCCTCATCTTAAGCTTAAACCTAACATTAATCCTAACCCTAACCATCACCCTCAGCCTCACCTTAACACTAACTCTAACACTAAACCTCACCCTGAACCTAACCCTAACCCTAACCCTATGCCTAAACCTCATCCTAGCCCTAACCCTAACCCTCACCCTCACCCTCACCATAAACTTAACCCTAACCCTAACGCTAATAATAACCCTAACCCCAACCCGAACCTCACCCTAAACATAACCCTCACCCTAACCCTAACCCTCACCCTAACACTTACCCTTACCCTAACACTAACCCTAACCCTGACACTAAACCTCACACTAACCCTTAACATCACCTTTAGCCTAAACCTCACCCTAACACTAACCCTAAACCTCACAGTATCCCTAGACCACGCCGTAACCCTAACCCTCATCCTCACCCGAAACTTCACACTAAACCTAACACTAATCCTCAATCTAACCCTCAACTCACCCTAACCCTAACACTAACCCTCACCCTAACACTAATCCTCGCCCCCAACCTCACCCTTAGCCTAACCCTAAGCCTAAGCCTAACCCTAACCCTAAACCTCACACTTACCCTCACCCTAACCCTAATCCTAACCCTAACCCTAACCCTAACGCTAAAACTCACCATTACCCTAACCCTAACACTGTACCTAACACTAACCCAAAATCTAAACCTAACCCTAAACCTAACCCTAATCCTCAGCCTCAACCTCACCCTAACCCAAAACCTAGCCATAACCCTCACACTAACTCTAACCCTAACCCTAACACTAACCCTCACCCTAACCCTAACCCTAACGATCACTCTAAACCTAATCCTCACGCCTATGCTCACCATTAGCATAACACTAAGCCTAAACCTAACCCTAACAATAACCTCACACTGACCCTCACCCTAACCCTAATCTTAAAACTAACCCTAACCGTAACCCTAAACCTCAATCTAACCCTCAACCTAACCTTAACCCTAACACTTAACCTAAGCCTAACCCTCGACCTAACACTTCAACTGAACCTAAATCTAACCGTAAACCTCACCCTCACCCTAACCTAATGATAACCCTAACCCTAAACGTCACCCTAACCCTAACACTCATCCTCACCCTCACCCTCACCATAACTCTAACTCTAAGACCAACAATAAGAATAATCCTAACCCTAAAATTTACCCTAACCCTAATGCTAAAACTCAACCTAACCCTAACCCTAACCCTAACCCTAAACCTCACCCAAACCCTAAACCTCACCCTCACCGTAACCCTCACCCTCATCCTAACCCTCACCCTAACCCTAACCCTAACCCTAAACCTTACCCTAACACTAACACTAAACCTCACTTTCACCCTAGCCCTCACCCTAACCCTAATCGAAAACCTAATCCTTATCATAACCCTCACCCTAACTCTAAGTCTAAACTTAACCCTAACCCCAACCCTCACTCTAACCATAACACTGACACTAACACTAACACTAACCATAAACCTAACCCTAAACCTAACCCTAAACCTCAGCCTCACCCTCACCCTAAGCCAAACCCTAAACCTAACCCTCATCCTAACTCTAAGCCTAACCAGAACCCTAATCCTAACCCTCATATTCACCCTCACCCTAACCCTAATCCTAAACCTAACCCCATACCTAACCCTAACCCTCACCCTAACCCTCAGTCTAGCCCTCACTCTTGCACTTATCCTAACCCTCACCCTCACCCTAACCATAACCCTCGCCCTAAACCTAACCCTCACACTAAAACTTACCCTCACCCTAACAATAACCTAATACTAACCCTCACACTAACCCCAAACATCACCCTAACCCTAAACCTCACCCTAACACTAACCCTAACCCTCACCCTCACCCTAGCCTTCACCCTAACCCTAACCCTCATCCTCACCATAAACCTCACACTAACCCTAACACTAATCCTCAATCTAACCCTCAACCTCACCCTAGCGCTAAAACCATAACCCTAACACTCACCCTTACCATAACCCTCACCCTCAGCCTAACCCTTACCTTTACCCTTACAATCAGCCCCACGCTAACCCACACACTAACCCTAACCCTCACGATAACCCTAAATGTACCCCGAAACCTCACCCTCTCCCTAACCCTAACTCTAACCCTAACCCTAACAGTAAACCTCACCCTAACCCTAACCCTAACCCTCACCCTCACCCTAACCATAAACCTCACACTAACCCTAACCCACAACGTAACGCTTACCCTCACCCCAACACTAACCCTAACCTTAACACTAACACTCACATTAACCCAAACCCTCACCCTAATCCTAAACCTCACCCTAACCCTAACCCTAACCCTAATCCTCACCCTCACCCTAGCCCTCACTCTAACCCTAATTCTAACCCTTACCCTCACCCTATCCCTAACCCTCATCCTCACCCTAAACCTCACACTAACCCTAACTCTAATCCTCAATCTAACCCTCACCCTAACCCTAACCCTATCCCTTAGCTTAACCCTAAACCTAACCCTAACCCTCACCCTTATCTTAACCCTAACCCTCAGCCTAAACCTTACCTTTACCCTTACCATCATCCTCACCCTAACCCTCACACTCACCCTAGCCCTTAACTAACTCTAATCCTAACCCTAACCCTCATCCTAACCCTCCCCCTAACCCTAACCCTCACCCTCAACCTCACCCTCAGCCGAACCATTAGCCTATACCTAAACCTAAACCTAACACACACACTCACCCTCACTCTAACCCTAATACTATCCCTAACCCTAACCCTAACACTAAACCTTCCCCTAACTCTCACCCTAACCCTAAAACTAACCCTTACCCTAACCCTCAACCTAAAACTCACCCTAAACCTAACACAAACCTAAGCTTTACCCTAACACTAACCCTAATCCTTACCCTTACCCTAGCCCTCATCCTAACCCTATTTATAACCCTAAGCCTCATCCTAAACCTCACACTAACCCTAACCCTAACCCTCATCCTTACCCGAAACCTAATCCTCAACCTAACAAGAAACCTAACCCTCACCCTAACCCTAACCCTAAACCTCACCCAAACCCTAAACTTAACCGAACCCTAACTCTCAACCTAACCCTAACCCTAACCCTCCCACTAACAATAACCCTCACCCTCAACCTCATTCTCAGCCTGACCATTAGCCTAAACCTAAACTTAAACCTAACACACACACCCTCACTCTAAACCTAATACTATCCCTAACCCTGACCCTAAACCTAAACCCCCTCCTGACTCTCACCCTAACCATAAAACTAACACTTACCATAACCCTCAACCTAAACCTCACCCTAAACCTAACTCTAACCCTAAAACTCACCGTCACCCTAACCTTGACTCTAGACCTAACCCAAACCCTAAAACTCACCCTAACACTAAGCCTAACCCTAAACTCCGAATTTACCCTCCAACTAAACCTAAATCTAACCATGAATATCACTTTTACCCTAACACTAATCATAACCCTAACCCTAAACCTAACCCTAACACTAACCCTGTCACCCTAACCCTGACCTTCACCCTAACCCTAACCCTTACCCTAACCCTAACCCACACCCTCACCCTCAACCTTATCCGGACCCTAACAATAAACCTAACCCTCACACTCACCCTAACCTTAGGCCTAAAACTCACCCTAACCCTATCCATCACCCTGAAAGTCAGCCTAACCCTAAGCCTATCCCTAACCCTAACCCTCACACTCAAACTAATACTATCACTAATCCTACTACTTACCCTAACCTCAACCTGACCCTCTGCTTAAGCCTAACCCTAACATTAATCCGAACCCTAACCCTAACCCTCAGCTTCACCCTAACCCTAACTCTAACACTAAACCTCACCCTGACCCTAACCCTAACCCTAACCCTATCCCTAAACCTCATCCTAGCCCTAACCCTAAAACTCACCCTCGCCCTCACAATAACTGTAACCCTAACCCTAATACTAACAATAACCCTAAACCTAACCCTAACCCTCACCCTCAAACTCAGCCTCACCCTAACCTTAAATCTAACACTTAACCACAAACTCACCCAAACCCTAATCCTAACCCTAACCCTAAACCTCACCCTACCCTAAACCTAACCATGACCCCAAACCTCACCTTCACCATAACTCTAACCCTAACCCTAACAATAACACTAATCCTAACCCTAAACCTAACCTGAACCCTAACCCTAATTCTAAAAGTCAACCTCACCCTAACCCTAATCCCAACCCTAACCCTCACCCTCACCATAAACCTATTCCTCATCCTAACCCTCACCCTAACCCTAACTGTAAAACTAAACCTTACACTAACACTAACCCTAATCCTCACCCTCACCCTAGCCCTCACCCTAACCCTAATCATAACCCTAATCCTCATCCTAACCCTCACACTAACAATAACCCTAACCCTCATCCTTACCTTAACCCTAACCCTCAACCTAACCCTAACCCTAAAGCTCACCCTAAACCTAACCTTAACCCTCACCCTAACCCTAAACTTAACAGAACCCTAACTCTCACCCTAACATTAACCCTACCCCTCACCCTATCCCTAACCCCCAATCTCACCCTCATCCTCAGCCTAACCCTAATGCTAAACCTAACCCTAACCCTAACCCTCACACTCACCCTAACCCTGACTCTAATACTAATCCTAACCCTAACCCTAATCCTCAACCTCACCCTAACCCTCACCCTAACACTAAATCTAACACTAACCCTAAACCTAACCCTCAAACTCAGCCTCACCCTTACCCTAACTCTAAACCTAAAACTCACCCTCACCCTAAACCTAACCCTAAACCTAACCCTAATCCTAACCCTAAACCTCACCCTCACCCTAGCCCTCACCCAAACACTAATCCTAACCCAAATCCTAACCCTCACCCTAACACTAACCCTAACCCTCACCCTCACTCTCACACTAACCTAGTCCTAACCCTAATCCTCATCCTAACCCTCCCCCTAACCCTTACCCTAAACCTCACACTAACCCTAACCCTCAACTTCAACCTCACCATTAGCCTAACCCATTGCCTAAACCTAAACCTCACCCTAACACACTCACTCACCCTCACCATAACCCAAAACCTAACCCTAACCCTCATCCTCACCCTCACCTTAACCCTAACTGTAACCCTATACCTCACACTCAACCTAACCCTAACCATAACCCTAACCCTAAACCTCACCCTAACACTAAACCTAAACCTCAACCTCTCCCTTGCCCTCACCCTAACCCTAACCCTCATCCTAACCCTCCCCATATCCCTAAACCTAACACTCACCCTAACCCTCACACTCACCCTCAGCCTAAACCTAAGCCTAACCCTAAACCTAAACCTAACCCTCACACTCACCTCACCCTAACCCTAACCCTAATCCTAATCCTAAACCTAACCCTAACCCTCACCCTAACAATAAACCTCACCCTAAACCTAACCCTAAACCTAACACTAACCCTAACCCTAACCTTCACGCTCAGCCTCACCCTAAACCTAACTCTAACCCTAAACCTCACCCTAACCCTAACCCTAACCCTAACCTTAAACCTCACCCTCAAACTCAGCCTAGCCCTTACCCTAACCCTAACCCGAACCCTAACCCTCATCCTAACCCTCCCCCTAACCCTAACCCTCACCCTCAAACTCACCCTAAGCCTAACCCTAAGCCTAACCCTAAACCTAAACCTAACAAACACACTCACCCTCAGTCCAACCCTACTCCTGTCCCTAACCCTAACCCTAACCCTAACCTTCCCTCTAACTCTCACCCTAACAATAACCCAAACCCTAACCATTACCATAACCCTCAACCTAAAGCTCACCATAACCCTAAATCTAACCCTAAACCTCACCCTCACCCTAAACCTAAATCTAACCCTAACCCAAACCCTAAACCTCACCATAACACTAGCCCTAACCCTAACCCACACACTCACCCTCCGCCTAATCCTAAGCCTAACCCTAAACCTAAACCTCACACTCACCCTCAGCCTAATGCTAAGCCTAACCCTAACCCTACCTCTCACACTCACCCTAACCCTAACCCTAAACCTAACCCTCACCCTCAACTTCAGCCTAACCCTAATTGTATCCCTAACCTTAACTCTAAACCTCACACTTACCCTAACACTAACCCTAATGTACTCCTAACTCAAACCCTAACCCTCACCCTCAACCTAACCCTCAACTTAATTATAACCCTAACATTAATACTAACACTAACCCTCACCCTCAGCCTTACCCTAACCCTAACTCTAACATTAAACCTCACCCTGAACCTAACCCTAACCCCAACCCTATCCTAAACCTCATCCTAGACCAAACCCTAAACCTCACCCTCACCGTCAAAATAAACAACCCTAACCCCAATGCTAACAAAAACCCTAACCCTAACCCTAACCCTCACACTAAACATAACCCTCACCCTAACCCTAACCCTCACCCTAACACTTACCCTCACCTTAACACTAACCCTAACCCTAACACTAAACCTCACACTAACCCTAAGCATCAATGTAATCCTAAACCTCACCCTAACACTAACCCTAAACCTGACCCTATCCCTAGACCTCGCCCTAAACCTAACCCTCATCCTCACCCTAAACTTCACATGAACAATAAAACTAATCCTCAATTTAACCCTCACCCTCACCTTAAACATAACCCTAAACCTCACCCTAACCCTAACCCTCACCCTTACCTTAACCCTCATGCTCAGCCTAACCCTCACATTTACTCTTAACGTCAACCCCACCCTAACACTAACTCTAACCCTAATCCTAACACTAACCCTTACACTTACCCTAACCGTAACCATCACCCTAACCCTAATCCTCACCCCCAACATCACCCTCAGCCTAACCCTAAGCCTAACCCTAAACCTAAAACTAACACACACACTCACCCTCATTCTAACCCTAATCCTATCCCTAAACCTAACCCTCCCCCTAACTCTATATCTAACCCTAAACCTCACCCTCACCCTCACCCAAACAATAACCCTAAACCCCACCCTAACCATAACCATAACCCTCACCCGCACCCTCACCCTCACCGTAACTATAACCCTAACCCTAACAAGAACACTAAACCTAACTCGAACCATTACCCTAAGCCTAATCCTCACCACCACCCTCACCCTCAGCCTAACCCTAAGCCTAAGCCTAACCCTCACACTAACCCTCATACTCACCCTCACCCTAACCCTAATCCTAAACCAAACCCTATCCCTAAACCTCAACCTAACAATCATCCTCACACTAACCCTAACACAAAACCTGTCCCTAAACCTCAGCCTAATCCTCCACCTAACCCTAACCCTAACCCTAAACCTCACCCTCAACCTAACTATAACCCTAACCCTAACCCTAAACCTCACCCTAAACCTCAACGTAAACCTGAACCTCACCTTCAACCTCACTATTACTCTAAACCTTACCCTAACAATAACACTAACCCTATCCTTAACCCTAACCATAACCCTCACCCTCAGCCTCAACCTCACAGCAAACTTAATCCTAACCATAACACTAACAACAACCCTAACCCTAAGCCTAACCCTAACCCTAACTCTAATCCTCACCCCCACCCTCACCCTCAGCCTAACCCTAAGCCTAACCCTAACCCTAACCCTCAGCATAACCTTAACCCTAACACTAACACTAACGATAACCCTAAACCTAATCCTAAACCTCACCCTTACCCTACAAATCACTCTAACCCTATTCCTAACCCTAAACCTCATCCTAACCCTCCCCAGAATCCTAAACCTAAACCTCACCCTAACCCAACACTAAACATAACCCTAAGCCTCAGCCTCACCCTCACCGCAAACTTAACACTAACCATAACACGAACAATAACCATAACCCTAAGCCTAACCCTAACCCTAACTCTAACCCTCACCCCCAAGCTCACGCTCAGCCTAACCCTAACCGTAACCCTAAACCTCACCATAACCCTAACGCTAACCCTAATCCTAACACTATCCCTAAACCTAAACCTAACCCTAAACCTAACCCTAATCCTCAGCCTCAACTTCACACTAACCGAAAACCTAACCCTAAAACTCACCCTAACTCTAACCCTAACCCTAACACTAACCGTCACCCTAACCCTAACCCTAACCACCACCCGAACCCTAATCCTCACCCCCAACCTCGCCCTTAGCCTAACCCTAAGCCTAAGCCTAACCCTAACCCTAAATCTCTCATTCACCATCACCCTCACTCTAACCCTAACCCTAACACTAACACTAAAACTAACCCTAAATCTAACCCTAAACCTAACCCTAATCCTCAGCCTCAACCTCACCTTAACCCAAACCCTGCCCCTAACCCTCACCCTAACACTAAGCCTAACCCTATCCCTAACCTTCACACTCACCCTCACCCTAACCCTAATCCTAAACCTTACCCTATCCCTAACCCTACCCCTCACCATAACCCTCATCCTAGACCTCACCCTAACACTAATCCTAACCCTAAACCTCATCCTAACCCTCACCCTAACCCTAACCCTACCCCTCACACGCATGCTTGGCCTAAGCCTAAGCCTAAGCCTAACCCTAACCCTCACCCTAACCCTAACGTTAACACTAACGCTAACTCTAACCATAAATCTCACCCTAACCCTAACCCTAACCCTAAGGCTAAACCTCACCCTAAACCTAACCCTAAACCTCACCTCACCCTAGCCCTCACCCTAACACTAATCATAACCCTCATCCTAACCCTCAACATAACACTAACCATAACCCTCATCCTCACCCTCACCCTAAAACTAATACGAAACCTAACCCTCAACCTAACCCTAACCCTCACCCTCACCATAACCCTTACATAAAAACTGACCCTAAGCCTAAACTTAACCCAATCCCTGACTCTCACCCTAACCGTAACCCTAGCCCTCACCCTAATCCTAACTCTAAACCTCACCCTCATATGAGCCCTTTCCCTAACCCTAATCCTAAACCTAACCCTGTTCCTAAACCACCCCCTAACCCTTACCCTAACCCTCACCCTAACCCTAACCCTCACCTTCAACCTCACCCTCAGCATAAACCTAAACCTAACCCTAAACCTATCCCTAACACACACACTCACCCTTACCCTAACCTTAGTCCTAACCCTAACCCTCAACTTCACCCTCAAACTCAGTGTAACCCTAAGCCCAACCCTAACACTAAACCTAACCCTCACACTCACCCTAACACTTACCCGAATCCTAATCCTAACCCTAACCCTAACCCTCACCCTCAGACTCACCTTAACCCTAACTCTAACTCTAAAACTCAACCTCACCCTAACCCAAACCCTAAACCTCACCCTAACCCTAAGGCTAAACATCACTCTCATCCTAGCCCTCACCCTAACACTAATCGTAACCCTAACCGTCAGCTTAACACTCCCCATAACCCTAAGCCTAACCCTCACCCTAACCCTAACCCTCAACTTCACCCTCAACCTCAGCCTAACCCTAAGCGTAAACCTAACCCTAACCCTCACACTCACCCTAACCCTAAAACTAATTCCAATCCTAATCCTAAACGAAACCCTCACCCTCACCCTAACCCTCACCTTTACCCCAACCTTAAACCCAACACTAACTGTTACCCTAACACTCACCCTCAGCTTCACCCTAACCTTTCCTCTAACCCTAAACCTCACCCTCACCCGAACCCTAACCCTAACCCTTAACCTCATCCTAACCCTAACCCTAAACCTCACCCTCACCCTAGCCCTTACCCGAACCCTAATCCTAACCCTCATTCTAACCCTCCCCCTAAACCGAACCCTCATTCTAACCCTCCCCCTAAACCGAACCCTCAGCCTAACCCTAAGCCTAACCCTAAACCTAACCCTAACACACACACTCACCCTCAACCTAACCCTAATCCTATCCTTAAACCTAACCCTAACCCTAACCCTCCGCTTAACTCTCAACCTAACCCTAACCCTTACACTAACCCTAAACCTAACACTCAACCTAACCCAAAACCTAAACCTAACACTAACACTCACCATCACCCTCACCAAAACTGTAACCGTAAACCTAACCCTATCAATAAACCTAACCCTAATCCTAACCCTTACCCTAACCGTAACCCTCACCCTAACCCAAACCCTCACCCTAACACTTACCCTCACCCAAACCCTAACCCTAACCCTAACACAAACCCTCACACTAACACTTACCCTAACCCTAAACCTAAACCTCAACTTAACCCTTACCCTCACCCTAACCCTAACACTAACCCTATCCCTAACCCTCACCCTAAGCCTATTTCTAACCCTAAAACTCACCCTCAACCTAACCCTAACCCTAACCCTAAAGCCCACCCTAACTGTAACCGTAACCTTCACCTGCACCCTCACCCTCACCGTAAATCTAACCCTAACCCTAAAAATAACACTAACCCTAAACTGAACCATCACCCTCACCCTAATCCTCACCCCCACAGTCACCCTCAGCCTAACCCTAAGCCTAACCCTCACCCTAAATTTCATACTCACCCTCAACCTAACCCTAATCCTAAACATAACCCTATCCCTAAACCTCAACCTAACCCTCACCCTCACCCTAACCTTACCAATAACCCTAACTCTCAACCTCTCCCTAACCCTAACTCCAACCCTAAAACTCTCTCTCACACTAAACCTAAATCTAACCCTAAATCTCACAGTAAACCTCACCCTAACCATAAACCTCACCATTACCCTCAACCTCAGCGTAACTCTAACCCTAACACTAACAATAACACTAAACCTAACCCTAACCCTAATCCTAACCCTAACAATAAATGTCACCCTCAGCCTCACACTCAACGCAAATATGACCCTAAACCTAACCCCAATCCTCATCCCCACCCTCACCCTCAGCCTAACCCGAAGCCTATACCTAAACCTAACCCTAACCCTAACCCTCACTGTAACCCTAATCATAACCCTAAATCTAACCCCAACATTAAACCTAAAGCTAACACTAATCCTCAGCCTCACCCTCACCCTAAACCAAACCCTAACTCTAACCCTCACCCTAACCCTAAGCCTAACCCCAAATCTAACCCTCACACTCACCCTCTCCCTAACCCTAATACTAAACCTAACGTTTTCCCTAAACCTAACCCTCACCCTATCCCACACCGTAGTCCTCACCCTAACCCTAATACTAACCCAAAACCTCATTCTAACCCTCACCCTAACGCTAACCCATACCCTCACCCTAACCCTAACCCTAACCCTCACCCTCATGCTCAGCCTAAGCCTAAGCATAAGACTAAGCCTAACCCTAACCATCACCATAACCCTAACATTAACACTAATCCTAACTCTAAACGAAAACCTCATTCTCACCCTAACATTAAATCTAACCCTAACCCTAAACCTCATCCTAACCCTAATCCTAACCCTCACCCTCACCCTCACCGTAACCGTAACCCTAACCCTAAGCCTAACAATAACCCTAAACCTAACCCTAACCCTCAACCTAACCATAACCCTTACCCTACCTCTAACCCTCACCCTAACATTTACCCTCACCCTAACCTAACGCTAACCCTACCACTAACCCTAACCATCACCCTAACCCTAAACCTCACCCTCACCCTAGCCCTCACCCAAACCCTAATCCTAACCCTCATCCTAACCCTCACCCTAACACTACCCCTAACCCTCACCCTCACTCTTACCCGAACCCTAATCCTAACGCTAACCCTCATCCTAGCCCTCACCATAACCCTTACCTTAACCCTCACCCTAAACCAAACTTTCACCTCAACCTCACCTTTAGCCTAACACTTAAGCTAAACCTAAACTTAACCCTAACACACAAACTCACCCTCACCCTAACCCTAATCCTAACACTAACCCTCAATCTCACCCTCACCCTCAGTGTAAACCTAAGCCTAACAATAACCCTAACCCTAATCCTCATCCTCAGCCTCACCCTAACCCTAAATCTATCCCTAAACCTCACCCTCACCCTAATTCTAACCCTAACCCCAACATTAAATCTCACCCTAAACCTAAACATAATCCTCATGCTAACCCTCCCCCTAATCCTAACCATCACCCTAACCTCAAACTCAGCCTAACCCTAAGCCTAACCCTAAACTTAAACCTAACACACACACTCACCCTCATTCTAACCCTAATCCTATCCCTAAACCGAACCCTCCCCCTAACTCTCACCCTATCCCTACCCCTAAAAGTAACCCTTACCCTAACCCTCAACCTAATTCTCACCCTAACCCTAACTCTAAACCTAAAACTCACCCTCACCCTCACCCTAACTCTGACACTAACCCAAACCCTAAACCTCACCCTATCCCTAAACCTAACACTAACCCTCAACCTCACCCTCACAGTAACCATAACCCTCACCCTAACACTAACACTAACCCTAACACTGACCCTCACACTGACCCTAACCCCAACCATAACCCTCCCCCTAACTCTATATCTAACCCTAAACCTCACCCTCACCCTCA
The DNA here is from genome assembly GCF_024711535.1 of Dipodomys merriami. Taxonomy (NCBI): domain Eukaryota; kingdom Metazoa; phylum Chordata; class Mammalia; order Rodentia; family Heteromyidae; genus Dipodomys; species Dipodomys merriami. The sequence goes on from NW_027203449.1 coordinate 1,682,456, forward strand.
CCCTAACCCTAACCCTAACCCTAAACCCCACCCTAACCATAACCATAACCCTCACCCGCACCCTCACCCTCACTGTAAATCTAACCCTAAGCCTAACAAGAACACTAAACCTAACTCGAACAATTAACCTAAGCCTAATCCTCACCCCCACCCTCACCCTCAGCCTAAACTTAAGCCTAAGCCTAACCCTCACACTAACCCTCAATCTCACCCTCACCCTAACCCTAATCCTAAACCTAACCCTATCCCTAAACCTCAACCTAACTCTCACCCTCACCCTAACCCTAACACTAAACCTATATCTAAACCTCAGCCTAATACTCCGCCTAACCCTAAACCTAACACTAAATCTCACCCTCACCCTAATCCTAACCCTTACACCTAACCTCAACCTAAACCTCACCCTAAACCTGACCCTCACATTCAACCTCACCATTACTCTAACCGTAACCCTAACAATAACACTAACCCTAACCCTAACCCTAACCCTATATCTAACCCTAAACCTCACCCTCACCCTCACCCTAATCCTAACCCTAACCCTAAAACCCACCCTAACAATAACCATAACCCTCACCCACACCCTCACCCTCACCGTAACTCTAACCCTAACCCTAACAAGAACACTAAACCTAACTCGAACCATTACCCTAAGCCTAATCCTCACACCCACGCTCACCCTCAGCCTTACCCTAAGCCTAAGCCTAACTCTCACACTAAACCTCATACTCACCCTCACCCTAACCCTAATCCTAAACCTAACCCTATCCCTAAACCTCAACCTAACCCTCACCCTCACCTTAACCCTAACACTAAACCTATCCCTAAATCTCAGCCTAATCCTCCGCCTAACCATAACGCTTACCCTCAACCTCACCCTCACCCTAACCCTAACCTTAACCCTAACACTAACCCTCACCCTAACCCTAACCCAAAACACCACCCGATCCCTAATCCTCACCCCCACCCTCACCTTTAGCCTAACCCTAAGCCTAAGCCTAAGCCTAACCCTAAACCTCACACTCACCCTCACCCTCACCCTAAACCTAACCCTAACCCTAACACTAAAACTAACCCTAAACCTAACCCTAAAACTAACCCTAAACCTCAGCCTCACCCTCACCTTAACCCAAACCCTAACCCTAACCCTCACCCTTACTCTAAGCCTAACACTAACCCTAAAATTCACACTCACCCTCACCTTAAACCTAATCCTAAACCTCACCCTATCCCTAACCCTACCCCTCACCATAACCCTCATCCTAGCCCTCACACTAACACTAATCCTAACCCTAAAGCTCATCCTAACCCTCACCCTAAGCCTAACCCTAACACTCACATGCTTGTTTGGCCTAAGCATAAGCCTAAGCCTAAATCTAAGCCTAACCTCACCCTAACCCTATCCCTAACACTCACAGGCATACTCGGCCTAAGCCTAAGCCTAAGCCTAAGCCTAACCCTAACCCTAACCCTCACCCTAACCCTAACGCTAACACTAACCCTAACTCTAACCCTAAATCTCACCCTAACAATAACCCTAACCCAAAAGCTAAACCTCACCCTAAACCTAACCGTAAACATCACCTCACCCTAGCCCTCACCCTAACCCTAATCATAACCCTCATCCTAACCCTCAATATAACACTAACCCTAACCCACACCCTAACCCTAACCCAATACGAAACCTAACCCTCAACCTAACCCAAACCCTCACCCTCACCGTAACCCTTACCCTAACACACACCCTAACCCTAAACTTAACCCAAACCCTAACTCTCACCCTAAACCTAACCCTAACCCTCACCCTAATCCTAACCCTAAACCTCACCCTCAACCGAGCCCTTGTCCTAACACTAATCCTAAACCTAACCCTCTTCCTAAACCTCCCCCTAACCCTTACCCTAACCCTCACCCTAACCCTAACCCTCACCCTCAACCTCAACCTCAGCATAACCCTAAACCTATCCCTAAACCTATCCCTAACACACACACTCACCCTTACCCTAACCTTAATCCTAACCCTAACCCTCACCTTCACCCTCAAACTCAGTGTAACCCTAAGCCTAACCCTAACCCTAACCCTAACCCTCACACTCACCCTAACCCTTACCCGAATCCTAATCCTAACCCTAACCCTAACCCTCACCCTCATGCTCAGCCTAAGCCTGAGCCTTAGCCTAAGCCTAACCCTTACCCTAACCATGACTCTAACCCTAACACTAACACTAACCCTAACTCTAAACGGAAACGTCACTCTCACCCTAACCCAAACTCTAACCCTAACCCTAAACCTCATCCTAACCCTATCTCTAAACCTCACCCTCACCCTCACCGTAACCGTAACCCTAACCCTAACAATAACACTAAACCTAACCCTAACCCTCAAAGTAACCATAACCCTCACCCTAACTCTAACCCTCACCCTAACATTTACCCTCACCCTAACCTAACCCTAACCCTAACACTAACCCTCACACTAACCCTAACCATCACCCCAACCCTAAAGCTCACCCTAACCCTAACCCTAAACCTCACCCTCACCCTAGCCCTCACCCTAACCCTAATCCTAACCCTCTTCCTAACCCTCACCCTAACACTACCCCTAACCCTCAACCTCACTCTTACCCTAACCCTAATCCTAACCCTAACCCTCATCCTAACCCTCACCCTAACCCTTACCCTAACCCTCACCCTAAACCAAATCTTCACCTCAACCTGACCTTTAGCCTAACCCTTAACCTAAACCTAAACCTAACCTTAACAAACACAGTCACCCTCACCCTAACCCTAATCCTAACCCTAACCCTCAACCTCACCCTCACCCTCAGTGTAACCATAACCCTAACCCTAACCCTCACACTCACCCTAATACTTACCCTAATCTTAATCTTAACACTAACCCTTAGTCTAACCCTCAGCCTCACCTTAAGCCTAACTCTAACCCTAAACCTCACAATCACCATAACCCTAACACTAAACCTAACCCTAAACCTCACCCGGACCCGAACCCTAAACCTCACCCTCACCCTTGCCCTCATCCTAACCCTAATCCTAACCCTAACCCTCATCCTAACCCTCCCCATAACCCTAACCCTAACCCTCACCCTGGCCCTAACCCTCATTCTCACCTTCACCCTCAGCCTAACCCTAAGCCTAACCCTAACTCTCAAATTCACTGTAACGCTAAACCTAATCCTAATCCTACCACTAACCCTAACCTTCAGCCTCACACTAACCCTCACCCTACACCTAACCCTAAACCTAACACTAACCTTAACCCTGACCCTCACCATCAACCTCACCCTAACCCTAATTCTAACCCTAAACCTCACCCTCACCCTAATCCTAACCCTAACCCTAACCTTAATCCTCACCCTAAACCTAAACCTAATCTTCATTCTAACCCTCCCCCTAACCCTAACTCTCACCCTAACCTCACCCTCAGCCTAACCCTAAACCTAAACCTAACACACACACTCACCCTCATTCTATCCCTAATCCTAATCCTAAACCTAACCCTCCCCCTAACTCTCACCCTACCCCTATCCCTAAAAGTAACCCTTACCCTAACCCTCAACCTAACCCTCACCCTAACCCTAACTCTGACCCTAACCCAAAACCTAAACCTCACCCTATACCTAACCCTAACCCTAACACTCACCCTCACCCTCACAGTAACCATAACCCTCACCCTAACACTAACACTAACCCTAACACTGACCCTCACACTGACCCTAACCCCAACCATAACTCTCCCCCTAACTCTATATGTAACCCTAAACCTCACCCTCACCCTCACCCTAACCCTAACCCTAACCCTAAACCCCACCCTAACCATAACCATAACCCTCACCCGCACCCTCACCCTCACTGTAACTCTAACCCTAAGCCTAACAAGAACACTAAACCTAACTCGAACCATTACCCCAAGCCTAATCCTCACCCCCACACACACCCTCAGCCTAAACCTAAGCCTAAGCCTAACCGTCACACTAACCCTCATACTCACCCTCACCCTAACCTTAATCCTAAACCTAACCCTATCCCTTATCCTCAACCTAACCCTCACCCTCACACTAACACTAACACTAAACCTATCCCTAAACCTCAGCCTAATACTCCGCATAACCCTAAACCCAACCCTAAACCTCACCCACACCCTAACTCTAACATTAAACCTCAACCTAAACCTCACCCTAAACCTGACCCTCACATTCAACCTCACCATTACTCTAACCGTAACCCTAACAATAACACTAACCCTAACCCTAACCCTAAGCCTCACGCTCAGCCTCACCCTCATCCTCAACCTAAGCCTAACACTAACCCTAACCCTAACCCTCCCCCTAACCCTCCCCCTAACCCTATATCTAACCCTAAAACTCACCCTCACCCTCACCCTAACCCTAACCGTAACCCTAAACCCCACCCTAACCATAACAATAACCCTCACCCGCACCCTCACCCTCACCGTAACTATAACCCTAAGCCTAACAAGAACACTAAACCTAACTCAAACCATTCCCCTAAGCCTAATCCTCACCACCACCCTCACCCTTAGCCATACCCTAAGCCTAAGCCTAACCCTCACACTAACCCTCATACTCACCCTCACCCTAACCCTAATCCTAAACCTAACCTTATCCCTAAACCTCAACCTAACCCTAACCCTCACCCTAACCCTAACACTAAACCTATCCCTAAAGCTCAGCCTAATCCTCCGCCTAACCCTAACCCTAACCCTAAACCTCACCCTCACACTAACCCTAACCCTAACTTTAAACCTCAACCTAAACCTCACCTTAAACCTGACCCTCACATTCAACCTCACCATTACTGTAACCGTAACACTAACAATAACACTAACCCTAACCCTAACCCTAACCCTAACGATAACCCTCATCCTCAGCCTCACCCTCACAGCAAACTTAATCCTAACCATAACACTAACAATAACGCTAACCCTAACCCTAACCCTAAACCTAACTCTAATCCTCACCCCCAACCTCACCTTCAGCCTAGTCCTAAGCCTACCCTAACCCTAATCCTCACCAAAACCCTAACCCTAATCTTAACCCTAACACTAACCATAACCCTAAACCTAACCCTAAACCTCACCCTCACCCTAGCAATCACCCTAACCCTATTCCTAACCGTAAACCTCATCCTAACCCTCCCTATAACCCTAAATCTAAACCTCACGCTAACACTAACCCTAAAAATAACCCTAAGCCTCACCCTCACCGCCAACTTAACCCTAACCATAACACTAACAATAACCATAACCCTAAGCCTTACCCTAACTCTAAATCTATTCTTCACCCCCAAGCTCAACCTCAGCCTAACCCTAACCCTAACCCTAAACCTCACCATTACCCTAACCCTAACACTGTACCTAACACTAACCCAAAACCTAAACCTAACCCTAAACCTAACCCTAATCCTCAGCCTCAACCTCACCCTAACCGAAAACCTAGCCATAACCCTCACACTAACTCTAACCCTAACCCTAACACTAACCCTCACCCTAACCCTAACCCTAACGATCACTCTAAACCTAATCCTCACGCCTATGCTCACCATTAGCATAACACTAAGCCTAAACCTAACCCTAACACGAAACCTCACACTGACCCTCACCCTAACCCTAATCTTAAAACTAACCCTAAACCGTAACCCTAAACCTCAATCTAACCCTCAACCTAACCTGAACCCTAACACTTAACCTAAACTAACCCTTGACCTAACCCTCCAACTAAACCTAAATCTATCCATAAACCTCACCCTCACCCTCCCCCTAATCCTAACCGTAACCCTAAACCTCACCCTAACCCTAACACTCACCCTCACCCTCAACATAACTCTAACCCTAACCCCAACAAAAAGAGTAATCCACACCCTAAAACTAACCCTAACCCTAACCCTAACCCTAATGCTCACACTCAACCTCACCCTAACTCTAATCCTAACCCTAACCCTCACCCTAACCCTAACCCTCACCCTCACAGTAACCCTCACCCTCATCCTTACCCTCACCTTAACCCTCACCCTAACCCTAAACCTTACCCTAACACTAACCCTAACCATCACCTTCACCCTAGCCCTCACCCTAACCCTAATCATAAACCTAATCCTCATCCTAACCCTCACCCTAAATCTAAGCCTAAACCTAACCCTAACCCTAACCCCAACCCTCATTGTAACCCTAGCACTGACCCTAACACTAACTCTCACCATAAACCTAACCCTAAACCTAAACCTAATCTTCAGCCTCACCCTCACCCTAACACAAACCCTAACCCTAAGCCTCATCCTAACTCTAAGCCTAACCCTAACCTTAATCGTAACCCTCATATTCACCCTCACCCTAACCATAATCCTAAACCTGACCCCATACCTAACCCTAACCCTCACCCTAATCCTCTGCCTAGCCATCACCCTTACACTTATCCTAACCCTAACTCTCACCCTAACCATAACCCTCACCCTAAACCTAAACCTCACCCTAAAATTTACCCTCACCCTAACACTAATCCTAAACCTAATAATAACCCTCACACTAACCCTAAACCTCACCCTAACCCTAAACCTCACCCTAACACTATCCCTAACCCTCACCTCACCCTAGCCTTCACCCTAACCTTAACCCTCATCCTCACCATAAACCTCACACTAACCCTAACCCTAATCCTCAATCTAAAACTCACCCTCACCCTCAGCCTAACCCTAAGCCTAACCCTAAACCTAACCCTAACCCTCACACTCACACTAACCAAAACCCTAATCCTAATCCTAAACCTAACCCTCACCCTAACCCACCCCCTAAATTTAACCCTAAACCTTACACTAACCCTAAACCTAACCCTCACCCTCAGCCTCACCCTAACCCTAACTCTAACCCTAAACCTCACCCTAAACCTGAAGCTAACCCTAACCTTAAACCTCACCCTCAAACTCACCCTAGCCCTTACCCTAAGCCTAATCCTAACCCTAACTCTTATCCTAACCCTTCCCCTAAACCTAAACCTCACCCTCAACCTCACCCTCAGCCTAACCCTAAGCCTAACCCTAAACCTAAACCTAACACACACACTCACCCTCACTCTAACCCTGATGCTGTCCCTACCCTAACCCTAAGCCTAACCCTCCCTCTAACTCTCAACATAACACTAACCCAAACATTAACCCTCAACCTAAACCTGACCCTAACCCTAACTCTATCCCTAAACCTCACCCTCATCCTAAACCTACCTCTAACCCTAACCCAAACCCTAAACCACACCCTAACACTAACCCTAACCCTGAACCACACCCTCACCCTCAGCCTAATCCTAAGCCTAACCCTAACCCTAACACTCACACTCAACCTAACCCTAACCCTAAACCTCACCCTCAACCTAAACCTCACCCTCAACCTCAGCCCAATCCTAAGCCTATCCCTAACCTTAACCCTAACCCTCACACTCACCCTAACAATAACCCTAATCTACAACTAACCAAACCCTAACCCACACCCTCAACCTAACCCTCACCTTAAGCCTAACCCTAACATTAATACTAACCCTAACCCTCACCCTCAGCCTCACCCTAACCCTAACTCTAACACTAAACCTCACCCTGACCCTAACCCTAACCCTCACCCTATCCTTAAACCTCATCCTAGACCTAACCCTAAACCTCATCCTCACCCTCACCATGAACTTAACCCTAACCCTAACGCTAAGAATAACCCTAACTCTAACCCTAAACCTCACCCTAAACATAACCCTCACCCTAACCCTAACCCTCACCCTAACACTTACCCTCACCTTAACACTAACCCTAACACTATCACTAAACCTCACACTAACCCTAACCATCAACGTAACCCTAAACCTCACCTTAACACTAACCCTAAACCTCACCCTGTCCCTAGACCTCGCCCTAACCCTAACCCTCATCCTCACTCTAAACTTCACCCTAACTCTTACACTAATCCTCAATCTAACCCTCACCCTCACACTAAACCTAACCCTAAATCTCACCCTAACCCTAACTCTCACCCTTACCTTAACCCTCACGCTCAGCCTAACCCTCACATTTACCCTTACAGTCACCCCCACCCTAACCCTTACTCTAACGCTAACCCTCACCCTAACCCTAACTCTAGCCCTAAACCTCACCCTCACCCTAACCCTAACTCTAACACTAACCCTAACACTAACCCTTACCCTAAACCTAACCTTAACCATCACTGTAACCCTAATCCTCACCCCCACCCTCACCCTCAGCCTAACCCTAAGCCTAAGCCTAACCCTAACCCTAAACCTCACACTCGCCCTAACCCTAATCCTAAACATATCCCTAACCCTAACCCTAAACCTCAACCTAACCCTCAACCTAACCTTAACCCTAACACTTAGCCTAACCCTAACCCTCGACCTAACCCTCCAACTAAAACTAAATCTAACCATAAACTTCACCCTCACCCTAACCCTAATACTAACCCTAACCCTAAACCTAACACTCACCCTCACCATAACTCTAACCCTAACCCTAACAATAACAGTAATCCTAAGCGTAAACCTAACCCTAACCCTAACCATAGTGCTAACAGTCAACCTTACCCTAACCCTAATCCTAACCCTAACACTCATGCTAACCCTAACCCTCACCCTCACCATAACACTAACCCTCATCCTGACCCTCACCCTAACCCTAATCCTAACTCTAACCATAACCCTAACCCTAAACCTCAACCTAACCCTCAACCTAACCTTAACCCGAATACTTAGCCTAACCCTAACCCTCGACCTAACCCTCCAACTAAAACTAAATCTAAACATAAACCTCACATAAATCTAAATCTAAATCTAAACATAAATCTAAAACTAAATCTAAACATAAACCCTCACCCTAACCCTAATCCTAGCCCTAACCCTAAACCTCACCCTCACCCTAACACACACACTCACCCACACCCCAATCCTAACCCTAACCCTCACCCTCACCCTAAACCTAACCCTCACCCTCACCATAAACCTAACCCTCATCCTAAACCTCACCCTCACCCTAACCCTAACCCTAAACCTTACCCAAACATTAAGCTAATCCTAACCTTCACCCTAGCCCTCACCTTAACCCTAATAGTAAACCTAATCCTCATCCTAACCCTCACCCTAACTCTAAGCCTAACCCTAACTTTAACCCTAACCCCAGCACTCACTCTAACCCTAACACTAACCCTAACACTAAAACTAACCATAAAACTAAAGCTAAACCTAACCCTAATCCTCAGACTCACCCTCACCCTATCCCAAACCCTAACCCTAAACCTCATCCTAACTCTAAGCCTAACCCTAACCCTGATCCTAACCCTCACATTCACCCTCACCCTAACCCTAATCCTAAACCTAACCCTATCCCTAAGCCTAACCCTAACCCTAACCCTCAGCCTAGCCCTCACCCTTACACTTATCCTAACACTAACACTCACCCTAACCATAACCCTCAGCCTAACCCTAACCCTCACCCTAACACATACCCTCAACCTAACACAAACCCTAACACTAAAACTAACCCTCACACTAACCCTAAACATCACCCTAAACCTAAACTTCACCCTAACACTAATCCTAACCCTCACCCTCACCCTAGCCTTCACCCTAACCCTAACCCTCATCCTCACCATAAACCTCACACTAACCCTAACACTAATCCTCAATCTAACCCTCCTCCTCACCCTAATGCTAACCCTAACCCTCACTCTAACCCTAACCCTCACCCTTACCGTAACCCTCACCCTCAGCCTTACCCGCAACTTTAACCTTACCATCACACCCACGCTAACCCGCACCTTAATCCTAACGATCACCCTAACCCTAAATGTACCCCTAAACCTCACCCTCACCCTAACCTTAACTCTAACCCTAAACCTAACAATAAACCTCACCCTCACCCTAACCCTAACACTCACCCTCACCTTAACTGTAACCCTAACCCTAAACCTAACAATAATCCTAATTCTAACACTAACCCTCACCCTAACCATAACCCTCACCCTAACCCTAACCCTCACCCACACCCTAACACTAACCCTATGCCTAACTCTCACCCTAACCCTCCCTCTAACCCAATATCTAACCCTAAACCTCACCCTCACACTAGCCCTAACCCTAACCCTAAAACCCACCCTAACCCTAATCCTAACCCTCACCGGCACACTCACCCTCACCCTAATTCAAACCGAACCCTAATAATAACACTAACCCTAACCCAAACCATCACCCTAACCTTAATCCTCACACCCACCATCTCCCTCAGCCTAAACCTAAGCCTAGCCCTAAACCTAACCCTAACCCTCATACACACTCAAACCCTAAACCTAATCCTAATCCTAACCCTAAACCTAAGCCTCAACCTCACCCTAATCCTCACCCTAAACCTCACCCTAAACCTAACACTAACATTAACCCTAACCCTCACCCTCAGCTTCACCCTAAAACTAACTCTAACCCTAAACCTTACCCTCATCCTAACCCTAACCCTAACCCTAACCTTAAAACTCACCCTCACACTCACCCTAGCCCTTACCCTAACCCTAACCCTAACCCTAACCCTCACACTCACAATAACACTAACCCTAATCCTACTTCTAAACCTAACCCTAACCCTCACCCTCAATCTAACCCTCACCTTAAGCCTAACCCTAACATTAATCTTAACGCTAATCCTCACCCTCAGCTTCAACCTAACCCTAACTCTAACACTAAATCTCACCCTGACCCTAACCCTAAACCTAACCCTATCCCTAAACCTCAACCTAGCCCTAACCCTAACCCTCACCCTCACCCTAAAGATAACCCTCACCCTAACCCTAACCCTCACCTTAAAACTTACCCGCACCCTAAACCTAACCCTCACCCTAACACTTACCCTCAACCTAACACTTACACTAACCATAACACTTAACCCTAACCATCACCCTAACCCTAAACCTCACCCTAACCCTAACCCTAAACCTCAGCCTCTCTCTAGCCCTCACCCTAACCCTAACCCTCATCCTCACCCTAAACTTCACACTAAACCTAACACTAATCCTCAACCTAACCCTCACCCTCACCCTAACCCTCACCCTAACCCTCACCCTAGCCCTAACTCTCACCCTTAATGTAACGCTCACCCTCAGCCTAAACCTCACCTTTACCCTTAACATCAACTCCACCCTAACCCTCACTCTAAGGCGAACCCTCACCCTAACCCTATCTCTACCACCAAAACCTCACCCTCACCTTAACCCTAACTCTAACCCTAACTCTAACACTAACCCTCACCATAACCCTAACCCTAACCATCACCCTAACCCTAATCCTGACCCCCACCTCACCCTCAGCATAACCCTAAGCCTATACCTAACCCTACCCCTAAACCTCACATTCACCCTCACCCTAAACCTAAACCTAACCTCAACCCTAAACCTCAACCTATCCCTGACCCGAACGTTAAACCTAACACTAACCCTAACCCTAACCCTCGACCTAACCTTCCAACTAAACCTAAACCTAACCGTAAACCTCACCCTCACCCTAACCCTAATCCTAACCCTAAACCTTAACCTCACCCTAAACCTAACCCTAAACCTCACCCTCACCATAACTCTAAACCTAAATCTATCAATAACACTAATCCTAACACTAAACCTATCCCTAACCCTAACCCTAATGCTAACACTCAACCTCACCCTAACCCTTATCCTAAACCTAACCCTCACCCTAACCCTAACCCTCACCCTCACTGTAACACTAACCCTCATCCAAACCCTCACCCTAACCCTCACCCTCACCATAACCCTAACACTAACCCTAAACCTAACCCTAACCCTAACCCTAACTCTAACCCTAACCCTAAACCTTACCCTAACACTAACCCTACTCCTCACCCTCACCCTAGCCCTCACCCAAATCCTAATCGTAACCCTAATCCTCATGCTAACCCTCACACTAACCCTAACCCTAACCCTCATCCTCACGCTAACCCTAATCCTCAACCTAACAATAACACTAACCCTCACTCTAACCCTAACCCTAACCCTCACTCTAACCCTAAACTTAACAGAACCCTAACTCTTACCCTAACCCTAACCCTAACCCTCACCCTATCCCTAACTCTCAACCTCACCGTCATCCTCCGCCTAACCCTAAGCCCAAACCTAACCCTAAACCTATCCCTCACACTCACCCTAACCCTTACTCTAATCCTAATCCTAACCCTAAACCTAATCCTCACCCTCACACTAATCCTCACCCTAACACTAAATCTAACACTAACCCTAAATATAACCCTCAACCTCAGCCTCACCCTTACGCTAACTCTAACCCTAAACCTCACCCTAACCCTAACCCTAATCCTAACCGTCATCCTAACCCTCAACCTAACACTAACCCTAACCCTCACCCTCACTCTCACCCTAACCCTAATCCTAACCCTAACCCTCATTCTAACCCTCCCCCTAATCCTTACCCCAAACCTCACCCTAAACCTAAACATCAAACTCAACCTCACCCTTAGACTAACCCTTAGCCTAAACCGAAACCTAACCCTAACACACTCACTCACCCTCACCCTAACCCAATCCTAACCTTAAAACTCACCCTCACGCTCACCCTCAGTCTAAACCTAAGCCTAACCCTAACCCTAACACTCACACTCACCCTAACCTTTACCCTAATCCTAATCCTAACCCTAATCCTAAGCCTCATCCTCAAACTCACCTTAACCCTAACTCTAACCCTATACCTCACACTCACCCTAACCCTAAACCTAATCCTAACCCTAAACCTCACCCTAACACTAACCCTAAACCTCAACCTCACCCTAGCCCTCACCCTAACCCTAATCCTAACCCTAACTCTCATCCTAACCCTCCCCATAAACCTAACCCTAACTCTCACACTAACCCTAACCCTCACACTCACCCTCACCCTCAGCCTAAACCTAAGCCTAACCCTATACCCAATCCTAAGCCTTACACTCACCCTAACCCTAACCCTAACCCTCACCTTAACCCTAACCCTCACACTCACCCGCATCCTCAGCCTAACCCTAATCCTGAACCTAACCCTAATCCTAACCCTCACACTCACCCTAACCATGACTCTAATCCTAATCCTAAACCTAACCCTAATCCTCACCCTCACCCTAAACCTCATGCTAACCGTAACTCTAACACTAAAACTAAATATAAACCTCAACCACAGCCTCACCCTTACCCTAACTATAACCCTAACATTCACCCTCACCCTCACCCTCACCATAATTCTAAACCTAACCCTAACAATAACAGTAATCCTAACCATAAACCTAAGCCTAACACTAACCCTAACCCTAATGCTAATACTCAACCTCAGCCTAAACCTAATCTTAACCCAAAACCTCACCCTAACCCTAACCCTAACCCTCACCCTAAACCTAACCCTCAACCTAACCTTCACCCTAACACTCAACCTTACCCTAACCCTAAACCTAACACTAACTGTAAACCTATCACTCACCCTCAGCTTCACCCGAACCCTAAATCTAACCCTAAACCTCACCATCACCCTAACCCTAATCCTAAACCTAACCCTCACAATAACCCTTAACCTCAACATCACTGTAACACTAACCCTCAGCTTAACCCGAACCCTAACCCTAACCCGAACCCTAAACCTTACCCTAACACTAATCCTAGTCCTCACCCTCACCCTAGACCTCACCCTAACCCTAATCATAACCCTAATCCTCATCCTAACCCTCACCCTAACCCTAACCTTAACCCTCATCCTTACCCTAACCCAAACCCTCAAACTAACCCTAACACTAATCCTAACCGTAACCCTAACCCTAAACCTCACCCTAACCATAACCCTCACCCTCACCCTCAGCCTAACCCTAAGGCTAACCCTAAACCCTAACCCCCACACTCAACCTAACCCTAACCCTAATACTAATCCTAACCCTAACCCTCACCCTCACCCTAACCCTCACCCTAAACCTAACCCTTACCCTAATATTAATCCTAACCCTAACCCTAAAACTTACCCTTAGCCTCACATTAACCCTAACTCTAACCCTATACCTCACACTCACACTAAACCTCACCCTAACCCTAACCCTAGCCCCAAACCTCACCCTACCCCTAACACTAAACCTCACCCTCACCCTAGCCCTCATCCTAAACTAATCCTAAACCTCACCCTAAACATAAACCTCACCTTAACCCATACCCTCACCCTAACACTTACCCTCACCCTAACACTAACCCTAACCCTAACACTAACCCTCACACTAACCCTAAACCTAAACCTCAACCTAACCCTCACCCTCAACCTAACCCTCACACTCAACCTAACCCTAACACTAACCTTAATCCTAACCCTCCCCCTAACCCTCCCCCTAAACCTTATCTAACCATAATCCTCACCCTCACCCTCACCCTTACTCTAACCCTAACCCTAAACCCCACTCTAATCCTATGCCTTACCCTCACCTGCACCCTCACCCTCACTGTAACTCTAACGCTAACCCTAACAAGAACACTAAACCAAACCCAAACCATCACCCTAACCCTAATCCTCACCCCCACCCTCACCCTCAGCCTAAACCTAAGCCTAAACCTAATCCTCACACTAACCCGCATACTCACTCTCACCCTAACCCTATTCCAAAACCTAACGCTATCCCTAAACTTCAACCTAACCCTCATCCTCACCCTAACGCTAACACTAAACCTAACCCTAAACCTCACCCTAAACCTCCGCGTGACCCTAACCCTAACCCTAAACCTGATCCTCACCCTAACCCTAACCTTAACACTAAACCGCACCCTAAAACCACCCTAAACCTGACCCTCACCTTCAACCTCACCATTACTCTAATCCTAACCCTAACACTAACCCTAACTCTAATCCTAACCCTAAACCTAAACCTCACAGTAAACCTCACCGTAACCCTAAACCTCACCCTTACACGCAACCTCACCATAACTCTAAACCTAACCATAACAATAAGACTAACCATATCCCTAAACCTAATACTAACCCTAACCATAACCCTCACCCTCAGCCTCACCCCCACTGCAAACTTAACCCTAACCCTAACCCTTAACCCTAATCCTCACCCCCACCCTCACCCTCAGCCTAACCCTAAGCCTCAACTACCCTAACCCTAAACCTAACCCTCACTGTAACCCTAACCCTAACCCTGACACTAAACCTAACCCTAACCCTAACCCTAAAGCTAACACTAATCCTAAGTCTCACCCTCACCCTAACCCAAAACCTAACCCTAAACCTCACCCTAATCCTAAGCCTAACCCTAAACTTAACCCGAACCCTAACTATCACTCGAAATCTAACCCTAACCCTCACCCTAAGCCTAACCCTAAACCTAACCCTTTCCCTAAACCTAACCCTCACCCTAACCCTCACCCTAGTCCTCACCTAACCCTAACCCTAACCCTTACCCGAACCCTAACACTCACCCTCAACCTCACCCTCAGACTAACCCTAAGACTAACCCTAAACCGATCCCTAACACACATACCCTCAACCTAACCCTAATACTAAACCTAACTTTAACCCTAACCCACCCCCTAACTCTCACCCTGACCCTAACCCTAACACTAACCCTACCCCGAACCCTCAATGTAACCCTCATGCTAACCCTAAATCTAACCCTAAACCTCACCCTAAACCTCACCCTAAACCTAAGCCTAACCCTCACCATCACCCTCACCGTAACCTTAACCTTAAACCGAACCCTAACAATAACCCTAAACCTAATCTTAACCCTCACCCTAACGATAACCCTCAACCTAACCCAAACGCTCACCCTAACACTTACACTCACCCTAAAACTAACCCTAACCTTAACACTAAACCTCACCATAACACTGACCCTAAATCTAACCCTAAACCTCTCCCTCACCCTAACCCTAACCCTACCCTAACCAAAAACCCACCCTAACCCTAACCCTGTCACAAACCCTAATTCTAACCCTAAACCTCACTATCACCCTAACCCTTATGCTAAACCTAACCCTAAACCTAAACCTCATCCTAACCCTAAACCTAACCCTCACCCTCACCCTCACCATAACCGTAAACCTAAACCTAACCCTATCAATAACCCTAACCCTAACCCTAAACCTTACCCTAACCATAAACCTCACCCTAACCATAAACCTCACCCTAACACTTACCCTAAACCTAACACTAACCCTATCCCTAACATTAACACTCACACTAACCCTAACCATCACCCTAACCCCAAACCTCACGCTAAACCTACCCCTAACCCTCACATTCACCCTGGCCCTCACCCACACCCTCACCCTCATCCTCGCCTTAACACTCTCCCTCACCCTCACCCTCAGACTAACCCTAACCCTAATCCTAATCCTAACCCTAAACATCAACCTCACCCTAACCCTCACAGTAACCGTAACCCTCACCCTAATCCTCACCCTCAGCCTAAACCTAAGCCTAACCCTAGACCTAACCCTAACACACACACTCACCCTCACCCTAACCCTAATCCTATCCATAAACCTAACCCTAACCCTAACCTTCCCCCTACCTCTCAAACTAATACTAACCCTAACACTCACCCTAACCCTAACTCTAACCCTAAACCTCAACCTCACCCTAACCCTAAATCGAACCCTAACCCAAACTCTAAACCTCAACCTAACCTTAACCCTAACCCTCACCCTCACCCTCAATGTAACCGTAACCCTAAACTTAAACCTAACAATAACTCTAACCCTAACCCTAACCCTCAACCTAACCATAACACTCACCCTAACCCATACCCTCCCCCTAACACTTACCCTCACCCTAACACTAATCCTAACACTAACACTAAACATCACACTAAGCCTAACCCAAAACCTCAACCTAACCCTCACACTCAACCTAACCCTAACACTAACCCTAACCCTAACCCTCACCCTAACCCTCCCCTTAACCCTATATCTAAACCTCACCCTCACCCTAACCATAACTCTAACCCGAAACCTCACCCTCACCCTAATCCTAACCTTAACCCTAAACCCCACCCTAACCCCAACCCAAACACTCACCCGCACCCTCACCCTCACCGTAATTCTAACCCTAACCCTAACAATAACACTAACCCAAACACGAACCATCACCCTATCCCTAATCCTCACCCCCACACTCACCCTCAGCCTAACCCTAAGCCTAATCCTAACCATCAACCTAACCCTCACACTCATCCTCACCCTAACCCTCATCCTAAACCTAACCCTATCCCTAAACCTCAACCTAACCCTCAACCTCACACTAACCATAACACTAACCCTAACCCTAAACCTCACCCTAACCATCCCCTAAACCTAATTCTAGCCCGAAACCTCACCCTCACCCAAACCCTAACCCTAAACCTAACCCTAAACCTCACCCAAACCCTAACCCTCACCCTCACCCTCACCCTCACCATATCTCAAACTCTAACCCTAAGAATAACACTAACCCTAACCCTAACCATAACCCTCACCCTCAGCCTCACCCTCACTGCAATCTTAACCCTAACAATAACAATAACAATAACCCTAACCCTAAGCCTAAGCATAACCCTAACTCTAATCGTCACCCACACCCTCAACCTAAGCCTAATCCTAAGCCTAACCTAACCCTGACCATAACCCTAACCCTAACCCTAACACTAAACCTAACCATAAAAATAACCCTAATACTCAGCCACAGCCTCACCAAAACCCAAACCCTAACCCTCACCCTCACCCGAACTCTAAGCCTAAGCCTAAGCCTAACCCTAACCCTCACACTCACCCTCACCCTAACCCTAATCCTAAACCTAACCCTATCCATAACCCTAGCCCTCACCCTAGCGCTCACCCTTACCCAAATCCTAACCCTAAACCTCATCCTAACCCTCACCCTAACCCTAATTCTAACACTAACCCTAATCCTAACCATCAAACTCAGCCTCACCCTAACCCTAAATCTAACACTAAACCTCAACCTCACCTTAACCCTAACCCTAACCCTAACCCTAACCCTCATCCTAACCCTAATCCTAAAACTCACCCTCACCCTAGACCTCACCGTAACCCTAATCCTAACCCTAAACCTCTTGCTAAACCTCACCCAAAAACTAACCCTATACCTCACCCTCACACTAACCGTAATCCTAACCCTAACCCTCAACCTAAACGTAACCCTCACCCTCACTGTAACCCTTACCCTAACCCTCAACCTAACCCTAAAGTTAACCTGAACCCTAACTCTCACCCTTACCCTAACCATAAACCTCACCATAACCCTAACCTAAACCTCACCCTCAACCTAGCCCTCACCCAACCCTAATCCTAACCCTAACCCTCTTCCTAACCCTCCCCCTAAACTTTACCCTAACCCTCAACCTAATCCTAACCCTCAACCTCAAACTCACCCTCAGCTGAAACCTAAGCCTAACCCTAAACCTAAACCTAACACCCACACTCACCCTCACCCTAACCCTAATCCGAACTCTATCCCTCATCCTAACCCTACCCATAATCCTAACCCTCACCCTAACACTTACCCACACCCTAACACTAACCCTAAACCTCACCCTGTCACTAGCCCTCACCCTAACCCAAACCCTCATCCTCACCCTAAACTTCAGACTAACTCTAACACTAACCCTGACTCTAACGCTAACCCTCACCCTAACCCTAACTCTACCCCTAAACCTCACCCTCAACCTAACTGTAACTCTAAACCTAACTCTAACACTAACCCTCAATATAACCATAATCCTAACCCTCACCCTAACCCTAATCCTCACTCCCACCCTCACCCTAACCCTAATCCTCACTCCCACCCTCACCCTCAGCCTAATCCTAAGCCAAAGCCTAACTCTAACCCTAAACCTCACACTCACCCTCACCCTAACACTAATCCTAACAATAAACCTAACCCTAACCCTAAACCTCAACCTAACCCTCACCCTAACCTTAACCCTAACACTAACCCTGACCCTAACCCTCGACCTAAGCCTCCAACTAAACCTAAATCTAACCATATACCTCACCCTCACCCTAACCCTAATCCTAACTCTAACACTAAACCTCACCCTAAACCTGACCCTTACGCCCACGCTAAACCTCAACCTCACCATAACTCTAACCCTAACCCTAACAATAACACTAATCCTAACCCTAAACCTAACCCTAACACTAATGCTAACATTCAACCTCACCCTAACAATAATCCTAACCCTCACCCTCAACCTAACCCTAACCCTCACCCTCACCGAAACCCTAACCCTCAGCCTAACCCTCACCCTAACCCTAACCCTAAACCTAAACCTTAACCTAACACTAAGCCTAATCCTCACCCTCACCTGAGCCATAACCCTAACCCTAATCTTAACGCTAATCCTCATCCAAACCCTCACCCTTACCCTAACCCTTAACCTCATCCTTACCCTAACCCTAAGCCTCAACCTAACCCTAACCATAATGCTCACCCTAAACCTAACTCTAACCCTCACCCTAAACCTAAACTTAACCTAACCCTAACTCTCACCCTAACACGAACCCTCAACTTCACCCTAACCCTCACCCTTATCCTCACCCTCATGCTCAGCCCAAATATAAGCCTAAACCTAACCCTAACCCTAACCCTCACAATCACCCTAACCCTAACCCTCAACCTAACCCTAAACCTCACCCAAACCCTAACCCTCACCCTCAACCTCAACCTCACAGTATCTCTAACCCTAACCCTAAATAAAACACTAATCCTAACCCTAAACATAACATTAACCATAAACTTTACCCTCAGCCTCACCCTCATTGCAAACTTAATCCTAACCATAACACTAACAATAAGCCTAACCTTGAGCCTAACCCTAACCTTAACTCTAATCCTCACACCCAAACTCACCCTCAGCCTAAACCTAAGCCTAAACCTAACCCTAATCCTAACCCTAATCCTCACCATAACCCTAACTCTAACACTAACACTAAACCTAACCCTAAACCTAACCCTAAACCTAACCCTAATCCCCAGCCTCAACCTCACCATAACCCAAGCCCTAATCCTAACCCTCACCCTAACTCTAAGCTTAACCCTAAGCCTAAACCTAACCCTCACACTCACCCTCACTCTAACCGTAATCCTAAACCTAACCCTATCCCTAAAACTAGCCCTCACCCTAACCCTCACCCTAGCCCTCACCCTTCCCCTAATCCTAATAATAAACCTCATCTTAACCTTCACCCTAACGGTTACCCTAACCCTCAAGCTAACCCGAACCCTAACCCTCACACTCATGCTCGACCTAAGCCTAAGCCTAAGCCTAACCCTAACCCTAACCCTCCCCCTAACTCTCAACGTAATCCTAAACCTAACACTAACCCTAACCCTCAACCTAACCGTCACCCTAACCCTAACTCTAACCCTAAAACTCCTGCTCGGCCTAAAACGAACTCTAACCCTAACCCAAACCCTAAACCTCACCCTAACCCTAAACCTAACCCTAACCCTCACCCTAAGCCTAAACCTAAACCTAAACCTCATCCTAACCCTAACCCTAACACTCACCCTACCCCTAACCCTAACCCTCACACTCATGCTCAGCCTAAGCCTAAGCTTATGGCTAAGCCTAATCCTAACGCTCAACCTAACACTAACCCTAACCCTCACCCTCACCCTAGCCCTCACCCTAACCCTAACGCCCATCCTCACCCTAAAGCTCACACTAACCCTAACACTAATCCTCAATCTAACCCTCAGCTGCACCCTAACACTAAACCTAACACTCACCTTAACCCTAACCCTAACCCTTACCGTAACCCTCACCCTCAGCATAACCCTCATTTTTAGCCTTACCGTCACCCCCATCCTAATCCTCACCCTAACCATAACCCTTGCCCTAACCCTCTTCCCTAACCCTAACTCTACCCCTAAACCTCACCCTCAACCTAAGCCTAACTCTAACCCTAACCCTAACACTAAACTTCACCCTAACACTAACCCTCACACTCACCCTCACCGAAACCGTAATCCTAGCACTAAACATAAACCTCACCCTAATCCTAACCCTCAACCTAATACTATTCCTAACCCACACAATCACCGAAACCCTAACCCTAATCCTAATCCTAACCCTAACCCTCAACCTCACCCTGAGCTTAACCCTCACAATAACTTTAACCCTAACACGCACTCTAACCCTAACCCTCACCCTCAGCCTCATGCTAACCCTAACTCTATCCCTAAACCTCACCCTCACCCTAACACTAAACCTAACCATAAACCGCAACCTAAACCTAACCCTAAAACTCACCCTCCCCTAGCCCTTACCCTAACCCTAACCCTAACCCTACCCTCACCCTACCCCTCACCCTAACCCTAACCCTAACCCTCACCCTAACCCTATCCCTAACCCTCAACTTCACCCTAACAATCACCGTCACCATCACCCTAACACGCACCCTAAACCTAACCCTCACCTACACCCTCACGCTCACCCTCATCCTAACCCAAAACATCAGGCTCACCCTAAACATCATCCTAATCCTAACCTTAACCCTAATCCTCACCCTAACTCTAACCCTCACCTTAAACGTCACTCTCACCCTAATCTTCACCCTAAACCTAACCCTAACCCTCACCCTAACCCTCACACTAACCCTCACCCTATCCTTAATCCTCACCCAAACCCTAACCCTAATCCTAAACCTAACCCTCACCCTCACCTTAACCTTTACCCTCAACCTAACCCTAAACCTAACCCTCAATCTAACCTTCATCCCAACACTCACACTAACCCTAAACCTCACCCTAACCACAACCCTAATCCTCAGCCAAAACCTCTTCCTAACCCTAAAAGAAAACTTCAATCCAACCCTAATCCTAACCCTAACCCTAAACCTAACCCTCACCCTCAGCCTAACCCTAAACCTAAACCTAACCCTAACCCACACACTCACCCTAACCCCAACCCTATCCCTAACCCTCACCTAACCCTAACCCTCACCCAAACCCTAACCCTAACCCTCACCCTCACCCTAACCATAAACCTCACCCTAACCCTAAGCATAAACTTAACCCTCACCCTCAACCTAAACCTCACCCTAACCCTTACTCTTTTTTTTTGTTTTCTTTTTTATTTTATTTTATTTTATTTTATTTGAGAACATACTGTACAGAGGGGCTACAATTACATGGGCAGGATAATGCATACATGTCTTACCAAGCATTGCAGCCTCCTCCTTTGTTTACCCTTCACCTCCCTTCCCATCCTCCCCCCTCCCCCCACCCAATTATACCCCCCTCCCCCCCCACACCGACATTGTAAAGTTGGTTTTGACATGACATTTTGTACTTCTCATTGTTGCAACAGGTCCACCTGAATCCTTAAACTACTTGTTTGTCCCCATCTCCTCCACATGTTATACTGACATCAAATATAGTGAAAGCGGGGGTTACACTGTGGGGGAGGGACATACAAAGCAACAAAGAAATAATCTTATAAATGCGTTAGAAACACATGCATGAAAGAAACGAAAACATTAAAATACATATTTAAGGGTTCATTTTCCTAACATCACATTATCTGACCTTTTCCGCTTGACTCATACCTATACTAGATATTGCAAATAAGGGAAACCATGGGACCTATGCTTCTTTGGGCTTGGCTTACTTCACTTAATATAATTTTTTCCAAACCTTTCCATTTCCTAACAAATGGAGAAATGTCATTCTTTCTGATGGAGGCATAGAATTCCTTTGTGTATATATACCACATTTTCTTGATCCATTCATCTACTGAGGGGCATCTGGGTTGGTTCCATATCTTAGCTATGGTAAATAATGCTGCAATAAACATAGTTGTGCTGGTAGCTTTATTGTGGTCTTGTTTGTAAACATTTGGGTAAATGCCCAAAAGTGGGATTGCTGGATCATAGGGGAGATCTATGTGAAGTCTTTTGAGGAACCTCCATACTGCTTTCCAAAGTGGTTGAACAAGTTTACATTCCCACCAACAATGAAGTAAGGTTCCTTTCTGTCTACATCCCCTCCAGCATCTGTTGTTGTTAGAGTTCTTGATTTTTGCTGTTCTAACTGGAGTGAGGTGATATCTCAATGTTGTTTTGATTTGCATTTCTTTTATGGCTAGGGATGTTGAACATTTCTTCATGTGTCTATTGGCCATCCTTCTTTCTTCTTCAGAGAAGCTTCTCTTTAAGTCTTTCGCCCACTTATTTATTGGGCAGTTGTTTCTTTGAGGATTTGTTGTTGGGGGGTTTAATTTTTTGAGTTCCAAGTATATTTTAGATATGAGACCCTTGTCCGTTGTATGGCTAGTAAAGATCTTCTCCCAATCGGTGGGCTTTCTATTGATCTTGCTAGCTATGTCATTTGCCCTGCAGAAGCTCTGCAACCTTATGCAATCCCATTTGTCCAACCTTTCTTTGATTTGTTGTGCTTCCGGGTCTCTATTCAGAAAATTTCGGCCTGAGCCAAGGAGACCTAGGGTTTCTCCTATTCCATCCTGTAATATTTTCAGAGTGTCTGCTTTGAGTTCAAGGTCTTTGATCCATTTGGAGTTGATTCTGGTGCAGGGTGATATATAAGGATCTAGCTTTAGTTTTCTACATGTAGTTAACCAATTTTGCCAGCACCATTTACTGAAGAGGTTGTCTTTCGTCCATTCTATTGTTTTAGCTTCCTTATCGAAGATTAGATGGCTATAGGTCTGTAGGTTCATTTCTGCCTAACCCTTACTCTTACCCGAACCCTAACCCTATCCCTCAGCCTAACCCTCATCCTAACGCTAACGCTAACTCTAACACTCATATTAACCCTAACCCTCACCCTCACCCTCAACCTCACCCTCAGCCTAACCCTAACCCTAACCCTAATGCAAACACGAACCCTAAAACTCACCCTAAGTCAAAACCTAACCCTAACAAAACCCTCACCCTAATCCTAACCCTATCCCTAACCCTCACCCTAACCCTAACCCTAATACAAAACCTAACCCTGACCCTCACCCTAACCCTTACCCTCACCCTAACCTTAAACTTAACCCTCACCCTCATCCTCATCGTAACCCTAACCCTAACTCTAACCCTCACCCTAACCTTAACCCTAACCCTAAACCTGACCCTCACCTAAACCCTAACCCTCACCCTCACCCTCAACCTAACACTCACGTTCACAGTAACCCTCACACTCAACTTCACTATAATTCTAACCCTAACCCTAAATCTCACCCTAAACCTAACCCTGATCCTAATGCTTACCATAACCCTCACCCTCACCTTAACCCTAAACCTAACTCTAACCCTCACACTAAACCTAACCTTAAACCTAATGCTATCCCTAACCCTCACCATCACCCAAACCCTGACTCTAACCCTTACCCACAGCCTAACCCTCACAGAAACACTAACTCTCATTCTAACCTTCATACTAACCCTAAGCCTAACCCTCACCCTAACGCTTACCCTCACCCGAACCCTAACGCTAACCCTCAGCCTAAACCTCATCCTAACCCTAACCCTAACCCTCACCCTAACTATAACACTAACCCTAACCCTAACACTCACATTAATCCTAACCCTCACCGTCAACCTCACCCTCAACCTAACCCAATCTCTAACCCTAATCCAAAACCTAACCCTCACCCTCACCCTAAACATCACCCAAACCTTAACCCTCACCTTAAACTTGACTCTAACCCTAACCGTCACCCTTACGCTCACCCCAACATTTACCCACACCCTAACCCTAACACTAACCTTTTCCCTCACCCTGACACTCACCCTCAGCCTAACCCTAACCCTAACATTATTCCTAATCCTAACACTCAAACTCACACTAA
Source organism: Dipodomys merriami (assembly GCF_024711535.1). Classification (NCBI taxonomy): domain Eukaryota; kingdom Metazoa; phylum Chordata; class Mammalia; order Rodentia; family Heteromyidae; genus Dipodomys; species Dipodomys merriami. Next base: position 1,707,341 of record NW_027203449.1, read on the forward strand.
CCCTAACCCTAAACCTCACCCTCACCCTCACCCTAACCCTAACCCTAACCCTCATCCTAACACTAACCTTCACCCTCACCCTCACCCTAACCCTAAGCCTAACCCTAACTCTCATCCTAACCCTAAAGCTAAACCTAATGCTAACCCTAAAACTCACCCTCACCCTATCCCTCACCCTAACCCTTACCATCACCCTAACCTTAACCCTAACCCTCACAATAAACCTAACACTCACCCTTACCCTAAGCCTACCCTTCCGCCTAACACTCACCCTAAACCTAACCCTAAACCTAATCCTCACCCTATACTTAAACTTAACCTCTACCGTCACCCTAACCCTAAACCTAACACTTACCCACACCCTAACCTTCACCCTAAACCTAACCCTAAACCTCACCCTCACCCTAACCCTCACCCTAACCCTTATCCTCACACTAACCCTAATCCTAACCCTCACCCTAACCCTCACCCTAACCCTAATCCTCAGCCGATCCCTAACCCTAACCCTAAACCTCAACCTAACCCTTACCCTCAACCTAAACCTAAAACTCACCCTCACCCTAAACCTCACCCAAACCCTTACCCTCACCCTTACCCGCAATCTAAACCTAACCCTATAACTAGGGCTCACCCTAACCCTCACCCTCATCATAACCCTAACCCTAAACCTAACCCTCACCCTCACCCTAAACCTCACCCTCACCCAAACCCTCACCCTAACCCTTTCCCTCACACTAACCCATTCCCTAACCCTAACCCTAACCCTAATTCTCAACAGAACACTCACCCTCACCCTAACCCTCACCCTCACACTAACATCAGCCTAACCCTAACCCTCACCGTAAGCCTAACCCTAAACCTCACCCTAACTCTAACCCTCCCCGTAAACCTAAACCACACCCTAACCCTATCCCGAACCCTCACCTTCACCCTCACTCTCACCCTAACCCTAACCCTAACCCTCATCCTAACACTAAACTTCACCCTCACCCTCACCCTAATCCTAAACTTAACCCCAACACACACCCTCATTACTAAACCTCACCATAACCCTAACCATAACCCTTACCTAAATGAAAACCTCACCCTCAACCTAATCCTCACCCTCACCCTAGCCCTCACCCTAAAACTAACCCTCACCCTAAGCCTAAACTTAACACTCACCCTCATCCTAACCCTCACCCTAAACCAAACCCTAACACTCATTCTAACCCTAACTCTAAACCTAATCCTAACCCTAAACCTCACACTCACCCTAAACTTCACCCTCACCCTTACCTTACCCTAACCCTAACCCTAACCCTCACACTAAACCCAACCCTCACCCTAACCCTAACCCTTCCCCTCAGCCTAACCCACACAGTAAACCTAATTCCAATACTCACACTATCCTTAACCTTAACGCAAAACCTCACTCTAACCCTCACCCTAACCCTAACCCTAATGCTAACCGTAAACCTCACCCTCACCCTAACACGCACCCTAACACTAACCCTCACCCTAAACCTTAACCTCACCCTCACCCTAACCCTGACCATAACACGTACCCACACCCTCACCCTCACCCTAACCCTAACCCTAAACCTAACCTTCACCCTAACACTCACTCTAACCCTAACCCTCACCCTCAGCCTAACCCTCACCCTCACCATTACCTTCACCCTAAACCTTACCCTAAACCTAAACCTAACCCTCACTCTAACCCTAACCCTAACCCTCAACCTAACCCTAACCTTCACACTCACCATAAACCTCACCCTAAACATAACATTAACCCTCTCCCTAACAATCATCCAAACCCTAACTCTAACCCTAACCATGAACCAAACCCTAACACTTCCCCTCACCCTCACCGTCACACTAACCCTAAACCTAATGCTAAACCTCACCCTAACCCTAATCCTCAGACACACCCTAACCCGAACTCGAACCCGAAACCGAACCCTCACCCGAAACCTCATCCTCAGCCTAACCCTCACCCTCAACATAAACATCACCCAAACCCTAAACTTCACCTTAACCCAGACTCTAACCCTAACCCTCACACTTACCCTCACCCTAACACTTACCCTTACCCTCAACCTAACCCTAACCTTTTCCCTCACCCTGAACCTCACCCTCAGCCTAACCCTAACCCTAACACTATTCCTAATCCTAACTCTCACGCTCACACTAATCCTAACCCTAAACCTCACCCTCACCCTTACCCTAACCCTAACCCTAACCCTCATCCTAACACTAAGCTTCACCCTCACCATCACCCTAACCCTAAACCTAACCCTAACTCTCATCCTAACCCTAAAGCTAAACCTAATGCTAACACTAAACCTCACCCTCACCCTAACCCTCAACTTAACCCTTACCGTCACCCTAACCTTAAGCCTAAAACTCACAATAAACCTAACCCTCACCCTAACCCTAAAACTAAACATAAACTTCACCCTAACCCTCACCCTAATCCTAAACCTCACCCTAAGCCTAAACCTCACCCTAAACTTTACCCTCAACCGAACCCAAACCCTAACCCTAAACCTAACACTCACACTAACCCTAAACCTAAACCTAACCCTCACCCTCAATCTCCCCTTCCCCCTCAGCCTTACCCTAACCCTCACCCTAATCCTAACCCTAACCCTCAACCCCACCCTCACCCTAACCCTAACCCTAACGCTAACCCTCACCCTAACCCTCACCCTCACCCTAAGCCTAGCAATAACCCTAAACCTAACATAATCCTAACCCTAAAATTCACCCTAACCCAAATCCCAAGCCTAACCCTCACCATCACCCTCATTCTAACACTCACCCTCACCCTGACCCTCAGCATCACACTAACCCTCACACTAACCAGAAGCCTCATCCTAAACCTAACCATAACCGTAAACCTCAATTTCACCCTCATCCTCAGCCTAACCCTAATCCTAACACTAACCCTTAGCCTCACCCTCACCCTCACAATAACCCTCAACCTCACCCTAAACATCACCCTAACCCTAACACTCACCCTAACCCTAAGGCTAACACTAAACCTCAGCCTCACCCTAACCCTCACCCTAACCCTTACCCTCACACAAACCCTACCCCTAACCCTCATTCTAACCCTAATCCTGACCCTAAAACTAACCCTCACCCTCACCCTAACCCTCACCCTCACCCTAACCCTAATGCTAACCCTAACCCTCACACTCACCATAACCCTCACCATAACCCTTACTGTCAACCTAACCCTAATGCTCACCTCACCCTAACCCTCACCCTAACAATTATCCACACCCTAACTTTCACCCTAAACCTAAACCTAAACATAACCCTCACCCTAAACCTCACCCTCACACTAACCATAAACCTAACCCTAACCCTCACACTAACCCTCACCCTAACCCCTACCCTCACCCTCACCCTAAACCTCACCCTAACCTTTAAACTCAACCTAACCCAAACCCTAACCCTAAACCTAACAATCACACTAACTCTAACCCTAAGCCTCACCCTAACCCTTAAACTAAACCTAAATATAACCCTAACCCTTACCCTAAACCTAATCCTAACCCTAACCCTCACACTAACCCTAAACCTAATCCTCAGCCTCACCCTCATCCTAACCCTAATCCTAATGCTCACCCTCAACCTAACCCTAAAATTAACCTTAACCCTAACCCTCACCCTATGCCTAACACTCACCCTTACCCTAACACTCACCCTAACCAATACCCTCACCCTAACCCTATCCCTAACTCTAACTCTCACCTGAACACTCAACCTCACCCTAACCCTCACCCTCACACTAAACATCACCCCAACCCTAACCCTCAACCTCAAACTAAAACTAACCCTCACCCTAAATCTAACCCTCACCCTAAAGCTAAACCTATCCCTAATGCTAATGTAACACCTCACCCTCACCCTAACCCTCACCCTTACTTTATCCTCAACTAACCCTAAACCTAACCCTCACAATAACGCTAATCCTTACGCTATCCCTAACCCAAAACCTAACCCTCAACCTCACCCTAACTCTAATGCTAACCCTAACCTTCACCCTCACCCTAACATCACCCTAACTCCTAACCTCACCCTAACCTGCAAACTAACCCTAACCCTAAACCTACCGCTCACCCTAACCCTCATCCTAACCATAAACCTAACCCTAACCTTAATGCTCATCCTTACCCTGAGCCTAACCCTCACCCTTTCACTCACCCTAACCATTAGCCTCACACTAACCGTATCCCTAACCCTAACCCTAACCCTAACTCTCACCAGAACACTCAACCTCATCCTAACCCTCACCCTGACACTAAACATCACCCTAAACCTAAACATAACCCTAAACTTCGCCCTAACCCTAACCCTCACCGTAATCCTAACACTAAAATTCTCCCTCACCCTCACCCTAACACTCTCCTTAACCCTTACCGTCACCCTAACCCTAACCCTGTCCCTCACACTAACCCTCACCCTAACCCTTACGCTGACCCTAACCCTAAACCTAACCCTCATCCTAACCCTAAACGTAACTCTAACCCTCACCTTCCCCATCACCCTCAGCCTAACCCTAATCCTAACCCTAATAACCCTCACCCTATACCTCACCCACACACTAACCCTAACCCTAACCCTAACACTCACCCTAACCCTCACCCTAACCCTCACCCTCACCCTAACACTCAGCCTAACCCTTACCATCACACTCACCCTAACCCTCACCCTCACCCTAACACTCACCCTAACCCTTACCATCACCCTAACCCTCACCCTAACACTTACCCACACCCTAACACTCACCTTAACCCTAAACCTAAATTTAAACCTAAACCTCACCCTCACCCTCACTCTAACCCTAACCCCAACCCTCACGCTCACCCTCACCCTAACCCTAACACTCACCCTCACCCTAACCCTCACCCTAACCTTTACACTCCACCTAACCCAAACCCTAACCCTAAACCTAACACTCACACTAACGCTAACACTAACGTGCACCCTAACCATTATACTAACCCTAAACCTAACCCTAAACCTCACCCTAACCCGAACCCGAACCCTAACCCTCACCCTCACCATAACTCTAATGCTAACTCTAACCCTCACCTTCACCTTAACCCTCCACCTAACACCCACCCTCACCCTAACCCTAACCCTCACCCTCAACCTAAACCTCACCCTAACCATAACCCTAACCATAACCCTAACGCTCAACCTAACCCTAAACCTCACCCTCACCATAACACTCACCCTAACACTTACCCTCACATTAAACATATCCCTTACCCTAACCCTAAGCCTAACTCTCATCAGAACACTCACCCTCATCCTAACCTTCACCCGGACACTAAACATAACCCTAACCCTAACCATCACCCTAAGGCTAACCTTAAGCCTCACCCTAACACTAAACCTCACTGTAATCCTAAACTTCACACTAACCCTAACCCTAACCCCCACAGTCACACTCACCCTCACCCTAACCCTAACCCTAAACCTTATCCTAACACTAACCTTCACCCTCACCCTCACCATAACACTAACACTCATCCTAACCCTAACGCTAAACCTAATGCTAACCCTAAACCTCACCCTCACCCTCAACCTCACCCTAACCCTTACCATCACCCTAACCCTAACCCTAACCCTCTCACAAAACCTAACCCTCACCCTGACCTTAAGCCTACCCCTCCGCCTAACGCTCACCCTAAAACTAACCCTAAACCTACTCCTCACCCTATCCTTAACCTTTACAAAAACCTCACCCTAACCTTAATGTTAACCCTAACCCTCACCCTCACCCTAAACCTCACCCTAAACTTTACCCTCACCTTAACCCTAACCATAACCCTACACCAAACCCTCAAACTAACACTAAACCTAACCCTCAGCCTAACCCTTATGCTAACCCTAAATCTAACAATAACCCTCACCCTAACCATAAACCTAACCCTAACCCTAACGCTCACACTAACCCTAACCCTAACACTAACACTAACCCTAACTCTAACCCGCAGCCTAACCCTCATCCTCACCCTAACACTCACCCTAAACCTAAACCTCACCCTCATCCTAACTCTCACCCTAACACTGACCCACACCCTCACACTCACCCTAACCCTAACCCTAAACTTAACCTTCACCCTAACGCTCACTCTAACCCTAACCCTCACCCTCAGCCTAACCCTCACCCTAACCCTCACCCTAACACTTACCCACACCCTCACCCTCACCCTAACCCTAACCCTAAACCTAACCCTCAGCCTAACCCTAATCCTAACCCTCAACCTCACCCTCACCCTAACTCTAAACCTAAATCTAACACTCCCGCTCATCCTCACCCTAAACTAACACTATCCCTAACCCTCACCCTAACCCTAAACCTCACCCTATACCTCACCCTCACGCTCACCCTAACCCTAACCCTAACTATAACCCTCACCCTAAACGTCACCCTAACCCTAACACTAACCCTAACCCTCATCCTCACACTAAACCTCACCCTAACCCTTAGCCTCACCATAAACTTGATCCTAAGACTAAACGTAATCCTGACCCGAACCCTAACCATCACCCATACACTAACCCTCAGTCTCAACCGAAACCTCACTCTCACCCTAAAACTCACGCTGAAACTAACCCTAATCCTAAACCTAAACCTAACTCTCACCCTCAAACTCACCCTAAACCTAACTCTAACCCTAACCCTCACCCTCACCCTAACCCTAACCCTCAACCTAACCCTAACCCTCACACACACCCTAAACCTCACACTAACCCTAACATTATCCCTCTCCCCAAAAATTATCCAAACCCTAACCCTAACCCTAACCCTCAACCAAACCCTAACCCTACCCCTCACCCTCACTATCACACTAACCCTAAACCTAATGCTAACCCTCACCCTAACCCTAATCCTCAGCCACACCCAAAACCGAACCTGTACCTGATCCCGAACCCTCACCCGAAACCTCATCCTCACCCTCACCCTCACCATAAACATCTCCTAAACCCTAACCCTCACCTTAAACCTGACTCTAACCCTAACCCTCACCCTTACCCTCACCCTCACTTAACGCTAACCTTTTCCCTCAACCTGACCCTCAGCCTCAGCCTAACCCAAACCCTAACACTATTCCTAATCCTAACTCTCACCCTCACACTAACCCTAACCCTAAACCTCACCCTCACGCTCACCCTAACCTTAACCATAACCCTCATCCTAACACTAACCTTCACCCTCACCCTCACCCTAACGCTAAGCCTAACCCTAACTCTCATCCTAACCCTAAAGCTAAACCAAATGCTAACCCTAAAACTCACCCTCACCCTATCCCTAACCCTAACCCTTGCCATCACCCTAAACTCAACCCTATCCCTCACACTAAACCTAACCCTGACCCTAACCCTAAGCCTACCCTTCCGCCTAACACTCACCCTAAACCTAACCCTAAACCTAATCCTCACCCTATGCTTAAACTTAACCCAAACCGTCACCCTAACCCTCACCCTCACCCTAACCTTAATGCTAACCCTAAACCTCACCCTTACCCTAACCCGCAGCCTAACGCTCATCCTAACCCTAACCCTAACCCTACCCCTAACCCTCACACTCACCCTAAACCTCACACTAACCCTAAACCTACCCCTCTCCCTGACACTCACCCTAACCGTTACCCTAACACTAACCCTCAACTGAACCCTAAACCTACCCCTCACCCTCACCCTCACACTAAACCTAATTCTAATGATAACCCTCACCCTAACCCTAATCCTCACCCACACCCTAACCCGAAACCTCACCTGGACCCACAGCCACACCCAAATTCTCATCCTCACACTAAACCTCACCCTCACCCTAAACATCACCCTAACCCGAACCCTCCCCTAACTTAACCCTAACCCTAACTTTCACCCCAACCCTCACCCTCACCATAACCCTTACCTCACCATAACCCTAACCATAACCATAATCCTCACACTAACCTTAACCCTCACCCTAACCATAATCCTAACCCTATCCTTCACCCTCACCCTGACCCTCACCTCAGCCTAACCCTAACACTAACCCTATTCCTAATCCTAAGTCTCACCCTCACCCTCACCCTAAGCATCACCCTAAAACTAACCCTCACCCTAACCCTAACCCTAACCATCATGCTAAACCTAACCTCAGCTTAATCGTCACCCTCACCCTAACACTTACATAACTGAAACCCTCACCCTCACCCTCACCCAAACCCTCACACTCACCCTAGTCCTCACCCTAACCCTAACACTCACCCTCAACCTCCCCTTCCCCCTCAGCCTTACCCTAACCCTAACCCTATTCCTAACCCTAACCCTCAACCTCACCATCACCCTAACACTAAACCTAACCCTAATGCTAAACCTAACCCTCAATCTCACCCTAACCCTAACCCTAACCCTAACCCTAACAATAACCCTAACCCTAACCCTAAACCTAAAACTCACCCTAACCCTAATCCTAACCCTAACCCTCACCCTCAACTTAGGCCTCTTTCAAATCCTCACCCTCACCCTGACCCTAACCATCACACTAACCCTGACACGAACCCTAACACTCACCCTAACCCTAACCCTAAACCTATCCCTCACCATCACCCTCACCCTAAACCTAACCTTAACCCTAAACCTAAACCAAACCCTCACCCAAACCCTCACACTGACCCTAGCCCTCACCCTAACCCTAAACCTAATCCTAACCCTCACCCTCAACCTCATCTTCCCCTTCAGCCTTACCCAAACCCTAACCCTAATCCTAACCCTAACCCCCAACCCCACCCTCACTCTAACCCTAAACCTAATCCTAATGCAAAACCTCACCTTCACTCTCACCCTAACCCTAACCCTGAACCTAACAATAACCCTAACCCTAAACCTTACCCTAAAACTCACCCTAACCCTAATCCTAACCATAACATTCACCCTCACCTTCAGCTTCATTCTAACCCTCACTTTCACCCTGACCCTCACCATCACACTAACACTCACACTAACCCTAACCCTCACCCTAACCCTAACCCTAAACTTAACCCTCACCATCACCCTCACCGTAAACCTAACCCTAACCCTAACCCTAAACCTCACCCTAAGCTTAACCCTCAACCTAACCCTAACCCTCACACTGACCTTCACACTAAACCTTACCATAACCCTAACCATCACCCTAACACTTAACCTGACCCTAACCCTCACCCTAACCCTAAACCTGACCCTAAACCTAATCCTCACCCTCACCCTAACCGTAACCTTCATCCTAACCTTAAATCTAAAACTAATGCTAACCCTAAACCTCACCCTCACCCTAAACCTCACCCTAACCCTTACCCTCACCCTAACCCTAACCCTTACCCTCACACTAAACCTAAACCTCACCCTAACCCTAAGCCTAATCCTCACACTAAACCTAACCCTCACCCTAAACCTAACCCTGCTCCTCACCCTAACCCTCACCCTCTGCCTAACCCTAACCCAAATCCTCACCCTATCCCTAACATTAACCCTAACCCTTACCCTCACCCTAACCCTAATGCTAACACTAACCCTCCCCCTCCCCCTATTCCTCTCCCTCACCCTAACCCTCAATCTAACACTTACCCACACCCTAACCCTCACCCTAACCCTAAACCTAAACCTAACCTTTACCCTAACCCTAACCCTCAGCCTAACCCTCAATCTAACCCTAACCCTAACCCTAATCCTAACCCTCAAACTAACACTCACACTAACTGTAAACCTAAACCTAAACCTAACACTCAGCCTCAGCCTCACCCTAACCTAAAACTATCCCTAACCCTCACCCTAACCCTAAACCTGACCCTAAACCTCACCCTTACCCTAACACTAACCCTATCCCTAAACCTCACCCTAACCCTAACAATAACCCTAACCCTCATCCTCACACTAAACATCACCCTAACCCTTACCCTCATCATAACCTTAACCCTAAGCCTAAAACTAATACTCACCCTAAACCTAACCCTCACCCACATACTAACCCTCACCCTCATCCTAACACTCACCCTAACCCTAACCCTAATCCTAATCCTAAACCTAACCCTCACCCTCAAACTCACCCTAACCAAAACTCTCACCCTAACCCTAAACTTCACCCTAATGCTAACCTAACCCTAACCCTCAACCTAAACCTACCCCAACACTAACCCTCACACTCACCCTAAACTTCAACCTAAACCTAACATTACCCCTCCTCCTAACCATCACCCTAACCCTAACCCTAACCCTCAACCTAACTCTTACCCTACCCCTCACCCTCACAGTCACACTAACCCTAAACCCAATGCTACCCTTCAGCCTAACCCTAATCCTCACCCACAACCTAACCCGACACCTCACGCGAACCCTCACTCTCAAACGAACCCTCATCCTCACCCTAACCCTCCACCTCACCCTAAACATCACCCAAACCCTAACCCTCACCCTAACCCTGACACTAACCCTAACTCTCACCCTTAAACTCACCCTAAAACTTACCCTCACCCTAACCCTAACCCTAACACTAAACTTAACCTTCACCCTCACCCTGACGCTCCCCCTCAGCCTAACCCTAACCCTAACCCTATTCCTAATCCTAAATCTCACCCTCACACTCACCCTAAACCTAACCCTAACCCTAAAGCTCACCCTCACCCTCACCCTCTCCCTAGCTCTCACCTTTACCCTAAACTTCACCCTGACACAAACCATCACCCTAACCCTAACCCTCACCCTAACCCTAACCCAAAACCTCACCCTAAACCTAACCTCAGTTTGACCTTCACCCTCACCCTAATCCTCACCCTAACCCTAACACTTACCTAAACGAAACCCTCACCCTCACCCTCACCCTAAACCTGACCCTCAACCTAGCTCTCACCTTAACCCTAAACCAGACCCTTAACCTCACCCTCAACCTCCCCTTCCCCCTCAGCATTACACTAACCCTAACCCTAATCCTAACCCTAACCTTCAATCCCACCCTCACCCTAACCCTAACCCTAACGCTAACCCTCACCATCAGCCTCACCCTAACCCTAACCCTAAACCTAAGAATTAACCTAACCCAAACCCTAAACCTAAAACTCACCCTAACCCTCTCCCTAACCCTCACCCAAACACTTACCCTCACCCTAAATCTAAAACTAATCCTCACACTAAACCAACCCTCACCCTAAACCTAACCCTAATCCTCAGCCTAACCCTCTCTGTATACCTAACCCTAATCCTCACCCTATCCCTAACCTTAACCCTAACCCTCACCCTCATCCTAAACCTAATGCTAACACTAATCTTCAACCTCCCTTTAACCCTCACCCTGACCCTCACACTAAACCTAACCATAACCATAACCCTCACCCTAACAATTACCCTGACCCTAACCCTCACCCTAAACCTAACCCGAACCCTCACCCTAACCCTAACCCTCATCCTAAACCTAAGCCTCACCCTCACCCTAAACCTCACCCTCTCCCTAAACCTCACCCTCACCCTAAACCTAAACCTAACATTCACTCTACACCTCACGCTAAACCTAACCATAACCCTAACCCTCACCTGAACACTCACCATAACAATAAACCTCACCCTCTCTCTAACCTTCACCTTAACCTTTACTCTCAACCTAACCCAAACCCTAACCCTAAACCTAACACTCACACTAACCCTAACCCTTACCCTCAGGCTAACCCTTATACTAACACTAAACCTAACAGTAACCCTCACCCAAACCCTAACCCTAAACCTCACACTCAACCGCCCCTTCCGCCTTCACCTAACCCTAACCGTAATCCTAATCCTAACCCTCAACCACACCTTCACCCTAACCCTAACCCTAACCCAAAATCTAACACTCACACTCACTCTCACCTTACCCTAACCCTAAACCTAACAATAACCCTAACCCTAACCCTAAAACTCACCCTAACCTAATCCTAACCCTAACCCTCACCCTCACCCTCACCCTCATTCTAACACTCACCCTCACCCTGATGCTCACCATCACACTAACCCTCACACTAACCTGAAACCTCACCCTAAAACTAAACCTAACCCTCACCCTCAATTTCATTATCACCCTCAGCAACCATAACCCTAATCCTAACCCTAACCCTCACCCTCACCCTAAACCTAAACCTAACCCTCACCCTCACCCTCACCCTCACCTGAACCCGCACCCTAACCCTCACCCTCACCCTCTGCCTCACATTAATCCTCAATCTCACCCTAAACATCACCCTATCCCTCACCCTCACACTAAACCTAATCCTAACCCTCACCCTAACCCTAAACCTCATACTAACCCTCACCCTAACCCTAACCCTAACGCTCACCCTCACACTAACCCACAACCTAAATCTTATCCTCACACTAAACTTAACCGTAACCCTAACCTTCACACTAACCCTAATCCTCACCCTAACTCTATCCCTACACCTCACCCTGACTCTCACCTAACCCTATCCCTCAACCATACCCTAATCCTCACCCTCACAAGAACCCTCACCCTCACCCGAACACCCACCCTCACCCTAACACTCACCCTCACAATAAATAATACCCTAACCCTAACCCTAAACCTCACTCTAACCCTCACCCTAACCCTTACCCTAACCCTAACCCTCACCCTAAACCTAACCTTAACCCTCACACTAACCCTAACCCTCATCCTAACCCTAACTCTCACCCTCACCCTCTCCCTAACCCTAACACTCATCTTAACCCTAATCTTAAACCTAATGCTAACCCTAAACCTCACCCTCACAGTAACCCTTACCCTCAGCCTAACCCTAACCCTAACCAACACACTAAACCTAATCCTCACACTAACCCTAAACCTAAACCTCCCACTAAACCTAACACTCAACCCTAACCCTAACCCTACCCTTCAGCCTAACCCTAACCCTAAATCTAACTGTAACCCAAATCCTTACCCTATCCCTAACTTTAACCCTAACCCTCACCCTCAACCTTCCCCCTCAGCCTTACCCTAACCATAACCCTAATCCTAACCCTCAACCTAACCCTCACCCTAACCCTAGCTCTCAGCCTCACCCTAACCCTCACCCTAAACTTTACCCTCAACCTAACCCAAACCCTAACCCTAAACCTAACAATCACACTAACTGTAACCCTAACCCTCACCCTATACTTTATACTAACCTTAACCTAACCCTAACCCTCATCCTAACCTAAACCCTCAAACTAAACCTAAACCTAACCCTAACCCTAAACCTCTCGCTAACCCTAAATCTCACCCTCACTCTCACACTCACCCTAAACCTTACCCTCACCCTAACCCAATTCCTAAAGCTTACCCTAACCCTAATTCTCTCCCTCTCCCTAACCCTCACCCTCACACTAAACATCACCCTAAACCTAACCCTATCCCTCACCCTAACCGTAACCGTCACCGTAACCCTAACCCTCACAATAACCTTAAGCCTAACCTTCACCCTCATCCTCACCCTAACCCTAACCCTAACCCTCATCCTAACACTAACCCTCACCCTCACCCTCACCCTAACCCTAATCCTCCACCTAACCCTCCCCCTCACAATCATACTCACCCTAACCCTAAACCTAACCCTAACGCTCACCCTAACCCTAATCCTCACACTAAGCCTAACCCTCACCCTAACCGTAACCCTACCTGTCAGACTAACCCTCACCTTAGCCCTAACTCTAAACCTCACAATAACCCTAACCCTATCACGAACCCTCACACTAACCCTAACCCTAATACTGAACCTAACCCTAACCCTCAACCTCACCCTAACCCTCACCCTAAGCCTTACCCACACCCTAACTCTAATTCTAAACATAACCCTAACCCTCACCCTAACCCTAAACCTATCCCTAACCCTCACCCTAACCCTAACCCTCACCCTACCTCACACTCACCCTAACCGTAACACTAACTCTTACCATCACCCTAACCCTAACCCTAACCCTCGGACTAAACCTAACCCTCACCCAAATTCTAATGTTACCCCTCACCCTAACCCTAACCCTCAACCTAACCCTAACACTTATCCTCACCCTATCCTTAAACTTAACCCAAAACTTCACCCTAACCCTCACCCTCACCCTCACCCTAATGCTAACCCTAAACCTCAGACTCAACCTAACCCTCACCCTGATACTTACCCTCACCCTAACCCTCACCCTCACCCTAACCCTAACCCTAAGCCTCACCCTAACACTAACCTTCACCCTCACTTTCACCCTAACCCTAAACCTAACCCTAACACTCTTCCTAACCCTAAAGCTAAATCTAATGCTAACCGTAAAACTCACCCTCACCCTATCCCTCACCCTAACCCTTACCATCACCCTAACCCTAACCCTAACCCTCACACTAAACCTAACCCTCACCCTAACCCTAAGGCTACCCTTCCTCCTAACACTCACACTAAACCTAACCCTAAACCTAGTCCGCACCCTGTCTTAAAACTTAACCCAAACCCTCACCCTAACCCTCACCCTCACCATAACCTTAATGATAACCCTAACCCTCACCCTCACCCTAACCATCACCCTAAAACCTACCCACATCCTAACCTTCACCCTAAGCCTAACCCTAAACCTAACCTTCACCCTAACCGTCACCCTAACCCTAACCCTCACATTCACCCTAACCGTCACCCTAAACTTTACCCTCACCCTAACCCTACTCCTAACCCTCACACTAACCCTAACACTAACCCTCAGGCTAACCCTAATCCTAACCTAATCCTACTGCTCACCCTCACCCTAACTCTAACCCTAAACCTAACCCTAACACTCACCCTCACCCTAACCCTAACACTATCCCTAATCCTCAACTTAACCCTAACCCTCACCCTAATCCTAAACCTAACCCTCACCCTCAAACTCACCCTAAATCTAACCCACACCCTAACCCTAACCCTCACCCTCACCCTCAAGCTAACCTTCACACTCACCCTAAACCTCACCCTAAACCTAACCCTACCCCTCTCCCTACTCCTCACCCTAACCCTAATGCTAACCCTAACCCTCAACCTATCCCTAACCCTACCCCTAACACTAACCCTCACCCTAACCCTCACCCTCACTCTAAACATCACGCAAAACCTAACCCTCACCCTAACCCTAACACAAACCTAATCAAAACCCTCACACTGACCCTAACCCTCACCCTAACCTTACCCTCACCCTAAAATTTAACCTCACCCTAACCATAACCATAACCCGCACACTAACCATAACCCTCACTCTAACCCTAAAGCTTAACCTGACCAATGCCTTCACCGTCACCCTGACCCTCACCCTCAGTTTATCCATAACCCTAATCCTATTCCTAATCCTAAACCTCACCCTCAACCTAAACCTAACCCTCACCCTAAACATCACCCTAACCCTAAACCTCACCCAAACCTTAACCCTCACCCTAACCCTAACAATAACCCTCACCCTGAACCTAACCTCAGCTTAATCCTCACCCTCACCCTAATCCTCACCCTAACCCTAAACTTTACCTAATCAAAACCCTCACCGTCAACCTCAGCCTAACCCTCACCCTCACCCAAGCCCTCACCCTAACCCTAAACTTAACCATAACCCTCAACCTCAACCTCCTCTTCCCCCTCAGGCTTACCCTAACATTAACCCTAATCCTAACCCTAACCCTTAACCCCACCCTCACCCTACACCTAACCCTAACCCTAACAATAACCCTTACCCTCATCCTAACCCTAACACTAACCGTAACAATAACTCTAAACCTAACCCTAACCCTTAAACTCACCCTAAGCCTAATCCTCACCCTAACCCTCAAGCACACCCTCACCCTCATTCTAACCCTCACCCTCACGCTGACCCTCACCATCACACTAACCCTCACACTAAACTTAACCCTAACCCTAGCCCTAACCCTAACTTTCACCCTCACTTTCCCTCTCACCGTCAGCCTCACCCTAACTCTAACAGTAATCCTAAACTAACCTCACTCTCACCCTCACCCTAACTCTCACCCTCAACCTCACCCTAACCCTAACTCTAACCCACAACCTCACCCTCACCCTCACCCTAAACCTCAGCCTAAACCTCACCCTACCCCTAACCATAACCCTAACCCTCACCCTCACCCTCATCCTCACCCCAACCCTAAACCTAACCCTAACCCTCACCCCATCCCTAACCCTCACCCTATCACTAACTCTCACCCTCACCCTCACCCTAATCCTAACCTTAACTCTAATACTAACCCTCAAGCTCACCATAACCCTCACCGAAAAACTTACCCTCAACCTCACCCTAAGCGTAACCTTAAACCACACAGTAACCCTAACATCCACCCTAACCCTAAACCTCAACTTAACCCTCAACCTCACCCTAATCCTCAACCTAACCTTACCTTAAGCCTTACCTAAACTAAACCCTCAACCTCACTCTCACCCTAAACCTCACCCTCACCCTAGCCCACACCCTAACCCTAACCCTAAACCTAACCCTCACACTAAACCTCACACTACCCCTAAACCTTACCCTAAGCCTAACACTCATCCTAACCCTAACCCTAACCCTAACTGTCACCCTAAACCTACCACTAAACCTAACCCTCACTCTAACCCTAAACCTCAACCTCAACCTCAAGCTCACCCTCACCCTCAGCCTAAAGCTAGTGCTACCCTAATCCTAACCCTCACTCTAAAACTAAATCTAACCCTAAACCAAACTCTCCCCCTCCCCCTTCCCCTCACTCTAATTCTCACTCTAACCCTAACCCTCACCCTCAACCTCACTCTCACCCTCAGCATAACCCTAGTCCTTACCCTAATCCTAACACTCAACCTACACCTGACCCTAATCCTAATCCTCACCCTAACCCTCACCCTCACCATAGTCCACACCCTAACCCTAACCCTAAACCTAACCCTCACACTAACCCTAACCCTAACCCTCACCCTAAACCTTATCCTAACCCTAAACCTAAAACTAACCTTCACCCTAACCGACCCCTAACCCTAACCATAACCTAACCCTAACCCTCACACTAACCTTAACCCTAACCCTCAGCCTAATGCTCATCCTATCCCTAACCCTAACCCTAACCCTAAATCTCAACCTAACCCTCATGCTAACCCTAGCACTAACACTAACCCTAAACCTGACCTTCAATTTCACCCTCCCCATAACCCTAACTCTAACCCTAAACCTCACCCTCACATTAACCCAAATCCTAACACAAACCGTAAACCTCACCCTAATTCTCACCCTAACCCTCACCCTAAACATCACCTTAACCTTAACCCACACCCTAACCCTAACCATAACCCTCACCCTAACGATAATCTCAGCTTAACCCTAACCCTGAAGTAAACGACACCCTCAACCTCACCCTCACCCTAGCCCTCACCCTCACCCTAGCCCTCACACTCACCCTAACCCTAACACTAAACATCAACCTCATCCTCACTCTAACCTAACCCTACCCCTCAACCTCACCCTCATCCTCAACCGAACCCTAACCCTAACAATAAATCTAACCCTCACCCTAACACTAAACCTCAACCTCACCCTAAACCTAATCCTAACCCTAACTCTAATCCTAACCCTCACCCTCACCCTAACCCTAACCCTAACCCTCACACTAACCCGAACCCTCACCCTAACTTTAACACTAACCCTAACCCTTACCCTCACAATCACCCTAAATCTAACCCTTACCCTCACCCTAACCCTAACCCTAACAGTACCCCTAAACCTAAACCTAGTCCTCACACTAACCCTGTCACCCACACCTTATCCCGAACCCTCACCCGAAACCTCACACTAACCCTAACCCTAAAACTAACCCTAACACTCCCACTAAACCTAACCCTCATCCTAACTATAACCCTACACATCAGCCTAAACCTCACCCTAACCCAAACCCTAACCCTAATCCTCACCCTATCCCTAAACCTATCCTTAACCCTCACACTCACCCTAGCCCTCACCCTAACCCTACCCCAAACCCTAACCCTAATTCTAAACCTAATTCTCACCCTATCCCTAACCCTAATCCTAACCCTCCCACTCACCCTAGCCCTCACCCGAACCTCACCCTAACCCTATCCCTAACCCTAAACCTCACCCTCACCCTAACCCAAACCCTAACCTTCACCCTAACCCTAATCCTAACCCTGACCCTAAACTTAACCCTAAAAGTCACACTAACCCTAACCCTCACCCTAACGCTAACCCTACCCCACAGCCTAACCCTCATCCTAAACCTAACACTAACCCTATCGCTCATGCTAACCCTACCCTAACATTAAACCTAACCCTCACCCTAACGCTAACCCTCACCCTCACCCTCACACTCACACTCACCCTCAGTCTAACCCTAACCCTTATCCTAAACCTAACCCTCATCCACACTCTCAACATAACTCCAACCAGAACCCTAACCATAACGCTCCCACTCCCCTTCCACCTCACCCGAACCCACACTCTCACCCTAACGCTCACCCTCACCCTAACCCTAACCCTAACACTAACCCTCACCCTAACCCTAAGCCTCACCCTCACCCTCAACCTCACACTCACCCTAACCCTAACCCTCACCATCACCCTAACCCTAACCCTAACTATAACACTCACACTAACCCTAAACCTAACCCTCCCCCTCCCCCGAACCTTCACCCTCACCCTCACCCTAAACATCACCCTAACAATAACCCTCACCCTAATCCTAACCCTAACGCTCACCCTAACCCTAACGCTCACCTTAACCCTCAACCTCATCCAAATTCTCACCGTAATCTTACCCTAACCCTTACCTAAACTAAACCCTCACCCTCACCCTAAACCTAAACCTCACCCTCACCCTAAAGCTAACCCTAACCCTAACCCTCACACTCACCCTCACCCTCACCTCACCACAACCCTATCCCTCACCCTCAACCTAAACCTAACCCTAACACTTGCCCTCACCCTAATCCTCACCCTAAACTTAACCCTAAACCTAACCCTCACCCACATGCTCACCCTAACACTAACACTAAAACTATCCCTCACCCTCAGTCTAACCCTCACCCTAACGCTTACTCTCACCCTTAACCTAATCCTCACACTAACTCTAAACCTAAACATAACCTTAACCCTAACCCTCACCTTAATCCTGACCCTGATCTTAACCCTCAGCCTATCTCTAACACTAAACCTAAATCTCACTCTCACCTAATGCTCACCGTCACACTAAACCTCACCCTAAACCTAATCCTCAACAACACCCTAAATCTCACCCTCACCCTTACTCTCACCCTAAGCCGAAACCTAACCCTAACCCTAATCCTAAACCTAAACCTCACCCTCGCCCGAAAGCTAACACTAACTGTAAACTTCACCCTCACCATCATACTAACACTAATCCTAAACCTAACCCTCACACTCACCCTAAACCTAACCCTCATCCTAACCGTCACCCTCACCCTTACCCTAAATGCAAACTTAACCATCATCCTAACCCTAACCCTAACCCTAACCTACACCCTAAATCTAACCCTAACCCTAAACCTCACTCTCACCCTAACCTTCACCCTCACATGAAACCTCAATCTCACCCTAACCCTCACCCTCACCCTAAACATCACCCTAACCCTAATCCTCACCCTAACCCTAAACATAACCCTCACCTTCACCCTAACCCTAACAATAACCCTAACCCTCACCCTTAAACTCACGCTAACCCTAACCCTCACTCTTACCCTAAACCTCATCCTAAAACTTAATCTTACCCTAAACCTAACACAAATCCTAACCCTCACACGAAAACTAACCCTCACCCTCACACTAACCCTAACCCTATCCCTCACCGTAACCCTAACCATCACCCTAAACTTAACCCTAACCCTCATCCTCACCATAGCCCTCACACTTACCATAATCCTAACCCTTACCCTAACCCGAACCATAAACCCTAACCCTCACCCTCACCCTCACCCTCACCCTAAACCTAAACCTACTCCTCACGCTCACCCTAACCCTAACCCTAACCCTCACCTTAACACTCACTCTAATCCTATCCCTGATCCTAACCCTCACTCTAAAGCTAACACTAAACCTAAACCTCACCCTCACCCTGACCCTCACCATCACCCTAACCCTCACCCAAACCCGAACCCTCACCTCAACCTAATCTTCACTCTCACCCTAACCCTAAACCTAACGCTAAACCTCTCCCTAACCCTCACCCTCACGCTCACCCTCACCTTAAGCCTAACCCTAAATCTAATCCTAAACCGAACCCTCAACTTCACCCTAAACCTAACCCTAACCATCACCCTCACACTCACCATTACCCTAACACCAACCCTAACCCTTACCTAACCCTAACCCTCATCCTAACCCTAACCCTAACCCTAACAATAACCCTCACCCTAACCCTAACCCTAACAATAACCCTATCCCTCACCATAACACTTATCCTCACACTTACCCTAAACCTAACCCTAAACCTCACACTAACCCTAAACCTCACCCTAACCCTGACCCTATCTCTCACCCTAATCCTAACCCTAACCCACAGCCTAAACCTAACCTTAACCCTCACCCTCACCCTAACCCTCATCCACACCCTAATCCTCAACCTCACCCGAACCATCACCCTCAGCCTTACACTCACCCTCACCCTAAACATCACCCTAAACCTAACCCTCACCCTAACGCTAAACATAACCCTCACCCTCACCCCAACTGTAATCCTAACTCTAATACGAACCCTCACTCTGACCCTCACCCTCACACTCACGCTAAACCTAAACCTCACTCTCACTCTAACCCTCACTGTAACCCTTAACCTTACCCTAACACTAACCGTAACCCTAACCCCCTCCCTCACACTAAACCTAACCCTCACCCTCACCCTAAACCTAACCCTCACACTCTCCCTCACCCTAACAATTACCCTCACCCTAACCAAACTCTAACCCTCACCCTCACGCTAGCACTCACCCTTACACTAATCCTATCCCTAACCCTAACCCTATCCTTAAAACTAACCCTCACCCTCATCCTGACCCTCATCCAAACCCTAACCCTAACCCTAACCCTAAACCTCACCCTCACCCTCACCCTAACCCTAACACTAACTCTAATTCAAACCCTAACCCTCACTCACACCCTAAACCTCACCCTAATCCTTAGCCTCACCCTCATCCTAACTGGAACCCACACCTTAACCTTAACCCTCACCCTACCCCTAACCCTAACCCTCACCCTCACACTCACCCTAAAACTAGCCCTATCCCTCATCCTCACCCTAACCCTAAACCTAATGCTAACCCTAACCCTCATCCTCACCTGAACCCTAACCCTACCCCTCACTCTAACACAAACCCTAACACTAATGCTAACCCTGAGCCTCACCCTCACCCTAACCCTCACCCTAATCCTTACCCTCACCCTCTCCCTCACCCTTACCTTAAACCTACCCATCAGCCTAACACTCAGCTTAAACCTTAATCTCAGTATAAACCTAACAGTAACCCAAATCCTGACACTAACCCTAAACCTAAACCTAACACTAATCCTCACTTTAACCGTCACCCAAATCCAAACCTTGACCCTAACCATCGCCCTAATGCTAACACTAAACCTAAACCTCACCCTCTCTAACCCTCACTGTCACCCTAACCCTCAACGTCACCCTAACCCTCACCGTAATCCTAAACCTCACCCTAAACCTCACCCTAACCCTTACCCTCACCATAAAATTAACCCTAATCCATACCCTAACCCGAACCCGAACCCGAAACCTCACCCTCACACTCACCCTAACTGTAACCCTAACACTCACCCAAACCATAAACCTCATCCTAACCCTAACCGGAACTCTAACCCTATACCTCACCCTAACCCTAAGGCTAAACCTTACACTAACTCTTACACTCATCCTAATCCTCACCCTAACCCTTTTCCTCACACTAACCCTAATCCTAACCCTCACACTAATCCTAACCCTCAACCTAACCCACACCGTCACCCTAACCCTCACCCTAAGCCTAACCCTCACCTACAACCTAACCCTCACCCTCACCCTCACTCTCACCCTCAGCCTAACCCTAACCCTAATCCTAACCCTAACCCTCAGCCTAACTCTAACCCTAACCCTCACCTTAACCCTAAACCTCACCTTCAACCTCACCCTCAGCCTAATCCTCACCCTAAACCTAACCGTAACACTTTCCTAACTTAAAACACCACCCTCACCCTAACCCTCACCCTAACCCTCTCCCTCAGCCTAGCCCTCACCTTAAGCCTAACCCTAACCCAACCCTCATCATCAACCTCATCCTCAACCTCAGCCTCACCTTAACACTAAACCTAATCCTAAACTTAACCATCACCCTCACCCTCACTCTAACCCTAACCATAAACCTAATGCTAACCCTAAACATCACCCTCACCTTAACCCTAATCCTAAAACTCAACCTAATCCTAACACTAACCCTAATGCCACACCTAACCCTAACCATCACACTAAGGCTAATGCTAACCCTAATACTCAACCTCACCCTAATCCTCACCCTAAATCTTACCCTCATCCTATCACTCACCCTAACCCTAAACCTAAACCAAACCCTCACCCAAACACTCACACTAACCCTTAAACTAACCCTATCCCTCACCCTAACCCTAAGCCTCACCCTAACACTCACCCTCAACCTAACCCTAATGCTAACCCGAACCCAAACCCTTACCCTAACCCTCACCCTAACCCTAACCCTCACCCTCAAAATAACTCTCACTATAACCCTTACCCTCACCCTAACCCTAAGCCTAACATTAACACTAAAACTCACCCTAAACCTCACCCTAACATCAACCCTCAAACTCAACCTAAACCTCAGCCTAACCCTTGCCCTCACCCTAACCGTAACCCTAACCCTAAGCCTCACACTAACCCTAACTCTAACCCTCAGCCTAACCCTCATCCTAACCCTAACACTAACCCTAAACCTAACCCTCACCCTCACCCTCACCCTAACCATAACCCTAACTCTAATCCTCATGCTAACACTCACCCTCATTCTCACCCTAATCCAAACCATAACAATAACCCTGACAATAACACTAACCCTAAACCTAACCCTAAACCTCACCCTCACCCTCACCCTCACCCTAACCGGAACCCTAATCCTAACTCTCACCCTCAACCTCACCCTCAACCTCACCCTGACCCTCAAACTCACCCTCACCCTAACCCTCAGTCTAACCCTAACACTCACCCTAACCCTCACCCTCACCCTCAACCTCACCCTCTCGCTCAGCCTAACCCTTACACTAACCCTAATCCTAACCCTAAACCTTACCCTCACCCTAAACTTAACCCTAACCGTCACCCTCACACTCACCCTCACCCTAACCCTAACCCTCACGCTGAACCTCACTCTCACCCTAACACTCACTGACACCCTAAAAATCAACCTAACCCTAACCTTCACCCTAACCCTATCCCTAAGCCTCACACTCACCCTAACCTTAACCCTAACCCTAAGCCTAAACCTAACCCTTACCCTAACTCTAACCCTAACCCTAATCCTCACCCTAACCCTTATCCTCACACTAAACCTAACCCTCAGCCAAACCCTCACCCTAACCCTAAACGTAACCCTCAACCTAACCCTAAACCTTACCCTAACTCTAAACCTACCGCTCACCCTAAAACTCACCCTCACCCAAACCCTAACCCTGACCCTCACCCTAAACCTAACCCTTACCCTAACGCTAACCCTAACTTTTATCCTCATACTAAACCTAACTCTAACCCTACCCCTAAACCTCACACAAACCCTAACCCTCTCCCTAACCTTAAACCTACCCCTCACCCTAATTCTCACTCTAACCCTAAACCTCACCCAAACCCTTATCCTAACCATCACCCTCACCCTAAAGCTCACCGTCACCCTAACCCTCACCCTAAACCTAACCATAACCCTAAACCCCACCCTAACCCTAACACTAAACCTAACCCTCACACTCATTCTAATCCTTAACCTCACCCTAACCCTAACCCTTTACCTTACCATAACTCTCACCCTAATCCTAACATTCAGCCTAACCCTAACCCTACCCCTTACCCTAACCCTCATCCTAACCCTAACCCTAACCCTAACCCTCACCCTAACACTAACCCTAACGGTATCCCTAACCCTCAAAAACACACTAATCCTGAACCTCATCCTCATACTATTGCTAACGCTAACCCTAATCCTAACCTGCACCCTCACCCTCACCCTCACTGTAACTCTAACCCCCACCCTAACCGAAAACCTCACCCTCACCCTAACCCTAACCCTAACACTAAACCCTCACCCTAAGTCTCACCCTAACCCTAATGCTAACCCTAACCTTAACCTTCACCCTAACCCTAACCCTCACCCGCCTCACTCTCACATTCACCCTCACCCTAAACATCACCCTAACAATAAGCCTCACCCTAAACCTAACCCTAATACTCACCTTAACCATAACCCTCAACATCACCTTCACACTCACCCTAACACTCACCCTCACCGTAGCCCTCACCCTAAACATAAACCTAACCTTAACCCAAACACTAAGCCTCACACTCACCCTCACCCTAACCCTAACCATAACCCTAACCCTCACCTTAACCTTAACCCGAATCCTAAATCTAACCCTCACTGTCACCATCACCTTCAACCTAACCCTCAACCTCAAACTCACCTTCACCCTAACCCTCAAACTAACCCAAACCCTCACCATAACCCTAAACTTCTCCCTAAACATAACCCTACCCCTCACCCTAACCCGAACCCTAATCCTAACCCTCACCCTAACCCTAATCCTAAACCTCACCCTCTCCCTAACCCTCAATGTCACCCTATCCCTCACCCTAAACCTAACCCTAACCCACACAAGAACCCTCAACCTCACCCAAACCCTCACCCTCACCCGAACCCGAATAATCACCTTTACCCTTAGCCTCACCCTAACCCTCACCCTAATCCTAACAATCAACCTAAACCTCACTCTCACCCTAATCCTCACCCTAAACCTAACCCTAACCCTTACCTAACCAAAACCCTCACCCTCACTGTCACACTCACTTTAACCCTCACACTCACCATAGCCTTCACCCTAAACCTAAACCTCACCCTAACCATAACCCTAAGCCTCACCCTCACCCTCACCCTAACCCTAAACATAACCCTAACGCTAATCCTAAATCTAACCCTCAACATCACCCTCATCCTAAATCTAACCATAAACCTAA
The DNA here is from genome assembly GCF_024711535.1 of Dipodomys merriami. Lineage (NCBI taxonomy): Eukaryota > Metazoa > Chordata > Mammalia > Rodentia > Heteromyidae > Dipodomys > Dipodomys merriami. The sequence continues at coordinate 1,732,596 of NW_027203449.1, forward strand.
CCCTAACCCAGAACCTCACCCTCACACTAAACCTAATCCTCACCCTATCCCTAACCCTAACCCTAACCTACACCCTTACCCTCACCCTCCACCTAACCCTAATGTTAACCCGAACGCAAACCCTCACCCTAACGCTCACCCTAACCCTTACCCTAACCCTAACCCTAACGCTCACCCTCACAATAACTCTCAATATAACCCTTACCCTCACCCTAACCCTAAACCTTACATTAATCCTAAAACTCACCCTAAACCTCACCTTAACCCTAACCCTCAAACTCAATCTAACCCTCACCCTAAACCTTACCCTCACCCTAACCGTAACCGTAACCCTCACACTAACCCTACCTCTAACCCTCATCCTATCCCTCATCCTAAACCTAACCCTAAACCTAATCCTAACCCTAACCCTCACCCTCACCCTCACCCTAACCCTAACCCTAACCCTCACCTTCACCCTAAACCTAACCCTAATCATCACCCTCACACTCACCCTTATGCTAACCCCAACCCTAAGCCTTACCCTAACCCTAACCCTCACCCTAAACCTAACCCTAACCATAACCCTCACCCTCACCCTCATCCTAACCCTAATCCTAACCCTAAACCTACCCTTCACCCTAACTCTAAACCTTACACTAACCCTAACTCTAACCTTAAACCTCACCCTAACCCTAACCCTCACCCTCACCGTAACACTAACACTTGCCCTATACCTAAACCTCAGCCATAACTTAACCCTAACCCTAACCCTCACCCTAACCCTAACCCTAAAGCTCACCCTAAACCTCACCCTCCTTCTCACCCTCACCCTAACCCTCACCCTCACCCTGATCCTCACACTAAAACTAACCCTAATCCTAACCCTAAGCCTCACCCTCACCCTCACCCTATCCTTAACCATAATTATATTCCTAATCCTAACTCTAACCCTCCTGCTCACCCTCACTATAATTCTAACCCAAACCCTAAGCCTCACCCTCACTCTCACCTAACTCTAACCCTAACCCTAAACTTAATTCTAACCCTCACCATCACCCTAACCCTAAATGTAACCCTAACCCTAAACCTAACCCAGACCCTCATCCTCACACTAACCCTAACCCTCTCCCTCACCCTAACACTAAACCTAACACTCAACCCTCACCCTAAGCCTCACCCTCACCCTAATGCTAATCCTAACATTCACCCTCATCCTAGTGCTCAACCTAACCGTAACTCTAACCCTAAAACTAAAACTTCACCTTCACCCTCACCCTCACACTCAACCTCAGCCTAATCCTAACCCTAACTCTAATACTAACCCTAAACCTAACCCTAACCCTTTCTCTAACCCTAAACCTAGCCCTCACTCTCACTCATACCCTCAACCTCAGCTAACTGTAACCCTAACCCTAATCCTAAACCTAACCCTCACACTCACATTCACCCTAACCCTAACCCAAACACTCACCCTCGCCCTAAGGCTAACCCTAACCCTCACCTCACCCACACCCTAAACCTTAACCTCACCCTAACCCTAACCCTAACCCTAAAATTACCCCTCAGGCTAACCCTAACCCTCATGCTCAACCCAACCCTGTGCTAACACAAATGCTCATTCTCAACCTAAGCCTCAGCATAAACCTTACCCTCACAATAACCTATCCCTCACCCTCTCCCTAACCCTCACCCAACCCCTTCTCACCCTAAGCCAAACCCTAATCCTAACCCTAAACTTCACCCTAATCCTCACCCTAACCCTCACCCTAACCCTAACCCTAACCCTCAACCTAACCCTCACCCTAAGCCTAAACCTAACCCTAACACTCACCCTCAACCTAAATGTCAATAAAACCCTTACCCTCACCCTAATCCTAACCGTAACCCTAACCCTAACCCTTACCGTAACCCTAACCCTCACCCGAACCCTCACTCTCACCTTCACCGTCACACTAAACATCACCGTAACCCTAACCCTCAGCCTAAACCTAACCCTAACCCTCACCCTAACCATAACCCTCAAATTAAACCTCACCCCACCCTAATCCTCACCCTAAACCTAACCTTAACCTTTCCTAAACAAAAACATCACCCTCACCCTAAACCTAACCCTAACCTTAAACTTCACACTCACACTCACCCTCACCCTCAGCCTCACCCTAACACTAAACCTAATCCTAACCCTAAACCTGACCCTTACCCTCACTCTAACCCTAACACTAACCTGCACCCTAACCCCAAACCTAACAATCATCCTAACGCTAACCCCAATGCTAACCCTAACGCTCACCCTTAACCTAACCCTGACCCTAACCCTTACACTTAACCTAAGCCTCACTCTCACCCTAACCCTAACCCTTACCCTCACCATTACCCTATCCCTCCCCATCAAACTAACCCTCACCCTAATCCTTACGCTCAACCTAACCCTCACCCAACCCTAACAAGAACCCTAACACCCACCCTAACCCTCACCCTAACCCTAACGCTAACCCTAACCCTCAGTCTCAACCTAACACTCACCCTAAACGTTATCCTCACACTAACCCAAACCCTAATCGTAACCCTCACAGTAAGCCTAACCCTCATCCTAACCCTAAACCTAACTCTCACCCTAAACTTCACCCTAACCCTAAACCTAACCCTAACCCTCAACCTAACCCTAACCCTCACCCTCACCATAATCCTCACCCTAAACCTAACCCTAACCCTAACCCTCACCGTCATGCTGCCACTCACCCTCACCCTCACACTAAACCTCATGCTCAATCTCACCCTCACCCTAACCCTCACCGTCTCCCTAAACACCACCCTAACCCTAACCCTCACACTAACCCTAAACATAACCTAACCTTAAACTTAACCCTAACCCTTCCCCTAACCCTAACCCTAAGCTTAACCCTCACCCTAACCCTAACGCTAACCCTAAGCCTCACCCTAACCCTTACCCTAACCCTAACCCTTACCATAACCCTAACCCTAATCCTAACCCTCACCCTAAACCTTATTCTAACCTAAACCCTCACCCTAATCCTCACCCTAACCCTTATCCTCACACTAACCCTAACCTTAATCCTCAGCATCACCCTCACCCTAAACCTAAACCTAAAACTAATGCTCAACCTAAACCTAACCCTTACCCTAACCCTAAAACTAACACTCACACTAACCCTCACCCTAACCCTAACACTAACCCTCACCCTCACCCTCACCCTCACCCTAACCCAAAACCTAACCCTAACTCTCACCCTAAACCTAACCCGAATCCTAACCCTAACCCTCACCATCACCATCACCCTCACCCTAACCATCAACCTCAAACTCACCTTCACCCTAACCCTCAAACTAACACTAACCTTCACCCTAAACCTAACCCTAACCCTAACCCTAACCCTAACCCTAAACCTACACCTCATCCTAAGCCTCACCCTAAACCTAACCCTCACCCTAACCTTAATCCTAACTCTCACCGTCACCCTAATCCTCACCCTAAACTTAACCCTAGCCGACACCCGAACCCTGAACCTCAGCTGAACCCTCACGCTCACCCTGACCCTAAACCTCAACCTAAACCTCAGCCTCATGCTAACCCTCACCCTAACCATAACCCTCAAGCTAAACCTCACCCTCACCCTAATCCTCACCCTAACCCTAACCCTAACCCTTACCTAACCAAAACCCTCAACCTCACCCTCACACTCATCCTAACCCCATCCTCATCGTAGACCTCACCCTAAACCTAAACCTCACCCTAAAACTAACCCTAACCTTCATCCTAAACCTAACCCTAAGCCTCACCCTAACCCTAATCCTAACCCTAACCCTAACCTTCACCCTAAATCTATCCCTTACACTAACCCTAACCCTAACCCTAAACCTCACCCTAACCCTAACCCTAACCCTAACCCTCACTCTCACCCTAACCTTAAACCTAAACCTAACCCTCACCATAACCCTAAGCCTTACCCTTGCCCTAACCGTCACCCTAATCCTAACATTCACCCTAACCCTAACCCTACCCCTTACACTAACCCTCAACCTAACCCTCACCCTATCCCTGACCCTAACACTCACCCTCACCCTAACCCAAACCCAAACCCTATAAGCCTCACCTTAACCCTCACCCCAACTCTAACCCTAAACCTAACCCTTACCCTCACCCTAACTCTCACCCTAACGCTTAACCCAATTCTAACTCTAAACCTAACCATTAACCTAAACCTCACACTAAACCTAACCCTCACCGTAAACCTAACCCCACCCCTTACCCTAAACCTCATCCTATCCCTAAATCTAAACCTAACCCTCACCCAAATACTAACCCTCACCCTCACCCTCATCCTCAACCTAACCCTAACCCTAACCATAATCCTAACCCTAACCATCACCCTAACCCTAACCCTAACCCTAACCCTCAACCTCACACTCACCCACACCCTAACACTAACCCTAACGCTAACATTCACCCGAACCCTAACCCTAACCCTCACCCTAACTCACACTTTAACCCTAACCCTAACCCTAATCCTCACCCTCACCCTAAACATCACCCTAACACTTACCCTCACCCCAACCCTAAGCCTAACCCTTACCCTAACCCTCACACTAATCCTAACACTCACCCAACCCCTAACTGAACCCTCACACTAATACTCATCCTATCCCTAACCCTAAAATTAACCCTCACCCTAACCCTAAACCTAACCCTAACCCTAAACCTAACCCTAAAAATTATGTAAGAGAAAACCTCACCCTCAACCTAACCCACACCCTAACCCTCACCCTCAGCCTAGCCCTCACCCTAACCCTCACTCTATCCCTAACCCAACCCTATCCCTCACTCTCACCCTAACCCTCACACTCACACTCACCCTAACCCTAACCCTAATAGTCACCCGAACCCTCACCCTAACTCTAATGCTAATCATAAACCTCAACCTCACCCTAAACCTTATTCTAACCCTATCTATCACCCTCACCATAACCCTCACCTTAACACTTACCCTCACCCTAAATCTAACCCTAACTCTAACTTTAAACCTCACACTAACCCTAACCCTAACCCTCACCCTTTCCCTAACCCTAATATTAAACCTAACCCTCACCATCACCCTAACCCAATCCCTAACACTAAACCTAACCCTAACCCTCACCCTAACACTAATGCTAATCCTAACCATCACCCTCACCCTAAGCCTCAACCTAACCCTTATACTCACCTTAACCCTAACCCTAATCCTGACCCTAAACCTCACAAAAATACCTATCACTCAGCCTACCCCTAACCCTAACATTCACCCTAACCCTAACCATAACCCTCACCCTAACCCTCACCGTAAACTTTTCCCTAACCCTAAACCTCATCCTATCCCTAACCCTAACTATAACCGTCACCCTAACCCTCACCCTGACCCTTACCCTCAGGTTAACCCTAAAACTAAACCTAAACCTAAACCTCACACTAAACCTATCCCTCAGCTTCCCCCTAACCCTAACATTCACCCTAACCCTAAGCCTAACCCTCACCCTAGCCCTCACTGTAAATTTTACCCTAACCCTAATCCTATCCCTAACCCCAATTCTCACCCTAACCCTAACGCTAACCCTCACCTTCACCCTAGCGCTCGCTCTAACCCTCAATCATACCCTAAGCCTCACCGTAACCCTAAACCCTACCCTAATACTTACCCTCACCCTCACCCTAACCCACACCCTATCCCTAACACTAACCAAAACCCTCACCCTAACCTCACCCTAACCCTAACCCTAACACTAATCCTCACCCTCACACTAAACCTCATCTTAACCCTAACACTAAACCGCACCCTCACCCTAAACCTCACCATAACTCATACCCTCAAACTAACCCTCACCCTATCACTCACCCTAACCCTCACCCTAAACCTTACCCTAACCCTAACCCTTACCCTTACCGTAACACTTACCCTAACACTAACCCTCAACCTTACCCTAAAACTTACCCTAGACCTAACTCTAACACTAACCAAAACCCTCACACTAACCCTCACCATAACTCTAACCCTCACCCTACCCCTAACCCTAACCCTAACACTCAACCTCACCCTAACCCTCACCTTAACACTTACCCTCACCCTAAACCTAACCGTAACCTTCACCCTATCCCACACCCTAACCTTCACCCTAACCCTCACCCTCACTCTAAACCTTACCCTCACCCTAGCCCTAACCCTAACCCTCACTGAAACCCTCACCTTAAACTTAACCCTAAACCTAACCCTAACATTCACCCTAACTCTCCCCATAACCCTAAACCTAACCCTAATCCTCACCCTCACCCTAAACCTAACCCTAAACCTTACCCTCACTCTAACCATAACCCTAACCCACACAGTAATCCTAACTCTTACCCTAACCCTAACCCTATCCCTTCCTGTAACCCTCACATTAACACTAACCCTAAACCTAAACCTCACACTAACCCTATCACTACCCCTCATGCTCACCCTAACCTTCAACTTCACACTAACCCTCAGCCTAACCCTAACCCTCACCCAAACCCTAACCCTCACGAAAACCCGAACTCTCACCCTCAGCCTCACCCTCACCCTAAACATCCCACTAACCCTAACCCTCACCATAACCCTAAACTTAACACTCAGTCTAAACCTAATGGTCACCTTAACCCAAAACCTCAAACTAACCCTAACACTAACCATTACCCTAACCCTAACCCTCACCCTCAGCCTCACCCTCACCCTAAACCTAACCCTCACCCTCACCATCACCCTATACATAACACTAACCATCACCCTCACCCTAATCCTTAACCTCACCCTAACCCTCACCCTAATCCTGACATTAACCCTAACTCTACCGCTTACCCTAACCCTCATCCTAACCCTAACCCTAACCCTCACCCTAACACTAACCCTAACCCTACCTCAAAAACACCCTAACCCTGACCCTAACCCTAATGGAAATCTGAACCCTAAACCTCACCCTAACCCTAACCCTATCCCTAAACCTCACACTAACCCTAACCATCACTCTAACCCTAAACTTCATCCTATCCCTGAATCTCACCCTAATCCTCACCCTAACCCTAATCTTAACCCTTACCTAACCGGAACACTCACCCTCACCCTCACCCTCACCCTAACCCTCAACCTCACATTAGACCTCACCATAAACCTTACACCTTAAACCTTAAACCTAACAATAACCTCACACTAACCCTCACCGTCAACCTAAACCTAACCCTAAGCTTTAGCCTCACCCTAACCCTAACCCTAACTCTAACCCTCACACTATCCGTAACCCTCATCCTAACACTAACCCTCACCCTCACCCTAAAGCTCACCCTAATCCTTACCCTCACCCTAACCTAACCCTAACTCTAACCCTCAAACTAACCTTAACCCTCATCCTAACCCTCACTCCAACACTTACCCACAACCTAACCCTAACCCTAACCCTAACCCTAAACCTAACCCTAACACTAAACCTAACCCTAACCCTAATATTAACCCTAACCCTCACCCTATCCCACAACCTAATCCTAACCCTAACCCTAACCCTAACACTCACCCTAAAGCTCACCCTTACCCTCACCCTCAACCTCAACCTAACCCTCACCTTAACCCTTATCCTCACCATCACCCTCAGCCTAAAAAAAAACCATAACCCTAAACCTCACCCTCACCCTCACCCTAACCCTAACCCTAACCCTCATCCTAACCCTAACCCTAACCCTCACCCTCACCCTCAGCCTAACCCTAACCCTAACCCTAAAGCTAAACCTAACCCTCACCCTCACTCTAACCCTAACCATACTCCTCACGCTAACCCTCATCCTAATCCTAACCCAAACCCTAACCCTAACCCTCAACCTCACCCTCAACCAACCCCTACCCCTACCCCTAATGCTAACCCACATCCTATCCCTAACCTCCAACCTAACCCTAACCCTAACCCTAACGCTAACCCTCACCCTAACCCTAACCTCCAACCTAACCCTAACCCTCACCCTAAACCTAACGATAACCCTCACCCTACCCCTAACACTCACCCCAACCCTTACCTTCACCCTAACACTAACCCTCATCCTAACCATAACCCTCACGCTCACAGTCACCCTCAGCATAACTCTAAACCTAAGCCTAACCCTATCGCTAACCCTCACACTCACCCTCACACTAAACCTAACCCTAAGTCTCACCCTCATCATCAACCTCGCCCTAACCCTAACTCAAACCCTCAACTGAACACTCACCCTCACTCTCACACTCACCCTAACCCTCACCCACACCCTAAACATCACCCAACCCGAACGCTCACCCTAACCCTCACCCTAGCCCTAACCCTCATTCTAACCCTAAACCTCACCCTAAACCTAACCCTCAACCTACCCCGTACCCTCACCCTAACACTAAGCCTAAACCTAATATGAACCCTCACAATAACCCTAAACCTCACCTTAACCCTAAGTCTCACACTAACCCTAACCCTCACCCTAACCCTAACCCTAACCCTACACCTCACCCTACCACTCACCCTAACACTCACCCTCATCCTCAACCTAACCCTCACCCTAACCCTAAGCCTAACCCACCCTAACCTTTAACCTTACCCTCACCCTAACTCTCACAGTAACCCTAAACCTCAACCTAACCCTAACCCTAACAGTCACCCTCACCCTGACGACCACCCTCAGCCTAAATGTAAACCTAACCCTACTCCTAACATTAACCTTCACCTTCAGCCTCACATTAACCCTAAGCCTAACACTCACACTCACCCTCACACTCACCCTAAGCCTCACTGTCACCCTCACGCTCACCCTCATGCTAACCCTAACCATAAACATAAACCTAAACCTCACCCTAACCCTCACCCTAACCGTAACTCTAACACTCAACCTCACCCTAACCTCTAACCTTACCCTCACCCTAACCCTCACACTAAACCTAACCCTCAACCTAACCCTAAGCCTCACCCTAACCCTAACCCTCACCCTCACCCTAGCCCTCACCCTAACCCTAATCCTAACCATAACCCTCACCCTAAACCTAACCCTCAACCTAACCCTAACCCTAACCCGCATCTAACCCTCACCCTAACCCAACCCTAACCCTCACCCTAAACCTATCCCTGACCCTAACCTAACCCTAACACTCACCCTAACCCTCACACTAACCCTAATGCTAACACTAACACTCACCCTCACACTAACCCTCAACCTAACCCTTAAACTCTCCCTAACTCTAACCCTAACACTACCCCTAAACCTCATCCTAAACCTCACCCTAACCCTAACCCTCCCCCCAACATTTACCCTCAGCCTAACTCATATCCTAACCCTGACCCTAATGCTAAACCTCACCTAACCCGCAACCTCACCTTAACCATAACACTCACAATAACCCTCACCCTAACACTAACCCTCACACTAACCCTCACCCTCACCCTCACCTTAACCCTAACCATAACCCTAACCCTAAAACTCACCCTAACCCTCACCCAAACCCTAAACCTAACCCTGACCCTCTCCCTAACCTTTAGCCTTACCCTCACCCTAACCCTCACACTAACCCTAACCCTCACGCTAACCCTAACTCTAACCGTCACTCTCACCGTCACGCTCACCCTCAGCCTAACTTTAAACCTAACGCGATTCCTAACACTAACCCTCAACTTCACCCTCACACTAACCTTAACCCTAAACCTTAGCCTAACCCTCACACTCACCCTCACCCAAAACCTAAGCCTCACTGTCACCCTCATGCTAACCCTCACCCAAACCCTAACCCTAATCCTCACGCTAAACTTATCTCTCACCCTAACCATAAACCTCACAATCACCCTCACCCTCACCTCACCCTAACCCTAAACCTAACCCTAACCCTCACCCTAAACCTCACCCTAACCCTAATGCTAACTCCAACCCTCACACTCACCCTTAACCTCACGCTAACTCTTACTCTCACCGGAAATCTAACCCTAACAATAACCCTCACCCTGACCCTAACCCTCACCCTAACCCTAACTCTAACCATAACCTGCACCCTAACCCTCACTAAAAACCTAAACCTAACCCTAACGTTCATCCTAAACCTCACCGTAAACCAACCCTATCCCTAACCCTAACGCTAAACCTAACGCTCATCCTAACCTTAACTGTACCCCTCAAACTAATTCTCATCCTAAACTGAACACTTACCCAAACCCTCACCCTAACCCTAACTCTAACACTCAACCTAACCCTAATCCTCACCCACACCCTCAGACTCATCCTCAGCCTAAACATAACCCTAACCCTACTCCTAACCCTAATCCTCACCCTCATCCTAAATCTAACCCTAACCTTCATTCTCACCCTCACCCCCACCCTCACCATAACCCTAACACGAACCCTAACCCGAACCCTCACCCTAACACTCATCCTCACCCTTTCCCTAACCCTCAACCTAACCCTAACCGTAACCCTTACCGTAACCCTAAACCTCACCCTCACTCTAACCATATCCCTAACCCTAACCCTCACACTCACCATAACCCTCACAGTAAACCTTACCCTCACCCTACCCCTCATCCCAACCCTCAACCTATCGCTAACCCTAACCCTCAACCTAACCCTTACACTCACTCTAACACTAAGCCTAAACCCAACACTAACTCTCACCCTAACCCTCACCCTAAATATCACCCTATCATTAACCCTAACCCTAACCCTCACCCTAACCCTAACCCTCACCCTCACCCTCAGCCTAACCCTCAGCCTAAAGCCTAACCCTAACCCAAACCCTCAGTGTCACCCTCAACCTAACCCTAACCCTAAGCCTCACCCTCACACTCAACCTCACTCTAAACCTAACGCAAACCCTCAAATCAACCCTTGCCCTCACCATAAACATCACCATAACCCTAACACTAGCCCTAATCCACACGATAACCCTACCCTCACCCTAAAGCTAAACCTCACCCTCACCCTAACCCTAACCCTCACCCTAACTCTAACCCTCACCCTCATCTAACCCTCACCCTGACTCAAACCCTAAGCCTCGCCCTAACCCTCAACCACAACCTCACCCTAAAACTAACCCTAATGCTCTCACTCAACATAACCCTAACCCTGACAATCACCCTCACCCTCAGCTTAAACCTAAGCCTAACAATAAAACTAACCCTAACTCCCACACTCACCCTCACCCTAAACCTAATCCTAACCCTTAACTTAACCCTCTCACTCACCCTCAACCTCAACCTAACCCTAACCCAAACCCTCAACCGAAGCCTCACCCTCACCCTAACTCTAACCCTCACCCTCAACCTAAACATCACCCTAAACCTAACACTCACCCGAACCCTTAGCCTAACCCTCACCCTAACCCTAACCCTCACCCTGACCCTCACACTCAGGCTCACTTTAAACCTAATCCTAACCCAAACCCTCACCCTTACCCTCAACCTAACCCTACCCCTAATGCTAACCCTCACTCTAACACTAACCTCCAACCTAACCCAAACCCTAAACCTAATGCTAAATCTCACCCAAACCCTAACACTCACCCCAACCCTTAACCGCACCCTAAGCCTAACACTAATGCTCACTGTAACCCTTACCCTGAAGCTCACAGTCAGACTCAGCCTAACCCTAAACCTAAGCCTAACCCTAACCCTAAACCTCACACTCACCCTGACCCTAAACCTAACCCTAAGTCTCAACCAAACCCTAACCCTAACCTAAACCCTCAACTGAATCCTCACCCTCACCCTCACCCTAACCCTCACCCTCACCCTAAACATCACCCTAACCCTAACCCTGAACCTTACCCTCACACTATCCCTAACCCTCATACTAACCCTAAACCTCACCCTAAACCTAACACTCAACCTAACACTTACCCTCACCCTAACACTAAGCCTAAACCTAACATGAACCCTCACAGTAACCCTAAGGGCCACCCTAACCTTAACCCTCACACTATCCCTATCCCTCACCCTAACTCTAACCCTAACTCTCACCATAACCCTAACCATCACCCTCAACCTCAACCTCAGCCTAACACTGAGCCTAAAGCCTAACCCTAACCCTAACCCTCACAGTCACCCTCACCCTAACTCTAACCCTAAGCCTCATCCTCACCCTCAACCTCACCCTAAACCTAACGCAAATCCTAAAACCAACCCTCAACCTCACCCTAAACATCACCCTAACCCTAACCCTCACCCTAATCCGCATTCAAACCCTAACGCTCACCCTAACGCTAACACTCACCCACACCCTAACCCTAACCCACACCCTAACCCTAACCCTCAACCTCATCTAACCCTCACCCTAACCCAAACCCTAACCCTCACCCTAACTCTCATTCTCAACCTCACACAAAACCTAACCCTAATGCTCACACTCAACATAACCCTAACCCTCACACTCACCCTCACCCTCAGCTTAAACCTAAGCCTACCAATAACCCTAAACCTAACGCTCACACTCACCCTCACCTTAAACCTAACCCAAACACTAATCCTAACCCTCTCACTCACCCTAACCCTAACCGAAACCCTCAACCTAAACATCACCTAAAACTAACCCTCACCCTAAACCTTAGCCTAACCCTCACCCTAACCCTAAACCTCACCCTCACCCACAGGCTCATCCTAAAACTAAACCTCCCCCTCCCCCTCAACCTAACCCTACCCCTAATGCTAACTCTCACCCTAAACCTAACCTCCAAACTAAACCTAACCCTAACCTTAATGCTAACCCTCACCCTAACCCTAAGCCTTACCCTAACCCTAACCATCATGCTCACAGTCACCCTCAGCCTAACCCTAAACCTAAGCCTAACACTATCCCTAATCCTCACACTCACTGTCACGCTAAACCTAACCCAAAGTCTCACCCTCACCCTCAACCTCACCCTAACCCTAACCAAAACCCTCAAGTGACCCCTCACCCTCACCCTAACACTCACCCTCACCCTAAACATCACCCTAACCCTAACCCCCACCCTTAACCTCAATCTAGCCCTAACCCTCATACTAACCCTAAACCTCACCCTAAACCTAATCCTCAACCTAAAACTTACCCTCACCCTAACACTGAGCCTAAACCTAACATGAACCCTCAATGTAACCCTAAACCTCACCCTAACCCTAACCCTCACACTAACCCTATCCCTCACCCTAACCCTAACCCTACCCCTCACCGTACCCCTCACCCTAACCCTAAATCCAACCCTAACCCTAACCCTCACTGTCACCCTAACACTCACCCAACCCTAACCCTCACCCAAACCCTAAACCTCATACTTTCCCAAATCCTCACCCTCACCCTAACACTCACCCTCATCCTCACAATAACCCTCACCCTAAACCTAACCCTATCAGTCACCTAACTCTAAACCTAACACTACTCCTAACCCTATACCTCACCCAAACCCTCAGCTTAACCCTAAACCTAACCCTCACCTTCACCCTAACCCTAACCCTCACCGACACCCTAGCATTCACCCTAAACCTAATCCTAACCCTATACCTCACCCTAAACCTAACCCTAAACCTAATGCTAACTCTAACCCTCACACTCTCCCTAACCCTCACCCTGACCCTAACCCTCACCCTAAACTTTAACCCTAACCCTAACCTTTACCCTAACCCTCATCCTAACCCTCTCTCTAAACCTAATCCTAACACTAACAATAACCCTCATCCTACCACTAGCCCTAACCCTAACCCTAAACCTCAACCTCACACTTATCCTCACACTAAACCTAACCCTCACCCTAACCCTAACCCTCATCCTAACCCTCTTCATAACCGTCTCCTGAACCCTAAACCTAACCCTATCCCAAACCCTAACAGTAAACCTAAACCTCACCCTCACCCTAACACTAACCTTAACCCTAACCCTGACACTCACACTAACCCTCACCCTAAACCTTACCCTCACCCTAACCCTCATCCTAACCCTCACCCTATCCCTAACCCTAACCATCAAACTAACCCTAAACCTCACCCTAACCCTAACCCTACCCATCATCCTAAGTCTCAACCTAACCCTTAATCTAAACCTGACCCTAACTCTAACCATAACATTAACCCTCAACTGCACCCTACCACTCACTTTCACCCTAACCCTTACATTAAACCTAACCCTAGCACCCACCTTAACTCTCAGTCTTACCCTCACCCTCAACTTCAGCCTAAACCTAAGCATAAGCCTAACCCTAACCCTAACCCTCACACTCACACTCAGCCTAACCCGAACTCTAATTCTAAACCTAACCCTAATTCTAACCCTAACCCTCACCTTACACCTCACACTAACCCTAAACCTAAACCTCACACTCACCTTAACCCTAACCCTCACACTCTCCCTCACCCTCAGTTTAACCTAAGCCTAACATTAACCCTAACCCTAACCCTCACACTCACCCTCACCCTAAACCTAACCCTAACACTCAACCTAACACTCAAACTCACCCTAACCCTAATCCAAACGCTCAACCAAACCCTCACCCTCACCCTTACCCTCACCCTCACCTTAAACATCACCCTAAACCTAAGCCTCACCCCAACCATTAGCCTAACCCTGACCCTAACCCTCACCCTCACCCTCACCCAGAGGCTCACTCTAACCCTAATCCTAACCCTAAACTTCACACTCACCCTTATCCTCATCTTCTCCCTAACCCTTACCCTAACAATAACCCTAACCTTAAACTTAAACCTAACCCTCACCCTAACCCTAACCCTCACGGCTAGCCCTGCCCCTCACCCTCAACCTCAACTTAACCCTAACCCTAACCCTAACCCTCACACTTCCCCTCACCTTAACACTAAACCTAAAACTAAACCTCAGCCTAACAGTAACACTAACCCTCACCCTCACCCTAACCCTCACCCTTACTTTATCCTCACCCTAAACATAACCCTCACATTAACCTTAATGCTCACCCTAACCCTAACCCTCACCCTAAACCTAAAACACGCTAACCCTAACCCTAACCCTCATCCTCACCCCAACCCTACTGCTAACTCTAACACTCACCCTAACCTTCACACTATCACTTACCCACACCATAAACCTAAACCTAACCCTCACCCTCACCCTAAACCTCACCCTAACCCTAACCCTAACCCAAACACGAAACCCTTAACCTAAACCTAAACTGAACCCTAACCCTCACCAGAAACCTTAACCCTAACCCTAAACCTAACCCTCAAGCTAACAGTCACCCTAACCCTAACCCTATCACTAACCCTAATCCTCACCCTAACCCTCAACCTAAACCTTATTATCCTCACCGTCACCCTAACCCTAAACCTAATGCTAAACCTCACAATAAATCTAACCTCACCCTAAACCTAACCTTAGCCCTCACCCTAACCCTCATCCTAATCCTTAACCTAACCCAAAACCTCTCACTAACCCTAATCCTAAACCTAACCCTCACCCTCATCATAACTCTAACCCTAACCCTAACCCTAACTCTCAACCTCACCCTCACCCTCAGCCTTACCCTAACCCTCACACTAAAACTAACCCTCATGATAACCCTCAACCTAATCCTCACACTAACCATAACCCTAACCCTTAAACTAAAACTAACGCTAAACCTCACCAAAACTCTCAATAACCCTAAACCTAGACCTCACCCTAACCCTTACCCTTACCCTAACGCTAACCCTAACCCTCACCCTAACCGTAAACCTCACCCTAAATCTAACCCTCACCCTAAACCTTACCCTGACCCTATCACTGAGCCTAACCCTATCACCAACCCTCACACTAACCCTAACGCTCAGCCTAAACCTAACCCTCAACCTAAACCTAACCCTAACCCTAATCCTCACCCTCACTTATCCCTCACACTAACTCTTTTCCTAACCCTAAACCTAACCCTCACCCTAACCCTAACCCTCTCCCTTTCTGTAACCCTCACCTTCACCAAAAACCTCACCCTTACCCTTACCTTTCCCTCACCCTTACCCTCACACTAACCCAAAACCTCACCCTAACCTAACCAAAACACTCACACTAAACCTCACCCTAACCCTAAAGCTAACCCTAACATTCACCCTCACACTAAAACTCACCCTAAACCTTAACCTCACCCTAACCCTAACCCTAACCCTAACCCTCAATCTCACCCTAAACCCCACCCTAAGCCTAACTCTCAACCTAACCCTTACCCACACCCTAACCCTCACCCTAACCCTAACCCTAAGCTAACCCTTAACCTCACCCTAACCCACAGTATCACCCTAACCCTAATCCAAACCCTAACCCTCAACCTATCCCTCACCCTAACCCTAACCCTAACCCTAACCCTAACCTTCACACTAACCCTAACCCTCACCCTAACTTTATCCCTACCCCTCACCCTAACTCTAACCCTCACCCTCACCCTAAACCTAACCCTAACACTAACCCACACCCTCACCCTCACCCTCATCCTCACCCTGACCCTAAACCTAACCCTAACAATAACCCTAACCCTAAAACTAACCCTCACCCTAACCCTAACCCTCAAGCTAAACCTCATCCTCACCCTCACCCTCACCTTAACCCTAAGCCTAACACTAACCCTCACCCTCACCCTCACATTAACACTAAAGCTAAGCCTAACCCTCATCCTAACAGTAACCCTAACCCTCACCCTCACCCTAACCGTCACCCTTACTTTATCCTCACCCTAACCCTAACCATCACATTAACCCTAATGATCACCCTAACCTTAACAGTACCCCTCACCCGAACCCTCACCTTAACTCTAACCCTAAACCTAACTCTAACGCTTAACCTAACCCTAACTCTCAACCCTACCCTAACTCTCACCATCACCTGAACCCTCACCCTAACCCTCACTCACCCACACCCTAACCAGAAAGCTCACTCTCACCCTCACCCTCACCCTCACCTAATCCTCACCCTAACCCTAATGATTATCTAACAAAGACCCTCACCCTCACCCTCACCTTCACATTAACCCTCACCCTCACCCTAGCCCTCACCCTAAACGTAACCCTAACCGTAAACCTGACCGCACCCACACCCTCATGCTCAGACTTACCCTAACCCTACCCCTAATCCTAACCCTAACGATCAACCTCATCATAACCCTCACCATAACCCTTAACCTCACACTCACCCTAACCCTAACTGTAACCCTCTCACTAAACCTAACCCTAACCCTAAACCTAAACCTACCCCTCACCCCAAACCTCAACCTAAACCTAACCCTAACCCTCACCCTAAGGCTAACCCTAACCCTCAACCTAATCCTATCCCTCATCCTAAACTTCACCTTCATACCAACCTCAAAGTAACCCTAACCCTATGCCTCACCCTAACCCTAAACCTCACCCTAACCCTAATACGCACCCTAGCCCTCACCCTAACCCTTACCCTAACCCTCCCCCTCACCCTAACCCTAACCCTAACCCTCACCCTCACCCTAACCCTAAACCTAAACCTAACCCTCAGCCTAACCCTCATCCGAATACTAACCCTAAACCTAACCCTCACCTTTACTTTAACCCTCACCCTAACCCTTAACCTCATCCTCACCCTAAACCTCACACTAAACCTAACCCTCAACCTAACACTAACCCTAACCCTCACCGTCACCCTCACCCTCATGCTAACCCTAACCCTAACCCTCAACCTAACCCTAAAACTCACCCTAACCCTAACCCTAACCCTCGCCCTCACCCTCACCCAAAACCTAGTAATAAATCTAACACTCACCCTAAACCTCATGATATCACTTAAACACACCATAAACCTAAACCTAACCCTAACCCTCACCCTCACCTTGATCCTCACCCTAACCCTAACCCTAACCTAAACACGAAACCCTTAACCTACCCCTAAACTGAACCCTAACCCTCAAACGAAACCTTAACCCTAACCCTAAACCTAACCCTCAAGCTAACAGTCACCCTATCCCTAACCCTATTCCTAACCCTAACCCTCACCCTAACCCTCAGCCTAAACCTTATCCTCACCCTCACCTTAACCTAAACTTAACCCTAAACCTAAACTTACCCCTCACCCTAAAACTCATCCTAACCGTAAACCTAACCCAAAGCCTCTCCCTAACCCTAATCCTAACCCTAACCCTCACCCTCATCATAACTGTAACGCTAACACTAACCCTAACCCTATCTCTCACCCTTACCCTCACCCTCAGCCTAACCCTAACCCTCACACTAACCCTAACCCTCACGCTAACCCTCAACCTAATCCTCAAACTAACCCTAACCCTAACCCTTACACTATCCCTAACCCTAAACCTCACCAAAACCCTGAATAACCCTAAAACTAGCCCTAAACCTAACCCTTACACTTACCCTAACCCTAACCCTAACCCTCACCCTAAACCTAACGCACACCCTAAACCTAACCCTCACCGTAATCCTTAACCTCACCCTAACACTAAGCCTAACCCTAATACCAACCCTCACACTAACCCTAACCCTCAGTCTAAATGTCACCCTTAAAATGAACCTAACCCTAATCCTAATCCTCACCCTCACCTTACCCCTCACACTAACCCTTTTCCTAACCCTAACCCTAATCCTCAACCTAACCCTAAACATCTCCCTTTCCGTAACCCTCACCAAAAACCTCACCCTTACCCTGACCTTACCCTGATCTTAACCCTCACACTAACCCAAAACCTCCCCTAACTAACCAAAACACTCACACTAAAACTCACCCTAACCCTAATGCTAACCCTAACACTCACCCTCACCCTAAACCTCACCCTAAACCTTAACCTCACCCTAATCCTAACCCTAACCCTCAACCTCACCCTAAACCTCACACTAAGCCTAACCCTCAATCTAACCCTTACCCTCACACTAACCCTCACCATAACCCTAACCCTAAGCTAACCCTTAAACTCACCCTAACACTCACTCTCACCCTAACCCTAATCCAAACCTTAATCCTCAACCTAACCCTCACCCTAACCCTAACTTTCACACAAATCCTTACCCTAAACCTAAACTTAACCCTACCCCTCACCATAAATCTCATCCTAACCCTAAACCTAAACCTAACCCAAACCCTAAACATCACCCTAACCCTAACCCTCACCCTCACCCTCACCATCAACGTAACCATAAACCTAACCCTACACCAAAAAATAACCCTAATCCTAACCCTTATCCTAACCCTCACCTTCACCCACACCCTAAACCTAGCCCTCACCCTTAACCTAACCCTCACCCTCAACTTAACCCTAATGCTAACCCTAAAATTTATGCTCACCTTAACACTAACCCTAACACTAAAACTAAGCGTTACACTAACCTTAATCCTCAGCCTAACCCTAACCCTCACCCTAACCCTATCCCTAACCCTAACCCTCACCCTCACCCTAGCCCTCACCCTAACCCTAATCCTAATCCTTAACCTCACCCTAAACCTAACCCTCACCCTGATTCCAAACCTCAATCTCACCGTCACCCTAACCCTAACCCCAAACCTAACACTCACCCTAACCCTCACCCTTAATGTAAACCTAAACCTAACCCTCACCCTAACCCACACCCTTACCATAATCCTTACACTCACCCTAACCCTCACACTTACCCTTACCCTCACACTCTACCTAACCCTCACCCTAACCCTAATTCTCACCCTAACCTTACCCTAACCCTCACAATAACCCTCACACTAATGATAATGCTAACCCTAACACTCACCCTGACCCTAACCCTCACTCTAACCCTTAACATCACCCTAAACCTAAACCTATCCCTAACCCTCAACCTAATCTTTACCCTCAACCTAACACTAAGCCTAACCCTAACACTAAACCTCACACTAAACCTAAACCTCACCCTAGCCCTCAGCCTAACCCTAATCCTAACCCTAACCCTAACCCGAAACCTAACCCTCAACCTAACCCTAACCCTCACCCTCACCTAACCCTCACCCTAAACCTAAACCTAACCCTCACCCTAACCTTCACCTTAACCCTAACCCTTACCTTAACTGTAACCATAACCCTAACCCATACAATAAAACTAAGCCTAATCCTAAACATAATCCTTACCCTAACCCACACCCTCACCCTCAGCCTCACCCTAACCCTTACTCTAAACCTAAACCTCATACTCAACCTAACACTAATTCAAACCCTAACCCTAACCCTAAACCTCACCCTAACCATAACCCTCACCCTCACCATCACTGTAACCCTAACCCGAAACCTAACAATAACCCTAAAACTAAACCTAACCCTCACCCTAAACATGACCCTCAACCTAAACCTAACACTCACCCTAACACTTACCCTCAAGCTTACCCTAAACCTAACTCTAACACTAACCCTAACAGTAACCCTAACTCTCACCCTAACCCTAAACGTCACCCTACCCCTAACCCTCACCCTCACCCTAGCCCTCAGCATAACCCTTATCCTAACCCTCACACTAATAGTAACCCTCACCCTGAGGGGAACACTCACACTCAGCCTAACCCTCAACTTAACCCTTACCATCTCGCTCACCCTAACCCTCACCCTAACCCTAACCCTCATCCTAACACTCACCCTAACCCTAATCGTATCCATCAACCTAACACTAACCCTCACCCTCACCCTCACACTCAGCCTAACCCTAAGCCTAAGCCTGAGCCTAACCCTAAACCTCACCCTCACCCTAGCCCTCACCCTAAACCTAATCCTAACCCTAATCCTCATCCTAACCCTCATCCTAACCCAAACACTAACCATAACCCAAAACCTATTCCTCACCCCCAAACTAACCCTCAGCCTAACCCTACCCCTAACCCTCAACCTAACCCTAACCCTCACCCATACAGTAACCCTAACCCTAACCCTCACCCTAACCCTAAAACTAACCCAAACCCTAAACCTCACACTAAACCTAACCCTAAACTTGACCCTCAACCTCAGCCTCACCCTCACCACAAACTTAACCCAAACCAAAACACTAACAATAACCCGAATTTTAACACTATCTCTAAAAGTAATCCTCACCCCCACCCTCACCCTCAGCCTAACACTAAGCCTAACCTAGGCTTAACCCTAACTCTCACCGTAAACCTAACCCTAACCCTAACCCTAATCCTAAACCTAACCCTAATAATCAGCCACACCCTCACCCTAACCCAAACCCTAGCCCTAACCGTCACCCTAACCAAAAGTCTAAACCTAATGCTCACACTCACACTCACCCTAACCCTAATCCTAAACATAACCCTATCCTTAACCCTAACCCTCACACTAACACTCACCATAGCCCTCACCCTAACACTAATCCTAACCCTAAACCTCATCCTAACCCTCACTCTAAGCCTAAACCTAACCCTCACCCTAAACCTAACCCTAACACTAATCCTCACTCTAACCCTAAAGCTCACCCTCACCCTAACCCTAACCTTAACTCTAAACCAAACCCTAAACCTAAACCTCATCCTAACCCCAACCCTAAACCTCACCCTCACCCTAGCCCTAACCCTAACTCTAACCCAAAACCTAAACCTAAACCTCATCCTCACCCCAACCCTAAAGCTCACACTTACCTTCACCGAACTGTAACCCTAACCCTAACCCTAACAATAACCCTAACCCTAACACTCACCCTAACCCTAACACTAACCCTCACACTAACCCTAACCATCACCCTAACCCTAAACCTCACCCTAACACTAACCTTAACCCTCACCCTCTTCCTAGCCCTCACCCTAAGCCTAACCCTCATCCTCACCCTAAACCTCACACTAACCCTAACACTAATCCTCAATCTAACCCTGACCCTCACCCTAACACTTACCTTAACCCTCACCCTAACACTAACCCTCACCCTTACCGTAACCCTCACCCTTGGCCTAACACTCACCTTTACCCTTACCATCACCCCCACCCTAAACTTCACCCTGACCCTAAACCTCACCCTAAACCTCACGCTAAACATAATTCTACCGCTAAACCTCACCCTCACACTAATCCTAATTCTAACCATAACCCTAACACTTAAGCTCACCCTAACCCTAACCATCCCCCTCACCCTCACAGTAACCGAAACCCTAACCCTAACCCTAACAATAACCCTCACCCTAAACCTAACCCTGAACCTAAAACTTACCCTCACCCTAACACTAACCCTAACCCTAACACTAACCCTCACACTAACCCTAGCCCTCACACTAACCCTAAACCTCACTCTAACCCTAACCCTAACCCTAACCCTGACCCTCACCCTAACGCTAATTCTAACCCTCACCCTAACCCTAACCCTAATCCTCATCCTCACCCTAAACCTCACACTAACCATAACCCTAATCCTCAATCTAACCCTCACCCTAACCATAACCCAAAACCTTACCCTAACCCTCACCCTAACCCGAACCCTCACCCTTATCTTAACACTCACCCTCAGCCTAACCCTAATACTAATCCTCACCCTAAACCTCACACTAAGCCTAACATTAATCCTCAATATAAGCCTCACCCTAACCATAAACCGAATCTTTACCCTAAACCTCACCCTAACCCTAACCCTAACACTATCCCTAACTCTAACCCTAACCCTAACCCTAAACCTCATCCTAAACCTAACCCTAACCCTCACCCTCACCGAAAGTGTAACCATAACCCTAACAATAAACATATCCCTAACCCTCAGCCTAACCATAACCCTCACCGTAACCCAAAGCCTCACCATAACGCTGACCCTCACACTAACACTAACCCTAAACCTAACACTAACCCTCACACTAACCCTAACCCTAACCCTAACCCTAAACCTCAACCTAACCCTCACTCTCACCCTTACCCTAACAATAACACTAACCATAACCCTAACCATCAACCTAACCCCAATCCTAAACCTAACCCTCACCCTCAGCCTAACCCTAAGTCTCAGCGTAACCCTAAGTCTAAACCTAACCCTGACCCTATCCCTCACACTCACCCTCACCCAAACCCTAAACCTAAACCTAACTCTATCCCTAAACCTCAACCTAACCCTCACCCTCACCCTGACAGTAACACTAACCCTAACCCTAAACCTCACCTTAACCCTCCCCCTAACCCTAACTCTAACCCTAAACCTCACCCATACCCTAACCCTAATCCTAACCCTAACCCTAAACCTAACCCTAAACCTCACCCTACCCTAACCCTCACCCTCACCCTCAACCTAACCGTAATTCTAACCCTAACCCTAACAATAACACAAACCCTAACCCTAAACCTAACCATAACCCTCATCCTCAGCCTCACCTTCTCGGCAAACTTAACCCTAACCATAGCACTAACGACAAACCTAAAACTAAACCTAACCCTAATCCTCACCCCCACCCTCACCCTCAGCCTTACCCTAAGCCTAACCCTAACCCTAACCCTCACGGTAACCCTAACCCTAACCCTAACCCTAACCCTAACGCTAAACCTAACCCTATTCCTCAGCCTCACCCTCACCGTAACCCAAACTATAAACCTAATTCTCACCCTTACCGTAAGCCTAAACCTAAACCTAACCCTCACCCTCACCCTCACCCTCACCCTAACCCTAATCCTTAACCTATCCCTATCACTAACCCTAAACCTCAACCTAACCCTCACCCTAGCCCTCATCCTAACCCTAACCCTAACCCTCACCCTAACCCTAGCCCTCACCCTAACCCTAATTCTAACCCTCACCCTCACCCTAACACTAACCCTCATCCTCACCCTAAACCTCACACTAACCCTAAACTGAATCCTCAATCTAACCCAAACCCTAACCCTAACCCTAAACCTTAACCTAACCCTAAACTTAACCAAACCCTCACACTTATCTTAACCCTCACCCTCAGCCTAAATCTCACCTTTACCCTTACCATCATAATCACCCTAACCCTCACCCTAACACTAAATCTCATGTTAACCCTCACCCTAACCGTAAACCTACCCAGGACCATAACCCTAACCCTCACCCTCAAACTCACGCTCAGCCTAAACCTAAGCCTAAGCCGTAGCCTAACCCTCACCCTCACCCTAGCCCTCACCCTAACCCTAATCCGAACCATAAACCATATTCTATTCCTCACCGTAACCCAAACCCTAACCATCACCCTCACCCTAATCATCACCCAAACTCACCCTCAGCCTAACCCTAAGCCTAAGCCTAACCCTAACCCTAACCCTCACACTCACCCTCACCCTAAGCCTTATCCCAACCCTAACACTAACCCTAAACCTAACCCTCAACCTAACCCTCACCCTAACCTTAACCCTAACACTAACCCTAATCCTAACCCTTGAAATAACCCTACCCCTAAACCTAAATCTAAACCTAAACCTCACCCTAACCCTATTCCTAACCCTATCCATAACCCTAACACTTTCCCTAACTCTCAACCTAAACCTAACCCTAAAACTAACACTAACCCTAATCCTCAATCTAAACCTCCCGCTAACCCTAAGTCTAACACTAAACCACACCCTCACCCAAAACCTAACTCTGACCCACACCCCAACACTAAACCTCACACTAACCGTAAACCTGACCTTCACCCTCACCCTCACCGCAACCCAAACCCTAAACCTAAACCTAACAGTAACCCTAACACTAATCCTAACCCTCACCCTAACCATAAACCTCACCCTAACCCAAACCATCACCCTAACACTTACACTCACCCTAAAACTAACCCTAACCCTAACACTAACCATCACACTAATCCTAACCCTAACTTAACCCTAAACCTCAACCTAACCATCACCCTCACTCTAATCCTAACACTGACCCTCACCCTAACCCTCCCCCTAGCCCTCCCCCTAAACCTATATCTAATCCTAAAACTCACCCTCACACTAACATTAACCTTAACCCTAACCCTAAACCCCAATCTAACCCTAATCCTAACACTCAACCTCACCCTCACCCTCACCTTAACTCTAACCCTAACCCTAACAATAACAATAACCCTAACCCTAACCCTAATCCTCAGCCATACCCTCACCCGAAAACTAACCCTAACTCTAATGTTCACCCTAACCTTAAGCCTAACCTAACCCTAACCCTCACACTCACCCTCACCCTAACCCTAATCCTAAACCTAACACTATCCCTAACCCTAACCCTCACCCTAAGCCTCATCCTAGCCTTTAGCCTAACCCTAATCGTAACCCTAAACCTCATGGTAACTCTCACCCTAACCCTAACCCGAACCGTCACCTTAACCCTAACCCTAACCCTCACCCTCATGCTCATCCTAAGCCTAAGCCTAAGCCTAAGCCTAACCCGAACCCTAACCCTCACCTTAACCCTAACCCTAACACTAACCCTAACATTATCCGTAAACCTCACTCTCACCCTAACCCTAACTTTAACCCTAACTCTAAACCAAAACCTCTTCCTAACCCTAACACTCACCCTCACCGTAACCGTAACCCTAAACCTAACCCTAAGAATAAGCCTAACCCTAATCCTCACCCTTAACATAACCCTCACCATAACACTAACCCTCACCCTAACACTTACCTTCACCCTAACACTAAACCTACACATAACACAAACACTCACACTAACCCTAACCAACACGCTAACCCTTAACCTCACCCTAATCCTAACCCTAACCCTCATCCTAACCCTAACCCTCATCCTCACCATAAACCTCACACTAACCGAACACTAATCCTCAATCTAACCATCACTCTCATCCTAACCCTAACCCTAACCCTCACTCTAAACCTAACCCTCACCCTAAAACTCACCCCAACCCTAACTCTAACCCAAAGCCTCACACTCACCTTAAACCTAACCCTCACCCTAATCCTCACACTACCTTAACTCTACTCCTAAACCTCACCCTAACCCTAACCCTCATGCTCACCCTCTCCCTCAGCGAAACCCTAAGCCTAACCCTAACCCTAAACCTAAACCTGACCCTAACCCTAACCCTCATTCTCACCATCTCCCTCAGCGGAACCCTAAGCCTAACCAGAACCCTAACCCTAACCCTCACACTAACTCTAAACCTTACCCTACTCCTAATCCAATCCCTAAGCCTAAGCCTCACCCTCACCATAACACTCACCCTATCCCTAACTCTAACACTAACCCTCACCCAAAACCTCACCCTAACCGTCGCCCTAACCCTAACTCTAACACTAAACCTCACCCTCACCCTAACCCTAACGCTAAACCTCAACCGAACCCTAACCCTCACCCTCACCCACAACCTCACCGCAACTCTAACACTAAAAATAACAATAACACTAACCCTCGACCAAACCCTAACCCTAAAAAAAACCCTAACCCTAACCCTCATGCTCATCCTCTCCCTCAGCGAAACCCTAAGCCTAACCCTAACCCTAAACCTAGACCTCATCCTATACCTAACCCTAATAATAACCCTAACCCTAACCTTAAACATACCCCAACCCTACCCCTAACACTAACACTAAACCTAACCCTAACCCTAACCCTAACCATAACCCTCACCCTAACCCTAACATTACCCTAACACTAACCCTAATCCTCAACCTCACCCTAGCCCTCACCCTAACCCTAACCCTCATCCTCACTCTAAACCTCACACTAACCCTAACACTAATCCACAATCTAACCCTCACCCTCACCCTAACCCTAACCCTAACCCTAAACTTAAACCTCACCTTAACCCTAATCCTCTCCTTCACCCTCAGCCTCACCCTAACGCTAACCCTAACCCTAACAATAACACTAACCCTAACACTAACCCTAACCCAAACCCGAACCATAACCCTCACCCTCCGCCTCACCCTCACTTCAAATTTAACCATAACCATAACACTAACAATAACCCTAACCCTAACCCTAACCCTCACCCTAACCCTAACGCTAACCCTAACCCTCAAACTAACCCTCACCCTAACCCTAATCCTAACTCTAACCTTAACCCTAACCCTAAACCTCAACCTAACCCTCACCCTAAACTATACCCTAACACTAACCCTAACCCTAACCCTAACCCTGGACCTAACCCTCCCACTAATCCTAAATATAACCCTGAAACTAACCCTCACTCTAACCCAAATCCTAACCCTAACCCTCAACCTAACCCTAATCATCAACCTCACCATAACTCTAACCCTCATCATAACCCTCAGCCAAACTCTAACCCTAACCCTAAACCTCACCCAAAATCTAACCCTAAACCTCACACTCACCCTAGTCCTCACCCTAACCCTAATCCTAACCCTAATCCTCATCCTAACCCTCACCCTAACCCTAACCATAACCCTCACCCTAATCCTAAGCCTAACCCTAATCCTCAACCTAACCCTAACCCTCACGCTCACCATAACCCTAACCCTAACATTCACCCTAACCATAAATTTAACCCGAACACTAACTATCACCCAAACCCTAACCCTAACCCTCACCCTCACCCTCATCCTCACCATCAGCCTAACCCTAAGCCTAAACCTAACCCTGACCCTCAAACTCACCCTAACCCTTACCCTAATATTAATCCTAACACTAAGCCTAAACCTCAACCTCACTCTAACCCTCAATGTAACCCTAACTCTAACACTAACCCTAACCCTAACACTCCTCCTCAGCCTCACCCTAACCCTAACCCTAATACTAAACCTCACACTAACCCTAACCCTAACCTCAACCTAACCCTAAGTCTAACCCTAACCCTAAAATTAAAAACCTCACTTTACCCCTAACCCTCACCCTCACCCTCACCCTCTCAGTAACCGTAACCCCAACCCTAAACCTAACAATAACCCTAACCCTAACCCTAATCCTAGCCCTCACCCTGACCCTTAACCTAATCTTAACCCTAACCCTCACCCTAACCCTAACCCTCACCCTTACCGTAACACTAACCCTCATCCTAACCCTCACCCTAACCCTAAAACTCACCCTAACACTAACCCTAAAACACAACCTCACACTATCCCTCAACCTAGCCCTCACCCTAACCCTAATCCTCACCCTAATCCTCACCCTAAACCTCACCCTAACCCTCACCCTAACCCTAACCCTCAACCTAACCCTCACCCTCACCCTAAACTTAACCAGAACACTAAGTCTCACCCTAACCTTAGCCCTAACACTAACCCTAACCCTAACCCTTAACCTCAACTTAACCCTCACCCTAACCCTAAATTTAACCCTAAAACTAACCCTCACCCTAAGGCAAATCCTAACCCTAACCCTCACCCTAACCCTAACCCTCACCCTTACCGTAACCCTAACCCTCATCCTAATCATCACCCTAAACCTAAACCTCACCCTAACACTAACCCTAACCCTCACCCTCACCCTAGCCCTCACCCTAACCCTAATCCTAACGCTAATCCTCATGCTAAACCTCACCCTAACACTAACCCTAACCCAAACCCTAACCCTCAATCTAACCCTAAACCTCACGCTCAATGTAACCCTAACCCTCACCCTCACCCTCACCCTAAACTTAACATGAACACTAACTCTCACCCTAACTCTCACCCTCACCCTCAGTGTAACCCTAAGACTAACACTAAACCTAACCCTAACACTCACACTCACCCTAAACCTTAAACTAATAATATGCCTAACCCTAACACTAACCCTCACCCTCAGCCTCAACTTAACCCTAACCTTAACCGAAACCTCACCCACACCCCAACCCTAACCCTAATCCTAACACTAAACCTCAGCCAAACCCTAACCCTAAAACACACCCTCACCATAGCCATCACCCTAACCCTAATCCTAAACATCACCCTCACCCTAGACCTCACCCTAACCCTAATCCTATCCCTACCCTCAATCTAACCCTCACCGTAATCCTAACACTAACACTCACCCTAACCCTAAACCTCACCCTCAACCTAAACCTAAGCCTAACCCTAAGCCTAACCCTAACCTATCCCTAACCCTCACACTCATCCGCACACTCACCCTCACCATAAGTCTAAACTTAAACATAACCCTAACCCTAAACTTCACCCTAACCGTAACTCTCACCCTAACCCTAACCCTCACCTTAAACCTCCCCCTAAACCTATATCTACCCCTAAACCTCAACCTCACCCTAACCCTAACCCTAACCCTAACCCAAACCCCACCCTAACCCTAACCCTAACCCTCACCCTCAACCTCAAGGTAACTCTAACCCTAACCCAAACAATAACACTAATCTTAACCCTAATCCTCACCCCCACCATCACCCTCAGCCTAAACCTAACACTAACCCTAACCCTCACCGTAACCCTAACCCTAACCCAAACCCTAACACTAACCCTAACCCTAAACCAAACCCTAAACCTAACCCTAATCCTCACCCTCACCCTCACTCTAACCCAAACCCTAACCCTAACCCTCCCCTATCCCTAAGCCTAACCCTAACACTAACCCTAATGCTCACACTCACTCACCCTAACCCAAATCCTAAACCTAACCCTATCCCTAAGCTTAAAACTCAGCATAACCCTCAACCTAGCCCTCACACTAAACCTAATCCTAACTCTCACCCTTATCTTAACCCTCACCCTCCGCCTAAACCTCACATTTACTCTTACCATCATTCTCAACCTAACCCTCACCCTAAACCTAAGCCTCATCTTAACACTCACCCTAACCATAAACCTAACCATCACCCTAATCCTAACCCTCACCCTCACCCTAGCCATCACCCTAACCTTAACCCTAAACCTAAACCTCACCCTAACATTAACCCTAACCATCACCCTAACCCTAAACCTCACCCTAAAACTAACCCCAAACCTCAACCTCACCCTATCCCTATCCCTAACCCTAAAACTCACACTCACCCTAAACCTCACAATAACCCTAACACTAATCCTCAGTCTAAACCTCACCCTCACCCTAACCCTAACCCTAACCATCACCCTAACACTAACCCTTACCTTAATCCTCACCTTCATCCTTAACCTCAACTTTACCATTACCATCACCCCCACCCTAACCCTCAGCCTGACCCAAACCCTGATTCTAACCCTAACTCTACCCCTAAACCTCACCTCAACCTAACCCTAACCCTAACCCTCACACTAACCATAACCCTAACCATAACCCTAACCCTAATACTCACCCCCACCCTCACCCTGAGCCTAACCGTAAGCCTAATCCTAACCCTAACCCTAACCCTCACACTCACCCTCACCCTAACCTTAACCCTAACACTAACCATAACCCTAAGCCTAAACCTCAACCTAACCCTCCCCCTAACCGTAAATCTAACCCTAAAACTAACGCCTCACCCTAACCCAAATCCTAACCCTAACCCTCAACCTAACCCAAACCCTCACCCTCACCGTAACTCTAACCCACATCCTAACCCTCACCCAAACCCTAACCCTAAACCTAAACCTCATCCAAACACTAACCCTAACCCTCAGCCTCACCCTAGCCCTCAACCTAACCCTAATCCTAACCCTAATAATCATCCAAAACCTCATTCTAACCCTAACCTTAACCCTCAGGCTGACCGTAACCCTAACCTTAAACCTCATGCTAAACCGAAACGTAACACAAACCCTAACACTAACCCTAACCCTAACCCTAAACCTCACCCTAACCCTAACCCTAAACCTCAACCTCACCCTAGCCCTCACACTAATCCTAATCCTAACCCTAACCCTCATCCTAACCCTCACCCTAACACTAACCCTAACACTCACCATCACCCTCACCCTAACTCTAAACCTAACCCTAACCCTCAACCTAACCCTAAACCACACCCTCACTGTAAACCTTACTCTAACCCTCACGCTAACCCTAAACTTAAACCGAACCCTAGCTCTAAAGCTAACCCTAACCCTAACCCTCAACCTAAACCTAACCCTCACCATCACCCTCACGCTCAGCCTAAACCTAAGCCTAAGCCTAACCCTAACCTTCACACTAACCCTAACAATAACCATAATCCTAACCCTCACCCAAACCCTAACCCTAACCCTAAACCTCATCCAAACACTAACCCTAAACCTCCCCCTCACCCTAGCCCTCAACCTAACCCTAAGCCTAACCCTAACCCTAACCCTCACACTCACCCTAACACTAACCCTAATCCTAACCCTAACCCTAACTTAACCCTCACCCTCACCATAACACTCACCTTAAGCCCAAACCTAAAATTAATCCTAACCCTAACCCTAACCCTAAACCTCACCCTAGCCCTTAACCTAACCCTAATCCTAACCCTAACCCTCATCCTAACTCTCCCCCTAAACCTAACCATAACCATAACACTAACCCTAATCCTCACCCCCACCCTCACCCTGAGCCTATCCTTAAGCCTAAGCCTAACCCTGACCCTCACCCTCACCCTCACCTTAAACTTAATCCTAACCCTAACCCTGACCCTAAACCTCAACCTAACCCTCACCCTAACCATAAAATGAACACTAACCCAAACATTAACCCTCCAACTAACCCTAAATCTAACCCTAAACCTCATCGTCGTCCTAACCCTAATCCTAGCCCTAACCCTAATCCTCACCCTAAACCTAACCCTATACCTCACCCTCACACTCACCCTCACCATAACTCTAACGCTAACCGTAACAATAACACTAATCCTAAACCTAAACCTAACCTCACCCTCACTGTAAACCTAACCCTCATCCTAACCCTCACCCTAACCCTAACCCTAATCCTAAACCTTACCATAACACTAACCCTAACCCTCACCCTCACCCAAGCCGTCAAGCTAACCCTAATCCTAACCCTAATCCTAACCCTATCGCTGACACTAACCCTCACCCTCAGCTTCACCCTCAGCCTAACCCTAAGACTAAGCCTAACCCTAACCCTAACCCTCACACTCACCCTAACCCTTACCCTAAACCTAAACCTCGGCCTAACCCTCACACTCACCCTAACCCTCATCCTAACCCTAACTCTGACACTAACCCTAACCCTAAACCTCAACCTCATCCTCACCCTAACCATAACCCTAACCCTAACCCTAACCCTAAACGTCACCATAACAGTCCCCCTAACCCTACCTCTAACCCCAAACCTCACCCTCACCCTAAACCTAACCTTAACCCTAACCCTAAACCTCACCCTAACCCTAACCCTCAAAGAAACCCTAACCGTCACACTCTCCAGAACCCTCATCCTCACTCTAACGCCCACCCTCACCCTAAACATAAGCCTAACCCTAACCCTCACCATAACCGTAAACCTAACCCTCACACTAAGAGTAATCCTAACCCTCACCCTCACCCCAACCCTCACCCTTACCTTATCCTCACCCTAACCCTAACCCTCACACTAACTCTAAACTTAACTCTAACCCTACCCCTCACCCTACCCCTCACCCTAACTATAACCCTAACCCTAACACTCACCATCACCCTAATCTTAACCCTTAACCTCACCCTCACCCTAACCCTCAGCATTACCTTAACCCTCACCCTAAACTTAACCCATACCCTAATCCTAACTGTCACCCTCACCCTAAACCTCACCCTCATTCTACACATCACCCTAACCCTAATCCTCACACTAACCCTAGTACTATCACTTAGCCTAACCCTAACACTCACCCTAACACTCACCCTAACCCTAACCTCCAACCTAACACTAACCCTCAAATTAAACCTAAGGTTAACCCTCACCCTAACCCTAACCCTCACCCTAAGCCTTACTCTCACTCTAACCCTAACCCTCACACTATCCCTAATCCTCACCCTAACCCTAACACTACCCCTCACCCTAACCCTCACCCTAACCCTAACCCCAAACCTAACCCTCACCCTTACCGTCACCCTAACCCTCACCCTTAACCTCACCCTAAACCTAACTCTAACACTAACCCTTACCTTCAGCCTAACCCTCAACCTGAACCTTCACCTCACCCTCACGCTAACCCTAAACCTCACCCTAAACCTAACCCTAACCCTAAACCTCACCCTAGCCCTCACCTTAACCATAATTCTAACCCTAACACTTAACCTAACCCTAACCTTCATCCTCACCCTAAACCTCACATTAACCCTAACCCTAATCCTCAATCTAACCCTCACCCTAACCCTAACCCGAATCCTTACCCTAACCATCACTCTAACCCTAACACTCACCCTTATCTTAACCCTCACCCTCAGCCTAACCCTGACCTTTACCCTTACCATCACCCTCACTCTAACCCTAACCCTAACCCTCACCCTCACCCTCATGCTCAGCGTAACACTAATCCTATCACTATTCCTAACCCTAAAATTCACCCTCACCCTAACCATCACCCTAATTCTTACCCTCACATTAATCCTAAACATAACCCCAAGCCTAACTCTCACACTAACCCTAACCCTAACTCTAACCCTCACCCTTAACCTAAAACTCACCCTAAGCCTTAACCTCATCCTCACCCTAAATCTCACACTAAACCTAACCCTCACCCTAACTCTAACCCTAACCATCACCCTCACCATTACCGTCACGCTAACACTAACCCTAACCCTCACCCTAACCCTAAAACTCAGCCTAACCCTAAACCTCACCCTCAAGCTCACCTTAACCCTGAACCTAACCCTCACTCTAACCTTCACTCCAACCCTAATGCTAATTCTAACACTCACCCTAACCCTAACGCTATCACTTACCCACACGATAAACCTAAACCTAACCCTAACCCTCACCCTCACCGTCACCCTCAACCTAACCCTAACCCTAACCCTAACTAACCCTAACTCTAACACTAACACTAACCCCCACCCTAACACTAACCCTTACCCTAACACTAACCCTAACCCTCACCTAACCCTCAGCCTAACCCTAACCCTAACCCTGACCCTCACCCTAACCCTAACCCTCACCCTAAGCTTAACCTTCACCTTAACCCTTAT
This sequence comes from Dipodomys merriami, assembly GCF_024711535.1. Lineage (NCBI taxonomy): Eukaryota > Metazoa > Chordata > Mammalia > Rodentia > Heteromyidae > Dipodomys > Dipodomys merriami. The sequence continues at coordinate 1,766,396 of NW_027203449.1, forward strand.
GCTCACCCTAACACTAAGCCTAACCCTAACACCAACCCTCCCACTAACCCTAACCCTCAGCCTAAGCCTAACCCTCACCCTAAATCTAACCCTAACCCTAACCCTCACCCTCACCTTAGCCCTCACACTAACCCTATTGCTAACCCTAACCCTTACCCTAACACTAACCGTCACCCTTACCGTAACCCTCACCCTCATCAAAAACCTCACCCTTACCTTTACATTACCCTCAACCTAACCCTCACCTTAGCCCTAACCCTAACCATAACCTTCACAATAACCCTAACCCTCACTCAAACTTTAACCCTAACACTCACCTTAATCCTCATCCTAACCCTAACCCTAAACCTAAACCTAAACCTAAACCTCACCCTAACCCTAACCCTCATCCTCAACGTAACCATAAACCTAACCATAACCCTAAAAATAACACTAACACTTACCCTCACCCTAACACTAACACTAACCCTAACCCTCACACTCACCCTAACCCTCAAGCTAAACCTTACCCTCACCCTAACCTTCATCCTAACCCTCACCCTATTCCCAACCCTAACGCTCAAACTAACACTAACCCTCACCCTCAACCTCACCCTCAGCCTATCCCTAACCCTAACCCTAACCCTAACCCTACCCCTCATCCTAACTCACAACCTAACCCTAAACCTAACCCTGATACTAACCCTAACCCTAACTCTAACCCTCACCTGCACCCTAACACTCACTTTCACCCTTAAACTTACATTAAACCTAACCCTCACCCACACCCTAACCCACAGTCTCACCCTCACCCTCAACCTCAGCCTAACCCTAAGCCTAACTTTAACCCTCACACTCACCCTCACCCTAACCCTAACCCTAAGCCTTACCGTCACCCTCAACCTCACCCTAACCCTCAACCTAACCCTAACTCTCACCCTAACCCTGACCCTCACATTAACCCTAACCCTCACCCTAACCCTAACCCTCAACCAAACCCTTACTTCACCCTAACACTAAGCCTAACCCTAACTTGAACCCTCACAGTAACCCAAAACCTCACCCTAACCCTAACCCTCACAGTAACCCTAAATCTAACCCTAAGCATAACCCTACCCCTCACCTTACCCCTCACTCTAACCCTAACCCCAACCCTAAACCTCGCACAAACCGTCACCCTAACACTCACCTTAACCCTAACCCTCACTGAAACCCTAACCCTCACACTCTCCAGAACCCTCATCCTCAAATACTCACCCTCACCGAAAACATAACCCTAACACTAACCCTCACCATAACCATAACCCTAACGCTCACAATCAGTAACCCGAACCCTCACCCTCACCCCAAACCTCACCCTTACCTTATCCTCACCCTAACCCTAACCCTCACACTAACTCTAACCTTAACTCTAAACCTACCCCTCATCCTACCTCTCACCCTAACTAGAACCCTAAAACTACCACTAACCCTCACCCTAATCCTAACCCTTAACTTCACCTTCACCCTAACCCTCAGCATTACCTTAACCCTAACCCTAAGTTTAACCCTCACCCATACCCTAACCCTTACTCTCACCCTCCCCCTAGGCCTTACCCTCATTCTACACATCACCCTAAGCCTAACCCTCACCCTAACCCTAATCCTATCACTCACCCTAACCCTAACACTCACCCTAACCCTCACCCTAACCCTAACCTCCAACCTAACACTAACCCTCAACCTAACCCTAATGATAACCCTCACCCTAACCCTAACCCTCACCCTAAGCCTTACTGTCACTCTAACCCTAACCCTCACACTATCCCTAATCCTCACCCTAACCCTAACACTACTCCTCACCCTAACACTCACCCTAACCCTAATCCCAAACCTAAACCTCACCCTTACCGTCACCCTCACCGTCACCCTAACCCTCACCCTAAACCTAACTCTAACCCTAACCCTTACCCTCAGCCTAACCCTCAACCTGAACCTTAACCTCACCCTCACCCTAACCCTAAACCTCACCTTAACCCTAACTCTAAACCTAAACCTCACCCTAGCCCTCACCCTAACCATAATTCTAACCCTAACCCTCAACCTAACCCTAACCCTCATCCTCACCCTAAACCTCACATTAACCCTAACCCTAATCCTCAATCTAACCCTCACCCTAACCCTAACCCGAACCCTTACCCTAACACTCACTCTAAGCCTAACACTCACCCTTATCTTAACCCTCAGCCTCAGCCTATCCTAACCCTCACCTTTACACTTACCGTCATCCTCACCCTCACCCTAAACCTCACACTAACCCTAACCCTCACCGTAGCCCTCACCCTAACCCTAACCCTAACCCTCACCCTCACCCTAACCCTCACCTTAACCCTTAACCTAACACTCACCCTAATCCTAACCCTCAACCTTAGGGGAACACTCACCCTCAGCCTAACCTTCACCTTTACTCTTACCATCACTCTCACTCTAACCCTCACCCTAACCCTAACTGTCATCCTAACACTCACCCTAACCCTAACCCTATTCATCCAACTAACACTAACCCTCACACTTACCCTCACCCTCAGCCTAACCCTAAGCCTAAGCCTAAACCTAACCCTAATCATCACCCTCACCCTAGCTATCAACCTAAACCTAATCCTAACCCTAACCCTCATCCTAACCCTCACCCTAACCCAAACGCTAAACACCCAAAACCTATTCCTCACCCCCAACCTAACCCTCAGCCTAACCCTAACCCTAACCCTCAACCTAACCCTAACCCTCACCCATACAGTAACCCTAACCCTAAACCGCACCTTAACCCTAAACCTAACCCAAACCCTAAACCTCACACTAAACCTAATCTTAACCTTAACCCTCAACCTAGCCCTCAACCTAACCCGAATCCTAATCCTATACCTCATCCTAACCCTCACACTAACCCTAAACCCAACCCTCACCCTAACCCTAACGCTCACCCTTACCCTCAGCCTAACCCTAAGCCTAAGCCTAAGCCTAACCCTAACCCTCACCCTCACGCACACCCTAACCATAATCCAAAATGTAACCCTATCCATAACCCTAACCCTCACCGTAACCCTCACCCCAACCCTAACTCTAAACCTAAACCTCATCCACACCCTAATCCTAAACCTCACCCTCACTCTCAGCTGAACCCTAACTCTAACCCTAACCATAACACTCACCCTAACCATAACCATAAGGGTAACCAGGGTTACCCTTACGGTAACCCTGACCCTCAGACTAAGTCTAACCTTTAACCTTACCGACACCCTCAACCTAACACTCACCCTAACCCTAAACTTAACCCGAAACCTAACTCTCAAACTAACCCTAACACTAACACTCACCCAAACCCTAACCCTCACACTCACCCTCTCCCTAACCCTATTCCTAAACCTCACCCTCACCCCAGCCCTCACCCTAAACCTAATCCAAAACCTAACCCTCACCCTACCCCTAAACCTAACACACACCCTCTCGCTAACCCTATTCCTAAACTTCACCCTCACCACAGCCCTCACCCTAACCCTAATCCAAAACCTAACCCTCACCCTAACCCTAAACCTAACACACACCCTCATTCTAACCTTCACCCTAACCCTAACCCTAACCCTAACCCTCACTGTAAACCTCAACCTAACCCTATCTCTAAACCTAAACCTCAAACTCACACTGATCCTAACCCTAACCCTAACCCTAAACCTCACCCAAACACTAACTATAAACCTCACCCTCACCCTAGCCCTCACCCTAACCCTAATCCTAAACCTAACCATCATCCTAACCCTCACCCTCACCCTAACCCTAACCCTAACACTAATCCTCAACCTCAACATAACCCTCAGCCTAACCCTAAGCCTAACCCTAAACCTAACCCTGACCCACAAACTCACCATCACCCTAACCCTAATACTAATCATAAACCTAACCCTAAACCTCAACCTATCCCTAAACCTAAAACTAACCCTAACCCTAACCCTCATCCTAAACCTCAACTGAACCCTAAATTTAACACTAATCCTCACCCTCACCCTAACCCTAACTCTAACCCTAAACCTAACCCTAAACCTCACCCTAACCCTAACCCTCACCCTCACCCTTACCATAACCCTAAACCTCACCCTAAACATAACCCTCACCCTAACCCTAACCCTAAACCTAACACTTACCCTCACACTAACACTAAACCTCCCACTAACTCTAACCCTCACCATAACCGTAAACCTCATCCGAAACCTAGCCCTAAACCTAATGCTCACCATAACCCTCATTCTAATCCTAACCCTCACCCTAACCCTAACCCTCATCCTCACCCTACACCTCACACTAACCCTAACCATAACACTAACCGTAACCCTCACCCTCACCCTTAATCTAACCCTAACCCTTATCCTATCCCTCACCCTAAACCTAACCCTCACCCTAACCCTAACACTCACCCTCATCCTAAACCTCAGCCTAACCCTAAGCCTAACCCTAAACCTAACCCTAAACCTAAACCTCAAACTCACCTCCTCCCTAACCCTAATCCTAAACCTAACTCTAACCCTAACACACACCCTAACACTAACCCTCAACTTAAACCTAACCCTAACACTAACACTAATCCGAACTCTCACCCTAACCCTATCTCTAAACCTAAACCTCAAACTCACCCTGACCCTAACCCTAACCCTAACCCTAAACCTCAACTTAACCCGAACCCTAAATCTCAACCTCACCCTAGCCCTCACACTAACCCTAATCCTAAACCTAACCCTCATCCTAACCCTCAAACTAAACCTAACTCTAATCCTCATTCTAACAATAACCCTCACCCTCAACCTAACCCTCAGCCTAACCCTAATCCTAACCCTAAACCTAACCCTAACCCACACACTCACCCTCACCCTAACCCTAATCATAATCATAAACCTAACCCTACCCTTCACCCTAACCTTCACCCTAACCACAAAACTAAAATTAACCTTAACCCTAACCCTCATCCTAACCCTCACCCTAACCCTAACTCTAACCCTAAACCTCACCTTCAACCTAAACATAATTTAAACCCTAACCCTAAACCTAAACCTCACACTAACCCTAACCCTCACCCTCACCCTCACTGTAACCCTAACCCTAAACCTAACAAAAACCCTAACCATAAACCTCACCCTAAACCTAACCCTCACCCTAACAATTACCCTCACCCTTACCCTAACCCTAACTCTAAACCTAACCCTAACAGTAACCCTAACACTCACCCTAACCCTAAACCTCACCCTAACCCTAAACCTCAACCTCACCGTAGCCCTCACCCTAACCCTAATTTTAACCCTAACCCTCACCCTAATCCTAACCCTCATCCTCACCCTAAACCTCACACTTACCCTAAACCTAATCTTCAATCTAACCCTCACACTCACCCTAACCCTCACCCTAACCCTTATCCTAACCCTCATCCTAATCCTAACCGTCAACGTTAGAGGAACACTCACCCTCAGCCTAACCCTCACCTTTACTCTTACCATCACGCTCACCCTAACCCTCACCCTAACCCTAACCCTCATCCTAACACTCGCCCTAAACCTAAACCTATCCATCAACCTAACACTAACCCTCAACCTCAACCTCACCCTCAGCATAACCCTAAGCCTAAACCTCACCCTAACCCTAATCCTCACCCTCACCCTAACCCTCACCCTAAACCTAATCCTAACCCTAACTCTCATCCTAACCCTCACCCTAACCCAAACGCTAACCATCACCCAAAACCTATTCCTCACCCCCAACCTAACCCTCAGCCTAACCCTAACCCTAAACCTCAACCTAACCCTAACCCTCACCCTTACAGTAACCCTAACCAGAACCCTCACCATAACCCTAAACCTAACCCAAACCCTAAAGCTCACACTAAACCTAACCCTAAATTTAACCCTCACCCTAGCCCTCAACCTAACCCGAATCATAACCCTATACCTTATCCGAACTCTCACTCTAAGCCTAACCCTAACCCTCACCCTAAACCTAACCCTCACCCTCACCCTCAGCCTAACTCTAAGCCTAAGCCTACCCCTAACCCTAAACCTCACCCTCACCCACACCCTAACCATAATCCTAAATGAAACCCTATCCCTAACCCTAACCTTCACCCTAACCTTAACCCTAACCCAACCCTAACACCAATCCTAACTCTAACCTGCACACTAAACCTCACCCTAACCATAACTCTAACCTTAAACCTCACCCTAACCCTAAGCCTAATCCTCACCCTCACCCTCAGGTGAAACCTAACTCTAACCCTAACCATAACCCTCACCCTCACCCTAACCCTCATCCTTACCATAACCCTCACCCTCAGACTTACCCTCACCGTTAACCTTACCGACACCTTCAACCTAACACAGAGCCTAACACTAAACTTAACCCAAAACCTAACTCTCACCCTAACCCTAACCCTAACACTCACCCAAACCCTAACCCTCATCCTCATCCTCAACCTCACCCTAACCCTAAACCTAACCCTCACACTCACCCTCTCCCTAAACCGAATCCTAAACCTCACCCTCACCCCAGCCCTCACCCTAACCCTAAACCTAACCCAAACCCTCACCCCAACCCTAACCCTAACACACACCCTCACCCTAACCTTCACCCAAAACCCAACCCTAAACCTAACCCTAACCGTAACCCTCAGCCTAACCCTCACCCTAACCCTATCTCTAACCCTAAACCTCAAACTCACACTGATCCTAACCCTAACCCTAACCCTAAACCTCACCCTAACACTAAACCTAAACATCACCCTAACCCTAGCCCTCACCCTAAACCTAACCTTAAACCTCACCCTCATCCTAACTCTCACCCTAACCCTATCCCTAACCCTCACCCTAATCCTAACTCTCACCGTTTGGGGAACACTCACACTCAGCCTAACCCTCACGTTTACTCTTACCGTCACGCTCACCCTAATCCTCATCCTAACCGTAACCCTCATCCTAAAACTCACCCTAACCCTAACCCAGTCCATCACCCTAACCCTAAACCTCACCCTCAACCTCACCCTCAGCCTAACCCGAAGCCTAAGCCTAAGCCTAACCCTAACCCTCACCCTCACCGTAGCCCTCACCCTAAACCTAATCCTAACCCTAACCCTCATCCTAACCCTCACCCTAACCCTAAAACTAACCATCACCCAAAACCTATTCCTCACTCCCAACCTCACCCTCAGCCTAACCCTAAGCCTAATCCTAACCTTAGCAATAACCCTCACCCTCAGCCTCACCCTCAACTCAAACTTAACCCAAACCAAAACACTAACAATAACCAGAATTTTAACCCTAGGCCTAACCCTAATCCTCACGCCCACCCTCACCCTCAGCCTAACCCTAAGCCTAACCTAGGCCTAACCCTAACCCTCACCGTAACCCTAAACCTAACCCTAACCCTAATCCTCAAACTAATCCTAATAAACAGCCACATCCTCACCCTAACCCAAACCCTAGCCCTAACCCTCACCCTCACCCTAAGCCTAAGCCTAAGCTTAACCCTAACCCTAACTCTCACACTCACACTCACCCTAACCCTCATCCTAAACCTAACCCTATCACTATTCCTAGCCCTGACCCTAACCCTCACCCTAGCCCTCACCTGTACCCTAATCCTAACCCTAAACCTCATCCTAACCCTAACCCTAACTCTAACCCAAACCCTAAACCTAAACCTCATCCTAGGCCCAACCCTAACCCTCACCCTTACCTTCACTGTAACCATAACCCTAACCCTAACCCTAACACTCACCCTAACCCTAACACTCACCCTAACCCTCACATTAACCCTAACCATCACCCTAAACTTAAACCTCACCCTAACACTAACCCTAACCCTCACCCTCACCCTAGCCCTCACCCTAACTCTCAGCCTCATCCTCACCCTAAACCTCACACTAACCCTAACACTAATCCTCAATCTAACCCACACCCTCACCGTAACCCTTACCCTAATCCTCACCCTAAACCTAACCCTCTCCCTTACTGTAACCCTTACACATGGCCTAACCTTCACCTTTACCCTTACCGTCAACCCCACCCTAAACTTCACCCTAACCCTCATCCTCACCCTAACCCCGACCCTAAACATAAATCTGCCCCTAAACCTCACCCTCACATTAACCCTAATTCTAACCATAACCCTAACACTAAAGCTCACCCTAACCCTAACCCTCACACTCACCCTCACAGTAAACGTAACCCTAACCCTAACCCTAAAAATAACCCTCACCCTAACCCTGACTCTCAACCTACTACTTACCCTCACCCTAACACTAATCCTAACCCTAACACTAACCCTCACACTAACCCTAAACCTCACCCCAATTCTAAACCTCACGCTAACCCTAACCCTCAACCTAGCCCTCACACTAACCCTAATTCTAACCCTCACCATCACCCTATCCCTAATCCTCATCCACACCCTAAACCTCACACTAACACTAACCCTAATCCTCAATCTAACCCTCACACTAACCATAAACCGAACCCTTACCCTAACCCTCACCGTAACCCTAACCCTCACCCTTATCTTAACCCTCACCCTCAGCATAACCCTAATCCTCATCCACACCCTAAACCTCACACTAACCCTAACCCTAATCCTCAATCTAACGCTCACCCTAACCATTACCCGAACCCTTACCGTAAACCTCACCCTAACCGTAACCCAAACCCTAACCCTAAATCTAACCTAACCCTAAACCTAAACCTCGTCCCAGACCTAACCCTAACTTCACCCTCACCCTCACTGTAACCGTATCCCTATCCCTAACAATAACCATAACCCTAACCCTCACCCTAATAATAACCCTCACTGTAAACCAAAATCTCACCCTAACACTTACCCTCACCCCAACACTAACCCTAACACTAACACTAACCCTCACACTAATCCTAACCCTAACCCTAAACCTAAACCTCAACCTAATGCTCAACCTCACCCTACACCTAACAATAACACTAATCCTAACCCTAATCATCAACCTAAACCCAATCCTCACCACAACCCTCACCCTCAGCCTAACTCGAAATATAAGCCTAACCCTCACCCTAACCCTCACATTCACCCTCACCCAAAACCTAACCCTAAACCTAACACTATCCCTAAACCTCAACCTAACCCTCACCCTCACCCTGACCTTAACACTAACCCTAACCCTAAACCTCACCCTCACCCTCACCGTAAACATATCCCTAACGCTAACAATAACCATAACCCTAACCCTCACCCTAACGATAACCCTCACCGTAACCCAAAACCTCACCCTAACACTTACCCTCACCCTAACACTAACCCTAACCCTAACACTAACAATCACACTAAAAGTAACCCTAACTCTAACCCTAAACCTCCCCCATACCCTAACCCTAACCCTATCCCTAACTCTAAACCTCACCGTAACCCTAACCCTCACTCTCACGCTCAACCTAACCGTAACTCTAACCCTAACCCTAACAATAACACTAACCCTAAACCTAACCCTAACCATAACCCTCACCCTCAGCCTCACCCTCTCGGCAAACTTAACCCTAACCATAGCACTAACGATAACCCTAAAATTAACCGTAACCCTAATCCTCACCCCCACCATCACCCTCAGCCTAACCCTAAGCCTAACCCTAACCCTAAACCTAACCCTCATTTTAACCCTAACCCTAACCTTAACCCTAACCCTAAACCTAACCCTAAACCTAACCCTAACTCTAACCCTAAACCTCACCCTAATCCCAAGCCTCAACCTCACCCTAACCCAAACCCTAACCCTAATCCTCACCCTAATCGTAAGGCTAATCCTAACGCTAACCCTTACCCTCACACTCACCCTCAACCTAAACCTAATCCTAAACCTGTCCCTATCACTAATCTTAAACCTAACCCTAACCCTCACCCTACACTCACCCTAAACCTAACCCTAACCCTCAACCTCACTCTATCCCTCACCATAACCCTAATTCTAACCCTCACCCTCACCCTATCACTAACCCTCATCCTCACCCTAAACCTCCCGCTAACCCTAAACCGAATCCTCAATCTAACCCTCACCCTAACCCTAACCCTAAACCTTACACTAACTCTAAACTTAACACTAAACCTCACCCTTATCTTAACCCTCACCCTCAGCCTAAACCTCACCTTTACCCTTACCATCATAATCAAACTAACCCTCAACCTAACACTAAATCTCATCCTAATCCTCACCCAAAGCGTAAAACTACCGAGGACCCTAACCCTAATCCTCACCCTCAACCTCATGCTCAGCCTAACCCTAAGCCTAAGCCTTACCCTAACCCTCACCCTCACCCTAGCCATGAGCTAAACCCTAATCCGAAATCTAACACTAATCCTAACCCTAAACTGTAACCTAACCCTCACCCGAACATTAACCCTAACACTAACCCTAACTCTAAACCTTGACCTAACCTACCCCTAACTCTAAATCTAAACCAAAACCTCACCCTCAACCTAACCCTAATCCTAACCCTAACCATAAACCCACCCTAACCCTCACCCTCACCCTCACCCTCACCATAAATCTAACCCTAACCATAACAATAACACTAATCCTAACTCTAAACCTAACCCTAACCCTAAGCCTAACCCTAATCTTAACACTCACTCTCACCCTAACCCTAATGCTAACCCTAATCCTCATCGTAACCCCCACCCTAAACCTATCCCTCACATTAACCCTAAACCTAACACTAACCCTAACCCTAACCCTCACCCTTAGCCTCACCCTAACCCTAACAATAACCCTAAACCTCGCCCTCACCCTCACCCTAATCCTGACCCTAATCCTAACTCTAAATCTAACTCTAAACCTCACCCACAACCTAGCCCTCACCCTAACCCTTATCCTAACCATAACCCTCATCCTAACCCTCCCACTAACTCTAACCCTCATGCTCAACCTAACCCTAACCCTCTCCCTCAACCTCACCCTCAGCCTAACCCTAAACCTAAACCTAAACCTCATCCTAACCCTTACACTCACCCTCACGCTAACCCTATTCCTAACCCTATCCCTAACCCTAACCCTCTACCTAACACTCAACCTAAACCTAACCCTAAAAATATCCCTAACCCTAAACCTCAACCTAAACCTCACCCTAACCCTAAGTCTAACCCCAAACATCACACTCAACCTAAACCTAACTCTAACCCTAACCCAAACCCTAAACCTTACACTAAACCTAAACCTAACCCTCACCCTCACCCTCACAGCAACCCAAACACTAAACCTAACCCTAACAGAAAACCTAACCCTAATCCTAACCCTCACCCTAACCATAAACCTCACCCTAACAGAAACCCTCACCCTAACACTTACCCTCACCCTAACACTAACCCTAACCCTAAAACTAACCATCACACTAATCCTAACCCTAACCATAACCCTAAACCTCAACCTAACCCTCACCCTCACTCTAACCCTAACACTGACCCTCACCTTAACCCTCCCCCTAACCCTCCCTCTAAACCTATATCTAAACCTAAAACTCACCCTCAAACTAACCCTAACCCTAACCCTAACCCTAAACCCCAATCTAACCCTAATCTTAACCCTCACCCTCACCCTCACCCTCAGCTTAACTCTAACCCTAACCCTAACAATAACAATAACCCTAACCCAAACCCTAAACCTAACCCTAATCCTCAGCCTTACCTACATCCTAACCCTAACCCTAACTTTAACGGTCCCCCTAACCCTAAGCCTAACCTAACCCTAACCCTAACCCTCACACTCACCCTCACCCTAACACTAATCCTAAACCTAACAATATCCTTAACCCTAACCCTCACCCTAAGCCTCACCCTAGCCTTCACCCTAACCCTAATCCTAACCCTAAAGCTCATGGTAACCCTCACCCTAACCGTAACCCTAACCCTCACCCTAACCCTAACCCTAACCTTCATGCTCGTCCTAAGCCGAAGCCTAAGCCTAAGCCTAACCCGAACCCTTACCCTCACCCTAACCCTAACCCTAACACTAAGCCTAACACTAACTGTAAACCTCACTCTTACCCTAACCCTAACTTTAACCCTAAGTCTAAACCAAAATCTCATCCTAACCCTACCCTAGCCCTCTCCTTCACCCTCACCGTAACTGTAACCCTAAACCTAACCCTAACAATAACCCTAACCCTAACTCTCACCATTTCCATAAGCCTCACCATAACACTAACCCCCGCCCTAACACTAATCCTCACCCTAACACTAAACCTAAACCTAACACAAACACTCACACTAAACCTAACCATCACCCTAACCCTAAACCTCACCCTAATCCTAACCCTAACCCTCACCCTAACCCTAACCCTCATCCTCACCCTAAACATCACACTAACTGAACACTAATCCTCAATCTAACCATCACACTCACCCTAAACCTAACCGTAACCCTCACTATAAAGCTAACCCTCACCCTCAACCTCACCCTAACCCTAACTCTACCCCTAAACTTCACCCTCACCCTAACCCTAACCCTCACCCTACCCTAACTCTACTCCTAAACCTCACCCTAACTCTAACCCTCATGTTCACCCTCTCCCTCAGCGAAACCCTAAGCCTAACCCTAAATCTAACACTAAACCTGACCCTAACCCTAACCCTCATGCTCACCCTCTCCCTCAGCGAAACCCTAATCCTAACCCGAACCCTTACCCTAACCCTCACATTAACTCTAACCCTTACCCTATTTCTAACCCTAACCCTAAGCCTACCCTCACCCTCACCCTAACACTCACCTTATCCCTAACTCTAACACTAACCCTCACCCTAACCCTAACCTTCACCCTCACCCTAACACTAACCCGAACACTCACCCATATACTGGGCCTAAGCCTAAACCAAAGCCTAAGCCTAACCCTAACCCAAAACCTCACCATAACCCTTACCCTAATACTAACCCTAACTCTAACCCTAAACCTCACCCTTACCCTAAGCATAATTTTAATCCTAACCCTAAATCTAAACCTCATCCTAACCCTAACCCTAACAATAACCCTAACCCTAACCTTAACCCTACCCTAACCCTACCCCTAATCTTAACACTAAACCAACCCTAATCCTAACCCTAACCCTAAACCTAACAAGAACTCTCACCCTAGCCCTAACCTCGACCTAACACTAACCCTAAACCTCACCCTCAACCTAGCCCTCACCCTAACACTAACCCTCATCCTCACCCTAAACCTCATACTACCCCTAACACTAATCCTCAATCTAACCCTCACCCTCACCCTAACCCTAACCAACACTCTTAACATAACCCTCACCCTAGGCCTAACACTCATCTTTACCCTCATCGTCACCCCCAACTTAACCCTCACCCTAACCCTAACCCTCAACCTAACCCTCACCCTAACCCTAACTCTACCCCTAAACCTCACCCTCACCCTAACCCTAACTCTAAACCTAACCCTAGCACTAAAAACCGCACCCTAACCTTAACCCTAAGCCTCACCCTCACCATAACCATAACCATAACCATAACCCTAATAATAACCCTAACCCCAACCATAATCCTAAAACTCACCCTCACCCTAACCCTAATCCTAACCCTAACCCTCAATCTAAGCTAACTCTCACCCTTCTGTAACCCTAATCCTCACCCTAACCCTAAACCTAAGCCTAACCCTCATCATAATCCTCCCCATAAACCTAACCCTAAAACTCACCCTAACCCTAAGAATCACCCTCACCATCACCCTCAGCCTAACCCTAAGAATAACCCTAAACCTAAACCTAACCCTCACCCTCACCCTAACACTAACACTAACCCAAACCCTAACCATCATCCTTACCCTCCCCCTAACCCTATATCTAACCCTAAACATCACACTCACCCTAACCCTAACCCTAACCTTAAACCCCACCATAACCCTAACGCTAACCCTCACCTCCACCCTCACCCTCTCTGTAACTCTAACCCTAACCCTAACAATAACACTAACCCTATCCCTAATCATCACCCTAACCTTAATCTTTACCCCCACCCTCACCCTCAGCCTAAACCTAAGCCTAATCCTAACCCTCACCCTAACCCTCACACTCACCCTCACCCTAACCATAATCCTAAACCTAACCCTATCCCTAAACCTCAACCTAAACCTCACCCTCACCCTAAACCTAACACTAAACCTAGCCTTCAACCTCACCCTAACCCTCCACTCTAACCCTAACTCTAACACTAAACCTCACCCTCACTCTAACCCTAACCCTAACCCTAACCATAAACCTCACCCTAACCCTAATTCTCACCCTCACCCTCAACCTCACCGTAACTCTAACCCTAACCCTAACAATAACACTAGCCCTAACACTAACCCTAACCCTAACCAGAACCATAACCCTCACCCTAAGCCTCAACCTCACCACAAACTTAACCGTAACCATAACACTAACTCTAACCCTAATCCTAAACATCACCCTAACACTAAACCTAACCCTAACCCTCAACTAACCCTCACCCTAACTCAAATCCTAAACCTAACCCTATCCCTAACACTAACCCTCACCCTAACCCTCACCCTAGACCTCACCCTAAACCTAATCCTAACCCTAAACCTCATCCTAACTCTCAACCTAACCCGAACCCGAACCCAAACCCTAACCCGAACCCTAACCATTACCCTCATGCTCGGCCTAAGCCTAAGCCTAAGCCTAAGCCTATGCCTAACCCTATCTCTCACCCTAACCCAAACCCTAACACTACCGTAACTCTAACATTAAACCTCACCCACACCATAACCCTAACTGTAACCCTAACAATAAACTTAACCTCATCCTAAAGATAACCCTAACACTCAAAGTCACCCTAAACATAAACCTCACTCTAACCCTAACTCTCACCCTAACACTTTCCCTCACCCTAACACTAACGGTAAAGCTAACACTAACGCTCACACTAACCCAAACATCACCCTAACCCTAAACCTGACTCTAACACCAACCCTAACCCTCACCCGAACCCTAGCCCTCACCCGAACCCTAACCCTCAACCTCACCATAAACCTCACACTAACCCTAATACTAATACTCAATCTAACTTTCAACCTCAGCCTAACCCTAATCCTAACCCTCACCCTTACCGTAACCCTCACCCTCAGCCTAACCCTCAACTTTACCCTTAACGTCACCCCCACCCTAACCCTTACCTTAACCCTCACCCTAACCCTAAACCTCACCCTAAACCTAACTCTACCAATAAACTTCACCCTCACCCTAACCCTAACTCTAACCCTAAACCTAACACTAAACCTCACCCTAACCCTAAACCTAACCCTCATCCTTACCATAACCCTCACCATAAACCTAACCCTCACCCTAACCCTTATCCTCACTCTAACACTAACCCTAACCCTAACCCTCACACTAATCCTAACCCACACCCTAATCCTAAACCAAACCCTAACCCTAACCCTAACTCTAACCCTAACCCTCACAATAAACCTCACCCTAACCCTAATTCTAACCCTCAACCCCACCGTAACCCTAACTGTCATCCTCACCCTAAACCTCACACAAACCCTAACCCTAACCCTAATGCTCAATCTAACCCTCAACCTAAATCTAACACTAAACTTTACCTTACCCCTAAACCTAACTCTAACACTCACCCTTATCTTAACCCTCACCCTCAGTATAAACTTCACCTTTACCCTTAACATCATCCTCACCCTTACCCTCACCCTAAACCTAAACCTCATGCTAACACTCACCCTAACTATAAACCTAAACATCACCCTAACCCTAACCCTCACCCTCAAACTCACGCTCAGCCTAACCCTAAGCCTAAGCTTAAACCTTATCCTAACCCTCACCCTCATCTTAGCTCTCACCCTAACTCTAATCCTAACCCTAACCCTCATCCTAACCCTCACCCTAACCCTAACCATAACCATAAACCTAACCCTAATTCTCAACCCCACCCTCACCCTCAGCCTAACCCTAAGCCTAACCCTAACCCTAACCCTAACCCTCAGACTCACCCTCACCCTAACCCTAATCCTAACTCTAACCCTAACCCTAACCCTAAACCTCAACCTAACCCTCACCCTAAACTTAACCCTAACACTAACCCTAACAGTAACCCTAACCCTGGACTTAACACTCCCCCTAACCCTAAATCTAACCCTTAAACTAACCCTCACTCTAACCAAAATCCTAACCCTAACCCTCAACCTAACCCTAACCCTCACCCTCACTGTAACTCTAACCCTCATAATAACCCTCACCCAAACCCTAAACCTAACCCTAAACCTCACCCAAACACTAACCCTAAACCTCACCCTCACCCTAGCCCTCACCCTAACCCTAATCCTAACCCTAATCCTCATCCTAACACTCACCCTAACCCTAACCCTAACCCTAAACCTCACCCTAATCCTACGCCTAACCCTAAACCTCAACATAACCCTAACCCTCACTCTAACACTAAACTTAACCCGAACCCTAACTCTCACCCAAACCCTAACCCTAACCCTCACTCTAACCCTAACCCTCCCCCTCATCCTCACACTCAGCATAAACCTAACCCTAATCCTCAAACTCACACTAACCCTTACCCTAATCCTAATCCTAACACTAAGCCTAACCCTCACCCTCACTCTAACCCTCATTGTAACCCTAACTCTAACACCAACCCTAACCCTAACCCTCATCCTCAGCCTCACCCTAACCCTAACACTAACACTAAACCTCACACTAACCCTAACCCTAACCTCACCCTAACCCTAAGTCTAACCCTAACCCTAACACTAAAAACCTCAGCCTAACCCTAACCCTAACCCTCACCTTCACCCTCTCAGTAACCATAAACCTAACCCTAACTGTAACAATAACCCTAACCCTAACCCTAATCCTAACCCTCACCCTCACCCTAAACCTAATCCTAACCGTAACCCTCACCCTAACCCTAACCCTCACCCTTATCGTAACACTAACCCTCATCCTAACACTCATCCTAACCCTAAAATTCACCCTAACACTAACTCTAACCCTCACCCTCACCATAGCCATCACCCTAACCCTAATCCTAATCCTAATCCTCATCCTAAACCTCTCCCTAACCCTAACCCTAAACCTCACCCTAACCCTAACACTAACCCTAACCCTCAACCTAACCCTAAGCCTCACGCAAAACTTAACCGTAACCCTAACCCTCACCCTAACCCTAAACATAACCTGAACACTAACACTCAACCTAACCCTAACCCTAAACCTCACCCTAACCCTAACGCTCACACTCACCCTAACACTCAGTGTAACCCTAAGCCTAACACTAAGCTTAACCCTAAACCTCACACTCACCCAAACCTTATCATAATCCTATTCCTAACCCTAACCCTAACCCTCACCTTCAGCCTCACCTTAACCCTAACTCTTACCCTAAACCTCATCCACACCCTAACCCTAACCCTAACCCTAACCCAAAACATAACCCTTAACCTAAACCTAAACCTCACCCTCACCCTAGCCCTCACCCTAACCCTAAACCTAACCCTACCCTCAATCTAACCCTCACCATAACCCTCACACTAACCCTCACCCTAACCCTAAACCTCACCCTCAGCCTAACCCTAAGCCCAACCCTAAGCCTAACCCTAAACCTAACCCTAATCCTCACACTCACCCGCACACTCACCCTCACCGTAACTCTAAACTTAACCCTAACCCTAACCCTAAACCTCACCCAACCCCTAACACTAAACCTAACCCTAACCCTCCCCCTAACCCTCCCCCTAAACCTATATCTAACCCTAAACCTCACCCTCAACCTTTCCCTAACCCTAACCCTAAACCTAATCCCCACCCTAACCCTAACCCAAACCCTCACCCTCAACCTCAAGGTAACTCTAACCCTAACCCTAACAATAACACTATCCCTAACCCTAATCCTCATTCCCACCCTCATCCTCAGCCCAACCCTAAGCCTAAGCCTAACCCTCACCCTAACCCTCACATTGACCCTATTCCTAACCCTAATCCTAAAGGTAAACCTATCCCTAAACCTCACCCTAAATCTATCCTTAACACTAACACTAACCCTCACCCTCACCCTCAACCTCACAGTAACTCTAACCCTAACCCTTACAATAAGACTAACACTAACCATAACCATAACCATAACCATAACCCTCACCGTTAGCCTCACGCTCACCACAAACTTAACACTAACCATAACACTAACAATAACCCTAACCCTAACCCTAACCCTAATCTCACCCCAACCATCACCCTCAGCCTAACCCTAACACTAACCCTATCCCTAACCCTAACCCTCACTGTAAACCTAACCCTAACCCTAACACTAACACTAACCCTAACCCTAAACCTAACCCTAAACCTAACTCTAATCCTCACCCTCACCCTCACTCTAACCCAAATCCTAAACCTAACTCTCACCTAAACCTAAGCCTAACCCTAACCTTCAGCCTAACACTCACACTCACTCACCCTAACCCAAATCCTAAACCTTACTCTGTCCCTAACCCTAAACCTCACCCTAGCCCTCACCCTAAACCTAATCCTAACCTTCATCATTATCTTAACCCTCAACCTCAGCCTAAACCTCACCTTTACACTTACCATCATCCTCACCCTAACCTTCACCCTAAACCTAAACCTCATCCTAACCCTAAACCTAACCCTAAACCTAACTCTAATCCTCACCCTCACCCTCACTCTAACCCAAATCCTAAACCTAACCCTCACCTAAACCTAAGCCTAACCCTAACCTTCAGCCTAACACTCACACTCACTCACCCTAACCCAAATCCTAAACCTTACTCGGTCCCTAACCCTAAACCTCACCCTAGCCCTCACCCTAAACCTAATCCTAACCTTCATCATTATCTTAACCCTCAACCTCAGCCTAAACCTCACCTTTACACTTACCATCATCCTCACCCTAACCTTCACCCTAAACCTAAACCTCATCCTAACACTCACCCTAACCGTAAACTTAACCATCACCCTAACCCTAACACTCACCCTCACCCTCACGCTCAGCCTAACCCTAAGCCTAAGCTTAAACCTTATCCTAACCCTCACCCTCACCCTAGCCCTCACCCTAACCCTAATCCTAACCCTAACCCTCACCCTAACCCTAACCCTAACCATAACCCTAACCCTAATCCTCACCCTCAGCCTAACCGTAAGCCTAAGCCTAACCCTAAACCTAACCCTCACACTCACCCTCACCCTAACCTTAACCCTAACACTAATCCTAACCCTAACCCTAAACCTCAACCTCACCCTCCCCCTAACCCTAAATCTAACCCTAAAACTAACCCTCACCCTAACCCAAATACTAACCCTAAACCTCAACCTAACCCAATGACTCACCCTCACCGTAACTCTATCCCTCATCCTAACCCTCACTCAAACCTTAAACCTAAACCTAAACCTCACCCAAATACTAACCCTAACCCTCACCCTCACCCAAGCCCTCACCCTAATCATAATCCTAACCCTAATCCTCATCCTAACCCTCACCCTAACCCTAACCTTAACCCACAGGCTGACCGTAACACTAACCCTAACCCTCACCCTAACCCGAAACGTAACCCGAACAGTAACACTAACCCTAAGACTAACCCTAAACCTCAACCTAACCCTAACCCTAACCCTCACCCTCACACTAGCACTCACCCTAATCCGAATCCTAACCCTAACACTCATCCTAACCCCCACCGTAACACTAACCCTAACCCTCACCCTCACCCTAACTCTAAACCTAACCCTAACCCTCAACCTAACCCTAACCCTCACCCTCACAGTACCCCTTACCATAAACCTCACCCTAACCCAAAACTTAACCGGAAACCTAATTCTCACCCTAACCCTAACCCTAACCCTCACCCTAACCCTAACCCTCGCCCTCATCCTCACCCTCAGCCTAACCCTAAGCCTAAGCCTAACCCTAACCCTCACACTCACCCTAACACTAACCCTAATTCAAACCCTCACCCAATCCCTAACCCTAACCCTAAACCTCACCCAAACACTAACCCTAACCCTCACCCTCACCTTAGCCCTCACCATAACCCTAAGCCTAAGCCTAACCCTAACCCTCACACTCACCCTAACACTAATCCTAAACCTAATCCTAACCCTAACCCTAACCCTCACCCTCACCCTAACACTCACCTTAAGCCTAACTGTAAAATTAATCCTAACCCTAACCCTAACACTAAACCTCACCATAACACTAAATCTAACCATCCCCCTAAGCCTAAACCTCACCCTAATACTAATCCTAAACCTCAACCTCACCCTAGCCCTCACCCTAACCCTAACCCTCAACCTTACCCAAGACCTCACACTAACCCTAACACTAATCCTCAATCTAACCCTCACCCTCACCCTAACCCTAACCCTATCAATCACCCTAACCCTAACCCTCACCCTTACCGTAAACCTCACACTCAGCCTAACCATCATCTTTACCCTTACCATCATGCCCACCCTAACACTCACCCTAACCCTAACCCTGACCCTAAACCTAACTCTACCCCTAAACTTCACCCTCAACCTAACCCTAACTCTAACACTAACCCTAACACTAAACCTCACCCTAACCCTAACCCTAAACCTCCGCCTCAACCTCATGCTCAGCCTAACCCTAAGCCTAAGCTTAACCCTTACCCTAACCCTCACCCTCACCCTAGCCTTCACCCAAACACTTATCTTAACAATAACCCTCATCCTAACTCTCACTCTAACCCTAAACCTAACCCTAACCCTAACCCTAATCCTCACCCACACCCTCACCCTCAGCCTAACCCTAAGCCTAAGCCTAACCCTAACCCTAACCCTAACACTCACCCTCATCTTAAAACTAATCCTAACCCTAACCCTAACCCTAAACCTCAACCTAACCCTCACCCTAACCTTAAACCTAACACCAACCCTAACATTAACCCTCCAAGTAACCCTAAATCTAACCCTAAACCTCACCGTCATCCTAAACCTAATCCTACCCTAACCCTAAACCACACCCTAAACCTAACCGTATCCCTCACCCTCACCCTCACCCTCACCCTCACCCTCACCCTCACCATAACGCTAATCCTAACCCTAACTATAATACTAATCCTAAATTTAAACCTAACCCTAACCCTAATCCTACAATTCACCCTCACTCTATTCCTAATCCTAACCCTAACCCTCAACCTAACCCTAACCCTCTAACTCACTGAAACCCTAACCCTCATACTAACCCTCACCCTAACCCTAACCCTAATTCTAAACCTAACCCTAACACTCACCCTCACCCTAGCCCTCACCCCAACCCTAATCCTAATCCTAACCCTCACCCTCACACTCACCTGCACACTCACCCTCACCATAACTCTAAATTTAACCCTAATGCTAACCTTAAACCTAACCCTAATCCTAACACTAACCATAACCCTCACACTAGCCCTCCCCCTAAACCTATGTCTAACCCTAAACCTCACCCTCACCCTAACCCTAAACTAACCCTAATCCCCACCCTAAACGTAACCCTAACCCTCACCCTCAACCTCAAGGGAATTCTAACCCTAAAACTAACAATAACACTAACCTTATCCCTAATCCTCACCCCCACCCTCATCCTCAGCTGAACCCTAAGTCTAAGCCTAACCCTCACCCTAACCTTCACACTCACCCTAATCCTAAACCTAATCGCAAACCTAAGCCTATCCCTAAATCTCACCCTAAATCTAACCCTAACACTAACCCTAACCCTCACCCTCACCCTCAACCTCACAGTAACTATAACCCTAACCCTAACAATAAGACTAACACTCTACCATGACCATAACCATAACCATAACCCTCGCCGTTAGCCACACCCTCACCACAAACTTAACACTAACCATAACACTAACAATAACCCTAACCCTAACCCTAACCCTAATCCTCACCCCCACCATCACCCTCAGCCTTACCCTATCACTAACCCTATCCCTAACCCTAACCCTCACTGTAACCCTAACCCTAAACCTAACCCTAAACCTAACCCTAAACCAAACCCTAAACCTAACACTAAACATAACCCTAATCCTCACCCTCACACTCACTCTAACCCAATCCCTAACCCTAACCCTCACCTAACCCTAAGACTAACCCTAACCCTAACCCTAACACTCACACTCACTCACCCTAACCCAAATCCTAAACCTTACCCTATCCTTAACCCTAACCCTCACCCTAACCCTCACCCTAGCCCTCACCCTAAACCTAATCCTAACCCTCACCCTTATCTTAACCCTCACCCTCAGCCTAAACCTCACCTTTACCCTTACCATCATCCTCACCCTAACCCTCACCCTAAACCTAAACCTCATCCTAACACTTACCCTAACAATAAACCTAACCATCACCCTAAACCTAACACTCACCCTCAACCTCATGCTCATCCTATCCCTAAGCTTAAGCTTAAACCTTATCCTAACCTTCACCCTCACCCTAGCCCTCACCCTAACCCTAATCCGAAACCTAACCCTCACCCTAACCCTAAGCATAAACATAACCCTAACCCTAATCCTCACCCCTACACTCACCCTCAGTCTAACCCTAAGCCTAAGCCTAACCCTAACCCTAACCCTCACACTCACCCTTACCCTAACCTTAACCCTAACACTAACCCTAACCCTCAACCTCAACCTAACCCTCCCCCTAAACCTAAATCTAACCCTAAAACTAGCCCACAACTTAACCCAAATACTAACCGTAACCCTAAGCCTAAACCTCACCCAAACACTAACCCTAACTCTCACCCTCACCATAGCCCTCACCCTAATCCTAATCCTAACCCTAATCCTCATCCTAACCCTCACCCTAACCCTAACCTTAACCCTCAGTCTGACCTTAACCCTAATCCTTCCCCTCACCCTAACCTTTAACTTACCTCGAACCGTAACACTAACCCTAACCCTAACGCTAAACCTCACCCTAACCCTAAAACTAAACCTCAACCTCACCCTAGCCCTCACCCTAATCTTAATCCTAACCCTAACCATCATCCTAACCCTCACCCTAACACTAACCCTAACCCTCACCCTCACCCTCAGCCTAAGTCTAAACCTAACCCTAACCATAATACTAATCCTAAACCTAAACCTAACCCTAACCCTAAACCTAATCCTACCACTCACCCTTATTCCAATCCTAATACTAAACCTAACCCTCAACCTTACCCTAACCCTCAACCTCACTGTAACCCTAACCATCATCCTGACCCTCACCCTAACCCTAACCTAACCCTAACCCTAACCCTAACCCTAATTCTAAACCTTACCCTAACACTAAACCTAACCCTCACTCTCACCCTAACCCTAATCCTAAACCTAACCCTCATCCTAACTCTCACCCTAACCCTAACCCTAACCATAACCCTAACCCTAATCATCACACCCACCCTCAACCTCAGCCTAACCCTAAGCCTAAGCCTAACCCTAACCCTAACCCTCACACTCACCCTCACCTTAAAACTAATCCTAACCCTAACCCTAACCCTAACCCTAAACCTCAACCTAACCCTCATCTTAACCTTAAACCTAACTCTAACCCTAACATTAACCCTCCAACTAACCCCAAATCTAACCCTAAACCTCACCGTCGTCCTAACCCTAATCCTAGCCGTAACCCTAAACCTAAACGTATCCCTCACCCTCACCCTCACCCTCACCCTCCCCATAACTCTAACCCTAACCCTAACCATAATACTAATCCTAAACCTAAACATAACCCTAACCCTAACCCTAATCCTATCACTCACCCTCATTCTAATCCTAATCCTAACCCTAACCCTCAACCTAACCCTAACCCTCAACCTCACTGTAACCCTAACCCTCATCCTAACCCTCACCCTAAACCTCACCCTAATTCTAAACCTTACCCTAACACTAACCCTAACCCTCACCCTCACCCTAGCCCTCACCCTAACCCTAATCCTAACCCTACCACTCACCCTAACCCTAAAATCACCCTCACCTTTACCCTCAGCCTAACCCTAAGACTAAGCCTAACCCTAAACCTAACCCTCACACTCAACCTAACCCTTACACTAATCCTAATCCTAACCCTCAGCCTAACCCTCACCTTCACCCTCACCCTAACCCTAACACTAACCCTAATCCTAATCCTCACCCTAACCCTCCCCTTAACCCTAACTCTAACCCCAAACCTCACCCTCACCTAACCCTAACCCTAACCATAACCCTAACACTAAACCTCTCCCTAACCCTACCCTCACCCTCAACCTCAACCTCACCATAACTCTAACCCTAACCCTAACAATAAGAATAATCTTAACCCTAACCATGACCAGAACCCTCACTGTCAGCCTCACCCTCATCACAAACTTAACACCAACCATAACAGTAACAATAATCCTAACCCTAACCCTAACCATAATCCTCACCCCCACAATCACCCTCAGCCTAACCCTAACACTAATCTTAATCCTAGCCCTAACCCTCACCTTAACACTAACAATAACACTAACCCTAAACCAAACCCTAAACCTAAACCTAAACCTAACCCTAATCCTCAGCCTCAAACTAACATTAACCCTAAACCTAACCCTATCCTTAACCCTAACCCACACCCTAACCCTCACCTTAACCCTAACCTCACCCTCACCTTCACCCTCAGCCTAACCCAAAGACTAAGCCTTACCCTAAACCTAACCCCCACACTCAACCTAACCCTTACACTAATCCTAATCCTAACCCTCAGCCTAACCCTCACCCTCACCCTCAACCTAACCCTAACACTAACCCTAACCCTAAACCTCACCCTAACCCTCCCCCTAACCCTAATTCTAACCCCAAACCTCACCCTCACCTAACCCTAACCCTAACCTTAATCCTAAACCTCACCCTAACCCTAACCCTCACCCTCAACCTCAACCTCAACCTCACCATAATTCTAACCCTAACCCTAACAATAAGAATAATCTTAACCCTAACCATAACCAGAACCCTCACTGTCAGCCTCACCCTCATCACAAACTTAACCCTAACCATGACAGTAACAATAATCCTAAACATAATCCTAACCCTAATCCTCACCCCACACTCACCCTCAACCTAACCCTAACACTAAACTTAATCCTAACCCTAACCCTCACCTTAACACTAACCCTAACCCTAACACTAACACTAACCCTAAACCAAACCCTAAACCTAAACCTCACCCTAACCCTTCTCCTCAGCCTCACCCTCACATTAACCCTAACCCTAACCCTATCCTTAACCCTAACCCTCACCTGAACCCTCACCCTAGCCATCACCCTAAACCTAATCCTAACCCTAAACTTCATTCTAACCCTCACCCTAACCCTAACCCTAACCCTAACCCTCACCCTCACCCTCGCCCTGTCTCTAACCATAACACTAAACCTAAACCTCACCCTCACCGTAATCCTAAATCTAACCCTAACCCTAAACCTAAACCTCCTCAACATCACCCTCACCATAACCGTAACCCTAACTCTAACAATAACTCTAACCTTAACCCTAAACCTAACCCTCACCCTAATCATAACCCTCAACCTAAACCTAATCCTCACCCTAATATTTACCCTCACCCTTACACTAACCCTAATCCTAACACTAATCCTCACACTAACCCTAACCCTCACCCTAATCCTAAACCTCACCCGAACACTAATCATAACCCTCACCCTTACCGAAACTCTCACCCTCAGCCTAACCCTCACCTTTACCCTCACCCTAACCCTAACCCTCACGCTAACGCTAACTCTACCCCTAAACCTCACCTCACCCTAACCCTAACTCTCACCCTCACACTAAGATTTAAGCTCCCTGTAACCTTAACAATAACCAAAAACCTAACCCTAACCCTTACCCTAAAAATAACCGTGACCCTAACCCTAACACTAACACTTACCCTCACCCTAACAGTAACCGTAACCCTAACTATAATCCTCACACTAACCCTAACCCTCACCCTAATCCTAAACCTAACCCTAACCCTAACCCTAACTCTAACCCTCACCCTCACCTTAGCCCTCACCCTAACCCTAATTCTAACCCTCACCCTCATCCTAACCCTAAACCTCATGCTCACCCTAAACCTCACACTAACCCAAACCCTAAACCTAATCCTCAATCTAACCCTCACCGTAACCCTAACCCTAACCCTAAACCTAACCCTAACCTTCACCCTTATCTTAACCCTCACCCTCAGCCTCAACCTCACATTTACCATTACCATCATCCTAACCCTAACACTAAACCTCATCCTAACCCTCACACTAACCATAAACCTAACCATCACCGTAACCCTAAACCTAACACTCACCCACAACCTCATGCTTAGCCTAACCATAAGCCTAAGCCAAAACATTACCCTAACCCTCACCCTCACCCTAGACCTCACCCTATCCCTAATATGAATCCTAACCCTCATCCTAACCCTCACCTTAACCCTAACCCTAACCATCACCCTAACCCTAACCATCACCCTAACCCTAATCCTCACCCCCACCCTCACCCTCAGCCTAACCCTAAGCCTAAGCCTAACCTTAACCCTAACACTCACATACCCTCACCCTCACCCTAACCCTAATCCTAATCATACCCCTTACCCTAACCCTCACCCTCACCCTAACCCTCACACTAACCCTAACCCTAACGCTAACCGTAACCCTAAACCTCACCCACAGCCTCACCTTATCCCGAACTCTAACCCTAAAACTCAACCTCACCCTAACTTTAACCCTAACCCTAAACCTCAGCCTAAACCTAAACCTAAACCTCACCCTCACCCTAGCCCTCACCTTAACCCTAATCCTAACACTAACCTTCATCCAAACCCTCCCCCTAACCCTTACCCTAACCCTTATCCTAACCCTAAACCACACCCTGAACCTCACCCTCACCCTAGCCCTAAGCCTAAACCTAAACCTAACACTAACACACACAGTCACCCTCACCCTAACCCTAACCCTAATCCTAACCCTTACCCTCACCCTATCCCTCACCTTCAGTGTAACCCTAAGCATAATCCTAACCCTAACCCTAACCCTCACACTCACCCTAACATTTACCCTAATCCTAATCCTAATCCTAACACTCACCCTCAGCCTCACCTTAAGCCTAACTCTAACCCTAAACCTCACCCTCAACCTAACCATAACCTTAAGCCTAAACCTAACAATAATCCTAACCCTAAAACTCACCCTCAGCCTCACCCTAACACGTAATCTAATTGTAAACCTCACACTGACACTACCCCTAACCCTAAACATATCCCTAAACCTCATCCTATCCCTAACCCTATCGGTCACCCTCACCCTCACTGTAACCCAAACCCTAACCCTAACTCTAAAAATAACACTAACCCTAACCCTCACCCTAAACATAAACGTCACCCTAACCCTAACCCTAACCCTCACCTTAAAACTTACCCTAACCCTAACACTAACCCTAAACCTAACACTAACCATCACACTAACCCTAAACATCACCCTAACCCTAAACCTAACCCTTACACTAACCCTAAACCTCACCCTCACCCTATTCCTCACCCTAACCCTAACCCTCATCCTCAACCTAAACCTCAATCTAACCCTAACACTAATACTCAATCCATCCCCCACCCTAACACTAACCCTAACCCTAACCCTCACCCTAACGCTAACCTTCACCCTTACCATAACCCTCAACCTCAGCCAAACACTCACCTTTCCATTTACAGTCACCCCCACCCGAACCCTCACCCTAAACCAAACCCTCACCCTAACCCTAACTCTACCCCTAAACCTCAACCTCAATCTACCCCTAACTCTAACCCTAACCCTAACACTAAACCTCACACTAACCCTAACCCTAACCCTCACCCTCAACCTCATTCAAATCCTATCCCTAAGCCTAAACTAAACCTTACCGCAAACCTCACCCTCACCCTAGCCCTCACCCTAACCCGAATCCTAACCATATACCTCATCCTAAACCTCATCCTAACTCTAACCCTAACCCTCACCCTCACCCTCAGCCTAACCCTAAGCCTAAGCCTAAGCCTAACCCTAACACTCACACTCACCTTCACCCTAACCCTAGTCCTAAATCTAACCTTATCCCTAACCCTAAACCTCAACCTAACCCTAACACCAATCCTTCCACTAACCCTCACACTAACCCTCACCCTAACCCTAACTCTAACCCTAAACCTCACCCTCACCCTCACCCTAACCTTCAGCCTAAACCTAAGCCTAACTCTAACCCTAACACTAACCCTCACACTCACCCTCACCTTAACCCTAATCCTAATCCCAGCCCTAACCCTAACCCTCACCCTAACAATAACCCTCACCCTAACCCTAAACCTAACACTAATCTTAACCCTAACCCTCACCCTAACCCTAAATCGATACTGAAACCTCAACCTAACCCTAACCCTAACCCTAACCCTAAACCTCACCCTAAACATAACCCTAAAACTCACCTTCATCCTAACCCTCATCCTAACCCTCTCCCTAACCCTAACCCTAACCATCACCCTAACCCTAACCATCAAGCTCAAACACACGCTCAGCCTAAACCCTAAGCCTAAACCTAAACCTAACCCTAACCCAGACACTCATCCTCATCCTAACCCTAATCCTAATCCTAACCCTAACAATAACCCTAACACTAACCCTCACCCCAAACCTAACCCTAACACTTCCCCTCACCCTAACACTAACCCTAACTCTAAAACTAACACTCACACTAACCCGAAACCTCACCCTAACCCTAACCCTAAACTTCACCCTCACCTTAGCCCTCACTCTAACACTAATTCTAACCCTAACCCTCAACCTAACCATAACCCTCATCCTCACCCCAAACCTCACACTAACCCTAACCCTAATCCTCAATCTAACCCTCACCCTAACCCTAACCCGAACCCTTAACCAAACACTCTCCCTAACCCTAACCCTCACCTTTATCATAACCCTCATTCTCAGCCTAACCCACAACTTTACCCTTACAATCACCCTCACCCTAACCCTCATCCTTACCCTAACCCTCACCCTAACCCTAATTCTGACCCTAATCCTCATCCTAACCCTAACCCTCATCCTCACCCTAAACCTCACATGAACCCTAAACCTAATCCTCAATCTAACCCTAACCCTAAACCTAACCCTAAACCTAACCCTACCCCTCACCCTAAGCCTCACTCTAACCCTAACCTTCACCCTAACCCTCACCCTCACCGTCACCGTAACCCTCACCCTAACCCTAATGCTAACTCTAACACACACCCTAACCCTCATGCTATCACTTACCCACACCACAAACCTAACCCTAACCTTAAACGTCACCCTCACCCTAAACCTCACCCTAAACCTAAACCTAATCCTAACCCTCACCCTCACCCTCACCATAACCATAACCCTCACCTAACCCTAACCCTAACCTTCAACGTCACCCTAAACCTCATATCACCCGAACCCTCACCCTAACCCTAACGCTCACACACACCCTAACGCTCAAGCTAACCCTCACCTTAAACCTCACCTGATCCTCATCCTAACCCTAACCAATGCCTAACCAAGACCCTCAGCCTAACCCTCAACTTCACCCTAACACTCACCCTCACTCTAGCCCTCACACTAACAATAACCCCCACCCTAACCCTAACACTCAACCTAACCATAACCCTCACCCTAACCCTAACCCTCACCCTAAAACTAACCCTAACCCTAACACTAACGCTCACACTAACCCTAACACTCATCCGAACCATAAACCTCACCCTAACACTAACCCTAACCCTCACCCTCAACCTAGCCCT
Organism: Dipodomys merriami; assembly: GCF_024711535.1. Taxonomy (NCBI): domain Eukaryota; kingdom Metazoa; phylum Chordata; class Mammalia; order Rodentia; family Heteromyidae; genus Dipodomys; species Dipodomys merriami. The sequence goes on from NW_027203449.1 coordinate 1,796,222, forward strand.
TACACTAACCCTAACCCTCATCCTCACCCTAAACCTCACACTAACCCTAAAATTAATGCTCAATCTAACCCTAACCCTAACCCTTACCCTAACCCTAACCCTCATCCTAACACTCACCCTAACCATAAACCTATCCATCACCCTAACATTAACCCTCACCCTAACCCTGAACCTCAGCCTAAAACTAAGCCTAAGCCTAAGCCTAACCCTACCTCTCACAGTAACCCTAACCCTAACCCTAAACCTAATCCTAACCCTAACCCTCATCCTAACCCTCACCCTCACCCTAACCCTAACCATCAACCAAGACCTATTCCTCACCCCCACCCTTACCATCAGCCTAACCCTAAGCCTAAAACTAACCCTAACCCTAACCCTCACACTCACCCTCGCCCCCACCCTAACCCTAATCCAAACCATAACCCTCATCCTAACCCTCACCCTAACCCTAACCCTAAACCTCACCCTATCCCTAACCCTCATCCTAACACTCACCCTAACCATAAACCTATCCATCACCCTAACATTAACCCTCACCCTAACCCTGAACCTCAGCCTAACACTAAGCCTAAGCCTAAGCCTAACCCTACCTCTCACAGTAACCCTAACCCTAACCCTAAACCTAATCCTAACCCTAACCCTCATCCTAACCCTCACCCTCACCCTAACCCTAACCATCAACCAAGACCTATTCCTCACCCCCACCCTTACCATCAGCCTAACCCTAAGCCTAAAACTAACCCTAACCCTAACCCTCATGCTCACCCTCGCCCCCACCCTAACCCTAATCCAAACCATAACCCTCATCCTAACCCTCACCCTAAACCTAACCCTAAACCTCACCCTATCCCTAACCCTAACCCTCAACCTAACCCTAACCCTCACCCTCACGGTAATCCTAACCCTAATCCTCACCCTAAACCTAAACCTAACCCTAACCTTAACCCTCACCCTAGCCCTAACCCTAACGCGAATCCTAACCCTATACCTCATCCTAAACCTCACCCTAACCCTAACCCTCACCCTCACCCTAACACTCACCCTCAGCCTAACCCTAAGCCTAAGCCTAACCTGAAACCTAAACCTCACACTCACCCTGACCCTAGCCTTAATCCTCAATCTAACCCTATCCCTAACCCTAACCCTCACCCTCACCCTAGCCCTAACCCTACACCTAATCCTATCCCTAACCCTCATCCTAAACCTCACCCTAACATTAACCCTAACCATCACAAAAAACCTATTTCTAATCCCCTCCCTCACCCTCAGCCTAACTCTAAGCCTAAGCCTAAACCTAACACTAACACACACACTCTCCCTCAGCCTAACTCTCAGCCTAAACCTAAACCTAACCCTAACCCACACACTTACCCTCACCCTAACACTAATCCTAAACCTAACCCTTACCCTATCCCTCCCCCTAACTCTCACCCTAACCCTAAACTTAACACTAACCCTAACCCTAACCCTCAACCTAACCCTCACCCTAATCCTGACTCTAACCCTAAACCTCACCCTCACCCTAACCCTAACTCTAAGCCTAACCCTAACCCTAACCCTAACCCTAACCCTCACCCTAATTCTAACACTAACCCTAACCCTAACCCTAACCCTAACCCTAAACCCTTAAACTCACCATCACCCTAACCCTAACACTAAACCTAACCCTCACACTAACCCTAACCCTAAACCTCACCCTCACCCTAACCCTCACCCTCAGCCTAACTCTAACACTCACCCTATCCCTAACCCTAATCCTCACACGAACCCTAACCTTAACCCTCACCCTTACCCTAACCATAACCCTAACACTCATTCTCACCCTAGCCCTCACCCCAAACCTATTCCTCACACTAAACCTAACCCTCAAGTTAAGCCTACCCCTACCCCTCACCATTACCCTCATCCTAACCGTAACTCTAACCCTTATCACAATAACCCTAAACCTAAGTCTCACCCTCAACATAGCCCTCACTCTAACACTAATCCTAACCCTCACCCACACCCTAACCCTCACCATAACCGTAACCCTCACCGTCACAATAGGCCTCACCCTAACCCTAACCCTAACTCTATCCCTCACCCTAACCCTCACCCTCACCCTCACTTTAACCATTACCATGAGCCTAACCCTCACCATCACAATTATCCCCACACTAACCCTAATCTTTACCTAACCAATACCCTAACCCTCACCCTCATCCTAACCTAACCCTATCTCTAACACTAACCCTCATACTAAACCTAACCCTCACCCTCAGCCTAACGTTCACCCTCACCATAACCCTCACCCTAACCCTTATACTCACCCTAACCTTAACCCTCACACTAACCCTAACCCTCCTCCTAACCCTAACCCTCACCTGAACCTTAACCCTCACTTTAACCATTACCCTCACCTAACTCAGAACCGAACCCTAAACCTACCCCTCACCTTAACCCTCACATTATCCTAACCCTAACCCTCACCCTAACCCTATCCCTAACCCTCACCCACACCCTAGCCCTCACCATAACCCAAATCTAACCCTAACCCTCACATAAAACTAACCCGCACCATAACCCTTACCCTCACCCTCAACCTCAACATCACACTAACCCTAACCCTCACCCTAACGCATACCCTAATCCTATCCCTAACCCTAACCCTAAACCTAAACCTAAACATCAACCTAACACTCACCCTCACCCTAAACCTACACCTAACCCTCACCCTCACCCTAACTCTTAATCTCACCCTCACCCTAAACCTCACACTAACCCTAAACCTCAGCCTAACCCTAACCCTAAAACTCAACGTCACCCTAACCCTCACCCACAGCCTAAATCTAAACTTAACCCTAATCCTGGCCCTCACCCTAACCTTAAACATCAACCTCACCCTCACCGTCAACCTCAGACTAACTCTAACCCTAACCCTCATCCTAGCCCTCACCCTCACCCTCACCCTAATCCCAACGTTCGCCCTCACCCTCACCATGTCCCTAACCCTAAACCTCACCATATCCCTAAACCTCACCCTAACCCTAAGCCTAATCCTCACACTCACCCTCACACTAACCCTAACCCTAACCTAACCCTCACACTCACCCTCATGCTAAATCTAACAATAACCCTATCCCTAACCCTAACTCTAACCCTAACTCAAACCCTAACCCTAACCTAACCCTAAACCCTAACCGTAACCATAACACTAACCCTAACCCTAACCCTAACCCTAACCCTCACACTAAACCTAGCCCTCAACCTAACCCTAACCCTACCCCTCACCTTAACCCTAGATCTAAACCTAACCCTAAGCCTAAGCCTTTACCAGAGCCGTAACCATGACCCTAATCCTAATTTTAACCCTCACCCTAATACTAACACTCACCCTAACCCTCACCCTCAACCTCACCCTAAACCTCACCCTAACCATAACCGTAACACTCACCATAACCCTCACCCAAACACTACTCCTAACCCTACCCCTAACCCTCAACCTAACCCTCACCCTCAACCTCACCCTAAACCTCACCCTAACCATAACCGTAACACTCACCATAACCCTCACCCAAACACTACTCCTAACCCTACCCCTAACCCTCAACCTAACCCTCACCCTAAACCTCACCCTAAGCCTAACCCTAACACTAACCCTCAACCTAAACCTTACCCTAACCCTTAACCTCACCATCACCCTAACCTTCACAAAAAACCTAACCCTCATCCTAAACCTAACCCTAAATATCACCTTCACCCTAAACCTCACCCTCAGCCTAACTCTAACCCTCACCCTATCCCTACCCTAATCCTCACACTAACCCTAACCCTCACCCTCACCCTAACCCTAAACTTAACCCTCACCCTAACCGTAATGCTAACCCTAACCCTCACACACACCCTAAACCTGAACCTTAGCCTTACCCTCACCGTAAACCTAACCCCAACCACAACCCTCACCCTCAACCTATCCGTCACCCTAACCCTAACGCTAACCCTCACCCTAAAACTAACCGTAACCCTCAACCTAACCCTCAACCTAAACCTAACCCTAACCCTCACTGTAGGGAGCCGAGGCGAGACTCCGCCCACTCCCTTGCAGTTTTGGGGATTACCACTCCAGACGGTGCTTGGCGGGACGCCTGGGCTGTGCGAGTGCGCGAGCCCGGTAGTGTCCCCAGCCAATCCCATGACACCTGGTGACGGTAAAAGGCAGGCGACCAACAATAGAAAAGACCCGTGTTCGAATTCCCTATATAAGCGGCTGTGTTTCGGGTGCACGCTCTCTCGCGCCCAAGCTCTCCTACAACTAAAAGGCTCTCCAATAAAGCGTGATCTGAGAAGACTCCTGGAGTGGTGGTCGTTTTTCCTCGCTGGTCGAGTAGGCGGTCACTACAACTGGTGCTGAAACCCGGGAACGAACCTGGGACGGGACCCGCGCGAGAGGCCGAATTGGAGCCAGAACTCAACACGCGGAGAGGAGACGTTGGTAAACATCCCCCGGTATGCTGTTCACTGTAGATTTAGATATTTATTGGTTGCTTGCATTGCTTCTTCCCTTGTGGCTTGTCTTTTTGATGGTGCGCACTTGCCTCGAGGAGGGAGGGTTTGATTTAATCCAGGAAGGACGCAAAGTACTAACGCAGCATCAGGATAGTCTATCAGAGTCAGTATACAGTAATGGGGAGGAAAAGAGGCCTAAAAGAAAAAGGGAAAAAAGACAGAAGGATCCTAAAGAATTGAAGCGAGAGGGGCTGCAGCCCTCACAAAAGGAGAAGGGTTTTAGGGAGGGGGTCTCAAGGAGACCTCCGTGCCCTTCTTTAAAAGCAAACCGGTTCTCAGCCCTACATGTGGAAGGGCGGGACCAAGAATATAGTAATCTTGTGAGTGACTCAGAGGAAGAAATGTTAGAGGAGGAGGGAGAACAGCTCGATCCAGCTGATAGTGAAGAGTTAGAAGAGGCTGCGGCGGAGCACGTGGCAGACAAATATGGAGGGTGGCGCCCCCTAGGGGTGGGAGTACCGCAGCAGCCAGGGAGAGGAAACGGAGCTGCCCCTCACCCGTCGGCCCCCCCGCCGTGCCCGCCGGCAGGGAAGAGTCACTTTATAAAAGGCAGCACCTGGTCGCCATTAGCGGCCGCCTTTCCAGTCTTTGAGAATCCCATTACTGCTGAAAGAAATTTTGAGCCGGTTTCCTACTCCCAGTTAAAGGATTTAGTTGAGGCAGTCAGGACTTATGGGGTGACGGCCAATTATACCACTGCCTTGCTTCAAAGGCTAACTATTAATGCTATGATTCTGTGGGAGCAAAAACTGTTCAATATTTTCCTGAATTAGTGGCTAAACAGGCAATTTTGATCTGAGAAAAATAAATAAATAAATAAAAACAAAAAAAATAAAATAAAAATAAAAAAGAGGCAATTTTGGGTATGAAGTATTGTTTAATGCATTTTGCAAAAATTCCAGATAAATTAATTATTCCATACACCCGTGAGCAAGTTGAAATTTTAGCAGCCACAATGGATATGTGGGCAATTCTTGTTTGCTCATTTCCAAATGTAATTGATAATCATTATCCTAAGCATCCTCTGCTTGCCATAGTTAACAAAAATTTAGTGTATTTTCCTGTTGTCACTTCAAAGGAGCCCTTGGCTGATGCTCTGACCATCTTTACGGATGGATCAAAATCTGGACAAGGTGCCTTTTTTGTTCAAGGACACAAACAGCCGGTAGTTTTTAATTTTCGGCCGAATGTCCCACAGGCTGTTGAATGTTTAATTGTGCTTGAAGTTTTTAAAAGATTTGATCAACCTTTTAACTTATTTTCTGATTCATTATATGTTGTAAATGCCGTTGCTTCTCTTGAAGTTGCTGCTTCAATTAAGCAGGCCAGTACAATTTCTAATGTTTTGTTACAGATTCAATCCCTTATCTTAAACAGAAAACATCCTTTTTATATTGGACATATTCGTGCCCACTCTATATTGCCGGGCCCGATGGCAAAGTGTAATGATTTGGTGGACCAGGCAACTCGGGCTATGGCTCTGGTTGCTGCTGATCCTGTAGAATTGGCAAAAGACTTTCATAGATTGTATCATGTACCTGCTAATACCCTTAGGAAAAGATATAATTTGTCCAGGAATGTGGCAAGAGATATTGTTAAAGCCTGTAAATCTTGTGTTACCTTTCTTCATCCTCCCCATGTGGGGGTAAACCCCAGGGGGTTGAGACCAAATGCCCTATGGCAAATGGATGTTACTCATCTGACGGAATTTGGTAAGTTGAAATATTTACATGTGTCTGTGGACACCTTTTCCGGTGTCATTCATGCCACACCTTTGGCAGGAGAAAAGGTGTCTCACGTCAGAATACACTGCTTAGAAGCTTGGGCAGCTTGGGGAAAGCCCCTTAGACTCAAGACGGATAATGGCCCTGCTTATACTTCCCATGGTTTTCGCGCCTTTTGCGCACAAATGCAGGTTGCCCACACCACCGGATTGCCCTACAATCCTCAAGGACAAGGTATAGTGGAAAGAGCTAATAGAAGCATAAAAGAAATGCTTCAAAAACAAAAAGGGGGAGTTGCTGAGTCCGCGTCCCCCAGGGAAAGACTTTCTCTTGCGCTCTTTACCCTTAATTTTTTAATTCTAAATGACAACGATCAGTCTGCCGCAGATCGGCATATGACAAGAGACTCCATGGATACTAAAGACATGGTCATGTGGAAGGATGTTATTAATAATAAATGGTATGGACCGGATCCGGTAATAACGAGATCCAGGGGAGCTGTTTGTGTTTTTCCAGAGAGTCAAGAAGTACCTCACTGGGTGCCAACGAGACTGACCAGGCCGGTGGAGACTGCAGCAGAACCCGCTCTTGAAGATGAAGCTGATCTTCTTGCTGTTAGCAACAGTGCTAATACCAATCCCTGTGATAGCTAAACCAATGATGCTGTGGGCTGTTACAATTTACTGACTGGATTGCCTCTGCGGTGTCCTTTTCCAAAGAGCGGGTGGGAGTCGGAATGTTTTTAGCCTGCTGCTTGGGAGGATGCGTGGTCTGCCTATGGTTGGTCTGTCGCCTTCGAGCCCAAACCAGAAGGGACAAGGTTGTTATCTCGCAAGCATTAGCCGCTTTGGAGAGTGGATCCTCACCCCAGATTTGGCTGTCGGCCCTAAGAGGCAGTTAAGCCTTACCATTCTGCATAGCCTTAGCACCCCGAGGGATCAGGGGATCCCATTGCACCGGGACAGGTATGCAATTTGCAATTTGGGACAGGGTGCCAGGCAAGTGCACTGCACTTGAGGAGATGGTTCTCATCTCCTCAAGAAGAGCATGCTGGGTTGCAAGTGGGTTGATGCCCAAGATCCCACCTCTGCAAAAAAGGCATCGGACGGGCCTGGTCATCACTGGGGAAGGCGCCCCTCAGGCGAAGGCCAGTGCAAGGTCCTCTCATTAATGTCTTAGACAGAGGCCCAACCTCTACTCTTACCTGTTGCCATAAAACAAAGAAGGGGGAACTGTAGGGAGCCGAGGCGAGACTCCGCCCACTCCCTTGCAGTTTTGAGGATTACCACTCCAGACGGTGCTTGGCGGGACGCCTGGGCTGTGCGCGTGCGCGAGCCCGGTAGTGTCCCCAGCCAATCCCATGACACCTGGTGACGGTAAAAGGCAGGCGACCAACAATAGAAAAGACCCGTGTTCGAATTCCCTATATAAGCGGCTGTGTTTCGGGTGCACGCTCTCTCGCGCCCAAGCTCTCCTACAACTAAAAGGCTCTCCAATAAAGCGTGATCTGAGAAGACTCCTGGAGTGGTGGTCGTTTTTCCTCGCTGGTCGAGTAGGCGGTCACTACAACTGGTGCTGAAACCCGGGAACGAACCTGGGACGGGACCCGCGCGAGAGGCCGAATTGGAGCCAGAACTCAACACGCGGAGAGGAGACGTTGGTAAACATCCCCCGGTATGCTGTTCACTGTAGATTTAGATATTTATTGGTTGCTTGCATTGCTTCTTCCCTTGTGGCTTGTCTTTTTGATGGTGCGCACTTGCCTCGAGGAGGGAGGGTTTGATTTAATCCAGGAAGGACGCAAAGTACTAACGCAGCATCAGGATAGTCTATCAGAGTCAGTATACAGTAATGGGGAGGAAAAGAGGCCTAAAAGAAAAAGGGAAAAAAGACAGAAGGATCCTAAAGAATTGAAGCGAGAGGGGCTGCAGCCCTCACAAAAGGAGAAGGGTTTTAGGGAGGGGGTCTCAAGGAGACCTCCGTGCCCTTCTTTAAAAGCAAACCGGTTCTCAGCCCTACATGTGGAAGGGCGGGACCAAGAATATAGTAATCTTGTGAGTGACTCAGAGGAAGAAATGTTAGAGGAGGAGGGAGAACAGCTCGATCCAGCTGATAGTGAAGAGTTAGAAGAGGCTGCGGCGGAGCACGTGGCAGACAAATATGGAGGGTGGCGCCCCCTAGGGGTGGGAGTACCGCAGCAGCCAGGGAGAGGAAACGGAGCTGCCCCTCACCCGTCGGCCCCCCCGCCGTGCCCGCCGGCAGGGAAGAGTCACTTTATAAAAGGCAGCACCTGGTCGCCATTAGCGGCCGCCTTTCCAGTCTTTGAGAATCCCATTACTGCTGAAAGAAATTTTGAGCCGGTTTCCTACTCCCAGTTAAAGGATTTAGTTGAGGCAGTCAGGACTTATGGGGTGACGGCCAATTATACCACTGCCTTGCTTCAAAGGCTAACTATTAATGCTATGATTCTGTGGGAGCAAAAACTGTTCAATATTTTCCTGAATTAGTGGCTAAACAGGCAATTTTGATCTGAGAAAAATAAATAAATAAATAAAAACAAAAAAAATAAAATAAAAATAAAAAAGAGGCAATTTTGGGTATGAAGTATTGTTTAATGCATTTTGCAAAAATTCCAGATAAATTAATTATTCCATACACCCGTGAGCAAGTTGAAATTTTAGCAGCCACAATGGATATGTGGGCAATTCTTGTTTGCTCATTTCCAAATGTAATTGATAATCATTATCCTAAGCATCCTCTGCTTGCCATAGTTAACAAAAATTTAGTGTATTTTCCTGTTGTCACTTCAAAGGAGCCCTTGGCTGATGCTCTGACCATCTTTACGGATGGATCAAAATCTGGACAAGGTGCCTTTTTTGTTCAAGGACACAAACAGCCGGTAGTTTTTAATTTTCGGCCGAATGTCCCACAGGCTGTTGAATGTTTAATTGTGCTTGAAGTTTTTAAAAGATTTGATCAACCTTTTAACTTATTTTCTGATTCATTATATGTTGTAAATGCCGTTGCTTCTCTTGAAGTTGCTGCTTCAATTAAGCAGGCCAGTACAATTTCTAATGTTTTGTTACAGATTCAATCCCTTATCTTAAACAGAAAACATCCTTTTTATATTGGACATATTCGTGCCCACTCTATATTGCCGGGCCCGATGGCAAAGTGTAATGATTTGGTGGACCAGGCAACTCGGGCTATGGCTCTGGTTGCTGCTGATCCTGTAGAATTGGCAAAAGACTTTCATAGATTGTATCATGTACCTGCTAATACCCTTAGGAAAAGATATAATTTGTCCAGGAATGTGGCAAGAGATATTGTTAAAGCCTGTAAATCTTGTGTTACCTTTCTTCATCCTCCCCATGTGGGGGTAAACCCCAGGGGGTTGAGACCAAATGCCCTATGGCAAATGGATGTTACTCATCTGACGGAATTTGGTAAGTTGAAATATTTACATGTGTCTGTGGACACCTTTTCCGGTGTCATTCATGCCACACCTTTGGCAGGAGAAAAGGTGTCTCACGTCAGAATACACTGCTTAGAAGCTTGGGCAGCTTGGGGAAAGCCCCTTAGACTCAAGACGGATAATGGCCCTGCTTATACTTCCCATGGTTTTCGCGCCTTTTGCGCACAAATGCAGGTTGCCCACACCACCGGATTGCCCTACAATCCTCAAGGACAAGGTATAGTGGAAAGAGCTAATAGAAGCATAAAAGAAATGCTTCAAAAACAAAAAGGGGGAGTTGCTGAGTCCGCGTCCCCCAGGGAAAGACTTTCTCTTGCGCTCTTTACCCTTAATTTTTTAATTCTAAATGACAACGATCAGTCTGCCGCAGATCGGCATATGACAAGAGACTCCATGGATACTAAAGACATGGTCATGTGGAAGGATGTTATTAATAATAAATGGTATGGACCGGATCCGGTAATAACGAGATCCAGGGGAGCTGTTTGTGTTTTTCCAGAGAGTCAAGAAGTACCTCACTGGGTGCCAACGAGACTGACCAGGCCGGTGGAGACTGCAGCAGAACCCGCTCTTGAAGATGCAGCTGATCTTCTTGCTGTTAGCAACAGTGCTAATACCAATCCCTGTGATAGCTAAACCAATGATGCTGTGGGCTGTTACAATTTACTGACTGGATTGCCTCTGCGGTGTCCTTTTCCAAAGAGCGGGTGGGAGTCGGAATGTTTTTAGCCTGCTGCTTGGGAGGATGCGTGGTCTGCCTATGGTTGGTCTGTCGCCTTCGAGCCCAAACCAGAAGGGACAAGGTTGTTATCTCGCAAGCATTAGCCGCTTTGGAGAGTGGATCCTCACCCCAGATTTGGCTGTCGGCCCTAAGAGGCAGTTAAGCCTTACCATTCTGCATAGCCTTAGCACCCCGAGGGATCAGGGGATCCCATTGCACCGGGACAGGTATGCAATTTGCAATTTGGGACAGGGTGCCAGGCAAGTGCACTGCACTTGAGGAGATGGTTCTCATCTCCTCAAGAAGAGCATGCTGGGTTGCAAGTGGGTTGATGCCCAAGATCCCACCTCTGCAAAAAAGGCATCGGACGGGCCTGGTCATCACTGGGGAAGGCGCCCCTCAGGCGAAGGCCAGTGCAAGGTCCTCTCATTAATGTCTTAGACAGAGGCCCAACCTCTACTCTTACCTGTTGCCATAAAACAAAGAAGGGGGAACTGTAGGGAGCCGAGGCGAGACTCCGCCCACTCCCTTGCAGTTTTGAGGATTACCACTCCAGACGGTGCTTGGCGGGACGCCTGGGCTGTGCGCGTGCGCGAGCCCGGTAGTGTCCCCAGCCAATCCCATGACACCTGGTGACGGTAAAAGGCAGGCGACCAACAATAGAAAAGACCCGTGTTCGAATTCCCTATATAAGCGGCTGTGTTTCGGGTGCACGCTCTCTCGCGCCCAAGCTCTCCTACAACTAAAAGGCTCTCCAATAAAGCGTGATCTGAGAAGACTCCTGGAGTGGTGGTCGTTTTTCCTCGCTGGTCGAGTAGGCGGTCACTACACCTCACCATCAGCCTGACCCTAAACCTCACCCTTACCTAACCCTAATCCTTTCCCTCACCCTAACCCTAAGACTATCCCTAATCCTCACACTAACCCTAACCCTCACCCTCACCCTAACCCTCACACTCACCCTAACCCTTACCCTCTTCCTAACCCTAATCTTATCCCTAAACCTAACCCTACCCCTAAAACTCACAAAACCTAGCCCTCACCCTCACCATAACCCAACCTTCACCTTAACCCTCAACTTAACCCTAACCCTCACCCTAACCCTAACCCTTACCCTCAACCTAACCCTAACCCTATCCCTAAACCTCTCCCTCACCCTAAACCTCACCCTTAACTTAACCCTAACCCTTACCCTCACCCTAACCCTAACACTAGACCTAACACTAACCCTCACACTAACCCTCACCCCCACACTAAACCTCAACCTAAACCTCAACGTAACTCTCACCCTAACAATCACCCTAATAAACACCCTCATCCTAACTGTCACCCTCACCCTAACCCTAACCCTCACCCTAATCCTAACCTTAACCCTCACCCTCACCCTAACCGTAACCCTCACTCTAACCCTCACCGTAACATTTATTCTAACCCTAAACCTAACCCTCACCCTAATCCTAAACCTAGCCCTCCCCCTCAAGCTTGCTCTAACCCTAACCATTAAGCCTAACCCTCACCCTAACCCTTACCCTCACCCTAAACGTAACCCTCACCCTCAAAATAACCCTCACAATAACCATAACCCGAACCCTAACTCTAACACTCACATTAACCCTCACCCTCAATCTAACCCAAAAGCTTACCCTAACCCTCACCCTAACCCTAACCCTAAGACTAACTCTAACCCTGAACCTCACCCTAACACTAAACCGAAACCTAACCTTCAACTTCAACCTCATTGTAACCCTAACCCTAACAATAACAATAAACCTAACCCATAAATTAATGCTACCACTCTTCCTCACCCTATCACTAACCCTAACCCTCACCCTAACCCTAACACTCAACCTCACCCTAGCCCTCACCCTAAACCTAATCCTAAGCCTAACCCTAACCCTAACCCTCATCCTCACCCTAATCCTCACACTAACCCTAGCAATATTCCTCAATCTAACCCTCACCCTCACCCTAACCCTAAACCTAACCCTCATCCTAACCCTCACCGTAACCCTAACCCTCACCCTTACCGTAACCCTCACCCTCAGCCTAACCCTAAAATTTACACTTACTGTCACCCTCAGCCTAACCGTCACCCTAACCCTAATCCTCATCCTAACCCTCACCCTAATCATAACCCTAACTATCACCCTAACCCTAACCCTCACACTCACCCTCAGCCTCAGCCTAAACCTAAGCCTAACCCTAATCCTAAACCTAACCCTCATCCTAACCCTCAACCTAACCATAACTCTATCCATCACTCTAAACCTAATCTGCATCCCCACCATCACCCTCAGCCTAAACCTAAGCCTAAACCTAACCCTAACCCTAACCCTCACACTCACCCTCACCATAACCCTAATCCTAAAACTAACCCTAACCCTAACCCTAAACCTCACCCCCAAACTCACCCTAAACAAAACCCTAACCCGAACCCTAACCTGCACACTCACCTTCACCCTCCCCGTAATTCTAACCTTAACCCTAACAATAACCCTAACCTTAAACCTCACCCTCAACCTCACACTCACCTTAACCCTAAATCTAAGCCAAATACTTACTTTCACCCTAACCCTAACCCTAACCCTAAACCTCACCTTAACCGAAACCCTAAACCTCACCCTCAGCCTCACCCTCAACTTAAACCGAACCCTAAACATAACACTAACAATAACCCTCACCTTAACCCTAATACTTACCCTCACCCTCACCCTAACACTAACACTAACCCTTACCTTAAACCTAACCCTCACCCTCAACATAACCCTAACCCTAACCCTAACACTAAACCTCACCCTAACGCTGACGCTAACCCTCACCCTCACTCTAGCCCCCACCCTAACCCTAATCCTAACCATAAACCACATCCTAACCCTCACCCTAAGCCTAAAAGTCTAACCCTCACACTAACCCTAACCCTCAACCTCACTCTCACGCTGGGCCTAAACCTAAGACTAACCCTAACCCTAACACTCACCCTCACCCTAACCCTAACCATAACACTAACCCTAACCCTAACCCTAACCCTCACACTAAACCTCACCCTAACTCTAACTCTAACGCTAAACCTCACCCTCACCCTTACCCTAACCCTCACCCTCACCTGCACCCGCCACCTAACACTAAGCCTAAACCTAAACCCAAACCAAACCATAACACTAACCCTAACCCTAACCCTCACGCTAAGCCTAACCCTAACCTCACCCTCACCCTAGCCCATACCCTAACCCTAAGCCTCAAGCTAACCTTCACCCCAACCCTCACTCTAACCATAACCCCAACCCTCACCCTAACCGTAACCCTCACCCTATCGCAATCCTAACCCCAACCCTAACGCTAACCCTCACACTCACCCTCATCTTAAATCTAATCCTAATCCTAACCCTAACCCTAACGCTCACCCTTACCTAAACATCACCCTAACCCTAACCCTAACATTAACCCTAACACTAACCCTAACCGTAACCCTAACCCTAACCATACGGCTCAACCTCTGCCTCACCCTCACCGCAAACTTAACCCTAACCATAACACTAACAATAACCCTAAACCTAACCCTCACTCAAACCCTATCCCTAACCCTAAAGCTAACCCTAACCCTAATCCTAACCCTAAACCTAACCCTAACCCTAACCCTAAACCTAAATCTCATTCTAAACCTCACCCTAACCCTAACCCTCACCCTAAAACTAACCCTAACCCTCAACCTCATGCTCGGCCTAACCCTAAGCCTAAGCCTAATCATAACCCTAACCCTAACCCTCATACTAACCCTCACCCTAACCATAACCCTAACACTAACCCTAACTCTAAAATTTAACCTCACCCTCACCCTCACCGTACCATTACCCTAAACCTAACCCTAAAAATAACCCTAACCCTAAACCTCACCCCCAACCTCACCCTCACCCTAACCCTAACCCTACCCATAAACCTCAGCCTAAACCTAACCCTAACCCTCACCCTCACCCTCACCCTCACCGTAACTTTAACCCTAACCCAAAAATAACACTAACCCTAACCCTAACACTAACCCTCACCCTCACCATAACCCTAACACTAATCCAAAACCTCACTCTAACACTAACCCTAACCCTAACCATAAACCTCACCCTAAACCTAACCCTCACCCTCACCCTAACCCTAACCTTAACACAAACCCTAAACCTCACACTAACTCTCACCATAATGATAAATCTAACCCTAAACCTCACCCTCACCCTAAACCTAACCCTCACTCTCACCCTCACCATCCGCCTAACACTAAGCCTATACCTAAGCCCAGCCATAACCCTAACACTAACCATAACCCTAATCCTCACCCTAACCCTCACCATCACTCTAACCCTAACCCCAACCCTCACCCTAACCCTAATACTCACCCTCAACCTAACTCTAATCCTAATGCTAACCCTAACCCTCACACCTACCCTCACTTTAACCCTAATCCTAATCCTATCTTTAACCCTCATCCCCACCCTAAACCTCACCTAACCCTAATCCTAACACTAACCCTAACCCTAACCCTCACCCTAACCCTAACTCTAACCCTAAATCTCACCATCAGACTAACCCTAACCCTAACCCTAAACATCACCCTAACCCTAAAACTCATGCTAACACTTACCCTAACCCTAATCCTCACCCTATCCCTAACCCTAACACTCACCCTCACCCTAGCCCTCACACTAAGCCTAACACTAACCCTACCTCTCACCCGAACCCTAAACCTAAACCTAACACTAATCTGTACCCTAAGCCTAACCCTACCCCTCACCCTAACACTAACCCTCACCCTAACCCTCACCCTAAACCTAACTGTAACCTTCACCCTAATCCTAACCCTTACCCTAACCCTCACATTCACCCTAGCCCTCACACTAACCCAACCCTAACCCTACCCCTCACCCTAACCCTCCACTTAAACCTAACCCTAAACCTCACCCTAAGCCTAACCCTCACCATCACCCTCACACTCACCCTAACCCTAACCCTAAACCTAACCCTCCCCTTAAACTTAACCCTCACCCTAAGCCTAACCCTCACCCTCACCCTCACTCTAACAATAACCCTAACCCTAACCCTAATGCTAATTCTAACCCTTACACTCATCATAACCCTCACCCTAAACCTTACCCTCACCCTAACTCTCACCCTTACCCCAACCCTAACCCTAAACCTCACCCTAACCCTAAACCTCAACCTTACTCTAACCCCCACCCTAACACTAAAATTATCCCTAAACCTAACCCTCATCCTAACCCTCAACCTAACCCTTACTATCACCCTAAACCTAACCCTCAACCTAACCCTAACCGTACCCCTCACCCTAACCCTCATCCTAACCCTAACCCTAACCCAAACCCTCACCCTAATCCTAACCCTAACCCTAATGCTCCTCCTAAACCTAACCCTCACCGGCATCCAGACCCTCAACCTCAGTCTAACCCTAACCCTAACCCTAACCCTAACCATAAACCTCACCATATCCCTAACCCTAACCCTAACCCAACACTATCCCTAAACCTAACCCTAAGCCTAACCCTAACCATCATCCTAACCCTAATCCTAAACACAACCCTCACCCTCAACCTAACACTTAACCTCAGCCTCACCCAAACCCTCACACTAACCCTAACCCTCACCCTAACCGTAAACCTCACCGTCACAATAACCCTCACCCTAACCCTAACCCTAACTCTAATCCTCACCCTAACACTCACCCTAACCATAACCCTAACCGTTACCCTAACCCTCACCCTAAACGTAACCCTAAGCCTAACCCTAACCATCACCCTAACCGTAATCCTAAACACAACCCTCACCCTCACCCTAACCCTTAACCTCAGCCTCACCCTAACCCTCACACTAACCCTAACCCTCACCCTAACCCTAAAACTAAACGTCATCCTCACCCTAACCCACACCCTCATCCTAACTCTCACCCTCACCCTAACCCTAACCTTATCCCTAACCCTCACCCTAACCCTAACCTTAACCCTCACACTCACCCTAATCCTACCACTAAACCTCACCCACACCCTAGCCCTCACCCTAAATGTAATCCTATCCCTAACCATCACATAAACCTAATCCTCACCATAACCCTAACCATCACCCTCACCCTAAACCTCACCCTAACCCTAACCCTCACCCTAAACCTCACCCTAATCCTATCCATAACTATAAGCCTAACCCTCAACCTAAACCTCAACCTAACCCTAAACCTAACCCTCATCCTCACCCTAACCCTACACCTAGACATCACCCTCAACCTAACCCTCACTATAACTCTTAACCTCACCCTCACCCTAAACCTCACACTAACCCTAACCCTCACCCTAACCCTAACCCTAAACCTCACCCTCACCCTCACCCTCAGCCTAAATCTAAACCTAACCCTAATCGTGGCCCTCACCCTAAACTTAAACATCAATTTCACCATCACCCTCATCCTCAGCCTAACTCTAACACTAAGCCTAATCTTAGACTTACCCTCACCCTCACCCTCACCCTCAACCTCACCCTCACCCTCACCCTCACCCTAACTCTAACAATAAAACTAACCCTAATCCTAACCCTAACTCTAACCCTTACCCTAACGGTAACCCTAACCCTAACCCTCACGCTAACCTTAACGCTCACACTAAACCTAGCCCTCACCCTAACTCTAACCCTACCCCTCACATTAACCCTAAATCTAAACCTAACCATAAGCCTAACCCTCAACTTCAACAGAGCCCTCACCCTAACCCTAATCCTAACTGTAACCCTCACCCTAACCCTAAACCTCACCCTAACCATAACCCTAAGCCTCACCCTAACCTTCACCCAAACACTATCCCTCACACTCATCCTAATCCTCACCCTAAGCCTAACCCTAAAACTAACCCTCAACCTAACCCTTAACCTAGCCCTTAACCTCACCCTCACCCTAACCCTCACACTAAACCTAACCCTCACCCTAACCCTAACCCTAAACGTCACCCTCACCCTAACCCTCACCCTCAGCCTAACTCTAACCCTCACTCTATCCCTAACCCTAATCCTCACACTAAACCTTACCCTAACCCTCACCCTTACCCTAACCCTAACCCTAACACTCACCCTCACCCTAATGCTAACCCTAAACCTAACCTTCACCCTAACCCTCACCCTAACCATAATGCTATCCTTAACCCTCACACACACCCTAAACCTCACCCTAACCCTTACCCTCAACATAAACCTAACCCCAATCCTAACCCACACCCTAACCCTATCCGTCACCTTAACCCTAACGCTAACCCTCACCCTAACCCTAACCGTAAACCTCAACCTAACCCTCAACCTAACCCTAACCCTATCCCTAACTCTCACCCTCACCGTAAACCTCACCCTCACGCTAACCCTGATCCTTCCCCACACCCTAACCCTAACCCTATCCCTAACCCTCACACTAACCCTAACCCTCACCGTCACCCAAACCCTCACCCTCACCCTAAGCCTTACCTTCTCCATAACCCTAATCCTGTCCCTAAACCTAACCCTAGGCATAAACCTCACACTAAACCTAGCCCTCACCCTAAACATAACCCTACCCTCACCTTAACCCTCACACTTAAACCTAACCCTATCTTTCAACCTAACCCTCACCCTTACACTCACCCTAACCCTAACCCTATCCCTAACCCTCTACCTCACCCTAAACCTCACCCTGACCCTCAACCTAACCCTTAGCCTCACCCTAACCCGAACACGATACCTAACCCTAACCCTCACACTAACCGTAAACCTATCCCTATCCCTGACACTAGCCTAACCCTCAACCTAACACTCACCCTAACCCTAACCCTCAATCTAACTCTAAACCTCACCCTCACTCTAACCCTTAACATCACTCTTACCCTAACCCTCACACTAACCCTAACCCTCACCCTAACCCTAACCCTAAATGTCACCCTCACCCTAACCCTCACCGTCAGCCTAACTCAAACACTCACCCTAAACCTAAACCTAGCCCTCACACTAACCCTAACTCAAACCCTCACCCTCACCCTAACACTGACAATAAATCTAACCCTCAGCTTAACCTAACCCTACCCCTCACTGTTACCCTCATCCTAACCCTAACCCTAACCCTCACCATAACACTAAACCTAACTCTCACCCTCAACCTAGCCCTCAACCTAATTCTAATCATTACCATAACCCTCACCCTAACACTAACCCTGAACCTAACCTTTACCTTCACTCTCACAATAACCCTCACCCTAACCCTAACCATAACTCTAATCCTCACGCCAACTCTAAACCTCACCATCACCCTTACCCTCACCCTAAACCTCACCCAGAACCTAACTTTAAGCCTAACCCTTACGCTCACCCTAACCCACATGTTAACCCCCACCCTAACCCTAATCCAAAACCAAACCCTCAGCCTCACCCTAACCCTTAACCTCAGCCTTACCCTATTCCTCACACTAACCCTAACCCTCACCCTAAACCTAAGCATAAACATCACCCTCACCCTCACACACACACAGTCTAACACTAACTCTAATGCTAATCCTAACCCTGACCCTAACCCTCAACCTAACCATAACCCTAAGCCTAACCCTCACCTTCACCCTCACCCTAACCCTAACACTAGCCCTCACCCTCAACCTATCCCTAACCTTAACCCTCACCATAACCCTAAAACTCATCCTAACCCTAACCCTAATCCTCACACTCTCCCTCAAACTAACCCTAAACCTAACCCTCACCCTAAGCCTCACCCTCACTCTAATGCTAACCCTAACCCTCACACTCACCCTAAAACTCATCTTCACCCCGACCCTCAACATAAACCTAACCCTAACCCTCACCCTCACCCTCACCCTAAACCTTAGCTTACCCCTAACCATATCCTTAACCCTAAAACTCAACCTAACCCTCACCCTAAACCTAAACCTAAACCTAAATCTCAACCTAACCTTCACACTAACCCTAACCCTATCCCTAACCCTCACCCTTACCCTAACCCTCACCCTCACCGTAATCCTTAACCTCACCCTTTCCTAAACCTATCCCTAACACTAACCCTCACACTAACCCTAACCCTCACCCTAACCCTAACCTTACCTCTCACCCTAACCCTCATCCTAACCCTAAAACTCATCCTAAGACTCACCCTAAACCTAAACCTAAACCTAACCCTCACCCTAACCCTAAACCTCACCCTCACCCTAACCCTCACCCTAACCCTAACACTAACCTTAACAATCACCATCAGCAGAACCCTCAAACCAATCCTAACCCTAAACCTCACCCTCACCCAAACCCTTACCCTCACCAGAACCCTAAACCTAACATTAACCCTTACCTAACCAAAACCCACAACCTCACCCTCACCCTGACCATAAACCTCACCCTTACCCTAGCCCTCACCCTAAAACTAAACCTAACCCGCACCCTCACCCTAACACTCAGACTAACTGTAACCCTAACCCTCACCCTAACCCTATCCCTAACCCTAACCCTCAAGCTCATCCTAATCCTCACCCTATACCTAACACTTACCTAAACGAAACCCACAACCTCACACTCACACTCACCCTAACCCTCCACATTAACCTAGCCCTCAACCTAACCCTCACCCTAACTCTCACCCTCCCCCTCACCTTCACATTCAGCCTAACCCTAACCCTAACGCTAATCCTAACCATAATCCTCACCTTCACCCTAACCATCAAACTAACCCTTACGCTCACCCTAACCCTAACCCAAACTGTAACCCTAATCCTCACACCAAACCTAACCCTCAACCTAACCCTAACCCTACCCCTCAAACTAACGCTCACCCTATACCTAAACCTAACCCTCACCCTAACCCAAGCCCTTACCCTCAGCCTCACCATAGCCTTCACACTAACCCTAAACCTAACCCTCACACTCAACTTCACCCTCAACCTCATGTTCACCGTAAACCTAATCCTAACACTCACCCTAACCGTAATGCTCACCCTAAATCTAACCCAAACCCTCACCCTCACTCTAATCCTAAACCTAACCCTAACACTCACGCTCACACTTACCCTGACCCTGACCCTAACCTTAACCCTAACTCTCAAACTACCCCTAACTCTCACCTTAGCACTAACCCTAAGCCTAAACCTCTCCCTTATCCTCACCCTCACCCTAACCCTTATCCTCACCCTAAACCTACCACTAACACTCACACTAACCCTAACACTCCCCGTTACCCAAACCCTAACCCTGACCTGAACCATAACCCTCACCATAACCCTCACCCTCTCCCTCACCCTAACCCTCACCTTCAACCTAAACCTCACCCTAACCCTCACCCCAACCCTCACCCTAAACCTATCCCTAACCCTAACCCTTCACCTGAACCTCAACCTAACCCTAACCCTAACCCTCACCCTCACCCTAACCCTACACCTAACCATCACCCTCACCCTAACCCTCACCATAACTCTTAATCTCACCCTCACCCTAAACCTCACACTAACCCTAACCCTCACCCTAACCCCAACGCTAAACCTCATCCTAACCCTAACCCTCACCCTCAGCCTAAAGATAAACCTAACCCTAATCCTGGCCCTCACCCTAACCTTTAAGTTTGATGTTTAACATCAACCTCACCCTCACCCTCACCCTCAGCCTAACGCTAAAACTAACCCTAATCCTAGCACTCACCCTCACCATCATCCTCAAGCTCAGCATCACCCTCACCCTCACCCTAATTCTAACAATAACCCTATACCTAACCCTAACTCTAACCCTAAACCTAACCCTAACCATAACCCTAACACTCAACCTAACCCTAATCCTAACCCTCACACTAATCCTAGCCCTCACCCTAACCCTAAACCTACACCTCACCTTAACCCTAAATCTAAACCTAACCCTTAGCCTTACCCTCACCCTCACCAGAGCCCTCACCCTAACCCTAATCCTAAATTTAACCCTCACTCTAACACTAACACTTTAGCTAGCCCTAACCCTCACCCTCACCATAAACCTCACACTAACCATAAACTTAATCCTCACCCTAAACCTCACCCAAACCCTATCCCTAACCTTTACCCTAACCCTTAACCTCACCCTCACCCAAACCCTCACACTAAACATAATCCTCACCCTTACCCTAATACTAAACTTCACCCTCCCCCAAACACTCACCCTCAGCGTAAATCTAACCCTCATCCTATCCCTAACCCTAATCCTCACACTAACCTGAACCCTAACCCTCATCCTTACCCTTACCCTAACACTAAACCTAACTCTCACCCTCACCGTAAAGCTAACCCTAAACCTAACCCTCACCCTAAACCTCACCCTAACCCTTACCCTCACCATAAACCTAACCCAACCCTCACCCTCACCCTCACCCTATCCGTCACCCTAACCCTAACCGTAACCCTCAACCTAACCCTCAACCTAACCCTAACCCTATCCCTAAACCTCACCCTCACCCTCACCCTATACCTCACCCTCACCCTAAAACTAATCCTTACCCTCACCCTAACCCTAACCCTATCCCTAACCCTCTCCGTCACCCTAACCCTCACCCTCACTGTAACCCTAACCCTTACCCTCACCCTAACCCTAACACTATACCTAACCCTAAAATTCACACTAACCCTCACCCTATCACTATCCCTGACACAAACCCTAACCCTCAACCTAACCCTAAACCTAACCCTCAATCTAACCCTAACCCTCACCCTCACCCTCACCCTTAATCTCACCCTCACCCTAACCCTCAAATTAACCCTAACCCTCACCCTAACCCTAACATTAAATATCACCCTCACCCTAACCGTCACCCTCAGCCTAACTCTAAACCTCACAACCCTAACCCTAAACCTAACCCTCACACTAATTCTAACCCTAACCCTCACACTCACCCTAACACTCACGTTAACCCTAATGCTCATTCTCACACTAACCCTCACCCTAAACCTAACCCTCACACTAAACCTAACCCTCACCCTAACCCTAACCCTACTCCTCACCGTTACCCTCATCCTAACCCTAACCCTAATCCTCACCATAACACTAAACCTAACTCTCACCCTCAACCTAGCCCTCACCCTAACGCTAATCGTTACCCTAACCCTCACTCTAACCCTAACCCTCACCCTAACCATTACCCTCACCCTCACAATAACCCTCACCCTAACCCTAACCCTAACTCTAATCCTCACACCAACCCTAAATCTCACCATCACCCTTACCCTCACCCTAAACCTCACCCTAACCCTAACTTTAAGCCTAACCCTAAACCTCACTCTAACACTAATCCTAAACCAAACCCCCACCCTCACCCTAACCGTTAACCTCAGCCTCACCCTAACCCGCACACTAACCAAAACCCTCACCCTAACCCTAAACATAAACATCACCCTCACCCTCAGTCTCCCACTCAGCCTAACTCTAACCCTAATGCTAATCCTAACCCTCACCCTAACCATCACCCTAACCCTAAGCCTAACCATAATCCTCAACTTCACCCTCACCATAACCCCAACGCTCGCCCTCACCCTCACCCTATCCCTAACCCTAAACCTCACCATAACCCTAAACCTCACCCCACCCTAACCCTAATCCTTACCCTTACCCTCACCCTAACCCTTACCCTAACCCTCACCCTAACCCTCACCCTCACCCTAATGCTAACCTTATCCCTCACATTCACCCTAAAACTCACCCTTAACCCATACCCAGACCGTAAACCTAACCCTAACTCTTACCCTCACCCTCACCCTAACCCTTAATGTACCCCTAACCATAACCCTAACCCTCAACCTAACCCTCACTCTAATCATAACCCTAACCCTACACCTCAACCTAACCCTCACCCTAACCCTAACCCTATACCTAACCTTCACCCTTACCCTAACCCTCACCCTCAACCTAATCCTTACGCTCACCCTATCCTAAAAATATCCCTAACATTAACCCTCACACTAACCCTAACCCTCACCCTAACCCTAACCCTAACTCTCACCCTAACCCTCATCCTAACCCTAAAACTCATCCTAAGCCTCAGCCTAAACCTAAACCTAAACCTAACCCTCACCCTAACCCTAAACCTCACCCTCACCCTCACCCTCACACTAACCCTCACCCTAACCCTAAACCAAACCCTAACAATCATCCTCACCCTAACCATCACCCTAATCCTCAACCTTATCCTAGCCCTCACCCTAACCCTAAACCTAACCCGCACCCTCACCCTAATACTCACCCTCACCCTAACCGTCATCCTCACCCTAAAGAAAACTCTAACCCTAACCCTCACCCAAACCCTAACCCTCACCCTAACCCTCAATCTCACCCTAATCCTCACCCTATACCTAACACTTACCTAAACGAAACCCACAACCTCACCCTCACACTCACCCTAACCCTCCACATTAACCTAGCCCTCAACCTAACCCTCAACCTAACCCTCACCTTCACCCTCACCTTCACCCCCAGCCTAACCCTAACCTTAACCCTAATCCTAACACTAATCCTCACCCTCCCCCAAACCCTCACACTAACCCTTACCCTCACCTTCACCCTAACCCAAACTGTAACCCTAACCCTCACACTAAACCTAACCCTCTCCCTAACCCTAACCCAACCCCTCAAACTAACCCTCACGCTATACCTAAACCTAACCCTCACCCTAACCCAAACCCTTACACTCAGCCTCACCATAGCCTTCACAGGTGAGGGTTAGGGTTTAGGTGAGGGTTAGGTTTAGGTTTAGGGTGAGGATTAAGGTACCGGTGAGGGTTAGGGTGAAGGTGAGTTTAAGGGTTAGGATTAGGGTGAGGGTTAGGATTAGGGTTAGGGTTAGGTTTAGGGTGATGGTTAGGTTTAGGGTTAGGTTTATTGTTAGGGTTAGGGTGAGGTTGAGGATGAGGTTGAGGGTGAGGGTGAGGGTTAAGATTAGGGTTAGGTTTAGTGTGAGGGTGAGGGTTAGGATTAGGATTAGGTTTAGGGTTAGACTGAGGGTGAGGGTGAGGGTGAGGATGAGGGGTATGGTTAGGTTTAGTGTTAGGGTTAGGATGAGTGTTAGGGTGAGGGTAAGGTTTAGGGTGAGGTTTAGAGTTAGGGAGAGGGTTAGGGTTAGGGTTATAGTCAGGATTAGGGTTAGGGTGGATGTTAGGGTTAGGGAGAGTGTTAGGGTTAGGGTTAGGGTTAGGTTGAGAATAAGGGTGGGGGTTAGGGTTAGGATTAGTGTTCGGGTTAGGGTTAGGCTGGAAGTGATGGTGAGGGTGAGGGTTAGGGTGAGGTTTACGGTTAGGATTAGGGTGACGGTTAGGGTGTCGGTAAGGTTTAGGGTGAGGGTTAGGGTTAAGGTGAGGTTTAGGGTGAGGTTGAGGGTTAGGGATAGGGTTATGGTGAGGGCTGGGTTGCGAGTGAGAGTTAGGGTTAGGGTTAGGGATAGGATGAGTTTTATGGTTAGGGTGAGGTTTAAGTTTAGTGTGAGGGTTAGGGTGAGTGGTTGGGTGAGGGTAAGGGTTATTGTGAGGGTTAGGGTTAGGGTGAGGGTTAGGTTTAGGTTTAGTGTCAGGATTAGGGTTGGGGTGGAAGTTAGGGTTAGGGTGAGGGTTAGGGTGAGGTGTAGGGTTACGTTTAGAGTGTGGGTGAGGTTTAGGGTTAGGATTAGATTTAGGGTTAGGCTGAGGGTGAGGGTGAGGGTGAGGGTTAGTTTAAGGGTGAGGGTTAGGTTTAGGGCTAGGGTGTTGATTAGGGTTAGGTTGATGTTTAGGGTGAGGGTGAGGGTTAGGTGGAGGGTGAGGATGATGGTTCGGTTGAGTGTTTGTGTTAGGTTTAGGGTAAGGGTGAGGGTTATGTTGAGGGTTAGGGTTAAGGTTAGGGTTAGGGTTAGGGTGAGGTTGAGGGAGAGGGTTAGATAAAGGATTAGGGATAGGGTTAGGTTTAAGCTTAGGGTTAAGTGAGGGTGAGTGTTAGGGTGAGGTTAGGGTTAATGTTAGGGTTAGGGTTATTGTTAGGTTTAGGGTTAGGGTGAGATTGAGGATGAGGGTGAAGGTGAGGTTTAAGTTTAGGGTTAGGTTTAGGGAAAGGGGGAGGGGGAGGGTTAAGGTTACGATTAGGGTTTGGGTTAGGCTGAGGGTGAGGGTCAGGGTGAAGGTGAGGATGAGGGGTACGGTTAGGTTTAGGTTTAGGCTTAGGATGTGTATTAGAGTTAGTTTGAGGGCTAGGTTTAGGGTTACGGTGAGGGTAAGGGTTAGGCTGAGGGTTAGGGTGAGGGTTAGGGTTAGGGTTAGGGTTATGGTGAGGGTGAAGTTTAGGTTTAGTGTTAGCGTTACGGTGAGGGTTAGGTTGTGGGTTAGGGTTTGGGTTAGGGTTAGGGTGAGGGTGGCGGTTAGGGTGACAATAAGGTTTAGGGTGAGCTTTAGGGTTAGGGTGAGTTTTAGGGTGAGTTTGAGGGTTAGGGTTAGGGTGAGGGTTAGGGTGAGGGTAAGGGTAAGGTTGACAGTGAGGATTAGAGTGAGGGTGAGGGTTACTGTAAGGGTGAGTATTATGTGAGGGTTAGGGTTAGGATTAGGCTGAGGGTGAGGTTTAGGGTTAGGGTGAGGTCTAGAATGAGGGGTAGGGACAGAGTTAGAGTGTGGGTTAGGTTTAGTTGATGGTTAGGGTTAGGGTTAGGGTTATGGTGAGGGCTAGGGTGAAAGTGAGAGTTAGGGTTAGGGTTAGGGTTAGGGTGAGGGTTAGGATTAGGGTGAGGGTTAGGTATAGTGTGAGGGTTAGTGTTAGGGTGAGGGTAAGGGTTAGGGTGTGGGTTAGGGTTAGGGTGAGGGTTAGGGTTAGGTTTACGGTTAGTGTCAGGATTAGGGTTAGGGTGGAGGTTAGGGTTAGGGTGAGGGTTAGGGTTAGTGGTAGGGTTAGGTTTAGAGTGAGGGTGAGGTTTAGGGTTAGGATTAGAATTACGGTTAGCCTGAGGGTGAGGGTGAGGTTGAGGGTTAGGGTTAGGTTGGAGGTTAGGGTTACAGTGTGGTCTAGGGTTTGTTTTAGAGTATTGGTGAGAGTGAAGTTGAAGGTGAGGTTAGGGTTAGGGTTAGGGATATTGTGAGGGCTAGGGTGAGGGTGAGGGTTAAGGTGAGGGTGAGGGTGAGGATGAGGTTTACGGTTAGGTAAGGGTTATGGTTAGGGTGAGGATTAGGTGAGGGTGCGGGTTAGGGTGAGGGTTACATTTAGGGTGAGGGTTAGGGTTAGGGTGAGGGTTAGAGTGAGGGTAAATTTTCGGGTGAGGTTTAGGGTTAGGGTGAGGATTAGGGTTAGGGTTAGGATGAAAGCTATGTTTAGGGTGAGTGTTTGGGTGAGGGTTACTGTGAGGGTGAGGGTTTGTGTTAGGTAAGGAATAATGTTAGCGTGAGGGTTAGGGTTAGGGTGAGGGTTAGCTTGAGAGGTATGGTTAGGGTTAGGGTGAGGGTTAGGGCTAATGTGAGGGTTAGTGTTGGGTAAGGATTTGGGTGAGTGTTATGGTGAAGTTTACAGTTAGGGTTAGGGTTAGGGTTAGGAATAGACTGAGGTTGAGCCTCAGGATGCTGGTGAGGGTTAGGTTTAGGGTGAGCTTTAGGGTTAGGGTTAGGATGAGGGTGAGGGTTTGGGTTAGTGTTAGGGTTAGGATGATGGTTAGGGTGAGGGTTTCGTTTAGGGTTAGGGTGAGGGTTAGGTTTAGGGTGAGAGTAAGGGTTAGAGTGAGGGATAGCATGAGGGTAGGTTTAGGGATAGTTTTAGGCTTAGGGTGAGGGTTAGGGGTAGCGTTAGGTTTAGGGATAGGGTGTGGATTAGGGTGAGGCTAAGGGTTAGATTGAGGATGTGGGTTAGGTTTAGAGTGAGGTTTAGGGTTAGGGTTAGGGTGAGGGTGAGAGTTAGGGTGAGGGTAAGGGTTTGGGTGAGAGTTAGCATGAGTGTAAGGGTTAGAATTAGCATTAGGGTTAGGGTGATGTTTAGGTTGAGTGTTATGGTTAGGGTGAGGGTGAGGGTTAGGGTTAGGGTGAGGGTTAAGTTTAGGGTGAGATTTAGTGTTAGGGTTAGGGTTATGGTGAGGGTGAGGGTGATGGTGAGGGTTAGGCTTAGGGTGAGGTTTAGGGTTAGGTTTAGGTTGAGAGTTAGGGTGAGGGGTAGGGTTAGGGTTGGGTTAGTGTGAGGGCTAGGGTGAGTGTGAGGGTTAGAGTTAGGGTTAGGGTTAGGGTGAAGGTTAGGGTTAGGTTTAGGATGAGGGTTAGGGTGAGGGTTAGTGTTAGGTGAGGGTTAGGGTTAGGCTTAGGGTGCAGGTTAGGGTTAGGTTTAGGTTTAGGGTTCGGGTGAGAGGTAGGTTTAGCGTTAGGCTTAGTGTGAGGGCTAGGGTGAGGGTGAGGGTTAGGGTTAGGGATAGGCGGAGGATTAGGGTTAGGGTTGAGATAAGTGTTAGGGTGAGGTTTAGGGTTAGGTTGAAGTTTAGGGTTGGGGTTAGGGTTATTGTGAGTGTGAGATTTAGGGTTAGAGTTAAGTTTAGGATGAGGTTTAGGGTTAGGGTTAGTGTTAGGGTTGGGGTTAGGGTGAGGTTTAAGGTGGGGGTGAGGGTTAGGGTTAGGGTTAGGATTAGGATTAGGGTTAAGGTGAGGGTGAGTGTGAGAGTTCGGGTTAGGGTTAGGGTTAGGATTAGAGTTAGGGTGAGGGTGAGGGTTGGGTTTAGGGTGACGGTTGGGGTTAGGGTTAGAGTGAGGGTTAGGGTGAGAGTTAAGATTAGGGTTAGGGGTAGGGTATGGGCTAGGGTGAGGGTGAGGGCTAAGCTTAGAGGTAGGCTTAGGCTTAGGTTTACGCTGAGGCTGAGAGTGAGGGTGAGGGTTAGGGCTAGGGTGATGGTTTGGGTTACGTTTAGGGTGAGGGTTGAGTATTAGGGTTAGGGTGAGGGTTAGGGTGAGGGTGACAGTAAGGGTAAAGGGGAGTGTTAGGTTGAGGGTGAGGGTTATGGTAAGGGTGAGGGTTAGGGTTAGGGTGAGGGTTATGGTTAGGGTTATGGTGAGGGTGACGTTTAGGGTTAGCGTGATGTTTAGGCTTAGTGTGAGGGTTAGTGTTAGGGTGAGGGTAAGTGTTAGGGTGAGGGTTAGGATTAGGTTGAGGATTATGTTTAGGGTAAGGGTTTGGGTTAGGGTTATTGTTAGGGTTAGGGTTAGGGTTACTGTTACAGTGAGGGTGAGGGAGAGGTTTAGGGTTAGATTTAGGGTTAGTGTTAGGGTTATGGTTAGGGTGAGGGTTAGTGTGAGGGTTAGGGTTAGGGTTAAGTTTAGGCTTAGGATTAGGCTTAGGGTTAGGCCAAGCATGAGGTTGATGGTTAGGGTTAGTGTTAGGCTGAGGGGTAGGGTTAGGGTGAGGGTTAGAGTGAGATTTAGGGTGAGGGTTAGGGTTGGGGTTCGGTTAAGATTAGGATTAGGGTTAGGGTTAGGGTTAGAGTTAGGGTGAGTGTTAGGGTTAGGGTTTGGGTTAGGGAGAGAGTGAGGGTGTTTGATTAGGTTTAGGGTTAGTTTTATAGGGTTAGATTTAGGGTTATCATTAGTGTTATGGTTAGGGTTAAGTTTGAGGTGAGGGTGAGTGTGAGGGTGAGCATTATGGTTAGGGTTAGGGTTACAGTTAGGGTTAGTGTTAGTGTTAGGGTTAGGGTAATGTTTAGGGTAAGGGTGAGGGTTAGGGTTAGGGTTAGGATTAGGATTAGGGTTAAGGTGAGGGTGAGAGTGAGGGTTAGGGTTAGGATTAGAGTTAGGGTGAGGGTTAGGGTGAGGTTTAAGGTGATGGTTGGGGTTAGGGTTAGAGTGAGGGTTAGGGTGAAGGTTACGCTGAGGCTTAGGGTTAGGGTATGGGCTAGGGTGAGGGTGAGGGTTAGTTTGAGGGTTAGGGTTAGGGTTAATATTACAGTTAGGGTGAGGGTGAGGGTGAATGTGATTGTTAGGGTTAGTCTTAGGCTTAGGCCCAGAGTGAGGGTGAGGGTGAGGGTTAGGGTTAGGGTGAGGGGTAGGGTTTTAGGGTTAGGGTGAGGGTTAGGATGTGATTTATAGTTAGGATTAGGGTTAGGGTGAGGGCTAGAGTGAGTGTGAGGGTTAGGGTTAGCTTTAGGGTGAGGTTTAGGGTTAGGATTATGGTTAGGGTTACGTTGAGGGTGAGGGTTAAGTGTAGTGTGAGCGTTAGTTTTAGGGTTAGGGTGAGGGTGAGGGTAAGGATTAGGGTTGGGTTAGGGTTATTGTGATTGTTATGGTTAGGGTTAAGTTTAAGTTGAGGGTGAGGCTGATGGTGAGGGTTAGGCTTAGGGTTAGGGTGAGGATTTGGTTTTGGGTTAGGGTTAGTGTTAGGGTAAGGATTTGGGTTAGGGTTAGGGTTACGGTGAGGGTAAGGGTTAGGGTTAGATTTAGGGTTAGTGTTATTGTTAGGGTTAGGTTTAGAATTACGGTGTGGGTGAGGGTTAGGGTTAGGGTTAGGGCAAGTTTTAGGGATAGGGTTAGGGTTAGGGTGGGGATGAGGATTAGTTTTAGAGTGATGGATAGGGTTATGGTTAAGTTGAGGGTTAGGATGAGGGTTAGGGTTAGGATTAGGGTTAGGCTTAGGTTTAGGCTGAGGCTGAGGCTGAAGGTGAGGGTTACGGTTAGGGTAATAGTTAGGGTTATGTTTAGGGTGAGGGTTAGGATGAGGATTAGTGTTAGGGTGAGAGTTAGGGTGAGGGTGACAGTAAGGGTAAAGTTGAGAGTTACGCTGAGGGTGAGGGTTACTGTAAGGGTGAGGGTTAGGGTTAAGGTGAGGGTTAGGGTAGGGTTAGGGTTAGGGTTAGGTTGAAGGTGAGGGTTAGATTGAAGATTAGTGCTAGGGTTAGTGTGAGGATTAGGGTTAGGATGAGGGTTAGGGTTAGGGTTAGGGTTCGGATTAGGGTTATGGTGAGGGCTAGGCTGAGGGTGAGTGTTAGGGTTAGGGTGAGGGTTAGGGGTAAGATTAGGGTTAGGTTGAGGGTGAGAGTTAGGATGAGGGTGTGGGTTAGGGTGAGGGAGACTTTTAGGTTTAGGATTAGGGTCAGGGTTAGGATTAGTGTGAGGGTTAGGGTGAGGGTGAGGTTAAGGGTTAGGTTGAGGTTTAGGGTCAGGTTTAGTGTTAGGGTTAGGGTTAGAGTGAGGGTTAGGGTGAGGGTTAGGTTGAGGTTTATGGTGAGGGTGAGGGTGAGGGTTAGTGTGAGGATTAGGTTTAGGTATAGTGTTAGGGTTAGGGTGTGGGTAAGGGTTAGGGTTAGGTTGAGGGTGAGGTTTAGGGTGAGGGTGAGGGTTAGGGATAGGGTTAGGCTTAGGGTGAGTGTAAGGTTTAGGGTTAGGGTGAGGTTTAGGGTTAGGGTTAGGGTGAGGGTTAAGGTGAGTGTAGGGTTATGGTGAGGGTGAGGGCTAAGTTTAGTGTGAGGTTCAGAGCTAGGGTTAGCTTTAGGGATAGGATAGATAGGGTTAGCTTTAGGGAGAGGGTGAGGGTTAGGGTGAGGGTGAGCGTTAGGGTTAGTGTGAGGTTTAGGTTTAAGGATAGGGTTAGGGTTAGGGTGAGGGTAAGGATTGGGGTTAGGGTGAGGGTGAGGTTTTTGTGAGGGTGAGGGTTAGGTTTAGGGTTAGGTTGAGGGTTAGTTTGAGGGTTAGGGTTAGGGTTAGGGTGAGGGTTAGGGTGAGGGTTATCGTTAGGGTTAGGGTGACGGATAGGCTGAGTGTGAGGGTTAGGGTTGGGGTTAGGTTTTCGTTGAGGTTACGGGTTAGTGTGAGGTTTAGGGTGAGTATGATGGTTAGGGTTAGCATTACGGTTAGGTTGAAGGTTAGGGTGAGGTTTAGGTTTAGGGTTAGCTTTAGGGTGAGTTTGAGGGTGAGGGTTAGGTTTAGGGATAGGGTAAGTGTGAGGGTTATGGTTAGTGTGAAGATTAGGGTTAGGG
Organism: Dipodomys merriami; assembly: GCF_024711535.1. Classification (NCBI taxonomy): domain Eukaryota; kingdom Metazoa; phylum Chordata; class Mammalia; order Rodentia; family Heteromyidae; genus Dipodomys; species Dipodomys merriami. Next base: position 1,827,619 of record NW_027203449.1, read on the forward strand.
ATAGGGTGAGTGTTAGAGTTAGGCTGAGGGTTGGGGTTAGGGTGAGGGTGACATTTAGGGATAGGGTTAGGGTGAGGGTTAGGTTTAGTGTGAGGGTTAGGGTGGTGGTGAGTTTAAGGGTTTGGGTAAGGGTTAGTTTGAGTTTTAGTGTTAGGTTTAGGCTTAGGGTAAGGATAAGGGTGAGGGTTAGGTTGAGGTTTAGGGTTAGGGTTAGGGACAGGTTTTGGGTGAGGGTTATGGTGAGGGTTAGGGTTATGGTTAGGGTGAGGGTGAGGGTTAGGGTGAGTGCTAGTATAAGGGTGAGGGTTAAAGTTAGGATTAGGGTTAGGGTTAGGGCTCTGGTAAGGGTGAGGTTTAGGCTTAGGGTTAGGTTTACACTTAGGTTTGTGAGGGGTACGGTTAGGGTTAGGTTGAGGGATAGGTTTAGTGTGAGGGTTAGGGTTAGGGTTAGGGTTAGGGTGAGGGTTACGGTTAGGGTTATGCTTCGGGTTAGGGTTAGGGTTAGAGTTAGGGTTAGGGTTAGGGTTAGGGTTAGGTTCATTGTTAGAGTTAGGGTGAGGCTGAGTGTGAGGGTGAGGTTGAGGGTGAGGTTGAGGGTGAGGGCTAGGATTAGGGTTAGGGTTAGAGTTAGGCTGAGGTTTAGGGTGATGGTGATGTTGAGTTTTAGGGTTAGGGTTCGGGTGAGGGTTAGGGTTAGTGTGAGGTTTAGGGTGAGTGTGAGGTTAAGAGTTAGATTGAGGGTTAAGGTGAGGGTGAGGGTTAGGTGTAGGGTTAGGGTGAAGATGAGGGTTAGGGTTAGGGTTAGGGTTAGGTTGAGTTTTAGGTTTAGGTTTAGGGTTAGGGTTAGGGATAGGATTAGGGTGAGCGTTAGGGTGAGGGTTAGGGTTAGGGTGATGTTGAGGGTGAGGGTGAGGGTAAGGGTTATGGTGAGGGTTAGGGTTATGGTGATATTGAGGGTGAGGGTGAGGGTAAGGGTTATGGTGAGGGTTAGATTTATGTGAGGGTTAGGGTTAGGATTAGGGTTAGGGTGAGGGCTAGGTTGTTTGTGAGGGTTAGGGATAGGGTTAGGGTGAGGGTTAGGGTTAGGTTAGGGTGAGGGTTAAGGTGAGGGGTAGGGTTAGGTTTAGGTTCTTTGTTAGGTTTAGTGTGATGGTTATGGTTTGGGTTAAGATTAGAGTTAGCGTTAGAGTTAGGCTGATTGTGAGGGTGAGGTTGAGGGTTAGGGTTAGTTTTAGTGTGAGAGTTATGGTGAGGGTTAGGGTTAGGATTAGGGTTAGGGTTAGCCTGAGGGTGATGTTGAGGGAGGGTGAGTATTAAGGTTAGAGTTAGGGTTAGGGTGAGTTTTAGGGTTAGTGTGAGGGTTAGTGTGAGGGTTAGGATTACGGTTAGGGTTACGGTGATTGTTGGGGTTAGGTTTAGTGTGAGGGTTAGCGTGAGGTGTAGGTTTAGGGTTAGGGTGAGTGTTAGGTTTATTGTGAAGGATAGGGTTAGGGTGCGGGTAAGGGTTAGGTTGAGGTTTAGGTTGAGCATGAGGTTTAGTGTTAGGATTACTGTTAGGCTTAGTTTTAGGCTGAGGATTTGGGTGAGGATGAATTTGTGTTTTAGGGTTTGTCTTAGGCTTAGGGTGAGAGCTCAGTTGAGGGTTAGGGTTAGGGTGAGCTTTACAGTTAGGGTGAGGGATAGGGTTAGGGTTAGGGTTAGGGTGAAGGTTAGGGTGAGGTTTAGGTTAAGGTTTAGGGTTTGGTTGATGGCCAGGTTGAGGGTGAGGGTTAGGGTTAGGGTGAGGGTGAGGGTTAGGTTTAGGTTTAAGTTGAGGGTAAGGGTGAGGGGTAGTGTTATGGTTAGGATTAGGATTAGGGTTAGGGTTAGGCTGAGAATGAGGCTGAGGGTGAGGGTGAGGGTTAAGTTTAGGTTTAGGGTTACAGTGAGGGCTAGAGTTATAATGAAGGTTAGGGTGAGGATGAGATTGAGGGTGAGGGTTTTGGTTAGGTAAGGATTAGAGTTAATGTGGAGATTAGGGTGAGGGTAATGGTTAAAGTGAGGGTTAGGGTTAGTGTTAGAGTGAGGGTTAGGGTGAGGGTGAGGGTGAGGTTTATGGTGAGGGTTACTGTTCAGGTGATGGTTAGGGTTAGGGTTAGGCGGAGGGTTATGTTTAATGTGAGGGTTATGATTGTGTTAGGGTGGTATAAGGGTTAGGGTGAGGGTTAGGGTGAGGGTGAGGGTTAGGATGAGGGTGAGAGTTAGGTTTAGTGTGAGGGTTAGTGTTAGGGATAGGTTTAGGTTTCGGTGAGGGTGAGGGTTAGGGTGAGGGTGAGGGTTAGAGATAGTGTTAGGGTTTAGGGTTAGGGTTAGATTGAGGGCTAGGGTTAGGTTTAGGATTTGGGTGAGGGTTAGGTTGAGGGTTAGGGTTAGAGGTACGGTAAGTGTTAGGGTGAGGGTGAGGGTTAGGGTTAGGCTTAGGATTAGGCTGAGTGTGAGTGAGAGTGTTAGGTTTACTATAAGGGTTAGGCTTAGGCTTTGGCTTAGGGTGAGGGTGAGGGTGAGAGTTAGGGTGAGGGTTAGGGTTAGTGGGATGGTTAAATTTAGGGTAAGGTTTAGGTTTAGGGTTCTTGTTCTTACCTTATCCTCCCCCTAACCCTAACCCTCACACTAACCCTAAACCTAACCCTAACCCTAACCCTCACCCTAACTCTAACCCTAACCCTAACCCTTACCCTCACCCTAATCCTAACCCTTAACCTCACCCTCACCCTAACCCTCACCGGTACCATAACCCTCACTCTAACCTTAACACTCACCCATACCCTAACCCTCACCCTTACCATCACCCTAACCCTCAACCTAATCCAACACATCACCCTAACCCTAACCCTCACCCTACCCCTATCCCTATACTTCAACCTAACCCTAACCCTCACCCAAACCATAATCCTCAACTAATCCTCACCTGAAACATAACCCTTATCTAACCAAAACACTCACCCTCACCCTCGCCCTCACCATCACCCTAGCTCTCACCATAACCCTAACCCTAAGCCTAACACTCCCCCTCACCCTCACCAGCACCCTAGCCCTCACCCTAACCCTAACCCTAATCCTAACCTTCTCCCTCACCCTGACCATAAACCTAACCCAAAATTTAGCCCTCACTAACCCTAACCCTAACTATCACCCTCACCATGACTGTTACCTTAATAATCACCGTAACCCTAATCCTCATTCTAACCCTCACCCTAACCCTAACCCTAACCCTAAACCTCACCCTAACCCTTACACTTACCCTAACCCTAACCCCAACAATAAACATCAACCTAATCCTCACCATAACCCTAAACCTAACCCTAATACTAACAATTACCATCACCCTCACCCTAACCCTCAACCTAACCCTTACCCTTACCCCAACCCTAACTCTAAACCTAACCATAATACGCACAATAAACCTAATACTCACCCTAAACCTAACCCTATCCCTCACCCTAACCCTCACCCTAAACCTAAACCTAATCCTCTCCCTAACCTTATCCCGAACCGTCACCCTCACCCAAGGCCTCACCCTAACTCTAACCTTTACCCTAAACCTCACACTCACCCTCACCCTCACTGTAACACTAAACCAAAACATCACCCTAACCCTAACCCTCACCCTAACCGTCACGCTCACCCTCACCCTAATCCTAACACTAGACCTAACCCTAGACCTCACCCTCACCCTAACCCTCAACTTAACATTTACCTCATCCTAACCCTAAGCCTAACCCTCACACTAACCCTAACCCTCAACCTAACCCTAATCCTAACCCTAACCCTCACCCTCACCCTCAGCCTAACCCTAACCCTAAACCTCACCCTCACCGTCACCCTAAACATAATCCTAACCCCAACCCTTACCCTCACCTTCACCCTCACCCTAACCCTAGCCCTAACAAAAAGCCTAACCCTAAACCTAACCCTAACCCTCACCCTAACCCTAACTCTAACCCTCACACTAACAGTAAACTTAACCCTAACCCTAACCCTTACCCCCACCCTAACCCTAATCCTAACCCTAACCCTAACACTAACCCTCACACTCATCCTCACCCTAACACTCACGGTAAGCCTAACCCTCACTATCACCCTAACCCTCACCCTAACCCTTACCCTCACCCTAATCCTAACCCTAACCTTAACACTAATGCTCACACTAAACCTAACCCAAACTCCAACCCTAACCCTACCCCTCACCCGAACCCTCACCTTAACCCTAACTTTAACCCTCACCGTCACCCTAACCCTAATCCTAACCCTAATCCTAATCCTAACCCTCACCCTAACCCTAACCCTCACCCTCAGCCTCACCCTCGTCCTAAACCTAAACCTAATCCTAAACCTAATCCTAACACTCACCCAAACCCTCACCATAACCCTAACCCAAACCCTCACCCTCACCCTTACCCTCACCCTAAACCTTAACCTCAACCACCCAGACCCTCACACTAATCCTAACCCTTACCCTAACCCTAACCCTAATCTTCACCGTCGTCCTCAACTTCACCCTCAGCATAACTCTAAACCTAACTCTAATCCTAAGCCTAACCCTCATCCTCACACTAAACCTAACCCTAAACCGAACCCTAAGCCTAACTTTCACACTCACCTTCACCCTCACCCTAAGCCTCACCGTCACCCTCATGCTCACCCTAACCCTCACACTAATGCTAACCCTCATCCTAACCCTAACTCTAAACCTAAACTTACCCCTCATTCTCACCCTCATCCTCACCCTCAGCCTAAACCTAACCCTAATCCTAACCCTAACCCTCACCCTCACCCTCCCGCTAAAGCTAACCATAATCTTAACCCTCATCCTCAACCTCATCCTCAACCTCACCCTAACCCTAACCCTAACAATAACCCTAACCCTAACCCTAACCCTAACCATCACCCTAAACCTAACCCTCACCCTAACCCTCACCCTCAACCTCAACCTAAGCTTAACCCTAACCATATGCCTAATCCTAAACCTAAGCCTCTCCCTCACCCTCACCCTAACCCTAAGCCTAACCCTAACCCTAACCCTAATGCTCACCATCACCCTCACCCTCACCCTAAACCTAACTCAAACCCTTAACCAAACACTCATCCTCACCCTCCACCTAACACTCACCCTCAACGTAAACATCACCCTAACCCTAAACCTCAGCCTAACCCTAAACCTAACGCTCACCCTCACCCTAGCTCTCACTCTAACCCTCACCCTAAGCTTATCCCTCACCCTCACCCTCACCCTAACCCTCACCCTAGCCCTCACTCTAACCCTAACCCTAATCCAAAACCTCACCCTCACCCTGACCATAACTCTAACCGAAAACTTAGCCCTCACACTAACCCTAACCCTAAACCTCAACCTCACTCTAACCCTCACCCTTACCCTAACCCTAACCCTAAACCTCACCCTAACCCTAACTCTCACCCTAAACCTCACCCTAACCCTCACCCTAAATCTCATCCTAACCCTAACCCTAACCCTCACCCTAACTCTAACGTTAACCATGACCCTAACCATAACCCTAAAACTCACCCTCACCCTGACCCTCACGCTAAACCTCACCCTCGCCCTCAACCTCACCCTAACCCTAACCCTATCCCTCACCTTAACCCAAACCCTCTCCCTCAGCCTCACCCTCATCCTAACCCTCATCCTAACCCTAAACCTAATCCTAAACCTAATCCTAACACTCACCCAAACCCTCACCCTAACCCTAACCCTAACCCTCACCCTCACCCTAACCCTAACCCTAAACCTAACCCTCACATTCACCCTAATGCTAGCCCTAATCCTCACACTCCCCCTAAACCTCACCCTATCCCTTACCCTCACCGTAAACCTAACCTAACGCTAACCCTCACCCTCAACCTAACCCTAACCCTATGCCTAACAATCACCCTCATCCTAAACCTTAACCTCACCCTAACCGTAAACCTTACCCTCTCCATAACCCTAACCCTATCCCAAACCCTAACACTCACACTAACGCTAACAGTCATCCTCACACTAATCCTCACCCGAAGCCGAACCAGTACCCTCACCCTAACCTTAACCCTATCCCTAAACCTAACCCTCACACTAACATTAAACCTCAATCTCACCCTAACCCGACCCCTCACCCTAACTCTCATCCTACCCTAAGCCTAACCCTAACCTTTACTCTAGATGTAACCCTAAACCTAACCTTCACCTGAACACTAACCCTAATTCTCATCCTCACCATTACCCTCACCGTCATCCTAACCCTCACCCTAACCCTAACCCTCACCCCACCCTAACCCTCACCCTCAAATGAAACCCCAACCTCACCCTAACCCTCATCCTCACCCTAAATAAAACCCTAACCCGAACTCTCACCCTTACCCTTAACCTCAGCCTCATACTAACCCTCACACTACTCCTAACCCTCACCCTAAACCTAAACATAAAGGTCACCATCAACTTCACCCTCACCCTCACTCTACCCCTAAACCTCACCCTAAACCTAAACCTAAACATCACCCTCACCCTCACCCTCAGCCTAACTCTAACCCTAATGCTAATCTGAACCCTCAACCTCACCCTCACCCTCAACCTAACCCTCACCCTCGCCCTCATCTTGACCCTAACCTTCACCCTCACCCTCACCCTAAAGCTAACCCTAAACCTAACCCTCACCCTAACCCTCACTCTAACTGTAATGCTAACCCTAACCCTCACACAGCCTAAACCTCACCCTAACCCTTACCCTCACCGTAAACCTAACCCCAACCCTAACCCTCACCCTCACCCTATCCGTCACCCTAACCTTAAGGCTAATCCTCACCATAAACCTCACCTTAACCCTAACCATAATCCTTACCCTCACCCTAACCCTAATCCTATCCTTAACCCTGACCCTCACACTAACCCTAACCCTCACCCTCACTCTAACCCTCACCATTACCCTAACCTTTACCCTCACCCTAACACTAATCTTTTCCGTAAACATAACCCTAGCCCTAAACTTCACACTAAACCTAGCCCTCACCCTAACCATAACCCTACCCTCAAATTAACCCTCACCCTAACCCTAACAGTAACCCGCACCCTAACCCTAACCCTTACCCTCACACTAACCCTAAACCTATCCCTAACCCTCTCCCTCAACTTAACCCTAACCCTCACCCTAAACTTTACCCTAACCCTAACCCTCAGAGTAATCTTAGCCCTCACCCTAAACCTAACCCTAACCCTCAACTTAACCCTCACCCTAACCCTAACCCTAACCCTAAACCTAACCCTCACAATCAACCTAGCCCTCAACCTATATCTAATCCTAACCCTAAACCTCACACTAACCCTTACCCTCACCCTTACCATAACCCTCATCCTCACAATAACCCTCACAATAACCCTCACAGGAAACCTAACCCTAACCCTCACACTAACCCTCACCCTCACTCTAACACTAACCCTCACCCTAAACCTAAACCTAAGCCTAACTCTAACCCTCACCCTAATCCTCACGCTCACCCTAACCCTAACCCTAACCCTCACCATCATCCTAACCCTTAATCTCAGCCTCAACCTAACCCTTACACTAACCCTAACCCTCACCCTAACCCTCACCCTCAGCCTAAATCTAACGCTAACCCTAATCCGAACCCTCACCTTCAGCCTCACCCTAACCCTAACCCTAAACCTCACCCTCATACTGACCCTCAACCTAACCTTCACCCTCGCACTCAACCTCACCGTAACCCTAAACATAACCCTAAACCTCACCCTAACCCTTACCCTAAACCTCACCCTCACCCTCACCCTAACCCTAATCTTAAACGTAACCCTCTCCCTAACCCTAATGCTAGCCCTAACCCTCATACTCACCCTAAACCTCGCCCTAACCCTTAAACTCACCGTAAACCTAACCCTAACCCTAACCTTCAACCTAACCCTGAACCTAACCCTAACCCTATGCCTAAGCTTCACCCTCATCCTAAACCTCACATTCACCCTAACCCTAACCGTTACCCTTTCTAAAACCCTAACCCTATCCCAAACCCTAACCCTTACAAGAACGCTAACCCTCAGCCTAACCCTGACCAGAACCCGAACCCGTACCCTCACACTATCCCTAACCATATCCCTAAATCTAACCCTCACACTACCACTTAACCTCACCCTCACATTAACCCGACCACTCACCCTAACCCTCATCCTAACCTTAAGCCTAACCCTAACCCTCACTCTAACAATAACCCTAAACCTAAACCTAACCCTAACCCTCACACTCAACCTCACCCTCAGCCTAACCCTAACACTAAACCTAACCCTAACCCTCACCCTCATCCTAACTCTAACTCTAACCCTAATCCTAACCCTCATACTCTCCCTCACCCTCACTGTTACCCTAACCCTAACCCTCACCCTAACCCTAACCCTCACCCTAATCCTAACTCTCACCCTAACCCTAACCCTACCCTTCAAGCTAACCCTTACCCTAACCCTAAACATAACCCTCACCCTAACACTAACACTCACCCCCACCCTAACCCTCACCCTCACCTGAAACCTCAACCACATCCTAACACTCATCCTCACCCTAAATAAAACCCTAACACTAACCCTCACCCTAAACCTAACCCTAACCCTCACCCTTACCCTCACCCTCACCCTCAGCCTAACCTTAACTCTAACCCTAATCCTAACCCTAAACCTCAACCTCACCCTGACCGTCACCCTAAACCTTACCCTCAACCTAACCCTAACCCTAACCCTAACCCTCACACTAAACCTAACCCTCACCATTACCCTAAGCCTCACCCTCACCCTAACCCCCACACTAATCCTAAACTTAACCCTCACCCTAACCCTAACGCTCACCCTCACACTAACCCTCACCCTAACCCTTATTCTCACCCTAACCCTAACAGTAAAACTAACACTAACCCTCACACGAACCCTAACCCTCCCCCTAACCCTAACCCTTACCCTCATCTTAACCTTAACCCTCACCCTAACCGCCACCCTCACCGTCACCCTACCCCTCACCCTAACCCTACCTCTAACCCTCACCTTAACCCTAACCCTCACACTAACCCTCAACCTCAAACAAATCCTCACCCTAACCCTAACAATAAATTAACTGAACCCCTCACCCTCAACTTAACCCTCACCCTAAGCCTCATCCTCACCCTAGCCCTGAAATTAACATTAAACCTAATCATAACCCTAACCCTAACCCTAAACGTCACCCTCACCCTAGCCCTCAATTTAAGCCTAACCCTAATCCTAACCCTCACCCTCACCCTAACCCTCACCCTAACACTTACCCTCACCCTAATCCTAACCCTAAACCTAACCCAAACCCTCACACTAAGCCTAACCCGATCCCTCACCTTTACCCGAACCCTAACCCTAACACTAACCCACACCCTAACCCTCACCCTAACACTCACGGTAACCGTAACACTCATTCTCACCCTAACCCTCAACCTAAACCTAACCCTCACACTAAACCTAACCCTCAATTTAACCCTAACCCTACACCTCACCATTACCCTCATCCTAACCATAGCCCTAACCCTCACCATGACCCTAAACCTAACTCTCACCCTCAACCTAGCCCTCACCCTAACCCTAATCCTAACCCTCACCCTCACTCTAACCCTCACCCTAACCGTAACCCTCACCGTCACAATAACCCTCACCCTAACCCTAACCCTAAACCTAAAACTAATCCTCACCCTAACACTCACCCTCACCATAACCCTAACCCTCACCTTAACCCTCACCCTAAACCTAACCCTAAGCCTAACCCTAACCCTCACCGTAACCCTAATCCTAAACAAAACCCTCACCCTCACCCTAACCTCAACCTAACCCTTAACCTCAGCCTCACCCTAACCCTCACACTAAGCCTAACCCTCACCCTAACCCTAAACCTAAACGTCACCCTCACACTAACCCACACCCTCATCCTAACTCTCACGCTCACCTTAACCCTAAACCTATCCCTAACCTTCACCCTAACCCTAACCCTAAACCTAAACCTCACCCTAACCCTAACCCTACCCTTAACCATCAACCACACCATAGCCCTCACCCTAACCCTAATCCTAACCATAACCATCACATAAACCTAACCCTCACAATAACCCTAACCCTCACCCTCACCCTAAACCTCACCCAAACACTAACCCTCACCCTAACCCTCACACTAATCGTATCCCTAACCCTAAGCCTAACCCTCAACCTAAACCTCAAACTAACCCTAACCCTAACCCTTACCCTCACTCTAACCCTACACCTAACCCTCACCCTCACCCTAACCCTCAACCTATCTCTTAAACTCACCCTCACCCTAAACCTCACACTTACCCTAACCCTCACCCTAACCCTCACCCTCATTCTGAACCTAAACCTCACTGTCACCCTCACCCTCACCCACAGCCTAAATCTAAACCTAACCCTAATCCTGGCCCTCACCCTAACGTTACACATCAAACTCACCCTCAACCTCATCCTCAGCCTAACTCTAACCCTAACACTAATCCTAGCCCTCACCCTCTCCCTCACCCTCAACGTCACCCTCACCCTAACTCTAACAATAATCCTAACCCTAACCCTAACCCTAACTGTAAACCTAACCCTAAACTTAACTGTAACCCTAACCCTAACCCTCACCCTAAACCTAACCCTAACCCTCACACTAAACCTAGCCCTGACCCTAACCCTAACCCTACCCCTCACCTTCACCCTAAATCTAAACCTAATCCTAAGCCTAACCCTCACCCTCACCAGAGCCCTCACCCTAACCCTAATCCTAACTTGAACCCTCACCCTAACATTAAAACTCAACCTAATCCTCACCCTCACCCTCACTCTAAACCTTACCCTAACCATAACCCTAACCCTCACCCTAACCCTCACCCAAACACTATCCGTAACCCTAACCCTCAACTTAACCCTCAACCTAACTCTCACACTAAACCTAACCCTCACCCTAACCCTAACCCTAAACGTCACCCTCACCCTAACCCTCACCCTCAGCCTAACTCTAACCCTCACCCTAGCCCTATCCCTAATCTAACCCTAACCCTCTCCCTCACCCTAAAGCTAAACGTAAACCTAACCCCAACCCTAACCCTCACACTCACAGTATCCAGCAGCCTAACCCTAATGCTAACCCTCACCCTAACCCTAATGGTAACCCTCAACCTAACCCTAAACCTATCTCTAACACTCACCCTCACCCTAAACCTCACCCTCACCCTAACCCTGATCCTTAACCTCACCTTTACCCTATCCCTAACCCAAACCCTCACACTAACCCTAACCCTCACCCTCACCCTAACCCTCACCCTCACCCTAACCCTTATCCGCTCCCTAACCCTAATCCTATCCCTAAACCTATCCCTAGCCCTAAACCTCACAGGAAACCTTGCCCTCACCCGAACTATAACCCTACCCTCAACTTAACCCTCACCCTAACCCTAACCCTAACCCTCACCCTAACCCTAACCCTTTCCCTTACCCTAAAACTAACCCTATACCTAACCCTGACACTAACCTTAACCCTCAATCTAACACTAACCCTCAACCTCACCTTAACACTTAACCTCACCCTCATCCTAACCCTAACCCTAAATGTCACTCTCACCCTAACCCTCACACTCAGCCTAAATCTAACCCTCACCCTAACCCTAAACCTAACCCTCACACTAACCCTAACCCTCACCCTCACCCTCACCCTAACACTCATGGTAAACTTAACGCTCATTCTCACACCAACCCTCACCCTAACACTAACCCTCACTTTAAACCTAAACCTCATCCTAACCCTAACCTTAACCCTCACCAAAACACTAAAAATAACTCTCACCCTCAACCTAGCCCTCACCCTACCAATAATCATTACTCTACTTTAACCCTAAACGTTACCCTCAACCTCAAAATAACCCTCACCCTAACCCTAACCCTAACCCTAACTCTAATCCTCACCCCAACCCTAAACCTCACCATCACCCTTACCCTCACCCGAAACCTCATCGTAACCATAATTTTAAGCCTAAGCCTAACCCTCATCCTAACCCTCACCCTAACCCTAATCTTAAACCAAACCCTCAGCATCACCCTAACCCTTAAACTGAGCCTCACTCTAATCCTCACACTAACCCTAACCCTCACCCTAACCCTAAGCATTACCATCACCCTCACCCTCAGCCTCACACTCAGCCTAACCCTAAACCTAATGTTAATCCTAACCCTGACCCTAACCCTGACCCTAACACTAACCCTAACCCTAACCCTCACCTTCACCCTCACCCTAACCCTAACGCTTGCCCTCAACCTCAACCTATCCCTAATCCTAACCCTCAAAATGACCCGAAACCTCACCCGAAACCTAACCCTAATTCTCACCCTCACCCTCACACTAACCTTAACCCTAACCCTCACCCTAAACCTCACCCCCTCCCTAATGCTAACCCTAACCCTCACACTCACCCTAAAACTCACCCTAACACTTAACCTCACCGTTAACCTAATCCTAAGCCTCACCCTCACCCTAAAAGTAACCATACCCCTAACCATAACCCTAACCCTAACCCTCCACCTAACCCTCACCTTAATGCTAACCCTAACCCTAAACCTCAACCTATCCCTCACCCTAACCCTAACCCTATCCCTAACCCTCACCCTTACCCTAACACTCACCCTCACCTTAATCCTTACCCTCACGCTAACCTAAACCTATCCCTAACACTAACCCTCACACTAACCCTAACCCTCACCAAAACCTTACCCCTACCCCTCAAGTTAACCCTCATCCTAACCCTAAAATTCATCCTAAACCTCACCCTAATCCTAACCCTAAACCTGACCCTCACCCAAACCCGAACCCTCACAATAACCCTAAACCTAACCTTAACTCTTACCTAACTAAAACCCACAACCTCACCCTCACCCTCACCCTAACCCTCACCCTTACCCTAGCCCTCACCCTAACCCTAAACCTAACCCGCACTCTCACCCTAACAATCACCCTAAACCTAACCCTATCCCTCACCCTAACACTAACCCTAACCCTAAACCTCAAGATCATCCTAATCCTCACACTATCCTTAACCTTTATCTAACCGAAACCCTCAACCTCACCCTCACACTCACCCTAACACTCCACATTAACCTAGATGTCAACCTAACCCTCAAACTAACCCTCACCCTCACCCTCACCTTCACACTCAGCCTAGCACTAACACTGAACCTAACCCTAACCCTTAACCTCACCCTCACCCTAACCCTCACACTAAACCTAACCCTCACACTAACCCTAACCCTACCCCTCACCATTACCCTCATCCTAACCGAAACCCTAACCCTCACCATAACCCTAAACCTAACTCTCACCCTCAACCTAGCCCTCACCATAACCCTAATCTTCACCCTCACCCTAACCCTCACCCTAAACATAACCCTCACCATCACAATAACGCTCACCCTAACACTAACCCTAACCCTAACACTAATCCTCACCCTAACACTCACCCTCACCATAACCCTAACCCTCACCCTAACTCTCACCGTAAACCTACCCCTAAACCAAACCCTAAAACTCCGCCTAACCCTAATCCTAAACACAACCCTCACCCTCACCCTAACCCTCACCCTAACCCTTAACCTCAGCCTCACCCTAACCCTCTCCCTAAACCTAAACATAATCGTCACCCTCAACCTCACCCTCACCCTCAGCCTAACTCTAACCCTAAGCTAATCTGAACCCTCACCCTCACCCTCACCCTCAACCTAACCCTCAGCCTCGCCCTCACCCTCTCCCTAACCCTAACCCTAACCCTAAACCTCACCCTCACCCTAAAGGTAACCCTAAACCTAACCCTCACCCTAACCCTCACCGTAACTATAAAACTAACCCTAAACTTCACACTCACCCTAAACCTCACCTTAACCCTTACCCTAACCGTAAACCTAACCCCAACCCTAACCCTTACCCTAACCCTATCGGTCACCCTAAACCTAACGCTAACCCTCACCCTAACCCTCACCCTAAACCTAACCATAACCCTCAACCTATCTCTCAACCTAACCCTAATCCTATCACTAACCCTCAACCTCACCCTAAACCTCACCCTCACCCTGACCCTAAATCTTACCCACACCCTAACCATAAACCTGTCCCTAACCCTAATGCTCACACTAACCCTAAACCTCACACTCACCCTAACCCTAATCCTTACGCTCCCACTAACCCTAACCCTTTCCCTAACACTAATCCTCACACTAACCCTAACCCTCACCCTCACCCTAATCCTCTTCTTCACCCTAACCCTTACCATCACCCTAAACCTAATCCTATCCCTAGACCTAACTCTAAATCTAAAGCTCACACTAAAACTAGCCCTCACCCAAACCATAAACCTACACTCACCTTAACCCTCACCTTAATCCTAACCCTCACCCTCACCTTAATCCTAACCCTCACCCTAACCCTAAACCTATCCCTAAACCTCTAGCTCACCCTAAGCCTCATCATCACCCTAACACTAACACTTACCCTCACCCTAACCCTAACACTATCCCTAACCTTAACACTCACACTAACCCTAACCCTCATCCTCACCCTAACACTCACCCTCACCCTAACCCTTACCCTCACTCTAACCCTAACCCTAACCCTAACCGTAAACCTCACAGTAATCCTAACCCTCACAGTAAACCTAACCCTATCCCTCAAATTAACCCTCACCCTAACCCTAACCCTAATGCTCACCGTAACCAAAAACCTAACCCAGACCTTCACCCTAACCCTCACCGTAACACTAATCCTAACCCTAACCCTCACCCTAACCCTAAACCTCAACCTAATCCTCACTCTAAACCTCACCCTATCCCTATCCCTGACACAAGCCCTAACACTCAACCTAATCATCACCCTAACCCTCACACTAATGCTAAACCTAACACTAAACCTCACCCTAACCCTAAACATAACCCTCAACCTCAACCTAGCCCTCATGCTAACCCTAATCCTAACCCTAACCCTCACCCTAACCCTTACCCTCACCCAAACCATAACCCTCACCCTCACAATAACCTTCACAAGAACCCTAACCCAAACCCTAACTCTAACCCTCACCCTAAACCTCACACTCAATCTAACCGTAAACCTCACCCTAACCCTCTCCCTAAACCTAACCCTAAGCCTAACTCTAACCCTCACCTTAAACTTCACGCTCACCCTATTCCTAAACCTAACCCTCAACCTCACCCTAACACTCACACTAAAACTTAAGCTCAGCCCCAAGCTAACCCTTACACTAACCCTAACCCTCACCCTAAACCTCATACTCATCCTAACTCTAAACCTAACTCTAATCCGAACCCTCACCCTCAGCCTCACACTAACCCTAATCCTAAACCTCACCCTCACCCTTACCCTCACCATAAACCTCAACCTCGCCCTCAGCCTCACCCTAAACCTATCCCTAGCCCTCACCCTAACCCTAAAACTCACCCTAACCCTAAACCTAACCCTCACCCTCAACCTCACCCTAAACCTAACTCTAAACTTAACCCTCAGCTTAACACTAATGCTAGCCCTAACCCTCACACTCACCTGAAAACTCACCCTAACCCTTACCCTCACCGTAAACCTAACTCTAACCCTAACCCTCAACCTCAACCTAACCCTCACACTAACCCTAACCCTTACCCTCACCCTAACCCTAAGCCTAACCCTTATCCTCACCCTAGCTCTCACCCTAACCCTAATCCTAACACTAACCCTCACACTAACCCTAACCCTCACCCCAATCCTAACCCTCAACCTCAAACTAAACCTCACCCTAACCCTAACTCTAACCCTCACCCTAACCCTCACCCTATCCCTATCCCTGACACCAACCCTAACCCTCAACCTACCCCTCACGCTAACCCTCACCCTCACCCTAACACTAAGACTAAACCTCACCCTAACCCTCACCCTAACGCATAACCTCACCCTCACCCTAACCCACACACTTATCCTAACCCTCACCTTAACCCTAAATATAAACTTCATCCTAACCCTAACCCACACCCTCGGCTTAACTCTAACCCTCACCCTAACCATAACCCTATCCATAACCCTCACCATAACACTAACCCTAACTCTCATACTCAACCTAACCCTAACTCTAACCCTCACCCTAAACCTCACAATCACCCTCAAAATAACCCTAACTCGAACCCTAAATCTAAACTTCACCCTAACCCTCACCCACACTCTAACCCTAAACCTCACCCTAACACTCACCCTATCCCTATCCCTGACACTAACCCTAACTCTCAACCTAACCCTTATCCTAACGCTCACCCTAACCCTAACCATAACACTAAACCTCACCCTAACCCTCATCCTAACCCTTAAACTCACCCTCACCCTAAACCTTACACTAATCCTAACCCTCACCCTAATCCTAAACTTAACCATCACCTTCAACCTAGCCCTCACCCTAACCCTAACCCTAACCCTAACCCTCACCCTAACCCTAACCCTAACCCTCACCTTAACCCTATAGATAAACCTAACCCTAAGCCTATCCCTCACCCTCACCAGAGCACTCACCCTAAACCTAATCCTAACGTTAACCCTCACCTAACACTAACACTCACCCTAACCCTCACCCTCACCCTAAACCTCACCCTAACCATATCCCTAAACCTCACCCTAACCCTCACAGAAACACTATCCCTAACCCTAACCCTCAACCTAACCCTCACCCTAACCATCACCCTAAGCCTAAACACTAACCCTCAACCTAACCCTTAACCTAACCCTTAACCTCACCCTCACCCTAACCCTCACACTAACCCGAACCCTAACCCTAACCCTAACACTAAACGTCACCCTCACCCTAAACCTCACCCTCAGCCTAAATCTAACCCTCACCCTATCCATAACCCTAACCCTCAAACTAACCCTATCCCTAAACCTCATCCTTATCCTAACCCTAACCCTAACCCACTCCCTAAACCTCAACCTAACACTCACGGTAACCCTAACACTCATTCTCACCCTAACCCTCACCCTAAACATAGCCCTCACACTAAACTTAACCCTCAATCTAACCCTATCCCTACCCCTCAACATTACCCTCATCCTAACCGTAACTCTAACCCTTATCATAATCCTAAACCTAACTCTCACCCTCAACCTAACTCTCACCCTCAACATAACCCTAACCTTCACCCTAACCATAACCCTAAACCTAATCCTAATCCTAACCCTAACCCTCACCCTAACACTAATACTAAACACAATGCTCACCCTCACCCTAACCCTCACCCTAAACCTAAACATAAACGTCACACTCACCCTCACTTTCACCCTTAGCCTAACTCTAAGCCTAACGCTAATCCGAGCCCTCACCCTCAACCTCACCCTAACACTCAGCCTCACAGTCACACTCACCCTAACCCTAACCCTAACCCTAACCCTCACCCTCAACCTCACCCTAAAGCTAACCCAAAACCGTACCCTCACCCTAACTGTAATGCTAACCCTAACCCTCACACTCACCCTAAACCTCACCCTAACACTTACCCTCACCATAAACCTAACCCCAACCCTAAACCTCACCCTCACCCTATCTGTCACCCTAACCCTAACGCTAACCCTCACCATAACCCTAACCGTAACCCTCAACCTAACCCTCAACCTAACCCTAACCCTATCCTTTACCCTCACCCTAACCCTAACAGTAACCCTCAACCTAACCCTCAACCTAACCCTAACCCTATCCCTTACCCTCACCCTAACCCTAAACCTCACCCTCACCCTAAATCTAATCATTACCAAAACCTTAACCCTAACCCTATCCCTAACCCTTACCCTCACACTAACCCTATCCCTCACCCTCAGCCTAACCCTCACACTCACCCTAACCCTTACTCTAACCCTAACCCTAATCGTGTCCCTAAACCTAACCATAGCCCTAAACCTAACACTAAACCTAGCCCTCACCCTAACCATAACCCTACCCTCACCTTAACTTTCACCCTAACCCTAACCTTAACCCTCACCCTAACACGAAACGTTACCCTCAATCTAACCCTAACAATATCCCTAACCCTCTCCTTCACCCTAAACCTCAACCTCACCCTAACCCTAACCCTTACCCTCACCCTAAACCTAACACTATCCCTAACCCTAACCCTCACACTAACCCGAAAACTAACCATCAAACTAACCCTAAACCTAACCCTCACCCTCACCCTAACACTCACGGTAACCCTAACGTTCATTCTCACTCTAACCCTCACCTTAACCCTAACCCTCACACTACACCTAACACTTACTCTAACCCTAACCCTACCCATCACCATTACCCTCATCTTAACCCTTACCCTAACACTTACCATTACCCTAAACCTAACTCTCACCCTCAAACTAGCCCTCACCCTAACCCTAAACCTAACCCACACCCTCATCTTCAGCCTAACACTCACCCTAACCGTAACCCTCACCGTCACAATTACCCTCACTCTAATCCTCACCCTAACACTCACCCTCACCCTAACCCTAACCCTCACCCTAACCATAACCCTAAACCTAACCCTAAGCCTATCCCTAACCCTCACCCTAACCCTAATCCTAAACACAACCCTCACCCTCACCCTAACCCTCAACCTAAACCTAAACATAAACGTCAAACTCACCCTCACCCTCACCCTCAGCCTAACTCTAAGCCTAACGATAATCCTAAAGCCTCATCCTCACCCTCACCCTAATCCTCAGCCTCGATGTCACACTCACCCTAACCCTAACCCTAACCGTAACCCTCACCCTCAAACTCACCCTAAAGTTAACCCTAAACCGAACCCTCACCATAACCCTCACCCAAACCCTTACCATCACGGTAAACCTAACCCCAACCCTAAACCTCACACTCAACCTATCCGTCACCCTAACCCTAACGCTAACCCTCACACTAACCCTCACCCTAACCCTAACCCTCACCCTAACCCTAACACTATCCCTAACCCGCTCCTTCACCCTAAAGCTCACCCTCGCCCTAACCCTAACCCTTACCCTCAACCTAACCCTAACACTATCCCTAACCCTAACCCTCACACTAACCCTAAACCTAACCATCACACTAACCCTAACCCTAAACCTCACCCTCACCCTAACACTCACGGTAACCCTAACGCTCATTCTCACACTAACCCTCACCTTAACCCTAACCTTCACACTAAACCTAACCCTTACCCTAACCCTAAGCCTACACCTCACCATTACCCTCATCCTAACCCTTACCCTAACACTCACCATAACTCTAAACCTAACTCTCACCCTTAAGCTAGCCCTCACCCTAACCCTAATTCTCTCCCTAACCCTCACCCTAAACCTAACCCTCACCTTAAATGTTACCCTCACACTCACATAACCTTGACCCTAACCTAATCCTAACTCTAATCCTCACCCGAACCCTAAACCTCACCAACACCCTTTCCCTCACCCTAAAACTCAACCTAACCCTAACTTTAAGCCTAACCCTAACCTCACCCTAACCCTAATACTAAAATAACCCTCACCCTCACCCTAACCCTTAACCTCAGCATCAACCAAACCCTAACACTAACCCTAACCCTCAACCTAACCCTAAGCATAAACATCACCCTCAAACTCACCCTCAACCTCAGACTAACTCTAACCCTAACGCTAATCCGAAGCCTCACCGTCAGCCTCACCCTAACCCTAACCCTAACACTCACCCTCACCGTAACCCTCAACTTCGCCCTCACCCTCACATTAACCCAAACCCTCAACCTAACCCTCACCCTAACCCCAACCCTAACACTAAACCTCACCATAACCCTCACCCTAACCCTTAACCTCACCCTCACCCTAACCATCACCTAATCCAAACCCGCACCCTAAGCCTAAACCTAAACGTCACCCTCACCCTAACCCATACCCTCAGCCTAACTCTAACCCTCACCCTAACCCGAACCCTATCCCTCACCCTCACCCTAACCTTAACCCTAACCCTATCACTCACCCTAACCCTGAACCTAACCCTCATCCTCAATCTAGCCCTCATCGTAACCCTAATCCTAACCCTCAACTAAACCCTTACCCTCACACTAATCATAACCCTCACCCTAACCCTAACCTTAATCCTCACCGTAACCCTCACTCTAAACCTTACCCTCACCCTAACCATAACCCTCAGCCTCACAATAACCCTCACAATAACCCTAACCAATACCCGTACTCTAACACTCACCCTAACCCTCACCCTCACTCTAAACCTAACCCTCACCCTAACCCTACCCCTAAGCCTTACTCTAAACCTAACCCTAAACCCCTAAACGTAACCCTCACCCTAACCCTAAGGCTAGCCCTAATCCTCACATTAACCCTAAACCTCACCCTAACCCTTACCCTCACAGTAAACCTAACCCTAACCTTAACCCGAACCCTTAACCTAACCCTCCATCTTACCCTAACCCTATGCCTAACCCAAACCCTAATCCTGAATCTCACCCTCAACCTAACTGTAACCCTTACTTCCTCCATAACCCTAACCCTATCCCAAAACCTAACCCTCACACTAACTCTAACCCTCAGCCTCACCCTTAACCTCACCTTAACCCGAACCCGTACACTCACCCTAACCCTAACCCTATCCCTAAACATAACCCTCACACGAACACTAAACCTCACCCTCACATTAACACGATCCCTCACCCTAACCCTCATCCTAACTGTAAGCCTAACCCTAACCCTCACTCTAAACGTAACCCTAAACCTGAACCTAACCCTCACTCTCACCCTAACCCTCACACTCACCCTCACCCTCAGCCTAAACCTAACACTAATCCTAACAGTAACCCTCACCCTCATCCTAACTCTAACTCAAATCCTAAACCTAACCCTCACACTCTCCCTCACACTCACACTAACCCTAACACTAACCCTCACCCTAAACCTAACCCTCACCCTAACCCTAACCTGCACACTCACCCTAACCCTCACACTAACCCTAAACCTCACCCTAACCCTAACTCTCACCCTAAACCTAACCCTATCACTCAAGCTAACCCTTACCCTAACCCTAAACCTAACCCTCACCCTAACTCTAACCCTCAACCCCACCCGAACCCTCACCCTCATCTGAAACCTCAACCTCACCCTAACCCTCATCATCACCCTAAATAAAGCCCTCACCCTACACCTCACACTAACCCTAACCCTGAACGTAACCCTCACCCTAACCCTCACCCTCAGCCTAACTCTAACCCTCACCCTAACCCTAAACCTAACCCTCACACTAACCCTAACCCTAACCCTCACCATCACCCTAACCCTAAACTAACACTCACCCTAACCCTCACCCTAATCCTCACATTAACCCTAAACCTCACCCTCACCCTAACTCTAACCCTCACCCTAACCCTCACCCTAACACTAACCCTAACACTCAACCTAAACCTAACCCTATCCCTAACCGTCACACTTACCCTAAAGCTCACCCTCACCCTAACCCTAACCCTACCCCTCACCCTAACCCGCATGCTAACCCTAAATCTAAAACTAACTCTCACCCTAACCATCACCCTAACCCTAAATCTTACCCTAACCCTCACCCTAACTCTAACCCTTACTCTCACCCTAAACTAACCTTAATTCTAAGACTATCCCTCAACCTCACCCTAGCCCTCACACTAACCCTAATCCTAACCCTAAACCTCACCCTCACCCTAATCTTCGCCCTAACCCTCACCCTAACAATAACCCTAACCCTCACCCTAACCCTCACCCTAACCTTAATCCTAAACATAACCCTCACCCTCACCCTAACGCTCACCCTAACCCTTAAACTCAGCCTCACCCTAACCCTCAAACTAAACCTACCCCTCACCCTAACCCTAAACATAATTGTCACCCTCACCCTCACCCTCAGCCTCAGCCTAAATCTAACCGTAACTCTAATCCGAACCCAAACCCTCAGGCTCACCCTAACCCTAACCATAACCATCACCCTCACTCTCACCATCACCCTATCCCTCACCCTAACCTTACCCTCAACCTAACCAAACACTATCCCTGAACCTAACGCTCACACTAACCCTAAAGCTCACCCTCATCCTAATCCTCTCCCTCTCACTAACGCTTACCCTCACCCTCACCCTAACCCTATGCCTCAACCTAACCCCAACCCTAACCCTCACACTAAACCTAGCCCTCACCCTAACCCTAACCCTAGCCCTCACCTTAACCCTCAACCTAACCCTAACCATAACCCTAACCCTAAACTTCACCCTCATTCTAACCCTAACACTTACCCTCACCCTAAGCATAACCCTATCACTAACCCTAACCCTCACACTAACCCTAACCCTCTTCCTCACCCTAACCCTCACCCTCACCCTAACCCTTACCCTCACACTAAAGCTAACCCTAACCCTCACCCCAACCTGTAACCCTCACTGTAACCCTAACCCTCACACTAAATCTAACCCTCACGCTAACTCTAACCCTGCCCCTCACACTAACACCCACCCTAAACCTAACAGCAATGCTCATCCTAACCCTAACCCTCACCCTCAACCTAAACCTCACCCTAATCCAAACCCTCACCCTAATACTAAGCCTAAACCTCACACTAATCCTATCCCTCACCCTAACCCTCACCCTCACCCTAATCCTCTCCCTAACACTAACACTTATCTAACTGAAACCCTCACCCTAACCCTAACCCTAACCCTAACCCTAACCCAAACCCTAAACCGCAGTCTCACATTAACTCTCACACTAACCCTAAACCTAACCCTTACCCTCACCCTCAGGCTTACATTAACTATAACCCTAACCCTCATACTAACCAAAACCCTCAACCTAACCCTAACCCTACCCCTCACCCTAACCCTCATCCTAACACTAACCTAACCCTAAAACTAAACCTAACCCTCACCCACACCCTCACCCTCAGCCTAAACCTAACCCTAACCCGAATCCTAAAACTAATACTCAACCTCACTCAAACTCTAGCCCTAAACCTAACCCTAAACCTCACACTAACCCTCAACCTAACCCAAATCCTAACCACTACAATAACCCTAACCCTAACCCCAAAACTAACCCTCACCCTCAAATTAACCCTAACCCCAACCCTACCACTCACCATAACCCTAACCTTCACCATCAACCTAATCCTCACCCTAACCCAAATCCTTAGCTAACCGAAAACCTCAATCGAACTCTAAACCTAACCGTAACCCTAACCCTCACCCTACACCTCACCCTAAAACTAACCGTAACACTAACACTCACCCTCACCCTAACCCTAACCCTACCCTAACCCTCAAACTAAACCTATCCCTCACCCTAATCCTAAGCCTAACCCTAACACTCAACCTCAACCTAGCCGTCACCATAACCCCAATCCTAACCCTAACCCTCAAACTAACCCTAACCCTCACCCTCACTTTCACCCTAACCCTAACCCTCACACTAACCCTCATCATAACCCTAACCCTAATCCTAACCCTCAGCCTCACCCTCACCTTCAACCTAACCCTAACACTAACCCTCACCCTAACCCTCACACTAACAGTCACGCTAAACCTAACCCTCACTCTCACCCTAAACCTCACCTTAACGCTTACCCTCATCCTAAACCTAACCCTAACCCTAACCCTCACACTAAACTTAACCCTCACCCTAACTCTAATCCTAAACCTCAAGCTAACACTCACCCTAACCCTAACCTTACACCTCACCCTAAACCTAAACCTCACCCTCTTCCTAAACCTAACCCTAACCCTAACCCTCACAGTAAACCTAACCCTCACCCTAACCCTAATCCTAACCCTCAAGCTAACACTCACCCTAACCCTAACCTTACACCTCACCCTAAACCTAAACCTCACCCTAATCCTAAACCTAACCCTAACCCTCACCCTCAACCTAGCCTTTACCCTAACCCTAATCATAACCTTAACCCTCAACCTACCCTAACCCTCACCCTCACCCTAACCCTCACCCTAACCCTAACCCTCACCCTAACCCTAACCCTAATCCTAACACTAACCCTCACTCTCACACTCACCCTAACCCTAACCCTAACCCAAAACCTCACAGTAAGCATAACCATCACTCTAACGCTTACCCTAACCCTAAAGCTCACTCTAAGCCTTACCCTCACCCGAACCCTAACCTAACCCTGATCCTCACTCTAACCCTAAGCCTAACCCTAATCCTCACAGTACCCCTCTTCCTAACCCTAAACCTAAACCTAACCGTCACCCTCACACTAACCCTAACTCTAACCCTAACCCTCACACTAACCCTAACCCTCACACTAACCCTAACCCTACCCCTCACCCTATCCCTCATCCTAACCTAACCCTAAAACTAAACCTAACCCTCACACACAGGCTCAACCTCAGCCGAACCCTAACAATGATCCTAACCCTAATCCGGACCATCATCCTCTTCCTAGCCCTAACCCTAACCCTAACCCTCACCCTCACCCTCAGCCTAACCATAAACCTAACCCTCACCCTAAACCTAACCCTAACTCTCACCCTCAACCTTACCCTAACCCTAAACCTAAGCCTAACCCTCACCCTAACCCTAACCCTAGTACTAACTCTAACCCTCACCCTCACACTAACCCTCACCCTAACACTTACCGTCACCCTAACACTAACCCCAAGCCTAAGCCTATCCCTCACACTAAACCAAACCTTCACTCTAACCCTAATCCTACCCTCAGCCTAACGCTCACCCTAACCTTTACCCTAAATCTAATCCTCACCCTATCTTTAAGCCTAACCCTAACGCTCACCCCCACCCAAGTCCTCACCTTAAACCTAACCATAACCCTCACCCTCACCTTACCCTTAATGCTAACCCTAGTCTTCAGCCTCAACCTAACCCTCACCCTAACCCTTACCCTCACCTTAACCCTCACCGTAACACTAACCCTCACCCTAACACTAACCCTCACCCACACCTTAACACTCAACCTCAACCGAAGCCTCACCATAACACTATTCCTCACTGTCACCCTAACCCTCACCCAAACCCTAAAGCTCACCCACACCTTAACCCTCACCCTCACCTGAACCCTCATCCTAACCCTAACAGTTAACCCTCATCCTCACCCTAAACATAACCTTAACACTAACCCTCACATTAACCCTAAACCTAACCCTCAACTTAACCCTCAACCTCACCCTCACCCTCATCCTAAGCCTAACCCTAACCCTAAAACTAATCCAAAACCTAACCCTCTCTCTCACCTTCACCCTAACCCTAACATTTAGCCTATCCCTAACCCTCACAAGCACCTTAACCCTAATCCTAACCCTAATATTAACCCTCACACTCACCCTAATCCTAAAACTAACACTCACTCTGAAACTAACCCTTACCCTAACCCTTATCCTCACCCTAAATCTAACCCTAACCCTAAATCTAATCTTCACACTAAACCTAACCATCATCCTAACCTTAACCCTCACCCTAACCCTCACCCTCACTCCTTCCCTCACCCTAAGCCAAACCCTAACCCTAACCCTAGTCCTAAACCTAACACGTTCCCTCAACCTCACCCTAACCCTAAACCTAACCCTCACCCACACCCTAACCCTCACTATAACCCAAACCTTCACGCTCACCCTAACCCTCACCCTCACCCAAACATCACCCTAACCCTAACCCTCACCATAACTCAAACCATAAACCTATGCCTAACCTTCACTGTCACCCTAATGCTAACCATAAGCAGAACCCTCACCCACAACCTAATGCTCACACTCACCCTCACCCTCAACATCACCGTAACCCTCACCCTCACCCTAAACATAACCCTAACCCTACCCCTCACCCTAACCCTTAACCTAACCCTAACCTGCACACGAAACCTAACCCTCACCCTAACCTTACCCTATCCCTCACCCTCAGCCAAATCCTAACCCTACCCCTAGTCTTAAACCTAACCCTTTCCCTCACCCTCAACCTAACCCTAAACCTAACCCTAACCTTCACCCTAACCCTCACCATAACACTAACCCTAACTCTCACCCTCACCTTAAACCTAACCGTAATCCTAACCCTCACCCTAACCCTAAAGCTAACTCTGACCCTCACACTCCAACTAACCCTCACCCTAAACCTTAACCTCACCCTAACCCTAATTGTAACCCTAAAACTCACACTAAACTTAAGCCTCAACCTAACCTTACGCTATCCCTCATCCTAACACATACCCTAACCCTAACCCTAACACTCACCCTCACCCTAACCCTAACCGTCACCCTAACCCAAACCCGCAACCACACCCTAACCTTCACACTCACCCAAACCCTCACCCTCAACCTAACCCTCACCCACACCGTAAACCTCACGCTAACCCGAACCCAACACTAGCCCTCACCCTAACTTTAACGCTAACCCTGAACCTAAGCCTCAAACTAACCCTCACCCTAACCCTTATCCTCAACCTAACTCTAACCCTAACCGTAAACCTAACCCTCACAATAAACCTAAGCCTCATCCAAAACCTTACCCTATCCCTAACCCTAACCCTCACCCTAACCCTAACCCTAACCCTAACCCTCACCCTAACCTTAACCCTAATGCTCACCCTCACCCTAACCCTCATACTAAACCTGACACTCACCCAAACCCTATCCCTCACCCTAACCCTCACCCTAACCCTAACCCTCACCGTCACCCTAAACCTAAACCTAACCTCACCCTCACCCTAATGCTAACTGTTACCTAAACCTCACCCTACCCCTAACCCTCAGCCACACCCTCACCCTAATCCTCAACCTAACACAAACCTTGGCATAAATGAAATCCTCAACCGAAACCTAACCCCAACCCTAACCCTGACACTCACGCTACCCCTAACCCTAACCCTAACCCTAAACCTCACACTCATCCTTACCTTCACCCTAACCATTAACCTCAGCCTAATCCTCACCCTAAACCTCACTCTAATCCTAATCCTCACCCTAACCCTCACCCTACCTCAAACCTAACCCTAACCCTCACCGTAACCTTAACCCTCAACCTATACCTATCACTGAGTCTCACCCTAACCCTCACCCAAACCATAAAACTAACTGTAACGCTGACCCTCACCCTCTCCCTAACCACCATCCTAACCCTTACCCTCACCCTAACCCTAACCCTCACGCTAACAGTCACCCTCACCCTAACCCAAATTCTAACCCTCACCCTAACCCTAACCCTAACCCTATCCCTCAACCTCAAACTAACCGTCACACTAACCCTTACACTCACCCTAATGCTAAGCCTAACCCTCACACTAACCCTAACCCTCACCCTAACCATAACCCTACTCCTCACCCTAACCCTCATCGTAACCCTAAACTAAACCTAACCCTAAACCTAACCCTCGCCTTCACCCTCAACCTCAGCCTAACCCTAACCTTAACCCTAATCCAAACCCTAATCGTCACCCTAACCCTAACCATTATCCTAATCCTAACGCTAATCCTCACCCTAAACCTAACACTCAGCCTAAATTTCACCCTAAACCTAAACCTAACCCTAACGCTCACCCTCACCCTAAACCTCAACCTAACCCTTACCCTCAGCCTAACCCTCAACCTAACCCTCAACCTAACCCTAACCCTAACCGTCACCCTCACCCTAACTCTCACCCTAACCCTAACCCTAAACCTCACCCTAACCCTCACCCTAACCGTAACCTCAACCTGTACCCTGACACTAAACCTAACCCTCACCCTAACATTAACCCTAAAACCAACCCTCACCCTAACCCTCACACTAAATCTAAATGGCACCCTAACCCTCACTCTCACCCTAAACCTCACCCTAAACCTAACGCTAACTCTCACCCTCAACCTTGCCATCACCCTAACCCTATTCCTAACTCTAACGCTCACCCTAACCCTAACCCTCAAACTCACGATAACACTCACCCTCACACTACGCCTAAACCTACCCCTATCCCTGAACCTCACAGTCACCCTAATCCTAACCCTAACCCTCACCCTCACTGGAGCCCTAACCCTAACCCTCACCATAACACTAAACCTAACCCTAACCCTAACCCTAACCCTCACCCTCACCCTTGCCCTCACCCTAACCCTAATCCTAACCCTAAACCTCATATAAACCTCACCCTAACCCAACCCAAACACTCACCCTAACCCTAACCCTAACCCTAACCCTAACACTAACACTAACCCTAACTCTAACTCTAAAGCTCACTCTCACCCTAACCCTAACTCTAACCCTAACCCTAAACCTAAACCTCATCCTAACCCTAATCCTAACCCTCAGCCTCACCCTCACCGTAACCGTAACCGTAACCCTAACCCTAAAATAACCCTCACCCTAACTCTAACCCTACCCTCACCCCCAAGCTTGGACTAAGCCTAAGCCTAAGCCTAAGCCTAAGCCTAAGCCTAACCCTAACCCTCACACACACCCTCACCCTAACCATAACTGGAACACTAACCCTAACACTAACCCTCATACTATCCCTCACGCTAATGCTAACTCTAACCCTAAACCTCACCCTCATCCTAACCCTCACCCTCACCCTCACCCTCAGCCTAACACTAAGCCTAACCCTAACCCTAACCCTAACCCTAAACCTTACACTCAACCTCACCCTAACACTAAGCCTAAGCCTAACACTAACCCTAACCCTCACTCTCACCCTATCCTTCACCAAAACCTAACCCTAACACTAACCCTAACCCTAACCCTCACCCTAACCCTCACCCTAACCCTAACTCTAACCCTAAAGCTCACCCTCACCCTAACCCTATCCCTAACCCTAACCCTAAACCTCATCCTCAGCCTCAACATCACCATACCCTTAACCCGAAGCCTAACCCCTAACAATAACACCTATCCCTAACACTAATCCTATCCCTAACCTTCACCTTAACCCTCACCCTAAACATAACCCTAATCCCACCCTCACCCTAGCTCTCACCCTAACGCTAATACTAACCCTAAAAATCACCCAAACTCTCACACTAATCCTAACCCTAATCCTGACACTAACCTTAACCCTCACACTCACATTCACCCTCAAACTAAACATAAACCTAATCCTAAGCATAACCCTCACTCTCACCCTCATCCTAACCCTACCCCTAACCCTAACCCTCATCCTAACCCTAATCTCCACCCTAAGCCTAACCCTCACCTTAATCAAACCCTCAACCTGAAAATAACCCTCACCCTAACCATAACCCTAATCCTCACCCTCACCCTAGCCCTCACCCTAACCCTAATCCTAACCCTAACCCTCACCCAAACTCTCACCCTAATCCTAACCCTAACCCTCACACTAACCTAACCCTCACCCAAACCCTCAGCCTCAGCCTAACCCTAAACCTTATCTTAACCATAACCCTCACCCTCACCCTCATCCTAACCCTACCCCTAACCCTAACCCTCACCCTAACCCAACCTCCACGCTAAACTTAACCCTCACCTTAAAGCTAACCCTCACCCTAACCCTAAGCCTAACTCTAACACCAAACCTCATCCTCACCCTAACACTAACCCTAACACTAACCCTTACACTAAACCTCACCCTAATGCTAACTCTAACCCTAAACCTCATGCTGACCCTAACCCTAACCCTCACCCTAACCCTCACCCTCAACCTAACCCTAAGCCTAAGCCTAAGCCTAACCCAAACCCTCACACTCACCCTCACCCTAACCCATACCCTAATCCTAATCCAAACCCTAACCCTAAACCTAACACTCACCCTAACCCTCACCCTAATCCTAACAATAACACTAAAAATAACCCTAACCCTAACCCTCACCCTAACACTAACTCTAAACCTAAACCTCACTCTCACCCTAACCCTAACCCTAAACCTAAACCTAACCCTAACCCTCACCCTGACCCTAACCCTGAACCTCACCATAACCCTAACCCTAACCCTCACCCTCACCGAAGCCCTCAACCTAACCCTAATCCTAAACCTAACCCTCACTCTAACCCTCACCCTAACCCTAACCTTAACACTCACCCTAACACTAATCCTATGCCTAACCCTCACCCTAAAACTTACCCTCACTCTTACACTAACCCTAACCCTAACACTAACCCTCACACTAACCCTAAAACTCACCATAACTCTAAACCTCACACTAACCCTCACCCTAGCGCTCACCCTAACCCTAATCCTAACCCTAAACCTCATCCTCACCCTCACCATAACCCTAACCGTAACCCTCACCCTAACCCTAACCTTAACACTCACCCTAACACTAATCCTATCCCTAACCCTCACCCTAAAACTTACCCTCACTCTTACACTAACCCTAACCCTAACACTAACCCTCACATTAACCCTAAAACTCACTATAACTCTAAACATCACAATAACCCTCACCCTAGCGCTCACCCTAACCCTAATCCTAACCCTAAACTTCATCCTCACCCTCACCATAACCCTAACCGTAACCCTCACCCTAACCCTCAACGTCACGCTCGGCCTAAGCCTAAGCCTAAGCCTAACCTTAAGCCTAACCCTCACACTCACCCTCAGCCAAACCCTAACTGTAACACTAACACTAACACTCACAGTAACACTCACCCTAACGCTAAATCTAACCCTATACCTCACCCTCACTGTAACAATAACCCTCACCCTCAACCTCACCCTCAGCCTAAACCTAACCCTAACCCTAATCCTAAACCTAACCCTCACCCTCACCCTCACCCTAAACTTAAACCTAACCATAACCCTCACACTCACCGTCACCCTAACCGTAACCCTTAACCTAACCCTCACCCTATCCCTCATCCTAACCCTCACGAAAACCCTAACCCTCACTCTCACCCTATCCCTCACCCTAACCATCACGAAAACCCTAACCATCACTCTCAGCCTAACCCTCACCCTAACCCTTACCCTCAACCTAACCTTAACCATAACGCTCACCTTCACCCTAAACCTAACCCTAACGCTCACCATCACCCTAACCCTCACTTAAAACCTAACCCACACCCACACCCTAAACCTCAGTCTCACCCTCACCCATACCCTCACGCTAATCCTCACCCTCACCCTAAACATCAGCCTAAGCCTAACCCTCACCCTTACCCTAACTCTCACCCTCACCATCACCTTCAGCCTAACCCTAATCCTAAACGTAATCCTAACCCTAACCCTCACCCTCAACCTCAACCTCAACCTAACCTTAACCCTAACCCCAATCCTAACCCTAAACTTCAGCCTCACCCTAACCCTAACCCTAACCCTCACCCTAACCCTAATCCTAACCCTAACCCAAACCCTAACCCTCACCCTAAACCTCACCCTAACCCTAAACCTAACACTTACCTTAACACTAACCCTCAGCCTAAACCTCACCCTAACACTAACTCTAACCCTAAACCTCATCCTCATCGTAACCCTAAGCCTCACACTCACCCTCAACCTCATCCTAACCCTAAGGCTAAGACTAACCCTAACCTTAATGCTTACACTCACCCTCACCCTAACCCTAAACCTGAACCTTTTCCTAACCCTAACCCAAACATTCATCCTAACCTTCACCTAACCCTAACACTAACAGTAACCCTAACCCTAACCCTCACCAAAACCCTCACCCAAACTCTAACTCTAACTCTAAACCCCACCCTCACCCTAACCCTAACCCTCACCCTTACCTCACCCTCACCGCAATCCTAACCGAAACCCTAACCCTAAACTTCACCCTCAACCTCACCCTAACCCAAACCCAAACCATCAACCGAACCCTCAACCTAACCCTCATCCTCACCATCACCCTCAGCCTAACCCTAACCCTAATTTAACCCTAACCTTCACCCTCAACCTAACCCTAGCCCTAACACTTACTCTCACCCCAACCCAAACCTCCACCCTAAACTTAACCCTCACCCTAACCCTAACCCTAACGCTAACCCTAACCCTCACACTAACCCTAACCCTCACCATAAACGTAATCATACCCCTCACGCTACCCATCACCCTACACCTCACCCTAACCCTAAACCTAACCCTAATCTTAACCCTAACCCTAACCCTAAACCTCACCCCAATCCTAACCCTCACCCTCACCCTCAACCTCACGCTCACCATAACCATAACCCTAACCCTAACCCTAACACTAACCCTAAACCTAAACCTAACCCTAATCCTAGTCCTTAAACTCACCCTCAAACTCACCCTAACCTTAACAATGACCCTAATCCTAACCCTAAACCTAAACCTAACCCTAATTCTAACACTCAGCCTAACCAAACCATAACCTTAAACCTCACCCGAACCCTAACCAAAACCCTCACCCTCACCCTAACCCTTAATCTAACCCTAACCCTACCCCTCACCCTAACACTGACTCTAACACTCACGGTAACCCTAACCCTCAATTTCACCCTAACCCTCACCCTAAACCTTACCCTAACCCTAACTCTAACCCTAACCCTAACCCGCACACTAAACCTAACCCTCACCCTAACCCTAACACTTACCCTCATCCTCACACTCAGCCTCAACCTAAAACTAACCCTAACTGTCACCCTAACCCTCACACTAACTCTAAGGCTAACCCTAACCCTCATTCTCACACTAACCCTCACGCTAACCCTAACCCTAACCCTCACTCTAACCCTAGCCCTCACAATAACCCTCACCCTAAGCCTAACCCTAACCCTAACTCTAACCTTCACACTCACCCTCAGCCTAACCCTAAACCGATTCCTATCCCTCACCCGCACTCTCAGCCTAACCTCAACCGAACCCTAACCCTAAACCTAAACTTCACCCTCACCCTAACCCTCACTCTAACCCTAATCCTAACCCTAAAACTAATCCTAACCCTCAGCCGCACCCTAAACCTCACCGTCAGTCTAACCCTAAACATAAACCTAACCCTCACCCACACCCTAAACCTCAGACTCAACCAAACCCTCACCCTCACCCTAAAACTCACCCTAACCCTAACCCTCAACCTCACCCTCACCCACACCCAAACCCTAATCCTCAGTCTCACCCGAAATCTCACCCTCATCCTAAACCTCACCCTCACCCTAAACATCACCTAAGCCTAACCTTCACCCTCACCATAACCCTAAACCTAAACCTCACCCTAACCTTAACCCTCACCCTCAACCTAACCCTCAGCCTCACCCTAACCCTAATCCTACCCCTAAACCTCACCCTCACTCTCCACATCATCTTAAACTAACCCTCACCCTAACTCTAACCCTAACCCTCAGCCTAACCCTAACTCTCCCCCTAACCCTCACCCTCACCCCAACCTCACCTTAACCATAACCCTAAACCTAGCCCTTACCCTAACCCTAACCATCACACTCACCCTCACACTCAACCTAACCCTCACCCTCAAACTAGCCCTCAGCCTAAACCTAACACTAACCGTAAACCTCACCCTCACCCTCACACTCAGACTAAACCTAACCCTAAACCTAATCCTAACCTTAACCCTCACACTCACACTCACCCTAAACCTCATCCTCACCATAGCCCTCACTCTAACCCTAACCCTAACCCAAACCCTAAACATCAACATCACCCTCCCCCTCCCCCTCTCCCTCAGGCTAACCCTAACCCTAACCTTAATCCTAACCCTAACCCTAACACTCACACTAACCCTAACCCTCACTCTCACCCTAAACCTCACCCTAACACTTACCCTCAACCTAACCCTTACCCTAAGCCTAACGCTCACACTAAACCTAACCCTCACCCTAACCCTAACGCTAACCATCACCAAAACCCTAAGCCTAACCCTAAACCTCACCCTAAACCTAATCATCACCATCACCCTAGCCCTCAAACCAACCCTAATCCTAACCCTAACCCTCACACTTACCCTCACCCTAACCGTAAATCTCACTATCACCCTCACCCTAACACTAACCCTAACCCACAAGCTAACCCTAATGCTCACCCTAACCCTAACCCTAACCTTCACCCTCAACCTCATCCTCACCTTAGCCCTAAACTTAACCCTAACCCTCACCCTAAGCCTAAGCCTAATCCTAATGCTAACTCTAAGCCTCACCCTCACCCAAAACCTCACCCTCACCCTAACCCTCACCCTAACCCTAATCATAACCCGCAACCTCACCCTAACCCAAAACCTAAACCTAAACCGAACCCTCACCCTCACCCTCACCCTCACTCAAAACCTAACTCTAACCGTAACCCTTACCCTCACCCTCACTTTAACCCTAACGATAACCCTAAACCTAACTGTAACTCTAAACCTCAACCTAACCCTAACCCTAACCCTAACCGTAACCCTCACCCTAACACGATGATAGTAACCCTCACATTCACTCTAACCCCCACCCTAACCTTTACCCTCACCCTAACCATAACACTAGCCCTAAGCCTATCCATCCCACTAACCCCAACCCTAACCCTCACGCTCACCCTCACACTCACCCTAACCCTCACCCTCACCATAGCCCTCACACTAACCCTAACCCAAACAAAACCCTACACCTCAACATCACCCTCACCCTCAACCTCACCCTCAGGCTAACCCTAACCCTAATCCTAACCCTAACCCTCACCCTAACACTCACGATAACCCTAACACTCACTCTGAATCTAACCCTCACCCTAACACTTACCCTCACCCTAACCCTTACCCTAAGCCTAACACTCACACTAATCCTAACCCTCACCCTAACCCTAACGCTAAACATCACCCTAACCCTAAGCCTAAACCTAAACCTCACCCTAAACCTAATCCTCACCATCAACCTAGCCATCAAACCAACCCTAATCCTAACCATAACCCTCACCCTTACCCTCACCCTAACCATAACTCTCACTCTCACCCTCACACTAACACTAACCCTAACCCTCACCCTAACCCTAACCCTACCCCTCACGCTCACCCTCAACCTCACCCTAGCCCTAAACTTAACCCTAACCCTCACACTAACCCTAAGCCTAATCCTAATGCTAACTCTAAGCCTCACCCTCACTCAAACCCTCACCCTCACCCTAACCCTCACCCTAACCCTAATCATAACCTGCAACCTCACCCTCATCCAAAACCTAAACCTAAATCGAACCCTCACCCTGACCCTCACCATCACTCAAAACCTAACCTACCCGTAACCCTTACCCTCACCCTCAAATTAATGCTAACAATAACCCTAACCCTAACTGTAACTCTAACCCTCAAACTAACCCTAACCCTAACCTTTACCCTCACCCTAACCATAACCCTAGCCCTAAGAATAAACCTCCCACTAACCCCAACCCTCACCCTAACCCTCACCCTCACCCTAACCCTAAACCTAACCCTCACACTCACACTAATTCTAACCCTAAACCTAACCCAAACCCTCACGCTAACCCTCAAAGAAACTCTAAAACTAACCTAAACCTCACTCTCACCCTAACCCTCACCCTCAACCTAACTTTTACCCTAACCCTAATCCTAACCCTAACCCTCACCCTCACCCTGTCTCTAATCCTAACTGTCACCCTAACCCTAAACCTATCGCTAAACCTCACCCTATCACTAACCCTCACCTTAACCCTAACCCAAACCCTGACCCTCACCCTAACCCTAACCCTAACCCTCACGCTAAACCTCACCCTAATGCTTACCCTCAACCTAATCCTAAACCTAACCCTAACCCTAATCCTCACAATAACCCTATGCCTAACCCTAACCCTAACACTCACCCTAATGCTAAACCTCAACCTAAACCTCACCCTCAGCCTACCCCTCAACATCAGCCTAACACTCAGTCACCGTAAACATCAACCTAACCCTAACCTTCACCTTAACCCTAACCCTAACACACCCTAAACCTCACCATCACCCTCACACTCACCCTAAACCTAACCCTAACCCTACCCCTAAACCTTTCCCTAACCCTCATGATAACCTTCACCCTAAACCTATCCCTAACTCTAACACTAACCCTCACCCTCACCCTAACCCTACCTCTAACCCTAACCCTAACCCTCACCCTAAACCTAACCCTCAACCGCAACCTAACCCTAACCCTCACCCTAACCCTTATCCTCACCCTAAAGCTATCCCTAACAATCAAAATAACCCTAACCCTCATTCTAACCATAAACCTACCCCTCAACCTAACACTCACCCTAACCCTAACCCTAAACCTAACCCTCACCTTAGCCCTAACCTTAAGCCTCACCCTCAACTTAACCCTCACCGTCACCCTAACACTCACCCTAAGCCTAACCCTCACCCACATCTTAACCCTCACCCGAACCGAACCCTCACCCTAACACTCACCCTCAGCCTAAACATCACCCGAACCCTAACCCTAACACTAAAACTAAACTTCACCCTCACCCTAAACCTCTCCCTAAAACTTAACATCACCCTAACCCTAACCCTAAACCTCACCCTCAGCCTAAACCTAACCCTAACTCTAATCCTAAACCTAACACCCAACCTCACCCTCACCCTCACCGTCACCCTAAGCGTAACCCTTAACCTAACCCTCACCCTATCACACACCCTAACCCTCACGAAAAACCTAACCCTCATTCTCACCCTATCCCTCACCCTAACCCTAACCATAACGCTCACCTTCACCCTAAACCTAACCCTAACGCTCACCATTACCCTAACCCTCACCTAAAACCTAACCCACACCCGCACCCTAAACCTCAGTCTCACCCTCACCCATTCCCTCACCCTAACCATCTCCCTCACCCTAAACATCACCCTAAGCCTAACCCTCACCCTTAGCCTAACTCTCACCCTCACCCTCACCCTCAGCCTAACCCTAAACCTAACCCTAATCCTAACCCAAACCCTCACCCTCACCCTCAACTGCAACCTAACCTTAACGCTAACCCTAATCCTAATCCTAACCCTCAGACTCACCCTAACCCTAACACTAACCCTCACCTTAACACTAACCCTCAACTTCTCCCTCAGCTTACCAGTATCCGTAACCCTAATCCTAACCCTCACACTCACCCTCACCCTAACCTAACCCTAATCCTCACCCTAACCCTAACACTAACTCTCATCCTCACCCTCACCCTAACCCTAATACTACCCCTCACCAAAACCCTAACTCTCACCCTCACCCTCACCCTAACTCTCATCCTCACCCTAACCCCAAACCTCACACTAATCCTCACACTCACCCTCACCCTATCCCTCAGTATAACCCTAACCTTAACCCTAATCCTAACCCTCACACTCACCCCTTAATCTCAGCCTAACACTCACCCTCATACTCACCCTCACCCTAACCCTTAACCTCACTGTAACCCTCACTCGAACCCTGAGCTTAACCATAACCCTAATCCTAACCCTAGCCCTCAACCTCACCCTCACCCTAACCCTCACCCTAACCCTATCCCTAACCCTAACCGTCACAGTAACCCTAACCCTAACCCTAACACTCACACTCACCCTAACCTTAAAACCCTAACCCTCACCTTAAAACTCACCGTAACACTCATGAAAACCCTAACCCTCACTCTCACCCTAAACCTCACCCTAATGCTTATCCTCACCCTAACCCTCACCCTAACCCTAACCCTAACCCTCATCCTATCCCTCATCCTAATCTTAACCCTACCCCACACCCTAACCCTAATCCTAACACTCACCCT
The DNA here is from genome assembly GCF_024711535.1 of Dipodomys merriami. NCBI lineage: Eukaryota > Metazoa > Chordata > Mammalia > Rodentia > Heteromyidae > Dipodomys > Dipodomys merriami. The sequence goes on from NW_027203449.1 coordinate 1,865,299, forward strand.
TACACTAACCTTAACCCTAAACCTAACTCTAAACTTCCCCCTAATCCTCAACATAACCCTAACCCTAACCCTCACCTTAACACTAACCATAACCTTAACCCTCATCCTCACCCTAAACCTCACCCTAACTCTTAACCTCACCATAACGTTAACCCTAACTCTAACCCTCAACCTCACCCTAAACCTCACCCTCACAATAACTCTTACCTCACACCAAACCTCACCCTAAACCTAAACCTGACCCTCACCCTCACCATCACTGTAACCGTAAGCCTAACCCTAACCCTAACAATAACCCTAACCATAAACCTAACCGTCACCCTCACCAAAACCCTAAACCTAACCCAATCCCTCACCCTAACCCTACCCCTAACCCTAACCCTAAACCTCACCTAAACCCTAACCCTAACCTCACCCTCACCGTAAAGGTAACCCTAACCCTAACAATAACCCAAAAGTTGACCCTAATCCAAACCCTCACGCTCACCCTCACCATAACCCGAAGCCTAACCCGAAGCCTAACCCTAACCCTTAACCTCACCCTAATCCTAAACCTCACCCTATCCCTCACCCTCAACCTCACCTTAACCTTAATTCTAACCCTAATGCTAACCCTAACCCTAAACCTCACCTTAACCCTCACCCTCACCCTAACCCTAACACATAATCTAACAAAACACAAAACCTAGCCCTCACCCTAACCCTAAACCTAACCCTAACCCTCACAGTAAACCTAACCCTCACCCTAACCCTAAACCTACGCCTCACCCTAAGCCTAATCCTAACCCTAACCATAACCCTAACCCTAAACCTCACCCTAACCCTAACACTAATCCTCACACTCATCCTTACCCTCATCTTAACTGTAACCCTAACCCTAATAATAAACATAACCCTTAACCTAATCCTAACCCTCACCCTCACCCTAACCCTAAACCTAACCCTAACCCTCATCCTAAAACTAACCCTCACTCTAACCGTAAACCTTACCCTAACCCAAACCCTCGCCCTAACCCTAGCCTTATACTTAAACCTAAACCTCACCCTAACCCTAACGCTAACCCTCACCATCCCCCTAGCCCTCACCCTAACCCTAATCCTAACCTTAAACCTCATCCTAAATCTAACCCTCACCTTAATCTTAAACCTCACCCTCACCCTCAGCCTAACCCTAAGCCTAAACATAACCCTAACCCTAATAGTCACACTCACACTAATTCTATTTCTAATCCTAAAACTAACACTAACCCTAAACCTAACCCTAACCTTATCCCTAAAAGAACCCTAACCGTAACCCTAAACCTCACACTCACCCTATCCCTAAAGTTAACCCTAACCCTAACCCTAACCCTAAACCTCACCCTAAACCTTACCCTCACCCTAAACCTCACCCTCACCCCCACCGTAACCGTAACTCTAACCCTAACCCTAACAATAACCCTAAACCTAAACCTAAACCTATCCCTAACCCTCACCCTCACCCTCATCCTAACCCTAACCCTCACCCTAACCCTAATGCTAACCCTCACCCTCACCCTCACCCTAACCCCAATCCTAACCCTAACCCTCACCCTAACCCTCACCCTAACCTAAACCTAACACTCACCCTACATCTAACCCTCACCCGCACCCTAAAACTAATCCTAACCCTAGGCCTCACCCTCATACTCACCCTCACCCTCAGCCTAACCATAACCGTAATCCTAATCCTAAACCTCAACCTCACACCTCACCCTAAGCCTAACCCTCACATCACCCTCACCCTCACCCTAACCCTTACCTTCAACCTTACCCTCAGCATAACCCTAACTCCAATCCTAACCCTAACCCTCAACCTCACCCTCACCCTAAACCTAAAACTAACCCTAGGCCTCACCCTCACCCTCACCATCACCATAACCCTAACCCTCACTCTCACCCTAACCCTATCCCTAACACTTACCCTAACCCTAACCCTAAACCTAACCTTAACACTCACACTCACCCTAACCCTAAAACCCTAAACCTCACCCTAAAATTCACCATAACACTCATGATAACCCTAAACCTCACTCTCACCCTAAAACTCACCCTAATGCATATCCTCACCCTAACCCTAACCCTAACCCTCATCCTAATCTTAACCCTAACCCTCACCTTAACACTAACTCTAACCCTAAACCTCACCCTCACCTTAAACCTCACCCTCATCCTAGCCTTCATCCTAACCCTAATCCTAACCCTAAACCTCACCCTAAACCTAAACCTAACAATCACCCTAAATCTGACCCTCACCCTCACCCTTCCCCTAACCCTAAGTCTAACCTTAACCATAACCCTAAACCTCACCCTAACCCTCACCCTCACCCTAAACATAACCCTATCCCTAACCCTCACCCTAAACTTAAGTCAAACCTCACTCTAACCCTAGACCTCACCCTCAGCCTCACCCTCAGCTTAACACTAAACCTAACCCTAATCCTAACCGTAACCCTCGCCTTCACCCTCAACCTAACCCTAAACCTAACCCTCACCTAACCCTAACCCTCACCCTCACCCTCAGCATAACAATATCCCTACCCCTAATCATAACCCTCACACTCATGCTCACCCTAACCCTAACACGAAACCTCACCCTAACACTAATGCTTACCTTCAAACTCACCCTCACCCTAACCCTAAACCTAACCCTAAACCTCACCCTCACCCTCACACTCACACTCAGACTAACCCTAACTGTAAGCCTAATCCTAACCCTCACCCTCACCTCTCACCATCAGCCTAAACTTGACCCTCACATTAACCCTCACCCTAACCCTTACCCTCACCACAACCCTCACCCTCCCGCTCAGCGTAAACCTTACCCTAATCCTAACCCTAACTGTCAACCTGACCCTCACCCTAAACCTAACCCTAACCCTAAGCCTCACCCTCACCCTCACCCTCACCTTAAACCTAACCCTCACCCTAACCCTCTCCCCAACACTAAACCTCACCCTAATCCTAACCCTAACCCTAAACCTCACCCTCACCCTCACCGTCACCCTCTGCCTAACACTAACCCTAAACTTAATCCTAACCCTCACCCTAACATTTACCCTCAACCTAACACTAACCCTAAACCCATCCCGCACACTAAAACTTACCCTCAACGTGACCCTAACCATACCCCTCACCATACCCCTCACCCTAACCCTAACCCTAACACTAAACCTCACCCTCACCCAGACACTAACCCTACCCCTCACCCTACCCCTAACCCTAACCCTCAGCCTCACACTAAACATCAACCTAACCCTAACCCTCACACTAACTTTAAGCCTAACCCTTACCCTAAACCTTGCCCTCAACCTCACCCTCAGCTTAACACTAAACCTAATGCTAACCCTAACCGTCAAACACACCCTCAACCTAACCCTAACCCTAACCCTCACCCAATCCCTTATGCTCACTCTCACTTTCACACTCACCCTCACCCTAACCCTAAACCTAAGCCTAAATGTCACCCTCACCCTCACACTCACCCTCAGCTTAACCTAACCGTAACCCTAATCCTTACCCTCACCTTCACCCTTCACCCTCAGCCTAAAACTCACCCTCATATTAACCCTCACCCTAACCCTTACACTCACCCTAACCGTCACGTTCACCCTCAGCATAACCCTAACCCTAATCCTAACCCTAACGCTCAACATCACACTCACCCTAAACCTAAACCTAGCACTAAGCCTCACACTCACACTCACTCTCACACTCACCCTAACCTTAACCCTCACCCTAAAACTATCCTAAACCTAACCCTCACCCTAACCCTAACCCTATCCCTAACACTCACACTCACCCTAACACTAAAACCCTAACCCTCACCCTAAAACTCACCCTAACACTCATGATAACCCTAACCCTCACTCTCACCCTAAATCTCAACCTAATGCTTATCCTCACCCTAACCCTCACCCTAAACCTAACCCTAACCCTCATTCTAACCCTAATCCTAACCTTAACCCTAACCCTCACCCTAAACCTAACCCTAAACCTAAACCTCACGCTCACCCTGACTCTCACCCTAACCCTAACCCTAACTCTAAGCCTAACCCTCACCCTCAACCCTCACCCTCAGCCTAATACTCATCCGCATACTAACCCTCACCCTAAACCTTACCCTCATCCTAACCCTCACCCTCACCCTCAGCGTAAACCTAACCCTAATCCTAACCCTAACCCTCATCCTCAACCTCACTCTAAACCTAACCCTAACCCTAGGCTTCACCCTCACTCTCAACCTAACTCTCACCCTAACTCTTACCCTCAACCTAAACCTAACGCTAACCCTAACCCTCACACTAAATTACCCTCAGCCTAACCCTAAACCTCACCCTCATCCTAGCCCTCACCCGAACCCTAAACGTATCACTCACCCTCACACTTACCTTAACCCTAACCTTAACCATCAACCTAATCCTAAACTTAACCTTAACTTTCCCATTTAACCCTCAACCTATCCCTAACCCAAACCCTCACTCTAACACGAACCCAAACCTTAACCCTCACCCTCACCTTAACCCTCAACCTAACACTTAATATCACCATAACGTTAACCCTAACCCTAACCCTCAACCTCACCTGAAACCTAACCTTCACCCTAACTCTTACGTCACCCTAAACTTCACCGTAAGCTAACCCTAACGGGAAACCTCAACTTAACCCTCACTCTCACCCTAACACTCACCTAAACCCTAACCCTCAACCTAACCATCACCCTAACCCTAAACCTAACCCTAACCCTCACAGTAACCCTAACATTCACCCTAACCCTAACCGTACCCCTCACCCTAAGCCTCATCCTAACCCTAACCATAACCCTAACAATAACCCTAACCCTAAACCTCACCCTAACCCTAACACTAACCCTCACACTCATCCTCACCCTCACTGTACCTGTAACCCTAACCCTAACACTAAAAATAACCATAAACCTTAACCTAATCCTAACCCTCACCCTCACCCTAACCCTAACCATAACCATAACACTAACCCTAACCGTACACCTCACCCTAACCGTAAACCTTACTTTAACCCTAATGCTCACCGTAACCCTAACCCTATAGTTAACCCTAAACCGCACCCTAACCCTACCCTAACCCTCACCATCAACCTAGCCCTCACACTAACCATAATCGTACCCCTAACACTCATCCTAAACTAACTCTAATGCTCACCTTCACCCTCAGCCTAAACCTAACCCTAAGCTTAATCCTAACTCTAACCCTCACACTCAAACTCAATCTAACCCTAACCCTAAAACTAATCCTAACCGTAACCCTCACCCTAACCCTAACACTAACCCTAACTGTAACCCTAAACCTCACCGTCACCCTAAGCCTAAACCTAACCTTAACTCTAACCCTAAACGTAAACCTCACCCTAAACTTACCCTAAACCGAACCCTCACCCTCACCCTCACCATAACCGTAACTCTAACCCTAGCGTAACAATAACACTAACCCTAAACCTAACACTACCCCTAACCCTAAACCTAAACCTCACCCAAACCCAAACCCTAAACTCAGCCTTAGCCTCATACTCACCGTAAAGTTAACCCTAAACCTAACCCTAACAATAACCCTAAACCTAACCCTAATCCTAACCCTCACCCTAACCCTAACCCTAACCCTAATCCTAACTCTCAACCTCATTGTAACCCTAACCCTAAATCTCACCCAAACACTAAACCTAACCCTAAACGTGACGTTTAGGTTCTCACTCTCTTCATAAACGTAACTGTAAGTATAACCCTTACCCTAACAATAATCCTAAACCTAACCCTATTCCTAACCCTCACCCTTACCCTAAGACTAACACTAACCCGCACCCTCACCCTAACCCTAACCCTCAACATAACCGTAAACCTAACACTAACCATCACATTAACCCTAACCCTAAAACTCACCCTAACCCTAACACTAATCCATACCCTTATCCTAGCCCTAATCCTAAAACTAATCCTAACCCAAACCCTCACTCTAACCCTAACCCTAACACTAACCCTAACTCTCTCCCTAACCCTAATCCTAAAGCTAACATTCACCCTAACCCTCACCCTAACCTAACCATAATCCTCACCCTCACCCTAGCTCTCACCCTAACCCTAATCCTAACCCTAACCCTCAACCTCACACTCAACCTAAACCTACACCTAACCCTAACCCTCACCCTAAACCTAACCTCCATCCTAATTCTCACCCTAACCCTAACCCTATCCCTAAACCTCACCCTAAACCTCACCCTCAACCTAACCCTAACCCAAACCCTAACCCTCAACCTAACCCTCACCCTAACCCTAACCCTAACCCTCACCCTCACCCTAACCCTAACCCTAACGCTAACCCTCACCTTCATTGTAACACTAAACCTAAACCTCACCCAAACCCTAACCCTCACCCTAACCCTCACCCTAACCCTAACCCTCAACATAACCGTAACCCTAACCCTAACACTAAACCTAACCCTAACCCTAAATCTCACCCTAACCCTAACCCTCAACATAACCGTAAACCTAACCCTAACACTAACCGTAACCCTAACCCTAAACCTCACCCTAAACCTAACACTAACCCATACCCTCAACCTAGCCCTAACGCTAAAACTAATCCTAACCCTAACCCTCACTCTAACCTTAACCCTAACAGTAACCCTAACTCTCACCCTAACACTAATCCTAAAGCTAACTCTCACCCTAACCCTCACCCTACCCCAACCATAACCTCACCCTCACCTTAGCTCTCACCCTAAACCTAATCCTAACCCTAACCCTCAACCTAAACCTACTCCTAACCCTAAACCTCACCCTAACCCTAACCTCCATCCTAACTCTCACCCTAACCCTAACCCTAACCCTAAACCTCACGCTAAACCTCACCTTCAACCTTACCCTAACCCAAACCCTAGCCCTCAACCTAACCCTCACCCTAACCCTAAACCTAACCCTCACCTTAACCCTAACGCTCACCCTCACCCTAGCCCTCAACCTAACCCTAATCCTAACCTTAACCCTCATCCTAAACTTCACCCTAATCCTAAACCTAAACCTCACCCTCACCCTAAACCAAACCCTAACCCCAACCCTAACCCTCACCCTATCCCTCAAGAAAACCTGAACCCTCGCTCTCACCCTAACCTTCACGCTAACGCTCACTGTCACCCTAACCCTCACCCTAAACCTAACCCACACCCACACCCTAATCCTCAGTCTCACCCTCATGCATACCCTCACTCTAACGCTCGCCCAATCCCTAAACCTCACCCTAAGCCTAACCCTTACACTAACACTAACCCTCACTCTAACCCTCAACTTAAGCCTAAACATAAACCTAAGCCTAATCCTAACCCTAACACTCACCCTTACCCTCAACCTCAACCTAACCATAACCCTAACCCTAATCCTAACCCTAACCCTCAGCCTCACACTAACCCTAACTCTAACCCTAAAACTAACCCTCACCCTAACCATAATGCTAAGCCTAATGCTCACCCTAACCCTCACCCTGATACTTACCCTGCCGCTAACCCTCACCCTAAAGCTAACCCTAACCCTAACCCTAAAGATCACTATAACCTTCACCCTAACACATACGATAACTCTAACCCTCATTCTCACCATAACCTTCACCCTAACCCTTACCCTCACCCCAAACCGAACCCTAAACCTCACACTAAAACTAACCCTCACTCTTACCTAAACCTTACCCTCACCCTCATCTTAAACCTAAACCTAACCCTAAACCTAAGCCTCACCATAACCCTCACACTTGGACTAAGGCTAACACTAACCCTCCCTATCACCCTAACCCTTACCCTTAATCTTAAACTCACCCTAACCCAAACCCTAACCCTCACACTATACGTAATCCTCACCCTCACTAACCCTATCCCTCACCCTCACGCTCACCCTCACCCTAACACTTAGACTCTCCCTAACCCTCACCTTAAGCCTTAGCCTTGCCCTAACCCTCACCCTAACCCTAAACCTATCACTAACCCTCACACTAACCCTCAATATAAGCCTCACACTAACCCTCACCCTAACCCTAGCCCTCACCCTCAACCTCACCCTCAGTTTAACACTAAACCTGACCCTAATCCTAACTATAACCCTCGGCCTCAACGTCACCCTAACCCTAACCCTAAACCTCAACCTAAACCTAACACCCACACTCATCCTCAGCCTAAAAGTATCCCTAATCCTAATCCTAACCCTCACACTCACCCTCACACTAACCCAAACCCTAACCCTCACCCTAACCCTAATGCTAACCCTCAACCTCAGTCTCACCCTCAGCCTAACCCTCACCCTCACACTAACCCTCACCCTCACCCTCAGCCTAACCCTAACCAGAACCTTAATCCTAACCCTCACCATCAACCCTAACCCTCAGCCTAACCCTCACCCTCACAATAACCCTCACCCTAACACTTACCCTCACCCTAACCCTAACCCTCACCCTCAGGGTTACCCTAAATCCTAACACTAACCCTCAAACTCACTTTCACCCTAAACCTAACCGTAAAACTAAGCCTCAACCTCACCCTAACCCTAACCCTAACACTCACACTAATCCTAACCCTAACCCTAACCCTAACCCTAACCCTAACCCTAAAGCTAACCCTCTCGCTCACCGAAATCCTAAACCTAACCCAAAACCACACCCTAACCCTAAACCTAACCTTAACCGTAAACCTCACCCTATCCCTAACCCTAATCTTCACCCTCACCCTCACCCCTCATCCTCAGCCTAACACTCACTCTCACACTAACCCTCACCCTAACCCTTACCCTAACCCTAACTCTCACCTTCATCCTCAGCATATCACTAACCCTAACCCTCAACCTAAACCTCACCCTAAAACTAACCCTAATTTTAAGCCTCACCCTCCCTCTCCCCCTCGCCCTCCCCCTCCCCCTCCCCCTAACCCTAAACCTCACCCTAACCCTATCCCTAACCCTAACCCTCACCCTACCCCTAACCCTAACACTCACACTCTCCCTAATCCTAACCCTCACCCTAACACTCACCCTAACACTCATGATAACCCTAAACCTCACTCTCACCCTAAACCTCACCCTAATGCTAATCCTAACCCTAACCCTCACCCTAACCCTCATCCTAACCGTCATCCTAACCTTAACCCTAACCCTCACCCTAACCCTAACCCTTACCCTAAAACTCACCCTCCCCCTCCCCCTCCCCCTCAGCCTAAACGTAACCCTAACCCTAATCCTAACCCTCACACTCACCTCTCACCCTCAGCCTAAACCTCGACCCAACCCTTACCCTCATCCTAATCCTCACACTCACCCTCAGCGTAACACTAACCCTAATCCTAACCCTAACCTTCAACCTCACCCTCACACTGAACCTAAACCTAAACATAATCCTCACCCTCGCTCTCACCCTAAACCTCACCCTAATCCTTACCCTCAACCTATCACTAACCCTAAACCTAACTCTCACACTAAAACTTACCATCACCCTAACACTAAAACTACCGCTCCACCTACCCCTCACCCTAACCCTAACTCTAACCCTAAACCTCACCCTCATCCTAGGCTTCAACCTAATCCTAATCCTAACACTCACCCTCACACTAACCTTAACCCTAACCTTAACCCTAACCCTAGCCTTCCCTCTAACCCTCAAACTAACCTAACCCTAACCCTCACCCTAACACTAACCATAACCTTAACCCTCACCCTCACCCTAAACCTTAACATCACCATAACGTTAACCCTAACACTAACCGTAACCCTCACCCCTCACCCTGAGCCTAACCTTCACCCTCACACTAAACCTCACCCAAACCCTAAACCTCACCCTAACGCTCACCCTCACACTCAGCATAACCCTAACCCTAACCCTCAAACTCAACCTCACCCTAAACCTAACCCTTACCCTAAGCCTCAACCTCACCTTCAAGCTCACACTCACCCTCACCCTAACCCTCACTCTAACGCTATACCTAACCCTAACCCTCACCCTAACCCTAACCCTAACACTCACACTCACCCTAACCCTAACCCTAACCTAACCCTCACCCTAAAACTCACCTCAACACTCATGACAACCTTAACCCTCACTATCACCCTAAACCTCACCCTAAAGCTTATCCTCACCCTAACCCTAACCATAACCCTCAACCTAACCCTCATCCTAACCTTAACCCTAACCCTCAATCTAACCCTAACCCTAACCCTAAACCTAACCCTCACCCTCACCCTCACCCTCAGCCTAACATTAACCCTCACCCTAATTCTAACCCTCACACTCACCCCTCACACTCAGCCTAACCCTCAGCCTCACACTAACTTTCACACTAACCCTTACCCTCACACTAGCCCTCCCCCGCCCCATCAGCTTAACCATAACCCTAATCCTAACCCTAATCCTCAAACTCAACCTCACCCTAAACCTAACCCTAACCCCAAGCCTCACCCTCATTCTCACCCTAACCCTCACCTTAATCCTTACCCTCAACCTAACCCAAACACTGACCCTAACACTCAAACTTAAACTTACCCTTACCCTAACCCTACACCTCACCCTACCCCTCACGCTAACCCTAACCGTAACCCTAACCCTCACACTAGCCCTCACCCTAACCCTAATCCTAACACTCACCCTCACACTAACCTTAAACCTAACACTAATCCTAAACCTAACACTAAACCTAACCTTCCCCCAAACCCTCAACCTAACCCTAACCCTAACCCTCACGCTAACACTAACACTAAACTTAAACCTCACCCTTACTCTAACCCTCACCCTAACTTTTCACCTCACCCTAACGTTAACCCTAACCCTAACTCTAACCTCAACCCAAACCTCTCCCTAACCGTCAATCTGTCCCTCACCTTAACCGTAACCCTAACCCTAACCCTCACCGTAAACCTCACCCTAACACTAACTCAAAACCTCACCCTAACCCTACCTCTAACCCTAACTCTAAACCTCACCAAAACCCTAACCGTAACCTCACCCTCAGCCTCACCCTCACCGTAAAGATAACCATAACACTAGCCCTAACAATAACCCTAAACCTAAACCTAATCCTAACCCTCACCCTCACCCTCACCATAACCATAACCGTAACCCTAACCCTCACTGTAACCCTAACCCTAAACCTCACCCTTACCCTAACCCTAAACCTAAACCTCACCCTAACCCTAACCCTAACCCTAAACCTCACCCTAACCCTAACCCTAACACTAACACTCAAACTCAACCTCACCATAACTGTAACTCTAACCCTAATTCTAAAATTAACCCTAACCCTAACCCTAAACCTAACCATAACCCTCACCCTCACCGTAACCCTAACCCTAACCATACACCAAACCCTCACTGTAACACTAACCCTAACCCTAAACCTGAACCTCAGTCTCAACCTAACCACAAAGGTAAACATAACCCTAACCCTAACCCTAAAAATAACCCTAAACCTAAACCTAATCCTAACCGTCACACTCACCCTAACCTCAACCCTAACCCAAACCCTCACCTTCATTGTAACCCTCACCCTAAACCTAACCCTCACCCTAACCTTAACCTTCACCCTCATCCTCAACCTCAGCCTAACACTAAGACTAACCTTAACCCTAACCCTCAAACTCAACCTCAACCTACCCCTAAACCTATCCCTAACCCTAAACCTAACCATCACCCTAACCCTAAACCTAACACTAACCTTAACACTAACCCTAACCCTCAGCCTCACCCTCACCCTAGCCTTCAACCTAACCCTAATAGTAACGCTAAACCTCACCCTAAATCTAAACCTAACACTCACCCTTAATCTAACCCTCACACTCACCCTCACCCTACGCCTAACCTAAACCTAACCCTCACCCTAACCCTAATCCTCACACTCACCCTCATCCTCACCCTAAACCTCAGCCTAACCCTAACCCTAACACTAACCTTAATCCTCACCATAACCCTCACACTAAGACAAAGGCTAACCCTAACCCTCACTATCACACCAACCCTCACCCTATCTCTTACCCTCACCCTAACTCTAACCCTAACCCTAATATTAAACCTAACCCTCACCCTAACCCTAAACATACCCCTCACCATAACCCTCACCCTAACCCTTAGTCTCACCCTGACACTCACCGTAAGACTTAGCCTTGCCCTTACCATCACCCTAACCCTAAATCTATCACTAACCCTCACCCTAACCCTCACCCTAACCCTCATGCTAACCCTCAACCTAACCATCACCCTAACCCTAACTCTAGCCCTCATCCTAAAACTCATCCTAACCCTAAACCTAACCCTCAACCTAAACCTAACCCTAAACCTCACCCTCACCCTAACCCTCACATTAACCCTAACCCTCACCCTAAACATCACCCTAACCCTAACCCTCACACTAACCTTAAGCCTAACCCTCACCCTAACCCTAGCCCTCACCCTCACCCTCAGCCTCAGCATAGCACTAAACCAAACCCTAATCCTAACATTAACCCTCACCCTCACACTCATCTTAACCCTAATCCTAACCCTCACCCTAACCGTAAACCTCACCCACACCCTCAGTGTAAAAGTATCCCTAACCCTAATCCTAACCCTCTCCTTAACCTAACCATAACCCTCACCCTAACCCTAATGCTAACCCTCACCCTCACACTCACCCTAACCCTCACCCTCACCCTAACCCTAAACCTAACCCTAAACCTCACCCTCAACCTCACCCTCACCCTCACACTAACCCTCACCCTAACCCTTACACTCACCCTGACCCTTACCCTCAGCCTAAGCATAACCCTAACCCTAACCCTCAACCTCACCCTCATCCTAAACCTAACCCTAATTCTAAGCCTCCCCTCCCCCTCACCCTCACCCTTACCCTAATCCTAACCCTCACCCTAACCCTATCCTTAACCCTAACCCACACCCTAACCCTAACTCTAACCCTAACTCTCACACTCACCATCACCCTAATCCTAACCCTCACCCTAACACTCACCCTAACACTCATGATAACCTTAAACTTCACTCTCACCCTAAACCACACCCTAAAGCTTATCCTCACCCTAACCCTCACCCTAACGCTCATCCTAACCCTCATCCTAACCTTGACCATAACCCTAACCCTAAACCTAAACCTCACCCTCAACCTAATTCTCACCCTCAGCCTAACCCTAACCCTAACCCTAATCCTAACCCTCACACTCACCACTGAAACTCAGCCTAAACCTCACCCTAACCCTTACACTCTCCCTATCCCTCACCCTAACCCTCAGCATAACCCTAACCCTAATCTTAACCCTAAAACTCAACCTCACCCTCACCCTTAACCTAACCCTAACCCTAAGCCTCAACCTCACACTCACCCTAATCCTCACCCTAACCATTACCCTCAACCTAACCCTAAGCCTAACCCTAACTCTCACACTAAAACTTACCCTCACACTAACCCTAACTACCTCTCACACTAACCCTAACACTAAACTTCACACTCACCCTAGCCCTCACCCTAATCCTAATCCTAACACTTACACTCACACGAACGTTAACCCTAACACTAACCCTAACCCTCACCCTAGCCTTCCCTCTAACCCTCAACCTAACCTAAACCTAACCTTCACCGTCACACTAAACCTCACCCTAACCCTAACCCTCACCCTAACCCTCACCCTCACACTCAGCATAACCCTCACCCTAACCCTCAAACTCACCCTCAACCTGAACCTAACCTTAAACCTAAGCCTCACCCTCACCCTCACCCTTACCCTAACCCTAACCCTCATCCTAACCCTATACCTAAACCTAACACTCACCCTAACCCTAACCCTAACACTCACACTCACCCTAAACCTAATCCTAACCCTAACACTCACCCTAACACTCATAATAACCTTAACCTTCACTCTCACCCTAATCCTCACCCTGATGCTTATCCTCACCCGAATCCTCACCCAAAATCTCAACTTAACGCTCATCCTAACCTTAACACTAACCTGCACCCTAACCCTAACCCTAAAACTAAACTTCCCCCTCCAGCTCCCCCTCCCCCTCACCCTCAGCCTAACATTAACCCTCACACTAATTCTATCCATCACACTCACGCCTCACCCTCAGCCAAACCCTCACCCTCACACTAACCCTCACCCTAACCCTTAACCTCACCATAACCCTCCCCCTCTCCCTGAGCTTAACCCTAACCCTAACCCTAATCCTAACCCTAAACATCAACCTCACCCTCACCCTAAACCTAACTCTAACCCTAAGCTTCACCCTCACTCTCACCCTAACCCTCACCTTAAACCTTACCTTCAAGCTAACCCTAACCCTAACCATAAACCTCACACTAAAACTTACCCTCACCCTAACCCTAACCCTATCCCTCACCCTACCCCTCACACTAACCCTAACCCTAACCCTAACCCTCACTCTCACACTAGCCCTCACCCTAACCCTCACCCTGACACTAGCCCTCACCCTAACCCTAAACCTAACACTCGTCCTCACATTAACCTTAAACGTAACCCTCACCCTAACCCTAAACCTAACCTTAACCTTCCCCCAAAACCTCAACCTAACCCTAACCCAAACACTCACACTAACACTAACACTAAATTTAACCCTCAACCTTACCCTAACCCTCACCCTTTTAACCTCACCCTAACGTTAACCCTAACCCTAACCCTCAACCTCACCCTAAACCTCACCCTAACCCTAACCCTCAGCCTAACTCTAAGCCCATCCTAAACCTCACCCTAACCCTAACCCTAACCCTCACACGCACCCTCACCGAAACAGTACCTCTAACCCTAATACTAAAAATAACCCTAATCCTAACCCTAAAACTAACCCTAACCCTCACCCTCACCGTAACCGTAACCCTAACCCAAACCCTCACCCTAACACTACCCACAACCCTAACCCTAAACCTCACCCAAACCCTAACCTCACCCTCTGCCTCACCCTCACCGTAAAGGTAACCCTAACACTAACCCTAACAATAACCCTAAAACTAACCCCAATCCTAACCCTCACCCTCACCCTCACCATAACCCTAGCCCTAACCCTAACCCTCACTCTAACCCTAACCCTAAACCTCACCCTAACCCTAACCCTAAACCTAAACCTCACCCTAACCCTAACCTTAACCTAAAACTCACCCTAACCCTAACCCTAACTGAAACACTCACCTTCAACCTCACCGTAACCGTAACTGTAACTCTAA
This sequence comes from Dipodomys merriami, assembly GCF_024711535.1. NCBI lineage: Eukaryota > Metazoa > Chordata > Mammalia > Rodentia > Heteromyidae > Dipodomys > Dipodomys merriami. The sequence goes on from NW_027203449.1 coordinate 1,880,530, forward strand.
CTCAAACATTGAAAATAACCCTAACCCTAACCCTAAACCTAACCCTAACCCTCAACCTCACCGTAACACTAATCCTAACCATAACCCTCACCCTCACTGTAACCCTAACACTAAACCTAACCCTCTGTCTCACCCTCACCCTAAAGGTAACCCTAACCCTAACAGTAACAATAACCCTAAACCTAACCCTAATCCTAACCCTCACACTCACCCTAACCATAACCCTAAACCTAACCCTCACCCTCACTGTAACAGTAACCCTAAACATCACCCTCACCCTAACCCTAACCCTCCCCCTCACCCTCAACCTCAGCCTAACACTAAGCCTAACCCTAAACCTAAACCTAAACCTAACCCACAAACTCATCCTCTCCGTCGCGCTAATCCTAACCCTAACCCTAAACATAACCCTCACTCTAAACCGAATCCTCACCCTAACTCTAACCCTAACCCTAACCCTAAACCTCTCCCTAACCCTTAGCCTAAAAATTACCTTCACCCTCACCCTCACCTTAACCCTAACCCTAACCCTAACAATAACCCTAACCCTAACCCTAACCCTCTCCCTCCCCATAACCCTAACCCTAACCCAAAACCACACACTAATCCTAAACCTTACCATAACCATAAACCTCACCTTAAACCTAACACTAAACCTCACGCTCACCCTAGCCTTCATCCTATCCCTAATCCTAAACCCAACCCTAACCGTAACCCTCATCTTAACCTTAAACCTAACACTCACCCTAAATTTAAACCTCACCCTCATCCTCACCGAACGCCTAACCATAAGCCTAACCCTAACCCTAACCCTAACACTTACCCTCATCTTCACCCTCACCCATAGCCTAACCCTAACCCGAACCCTAACCTTAAGCCTCACCATAACCCTCACACTAAGACTAAGGCTAACCCTAACCCTCACTATCTCCCCAACCCTCACCCTAACTTTTACCCTCACCCTAACTTTAACCTTAACCCTCACACAAAACCTAACCTTCACACTTACCCTAACCCTACCCCTCACCTAACCCTACCCCTCACTCTAACCCTCACCCTAACACTTAGCCTCACCCTAACACTTAGCCTCACCCTAACCCTCACATTAAGCCTAACCCTCACCCTAACCCTAACCCTAGCACTCATCCTAACACTCTTCCTAACCCGAACCCTAAGCCTCACCTGCACCCTATCCCTCACCCTAACCCTAACCCTCACCCTAAATATCACCCTAACCCTAACCCTCACCCTAAACTTAAGCCTAACCCTCACCCAAACCGTAGCCTTCACCCTCACCCTCACCCTCAGCTTAACACTAAACCTAACTCTAATCTAAACTGTCACCCTCACCCACACCCTCACCCTAACCCTAACCCTAATCCTCACCATAACCCTAACCCTCATCCTCACCCTCAGCCTAACAGTATCCCTACCCCTAATCCTAACTCTCACATTAAACCTCACCCTAACCCTAACCCTAACACTCACGCTAACCCTAATACTAACCCTCACCCTCACCCTAACCCTCACCCTCACCCTAACCCTCACCCTCACCCCAACCCTAAACCTCACCCTAACCTTAAGCCTAACCCACACCCTAACCTTAGCCCTCACCTTCACCCTCAGCTTATCACTAAACCTAACCATAATCCTAACCGTAACATTCACCCTCACATTAAACCTAACCCTAAAACTCACCCTAACCATAACCTTCAAATTCTCCCTCAGCCTAACAGTATACCTAACCCTAAACCTAACCCTCACACTCACCCTCACCCTACCATAACCCTAAGCTTCACCCTAACCCTAATGCTAACCATCTCCCTCACCCTCAACCTCACCCTTACCATCACCATCACCCTAACCCTAAACCTCACCTTCACACTCACCCTAAACCTCAGCCTAACCCTAACCCTCAACCTCAACCTCACCCTAAACCTAACCTAACCCAAGGCCTCACCCTCACCCTCACACTCACCCTAACCATAACCCTCACCCTAACCCTATCCCTAAACCTAACCCTCACCCTAACCCTAACCCTAACACTCACACTCACAAAAACCCTAAAACCCTAACCCTCACCCTAAAACTCATGATAAACCTAACCCTCACTCTCACCCTAAACCTCAACCTAATACTTATCCTCACCCTAACCCTCACCCTAAACCTAACCTTAACCCTAACTCTAACTCTAAACTTCACCCTCACCCTCACCCTCAGCTTAAACCTAACCCTAACGCTAATCCTAACCCTGACCCGCACCCCTCACCCTAACCTTCAGCATAACCCTATCCGTAACTCTAATCCTAAACCTCACCCTCACAATAACCCTCAACCTAACACTTACCCTCACCCTAACCCTCACCCTCACACTCAGCATAATCCTAACACTAATCCTAACCCTAACCCTGAACCTAACCCTAACCCTAACCATCACCCTAACACTAACGTTAACCTTAACCCTCACCCTCAACCTAAACTTCACCCTGACTCTTATCTCACCCTAACGTTAACCCTAACCCTAAACCACAACGTCACCCTAAACCTCACCATAACCCTAACCCTCACCCTAACTCTTACCTCACTCTAAACCTCACCCTAACCTTAACCCTAACCCTCACCCTCACCCTCACCGTAACCTTAAGTCTAACCCTAACCCTAACAATAACCCTAACCCTAACCCTAACACTAATGCTAACCCTAACCATCACCCTCACCATAACCCTAACCCTAACCCAAACTCTCACCCTAACCCTACCCCTAAACCTCACCCAAACCCTAAGCCTAACCTCACCTTCAGACTCACCCTCACCGTAAAGGTAACCCTAAACCTAATTGTAAAAATAACCCTAAAGCTATCCCTAATCCTAACCCTGAAGCTCACCCTCAATATAAACCTAAACCTATCCCTAACCTTAACCATAATCCTCAATGTAACCCTAACCCTAAACCTCAGCCTAACCCTAAACCTAACCCTAAACCTCATCCTAACCCTAACCCTAACCTAAACCTCAACCTTATCGTAATCCTTACCCTCACCCTCAACCACAACATAACCGTAACTCTAACCCTAACCATAAACCTAAACCTCACCTGAACCCTCACCCTCAACCTAACCCTAACCCAAAACATAACCCTCAACCTAACCCTCACCCTAACCCTAAACCTAACCCTACCCATCACAGTAACACTATCACTAACGCTACCCCTCACCCTAACCTCACCCTAAGCCTTAGCCTTGGTCCAACCTTCACCCTAACCCTAACACTATCATTAACCCTCACCCTAAATCTCACCTTAACCCTCACCCTAACCATCACCCTAACCCTAAACCTAACCCTAACCCTCACATTAAGCCTAACCCTCACGCTAACCCTAAGCCTAGCCCTCATACTAACAGTCTTCCTAAACCTAAACCTAACCCTCATCCTAACCTGAACCCTAAGCCTCACCTGCACCCTATCCCTCACCCTAACCCTAAGCCTCACCCTAAACTTAAGCCTAACCCTCACCCTAACCCTAGCCCTCACCCTCACCCTCACCCTCAGCTTAACACTAAACCTAACCCTAATCTAAATTGTAACCCTCACCCTCACCCTCACCCTAACCCTAACCCTCATCCTCACCCTCAGCCTAAGAGTATCCCTACCCCTAATCCTAACCCTCACACTAAACCTCACCCTAACCCTAACCCTAACACTCACGCTAACCCTAATACTCACCCTCACCCTCACCCTAACCCTCACCCTCACCCTAAACATCACCCTAAACCTAACCGTCACACTAACCTTAGACCTCACCCTCACCCTCACCCTTAGCTTAGCACTAAACCTAACCCTAATCCTAACCCTAACCCTCACCCTCACAGTAAACCTAACCCTAACCCTAACCCTCACCCTAACCATAACCTTCACCTTCTCCCTCAGCCTAACAATATTCCTAACCCTAATCCTAACCCTCAAACTCACTGTCACCCTAACCTAATCCTAACCTTCACCCTATCCCTAATGCTAACCCTCACCCTCAACCTCACCCTCACCCTAACCCTAAACCTCACCTTCACCCTCACTCTAACCCTCAGCCTAACCCTATCCCTAAACCTAACACTCACCCTCACCTTTACCCTCACCCTAACCTCAGCTTAATCCTATCCCTAAACTTAACCCTCACCCTAACCCTAACCCTAACACTCACACTCACAATAACCTTAAAACCCTAACCCTCACCCTAAAACTCACCCTAATACTCATGATAACCCTAACCCTCACTCTCACCCTAAACTTCAACCTAATTCTTATCCTCACCCTAACCCTCAACTTAAACCTAACCCTAACCCTCATCCTATCCCTCATCCTAATTTTAAACCTAACCATCACCCTAACCCTGATTCTAAGTCTAAACCTCACCCTCACCCTCACCCTCAGCTTAACCCTAACCCTAACCCTAATCCTAACGCTCACCCTCACCCCTCACCCTCAGCGTAAACCTCACCCTCACACTAACCCTTAACCTAACCCTTACCCTCACCCTAACCCTCACCCTCACCCTCAGCATAACCCTAACCCTAATCCTAAACCTAACCCACATTCTCAACCTCACACTAAACCTAACCCTAACCGTAAGCCTCACCATCACTCTCGCCCTAACCCTCACCCTAACCCTTACCCTTAAACTAACCCTAACTCTAACCCTCACACTAAAACTTACCCTCAACCTAACCCTAACCCTACCCCTCACCCTACCCCTCACCCTAACCCTAACCATGAACCTAAACCTCACCCTTACCCTAGCACTCACCCTAACACTAATCCTAAAACTCACCCTCACACTAATCTTAACCCTAACCCTAATCCTCATCCTAATTTTAATCCTAACCTTCAACCTAACCCTAACTCTAATTCTAAACCTGACCCTCAACCTCACCCTCACCATCAGCTTAACCCTAACCCTAACCCTAATCCTAATCCTCACCCTCAGCCTAACCCTCACCCTCACACGATCCTTCACCTTAAACCTTACCCTCAACCTAACCTTCACACTCACCCTCAGCATAAACCTAACCCTAATCCTAACCCTAAACCTCACTCTCACGCTAAACCGTACCTTAAACCTAACCCTAACCCTAACCCTCACACTCACCCTCACCCGAAACCTAACCCTAACCATCACCCTATCCTTCACACTAAACCTAAGGCTAACCCTAACCCTCACTCTTACCCTAATCCTCACCCTAACCCTTACCCTCACCCTAACCCTAACCCTAACCCTCACTCTAAACCTAACGCTCACCCTAACCTTAACCGTACCCCTCAAACTGCCCCTCACCCCAACCTAACCCTAACCCTCACTATAACCCTCACCCTAAATCTAACCCTAACTCTAAAACCCACCCTCTCCCTAAACCTCACCCAAAACCTTACTCTCCCCATAACCCTCACGCTAAACCTAACCATAACCCTAACTCTCACCCTAACCCTCACACTCACAAAAAGCCTCACCCTAAGCCTAACCCTCAAAATCACCCTAACCCTCACCCTCACCCTCAGCCTAACCCTAAAACTAATCCTACTCCTCACCCGCACCCTCACCTAAGCTCACCCTAAAGATAACCCTAACCCTAACCCTCACCCTCACGCTAACCCTCACCCTAACCCTAACCCTAACCCTCACTCTCTGGCTAAACCTAACCCTAACCCTAATCCTAAATCTAACCCTCACCCTCACCCTCAACATGAACCTAAACCTAACCCTAACCCTCACCCTCACCATCACACTATCCGTAACCCTTAAGCTAACCCTAACCCTCAACCTAACCCTAACCCTAAACTTAACCCTCACCCTCACCCTAAACCAAAGCCTAAAACCCAACCTAACCCTCAACCAATCCATCACCCGAACCCTCACGATAACCCTAAGCCTCACTCTCACCGTAACCCTCACCCTAACCCTTACCCTCACCCTCACCCTAACCCTAAACCTCACCAGACCAAAACCCTAACTCTCACCGTCACCCTAAACCAAACCCTAACACTCACCCTCAACCTAACCCTCACCCTAAACCTCACCCTCACCCAAATCCTAACACTCAGGCTCACCCTCACCCATACCCTCACCCTAACCCTCACCCTCAACCTCACCCTCAGCCTAACCCTAAACCTAACCCTAATCATAACCCTAAACCTCAACCTCACCCTCACCCTCAACATAACCTGAAACATAACCCTAATCCTAACCCTCACCCTCACCCTAAACCTAACTCTAACCCTAACCCTAACCCTCACTCTAACCCTCACCCTAACCCTAATGCTAAGACTAACCCTCACCTAACTCTCACCCTAACCCTTAACTTCAACCTAACCCTAACCCTCACCCTCACCCTGAACCTCACCCTAACCCTAATCCACAACATAATCCTTACCCTCCCGCTAACCCTCACCCTAACCCTAACCCTAACACTCAGCCTAACCCTCACCCTAACACTCACAATAACCCAACCCTCAATCTTGCACTACCCTTCACCCTAAACCTTACCCTCACCCTTACCCTAACCCTAACCCTAATCCTCACACTAACCCTAACCCTCACCCTAACCCTAAACTAACCCTCAACCTCATCCTAAACCTAAACCTAACCCTAAACCTAACCCTCACCATAACCCTCACATTAAGACTAAGGCTAACCCTAAACTTCACTATCACCCTAACCCTGACCCTAAATATTACCCTCACCCTAAAACTAACCCTAACCCTAACCCTCACACTAAATCTAAACCTCACCCTAACCCTAACCCTACCGCTCACCCTAACCCTTAGCCTTACCCTAACCCTCACCCTAAGCCTTAGCCTTGCCCTCACTCTCACCCTAACCCTAACACTATCACTAACCCTCACCCTAACCCTCACGGTAACCCTCACCCTAACCATCACCCTAACCCTTAACCTAACCCTAACCCTCACCCTAAGCCTAACCCTCACCATAACCCTAAACTTAGCCCTCATCCTAAACCTCATCCTAACCCTAAACCTAACCCTTACCCTAACCCTAATGCTAACCCTCACAATCACCCTCATCCTCACCCTCAGCCTAACCCTAATAGTAACCCTAATGCTAACCCTCACCCTCACCCTTCACCCTTAGATTAACCCTCACCCTCAACCTAACCATAACCATAACCCTCACCAAACCCTCGCCCTAACACTCACGAAAACCCAAACACTCACTCTCACCCTAACACTTACCCTAACACTTACCCTCACCGGTAACCTAAACCTAAACCTAACCCTAACCCTCACACTAACCCTAACCCTCACCCTAACACTCACCCTCACCCTAACACTCACCCTCATCCTAAACCTAACCCTAACCCAAACCCGCACCCTTACACTCAAACTCACCCTAAGGATATCCCTAACCCTCACTCTCACACTAAACCTCACCCTTAGCCTTAACCTCACCCCAAACCTCACCCTAATCCTAAACCTCAAACTAAACCTAACCCTCATGCTAACCCTAACCCTACCCCTCACCCTAGCCCTAACCCTAAAGCTAACCCTAAACTTCAACCTAACACTAAACCTAAAATTCATGCTAAATCTAACCCTCACCCTCACCCTCACCCTCAGCCTAAACATAAGTCTAATACTAACCCTAACCATAACCCTCACACTCACCCTCACCCTAACCCTAATCCTAACCCTGACCCTCTTCCTCACCCTCACCCTAACCCTAATACTAAACCTAACCCCAACCCCAACCCTAAACCTAACCCTCACTCTCACCCTCACCCTCCGCCTAACCCTAAGCCTAAGCCTAAACCTAACCCTAACCCTCACACACACCCTCATTCTCACCCTCACCCTCAGCTTAACCCTAAACCTAATTCTACCACTAACCCTCAACCTCACCCTCAACCTAAACCTATGCCTAAACCTAACACTCATCATAAACCTAAACTCCACCCTAACCCTAACCCTAACAATAACCCTAACCATCACCCTAACCCTACCGCTGCCCCTCACCCTAACCCTCATCCTAAAGCTAACCCTAACCCTAACCTTAACCCTAACCCTAACCCTAAACCTCATCCTAACCCTAACCCTAAACCTCACCCTCACTCTCACCCACATTGTAAAGGTAAACTTAAACCTAATCCTAACCCTAACAATAACCCTAAACCTAGTCCTCATCCTATCCCTCTACCTAACCGTAACCCTAAAGAGAACAAAAACCCTCACCCTAACCCTAACCCGAAATCTCACCCTAACCCTAACCCTAACCCTCACCCTTAACCTAGCCGTCACCTAAAACTAATTCTAACCCTAACCTTCACTCTGAACCTAACACTAAACCTAATCCTAACTCTCACCATAACCCTAATCCTAACCCTAACCCTCACCCTAACACTCACTGTAAACCTAACCCTAATCCTCACCTTCACCCTAGCCCTCACCCTAACCCTAATCATAACACTAACCCTCACCCTCACCCTCAACTTAACCCTACCCCCAACCCTAGCCCTCACCCTAACCCTCACACTAACACTAAACCTCACCTTAAACCTCACCCTCAACATACCCCTAACCCAAACCCTAACCCTCAACCTAACCCTCACCCTAACCCTAACCCTAACCCTAACACTAACACTCACACTAAACCTAAACCTCACCCTAGCCCTAACCCTACCCCTCACGCTAAGCCTCATCCTAACCCTAACCATAACCATAACCCTAACCCTGAACCTCACCCTAACCCTAAACCTAAAAATCACCCTCACCCTCACCCTAAACCTTAGCCTTACCCTAACCCTCACCCTAAGCTTTAGCCTTGCCCAAACCCTCACCCTAACCCTAAGCCTATCACTAACCCTCACCCTATCCCTCACGGTAACCCTCACCCTAACCATCACCCTAAACCTTAACCTAACCCTAACCCTCACACTAAGCCTAACCCTCACCCTAACCTTAGCCCCCATCCTAAACCTCATCCTAACCCTAAACCTAACCCTCACCCTAACACTAACCCTAAACCTCACCCGCACCCTAACCCTCACCCTAACCCTAAACCTCACCCTAAACATCACCCAACCATAACCTTCACAATAACCTTATGCCTAACCCTCACCCTAACCCTAGCCCTCCATCTCAACCTTACCCTCATCCTAACCCTAACCATAATTTAACCGTAACCCTCACCCTCACCCTCAACCTAACCCTGTGCCTAACCCTTACCCTCACCCCAACCCTAACCTCCACCCTAAACTTCATGCTCACCCTAAGCCTAACCCTAAATCTCACCCTAACCCTAACCCTAAACCTCACCATCACCTAACCCTCGCCCTAACCCTAACCCTAATCCTCACCCTCAACCTGACCCTCAGATTAACCCTAAGACTAACCCTAACCCTCACCCTAACCCTCAAACTCACCCTCACCCTAACCCTAATCTTAACCCTAAGCCTAAACTTAACCCTAAACCTCATCATAAACCTCACCCTAACCCTAATCCTAACACTAACCCTAAACCTATCCCTCACCCTAACCTTAACTCTAACCCTAACCCTCACCCTCACCCTTACCCTATCCCAAAACCTAAACCTCAAACAAACCCTAACCCTAACACTAACCCTTACCCTGACCTCACACTCACCGAAACCCTAACCCTATACACTAAATTTCACCCTCAACTTCACCCTAATTCTAACCCAAACCCTCAACGGAAACCTCACGCTCACCCTCATCCTCACCATCACCCTCAACCAAAACCTACCCCTAACCCTTAATCTTACCCCAACCCTAACCTCCACCCTAAACCTAACCCTCACCCTAACCCTAACCCTAACGCTAACCCTAACCCTCACAATAACCCTAACCCTCACCCTAAACCTAACCCTAATACTCACACTACCTCTCATAATAACCCTAAACCTAACACTAAACTTAACCCTAACCCTAACCCTAAACCACACCCAAAATATAACCCTAATCCTAACCCTCACCCTCACCCTAACACTAACATTAACCGTAACACTAAACCTAAGCTTAACCCTAAACCTAATTCTAACCCTCACCCTAACCATAACCATAACCTTAACCCTCCCCTGAACCCTAACCCTAACCCTCACCCTCACCCTAACCCTAAACCTAAACCTAACCCTAACCCTCACACTAATCCTCATCCTAACCCTAACCCTAAACTTCACCCTAATCCTCACCCTATCCTTAACCCTAACCCTAACACTCACCCTAATACTAACCATAAACCTAACCCTCAACCTCAGCCTAAATATCATGTTCAGACTAACACTCACCCTCACCCTAAACATCACCCTAACCCTAAAGTTCACCCTAACCCTAACCATAACACTCACCCTAAACCTCACCCTCACCCTCACACTCACACTAAGCATAACCCTAACACTACCCCTAATCCTTAACCTAACTTTCTCCATCACCTTCACCCTAAACCTATCCCTACACTTAACAGTAACCCTCACCCTCACCCTCACCCTAACACAAACCCTAAACCTAACCCTAAACCTCACCTTAAACCTAACCCTCAACCACAACCTAATCCTAACCCTCACCATAACCCTAACAATCACAATAACCCTAACCCTCACTCTAACCATAAACCTACCCCTCAACGTAACACTCATCCTAAGCCTAACCCTAAACCTAATCCTCACCCTAACACTAACCCTAACCCTCACCCTCACCATAACCATCACCATGACCCTATCACTCACCCTAAGCCTAACCCTCACCCACACCTTAACCCTCAATCTCACGCGAACCATCACCCTCACCCTAACTCTCACCCTCAACCTAAACATCACCCGAACCCGAACCCTAACCTTAACCCTAACTCTAACCCTCACCTTAAGCCTAACCCTCAACCTCACCCTCAACCTCACCCTAAATCTCACATTAACCATCACCCCTACCTAACCGAAACCCTCACCCTCAGCCTCACCCTAACCCTCACCCTCACCCTCACCCTAGCCCTCACCCTAACCCTAAACCTAACCCTCATCCTCACCCTCATACTCATCCTAACCCTAAGCCTAACTCTAATCCTAACCCTCACCCTCACCCTCACCTTGAAGCTAACCCTTAACCTCACCCTAACCCTTTCCCTAAACCTTAACCTCAACCTAAGCCTCACCTCACCCTCACCCTCACCCTAAACCTAACCCTAACCCTCACCCTCACCATCACCCTAACCGTAACCCTCATCTACACCCTAAACCAAACCCTAACCCCAGCCTTAACGCTCACCCTAACCTTCACCCTAAACCTCACGATAACCCTAACCCTCACTCTCACCCTAACTCTCACCCTAACCCTTACCCTTACCCTAACCCTAACCCTAAACCTCGCCCAGACCCAAACCTTAACGCTCAACGTCACCCTAAACCTAACCCTAATGCTCACCCTAAACCTCAAAATCACCCAAACCCTAACCCTCAGTCTTACTCTCACCCATACCCACACCCTAACCCTCACCCTCAGCCTAAACATCACACTAAGCCTAAACCTCCCCCTTATCCTAACCCTCCCCATCACCCTTAGCCTAACCCTAAACCTAACCCTAATCCTAACCCTAACCCTCAACCTCAACCACACCCTCAACCTAACTGTAAACATATCCCTAATCCTAACCCTCAACCTCACCCTCACCCTAAAACTAACTCTAACGCTAACCCTAATCCTCACCCTAAACCTCACCTTAACCCTAATGCTAAGCTTAACCCTCAACCTAACACCAAACCTAACCCACACCCTCATCCTAAACCAAAACCTAACCTTAAACCTAACCCTCACCATAACCCTCACAATAAGACTAAGGCTAACCCTAACCCTCACTATCACCCTCACCCTCAACCTATCCCGAAACCTCACCCTCACCCTAACCCGAAACCTAACCCAAAACATCACCCTAAAACTAACCCTCAACCTAACCCTAACCCTAACACTCACCCAAACCTTAACTCTCAGCCTAACCCTCACCCTCACCCTAACCTCACCCTAACCCTAAACCTAAACCTAGCCCTTACCCTAACCCTAACCCTCACCCTATCACTCACGCTAACCCTAACCCTCACTCTCACCCTAACCCTCACCCTAACACTTACCCTCACCCTAACCCTTACCCTCAGCCTAACGCTCACACTAAACCTAAATCTCAGCTTAACCTTAACGCTAACCATGACCCTAACCCTACGCCTAAACCTCACCCTAACCCTAAAACTCACCCGCACCCTAGCCCTCAAACCAACCCTAAACCCAACTGTAACCCTCGTTCTTACACTCACCCTCACCCTAAAACATACACCCACCCTCACCCTAACATTAACCCTTACACACACCCTAACCCTAAACCTCACCCTAACCCTAACCCTAACCCTGACCCTAAACCCTCACCTTCCCAATAACCCTAATTCTAACCCTAAACCTCACCCTAAACCTAAGCCTAAGACTAATGCTAACTCTAACCCCCACCCTCACCATCACCCTAACCCTAAACCTATCCCTAACCTCACCCTTTCCCTAACCTTCACCCTAAACCTAACCCAAACCCTCATCCTCACCCTAACCCTAACACTAACCCTGACCCTATCCCTAACCCTAAACCTAACCTAACCCTAAACCTAACCCTAACCCTAGCCCTTACCCTAACCCTAACCCTCATATTCACCCTCACACTCATCCTAACCCTAATCCTAACCCTAGCCCTCACCCTAAACCTAAACCTCACCCTCACCCAAACACTCAAACTAAGCCTAACACAAACCCTAACCCTAATCCTAACCCTAACCCTCACCCTCACCCTCACACTCACCCTAACCCTTACCCTCACCCTAGCCCACACACTAACACTAACCTTAAGCCAAACCCTAAACCTCAACATCACCCTCACCCTCAACCTCATCCTCAGGCTAACCCTATCCCTAAACCTAATCCTAAACCTAACCCTCACCCTAACACTCACGCTAAACCTAACCCTCACTCTCACGCTAACCCTCACCCTAACAATGACCCTCACACTAACCCTTACCCTCAGCCTAACACTCAAACTAAACTTAACTCTCACCCTAACCCTAACACTAACCATGACCCTAACCCTAACCCTAACCCTAAACCTCAGCCTTACGCTAAACCTTACCCTCACCCAAGCCCTCAAACCAACCCTAATCCTAACCCTAACCCTCATCCTTACCCTCACCCTCACCCTAAATCACACTCTAACCCTCACCCTAACACTAACCCTAACCCACACCCTAACCCACACCCTCACCCTCACTTTCCCCCTAACCCTAATTCTAAGCCTAACCCTCACCCTCACCCTAAGCCTAAGCCTAATGCTAACTCTAACCCTCACCCTCACCGTAACCCTAACCCTAAACTTATCCCTTAACCTCACCCTATCCCTAACCTTCACCCTAACCCTAACCCAAACCCTCATCCTCACCATAACACTAACACTAACCCTGATCCTAACCCTAACCCTCACCCTAAACCTCACCCTAATGATTACCCTCAACCTAACCCTAACCCTAACCCTAACCCTAATCCTCACACTAATCCTCACCCTAACCCTAAACTTCACCCTAACCCTAACACTAACACTCACCCTAAACCTCACCCTCACACTCACCCTCACCCTAAGCCTAACCATAACCCTACCCCTAATCCTTAACCTAACCATCTCCATCACCTTCACCCTAAATCTATTCCTACCCCTAACACTAACCCTCACCCTCACCCTCACCCTAACACGAACCCTAAACCTATCCCTAAACCTCACCTTAAACCTAACCCTCAACCACAACCTAATCCTAACCCTCACCCTAACCCTAACAATCACAATAACCGTAACCCTCACTCTAACCATAAACCTACCCCTCAACGTAACACTCATCCTAAGCCTAACCCTAAACCTAATCCTCACCCTAACCCTAACCCTAACCCTCACCCTCACCATAACCATCACCATCACCCTATCATTCACCCTAAGCCTAACCCTCACCCACAACTTAACCCTCAACCTCACGCGAACCCTCACCCTCACCCTAACACTCACCCTCAACCTAAACATCACCCGAACCCTAACCCTCACCTTAACCCTAACCCTAACCCTCACCCTAAACCTAACCCTCACCCTGACCCTCACCCTCACCCTAATCCTCAAATTAACCCTCACCCCTACCTAACTGAAACCCTCACCCTCAACCTAACCCTAACCCTCACCCTCACCCTAGCCCTCACCCTAACCCTAACCCTCACCCTCACCCTCACACTCATCCTAACCCTAAGCCTAAATCTAATCCTAACCCTCAACCTCACCCTCATCCTCAGCCTAACCCTCACCCTCACCCTAACCCTCTCGCTAAATCTTACCCTCACCCTAACCCTAAACCTAAACCTCACCCTCAACCTAAACCTAACCCTAACCTTAACCCTAAACCTAACCCTCACCCTCACCCTCACCCCAAACCTAACCCTAACCCTAACCCTCACCCTCACCCTAACTGTAAACCTCACCCTCACCCTAAACCAAACCCTAACCCCAACCTTAACCCTCACCCTAACCATCACCCTAAATCTCACGATAACCCTAACCCTCACTCTCAACCTAACCCTCACCCTAACCTTTACCCTCACCCTAACCCTAAACCTAAACGTCACCCAGACCCAGACCCTAACCCTAACACTCACCCTAAACCTCACCCTAACCCTAATGCTAAGCTTAACCCTCAACCTAACAGTAACCCTAACCCACACCCTCATCCTAAATCGAACCATAACCATAACCCTAACCCTCACCATAACCCTCACAATAAGAATAAAGCTAACCGTAACCATCACTATCACCCTAAACCTCACCCGAACTCTTACCCTCAACCTAACCCTAACCCTAACCATAACCCTCACACTAAACCTAAACTTCACCCTAACCCTAACCCTAACCCTCACCCTAACTCTTATCCTTACCCTAACCCTCACCCTAAGCCTTAGCCTTACCCTAACCCTCACCGTAACACTAACCGTATCACTAACTCTCAACCTAACCCTCTCCGTAACAATCACCCTAACCCTAATCCTAACTCTCACACTAAGCTTAACCCTCAACCTAACACTAAACCTAATTCTCACACTCACACTAACCGTAAACCTCACCAGCACCCTAACACTAACCCTCACGCTAAATATCACCCTAACCCTAACCCTCACACTAAACTTAAGCCTACCCCTCAACCTAACCCTAGTGCTCACCCAATTCATGACCCTCAGCTTAACACTAAACCTAACCCTAATCCTCACGGTAATTCTGGCCCTCACCCTCACCCTCACCCTAACCCTAACCCTCACCCTAACCCTAACCCTCACCGTCACCCTCAGCCAAACAGTATCCCTAAACCTAATCCTAACCCTCCCACTCACCCTCACCGTAACCCTAACCATAACCCTCACCCTAACCCTAATGCTAACCCTCACCCTCACTGTCACCCTCACCCCTCACCCTCAGCCTAACCCTCACCCTCAACCTAACCCTAAACCTAACCCTCATGCTAATTCTCACCCTAACACTCATGATAACCATTACACTCACTCTCACCCTAACAATCACCCTAACCCTTACCCTCACCCTAACCCTAACCCTAAACCTAACCCTAACGTTCAAATTAACCCTAACCCTCACCCTGACCCTAACCCTCACCCTAACAATCACCCTCATCCTAAACCTAAACCTAACCCTAACCCGTACCCTTACCCTCACACTCGCCCTAAGGCTAAACCTAACCCTCACTCTCACTATAAACCTCATCTAAAGCCTTAACCTCACCCCAACCCTCACCCTAACCCTAACCCTCCAACTAAACCAAACCCCTACCCTAACCCTAAACCTAACCCTAACTCTAACTCTAACCCTCATACTCACCCTCATCTTCACCCTCACCCTCAGCCTAACCCTAACCCTAATCCTAACGCTAACCCTCACTCTCACACAAAACCAAACCCTATGCCTAACCCTAACCCTCACCCTAACCCGAATATGCACCCTGACGGTAACCCTCATCCTAAACCTAACCCTAACACTAACCATAACCCTCAGACTAACCGTAACCTTCACCCTAACCCTACCCCTACCTCTCGCCCTATCCCTCATACTAACCCTGACCCTAACATTTATCCTAACCCTAACCATAACCTCACACTAACCCTAAACCTAAACCTTACCCTCACTCACAACCTAATGGTAACCATAACCTTAAACCTAACCCTAACCCTAACAATAACCCTAAACCTAACCCTAATGCTAACCCTCACCCTCACCCTAACCCTAACCCTCACCCTAACCCTAACCCTCAATCTAACCGTAACCCTAAACCTAACACTAACCCTCACCCTCAACCTAACTGGAAATCTCAACCTAACCCTAAGCCTAACCCTAACCCTCTACCTAGCCCTCACCTAACACTAATCCTAACCCTAAACCTCACTCTGACCCTAACCCTAACCCTAAACCTATCTCTCACCATAACCATAATCCTAACCCTAACCCTCACCCTACCCCTAAACCTAATCCTCAAGTTCACCCTAGCCCTCACCCTAACCATAATCATAACTCTAACCCTGATACTAAACCTAACCCTCACCCTAAACCTAACCCTAACCCTCACGCTAACCCTGATCCTAACCCTAACCCTAAACCTAACCATGAACCTCACCCTAACACTAAACCGAACCCTCACCCTCAACCTAACCCTTTGCCTTACCCTAACCCTCACTCTAAGCCTTAGCCTTGTTCTAACCCTCACGCTAATAATAACCCTATCACTAACCCTCACCCTAACCCTCACCCTAATCATCACCCTAACCCTAAACCTAACCCTAATCCTCACATTAAGGCTACCCCTCACCCTAACCCTAACCCTAGCTCTCATGCTAACCATCATCCTATCCCTAAAACTAACCATCCCCCTAACACTAACCCTAAGCGTCATCCGCACATTAACCCTCTCCCTAACCATCACCCTCACCCTAAACATCACCCTAACCCTAACCTCACCATAACGTTAATGCTAACCCTCACCCTAACCCTACACACTCACCCTCACCCTCACCCTCCAGTTAAAACTAAACCTAAACCTAATCCTAACCGTAAATCTAGCTCTCACCCGAACCCTAAACCTAACCCTAACCCTCGCCCTAAACCTTACCGTCACACTCACCCTCAGCCTAACAGTAACCCTAACCCTAATCCTAACCCTCACACTCACCCTCACACTAACCCTAACCCTAACACTCACCCTAAACCTAATGCTAATCCTCTCCCTCACCATCAGCCTAACCATAACCATAACCCTAATCCTAACACTCACACTCACCCCTCTCCCTCAGCCTAACCCTCACCCTCAACCTAAACCTAATCCTAACCCAAAGCCAAACCCTCACCCTAACACTCACGATAACGCTAACACTCACCCTAACCCTTACCCTCACCCTAACCCTAAACCTAAACGTTACCCTAACCCTCACATTAAACCTAACCCTCAACTGAACGCTAAACCTCACCATAACACTCACCCTAATCCTAAACCTAAATCTAACACTAAGCCGCACCCTTTCCTTCACACTCACCCTAAAGCTATCCCTAACCCTCACTCTCACCCTAAACCTCACCCTAAGCCTTAAACTCACACAACCCTCAACCTAACCCTAAACCTCAAACTAAACCTAACCCTCACACTAACATTAACCCTACCCCTCAACCTAACACTAACCCTAAACCTCAGCCTAACCTTAAACCTAACCCTCATCCTCACCCTAGAGCTCACACTAACCCTAAACCTAAGCCTCAGCCTCACCATCACCCTAAACCCAACCCTCACCCTTACCTTAACCTAAAGCTCACCCTAAGCTAACCCTAACCCTCACACTAACCCTAACCCTCACCATAACCCTAACCCTATTCCTCAGCCTAACCCTCATCCTAAACCTAAACCTAACCCAAACTCTCACCCTAACCCTAACACAAACACTCACCCTAAACCTAAGCCTAACCCTAACCTTAACCCTAACCCTCACCCTCACCTTCAACCTAACCCTTTCCCTAAACCTAATCCTAACCCTAACCCTCACCCTCACCCTGTCTCTAAACTTAACCTTAACCCTAACTCTCACCCTCACTGTAACCCTAACCCTAACCCTATCCTTAAACCTCACCTTAGCGCTAATCCTCAACCTAACCCTAAGCGAAACCCTCACCCTCACCCTAACGCTAACCCTAACCATAACCCTAACCCGCACCCTAAACCCAACCCTAATCCTAACCCTAACCCTCACCCTAATCCTAAACCTAACCCTAAACCTAACACTTACACTAAATCTAACCCTCACCCTCAGCCTAACATTAAGCCTAACCAAAACCCTAACCCTAATCCTCACACTCACCCTTACTCTATACCTAAGTCTAACCCTAACACTAACCTTAACCCACACACTCACCCTCATCCTCAACCTCACCCTCACCGTAACCCTAACCCTAATCCTAATGTTAACCCTAACCCTCAGCCTCAACCTAAACCTATGCCTTACCCTAACCCTCACCCTCACCCTAACTCTAACCCTAACCCTAACCCTAAACCTCACCCTAACCCTAACCCTAAGCCTCACCCTCACCTCACCCTCACCGTAATGCTAACCCTAACCCTAACCCTAAACCTCACCATCACCCTCACCCTAACCCGAACCCGAACCCTCAACCGAACCCTCACCCGAACCCTCATCCTCACCACCACCCTCAACCTAAACCTAACCCTAATTTAACCGTAAACCTTACCCTCAACCTAACCCTGACCCTAACCCTTACTCTCACTCCAACCCTAAACCAAACCCTCATCCTAAACCTAACCCTAATCTTCACACTAACCCTCACACTAAACCTAACACTCAACCTATTCCTAACCCTAACCCTCACCCTAACACTTAGCCTTACCCTAACCTTCACCCTAAGCCTTAGCCTTGCCCTAACACTCACCCTAACACGAAACCTATCACGAAAGCTCAACCTAAACCTCAGCCTAACCATCACCCTAACCCTCACACTCAGCCTAACCCTCACCCTAACCCTAACCCTAGCCCTCATCCTAACCCTCATCCTATCCCTAAACCTAACCCTCAACCTAACCCTAACCCTAAACCTCACCCGCAACCTAACCCTCACCTTAACCCTCACCCTCACCCTGAACATCACCCTCAACTTCACCCTCACCCTAATCTTTAGCTTAACGCTCACCCACACCCTAGCCCTCACCCTCACCCTAACCCTAATGCTAACCATCACTCTCATACTCACCCTCATCCTAACCCTAACAGTAACCCTAATCCTAACCCTCATCCTCACCCCTCACCCTCAGCCTAACCCTCACCCTCACCCCTCACACTCAGCCTAACCCTCACCCTCAACCTAACCCTAACCCTAACCCTCACACTAACACTCACGATAACTCTAACACTCACTCTCATCCTAACACTCACCCTAAAACTTTGCCTAACCCTAACCCTAAACCTAACCTTCACCCTCACTATACCTCACCCTAACCCTAACCCTAAGCATAACAATAAACCTAAACCTTACCATAATGCTAACCCTCTTCCTCACCCTATCCCTAACCCTATCCCTCACCCTAACACTAAGCCTCACCCTCAGCCTAACCCTAACCCTAATTTAACTGTAACACTCACGCTCACCCTCAATCTAACCCTGCCCCTTAACCTTAACCTCCCCCCAACTCTAACCTCCACACTAACCCTAAGCCTAACCCTAAACTTCACCCTAACCCTAACCCTCACCATCACCTGACCCTCAACCTAACCCTAACCCTAACCCTCACCCTAAACCTAACCCTCAGCGTAACCCTAAGACTAACCCTAACCCTCACCCTAACCCTCACACTCACCCCCACCCTAACCCTAATCTTAACCCTAACCCTAACCCTAACCCTCATCATAACCCTCACCCTCACCCTAAACCTAACACTAACCCTAACCCTATCCCTCACCCTAAACTTAACTCTAACCCTAACCCTCACCCTCACCCTTACCCTAACCCTAACCCTAAACCTCACCCTAATCCTAACCCTAACCCTCACACTCACCTCACATTCACGGTAACTCTAAACTTAATCCTAAACCTCACCCTCAACCTAGCCCAAACCCAAACAGTAATCCTAACCCTCACGCTCATCCTCACGATCACACTCAACCTAACCCTGCCCATAACCCTTTCTCTAACCCCAACCCTAACCTCCACCCTAAACTTAACCCTCATCGTAACCCTAACCCTAACGCTAACCCTAACCCTCACAATAACCCTAACCCTCACCCTAAACCTAACCCTATCCCTCACCCTACCTCTCATACTAACCCTAAACCTAACCCTAATCTTAACCATAACCCTAACCCTAAACCTCACCCCAAACCTAACCCTAACCCTCACCCTCAACCTCACCCTCATCCTCGCCTTAACCGTAACGCTAACCCTAACCCTAACACTATCCCTAAACCTAAACCTAACCTAACCCTGATCCTAAACCTCACCCTCACCCTCACCTTAACAATAACAATAACCGTAACCCTAACCATAACCTTAACCCTCACCTGAACCCTAACCCTAACCCTCACACTCACCCTAACCCTAAACCTAACCCTAACCCTAACCCTCACCCTACCACTCACGGTAACCCTAACCCTCACACTCACCCTAACGTTCACCCTAAACCTTAACTTAATCCTAACCCTAACCCTAAGCCTAAGCCTAACCAGCACATTAACCCTCACCCTAACCCTATCCCTAACCCTAACCATCACCGTAACTCTCACCATAATGCTAACCCTAACTCTAAAACGCACCCTCACCATAACCCTCACCCAACACCTGACTCAAAACCTAACCCTCATGCTAAACCTAACCCTAACCCTAACCCTCACCCTAACCCTCACCGTCACCAAAACCCTCACCCTAAGCCTAACCCTAACCCTCACTCTAACCCTCAAACTCACCCTCAGCCTAACCCTAAAACTAATCCTACCCCTCACCCGCACACTGACCCTAACCTCAACCTAACCCTCACCCTCACCCTCACCCTAAACCTCACCCTAACCCTAAACCTAATCCTAATACTCACCAGCAACCTATATCTCACCGTCACCCTAACCCTCACCCTAAACATAACCCTCACCCACACCCTAACCCTCAGTCTGACCTGAACCCTCACCCTCACACTAACCCTCACCCTAACCCTAACCGTCGCCGTAACCCTCACCCTATCGCTAACCCTAACTCTAAAACCCACCCTCACCATAACCTTCAAACAAAACCTTACTCAAACCCTAACCCTCACGCTAAACCTAACCCTAAACCTAACCCTCACCCTAACCCTCACCGTCACAATAACCCTCACCCTAAACCTAACCCTCAACCTCACCCTAACCCTCAGCCTCACCCTCAGCCTAACCCTGAAACTAATCCTACCAATCACCCGCAACCTCACCCTAACCCCACCCTAGCCCTTATCCTAAACCTAACCCTCACCCTCATCCTAAACCTAACCCTCACCCTATAGCTAACCCTCACTCACACCCTAAACCGCAGTCTCACCCGAACCCGAACCCTCACCCTAACCCTCACCCTAACCCTAACTCTCAACCTCACCCTCACCCTCACCCAAAATCTAAACCTCAGTCTCAACCGAACCCTCACCCTCATCCTAACCCTCACCCTAAACATCACCTAAACCTAACCCTCACCGTCATCATAACACTAGCCCTAAATCTCACCCTAACCCTAACCCTCACCCTCAACCTCACCCTCAGCCTAACCCTAACCCTAACTCTAATCCTACCCCTAAACCTCACCCTCACCCTCAACCTAACCCTAACCCTAACCCTCACCGTCACCCTCACCCTAAACCTAACACTCACCCTAACACTCACGCTAACCCTAACCCTCATTCTCACCCTAACCCTCACCCTAAGACTTACCCTCACCCTAAACCTTAACCTCAGCCTAACTCTCACACTAATCCTAAACCTAATGCTAACCATGACCCTAATCCTAACCCTAAACTTCACCATAACGATAACCCTCACCCGAACCCTGAACCTAACCCTAGCCCTTACCCTAAGCCTAACCCTCACACTCGCCATAACCTTCACCCTCACACTAGCCCCCACCCTAAACCTAACCCTAACCCTAAAACTCACCCTCACCCTCAACCTCACCCTAACCCTAATTTAACCCTAACCCTGACCCTCAACCAAACCTTGCCCCTAAACCTTACTCTCACCCCAACCCTAACTTCCACCCTAAACCTAACCGTCACCCTAACCCTAACCCTAACGCTAACCCTAACCCTCACAATAACCCTAACCCTCATCCTAAACCTAACCCTAACCCTCACCCTACACTTCATCCTAACCCTAAACCTAACCCTAATCTTAACCCTAACCCTAACCCTAAACCTCATCCCTAACCTAACCCTAACCCTCAACCTCATTCTCACAGTAACCATAACCTTAATCCTAACCCTAACACTAACCCTAAACCTAAACTTATCCCTAACCCTTAGCCTAAACCTCCCCCTCACCCTAACCCTAACAATAACAGTAACCCTAAACCTAAACCTAACCCTAACCCTAATTCTAACCCTCACCCTAACCCTAAGCATGACCTTAACCGTCACCCGAACCCTAACCATAACCCTAACCCTAACCTCATCCTAACTTTAACTCTAACTCTAAAACCCACCCTCACCCTAAACCTCATCCAAAACCTTACTCTCACCCTAACCTTCATGCTAAACCTAACCCTAACCCTAACCCTCACCCTAACCCTCACCATCACAATAACCCTCACCCTAAGCCTAACCCTCACCCGCACCCTAAACCTCACCCACACACTCAGTCTAAACCTAAAACTAATCCTACCCCTCTCACGCACCCTAAACCTCACTGTCACCCTAACCTTCACCCTAAATCTAACCCTCATCCACACCCTAACCCTCGGTCTCACCCGAACCATCACCCTCACCCTAACACTCACCCTAACCCTAACCCTCAACCACACCCTCACCCTCACCCACAATCTAACCCTCAGTCTCACCCTCACTCTCACCCTCATCCTAACCCTCACCCTCACCCTAAACATCACCTGACCCTAACCCTCACCCTCATCATAACCCGAACACTAAACCTCACCCTAAACCTAACCCTCAGCCTCACCCTCACCCTCAGGCTAACCATAACCCTAATCCTACCACTGAACCTCACCCTCTCCCTCAACTTAACCCTAACCATAACCCTCACCCTCACCATAACCCTAAACCTAAGCCTAACCCTCACCCTCACCCTCACCCTAACCCTAACACTCACCCTCACCCTAAACATCATCCTAAAACTAACCCTCACCCTAACCCTAACCCTAAAGCTCACCCTAACCCTAATTCTCACCCTAACCCTCACCCTCACCCTAACCTCACCCTACCCTAAACCTAACTCTAGCGATTACCCTAACCCTAACCCTCACACTCACCCTCACACTCACCCTATTCCTCAACCTCACCCTAGCCCACAGACTAACCCTAACCCTAACACTAAAACTGACCCTCACTCTCACACTCACACTCAATCTAACCCTAACCCTAACCCTCACCCTCACCCTCACACTCACATTAACACTCACACTCACGCTAGCCCTTACACTATCCCTAACCCTAACCCAAACCCTAAATCTCAAGATCAACCTCTCCCTCAACTTCACCCTCAGGCTAACCCTAACCCTAACCCTAATCCTAACTCTAACCATCACCCTAACACGCATGCTAAACCTAACCCTCTCTCTCACCCTAACCCTCACCATAACACTTACCCTCACCCTAACCCTTACCCTCAGACTAAGGCTCACACTAAACCTAACTCTCACCCTCACCCTCACCCTCACCCTAACCCTCACCCTCACCCTAGCCCTCACCCTAAACCTAACCCTAACCCTCACCCTAACCCGTCAAGCTCATCCTAACCCTAAGCCTAACTCTAATCCTAAGCCTCACCCTCACACTCACCCTCAGCCTAACCCTCACCCTCACCCTAATGCTCTCCCTAAACCTTACCCTCACCCTAACCCTAACCCTAAACCTCACCCTCAGCCTAAACCTACACATAACCCTAATAGTAAACCTAACTCTAACACTCACCCTCAACCTAAACCTAAACTTAACCCTAACCCTCACCCTCAACTTCACCCTATCTGTAACACTTAAGCTAACCTTCACCCTAAACCTAACCATAAGCCTCACCATAACCCTAAACCTAACCCTAACCCTAACCCTCACCCTAAACAAAACACTAAAGCCAACCCTAACCCTCAACCTAACCATCACCCTAACCCTCACAATAACCCTAACCCTCACTCTCACGCTAACCCTCACCCTAACCATTACCCTCACCCTAACCCTAACCCTAAACCTCACTCAGACCCAAAAACTAACCCTCACCGTCACCCTAAACCTAACCCTAACACTCACCCTCACCCTAACCCTCACCCTCACCCAAACCCTAACCCTCAGTCTCGCCCTCACCCATACACTCAACTTAAACCTCACCCTCAACCTCACCCTCAGCCTAACACTAAACCTAACCCTAACCCTCACACTAAGCCCCACCTTCACCCTAACCCTAACCCTAGTCCTCATCCTAAGCCTCATCCTAACCCTGAACCTAACCCTAATCCTAACACTAACCCTAAACCTCACCTGCACCCTAACCCTCACGCTATCCCTCAACTTCACCCCTAACCCTCAACTTAACCTTTAGCCTAACCCTCACCCTAACCCTAGCCCTCACCCTCAACCTCACCCTAACCCTAACCCTAAACCTCACCCTAACCCTAAACCTCAACCTAACAGTAACCCTAAACCTAACACTAAACTTCACCCTAAACCTAACCCGAAATCTCAACCTAACCCTAACCCTAAACCTCACCCTCAACCTAGCCCTCACCTAACACTAATTCTAACCCTAACCCTCACTCTGACCCTAACCCTAACCCTCACCCTTACTCTCACCATAACACTAATCCTATCCCTAACCTTCAACCTAACCCTCACCCTAAGCCTAACCCTAATCCTCATCTTCTCCCTAGCCCTCACACAACCCTAAACGTAACCATACCCCTCACCCTCAACCTAACCCTACCCCTAACCCTAACCCTCACCCTAACCCTAACCTCCATCATAACCCTCACCCTAAACCTAACCCTAATCCTAAACCTCACCCGAAACCTCACCCTCAACCTAACCTTAACCCAAATCCTAACTCTCAACCTAACGCTCAACCTAACCCTAACCCTAACACTAACACTCACACTAAACCTAACTCTCACCCTAAAACTAAAACCCTAAAACCCTCTCACTAACCCTCACCCTAACCCTAACCATAACCATAACCATAACACTGAACCTCACCCTAACCCTAAACCTAACCCTCACCCTCACCCTAACACTTAGCCTTAACCTAACCCTCACCCTAAGCCTTAGCCTTGCCCTAACCCTCATCCTAACCATAACCCTATTACTAACCCTCACCCTAACCCTCACCCTAACCCTAAACCTAACCCTAACCCTCACACTAAGCCTAAACCTCACCCTAACCCTAGCCCTCATTCTAACCCTAACCCTAACCCTCACCCTAACAGTAACCCTCAACCTCACCCGCACCCTAACCCTCACCCTAACCCTCACCCTCACCCTAAACATCACCCTAACCCTAACCCTCGCCCTAACCTTAACCCTAACCCTCACACTAGCCCTAGACCTCACCCTCACCCTGACCCTCAGCCTAACCCTTAACCTAATTTAACCCTAACCCTCACCCTCATCCTCAACCTAACCCTGCCCCTTACCCTTACAATCACCCCAACCCTAACCTCTACCCTAAACCTAATTCTCACCCTAAGCCTAACCCTAAGCCTAACCCTAAACTTCACCCTAAACCTAACCATAAACCTCACCATCATCTAGACCTCACCCTAAACCTAACCCTATCCCTCACACTAAACTTAACCTTCAGATTAACCCTGATTAACCCTAACCCTCACCCTAACCCTCACCCTAAACCTAAACCTAACCCTAATCCTCACACTAAGCCCAACCCTCACCCTAACCTTAACCCAAACCCTAACCCTCACCCTAACCCTAAACCTAACCCTAACCCTCACACTAAGCCTATACCTCACCCTAACCCTAGCACTCATCCTAAGCCTCATCCTAACCCTAAACCTAACCCTCACCCTAACACTAACCCTAAACCTCACCTGCACCATAAACCTCACGCTAACCCTCAACTTCACCCTAAACATCACCCTAAACCTAACCCTCAACTTAACCTTAAGCCTAACCCTCACCCTAACACTAGCCCTCACCCTCACCCTCACCCTCCGATTAACACTAAACCTAACACTAATCCTAACACTCACCCTCACCATAACCCTAACCCTAACCCTCACCCTAACCCTAACCCTCAACCTAACAGTAACCCTAAACCTAACACTAAACTTCACCCTAAACCTAACCCGAAATCTCAACCTAACCCTAACCCTAAACCTCACCCTCAACCTAGCCCTCACCTAACACTAATTCTAACCCTAACCCTCACTCAGTCCCTAACCCTAACCCTCACCCTTACTCTCATCATAACCCTAATCCTATCCCTAACCCTCACACTAACCCTCACACTAAACCTAACCCTAATCCTCACCTTCACCCTAGCCCTCACCCTAACCCTAAACATAACCGTACCCCTCACCCTCAACCTAACACTACCCCTAACCCTAACCCTCACCCTAACCCTAACCTCCATCCTAACCCTCACCCTAACCCTAACCCTAATCCTAAACCTCACCCTAAACCTCACCCTCAACCTAACCCTAACCCAAACCCTAACCCTCAACCTAAGCCGCAACCTAACCCTGAACCTAAGTCTAAAACTCACACTAAACCTAACCCTCACCCTAACCCTAACACTAAACCCTCTCGCTAATCCTCATCCTAACCCTAACCCTAACCATAACCATAACACTGAACCTCACAGTAACCCTAAACCTAACCGTCACCCTCACCCTCACCCTAACCCTTAGCCTTACCCTAACCCTCACTCTAAGCCTTAGCCTTGCCCTAACACTCACCCTAACCCTAATCCTATCACTAAACCTCACCCTAACCCTAAACCTAACCCTAACCCTCACACTAAGCCTAACCCTCACCCTAACCCTAGCCCTCATCCTAACCCTCATCCTCATCCTAACCCTAACCATCACCCTAACAGTAACCCTCAACCTCACCTGCACCCTAAACCTCACCCTAACCCTCACCCTCACCCTAAACATCACCCTAACCCTAACCCTCACCCTAACCTTAAGCCTAACCCTCACCCTAAAACTAGACGTCACCCTCAACCTTACTCTCAGCCTAACACTTACCCAAATTTAACCCTCACCCTCACCCTCATCCTCAACCTAAACCTGCCCCTTACCCTTACACTCACCCCAACCCTAAACTCCACCCTAAACCTAATCCTCACTCTAAGCCTAACCCTAAGCCTAACCCGAAACTTCACCCTAACTCTAACCCTAACCCTCACCATCACCTAGCCCTCACCCTAACTCTAACCCTCACCCAAAACTTAACCTTCAGATTAACATTAAGACTAACCCTAACCCACACCCTCACACTCACACTCACCCTCATCCTAAACCTAATCGTAACCCTAACCCTAACCCTCATCATAAACCTCACCCTAACCCTAACACTAACACTAACCCTAACCCAATCCCTCACCCTAACCTTAACTCTAACCCTAACCCTCACCCTCACCCTTACCCTAACCCTAAACCCAAACCTCCCCTAAACCCTAACCCTAACCCTAACCCTCACCCTCATCTCACACTCACCGTAACCCTAAACCTAACCCTAAATATCACCCTCACACTCACCCTAACCCTAACCCAAACCTTCATCCGAAATCTCACACTCACCCTCATCCTCACCATCACCCTCAACCTAAAACTGCCCCTAACCCTTACTCTCACCCCAACCCTAACCTCCACCCTAAACCTAACCCTCACCCTATCCCTAACCCTAACGCTATCCCTAAACCTCACAATAAACCTAACCTTCACCCTAAACCTAACCCTACCCCTCATCCTACCCCTCATTCTAACCCTAAACCTAACACTAATCTTAACCCTAACCCTAACCCTAAACCTCACCCCAAACGTAACCCTAACCGTCACCCTCACCGTAACCATAACCCTAACCGTAACCCTAAGACTAACCCTGAACCTAAACCTAACTTAACCCTAATCCTAAACCTCACCCTCACCCTCACCCTAATACTAATATTAACCGTAACCCTAAACCTAAACTTAAACCTAACCCTAATTCTAACCCACACGCTAACCCTAACCATAACTTTAACCCTCACCTGAACCCAACCCTAACCCTCACCCTCACACTAAACCCAAACATTACCCTAACCCTAACCCTCACACTAACCGTGACCCTAACACTCACGGTAACCCTAACACTCATTCTCACTCTAACCCTCACTCTAAACCTTTACTTAATCCTATCCCTAACCCTAAGACTAATCCTAACCCGCACACTAACCCTCACCCTAACCCTAACCCTAACCCTCACCCTAACTCTAAACCTAACTCTAAAACCCACCCTCACCCTAACCCTCACCCAAAACCTTACTCTCACCCTAACCCTCACGCTAAGCCTAACCCTAACATTAACCCTCACCCTAACCCTCACCCTCACAATAACCCTCAAACTAAGCCTAACCCTCACCCTCACCCTAACCCTCACACTCACCCTCAGCCTAACCCTTAAACTAATCCGACCCCTCACTCTCACTCTGACCCTAAACTCACCCTAACCCTAACCCCAACCCTTACCCTCACCCTAACCCTCAATCTAACCCTAATCCTAAACATAATCCTAACACTCACCCGCACCCTAAACCTCACCGTCACCCTAACCCTCACCCTAAACATAACCCTCACCCACACCCTAACCCTCAGTTTGACCCTCACCCTCACCCTCACCCTAACCCTAACCCTCAACCTCACCCTCACCCTCACCCAAAATCTAACCCTCAGTCTCAAGGGAACGCTCACCCTCATCCTAACCATCACCCTCATGCTAAACATCACCTAACCCTAACCCTCACGCTCACCATAACCCTAACCCTAATCCTCACCCTAACCCTAATTCTTACCCTCAACCTCACACTCAGTCTAATCTTAACATTAACATTAACCCTAAACCTAAAACTCACCCTCAGCCTAAACCTAACCCTAACCCTAATCCTAAACCTAACCCTCACCCTCACCCTCACCCTAAACCTAAACCTAACCCTAACCCTCACACACACCCTCACCCTATCCGTAACCCTTAAGCTAACCTTCACACTAAACCTAACCCTAAACCTCACCCTCACCCTAACACTAACCCTAAACCTAACCCTCACCCTCAACCAAACCTTAAACCCAACCCTAACCCTCAACCTAACCATCACCCTAACCCTCAGGATAACCCTAACCCTCACTCTCACCCTAACCCTCACCCTAACCTTTACCCTCACCCTAACAATAACCCTGAACCTCATCCAGACCCAAACACTAACTCTCACCGTCACCCTAAACCTAACCCTAATGTTCACCCTCACCATAACCCGAACCTTAAACCTCGCCCTCACCCAAATCCTAACACTCAGTCTCACCCTCACTCATACCCTCACCCTAACCCTCACCCTCAATCTCACCCTCAGCCTAAACCTAAACCTAACCCTAATCCTAACCCTTACCCTCACCCTCACCCACACCCTCAACCTAACCTTAAATGTAACCCTAATCCTAACCCTCACCCTCAACCTCACCCTAAACCTAACTCTAACCCTAACCCTAACACTCACTCTAACCCTCACGCTAACCATAATTCTAAGCCTAACCTTCACCCTAACCCTCACCCTAACCCTTAACTTCAACCTAACCCTAAACCTAACCCTCAGCCTCACCCTACACCTCACCCTAACCCTAACCCACACCCTAATCCTTACCCTGCCGCTAACCCTCACCCTAAACCTAACCCTAACCCTCACCCTAACCCTCACCCTAACACTCATGATAACCCCAACCCTCAATTTCACCCTAACCTTCACCCTAAAACTTACCCTCACCCTCACCCTAACCCTAACCCTAACACCCACACTAACCCTAACCCTCACCCTAACCCTGAACCTAACCCTCACCCTCATCCTAAACCTAAACCTAACCCTAACCCTATCCCTCACCATCACCCTCACACTAAGAGTAAGGCTAACCCTAAACTGCACTATCACCCTAATACTCACCCTAACTCTTACCCTCACCCTAAACTTAACCCTAACCCTAACCCTCAAACTAAACCTAACCTTCACCCTAACCCTAACCCTACCCCTCACCCTAACCCTTAGCCTTAGGTAACCCTCACCCTAAGCCTTAGCCTTGCCCTCACCCTCACCTTAACCCTAACCCTATCACTAACCCTCACCCTCACCCTCACCCTAAACATCACCCTAACCCTAAACCTAACCCTAACCCTCACACTAAGCCTAAGCCTCAACCTAACCCTAACCCTAGCTCTTATCGTAACCCTCATTCTAACCCTAAACCTAACCCTCACCCTAAACCTCACCTTCACCCTAAACATCACCGTAACCCTAACCCTCACCCTAACCTTAAGCCTAACCCTCACACTAACCCTAGCCCTCACCCTCACCCTCACCCTCTGCTTAACACTAAACCTAACCCCAATCCTAACCCTCAACCTCACCCTAACCTTAACCCTAAACCTCACCCTAACTCTAACCCTCAACCTAACCATAACCCTAAACCTAAGACTAACCCTCCCCCTAACCCTAACCCAAAATCTCACCCTAAACCTAACCCTAACCCTCACCCTCAACCTAGCTGTCACCTAACACTAATTCTAACCTTAACCCTCACTCTGACCCTAACCCTAACCCTCACTCTTACTCTCACCATAACCCTAATCCTCACCCTAAACCTAACCCTAATCCTCACCTTCACCATAGCCCTCACCCTAACCCTAATTGTAATCCTAACCCTCACTCTGACCCTCAACCTAAACCTACCCCTAACCCTAACCCTCACCCTAACCCTAACCTCCATCCTAACCCTCACCCTAACCCTAACCCTAATCCTAAACCTCACCCTAAACCTCACCCTCAACCTAACCCTAATCCAAACCCTAACTCTCAACCTAACCCTCACCCTACCCCTAACACTAACACTTACACCAAACCTAACCCTCACCCTACCACTCACCCTACCCCTCACGCTAACCCTCATCCTAACCCTAACCATAACTATAACCCTAAACCTGAACCTCACCCTAACCCTAAACCTAACCTCACCCTAGCCCTTAGCCTTACCCTAACCTTCACTCTAAGCCTTAGCCTTGACCTAACCCTCACCTTAACCCTAACCCTAACCCTCACCCTAACCATCACCCTAACCCTAAACCTAACACTAACCCTCACACTAAGCCTAACCCTCACCCTAACCCTAGCCCTCATGCTAACCCTCATCCTAACCCTAAACGTAACACTCACCCTAACACTAACCCTCAACCTCACCCGCACCCTAGCCCTCACCCTAACCCTCACCCTCATCATAAACATCACTCTAACCCTAAGCCTCACCCTAACCTTAAGCCTAACCCTCACCCTAGCCCTAGACCTCACCCTCACCCTTACGCTCAGCCTAAACCTCACCCTAATGTAACCCTAACCCTTACCCTCACCCTCAACCTAACCCTGCCCCTTACCCTTACACTCACCCCAACCCGAACCTCCACCCTAAACCTAATCCTCACCCTAAGCCTAAACCTAAGCCTAACCCTAAACCTCAACCCTCACCATCACCTAGCACTCACCCTAAACTTAACCCTAAACCTCACCCTAAACCTAACCCTCAGACTAACCATAAGACTAACCCTAACCCTCACCGTAACCCTCACACCCGAACCCTAATCTTAACCCTAAACCTAACCCTCATCATAAACCTCACCCTAACCCTAACACTAACACTAACCCTAACCCTATCCCTCACCCTAACCTTAACTCTAACCCTAACCCTCACCCTCACCCTTACCCTAACCCTAAACCTAAACCTCATCCAAATCCTAACCCTAAACCTAATCCTCACCCTCACCTCACACTCACCGTAACCCTAAACCTAACCCTAAATTTCATGCTCACACTCACCCTAATCATAATCCAAACCCTCAACTGAAACCTCACCCTCACCCTCATCCTCACCATCACCCTCAATCTAACACTGCCCCTAACCCTTACTCTCACCCCAACCCTAACCTCCACCCTAAACCTAACCCTCACCCTAACCCAAACCCTAAGGTTAACCCTAACCCTCACAATAACCCATCACACTAAACCTAATGCTACCTCACACCCTACCCCTCAACCTAACCATAAACCTAACACTAATCTTAACCCTAACCCTAACCCTAACCCTCACAACAAACCTAACCCTAACCCTCACCCTCACCCTCACCTTAACCCTAACCCTCACAATAACCCTAACGCTAACCCTCAGCCTCACTCTAGCCCTCAAACCAACCCTAATCCTAACCCTAACCCTCATTCTTACCCTCACCCTCACCCTAAATCACACATTAACCCTCACCCTAACAGTAACCCTAACCCACACCTTAACCCTAACCCTCACCCTAACCCTAACCCTCCCCCTCACCCTCACTTTCCCCCAACCCGAATTCTAACCCTAACCCTCACCCTAACACTAAGCCTAAGCCTAATGCTAACTCTAACCCTCAACCTCACCGTCTCCCTAACCCTAAACTTATCCCTAAACGTCACCCTATCCCTAAAATTCACCCTAAACCGCACCTAAACCCTCATCCTCACCCTAACACGAACACTAAGCCTGACCCTAACCCTCACCCTAAACCTCACCCTAATGATTACTCTCAAGCTAATCCTAACCCTAACCCTAACCCTAATCCTCACACTAATCCTCACCCTAACCCTAACCCTAAACTTCACCCAACCCTAACCCTAAAACTTACCCTAATACTAACACTAAACCTAACCCTCACCCTCAGCCTAAACCTCACCGTCAGCCTAAAACTCACCCTCACCCTAAACATCACCCTAACCCTAACCTTCACCTTAACCCTAACCCTAACACTCACTCTAAACCTCACCCTCACCCTCACCCTCACCCGAAACCTAACCCTAACCCTACCCCTAATCCTTAACCTAACACTCTCCATCACCCTCACCCTAAACCTTTCCCTACCCCTAACACTAACCCTCACCCTCACCCTAACACTAACACTAACCCTAACCCTAATCCTCACCTTAAACCTAACCCTCAACCACTACCTAATCCTAACACTCACCCTCACCCTTATCCTCACCCTAACGCTAACCCTAACCCTAACCTTAACAATCACAATAACCCTAACCCTCACTCTAACCATAAACCTACACCTCAACCTAACACTCACCCTAACCCTAACCATAAACCTAAACCTCAACCTAAGCCTAACCCTAACCCTCATCCTCACCGTTAACTTCACCATCACCCTAACACTCACACTAAGCCTAACCCTCACCCACACAACCCTCAACCTCACCGGAACCCTCACCCTAAGCTTAATCCTAACCATACCCCTAATCCGTAACCTAACCCTCTCCATCACCATCACCCTAAACCTATCCCTACCCCTAACACTAACCCTCACTCTCACACTCACCCTAACACTAACCCTAACCCTAAACCTCACCTTAAACCTAACCCTCAATCGCTACCTAACACTACCCCTCACCCTAACCCTCACCCTAACCCATATCCTCACCCTAACGCTAACCCTAACCCTAACCCTAACAATCAAAATAACCCTAACCCTCACTCTAACCATAAACCTACAACTCACCCTAACCCTAACCCTAAACCTAACACTCACCCTAAACCTAACCCTCACCCTCACCCTCACCGTAACCCTCACCATCACCCTAACACTCACCCTAAGCCTAACCCTCACCCACACCTTAACCCTCAACCTCACGCGAACCCTCACCCTCACCCTAACACTCACCCTCAAGTTAAATATCACCCAAACCCTAACGTCACCTTAACCCTAACCCTCAATCTCACCCTAAACCTAACCCTCACACTTACCCTCACCCTCACCCTAATCCTCACATTAACCCTCACCCCTACCTAACCGAAACCCTCACCCTCACTCTCACCCTAACCCTCACCACCAACCTAGCCCTCAACCTAACCCTAACCCTAAACCTCACCCTCACCCTCACCCTCATCCTAACCCTAAGCCTAACTCTAATCCTAAACCTCACCCTCAACCTCACCCTCAGCCGAACCCTCACCCTCACCCTAACCCTCTCCCTAAACCTTACCATCATCCTAACCCTAAACCTAAACCTCAACCTCAACCTAAACCAAACGGTAACCCTAATCCTAAATCTAACCCTCACCCTCAACCTCACCCTAAATCTAACCCTAACCCTCACTCTCACCCTCACCCTAACTGTAACACTCACCCTCACACTAAACCAAACCTTAACCCCAACCCTAACCCTAACCCTAACCATCACCCTAATCCTCACGTTAACCCTAACCCTCAATCTCACCCTAACCCTCACTCTAAACCTTACCCTCACTCTAACCACAACCATAAACCTCACCCAGACCCAAACCCTAAAGCTCACCGTCACCCTAAACCTAACCCTAATGCTCACCCTCACCCTAACACTCCCCCTAAACCTAACCCTCCCCCTTATCCTAACCCTCACCCATACCCTCACCCTAACCCTCAACCTCACCGTAAACATCACCCTAAGCCTAACCCTCCCCCTTACCCTAACCCTCACCCTCACCTCACCTTAAACCGAACCCTCAATCTAATCCTAATCCTAATCCTAACCCTGAACCTGACCCACACCCTCAACCGAACTGTAAACATAACCCTAATCCTAAATGTCAACCTCACCCTCACCCTAAAACTAACTCTAACACTAACCCTAACCCTCACCCTAACCCTAATGCTAAGCTTAACCCTCACCGTAACCCTAACGCTAACCCACACCCTCATCCTAAACCGAACCCTAACCCTCACCCTAAACCTCACCCTCACCCTAAATATCACCCTAACCCTAACCCTCACCCTAACCTTAAGCCTAACCCTCACCCTAACACTATCGCTCACCCAAACCCTAACCCTCAGCTTAACACTAAACCTAACCCTAATCCTAACCGTAATTCTCGCCCTCACCCTCACCCTAACCCTAACCCTAACCCTCACCCTAACCCTAACACTCACCCTCACCCTCAGCCTAACAGTATCCCTAACCCTAATCCAAACCGTCACCATCACCCTCACCCCTCACCCTCAGCCTATTCCTCACCCTGAACCTAACCCTAACCCTAACCCTCACGCTAACCCTCACCCTGACACTCACGATAACCCTGACTCACTCTCATAGTAATACTAACACTAACCCTTACCTTCACCATAACCCTAACCCTAAACCTAACCCGAACCCTGACAATAACCCTAACCCGCACCCTAACCATAACCCTAACCCTAATCCTCACCCTCACCCTCAGCCTAACAGTATCCCTAACCCTAATCCTAACCCTCACACTCACCCTCACCCTAACCCTAACCCTAAACCTCACCCTAAACCTAATGCTAACCCTCACCCTCACCCTCAGCCTAACCCTAACCGGAACCCTAATCCTAACCCTCACCCTCACCCCTCACCCTCAGCCTAACCCTCACCCTCAACCTATCCCCAATCCTAACCCTCACCCAAACCCTCACCCTAACACTCATGATAACCCTAACACAGACCCTAACCCTTACCCTCACCCTAACCCTAAACCTAAACCTAACCCTAACCCTCACACTAACACTAACCCTCACCTTAACCCTAACACTCACCCTAACACTCACCCTCATCCTAGACATTACCCTAACCCTAAGCACAACCTATACCCTCACACGCACCCTAAGGCTAACACTAACACTCAACCTAACCCTCACTCTAACCCTAAACCTCACCCTAACCCTAAACCTAACCCTCAGATTCACCCTAGCCCTCACACTAACCCTAACCCTAAACCTCACCCTCACCCTAACTCTCACCCTAAACCTTGCCCTCACCCTAACCTTAAACCTATCACTAACCCCAACACTAACCATAAACCTCACCATAACTCTAACCCTACTGCTCAACCTAACACTCCTACTAATCCTAAACCTAAACCAAACTCTCACCCTAACCCTAACACTAACACTCACACTAAAACTAAGCCTAACCCTAAACCTAACCCTCACCCTCACCCTCAACTTCAACCTAATCCTTACCCAAACCCTAATCCTAAACCTAACCTCAACCTCAACCTGTCTCTAAACATAACCTTAACCCTAATTCTCACTCTCACCATAACCCTAACCCTAAACCTATCCCTAAACCTCACCCTATCCCTAATCCTCACCATAACCCTACCCCTAACCATAACCATAACCCTAAACCACAACCTAAATCTAACCCTAATCCTAACCCTAACCCTCAACTTAACCCAATCCCTAACCCTAAACCTAACACTCAGCCTAAATCTAACCCTCAACCTCATCCTCACCCTCACCGTCACCTCAGACTAACCATAAGCCTAACCCTAACGCTAACCCTAACACTCACACTCATCCTCACCCTAAACCAAAGCCTAACCCTAACCCTAACCCTAACCCTCACACTCACACTCACCCTCAGCCTAACCCTAACCCTAATCCTAAAGCTAACCCTCACCTTCAACCTCAACCAAACCCTATGCCTAACCATAACCCTCACCCTAACCCTAACATCCACCCGAATCCTAACCCTCAACCTAACCCTAACCCTAACACTAACCATAACCCTCACACTAACCGTAACCCTCACCATAACCCTACACCTACCCCTCACCCTACCCCTAATCCTAACCCTGACCCTAACCTTAATCCTAACCCTAACCCTAACCCTAACTCTAAACCTAAACCTAAACCTCTCCTTCACTCTCACCCTAATCGTAACCTTAAACTTAATCCTAACCCTAACAATAACCCTAAACCTAACCCTAATCCTAACCCTCACCCTCACCCTCACCCTAACCTTAACCATCACCCTAACCCTATCCCTCAACCTAACCATAACCCTAAACCTAACACTAACACTAACCCTAACCCTAACCCGAAATCTCACACTAACCCTAAACCTAACCCTCACCCTCAACCTCGACTTAACCCTACCCCTAATGCTAACACTCACCCTAAACCTAACCTCCATCCTAACACTCACCCTAACCCTAAACCTCACCCTAAACCTCAACCTCAACCTAACCCTAACCCAAACCCTAACCCTGAACCTAAACTTCGCAATAACCCTAACCCTAACCGTATCATTAACCCTCATACTAAACCTAACCCTCACCCTAAACCTAAACCTACCCCTCACGCTAACCCTCATCCTAACCCTAACCCTAACCCTCAACCTCAACCTAACCCTCACCCTAAGCCTTAGCCTTGCTCTAACCCTCACCCTCACCCTAACCCTATCACTAACCCTCACCATAACACTCACCCTAACCATCACCCTAACCCTAAACCTAAACCTAACCCTCACACTAAGCCTAATCCTCACCCTAACCCTAACCCTAGTTCTCACCCTAACCCTCACCCGCACACTAACCCTCACCCTAACCCTCACCCTCACCCTAAATATCACCCAAACACTAAACCTCACCCTCACCCTAACCCTAACCCTCCCCCTCACCCTCAGACTAACAGTATCCCTAACTCTAATCCTAACCCTCACAATCACCCTCACCCTAACCCTAAACCTAAACCTCACCCTAAACCTAATGCTAAACCTCACCCTCACCCTCACCCTGACCCCTCACCCTCAGCCTAATCCTCACCCTGAACCACACCCATACACTATCCCTCATGCTAATCCTCACCTTAACACTCATGATAACCCTGACTCACTCTCATACTAACACTCACCCTAACCCTTACCCTCATCCTAACCCTAACCCTGAACCTAACCCTAACCCTGAAAATAACCCTAATGCTCACCCTAACCCTAACCCTCACCCTAACACTCACACTCATCCTAAAGCTAACCCTAACCTAAATCCGCACCCTTACCCTCACACTCACCCTAAGGTAACCCTAAACCTCACTCTCACCTTAAACCTCACCCAAAGCCTTAACCGCACACCAACCCTCACCCTAAATCTAACCCTCAAACTAAACCAAACCCTTTCCCTAACTCTAACCCTACCCCTCACCCTAACACTAACCCTAAACCGAAGCCTAGCCCTAACTCTAACCCTAAACCTCATACTCACCCTCAACCTCACCCTTACCCTCAGCCTAACCCTAACCCTAATCCTAAAGCTAACCCTCACCCTCACCCACAAAAAAACCCTATGCCTAACCCTAACCCACACCCTAACAGTAACATCCACCCAAACCCTAACCCACAACCTAACCCTAACCCTAACACTAACCATAACCCTCACACTAACCGTAACCATCACCCGAACCCTACCCCTACCCCTAACCCTACCCCTCATTGTAACCCTGACCCTAACCTTAATCCTAACCCTAACCGTATCATTAACCCTCATACTAAACCTAACCCTCACCCTAAACCTAAACCTACCCCTCACGCTAACCCTCATCCTAACCCTAACCCTAACCCTCAACCTCAACCTAACCCTCACCCTAAGCCTTAGCCTTGCTCTAACCCTCACTCTAACCCTAACCCTAAACCTCACCCTCATTCTCACCCTAATCGTAACCATAACCTTAACCCTAACCCTAACAATAACCCTAAACCTAACCCTAATCCTAACCCTCACCCTCACCCTCACCCTAACCTTAACCATCACCCTAACCCTAGCCCTCAACCTAAACTTAAACCTAAACCTAACACTAATCCTAACCCTATCCCTAAACCGAAATCTCACCCTAACTCTAACCCTAACCCTCACCCTCAACCTCGACCTAACCCTACCCTTAACCCTAACACTCACCCTAACCCTAACCTCCATCCTAACCCTCACCCTAACACTAAACGTCACCCTAAACCTCACCCTCAACCTAAACCTAACCCAAACCCTAACCCTCAACTGAAACTTCGCCTAAACCTAACCCTAACCCTAACACTAACCCTCATACTAAACCTAAACCTAACCATACCTCACTCTAACCCTCATCCTAACCCTAACCTTAACCCGAACCCTGAACCTCACCCTAACCCTAACCCTCACCCTCATTCTCACCCTAACACTTAGCCTTACCATAAACCTCACCCTAAGCCTTAGCCTTGCTCTAACCCTCACCCTCACCCTAACCCTATCACTAACCCTCACCCTAACCCTAATCCTAACCCTAACCCTCACACTAAGCCTAAACTTCAACCTAACCCTATCCATAGTTATCTTCCTAAACCTCACCCGCACCCTAATCCTCACCCTCACCCTAAATATCACACAAACGCTAACCCTCACCCTAACCCTCAGCCTCCCCCTAAACCTTGCCCTCACCCTAACCTTAAATGTATCACTAACCCCAACACTAACCCTAACCCTCACCATAACCCTAACCCTACTCCTCAGCCTAACCCTCATACTAATCCTAAACTTAACCCAAACTCTCACCCTAACCCTAACACTAACACTCACCCTAAATCTAAGCCTAACCCTAACCCTAACCCTCATCCTCACCCTCAACTTCAACCTAACCTGTACCCTAACCCTAATCCTAAACCTAAACCTCACCCTCAACCTGTCTCTAAACATAACCTTAACCCTAACTCTCACTCTCACCAAAATCCTAACCTAAACCTATCCCTAAACCTCACCCTATCCCTAACCCTCACCCTAAACCTAACCCAAACCCTCACCCTCACCTTAAACCTAACCCTAACCAAAACCCTAACCCGCAACCTAAATCTAACCCTAATCCTAACCCTAACCCTCAACCTAACCTCAATCCCTAACCCTAAACCTAACGCTCAGCCTAAATCTAACCCTCAACCTCACCCTCACCCTCACCCTCACCCTCAGCCTAAACATAAGCCTAACCCTAACCCTAACCCTAACCCTCACATTCACCCTCACCCTAAACCAAACCTAACACTAACCCTAACCCTAACCCTCACACTCAACCTCACCCTCAGCCTAACCCTAACCCTAATCCTAAAGCTAAACCTCACCCTCACCCCCAACCAAACCCTACGCCTAACCCTAACCTACACCCTAACAGTAACATCCACCCAAACCCTAAACCACAACCTAACCCTAACCCTAACACTAACCATAACCCTCACACTAACCATAACCCTCACCCTAACCCTACACCTACACCTCACCCTACCCCTCATCCTAACCCTGACCCTAACCTTAATCCTAACACTAAGGCTAACCCTCACTCTAACCCTAAACCTAAACCTCATGCTCACT
Organism: Dipodomys merriami; assembly: GCF_024711535.1. Taxonomy (NCBI): domain Eukaryota; kingdom Metazoa; phylum Chordata; class Mammalia; order Rodentia; family Heteromyidae; genus Dipodomys; species Dipodomys merriami. Next base: position 1,921,240 of record NW_027203449.1, read on the forward strand.
ATCACCCTAATCGTAACCTTAAACTTAAACCTAACCCAAACAATAACCCTAAACCTAACCCTAATCCTAACCCTCACCCTCACCTTAACCCTAACCTTAACCATCCCCCTAACCCTATCCCTCAACCTAACTGTAACCCTAAACCTAACACTAACACTAACCCTAACCCTAACCCGAAATCAGACTCTAACCCTAACCCTCACCCTCACCCTCAACCTCGACCTAACAGTACCCGTAACCCTAACACTCACCCTAGCCGTAACCTCAATACTAACCCTCACACTAAAACTAAACCTCACCCTTAACCTCACCCTCAACCTCACCCTAACCCAAACCCTAACCCTGAACCTAAACTTCGCCTAACCCTAACCCTTACCCTAACACTAACCCTCATGCTAAACCTAACCCTCACCCTAAACCTAACCCTACCCCTCACGCTAACACTCATCCTAACCCTAACTATAACCCTAACCCCGAACCTCACCCTAACCCTAACCCTCACACTCACGCTCACCCTCACCCTAAACCTTAACCTTACCCTAACCCTCACCCTAAGCCTTAGCCTTGCTCTAACCCTCACCCTCACTCTAACCCTATCAATAACCCTCACCATAACCCTCACCCTAACCATCACCCTAACCCTAAACGTAACCCTAACCCTCACACTAAGCCTAACACTCACACTAACTGTAACCCTAGTGCTCATCCTAACCCTCACCCGCACACTAACCCTCACCCTAACCCTCACCCTCACCCTAAATATAACCCAAACGCTAACCCTCACCCTCACTCTAACCCTCACCCTAACCCTAACCCTCACCCTCACCCTCAGCCTAACAGTATCCTTAACCCTAATCCTAAACCTCACAATCACCCTCACCCTAAGCCAAACCCTAAACCTCACCCTAAACCTAATGCTAACCCTCACCCTCACCCTCAGCCTAACCCTAACTGTAACAGTAATCCAAACCCTCACACTAACCATAACCCACACCCTACCCCTACACCTATCCCTCACCCTACCCCTCATTCTACCCCTAACTCTCACCCTCACCATAACCCTAACCCTAACTCCAACCCTAAACCTCACCCTAACCCTAACCATAACCCTCACCCTCACCTCACCTTCACTTTAACCCTTACCCTAAACCTAAACCTCACCACCACCCTCACCCTAACCCTGACCCGAACCCTCAACCGAACTGAAACACTCACCCTCATCCTCACCATCACCCTCAACCTCACCTTAACCCTAATTTAACCCTAACCCTCACCCTCAACCTAAACCTGACCCTAACCCTTACTCTCACTCCAACCCTAAACCTAAACCTCATCCTAACCCTAACCATAACCCTCACACTAACCCTCACACTAAACCTAACCCTCACCCTATCCCTCACCCTCACCCTAACCCTTAGCCTTACCCTAACCCTCACACTAAGCCTTAGCCTTGCTCTAAGCCTCACCCTCACCCTAACCCTATCACTAACCCTCACCATAACCCTCACCCTAACCATCAACCTAACCCTAAACCTAACCCTAACCCTCACACTAAGCCTAACCCTCACCCTAAATCTAACCCTAGTTCTCATCATAAACCTCACCTGCATATTAACCCTCACCCTAACCCTAACCCTCACCCTCACCCTCAGCCTAACAGTATCACTAACCCTAATCCTAACCCTAACAATCACCCTCACCCTAACCCTAACCCTAAACCTCACCCTAAAACTAATGTGAACCCTCACCCTCACCCTCAGCCTAACCCTAACTGTAACCCTAATTCTAAACCGTAACCCTCACCCTAACCCTAACCCTCACACTAACCGTAACCCTCACCCTACCCCTACACCTACCCCTCACGCTACCCCTCATTCTAACCCTAACGCTCACCCTCACCCTAAATCTAACCCTAACTCTAACCCTAAACCTCACCCTAACCCTAACCCTCACCCTCACCTCACCTTCACCATAACCCTAAGCCTAACCCTAAACCTCACCATCACCCTCACCCTAACCCTGACCCGAAACCTCAACCGAACCCTCACCCTCACCTTCATCCTCACCATCACCCTCAACCTCACCCTAACCCTAATTTAACCCTAACCCTCTCCCTCAACCTAAACCTGACCCTGACCCTTACTCTCACTCCAACCCTAAACCTAACCCTCATACTAACCCTAACCCTAACCCTCACCCTAAACCTCACACTAAACTTAGCCCTCACCTTAACCCTAACCCTACCCCTCACCTTAACCATTAGCCTTACACTAACCTTCACCCTAAGCCTTCGCCTTGCCCTAACCCTCACCCTAACCCTAACCCTATCACTAACCCTCACCCTAACCATCACCCTAACCCTAAACTTAACCCTAATCCTCACACTCAGCCTAACCCTCACCCTAACCCTAACCCTAGCCCTCATCCTATCCCTAAACGTAACCCTCAAACTAACCCTAACCCTAAACCTCACCCGCACCCTAAACCTCACCCTAACCCTCACCCTAAACATCACCCTCAACTTATCCCTCACCCCAACCTTTAACCTAATCCTCACCCTAACCCTAGCCCTCACCCTCACCCTAACCCTAACCCTAACCCTCACTGTCACTGTACCCTAAGCCTAAACATCACCCTCACCCTAACCTTAAGCATCACTTTCAACATCAACCTCAGCCTAGCACTAAGCCTAACGCTAACCCTGACCCTAACCTTCAAACTCACACTCAAGCTAGCCCTAATCCTAACACTAACCCTAACCCTAACCTTCACCCTAACCCTCACCCTAACACTAGCCTTAACAGTAACCCTCACCATAATCCTCACCCTAAACCTATCTCCAAACCTAAACCTCACCCTAACCCTAAACCTAACCATAAACCTTTCCCTAAGCCTTAGCCTAACAATCAACCTCACTCTCACCCTCACTGTAACCCTAACCCTAACCCTAACAATAGCCCTAATTCTAACCCTAACCCTAACCCTAACCCTCTCCATCACCCTCACCCTAGCCTTCACCCTAACCCTAATACTCACCCTAATCCTCACCCTAACCCTCACCCTAACCCTAAACCTAACACTAACCCTAAATCTAATCCTAACCCTCACCCTCACCCTCCGCCTAATCCTAAGCCTAACCCTAACCCTAAACCTCACACTCACCCTCAGCCTAACCCTAACCCTAAACCTAACCCTAACCCTAACGCTCACCATAAACCTCACACTAAGACTAAGGCTAAACCTAACCGTCACTATCACCCTAACCCTCACTCTTACTCTTACCCTCACCCTAACCCTTACCCTAACCCTCACACTAAACCTAAACCTCACCCTGACCCTAATACTTCCCCTCACCCAAACCCTCCCCATAACCCTTAGCCTCACCCTAACCCTCACCCTAAGCCTTAGGCTTGACCTCACCCTCACCCTAACTCTAACACTACCACTAACCCTCACCCTAACCCTAACCCTCACACTAAGCCTAACCCTAACCCTCACACTAAGCCTAACCCTCACCCTAACCCTAACCCTAGCCCTCATCCTAACCCTAACCCTACACCTCATCCTAACCTTCATCCGAAGCCTAAACCTAACCCTCAACCTAACCCTAACCCTAAACCACACCCGCAGCCTAACCCCCACCCTAACAATCCCGCTCACCCTAAACATCACCCTAACACTAACCCTCAACCTAACCTTAAGCCTAACCCTCACCCTAACATTAGCCCTCATCCTCACCCTCACCCTCAGCTTAACACTAAACCTAACCTTAATCCTAACCGTAATACACACCCTCACCCTCAACCTAACCCTAATGCTAACCCTCAACCTAACCCTAACCCTCACCCTCACCCTCAGCTTAAGAGTATCCCTAAACCTAATCCTAACCCTCACACTCACCCTCACCCTAACCCTAACCCTAACCCTAAACCTCACCCTAAGCCTAATGCTAACCCTCACCCTCACCCTCACCCTAACCCTCACCCTAACCCTATCCCTAAACCTAACCCTAAACCTCATACTCACTCTCAGCCTCAGCCTAGCCGTAACCTTAACCCTCATTCTCACCATAAACCTCACACTAAGATTAAGGCTAAACCTAACTCTCACTATCACCCTAACCCCCACTATTACTCTTACACTCACCCTAACCCTAACCCTAAACCTCACCCTCACCCTCAGCCTAAAAGTATCCCTAAACCTAATCGTAACCCTCACACTCACCCTCAAACTCACCCCTCACAATCAGCCTAACCCTCACCATCACTGTAACCCTCACCCTAACCCTTACCCTCACCCTAACCCTCACCCTCATCCTCAGTGTAACCCTAACCCTAGTCCTAGCCCTAACCTTCAACCTCAACCTCACCCTAAACCTAATCCTAACCCAAAGCCTCGCCCTCACACTCACCCTCATCCTCACCCTCACCCTAACCCTCACCCTAACCCTAACACTCACAATCACCCTAACCCAAAACCTAACATTCACACTAAAATTCACCCTAACGCTCATGATAACCCTAACCCTCATTCTCACCCTAAACCTCACCCTAATGCTTATCCTCACCCTAACACTCACCCTAACCCTAACCCTACCCATAATCCTAACCCTCATCCTAACCTTAACCTTAACCCTCACCCTAACCCTAACGCTAACCCTAAACCTCAACCTCACCCTCAACTTCACCCTCAGCCTAACTCTAACCCTAACCCTAATCCTAAACCTCACCCTCACTCCTCATCCTCACACTAACCCTCACCATAACCCTTACGCTCACCCTAACCCTCACCCTCACTCTCATTGTAACCCGAACCCTAATCCTACCCTAACCCTCAACCTTAACCTCACAATAAACCTAACCTTAACCCTCATCCTCACCCTCACTCTGACACTAACCCTCACCCTAACCCTTACCCTCAACCTAACCCTAACCCTAACCTTCACACTAAAACTTACCCTCACCCTAACCCTAAACCTACCCCTCACCCTACCCTCAACCTAACCCTAATCCTAACCATAACCCTAAACCTCACCCTAACCCTAAACATAACCCTCACCCTCAACCTCACTTTAACCCTAACTCTGACCCTAACCTTAACAATAACTCTAACACTAAGCCTAACCCTAAATCTCACCCTACCCGTCATCCTAACCCTAATCCTAACACTCACCCTCACACTAACCTTAACCCTAACCCTAGCCCTAACCCTAACCCTAAACCTAACCCTAACCTTCCCCCTAACCTTCAACCTAACCCTAAACCTAAACCTCATCCTAACACTAACCCTAAATTTAAACCTCTCCGTTACCCTAACCCACACCCTAACACTAAACCTCACCCTAACCTTAACTCTAACCCTAAATCTCAACCTCACCCTAAACCTCACCCTAATCCTAACCCTCACCCTAACTCTTACCTCAGCCTCAACCTCACCCTAAACCTAACCCTAACCCTCACGCTCACCCTCACCATTACCGTAAATCTAACCCTAACCCTAACAATAACCATAAACCTAACCCTTACCCAAACCCTCACCGAACCCTACCCCTAACCCTAACCCTAAACCTCACGAAAACCCTAACCCTAACCCTCACCCTCACCCTGCGCCTGATCCTAAGTCTAACCCTAACCCTAACCCTCACACTCACCCTCAGCCTAACCCTAACGATAAACCTAAGGCTCCATATAAACCTCACACTAAGACTAAGCCTAAACCTAACCCTCAATATCAACCTATCCCTCACTCTTATTCTTACCGTCACCCTAAACCTAACGCTTACACTAACCCTCAACCTAACCCTCACCCTGAACATCACACTAACCCTAACCCACACCCTAATCCTTACCCTCCCGCTAAACCTCACCGTAACCCTACCCTAACACTCACTCTAACCCTCACCCTAACACTCACGATAACCCCAACCCTCATTCTCACTCTAACCTTCAACCTAAACCTTACCCTCACCCTAACCCTAACCCTAACCCTAACCCTCACACTAATCCTAACCCTCACCCTAACCCTGAACCTAATCCTCACCCTCATCCTAAAGCCAAACCTAACACTAACCCTAAACCTCACCCTAACCCTAATGCGAAGCTTATCCCTCACCGTAACACTAACCCTAACCCACACCCTCATCCTAAACCGAAACCTAACCCTAACCCTAACCCCCACCCTAACCTTAAGCCTAACCCTCACCCTAACCCTACTGCTCACCCAAACCCTGACCCTCAGCTTTACACTAAACGCAACCCTAATCCTAACTGTAATTCTCACCCTTACCCTCACCTTAACCCTAACCCTAACCCTAACCCTCACCCTCACCCTAACCCTAACCCTAACACTCACCCTCACCCTCACCCTCAGCCTAACAGTATCCCTAACCTTAATCCTAACCCTCACACTCACCCTCACACTAACCCTAAACATAAACCTCACCCTTACCCTAATGCTAAGCCTCACCCTCACCGTCACACTCACGCCGCACCCTGAACCTAATCCTCACCCTGAACCTAACCCCAACCTTAACCCTCATGTTAACACTCACCCTAACACTCACGATAACCCTGACTCACTCTCATACTAACACTCACCCTAACCCTTACCCTCACCCTAACCCTAACCCTAAACCTAACCTAAACCCTGACAATAACCCTAACGCTCACCCTAACCCTAAACCTCACCCTAACACTCACACTTATCCTAAATCTAACCCTAACCCAAAGCCGCACCCTTACCCTCACACTCACCCTAAGGCTAACCCTAACCCTCACTCTCACCCTAAACCGCACCTAAAGCCTTAAACTCACCCCAACCCTCACCCTACATCTAACCCTCAAACTAAACCAAACCCTTACCCTAACTCTAACACTACCCCTCACCCTAACCCTAACCCTAAACCGAAGCCTAACCCTAACTCAAACCCTAACCCTTATACTCACCCTCAAACTCACCCTTACCCTCAGCCTAACCCTAACCCTAATGATAAAGCTAACCCTCACCCTCACCCTCAACCAAACCCTATGCCTAACCCTAACCCTCACCCTAACCCTAACATCCACCCGAACCCTAACCCTCAACCTAAGCGTAACCCTAACACTAACCATAACCCTCACACTAAACGTAACCCGAACCCTAACCCTAACCATACGCCTCACCCTACCCCTCATTGTAACCCTGACCCTAACCTTAATCCTAACCTTCACTCTAACCCTAACCCTAAACCTCACCCTCACTCTCACCCTAATCATAACCATAAACTTAACCGTTACCATAACAATAACCCTAAACCTAACCCTAATCCTAACCCTCACCCTCACCCTAACCCTAACCTTAACCATCACCCTAACCCTATCCCTCAACCTAACCTTAAACCTAAACCTAACACTAACCCTAACCCTTACCCGAAATCTCACACTAACCCTAACCCTAACCCTCACCCTCAACCTCTACCTAACCCTACCCCAAACATAACACTCACCCTAACCCTAAACTCCATGCTACCCCTTACCCTAATCCTAAACCTCACCCTCAACCTAACCCTAACCCAAACCCTAATCCTCAACCTAAATTTCGTCCTAACCCTAAATTTAACCCTAACACTAACCCTCATACTAAACCTAATCATCACCCTAAACCTAAGCCTAAACCTCATGCTAACACTCTTCCTAACCCTAACCCTAACCCTAACCCCAAACCTCACCCTAACCCTAACCCTAACACTCACCCTCACACTCACACTATCCCTTAGCCTTACCCTAACCCTCACCCTAAGCCTTAGCCTTGCTCCAACCCTCACCCTCAGCCTAACCCTATCACTAACCCTCACCATAACCCTCACCCTAACCATCACCCTAACCCTAAACTTAACCCTAACCCTCAGACTAAACGTAACCCTCAGCCTAACCCTAACCCTAGTTCTCATCTTAACCCTCACCTGCACCCTAACCATCACCCTAACCCTCACCCTCACCCTAAATATCACCCAAACGCTAACCCTCACCCTCACCCTCACCCTCACCCTAACCCTCACCCTAACCCAAACCCTCACCCTCACCCTCAGCCTAACAGTATCCCTAACCCTAATCCTAACCTTCACACTCACCCACACAATAACACTAACCTTAAACTTCACCCTAAACCTAATGCTAACACTCACCCTCACACTCATCCACACCCTCAGCCTATCCCTAACTGTAACCCTAATCCTAAAACTCACCCTCACCCCTCACACTCAGCCTAACCCTCACCCTCAACCTAACCCTAATCCTAACCCTCACCCAAACCCTCACCCTAATACTCCTGATAACCCTAACATTCACCCTAACCCTTACCCTCACCCTAACCCTAAACCTAAACCTAACCCTAACCCTCACACTAACACTAACCCTCACCCTAACCCTAACACTCACCCTCATCCTAAACCTAACCCTAACCCTAACCCCAACCTTTACCCTCACACGCACCCTAAGGCTAAAATTAACTCTCAACCTATCCCTGACCCTAACCCTAAACCTCAACCTAACCCTAAACCTAATCCTCAGTCTCACCCTAGCCCTCACACTAACCCTAACCCTAACCCTCACCCTCACCCTAACCCTCACTCTGAACCTTACCCTCCCCCTAATCTTAAAACTAACACTAACCCCAACAGTAACCCTAACCCTCACCACAACCCTAACCCTACTGCTCAGCCTAACCCTCATCCTAATCCTAAACCTAACCCAAACTCTCGCCCTAACCCTAACACTAACACTCACCCTAAACCTAAGCCTAACCCTAACCCTAACACTCATCCTCACCCTCACCTTCAACCTAACCCTTACCCTAAACCTAATCCTAACCCTAACACTCACCCTCACCCTGGCTCTTAATATAACCATAACCCTAATTCTCACCTTCACCATAACCCTAATCCTAAACCTATCACTAAACCTAACCCTATCCCTAATCCTCACCCTAACCCTCACCCAAACCCTCACACTCACCCTAACCATAACCCTAACCCGAACCGTAAACCTAACCCTAATCCTAACCCTAACCCTCACCCTAACCCTAAAACTAACACTCACCCTAAATGTAACCCTCACCTTCACCCTCACCCTCAGACTAACCATAAGCCTAACCCTAACCCTAACCCTAACCCGAACACTCACCCTCACCCTAAACCTAAGCCTAACCCTAACCCTAACCCTCACACTCTCCGTCAACCTTACCCTCACCCTCACCCTCACCCTAACCCTAATCCTAATGCTAACCCTCACTCTCACCCTCAACCTATTCCTATGCCTTACCCTAACCCTCACCCTAGCCCTAACCTCCACAGTAAACCTAACCCTCAACCTAACCCTAACCCTAACCCTAACACTCACACTAACCATAATGCTCACCCTAACCCTACCCATAAACCTCACCCTACCCCTCATCCTAACCCTCTCCCTCACCCTCACCCTAACCCTAATCCTAACCCTAAACGTAAACCTAACCCTAACCCTAACCCTAACCCTCACCCTCACCTCATCCTCACCGTAACCTTAACCCTAACCCTAACCCTAAACCTCACCATCACCCTCACCCTAACCCTAACACAAACCCAACTGAACCCTCACCCTCACCCTCAGCCTCACCATCACCCTCAACCTAACCCTAACCGTAATTTAACACTAACCCTCACCCTCAACCTAACCCTGACCCTAAACCTTACTCTCACTCCAACCCTAAACCTAACCCTAATCCTAACCCTATCCCTAAACCTCACCCTAACCCTCACACTAAACCTAACCATCACCCTAACCCTAACCCTACACCTCACCCTAACACTTAGCCTTACCCTAACCCTCACCCTAAGCCTTTGCCTTACCCAAACCCTCACCCTCACCCTAACCCTATCACTAACCCTCACCCTAACCCTCAACCTAACCATCACCCTAACCCTAAACCTAACCCTAACCCTCACACTAAGCCTAACTCTCACCCTAACCCTAAGCCTAGCCCTCATCCTAACCCTCATCCTATCCCTAAACCTAATACTCAACCTAACCCTAACCCTAAACCTCACCCGCTTCCTAACCCTCACCCTAACCCTCTTGCTCACCCTAAACATCACCCTCACCTTAACCATCACCCTAACCTTTAGCCTAACCCTCACCCTAACCCTAGTCCTCAGCTTCACCCTAACCCCAAACCTAACCCTAACCCTAACACTAATGCTAACCCTCACCCTCACCCTCAGCCTTACCCTAACAGTAACCCTAATCCTAACCCTCACCCTCACCCCTCACCTTCAGCCTAACCCTCACCCTCAACCTAACCCTAACCCTAACCCTCACTCTCACCCTAAACCTCACCCTAAGCCGTAAACTCACCCCAACCCTCACCCTAACCCTAACCCTCAAACTAAACCTAACCCTCACATTAACCCTAGCGCTACACCTCACCCTTACCCTATCCTTAACCCTAACCCTAACCTAAACCTCACCCTAAATCTAAACCTAACCCTTATCCTCACTCTAGCCTCACACTAACCATAACTGTAACGCTCACCCTCACCCTAACCCTCACCCTAAACCTTAACCTCACCCTAACGTTAACCCTATCCCTAACCCTCACCCTAACCATAACCCTCACACGAAACCTAACCCTACCCCACAGCCTAACCCTCATCCGAACCCTAAACCTAACCCAAATCCTCACCCGAACCCTAACACGAACACTCACCCTAAACCTAACCCTCACCCTCACCCTTACCCTCACCCTCAACCTAACCCTTACCCTAAAACTAATGCTAATGCTAACCCTCACCCTCACCTTGTCTCTAAACCTAACCGTAACCCTAAATGTCACCCTCACCATCACCCTAATCCTAAACTTATTCCTAAACCTCACTCTGTCCCTAACCCTCACCCTAACCTTAACCCAGATCCTCACACACCGTAACCCTAACCCTAACCATAAACCGCACCTTAAACCTCACGCTAATGCTTACCTTCAACCTAAACCTAACCCTAACCATAACCCTAGCCAAAAACCTAACCCTCACACTAACCCCAAACCTCACCCTAACCCTAAACCTCACCCTAACCCTAAACCTAACCCTCACCTTCACACTAAACTTAACCCTAAACCTAACCCTAACCCTCACCCTAACCCTCACACTTACCCTGAGTCTAACCTAACCCTCACTCTCACCCTAAACCTCACCCTAACGCTTACCCTCACCATAAACCAAACTCTAACCCTAACATTCACACTAAACCTAACCCTCACTCTAACCCTTAAAATACCCCTGAACCTAACCCTCACCCTAAACCTAACTCTAACCCTCACCCTCACCCTAGAGCTCACCCTACCCCTAATCCTAAAACTCACCGTTTACCTAACCCTAACCCTCACCCGAAAACTCACACTAAACCTAAGAGTAACCCTAACCCTCACTCTCACCCTAACCCTCACCCTTAGCCTTAACCTCACCCTAACCCTAACCCTCAAACTAAACCTAACCATCAACCTAACCCTAACCCTAACCCTAACCCTAAACCTCACCCTAACCCTAAATCTAACCCTCAGCCTCACCATAGCCCTCACCCTAATCCTAAACCTAAACCTCACCCTCACCCTAACCCTCACCCTAAACCTTATACTCACACTATCCTTAACCTTATCCATAACCCTCACACTAACACTATCCCTCACCCTAACCCTAGCCTTAACCCTCAGCCTAACCCTCATCCTAAAACTAAACGTAACCCAAACTCTCACCCTAACCCTAACCCTAACACTCACCCTAATCCTAATCCTCACCCTCACCTTCACCATTACCCTCACACTCACCCTCACCCTAAAATTAACCCTAACAGTAATCCTCACCCTAACACTTACCCTTACCCTCACCCTCTCCCTAACCCTCAGCCTCAGCCTAACCCTAACCTTAACCCTAATCCTAAACCTCACCCTCAACCATCACCCTCAGACTAACCCTCACCCTCACACTAAACCTCACGCTACCTCTATCCCTAACCCTAACCCTCAACCTAATCTTAACCCTAACCCTAACACTCACACTCACCCTAACTCTAACCCTAACCCTAACCCTCACCCTAACACTCACCCTAACACTCATGATAACCCTAACCCTCACTCTCACCATAAACCCAACCCTAATGCTTATCCTCACCCTTACCCTCACCCTACACCTTACCCTACCCCACATACTAACACTGATCCTAACCTTAACCCTAACCCTCACCCTAAGCCTAAACCTCAACCTCACCCTCACCCTAGCCTCAGCCTAACGCTAACCGTAACACTAATCCTAAACCTCAAACTCAACCATCAACCTCAGCCTAACCCTCTCCCTCACACTAACGCTCACCTTAACCCTTAGTCGCAAACTAACACTCACCCTCACCCTCAGCGTAACCTAAACCCTAATCCTAACCCTAACCCTCATCCTCACCCTCTCCTGGAACCTAACCCTAACCCTAAGCCTCACCCTCACTCTCACCCTAACCCTCAACCTAACCCTTATCCTCAACATAACCCTAACCCTAACCCTAACCCTCACACTAAAACTTACCCTAACCCTAACCCTAACCCTACCCCTCAACAAACCCCTCACCCTAACCCTAAACCTATACCTAACCCTCACCCTCAACCTACCCCTCACCCTAACCCTAATCCTAACACTCACCCTCACACTAATCTTAACCCTAACTCCAACCCTAAACCTAAACCTAAACTTCCCCCTAAACCTCAACCTAACCCTAACGCTAACCCTTACCCTAACTTTAACAGTAATCTAAACCCTCACCCTCACCCTAACCCTCACCCTAACCCTTAACCTCACCCTAATGTTAACCCTAACCCTCAACCTCACCCTAAACCTCACCCTAACCCTAAACCTAACCCTCACCCTAACTCTTACCTCACCATAAACCTCACCCTACCACTAACCCTAACCCTAAACCTTACCTTAACCCTCACCCTCACCCTAAACATCACCCTAAGCCTAACCCTCACCGTTACCCTAACCCTCAACCTCACCCTCACCCTCAGCCTTACCCTAATCCTAACACTCACCCTCACACTAACCTTAACCCAAACCCTCACCCTAACACTAACCCTAAACTTAAACCTCACCCTTACCCTAACCCTCACCCTAACCTTTAACCTCACCCTAACGTTAACCCTAACCCTAAACCTCAACCTCAACCTAAACCTCACCCTAACTCTTACCTCACTCTAAACCTCATCGTAACCCTAACCCTAACCCTCACCCTCACCATCACAGTAACCGTAACTCTAACCCTAACCTTAAAAATAACCCTAACCCTAACGCTAACCCTCAGCCTCACATTAACCCTAACCCTAACCCAAACCCTCACTCTAACCCTAGCCCTGAACCAAAACCTAAACCTCAACATAACATTAATCCTAACCTCACCCTCAGCCTCACCGTTACCATAAAGGTAACCCTAATCCTAACCCTAATAATAACCCTAAACCTAACCCTAATCCTAACCCTCACCCTCACCATCAGCCTAACCATAACCCTAAACCTAACCCTCACTGTAACCCTAATCCTAAACCTCACCCTAACCCTAAGCCTAACCCTAAACCTCACTCTTAAACTAACCCTAAACCTCACCCTCAACCTCCCTATAACTGTAACTCTAAGTCTAACTCTAACAATAACCCTAACCCTAACCCTAACAATAACCCTAACCCTACCCTCAACCTAACCCTTACCCTCACCCTAATCCTCACCCTCACCCTCAGTGTAACCCTAACCCTAATCCTAAACCTAACCATCAACCTCACCCTCACCCTAAACCTAACCTTAACCCTAAGCCTCACCCTCACTCTGACCCGAACCCTCACCCTAATCCTTACCCTCAACCTAACCCTAACCCTAACCATAACCCTCACACTAAAACTTACCCTCACCCTAACCCTAACACTACCCCTCAACCTAATCATAAACCTAACCCTAACCCTAACCCTCACCCTCAACCTCACTGTAACTCTAACTCTAACCATAATCCTAACAATAACCCTAACCCTAACCCTAACTCTCAACCTCACCCTCAACTTACACTTCACCCTAACCCTAATCCTAACACTCACCCTCACACTAACCTTAACACTAACCCTAGCCCTAACCCTAACCCTGAACTTAACCCTAACCTTCCCCCAATCCTCAACCTAACCCTAACCCTAACCCTCACCCTAACACTAACCCTAAACTTAAACCTCTCCCTTACCTTAACCCTCACCCCAACACTTACCCTCACCCTTATGTTAACTCTAACCACAACCCTCAACCTCACCCTAAACCTCACCCTAACCCTAACCCTCACCCTAACTCTTACCTCACCCTAAACCTCACCCAAAACCTCACCCTAAACCTCACCCTCACCCTCACCATTACCGTAACTCTAAACCTACCCCTAACAATAACCATAACCCTAACCCTAAACCTAACCTTCACCCTCAACCTAACCCTAACCCTAAACCTAACCCTCACTGTAACCCTAACACAAAACCTCACCCTAACCCTAACAATAACCCTAAACCTCACCCTAACCCTAACCCTAAACCTAAACCTCACCCTATCCCTATCCCTAATCCACAACTTCAACCTCACTGTAACCGTAACTCTAACCTTAACCCTAACAATAACCCTATCCCTAACCCTAACAGAAACCCTCACTGTAACCCTAAACCTAAAACTCACCTTAACCCTAACCATAACCTTAACCCTAACCCTCAACCTCATCCTCAGCCTCGCCCTCGCCTTAAAGGTAACCCTAACCCTAACCCGAAAATAACCTTAAACATAACCCTAATCCTAACCCTCACCCTCACCCTAAACCTAACCCTCACCGTCACTGTAACCCTAAGCCTAAACCTCACCCTCACACTACCCTTAACCCTCACTTTCAACATCAACCTCAGCTTACCACTAAGCCTAAACTTAACCCTAACCCTAACCCTCAAACTCACCCTCACGCTAGCCCTAATCCTAACACTAACCCTAACCCTAACCGTCACCCTAACCGTCACCTTAACCCTAACCCTAACACTAGCCTTAACCGTAACCCTCACCTTAACCCTCACCCTAAACCTATCTCTAAAACTAAATCACACCCTCATCGTAACTCTAACACTAACCTTAAACCTCTTCCTAACTCTTAGCCTAAAACTCAACCTCACCCTCACCCTCACTGTAACCCTAACCCTAACCCTAACAATAACCCAAACTCTAACCCTAACCCTAACCCTAACACTCTCCCTCACAGAAACCCTAACCCTGACACAAACCCTCACCCTACCCCTCACCCTAACCTTCCCCGTAACCCTAAGCCTCACCCTAACCCTCACCCTAAGCCTTAGCCTTGCCCTCACCCTCACCCTAACTCTAACACTATCACTAACCCTCACCCTAACCCTCACCCTCACCCTCACCCTAACAATCATCCTAACCATAAACCTAACCCTAAACCTCACACTAAGCCTAACCCTCACCCTAACCTTAACCCTAACCCTAGCCCTCATCCTAACCCTCATACAAAGCCAAAACCTAACCCTCAACCTAACCCTAACCCTAAACAATAACCTCACCCGCACAATAACCCTTACCCTAACCCTTACCCTCACCCAAATCATCACCCTAACACTAACCCTCATCCTCACTTTAAGCCTAACCCTAAACCTAACCCTAGTCCTCATCCTCACACTCACCCTCAGTTAACAATAACCCTAAACTTAACCCTCACCGTAATCCTCGTTCTCACCCTCACCCTAACCCTAATGCGAACCCTCACACTAACCCTAACCCTCACCCTCACCTTCAACCTAACAGTATCCCTAAACCTAATCCTAACCCTCACCCTCAGCCTAATCGTGACCCTAACCCTAACCCTAACTCTCCCGATAAACCTCACACTAAGATTAAGGCTAAACCTAACCTTCACTATCACCCTAACCCTCACCCTCACCTTCAGTCTAACAGTATCCCTAAACCTAATCCTAACCCTAACACTCACCCTCACACCTCACCCTCAGCCTAATACTCACACTAACACTAACCCTCACCCTAACCCTTACCCTCACCCTCACCATAAACCTAACCCTAATCCTAACCCTAACCCTTAACCACACCGTCACCCTAAACCAAACCCTAAACCTAAGCCTCACCCTCACCCTCACCCTCACCCTCACCCTCATCCTAACCCTCACCCTAACACTCACAATCACCCTAACACTCACAATCACCCTAACCCAAAACCTAACCCTCACCCTAAAACTCACCCTAACGCTCATGATAACCCTAACCCTCACTCTCACCCTAAACCTCACCCTAATTGCTTATCCTCACCCTAACCCTAACCCTATCCGTCATCCTAACCCTCAGCCTAACCTTAACCCAAACCCCAACCCTAACCCTAAACCTCATACTCACCCTCAACCTCACCCTTAGCTTAACCCTAACCCTAACCCTAACCCTGATCCTAACCCTCACCCTCACCCCTCACCCTCAGCCTAACCATCACCCTCACACTACTCCTCACCCTAACCCTTACCCTCACCCAAAACCTCACCCTCACCCTCAGCTTAACCCTAAACCTAATCCTAAACCTAACCCTCATCCTCACCCTCACACTAAACCTAACCCCAACCCTAAGCCTCACCCTCACTGTCACCCTAAACCTCACCTTAACCCTTACCCATAACCTAACCCGAACCCTAACCCTCACAATAAAACTTACACTTACCCTAACCCTAAAAATACCCCTCACACTCACCCTCATCCTAACGCTTAACCTTACCCTAATGTTAACCCTAACCCTAACCGTCAACCTCACTCTAAAACTCACCCTAACCCTAATCCTCGCCCTAACTCTTACCTCACCCTAAACATCACCCTATCCCTAACCCTAACCCTAAACCTCAACTTATACCTCACCCTCACCCTAACATTAACCCTGGACCTAATCCTCACCCTAACCCTAAATGTAACCCTAACCCTCACAATAACCCTAACCCTCACCCTAACCTAAACCTACCCCTCACCCTAAGCCTCATCCTAAACCTACCCATAACCTTAACAATAACACTAACCCTAAACCTCACCCTAAAGCTAACACTAACCCTCACACTCATCCACGACCTCAACGTGACCGTAACCATATCAATAACCCTAACAATAACCATAACCCTTAACCTAATCCTAACCCTCACCCTCACCCTAAATCTAACTCTAACCCTAACACTCATCCTAACCGTAACCCTCACCATAACCTTAACACTATACTTAACCCTAAACCTCACCCTCACCCTAGCCCTCACCCTAACCCTAATCATAACCCTAACCCTCACCCTAACCCTAACCCTCACCTTCACCAAACCCTCAGCCTAACCCTAAGCCTAAGCATAACCCTAACCCTAACCCCCACACTCACACTCACCCTAAAACTAATCCTAACCGTAACCCTAACCCTAAACCTAACCCTAACCCTCACTCTCACCTTCACCGTAACCATAACTTTAACCCTAACCCTAACAATAACCCTAAACCTAACACTAACCCTAACCCTGACCCTCACCCTCACCCTAGCCTTCACCCTAACCCTAACCCTAACCCTAACCCTCACCGTCAACCTAACCGTAACCTTAACTCTAACCCTAACCCTAAGAATAACATTAACTCTAACCCTAACTCTAACACAAACCCTAACCCTCACTCGCAACGAAACCCTAACCCTAACTCTAACCCTCAACCTCACTGTAACCCTAACCCTAAACCTCACCTTGAGCCTCACCCTCACCGTAAAGGTAACCCTAACCATAACCCTAACAATAACCCTAATCCTAACCCACACCCTCACACTAACCCTAATCCAAACCCTAACCCTCACCATCACTGTAAACCTAACCCTAAACCTCAACCTCACCTTAACCCTAACCCTCACCCTCAACATCAACCTCAGCCTAAAACTAATCCTAACCCTAACCCTCACCTTAACTCTCACCATATCCCTAACCCTAACACTAACCCTAAACCTAACCAAAACAATAACCTTAATCCTAACGCTAACCCAAACCCTCACCCTAACCCTAACCCTAACACTCACCCTCACCCTAGGCTTCACCCTAACCCTAATCCTAACCCTAATCCTTACCCTAACAATCACCCTAACCCTAAACCTAACACTCACCCTAAATCTAAGCCTCACCCTCACCCACACCCTAGGCCTAATCCTAAGCCTAAGCCTAACCCAAACCCTAACCCTCACACTCACCATCATCCTCACTCTCACCCTCAGCCTAACCCTAACCGTAACCCTAACCCTAACCCTAACTCTCACCATAAACCTCACTCTAAGACTAAGGCTAACCCTAACCCTCACTATCACCCTAACCCACACCCTTTTTCTTACGCTCATCCTAACCCTAACCCTAACAATCACACTAAAACTAACCCTCACCGTAACCCTAACCCTACCCCTCAGCCTAACCCTCACCCTAAACCTTAGCCTCACCCTAACCCTCACCCTAAGCCTTAGCCTTGCCCTCACCCTCACCCTAATCCTAAGCCTATCACTAACACTCATGCTAACCCTCACCCTAACCCTCACCTTAACCATCCACTTAACCATCACCCTAACTCTAAACCTAACCCTAACACTCACACAAAGCCTAACCCTCACCCTAGCCCTAAACCTAGCCCTCTTCGTAACCCTCATCCTAACCCTAAACCTAACCCTCAACCTAACATTAACCCTAAACCTCACGCTCACCCTAACACTCACCCTAACCCTCACCCTCACAATAAACATCACCCTAACACTAACCCTTACCGTAACCTTAAGCCTAATCCTCACCCTAACCCTAGCCCTCATCCTCACCCTCACCCTCAGCTAAACACTGAACGTAAACCTAATCCTAACCGTAACCCTCACCCTCACCCTCACACTAACCCTAACCCTCGCCATAACCATAACCCTCACACTCACACTCAGCCTAACAGTATCCCTAACCTTAATACTAACCGTCACCCTCACCCTCACCCTAACCCTAATTCTAACCCTCACCCTATACCTAATGCTAAACCTCAGCTTCACCCTAACCCTTACCCTCACACTAACCCTCACCCTAACTCTTACCCTCACCCTCACCCTCAGCCTAACCCTAACCCTAATCATAACCCTAACCCTCATCCTCACCCTAACCCTAAACCTAACCCTAAACCTAAGCCTCACCCTCACTGTCACCCTAAACCACACCTTAACCTTACAATCAACCTAACCCTAACCCTCACACTAAAATTTACCCTCACCCAAACCCTAACAATACCCCTCACCATACCACTCACCCTAACCCTAATCCTAACCCTAACCCTCACCCTCACCCTAGGCCTCACCCTAACCCTAATCCTAACATTCAACTTCACACTAACTGTAACCCTAACACTAACCATAACCCTAACCGTCAACAGAAACCTAACCCTACCCCTCACCCTAAGCCTCATCCTAATCCTAACCATAACCTTAACCCTAAACCTCACCCTAACCCTAAACCTAAACCTCACCCTCACTGTAACCCTAACCCTAATCCTTACCCTAACCCTAACCCTAAATCTCACCCTAACCCTAAACCTAAATCTCACCCTAACCCTAACCCTAAATCTCACCCTAACCCTAACCCTAAACCTCACTCTCAACTTCCCCGTAACCGTAACTCTAAACCTAACACTAACAATAACCCTAACCCTAACCCGAAACCTAACCCAAACCCTAACGCTCACCCTCACCGCAACCCTAACCCTAACCCTAACCCTCACTCTCACTGTAAACCTAAACCTAAACCTCACCCTCACCCTAAACCTAACCCTCACACTCACCCTCAACCTCAGCCTAACACTAAGCCTAACCCTAACCCTAACCCTCAAACTCACCGTCACCCTAGTCCTAATCCTAACCTTAAACTTTACCCTAACCCTATACCTCACCGTAACCCTCACCCTAACTCTAACACTAACACTAACCCTAACCCTAACCCTCACCCTAACACTATCTCTAACCTTAAACCTCACCCTCACCCTAACCCTAACCCTAACCCTAAACCTCTCCCTATGCCTTAGCCTAACCATCACCCTCACCCTCACCATAACCAAAACCATAACCCTAACAATAACCCTAACCCTAACCCTAACCCTAACCCTCTCCCTCATCGTAACCCTATCCCTAACCCAAACCCTCACCCTCACCCTAACACTCACCCTATCCCTAAACCTCACACTCACCCTAAATCTAACCCTCACACTCACCCTCACCCTCCACCTAACCCTAACCCTAATCCTAATGCTAACCATCACCCTCACACACAACCTAACCCTATGCCTAAACTTAACCCTCACCCTAACACTAATACTAACGTAAATCGAAACCTACCCCTAACCCTCACACTAACCGTAAACCTCACCCTAACTCTACCCCTACCCATCACCCTATGCCTCTTCCTAATCCTAACCCTAAACATAACCTTAAGAATAACCCTAACCCTAAAACTCACCCTAACCCTAACCCTAAACCTCACCCTCACTCTCACCATCATCATAGCAGTAACCGTAACCATAACTCTAACCCTAAAAATTACCCTAAACCTAACCCTAATCCTATACCTCACCCTCACCCTAAACCTAACCCAAACCCTCACCCTAACCCTAACCCTCATCCTAACCGAACCCGAACCCTAACACTACCCCTCACCCTCACCCTAACCCTAAACCTCACCCTAACCCTAACACTAACCCTCACCCTGAACCTAGCCGTAACCCTAAACTAATCGCAACCCTAACCCTCACTCTAACCCTAACCCTAACCCTAAATCTCACCCTAACGCTAATCCTAACCCTAACCCTCACCCTTACCCTCACCCTAACCCTGACCCTAACAATTACCCTCACGCTAGCCCTCACCCTAACCCTAACCCTAATCCTAACCCTCATCCTCACCCTAACCCTAACCCTAACCCTCACCCTAACCCTAACCCTAACCCTAACCCTCAACCTCATCCTAAACCTAACCTTAACCGTAATCCTAACCCTCATGCTAACCCTCACACTAACCCTGAGGCTAACCCTAACCCTCACTCTCACCCTAACCCTCACCCTAAACCTTACCCTCACCCTAACCCTAACCCTAACCCTCACACTATACCTAACCTTCACCCTCACCCTAACCCTACCCCTCACCCTAATCCTCACCCTAACACTAACCCTAAGCCTCTCCCTAAACCTCATCCTAACCCTAAACCTCACCCTAACCCTAACCCGAAACCTAATCCTAACCCTAACCCTCACGCTAACCCTCACCATAACCCTTACGATAACGCTAACACTCACTCTCACCCTAACACTCACCCTAACCTTAACCCTAACCCTCACCCTAACCCTAACCCTCACCCTAACACTCATCCTAATCCTAAACCTAACCCTAACCCTAACCCTCACCCTTACCCTCACACTCACCCTAAGGCTAACCCTAATCCTCACTCTCACCCTAACCCTCACCATAACACTAACATTAACCCTAACCCTAACCATCACAATAAACCTAAACCTCACCCTCACGCTAAACCTACCCTCACTGTAAACCTCACCCCAACCCTTACCTCACCCTAACCCACACCCTAACCCTCATCCTAACACTAAACCAAAACCTCATCCTCAACCTAATGCTCACCCTAACCGTAACCCTAACTTTAACCCTCACACTAACCATCACTCTAACCCTAAATCTAACCCTAACACTCACACTAACCCTAAACCTCACCCTAACCCTATCGCTACGCCTCATTCTAACCCTCATCCTAAACCTAACCCTAACCCTCACCCTAACCCTAACCCTAACCCTCACCCTAACCTTAACCCTATGCCTCACCCGAACCCTAACCCTCACCCTCACCCTGGCCCTCACACTAACCCTAATCCTAACAATCACCTCACTCTACACTTACCCTCACCCTAACCCTACCCCTAACCCTTACCCTAAACCTCACACTAAACCTAACCCTCAACATAACCTTAAACCTACCCCTCACCGTAACCCTCACCTTAACCCTAACCCTTACCCTCATCCTCACGCTAGCCCTCACCCAACCCCTAATCCTAACACTTACCCTCACCCTAACCCTAACACTCACCCTCACCCTATCCCTCACCCTAACTCTTATCCTCACCCTAACCCTAACCCTAACCCTGACCGTAACTCTCACACTAAACCTAACGCTAACCAGAACCCTCAATGTAACCTTAAACCTACCCCTAACCCTAACACTAACGCTGACCTTAACCCTCACAGTAACCCTAACCTTAACCCTCACCCTAACCCTCACCCTAAAACTAACACTCAACTTAACCCTCACCCTATCATTATGCCTACCGCTAACCCTCACAAAAACCCTAACCCTCACCCTAATTCTAACCCTACCCTCACCCTAACCGAAACCCTAACCCTAACCCTAACTATCACCCTCAGCCTAACCCTAACGCTCACCCACACCGTAGCCCTCACTGTCACCCTAACACTCACCCTCAACCTATCACTCACCCTCACCCTAAATATCAACCTAACCCTAATCCTAACCCTCAACCTCACTCTCAGGCTATCCCTAAACCTAACCCTCACACTCAACCTCACCCTCACCCTCACCCTACCCTAACCTCAACCTCACCCTAGCCCTAACCCTAGCCCTCACCCTAACCCTCACACTAACACTCATGATAACCCTAAAACTCATTCTCACCCTAACCCTCATTATAACCCTTACAATCACCCTAAACCTTAGCCTCAGCCTAACCCTCACCGTAACCCTAACCTTAACCCTAAACCTCACCCTAACCCTCACCTTAACCATCACCCTAACCCTAACACTAACCCTCACCCTCATCCTAAACCTAACCCTAACCCTAACCCTAACCCTCACCCTCACCCTAAACCTAACCCTAATGCTCACACTAAACCTAACCCTCAACCTAACCCTAAAACTACCCCTCACACTTATCCTAACCGTAACCCTAAACATCACCCTAGCCTTCACCCTAACCCTAATCCTAACACTCACCCTCAACCTAACCCTAAACCTAACCCTAACCCTAATCCACAACCGCACCCTAATCCTCAACCTAACAATAACCCTCACCATAACCCTTCCCCTAAACCTAACCCTAAACCTCAAGCTAACCCTCAAGCTAACAATAACCCTAACCCTAGCCCTCACCCTCACCCTAAACTTCACCCTCAAACGTGGCCTCAACCTAACCTTCACCCTAACCCTAACCCTAACCCTAACCCTCACCCTCACCATCACCCTCAACCTAAACCTAAACCTAACTCTAATCCTAACACTAAACATAACCCTCACCCTCACCCTAACCATAACCCTAACCCTCACCCTAATGCTAATCCTCACCCTCACCTTCACCCTCAGCCTAACCAAACCCCTAACACTAACACTAACCGTAAACCTCACCCTCACCCTAACACTAATCATAACACTCACCCTCACCCTAACCCTCACACTAAACCTTACCCTCACCCTAACCCTAACCCTAAACTTCAATCTAAACCTAACCCTAATCCTACCCCTCAACCTAACCCTAACCGTAATCCTAACCCTCTCCCTAAACCTAACCCTAACCTTCACCGTCACCGTAACATTCACCGTTACCCTAACACTCACCCTACCCGTAACCCTCACCCACACCTTAACCCTCACACTAACCCTAGCCCTCATCACCCTAACCCTAACCCTTACCCTAACCCTCAGCCTAACCCTAACCTTACCTAACCGAAACCCTCACCCTCACCCTCACGCTCACCCTAACCCTCACCCTCACCCTAACCCGCACCCTAACATTAAACCTAATGCTAACTGTCACCCTCACCTTCATCCTCAGCCTAACCCTAACCCTAACACTAATCCGAACCCGAACCCTCACCCTCAGCCTAACCCTAACCCTTAAACTAACCCTCATCTTAACACTTACCCTCACTATAACCCTCACCCTCAACCTCACACTCACCCTCAGCCTAACCCTAAACCTAATCCTAACACTAACCCGAACCCTAACCCTCAACCTAAACCTAACACTAAACCTCACACTCACACTCACCCTCACCCTAACCCTAACCCTCACCCTCACCCTAACCCTAACCCAAAACCTATCCGTCACTCTGAGCCTAAACCTCACACTAAACCTTACCCTCAACCTAGCCCTAACCCTAACCCTAACCATCATGCTAAAACTAACACTCACCTTAACCCTAATCCTACACCTCACCCTAAACCTCACCCTAACCCTAACAGTAACCCTAAACCTAGCCCTCACCCTACCCCTAATCCTAACATTCTTGCTCACCCTAACCCTAACCCTCACCCTAACCCTAAACCACACACTCACCCTAACCCTATCCCTAACCCTAAACTTAAACCTTACCCTCAGTCTCATGCTCACCCTAAGCCTCACCCTCACACTCACCCTAACCATAAACCTAACACTATCCCCCAAGCTAACCTTAACCCTAACCCTAATCCTAACCCTAACCCTCAACCTCACCCTCATTGTCACCCTAACACTAACACTTACCCAAACACTAACCCTCACCCTAACCCTAATCCTAACCCTCACCCTCACCCTAAACCTCATCCTAACCCTAAACCTCACCCTAACCCTTACCCTCCAGCTTACCTGCACCCTAAACATAACCTGAAACCTAACCCTAACACTAACCCTCATGCTAACCCTCACCCTAACACTCAAGATAACGCTAACACTCACTCACACCCTAACACTCACCCTAACCCTAACCCTCAACCTAACACTCACCCCCATCCTAAACCCAACCCTAAACCTAACACTCACCCTTATCCTCACACTCACCCTAAGGCTAATTCTAATCCTCACTCTCACCCTATCCCTCACCCTAACCCTTACCCTCACCATAACACTAACACTAACCCTAACCCTAACCATCACACTAAACCTAGCCCTCACCCTCACCCTAAACATACCCTCACCATAAACCTCACTCTAACCCTTAGCCTCACCCTAACACTCAGCCTAAGCCTTAGCCTCACCCTAACCCTCATCCAAACCCTAAGCCTAACCCTAATCCTCAACCTAATGCTCACCATAACCGTAACCCTAACCTTAACACTCACCCTAATCATCACCATAACCCTAAATCTTACCCTAACCCTCACACTAACCCTAAACCTCACCCTAACACTATCCCTACCCCTCATTCTAACCCTCATCCTAACCTAACCCTAACCCTCACCCTAACCCTAAACCTAACCCTCACCCTAACCCTAACCCTACCCCTCACCCTAACCCTAACCCTACCCCTCACCCTAACCCTAACCCTAACCCTCACCCTGACCCTGGCCCTCACACTACCCCTAATCCTAACACTCACCCTCACTCTAACCCTTACCCTCACCCAAACCCTAACCCTAACTCTACCCATAAACCTCACAATAAACCTATCCCTCACCCTAACCCTAAACCTAAGCCTCACCCTAACCCTAACATTAACGCTAACGCTTACCCTCACCCTCACGCTAGCCCTCACTCAACCCCTAATCCTAACACTTACCCTCACCCTAACTCTAACCCTCACCCTCACCATAACCCTCACACTATTATCCTCAACCTAACCCTACACCTAACCCTGACCCTAACTCTCACACTAACCCTAACTCGAACACGAACCCTAACCTTAAACTTACCCCGAACCCTAACACTAACCCTGACCCTAAGCCTCACCCTAACCCTAACATTAACGCTAACGCTTACCCTCACCCTCACGCTAGCCCTCACCCAACCCCTAATCCTAACACTTACCCTCACCCTAACTCTAACCCTCACCCTCACCATAACCCTCACACTAATTATTATCCTCAACCTAACCCTACCCCTAACCCTGACCCTAACTCTCACACTAACCCTAACTCGAACCCAAACACTAACCTTAAACTTACTTCGAACCCTAACACTAACCCTGACCCTAACCCTCACAGTAAACCAAACCCTAACCCTCACACTAAACCTAACCCTACCTCTCACTCTAACCCTCACCCTAACCCTAACCCTAAACCTAACCATCAACATAACACTAACCATAACCCTCACCCTCAGCGTAACCCTCACTATCACCCTAACAGTCTCCCTAACCCTAACCCTCACCCACAACTTAACCCTCACCCTAAACATCACCCTAACTCTAACCCTTATCCTAACCCTAACCCTTACCAAACCGACACCCTCACCCTTACCCTCACTCTATCCCTAACCCTAAACAAACTACCTAACCCTTACCTACATAAACCCTCACCCTCACCCTCACCCACACCCTAACCCTCGCCCTCACGCAAGCCCTCCTCCTAGCCGTAATACAAAACATAACCCTCACCCTCACCCTCACCCCTCACTCTAAACCTAACCCTAACCCTCACCCTCACCCTAACCTGACCCTTAACCTCAACCTCAACCTAAGCCTAATTCTAACCCTAACCCTCACACTAACCCTAACCCTCAACATAACCCTAACCCTACCCCTCACCCTAACACTCACCCTAACCCTCTCACCCTAACCCTAAACCTAACCCCCACCCTCAACCTAACACTCAATGTCACCCTATCCTTCACCCTAAACCTAACCCTCAGCCTCACCCTAACCGTAAGCCTAACCCTAACCCTAAGCCTAACCCTCATGCTCACCCAAACCCTCAACCTAAACCTTACCCTCACCCTCACCCTAAAGCAAACCCTAACCATAAGCCTCACGGTAAACCTAACCCTCACCTAACCCTAAACCTCAACTTCATCCTAACACTAAACCTAAACCTAACACACATCCTAACCCTATCCCTAACCCTAAACCTCACCCTAACCATAACCCTCACCCTGACCCTTAACATACACCTCACACTAACCCTCACCCTAACCCTCATCCTAACCCTAAACCACAGCCTCACCCTCACCCTCAGACTAACCTTAACGCTAACTCTTACCCTCAACCTCACCTCTTATATTCACACTCACCATATCCCTAATGTTAAATCGAACACTCACCCTCACCCTAACCCTCAACCTAACCCTCACCCTCACCATAACCCTAACCCTCACCCTCACCCTAACCCTAAACCTAACCCACAACCTAACCCTAACCCTAACCCTCACCCTATCCCTAAAAATCACCCTAACCCTAACATTAAACCTCACCGTCAACCTCACCCTAACACAAACACCTTAACCCTCACCCTAACACTAATGCTAACCCTAAACCTCACCCTCAACCTAAACCTCACCCTAACACTTACCCTCACCCTAAATCTAACGCTAAACCTAACCCTAATTCTCACACTTACCCTAACCCTAACCCTAACCCTCACCCTAACCCTCACCCTCACCTAACCCTAACCCTCACTCCCACCCTCACCCTCACCCTAATCCTTACTCTCACCCTAACCCTCACCCTAACCCTCACTCTAACTCTCACCCTAACCCTAAACTTAAACCTCACCCTAACCCTCACACTAGCGCTAACCCTAACCCTAACCCTCACTGGAACGCTAAACCTAACCCTAAACCTAACACTTACACTAACCCTCACCGTCATCCTAACCGTCACCCTAACCCTAACCCTCACACACATACTTACCTTCACTCTCACTTGAACCCTCACCCTCACCCTAAACCTCAACCTCACCCTAAACTTCACACTAACACTAAACCTCGCCCTCACCCTAAAACTCACCCTTACCCTAACACTCACTCTAAACCTATCCCTAATCCTAAACCTAAGCCTCCCCATCATCCTCACCCTAACCCTAAACCTAATTCTAACCATCAGACAACTATCACCTTAACCCTAACCCAAACTCTAAACCTTAGCTTAAACCTAACTCTCATCCTATCCCTAATCCTAACCCTCACACTCAACTAACCCTAACCTTCACTGTAACCCTTACCCTCACCCTAAACCTAATGCTAACCTTAACCCTCACCCTCACCGTAACCATTATCCTCACACTAAACCTAGCCCTAACTCTAACCCTAATCCTCAAAATAACCCTACCCCTCACCATAGCTCTAACCCTACCCCTCACCCTAACCCTCACCCTAACCCTAACCCTCACCCTAACCATCAACCTCACACTAATCCTCACTGGCACCCAACCCTCACCCTAAACCTAACCCTCAACCACACCTTAACTAGAACCCTCACCCGAACCCTCACCCTCACCCAAACCGAACCCTCACCCTAAACATCACCCTAACCTTAACCCTCACCCTAACACTAAGCCTAAACCTCATCCTAACCCTCACCCTCACCCTAACTCTCACCTTCAACCTAATCCTCACACTAACCCTAACCCTCACCCTAACCCTAACCCTCACCCAACACTAGCCCTCACCCGAACGCTAACCCTAACCCTCAATCTCACCCTTACCCTCACCCTAACCCTTACTCTCACCCTAACCCTAACCCTAAACCTCTCTCTAATTCTCACCCTAACCCGAAAAGTAACCCTCACCCTAACGCTAAACCTAAACCTCACCCTA
Source organism: Dipodomys merriami (assembly GCF_024711535.1). Classification (NCBI taxonomy): domain Eukaryota; kingdom Metazoa; phylum Chordata; class Mammalia; order Rodentia; family Heteromyidae; genus Dipodomys; species Dipodomys merriami. Next base: position 1,949,879 of record NW_027203449.1, read on the forward strand.
ACGCTAACCCTAACCCTAACCCTCACGGGAATGCTAAAAGTAATGCTAAACCTAACACTTACACTAAACTTCACCGTCACCCTAACCGTCACCCTAACTCTAACCCTCACACACACCCTTACCTTCACACTCAACTGAACACTCACCCTCACCCTAAAACTCAACGACACCCTAAACTTCACACTAACACTAAACCTCACCCTAACCCTCACCCTCACCCTAAAACTCACCCTTACCCTCACCCTCACCCTAAGCTTAACCCTAAACCTAACCCTAATCCTAAACCTAAGCCTCACCATTACCCTCACCCTAACCTTAAACCTAATCCTAATCCTCAGCCTCACCCTCACCTTAACCCTAACCCTAACCCTTAGCCTAACCCTAACACTCACCCTAACCCTAATCCTAACCCTCACACTCACCCTAACCCTAAACCTAAATGTAACCCTCACCCTCACCCTAAACCTAACACTAACCCTAACCCTCACCCTCATCCTAACCCTCACCCTAAGCATTACTCTCACACTAACCCTAACCCTAACTCTAACACTAACCCTCACAATAACCCTAACCCTCACCATAACCCTAACCCTACACCTCACCCTAACCCTCACCCTAAACCTAACCCTCACTCTAACACTAACCCTAACCCTCAACCTCACATTAATCCTCACTGTCACCCTAACCCTCACCCTAAACCTAACCCTCACCAACACCCTAACCCATACCCTCACCCTCACCTTCACACTCACCCAACCCTCCCCCTCACCCTAAACATCACCATAACCTTAACCCTCACACTAACCCTAATCCTAACCCTCACCCTAACCCTCACCCACACCCTAACCCTCACCTTCTTCCTAATCCTCACCCTGTCCCTAACCCTAAGCAAACTACCTAACCCTTACCTACCTAAAGCCTCATCCTCACCCTCACCCACACCATAACCCTCGCCCTAAAGCAAGCCATCCTCCTAACCGTAATACTAACTGTAAACCTCATTCTCACCCTCACCCCTCACTCTAAACCTAACCCTAACCCTAACCCTCACCCTCAACCTAACCTGACCCTTAACCTCAACCTCAACCTAAGCCTAATTCTAATCCTAACCCTCACACTAACCCTAACCCTCAAAATAACCCTAAGGCTTCCCCTCACCCTAACACTCACCCTAACCCTAACTCTCACAATAACCCTAAACCTAACCCCCACCCTCACGCTAACACTCACTGTCACCCTATCCTTCAGCCTAAACCTAACCCTCAGCCTCACCTTAACGTAAGCCTAACCCTAACCCAAACCCTAACCCTCACTCTCACACTAACACTCACCCTAAAATTTACCCTCACCCTCACCCTAAAGCTAACCCTAACCATAACCCTCACACTAAACCTAACCCTCACCTAACCCTAACACTCACCCTCATCCTAACCCTAACCCTAAACCAAACACACACCCTAACCTTACCCTAACCCTAAACCTGACCCTAACCCTAATGCTCACCGTGACCCTAAACATACACCTCACACTAACCCTCACCCTAACCGTCACCCTAAACCTAAACCTCAGCCTCACCCTCACCCTCAGACTAACCTTAACGCTAAGACTTACCCTCACCCTCACCTCTTACACTCACACTCACTATATCCCTAATGCTAAACCTAACACTCACCCTCACCCTAACCCTCAACCTAATCCTCACCCTAACCCTAACCCTAACCCTCACCCTAGCGCTAACACTAACCCTAACCCTCACTGAAACGCTAAACCTAACCCTAAACCTAACACTTAAACTAACCCCCACCTCATCCTATCCGTCACCCTAACCCTAACCCTCACACACACCCTTAACTTCACCCTCACCCGAACCCTCACCCACACCCTAAACCTCAACCTCACCCTAAACTTCACACTAACACTAAACCTCACCTTAAACCTCACCCTCACCTTCACCCTAAAACTCACCCTTACCCTCAAATTCACCCCAAGCTTAACCCTAAACCTAACCCTAATCCTAAAACTAAGCCTCACCATTACCCTCACCCTCACCCTAAACCTAAACTTAACCCTCAGCCTCACCCTCACCTTAACCCTAACCCGAACGTTAAACCTTAGCCTAAACCTAACCCTCATCCTATCCCTAATCCTAACCCTCATACTCACCCTAACCCTAACCCTAACCTTAACCCTAACCCTCACCCTAAATCTAACACTAACCCTAACGCTCACCCTCATCCTAACTCTCACCCTAACCATTACCCTCAAACTAACCCTAACCCTCACCCACACCCTCACCTTCACCTTCACCCGAACCTGAACCCTCACCCTAAATTTCAAACGCACCCTAAACTTCACACTAAACCTAAACCTCACCCTAACCCTAACCCTCGCCCTGTACCTCACCCTATAACTCACCCTTACCCTCACCCTCACACTAAGCCTAACCCTAAAACTAACCCTAATCCTAAACCTAAGCCTCACCATCACCCTCACCCTAACCCTAACCCTAACCCTAAAACTCAGCCTCATGCTCACATAAACCCTAAACCTAACCCTAAAACTTAGCCTAACCCTAAGCCTCACCCTAGCCCTAATCGTAACCCTCAAGCTCACCCTAACCCTAACCCTAACCTTAACCCTCACCCTCACCCTAAACCTAACGCTAACCCTAACCCTCACCTTCACCCTAACCATCACCCTAACCCTTATCCTCACACTAACCCTAACCCTAACTCTAACCCTAACCATCACACTAACCCTAACACACACCATAACCCTAAACCTACCGCTCACCCTAACACTCACCCTAACACTAACCCTCACCCTAACCCTAAACCTAACCCCCACCCTCGCCCTAACACTCACTATCACCCTAACGCTCACCCTAAACCTAACCCTCACCCACCAGCTAACTTTCACCCTCACCCTCACCCAACCCTCACCCTCAACCTAAACATCACCCCAAACTTAACAATCACCCTAACCCTATTCCTAACCCTCACCCTAACCCTCACCCTCACCCTAACCCTCAACATGTCCCTAATCCTCACCCTATCCCTAACCCTAACACTTACCTAACGAAAACCTCACCCTCACCCTCACCCTAACCCTCGCCCACACGCAAGCCCTCACCCTAACCCTAATCCTACCCATAACCCTCACCCTCACATTAACGCTCACCCTAACCCTAACCCTAACCGTCAGCCTCACCTAATACATTACCCTAACCCTGACCCTAACCCTCACACTAACACTCACCACAACACTCACACTCACCATAATCCTCATGCTCACCCTAACCCACAACCTAACCCTTACACTTACCCTAACCCTACACCTAGCCCTCACTCTAACCCTCACACTAACCCTAAACCTAACCCTAACCCTCACCCTAGAACTCACCCTAAACCTAATCCTAACCCTAACCCTCCCACTAATCCTTATGCTCACACTAACCCTAACCATCAACCTCAACCTAAACCTCACCGTAATCTTCACCGTAACCCTAACCCTAACCCTCAAGCTAGCCCTCACCATAACCCTCACCCTAACCATCACCCTCACCCTAACCTTCACCCTCATCCTAACCCTCACCCTCACCCTAATCCTCAACTTCACGCTAATCCTCACCCTATCCCTAACCCTAACACTTACCTACCAAAACCCTCAGCCTCACCCTCACCCTAATCCTCGACCTCATGAAAGCCCTCACCCTAACCCTAATCCTGACCATAACCCTCAACCTCACCCTCACCCTCACCTTAACCGTCGCCCTCACACAAGCCCTTACCCCAAACCTAACCCTCACCCTCACCCTAATCCTAACCCTCACTTTAACCCTCACCCTAAACCTAACCCTAACACTAACCCTGACCCAGACCCTCAACCTCACCCTAACCCTCACCCTAATCCTTACCCTCACCCTAACCCTAAACCTATCCCTCATCCTAGACCTAACCCTAACCCTCACACTAACAGTAACCCTAACCCTAAACCTCACCCTCACCGTAACCCTAACCCTCACCCTAACCCTAGACCTCACCTTAACCCTAATTCTAACCCTAACCCTCAGCCTCACCCTAACACTCATCCTAACCCTAATCCTCACCCTCACCCTAACCCTCAACCTCACCCTAACCTAACCCTAACTATAACCCTAACCCTCACCCTAAACCTAATACTAACCCTAACCCTCACCCTCATCCTAACCCTCACCCTAACCATTACCCTCACACTAACCCTAACCCTAATTCTAACCCTAACACTCACAATAACCCTAACCCTAACACTAACCCTAAACCCACAACTCACCCTAACCCTAACCCTCACCCTAAACCTATCCCTAACCCTCAACCTCACACTAAACCTCACTTTCACCCTAACCCTCACCCTAAACCTCACCCTCACCCTAACCCTAATCCTAACCTTCACCCTATCCCTCACCTTCACCCTAACCCTCAACTTCACCCTAAACCTCACCCTATCCTTAACCCTAACCAAACTACCTAACCCTTACTTCCTAAACCCTCACCCTCACACTCACCCACACCCTAACCCTCGCCCTCATGCAAGCCCTCCACCTAACCATAATATTAACCGTAACCCTCATCCTAACCATCACCCCTCACCGTAAACCTAACCTTAACCCTCACCCTAACCCTAACCTGACCCTTACCCTCAACCTCAACCTAAGCCTAATTCTAACCCTAACCCTCAAATTAACCCTAACCCTCACCATAACCCTAAACCTAGCCCTCAACCTAACACTCACCCTAAACCTAACCCTCACCCTAAACCTAAACCTAACCCCCACCCTCACGCTAACACTCACTGTCACCCTATCCTTCAGCCTAAACCTAACCCTCAGCCTCACCCTAACCGTAAGCCTAACCCTAACCCTAAACCTAAACCTAACACCCACCCTAACACTCATGCCAAACCTTACCCTCACCCTCCCCCTAACGCTAACCCTAACCATAACCCTCACAGTAAACCTAACCCTCACCTAACCCTAAACCTAACCCTCATCCTAACCCTATCCCTAAACCTAACACACACCCTAACCCTAACGCTAACCATAAACCTCAACCTAACCCTAACCCTAACCCTAAACCTCACACCCACCCTAACACTCATGCCAAACCTTACCCTCCCCCTCCCCCTAACGCTAACCCTAACCATAACCCTCACAGTAAACCTAACCCTCACCCTAACCCTAATCCTCAGCCTCACCCTCACCCTCGGAATAACCTTAAAGCTAACTCTTACCATCACCCTCACCTCTTACACTCACACTCACCATATACCTTATGCTAAGCCTAACACTCACCCTCACCCTAACCCTCAACCTAACCCTCACCCTCACCCTAACCCTAACCCTCACCCTCACCCTAATCCTAAACCTAACCCTCACCATAACCCTAACCCTAACCCTCACCCTATCCCTAAACCTCACCCTAACCCTAACACTACCCTCACCCTAACCCAAACCCTAACTTTCACCTTAACCCTCGCCCTAACACTAACGCTAACCCTACACCTCACCCTCAACCTAAACCTCACCCTAACCCTTACCCTCAACCTAAATCTAACGCCAAACCTAACCCTAACCCTCACACTTAACCTAACCCTAACCCTAAACCTAACCCTCACCCTAACCCTCACCCTCACCCAACCCTAGCCCTCAGGCGAACGCTAACCCTAACCCTCACTCTCACCCTCACCCTCACCCTAATCCTTACTCTCACCATAACTCTACCCCTAACCCTCACTCTAACACTCACCCTAACCCTAAACGTAACCCTCATCCTAACCCTAACCCTCACCCTCACCCTAACAATAAACCTAACCCTAACCTAACACTTACACTAACCCTCACCGTCACCCTAACCGTCACCCTAACCCTAACCCTCACACACACCCTTACCTTCACCCTCACGCGAACCCTCACCCTCACCCTAAACCTCAACCTCACCCTAATCTTCACACTAACACTAAACCTCACCCTAACCCTCACCCTCACCCTCACTCTAAAACTCAACCTTACCCTCAAACTCAACCTAAGCATAACCCTAAACCTAACTCTAATCCTAAACCTAAGCCTCACCATCACCCTCACCCTAAGCCTAAACCTAATCCTAACCCTCAGCCTCATCCTCACCTTAACCCTAACCCAAACTCTAAACGTTAGCCTAAATCTAACCCTCACCATATCCCTAATCCTAACCCTCACACTCACCCTAACCGTAACCTCACCCTAAATCTAATGCTAACCTTAACCGTCACCCTCACCCTAACCGTTATCCTCACACTAACCCTAACCCTAAATCTAACCCTAACCCTCACAATAACCCTAACCCTCACTATAACCCTAACCCTACAACTCACCTTAACCCTCACCCTAACGCTAACCCTCACTCTAACCCTCACCTTAAACCAAACCCTAACCCTCAACCTCACCCTAATCCTCACTGGCACCCAACCCTCACCCTAAACCTAACCCTCACCCACAACTTAACCCGAACACTCACCCGAACCCGAACCCTCACCCAACCCTCACCCTCACCCTAAATATCACCCTAACCTTAACCCTCACCCTACACCTAATCTTAACCCTCATAATAATCCTCACCCTCACCCTAACCCTCACCTTCAACCTAATCCTCACACTAACCCTAACCGTCACCCTTAACCTAAACCTACCCCTCACACTAAAGCTAACCCAAATCCTCACCCTAACCCTAACGCTAACCCTAACCCTCACCCTAACCCTAACCCTCAGGTTCAAGCTCAACCTGTCTAACCCCAACCCTAATCCTAATCCTAACCCTAAACCACACCCTCACCCTCATCCTAACGATAACCCTAACCCTAACCCTAACACTCACGCTCACGTTAACCTCACCCTCACCCTCACCCTTACCCTCACCCTCACCTTAACACTCACGATAACCCTAACCCTCACTCTCACCCTAAACCTCACCCTAACAATTACCCTCACCCTAACTCTAACCCTAACCCTAACCCTCACACTAAACCTAGCTCTCACCCTAAACCTAGCGATACCACTCACACTAACCCTCACCCTAACCCTAACCCTAACACTCACCCTAAACCTAATGCTAACCCTAACCCTCAACATCACCCTAGCTCTCAATCTTATCCTAACCCTAAGCCAAAATTTCACACTCAAACAATCCCTCAGACTAACCCTAACCCTCAACCTAACCGTAACCCTCACCCTCACTCTCACCCTCACATTCAGCCTAACCCTAACCCTAACTCTATTACTAACCCTAACCCTCAACCTCACCCACACCCTCACCCTCACCCTACACCTAACCCTCACCCTAAACCTATCCCTCACCCTAATCCTAACCCTAACGCTCACACTCACCCTCACCCTAACCCTAAACCTAACCCTCAGCCTGACCCTAACCGTAAGCCTAACCCAACCCCTAACCCTAACCCTCACTCTCACCATAACCCTCACCCTAAACATTACCCTAAACTTCACCCTAAATCTAACCCTAACCATAACCCTCACACTAAACCTACACCTCACCCTAACCCAAAACCTAGCTCTCACCCTCACTCTAAACCTCACCCTCATCATAACCCTAACCCTAAAACTAACTCACCCTAACCCTAACCCTAACCCTAAACCTCACCCTAACCCTAACCCTCACCCTAACCCTCACCCTCACCCTAACCCTCAACCTCAGCCTAACACTAAGCCTAAGCCTAACCCTCACCCGAACCCTCACACTCACACTCACCCTAACTCTAATCCTAAACTTAACACTATTCTTAACCTCAACCTAAGCCTCACCCTCACCCTAACCCTAACCCAAATCCTCACACTAACCCTCACCCTAACCCTAACTCTAACCTTAATGCTCACCCTCACCCTAACCCTAACTCTAACCCTAAAACTCACCCTAACCCTAACCTTCATCCTCACCCTCAACCTCACCGTAAATCTAGCCCTAAACCTAACAATAATACTAACCCTAAACCTAAACCTAACCCTAACCCTCACAACACACTTATCCCTAACCCTAACACTAACAATAACCCTAATCCTAAGCCTAACCCTAACCCTAATTCTAATCCTCACCTCCACAGTCACCCTCAGCCTAACCTAAACCAAACCCTAACCCTAACACTAACCCTAAACCAAAACCTAACCCTAAATCTAACCCTAAACCTAACCCTAATCCTCAGCCTCACCTGCACCCTAACCCAAACTCTAACCCTAACCCTCACCCTAACTCTAAGCGTAATCCTAACCCTAACCCTAAGCCTCACACTTACCCTCACCCTAACCCTAATCCTAAACCTAACCCTATCCCTAACCCTAACATTCACCCTATCCCTCACCCTAGCCCTCACCCTAACCCTAACCCTAATCCTCATCCTAAACCTGACACTAACCATATCCGTAACCCTCATCTTAACCCAAAACCTAACCCTCACCCTCATGCTCAGCCTAAGCCTAAGCGTAAGCCTAACCCTAACCCTCATCCTAACCCTAACACTAACCCTAACCCTAACCCTAAATCTCACCCTCAACCTAACCCTAACTCTAACGCTAACCCTAACAATAACGCTAACCCTCACCCTAACCATAATCCTCACCCTAAAGCTAAACCTCACCCTAAAACTTACCCTCACGCTACCACTAACCCTAACCCTAACACTAACCCTCATACTAACACTAACCATAACCTCAGTCTAATACTAAACCTAACCCTCAACCTAAACCTAACACTCACGCTCAATATAACCCTCACTATAACCCTAACCCGAACCATCACCCTAACCCTAATCCTCACCAACACCCTCACCCTCAGCCTAAACCTAAGCTTAACCCTAAACCTCACCCTAACCCTCCCCCTAACCCTAACTCTAACACTAAACCTTACCCTCTGCCTAACAATAACCCTAACCCTAAACCTCAACCTAACCATAAACTTCACCCTCACCCTCAACCTCACCGTAACTCTAACCCTAACCCTAAAAATAACACTAGCCCTAACCCTAACCCTAACCGTCACCCTCAGCCTCACCCTCACGGCAAACTAAACCATAACCAAACACTAACAATAACACTAACCCTAAGCCTAACCCTATCCCTAACCCTAATCCTAACCCCCACGCTCACCCTCAGCCTAACCCTAAGCCTAAGCCTAACCCTAACCCTAACCCTCTCCGTAACCCTAACCCTAACCCTAAAACAAACCCTAACCCTAAACCTAGCCCTAAATGTAACCCTAAACCCAAACCTAATCCTCAGACTCACACTCACCCTAACCCAAACCCTAATGTTAACAGTCAGGCTAACTCTCAGTCTTACCCTAAACCTAAACCTAATCCTCACACTCACTCACACCCTAACCCTAATCCTAAACCTAACCCTATCCCTAACCCTAACCCTCACCCTAACCCTCACCCTAGCCATCACCCTAACCCTAATCCTAATCCTAAACCTCATCCTAACCCTGACCCTAACCCTAACCCAAACCCTAAGCCTAACCCTAAACCTAATCCTCACCCTCAGGCTCCACCTAAGTCTAAGTGTAAGCCTAAGCCTAACCATAACCCTAACCCTCCCTAACCCTAAACATAACCCTAAACCTAACTCTAAACCTAAATCTCACCCTCACCCTAACCCTAAGTATAACCCTAACCCTAACCCTAAAAATAACCCTAAACCTCACACTAACCATAATGCTCACCCTAACCCTAACCCTCAACCTAACACTTACCCTCCCCCTAACACTAACCCTAACCCTAACACTAACCCTCACACTAACCCTAACCCTCACCATAATCCTAAACCTCACCCTAACACTAACCCCAACCCTCACCCTCACCCTAGCCCTCTCCTTAACCCTAATTCTAAACCTTACCCTCACCCTAAGCCTAACCCTCATCCTCACCCTAAACCTCACACTCACCCTAAACCTAATCCTCAATTTAACCCTCATCCTAACCCTAACCCTAACCCTTACCCTAGCCCTAAACCTAACCCTAACGCTCACACTTATCTTAAGCCTCACCCTCAGCCTAAACCTCACCTTTACCCTTACCATCATCCTCAGACTAACCCTCACCCTAATCCTAAACCTCATCCTAACCGTCACCTTAACCGTAAACCTAACCATCACACTATCCCTAACTTTCACCCTCAACCTCACGTTCAGCCTAACCCTAAGCCTAAGCCTAAACCTTCCCCTAACCCTCCCACTCACCCTAGCACTCAGCCTAACCATAATCCTAACCCTAAACCTCATCCGAACCTTCACCCTAATCCTAACTCTAACTGTCACCATAACCCTAATCCTCACCCCCATCCTCACCCTCAGCCTAACCCTAAGCCTAAGCCTAAGCCTCACCCTAACCCTCACCCTCACCCTCACCCTAACCCTAGTCCTAAACCTAACCCTATCAATAAACCTCAACCTAACCCGCACCCACACCCTAACCTTAACGCTAACCCTAACACTAAACTTCACCCTAACCCTCCCCTAAGCATAACTCTAACCCTAAACCTCAACCTCACCCTCACCCTAACCTTAACCCTAACCCTAAACCTCACCCAAACCCTAACACTCACCCTCGCCCTCAACCTCCCCATAACTCTAAACCTAACCCTAACAATAACACTAACCATAACCATAACCATAACCCTAACCCTCACCCTCAGCCTCAGCCTCACCACAAACTAATCCCTAACCATAACACTAACAATAAACCTAACCCTAAGCCTAACCCTAACCCTAACTCTAATCCTCACCCCACTCTCACCCTCAGCCTAACCCAAAGCCTAAGCCTAACCCTAACCATAACCCTCACTGTAACCCTAACCCTAACCCAAACACTAACCCTAACCCTCAACCTAACCCTACATCTAAACCTAATACTCAGCCTCACCTTTACCCTAACCCTAACCCTCACCATAACTCTCAGCCTAACAATATCTTTAACCTTAACCCTCACACTCACCGTCACCCTAACCCTAATCCTCAAACTAACCCTATCCTTAATGCTAACCCTCACCCTCACTGTAACCCTTACCCTAACCCTCACCCTAAACATAAAATTAACCCGAATCCTAAATCTCACCCTAACCCTAACCCTAACCCTCACCCTAACCCTAGCCCTAAACCTCACCCTCAGCCTAACCCTAACCTAATACTAACACTAACACTAACACTAACTCTAAACCTAACCCTAAATCTAATCCTAAACCTAACCCTAATCCTCAGCCTCACCTGCACCCTAACCCAAACTCTAACCCTAATCATCACCCTAACTCTAAGCCTAATCCTAATCCTAACCCTAACCCTCACCCTCATCCTAGCCCTCAAACTCACCCTAACCCTAACCCTAAACCTCATCCAAAACCTGACACTAAACACAACCCTAACCCTCACCGTAACCCGAACCCTAAACCTAACCCTCATTCTCAGCCTAAGCCTAAGCCTAAGCCTAACCCTAACCCTAACCCTCACCCTAACGCTAACACAAACCCTAACTCTAAGCCTAAATCTCACCCTCACCTTAACCCTAACGTGAACTATCATCCTAACCTTAATTCTCACCCACACCCTCACCCTCAGCCTAACCCTAAGCCTAACCCTAAACTTCACACTAACCCTCCTCCTAACCCTAACTCTAACCCTAAACCTCAACCTCTCCCTAACAATAACCCTAACCCTAAACCTCACCCTTACCCTAACCTTCACTCTCACCCTCAACCTCACCGTAACTCTAACCCTAACCGTAACAATAACACTAGCCCTAACACTTACCCTAACCCTAACCCTCAGCCTCACCCTCCCGGCAATCTTAACCATAATCATAACACTTACAATAACTTTAACCCTAAACCTAACCCTATACCTAACCCTAATCCTAAGCCCCACCCTCAACCTCAGCCTAACCCTCACCCTAACCCTAACGTGAACCATCACCCTAAACTTAATTCTCACCCACACCCTCACCCTCACCCTATCACTAAGCCTAACCCTAAACCTCACCCTAACCCTCCCCCTAACCCTATCTCTAACACTAAACCTCAACCTCTCCCTAACAATGACCCTAACCCTAAACCTTACCCTTACCCTAACCTTCACTCTCACCCTCAACCTCACCGTAACTCTAACCCTAACCCTAACAATAACACTAACCCTAACACTTACCCTAACCCTCACCCTCAGCCTCACCCTCAGGGCAACAATAACCATAACCATAACACTTACAATAACCCTAACCATAAGCCTAACCCTATACCTAACCCTAATCCTAACCAGCACCCTCAACCTCAGCCTAACCCTCAGCCTAACCCTAAGCCTAACCCTAACCCTAACCCTCACAGTAACCCTAACTCTAACCCTAACACAAACCCTCACCCTAGCCCTCACCCTAACCCTAGCCCTAACCCTAACCTTAACCCTAAGCTTAACCCAAAACCTAATCCTCACCCTCATGCTCCGCCTAAGCCTAAGCGTAAGCCTAAGCCTAACCCTAACCCTAACTCTCCCTAACCCTAACCCTAACCCTAACCCTAAATCTAAACCTAAATCTCACCATCACCCTAACCATAACTCTAACACTAACCCTAACAATAACCCTAAACCTCACCCTAACCATTACGCTCACCCTAACCCAAAACCTCACGCTAACACTTACCCTCACCCTAACACTAACCCTAACCCTAACACTAACCCTCACACTAACCATAACCCTCACCCTAATCCTAAACCTCACCCTAACCCTAACCCCAACCCTCACCCTCACCCTAGCCCTCACCCTAACCCTAATTCTAAACCTTACCCTCATCCTAACCCTAACCCACATCCTCACCCTAAACCTCACACTCACCTAAAACTAATCGTCAATTTAACCCTCACCCTAACCCTAAACCTAAACATTAACCTAGCCCTAAATGTAACTCTAATCCTCAAACTTATCTTAACCCTCACCCTCAGCCTAAACCTCACTTTTACCCTTACCATCATCCTCAGCCTAACCCTCACCCTAACCCTAAACCTCATCCTAACCATCACCCTAACCTAAAACCTAACCATCACCCTAACGCTAACCCTCACCCTCAACCTCCTGCTCAGCCTAACCCTAACCCTAAGCCTAACCCTAACCCTAAACCTCACCTTAACTCTAAGCCTAAGGCTAACCCTAAAACTAAGCCTCACACTCAACCTCACCCTAACCCTAATCCTAAACCTAACTCTATCCCTAATCCTACCCTCAACTTAACTCTCACCCTAGCCCTCAACCTAACGCTAAACCTCATCGTATACCTGAAACTAACCATAACCCTAATCCTCACACTAACCCGAACCCTAAACCTCACCCTCATGCTCGGCCTAAGCCTAAGCCTAAGCCTAACCATAACCCTAACCCTCACACTAACAATAACCCTAAAACTAACCCTAACTCTAACCCTAAACCCCACCCTCACCCTAACCCTAACTCTAATCCTAACCCTAACCCTAACAATAACCCTAACCCTCACCCTAGACATAATCCTCACCCTAACCCTAAACCTCACCCTAACACTTACCCTCACCCTAACACAAACCTGAACCCTAAAACTAACCCTCACAATAACCCTAACCCTAGCCTCACCCTAACCCTAACCCTAACACTAACCCTCAACATAACCCTAAACCTCACGCTCAACGTAACCCTAAACCTAACCCTGACCCTCACCCTAAAACTTGCCCTCACCCTAACACTAACCTTAACCCTAATCCTAACCCTAACCCTCACCCTCACAGTATCCATAATCCTAACCCTAACCCTAACAAAAACCCTAAACCTAACCCTAACCCTAACCGTAACCATTACCCTCACCCTAAACCTAACCCTCACCCTAACACTTACCCTCACATTAACACTAACCATAACCCGAACACTAAGCCTCACACTAACCCTAACTATCACCCTAACCCTATACCTCACCCTAACACTAATCCTAAACCTCAACCCAACCCTAGCCCTAACCCTAATACTCATCCTCACAGTAAACCTCACACTAACCCGAACACTAATCCTCAATCTAACCCTCACCCTCACCCTAACCCTAAACCTAACCCTCGCCCTAACCCTAAACCTTACACATATCGTAACCCTCACCTTCAGCCTAATCCTCACCTTACCCTTACTGTCACCCCCAACCTAACCCTCACCCTAAGCCTAACCCTCACCTTAACACTAACTCTACACATAAACCTCACCCTCACCCTAATCCTAACTCTAACCCTAGCCCTAACACTAAACCTAACACTAACACTAACCCTAACCCTCACCCTCACCCTCACCGTAAACCTTACCCTAAGCAGAACACTCACCCTCACCCTAACCCTAATCTTAACCCTAAACCTGAACCTAATCCTAACCCTCAACCTCACCGTAACCCTTACCCTAACCCTCACCCTAACCGTAAACTTAACCAGAATCTTACTCTTACCCTAACCCTAACTCTGACTTTAACCCTAACATTAAAACTCACCCTCACCCTAGCCCTCACCCTAATCCTAATCCTAACCCTAACCCTCATCCTAACCCTCCCCCTAACCCTTAACCTAACACTCACACTAACCCTAAACCTCAATCTAAACCTGACCGTCAGCCTAAACCTAAGCCTAACCCTAAACCTAACCCTAACACACACACTCACCCTCACTCTAACCTTAATCCTAAACCTAACCCTCACCCTCACCCTCACCCTCAGTGTAACAATAAGCCAAAAACACACCCAAACCCTAACCCTCACAATCACCCTAACCCTTACCCTAATCCTAATCCTAACCCTAACCCTAATGCTAAACCTCAGCCTCAACTTAACCCTAAATCTAACCCTAAACCTCACCCTCACCCGAACCCTAAACCTAACCCTAACCTTAAATCTCACCCTAAACATCACCCTCACCCTAGCCCTCACCCTAAACCTAATCCTAACCCTAACCCTCATCCTGACCTTCCCCATAACCCTAACCCTAAATCTCACCCTAATTCTAACCCTCACCCTCATGCTCAGTTTAACACTAAGCCTAAGCCAAAACCTTAACCTAACCCTCACCCTCACCCTAGTCCTCACCCTAACACAAATCCTAACCCTAACACTCAAGCTAACCCTAAACCTCACCCTCACCTTAACCCTTACCCTAACCCTAACCCTGACCCTCACCCTAAGCCTAATCTTAACACTAAACCTCAACCTAACCCTAACCCTCAACCTCACTGTAACCATAACCCTAACCCTCAACCTAACCCTAAACTTAACCCGAACGCTACTCTCACTCTAACCCTAGCCCTTACTCTCACCCTAACCCTAACATTAAACCTCAACCTAACCCTAGCCCTCACGATAATCCTAATCCTAACCCTTACCCTCACACTCACCCTCGCCCTCAGTGTAACCCTAAGCCTAATACTAACTCTAACCCTAACCCTCACACTCACCTTAACCCTTACCCTAATCCTAATCCTAACCCTAACTCTCACCCTCACCCTCAGCCTCACCTTAAGCATAACTCTAACCGTAAACCTCAACCTCACCATAACCTCAACCCTAAAACTAACCCGATTCCTCACCCTAACCCTAACTCTAACCCTAAACCTCACCCTCACCCTAACCCTAAACATAACCCTAAAACTCACCATAACCCTAACCTTCACCCTCACCCTCAACCTCACCGCAAATCAATCCCTAACCCTCACAATAATCGTAACCCTAACCCTAACTCTAAACCTAAGCCTCACCCTCACCCTAACCTTAAAACTAAACCTCAACCTCAGCCTCACCCTCACCGCAAACTTAACCCTAACCATAACACTAACATTAACCCTAACCATAAGCCTAACCCTAACCTTAACTCTAATCCTCACCCCCACAGTCACCCTCAGCCTAACCATAACCCTATCTCTCACCTTAACACTAACCCTATCCCTCAACCTAACGCTAAATTTAACCCTTAACCTAACCCTAATTCTCAACCTCAACTGCACCCTAAACCAAACTCTAACCCTAACCCTCACCCTAACTCTCAGGCTAAACCTAAACCTAACTCTAAGCCTCACACTCAACCTCACCCTAACCCTAATCCTAAACCTAACCCTATCCCTAAACCTAACCCTCAACCTAACACTCATCCTAACACTCACCCTTATCCTTAACGCTAACCCAAAACCTCATCGTAAACCTGACAGTAATCATAACCCTAAACATCACCCTAACCCTCACCCTAACCCGAACCCTCATGCTCGGCCTAAGCCTTAACCTCAGCCTAAGCCTAACCCTAACCCTCACCCTAACCCTAACCCTAACACTAACCCTAACTCTAACCCTAAATCTCACCCTCACACTCACCCTAACCCTAAATCTAAACCTACCATAACCCTAACAATAACCGTAACCCTCACCCTAACCATAATCCTCACCCTAACCATAATCATAACTCTAACCCTAAAACTCACCCTAAAACTTGCCCTCACCCTACCACTAACCCTAATCGGAACACTAACCCTCACAAAAACCCTAACCCTAAACTCACCCTAACCACAACCCTAAACCGAAATCTCAACCTAAGCCTAATCCTCACGCTCAACTTAACCCTAACCCTAACCATAATCCTCACCCTACCCCTAACCCTCATACTAACACTTACCCTCACCCTAACACTAACCCTAATCCTAATCCTATCCCCAATCCTAACCCTCACCCTCATGCTCACCGTAACTATAACCCTAACCCTAATGCTAACAATAACCCTAAGCAGAACCCTAACCCTCACCCTAACCATAACCTTCACCATAACCCTAAGCTCACCCTAACACCCTCACCCTAAAACTAACCCTATCCCTGCCACTAACCCTCACACTAACACTAACCATCACCCTAACACTAAACCTCACCCTAACACTAACCCTAAACCTGACCCTCACCTTAGCCCTCACCCTAACCCTAACCCTCATCCTCACCCTAAACCTCACACTAACCCTAACACTTATCCTCAATATAACCCTCACTCTCACTCTAAACCTAACCCTAACCCTCACCCTAACCCTAACCCTCACCCTTTCCATACCTCACCCTCAGTCTAACCCTCAACTTTACCCTTACCGTAACCCCCACCCTAACCCTCACCCTAACCCTAACTCTACCCCTAAACCTCACCCTCACTCGAAACCTAAATCTAACCCTAACCCTAACACTAAACCTCACCCTAAACCTAAACCTTATCCTCAACCAAACGCTCAGCCTAACCCTAAGCCTAAGACTAACACTTACCCTAAACCACACCCTCACCCTAGCCCTCAACCTAACCCTAATCCTAAAACTAACCCTCATCCTAACCCTCACCCTAACCCTAACCCTAACCATCACCCTAACTCTAATCCTCACCCCCACCCTCACCCTCAGCCTAACCCTAAGGCTAAGCCTAAGCCTAACCCTAACCCTCACACTCACCCTCACCCTAACCCAAATCCTAACCCTAACTCTAACACTAACCCTAAACCTCAACCTAACCCTCACCCTAATCTTAACACTAAAACTAACCCTAACCCTAACCCTCGACCTAACCCTCCAACTAAACCTAAACCTAACCCTAAACCTCACCCTCACCCTAACCCTAAACCTAACCCTCACCCTCACCCTCACCCTCACCATAACTCTAACCCTAACCCTAACAATAACAGTAATCCTAACTCTAAAACCAACCCTAACCATAACCCTAATGCTAACACTCACCCTCACCCTAACCCTAATACTAACCCTAACCCTAAACCTAAAACGCCCATTAACTCTCAACCTAACCCTAACCCTAACACAAACCATAACCCTAACCCTCAACCTAACCCTCACCCTAACCCTAACTCTAACCCTAAACCGCACCACCACCCAAAACCTAACTTTAACTCTAATGCAAATCCTAAACCTCACGCTAACCTTAACCGTAACCCTCACACTCACCCTCACCATAACCTTAACCCTAAACCTAACACTATCAATAACCCTAACCCTAATCTTAACCCTCAACCTAACCATAAACCTCACCCTAAGCCAAACCCTGACTTAACACTTATCCTCACCCTAACACTAACCCTAACTCCAACCCTAACCCTCACACTAACCCTAACCCTAACCTCACCCTAACCCTAACCCTAACCCTAACCCTCAACCTAAACCTAAACCTCACGCACAACCTAACCCTAACCCTAACCATAAACCTCACCCTAACCCTAACCCTCATACTAACACTTACACTCACCCTAACACTAACACTAATCCTAATCCTAACCCTAACCCTAACCCTCACCCTGACCCTCACCGTAACCCTAACCCTAACCCTAACACTAAGAATAACCCTAAACCTAACCCTAACCCTCACCCTAAACATAACCCTCACCATAACTCTAAGCTCACCGGAACACCCTCACCCTGACCTTAGCCCTCAACCTAAACCTAACACTCATCCTCACCCTAAACCTCACACTAACCCTAACATGAATCCTCAATCTAAGCCTCACACTCACCCTAACCCTAACCCTAATGCTCACACTAACCCTCACCCTAACCCTAAACCTCAACTTTACCCTTACTGTCACCTTCTCCCTAACCCTCACCCTAAACCTAAACCTCACCCTAACCCTCACCCTAAACCTAAACCTCACCCTAACCCTCATCCTAAACATAACCCTAACCATCACCCTTATCATAACCCTCATCCTCAGCCTAACCCTCAACTTTACCCTTACCGTCACACCCACCCTAACACTCACCCTAACCCTAACCCTCACCCTAACCCTAACTCTACCCCTAAACCTCACCCTCACCCTAACCCTAACTCTAACCCTAACCCTAAAACTAAACCTCACCCTAACCCTAACCCTAAACCCTTATCCTCAACCAAAGGCTCAGCCTAACCCTAAGCGTAAGCCTAACACTTACCCTAAACCACACCCTCACCCTGGCCCTTATCCTAACCCTAATCCAAACCCTAACCCTCATCCTAACACTCACACTAACCCTAACACTAACCATCACCGTAACTCTAATCCTCACCCCCATCCTCACCCTCAACCTAACCCTAAGCTAAGCCTAAGCCTAACCCTAAACCTCACATTCACCCTCACCCTAACCCTAATCCTAACCCTAACTCTAACACTAACCCTAAACCTCAACCTAACCCTCACCCCAACCTTAACCCTAAAACTGACCCTAAACCTAACCCTCACCCTAACCCTAATCCTAACCCAAAAACTAAACCTCACCCTAACCCTAAACCTAACCCTCACCCTCACCCTAACAATAACTCTGACCCGAACCCTAACAATAACACTAATCCTAACCCTCAACCTAACCCTAACCCTAACCTTAATGCTAACACTCACCCTCACCCTAACCCTAATCCTAACCCTCAACCTAACCCAAACCATCAACTTCACCGTAACCCTTACCCTCATCCTAGCCCTCACCATAAACCTAACCCTAACCTTAAACGTTACCCTAACACTAACCCTAATCCTCACCCTCAAACTAGCCCTCAAGCTAACCCTACTCATAAAACCTAAACCTCATCCTAATCCTCAACCTAACCGTAATCCTAACCCTCACCCTAACCTTGACCCTAACCCTGAACTTAACCCTAACGCTCATCCTAACACTTACACTCACCCTAACACTAACCCTATCCTAATCCTAACCCTAACCCTAACCCTCACCCTCAACCTCACCGTAACAGTAACCCTAACCCTAACGCTAACAATAAACCTAACCCTAACCCTAAACCTCACCCTAACCATAACCCTCACCATAACCCTAAGCTCACCCTAACACCTTCACCCTAACACTAAGCCTAACCCTAACACTAACCCTCACACTAACCCTAACCATCACCCTAACACTAAACCTCACCCTAACACTAACCCTAAACCTCACCCTCACCTTAGCCCTCACCCTAACCCTAACCATCATCCTCACCCTAAACCTCACACTAACCATAAAACTTATCCTGAATCTAACCCTCACTCTCACTGTAAACCTAACCCTAACCCTCACCCTAACCCTAACCCTCACCCTTACTATACAACTCACCCTCAGCCTAACCCTCAAATTTACCCTTACTGTCACCCCCACCCTGACCCTAAACCTAACCCTAACCCTACCCCTAACTCTACCCCTAAACCTCACCCTCACCCTAACCCTAACTCTAACCCTAACCCTAACACTAAACCTCACCCTAAACCTATCCCTAACCCTTATCCTCAACCAAACACTCCCCCTAAACCTAAGTCTAAGCCTAACACTTACCCTAACCCAAAACCTCACCCTAGCCCTCACCTAACCCTAATCCTAAACCTAACCCTTATCCTAACCCTCATCCTAACCCTAACCCTAACGATTACCATAACCCTAACAATCACCCCCGCCCTCACCCTCAGCCTAACACTAAGCCTAAGCCTAAGCCTATCCCTCACACTCACCCTCACCCTAACCCTAATCCTAACCCTAACTCTAACATTAACCCTAAACCTCAACCTAACCCTCACCCTAACCTTAACCCTAAAACTAACCCTAAACCGAATCCTCAACCTAACCCTCCAACTAGCCCTAAACCTAAACCTAAACCTCACCCACACCCTAACTCTAATCCTAACCCTAAACCTAAAACTCACCCTAACCCTAAACCTAATCCTCACCCTCACCCTCACCATAACTCTAACCCTAACCCTAAAAATAATACTAATCCTAACCCTAAACCTAACCCTAACCCTAACCTTAATGCTAACATTCACCCTCAACCTAACCCTAATCCTAACCCTAACCCTCATCCTAACCCTAACCTTCACCCTCACCGTAACCCTAACCCTGATCCTAAATATCACCCTAAATCTAACCCTCATCCTAACACTTACACTCACCCTAACACTAACCCTAATCCTCACCCTCAACCTAACCATCAACCTAACCATAATTGTAACCCTAATCCTCATGCTAACCCTCACCCTAACTGTAATCCTAACCCTCATCTTAACTCTAACCCTAACCCTCAACCTAACCCTAACCCTCACGCTCACCATAACCCTAAACCTAACCCTCACACTAAACCTAAATTTAACCTGAACCCTAACACTCAAGCTAACCCTAACCCTAACGCTCAACCTAAAGCTAACCCTCACCTTCACCCTCTCCCTTACCCTAAACATAAGCCTAAGCCTAACCCTAACCCTAAACCTCACACTCACCCTAACCATTACCCTAATCCTAATCCTAACCCTAAGCCTAACCCTCACGCTCAACCTTAACCTCACTCTAACCCTAACTCTAAAACTAAACCTAACCCTAACCCTCAACCTCAGCCTCACACTTACCCTAACTCTAACCCTGAACCTCACACTCACCCTAAACCTAACCCTAACCCTAACCATAAACCTCACCCTAACACTAACCCTAAACCTCACCCTCAGCCTAGCCCTCACCGTAACCCTAATCCTTACCCTCATACTAAACCTCACCCTAAAACTAACACTAACCCTCAACCTAACACAAATCCTAACCCTAACCCTCAACCTAACCCTAAACCTCAGCGTACCCCTTACCTTAACCATCACCCTAAACATGAAATTAAACCGAATCAGAATTCTCAACATAACCCTAACCCTAACAATCACCTTAACCCTAACCCTAAACCTCACCCTCATCCTAGCCCTCACCGTAACCCTAATCCTAAACCTAACCCTCATCCTAACCCTTCCCCTAATCCTTACCCTAACCCTCACCCTAACCCTAACACTCACACTCAACCTATGACTCAGCCTAACCCTAAGCCTAAACCTTATCCTAACCCGAACCCTAAACCTCACACTCACCCTAACCCTAACCCTAATCCTAACCTTAACCTGAACCCTCACCTCACCCTAAACCTCACCCTAACCCTAACCCTAAACCTAACATTAACCCTAACACTAACCCTCACCCTCAGCCTCAATCTAACCCTAACTCTAACCCTAAACCTCACCCACAACATAACCCCAACTCTAACCCTAACCCTAAACCTCACCCTCACCCTATCCCTCACCCTAACCCTAATCCTAACCCTAACCCTCATCCTAAACCTCCCCATATCCCTAACCCTAACCCTCACCCTAACCTTAACCCTAACACTCACACTCACACTCAGCCAAACCCTAAGCCTAAACGTAATCCTAACCCTAACCCTAAACCTCACAAGCACCCTAAACCTAACCCTAATCCTAAACTTATCCTTAACCCTCACGCTAACCCTAACCCTCACCCTAACCCTAACACTAAACCTAACACTAACCCTAACCCTAAACCTCAGCCTCAGCCTCATCCTAACCCTAACTCTAACCCTAAAGCTCACCCTCACCATTACCCCAACCCTAACCCTAACCCGAAACCTCACCCTAACCCTAACCCTAACCCTAACCCTAAACCTCACCCTCATCCTAACCCTATCCCTAACCCTAAAACTCACCCTAACCCTAATCTTGAACCTCACCCTCAAAGTTATGGTAACTCTAGCCCTAACCCTAACAATAACACTAAACTTAATCCTAACCCTCACACTTAACCTCAGCCTCACCCTCACTGCAAACGAAACCCTAACCATAACACTAACAATAACCCTAACCCTAAGCCTAACTCTAAACCTAACTCTAATCCTCACCCCGAGTCACCCTCAGCCTAACCCTAAGCCTAACCCTAACCCTAAGCCTAACCCTCAACATAACACTCACACTAACTGTAACCCTAAACCTAACCCTAAATCTAACCCTAAACCTAACCCTAAACATCAGCCTCAACTGCACCCTAATACAAACCGTAACCCTAAACCTCAACCTAACTCTAAGCCTAACCCTAACCCTAACCCTAAGCCTCACACTCACACTCACCCTAACCCTAATCCTAAACCTAACCCTATCCCTCACCCTAAACCTCACCCTAACCCTCAACCTAGCCCTTACCCTAACCTTAACCCTAACCCTAAACCTCATCCTAAACCTGACAGTAACCATAACCGTAACCCGAACCCTAACCCGAACCTAACCCTCACCCTCATGCTCGGCCTAAGCCTAAACCTAAGCCTAACCCTAACCCTCAACCTAACCCTCACCCTAACACTAACCCTAACTCTAACCCTAAAGCTCACCCTGACCCTAACACTAACTCTAACCCTAACCCTAACCCTAACACTAACCCTCACCCTATCACTAACCCCAACCGTAAAACTAACCCTCACACTTACCCTAACCCTAAACTCACCATAAACCTAACCCTAAACTTAACCCTCAACCTAACCCTACCCTCACGCTCAACCTAACCCTAACCTCACGCTCAACGTAACCCTCACCCTAACCCTGACCCTCACCCTAACTATTACCCTCAGCATAACCCTAAGCCTCACCCTAACACTTACCCTCACCTTAACACGAACCCTAATCCTAATCCTAACCCTAAACTTAAGCTTCACCCTCACAGTAACCGTAACCCTAACCCTAACCCTAACAAAAACCCTAACCTTAACCCTAACCCTCTCCCTAACCATTACCCTCACGCTAAACCTAACCCTCACCCTAACACTTACCCTCACCTTAAAACTAACCGTAACCCAAACACTAAGCCTCACACTAACCCTAACCATCACCCTAACCCTATACCTCACCCTAACACTAACCCTAAACCTCAACCTAACCTTAGCTCTAACCCTAACCTTAACACTCATCCTCATGGTAAACCTCACACTAACCCTAACACTAATCCTCAATCTACACCTCACCCTCAAGCTAACCCTAACTCTAACCCTAACCCTAACCCTCAACCTAACCCTAACCCTCACCCTTACCGTAACCCTCACCCTCAGTCTAAACCTCACCTTAACCTTAGTGTCACCCCCACCCCAACCCTCACCCTAAGCCTAACACTCAGCCTAACATTAACTCTACTCCTAAACCTCACCCTCACCCTAACCCTAATTCTAACCCTAACCCTAACACTAAACCTCACACTAACCCTAACCCTAAGCCTCACACTCACCATCACGCTCAGCTTAACCCTAAGCCTAAGCTAAACCCTAACCCTAACCCTCACCCTCACCCTAGCCCTCACCCTAAAACAAATCCTAACCGTAACCCTCAATCTAACCCTAACCCTCAACCTCACCCTAACCCTAATTTTAACCCTAAACCTCAACCTAACCCTAACCATCAACCTCACAGTAACCCTTCCCTAACCCTCACCCTAACCCTAAACTTAACCCGAATCCTAATCTCCCCTAACCATAACGCAAACTTTCACCCTAACCCTAACCCTAAAGCTCACCCTCACTCTAGCCCTCACCCTAACCCTAATCCTAACCCTAACCCTCATCCTAACCCTGCCCCTATCCCTTAAACTAACCCTCAGACTAACCCTAACCCTAACCCTCACCCTCACCCTCAGTGTAACCCTAACCCAAACCCGAACCCTAACCCTAACACTCACAATCACCCTAAACCTTACCCTAATCCTAATCCTAACCTTAACCCTAACCCTCACCATCAGCCTCACCTTAACCCTAACTCTAACCCTAAACCGCACCCTCACCCTATCCCTAAACCTAACCCTAACCCTAAACCTCACCCTAACCCTAACCCTAAACCTGACCCTCACCCTAGCCCTCACCCTAAACCTAATCCTAAACCTAAAACAAATCCTAACCCTCCCCAAAACCCTAACACTTACCATCACCGAACCCTAACCCTCATTCTCACCCTAAACCTCAACCTAACCCTAAGCCAAACCCTAACCTTAACCCTAACCCTCACACTCACCATAACCCTAACCCTAATCCTAATCCTAATCCTAACCCTAAACCTCACCCTCAGCCTAACCCTCACCTTAACCCTAACCCTAAACCTAACACTAACACTAACCCTAACCCTCACCCTCAGCCTCACCATAACACTAACTCTAACGCTAAACCTCACCCTCACCCTAACCCTAACACTAACCGTAACCCTAAACTTCAACCTAAAACTAACCCTAAACGTAACCCTCACCTTAGCCCTCACCCTAACACTGACCGTCATTCTCACCCTAAACCTCACACTAACCCTAACACTTATCCTCACTCTAACCCTCAACCTCACTCTAACCCTAAACCTAACCCTCACCCTAACCCTAACACTAAACCTTACCATAAACCTCAACTTCAGCCTAACCCTCACCTTAACCTTACCATCACCCCCACCATAACACTCAACCTAACCCTAACTCTAACCCTAAACCTCACCAACACCCTAACCCTAACTCTAAACCTACCCCTAACACAAAACCTCACCCTAACCCTAATCCTAACCCTTATCCTCACCCAAACGCTCAGCCTAACCCTAAGTCTATGCCTAAAACTTACCCTAACCCACACCCTCATCCTAGCCCTCACCCTAACCCTAATCCTAACCATAACCCTCATCCTAACCCTCACCCTAACCCTAACCCTAACCATCACCCTAGCCCTAATCCTCACCCCCACCCTCACCCTCAGCCTAACCCTAATCCTAAGCCTAAGCCTAACCCTAACCCTCACACTCACCCTCACCCTAACCCTAATCCTAACCATTAATCTAACACAAAACCTAAACCTCCACCTAAACCTCACCCTAACCTTAACCCTAAAACTAACCCTCACCCGAACATTTGACCGAACCCTCCAACTAACACTAAACCTAACCATAAACCTCACCCTCACCATAACCCTAATCCTAACCCTAAACCTAAAACTCACCCTAACCCTAAGCCTAACCCTCACCCTCACCCTCACCCTCACGCTCACCATAACTCTAACCCTAACCCTAACAATAACACTAATCCTAACCCTAAACCTAACCCTAACCCTAACCCTAATGCTAACACTCACCCTCACCCTAACCCTAATCCTAACGCTAATACTCAACCTCACTCTAACCCTAAACCTCACCCTAACCCTCACCCTTACACTAATCCTCAACCTCACCATAACCCTAACCCTCATCCTAACCCTCATCCTAAACCTAACCCTAAACTTAAACCTTACCCTAACACTAACCCTAATCCTCACCCTCACCCTAGCCCTCAACCTAACCCTAATTGTAACCCTAATCCTCATCCTAACCCTCACCCTAACCCTAATCCTAATCCTTACCCTAACCCTAACGCTAACCTCACCCTAACCCTAAACTTTACCTGAACCCTAAATCTCAAGCTAACCCTAACCCTAACCCTCAACCAAAAGCTAATCCTCACACTCACCCTCTCCCTCAGCCTAATCATAAGCCTAAGCCAAACCCTAAACCTAAGCCGACCCCTCACCCTCACCTTAACCCTCACCCTAACCCTTACATTAACACTAACCCTAACCCTAACCCTCAACCTCAGCCTCACCCTTACCTAACTCTAAGCTTAAACCTCACCCTCATTCTAACCCTAACCCTAACTGTAAACCTCACCCTAACCCTAAACCTAAACTTCACGCTCATCGTAGCCCTCACCCTAACCCTAATCCTAACCCTCATCCTAACCCTCACCCTAAAACTAACCCTAATCCTCACCCTCACCCTAACCCTAATAATAACCTTAAGCCTCAACCTATACATAGCCCTCACCCTCACTCTCACCGTAACCCTTACCTAACACACACCCTAAACCTAAACTTAACCCGAATTCTAAATCTCACCCTAACCGTAACCCTAACCCTAACACTCACCCTAACCCTAAACCTCACCCTCACCCTAGCCCTCACCATAACCCTAATCCTAACACTAACCCTCATCCTAACCCTCCCCCTAACCCTTACCCTAACCCTCACCCTAACCCTAACCATCACCCTCAGCCTCACCCTAAGCCTAACTCTAAATCAAACCCTAACACACACACTCACTCTCACCCTAACCCTAATCCTAACCCTTACCCTCACCCTCACCCTTACCCTCAGTGTAACCCTAAGCCTAATCCTAACCATAACCCTAACACTCACACTCACCCTAACCCTTATCTTAAACTTAATCCTAACCCTAACCCTCACCCTCACCCTCAGCCTCACATTAAGCCTAACTCTAACCCTAAAACTGACCCTCACCCTAACCCTAACCCTAACCCTAAACCTCACCCTCACCCTAGCCCTCACCCTAACCCTAATCCTAACTCTAACAATCATCCTAACCCTTCCCATAACCCTAACCCTAACCCTCACCCTAACCCTAATCCTCAAAGTCCAGTTCAAACTGAACAGACCAGCAAAGATACAGATTTCCAATCAGGTGGTCATATTTCCAACTACACTACTTGTGATTTGGAGAGATCATATAGACTTGTTGTATCTTAGCTGCCATGTCATAAGCGGAGAATATAATAACTCCCTTCTCCTATTTGTTGACGTTGTTGTTGTTTTAATGGTTGTGTGTGGTGGAAGTACTGGGTTTTCAAGCTTGGGTACTGTCCTTTAGTCTTTGTGTTCATGTCTGGTACTCTACCACTTGAGCCACAGATACACTGGTGGCTTTTTGCTGCTTAATTGGAGTAAGAGACACAGGGACTCACCCTCACCCTCAGCCAAACCCTAAGCCTAACCCTAATACTAACCCTAAACCTAACACTCACACTCACCCTAACCCTAACGCTAATCCTAATCCTAAACTTAACCCTAACCCTCACCCTCACCCTAACCCTCACCTTAACCCTAACCCTAAACCTAACACTAACCCTATCCCTAACACTCACCCTCAGCCTCACCGTAATCCTAATTCTAACCCTAAACCTCACCCTCACCATAACCACAACTCTAACCCTAACCCGAAACCTCACCCTAACTCTAACCCTAACTCTAACCCTAAACCTCACCCTCACTCTAACCCTAACCCTAACCCTTACCCTCAGCCTCACCCTCACTGCAAACTTCACCCTAACCATAACACTAACAATAACCCTAACCTTAAGCCTAACCCTAACTCTAATCCTCACCCCCACAGTCACCCTCAGCCTAACCGTAAACCTAACCCTAACCTTAACACTATCCCTATCCCTAAACCTAACCCTAAATTTAACCCTTAACCTAACCCTAATCCTCAACCTCAACTGCACCCTAAACCAAACCCTAACCCTAACCCTCACCCTAACTCTCAGCCTAAACCTAAACCTAATCATAAGCATCACACTCACCCTCACCCTAATACTAATCCTAAACCTAACCCTATCCCTAACACTAACCATCACCCTAACCCTTACCCTAACCCTCACCATAACCCTAACCCTAACCCTAAACCTCATCCTAAACCTGTCACTAATCAAAACCCTAACCCGAAACCTAACCCGAACCCTAACCCTCACCCTCATGCTCGGCCTAAGCCTAAGCCTAAGCCTAACCCTAACCCTCAAACTAACCCTAACCCTAAACCCTACCCTAATTCTAACCCTAAATCTCACCCTCACCGTCACCCTAACACTAAATCTAACCCTAACCCTAACCCTAACAATAACCCTAACCCTAACCCTAACCATAATCATCACCCGAACCCTAAACCTCACCCTAACACTTTCCCTCACCCTACCACTAACCCTAACCCTAACACTCACCCTCACAATAACACTAACCCTAACCTCACCCTAACCAGAACCCGAACCCGAACCCTCAACCTAAGCCTAATCCTCATGCTCAACTTAACCTAACCCTAACCATAATCTTCACCCTAAACCTAACCCTCATCCTAACACTTACCCTCACCCTAACACTAACCCTAATATTAAACCTAACCCTAACCCTAACCCTCACCCTCACAGTAACCTTAACCCTAACCCTCACCCTAACCATTACACTCACCCTAAACCTAACCCTCACCCTAACACTTACTCTCACATTAACACTAACCGTAACCCGAACACTAAACCTCACAATAACCATAAACATCACCAAAACCCTAAACCTCACCCTAACACTAACCCTAAACCTCAACCTAACCCTAGCCATAACCCTAAACCTAACACTCATCCTCACAGTAAACCTCACACTAACCCTAACACTAATCCTCAATCTAACCCTCACCCTCAACCTAACCCTAACCCTAACCCTCAACCTAACCCTAAACCTCACCCTTACTGTAACCCTCACCCTCAGCCTAACCCTCAACTTACCCTTACTGTCACCCCCACCCTAACCCTTATCCTATGCCTAAACCTCACCGAAACACTAACTCTACCCCTAAACCTCACCCTCACCCTAATCCTAACTCTAAATCTAACCCTAACACTAAACCTCACACTAACACTAACCCTAAACCTCACGCTCAACCTCACGCTCAGCTTAAACCTAAGCCTAAGCCAAACCCTTACCCGAAACCTCTCCCTCAGCCTAGCCTTCACCCTAACACAAATCATAACCCTAACCCTAACCCTAAGCCTAATCCTCACCGTAATCCTAACCCTAAACCTTACCCTCACCCTCACCCGCACCTTAAACCTAACTCTAACCTTAAACCTCACCCTCACCCTAACCCTAAACCTAACACTAAACCTCACCCTAACCCTAACCCTAAACCTCGCCCTCACCCTAGCCCTCACCCTGACCCTAATCCTAACCCTAACCCTCATCCTAACCCTCCCCATAACCCTAAAACTCACCCTCACACTAACCCTAACCCTAACCCTCACCCTCAGCCTCACCCTCACCGCAAACTTAACCATAACCATAACACTAACATTAACCCTAACCCTAAGCCTAAGCCTAACCCTAACTCTAATCCTCACTCACACAGTCACCCTCAGCCTAACCCTAACCCTAACCCTAACCTTAACACTACCCCTATCCCTAAACCTAACCCTAAATTTAACCCATAACCTAACCCTAATGCTCAACCTCACCTGCACCCTAAACCAAACCCTAACCCTATCCCTCACCATAACTCTCAGACTAAACCTAAACCTAACCATAAGCCTCACACTCACCCTCACCCTAACCCTAATCCTAAACCTAACCCTATCCCTAACCCTAACCCTCACCCTAACCCTCACCCTAACCCTCACCCTAACCCTAACCCTAACCCTGAACCTCATCCTAAACCTGAAACTAAGCATAAACCTAACCCTCATCCTAATCCGAACCCTAACCCTCACACTCATGCTCAGCCTACCTAAGCCTAAGCCTAACCCTCACCCTAACCCTCACCCTAACCCTAACCCTCACCCTCACCCCAACCCTCAGCCTAACCCTAACCATAACCCTAACCCTCACACTCACACTCACTCAAACCATAACCCTAATCCTAATCCTAACCCTAATCATACACTCAGCCTCAGCCTAACCCTCACCCTAACCCTAACACTAAACCTAACACTAACCCTAAACCTAACCCTAACCCTAACCCTAAACTTCACCCTAACGCTAACCCTTAACATCACCCTCACCCTAGCCCTTACCCTAACCCGAAAACTAACCATAACCCTCATCCTAACCCTTCCCCTAAACCTAACCCTCACCCTCATCCTCACCCTCAGCCTAACCCTAAGCCTAACCCTAAACCTAACCCTAATACACACAATCACCCTCACCCTAAACCTAATCCTATCCCTAACCCTAACCCTAACCCTAACACACCCATTAACTCTCATCCTAACCCCAACCCTAACACTAATCCCAACTCTCAACCTAACCATCACCCTAACCTTAACTCTAACCCTAAACCTCACCCTCATCCTAACCCTAACACTCACCCTAACCCAAACCCTAAACCTCACCCTAACACTAACCCTAACCCTCACCCTCACTCTCACCGTAAACTTAACCCTAAACCTAACCCTGACAATAACCCTAATCCTAAACCTCACCCTAACCATAGCCCTCACCCTAACCCATACCCTCACCCTAACACTTACCCTCACCCTAACACTAACCCTAACCCTCACACTAATCGTAACCCTCGCCCTAATCCTAAAACTCACCCTAACCCTAACCCCAACCCTCACTCTCACACTAGCCCTCACCCTAACACTAATTCTAAACTTAAACCTCACCCTAACACTAACCCTAAACTTAATCCTGAACCCCACCCTAACCCTAACCCTAACCCTCACCAGCACCCTCAACCTCACTGGAACTCTAACCTTAACACTAACCCTAACCCGAACCATCACCCTAACCCTAACCTGAACCCACACCCTCAACCTCAGCCTAACTCTAAGCCTAACCCTAAAGCTCAACCTAAACCTCACCCTAACCCTAAACTTCACCCTCACCCTCAACCTCACGGTAACTCTAAACCTAACCCTAACAATAACACTAACCCTAACCCTAAATCTAACCCTCACCCACAGCCTCACCCGCACCGCAAACTTAACCCTAACCATAACACTAACAATAACCCTAACCCTAACACTAATCCTAACCCCCACCTTCACCCTCAGCCTAATCCTAAGCCTAACTCTAACCTTAACCCTCACCCTAAATCTAAGCCTAAACCTAACCCTAAACTTAACACAAACCCTAACCCTAAACCTAGCCCTAAATCTAACCCTAAACCTAAACATAATTCTCAGCCTCACCCTCACCCTAATCCAAACCTTAACCCTAACCGCACCCTAACTCTAAGTCTAACCCTAACCCTAAACCTCACACTCACCCACACCCTAACCCTAATCCTAAACCTAAACTTATCCCTAACCCTAAACCACATCCTAACCCTAAACTTAAACTGAACCCTACCTCTCACCCTAACACTAACCCTAAACCTCACCCTAAACATAACCCTCACCCTCACCCTCACCCTCAAACTCACCTGCACCCTCACACTCACAGTAACTCTAACCCTAACCCAAACCCTAACCCTAACACTAAACGTCACCCTAACCCTAACCCTAAACATCACACTCACCCTAGCCCTCACCCTAACCCTAATCCTAACCCTAACCCTCATCCTAACCCTCCTCATAACCCTAACCCTAACCCTCAACCTAACCCTAACACTCATCCTCACCCTCAACTTCAGCCTAACACTAAGCCTAATGCTAAGCCTAACCCTAAACCTAACCCTAACCCTCACACTCACTGGCTCCCTCACCCACACAGTAACTCTAAACCTAACCCTAACCCTAACCCTAAACCTAACTCTCAGCCTCACCCTCACCCTAACAATAACCCTATACCTAACCCTCACCCTACCCCTCCACCTAACCTTATATCTAACCCTAAACCTCACCCTCACCCTAACCTTAACCCTAACCCTAAACCCCATCCTAAACCTTACCTTATCCCTAACCCTAAACCCTACCCTAACCGTAAACCTAACCCTCACTCTCACCCTCACCCTCACCATAACTCTAACACTAACACTAACAATAACACTAACCCTAACCCTAACCATCACCCTAACCCTAATCCTCACACCCACGCAGATGCTCAGCCTAACCCTAAGTCTTAGCCTAACCCTCAAACTAATCCTCACACTCACGCTACCCTAACCCTAACCCTAACCCTAACATCACCCTAACCCTCCCCCAAACCCTAACTCTAACCCTAAACCTAACCCTCACCGTAACCCTAACCCTAACCCTAATCCTAAACCTCACCCTAACACTAACATTCACTCTCACTCTCAACCTCATTGTAAATCTAACCCAAACCCTAACAATAACAGTAACCCTAACCCTAACCCTAACCAAAACCCTCACCCTCAGCCTCACGCTCACTGAAAACTTAACTCTAACCATAACACTAACAATGACCCTAACCCTAACCCTAACCCTAATCCTCACCCCCACCATCTCCCTCACCCTAACCATAACTTAACCCTAAACCTAAACGTAACCCCAACCCTCACCGAATCCCTAAACCTAACCTTAACCCTAACACAAACCATAACCCTAAACCAAAACATAAACCTAACCCTAATCCTCAGTCTCACCCTCACCCTAACCAAAACCCTAACCCTAACCCTCACCCAAACCCTAAGCCTAACCCAACCCTAACCCTCACACTCACCCTCACCCTAACCCAAATCCTAAACCTAACCCTATCCTAACCCTAACCCTCACCCTAGCCCTCACCCTAAACCTAAACCTAAACCTCATCCTAACCCTCACCCTCACCCTAAACCTAATCCTAACCCTAACCCTAACCCTAACACTCAACCTAACCTTAACCATCACCCTAAGCCTAAACTTAACCTGAGCCCTAACTCTCAAGCTAACCTTAAACCTAACCCTCAACCTAAAGCTAACCCTCACCCTCACACTCTCCCTCAGCCTAAACCTAAGCCTAAGCCTAACCCTAACGCTAAACCTCACACTCACCATAACCATTACCCTAATCCTAATCCTAAACCTAAGCCTAACCCTCACCCTCACCTTAACCCTCACCCTAAACCTAACTCTAATCCTAAACCTCAACCTCAGCCTCACCCTTACCCTAAATCGAAACCTAAACCTCACCCTCACCCTAACCCTAACCCTAACCCAAAACCTGACCCTAACCATAACCCTAAACCTCACCCTCAGCCTAGCCCTCACTCTAATCCTAATCCTAACCCTCATCCTAACCCTCACCCTAACACTAACCTAACCCTCACCCTCACCCTCTCCCTAACACTAATCCTAACCCTAAGCCTCAACCTAACCCTAAACCTCACCCTCACCGTAACCCTTACCCTAACCCTCACCCTAAACATAAACTTAACCCGAATCCTAACTCTCAACCTAATTCTAACCCTAATCCTCACCCTCACCCTAACCCTAACCCTAAACCTCACCCTCACCCTAGCCCTCACCCTAAACCTAATCCTAACCCTAACCCTCATCCTAACCCTCCCACTAACCCTTACCCTAACTCTCACGCTAACCCTTACCCTCACCCTCAACCTCACCCTCACCCTCAGTGTAACCCTAAGCCTAATCCAAACCATAACCCTAACCCTAACCCTAACAGTCACACTAACCCTTACCCTAATCCTAATCCTAACCCTAACCCTCACCCTCACCGTCAGGCTCACATTAAGCTTAACTCTAACCCTAAAACTCACCCTCAACCTAACCCTAACCCTAACCCTAAACCTCACCCTCACCCTAGCCCTCACCCTAACCCTAATCCTAACTCTAACAATCATCCTAACACTCCCCATAACCCTAAACCTAACCCTCACCCTAACCCTAATCCTCAAAGTCCAGTGCAAACTGAACAGACCAGCAAAGATACAGATTTCCAATCAGGTGGTCATATTTCCAACTACACTACTTTCGACTTGGAGAGATCACATAGACTTGTTGTATCTTAGCTGCCATGTCATAAGCGGAGAATATAATAACTCCCTTCTCCTATTTGTGGATGTTGTTGTTTTTTTAATGGTTGTGTGTGGTGGAAGTACTGGGTTTTCAAGCTTGGGTACTGTCCTTTAGTCTTTGTGTTCATGTCTGGTACTCTACGACTTGAGCCACAGATACACTGGTGGCTTTTTGCTGCTTAATTGGAGTAAGAGACACAGGGACTCACCCTCACCCTCAGCCAAACCCTAAGTCTAAACTTCACACTCACCCTAACCCTAACCCTAATCTTAACCCTAAACCTCACCCTAACCCTAAACCTGACCTTCACCCTAGCCCTCACCCTAACCGTAATCCTAATCCTAACCCTCATCCTAACCCTCCCCATAACCCTAAACCTAACCCTTACCCTAACCCTAACCCTCAGCCTCACACTAACCCTCATCCTAAATCTCACCCTAACCCTAAACCTCATCCTAAACCTGACACTAATCATAACCCTAACCCTCACCTTAAGCTGAACCATAACCCTCACCCTCATGCTCGGCCTAAGCCTAAGCCTAAGCCTAGCCCGGACCCTAACCCTAACCCTAACCCTTACTCTAACCCTAAATCTCACCCTCACCCTCACCCTAACACTAAATCTAACCCTAACCCTAACACTAAAAATAACCCTAAACCTCACCCTAACCATAATCCTCACCCTAACCCTAAACCTCAACATAACACTTACCCTAACCCCACCACTAACCCTTAAAATAGCCCTAACCCTAACCTCACCCTAACCAGAACCCTAACACGAACCCTCAACCTAAGCCTAATCTTCATGCTCAACTTAACCCTAACCCTAACCATAATCCTCACCCTAACCCTAACCCTCATCCTAACACTTACACTCACCCTAACACTAATCCTAATCCTAATCCTAACCCTAACCCTAACCCTCACCCTCACTCTCACCATAACCGTAACACTAACCCTTACGCTAACAATAACCCTAATCCTAACCCTAACCCTCACCCTAACAATAACCCACACCATAACCCTAAGTTCACCCTAATACCCTCACCCTAACACTAACCCTAACCCTAACACTAACCCTCACACTAACCCTAACCATCACCCTAACCCTAAACCTCACCCTATCACTAACCCTAAACCTCAACCTCAACTTAGCCCTCACCCTAATCCTAACCCTCATCCTCACACTGAACCTCAAACTCACCCTAACACTTACCCTCAATCTAACCCTCACCCTCACTCTAAACCTAACCCTAACCCTCACCCTAACCCTAACCTTCACCCTTACCATAACCCTCACCCTCAGTCTAACCCTCAAATTTACCCTTACCGTTACCCCCACCCTAAACCTGACCCTAACCCTAACCCTCACCCTACCCCTACCCCTAAACCCTAAACCACACCCTCACTCTAATCCTAACTCTAACCCTAACACTAACACTAAACCTCACCCTAACTCTAACCCTAACACTTATCCTCAACCAAACGCTCAGCCTAACCCTAAGCCTAAGCCTAACACTTACCCTAACCCACACCCTCACCCTAGCCCTCACCCTAACACTAATCCTAACCATAACCCTCATCCTAACACTCACCCTAACCCTAAACCTAAACATCACCCTAACTCTAAGCCTCACACCCACCCTCACCCTCAGCCTAACCCTAAGCCTAAGCCTAACACTAAACCTAACACTCACACTCACCCTCACCCTAAACCTTATCCTAACACTAACTCTAACACTAACCCTAAACCTCCACCTAACCCTCACCCTAACCTTAACCCTAAAACTAACCCTAACCCTAACCCTGACCTAACCCTCCAACTAACCCTAAACCTAACCCTATACCTCACCCTTACCCCAACCCTGGACCTAACCCTCACCCTCAACCTCACCCTCACCATAACTCTAACCCTAATCCTAACAATAACACTAATCCTAACCCTAAACCTAACCCTAACCCTAACCCTAATGCTAACACTCACCCTCACCCTAACCCTAAACCTAACTCTCACCCTAACCCTAACCCTAACACAAACCCTAACCCTAACCCTCAACCTAACCCTCACCCTAACCCTAACTCTAACCCTAAAACTCATCCCCACCCAAAACCTAACTCTAACCCTAATGCAAACCCTAAACCTCACCCTAACCATAACCGTAACCCTCACCCTCACCCTAACCGTAACCTTAACCCTAAACCTAACCCTATCAATTACCTTAACCCTAATCTTAACCCTCAACCAAACCATAAACCTCACCCTAACCCAATACCTGACCCTAACACATATCCTCACCCTAA
The DNA here is from genome assembly GCF_024711535.1 of Dipodomys merriami. Taxonomy (NCBI): domain Eukaryota; kingdom Metazoa; phylum Chordata; class Mammalia; order Rodentia; family Heteromyidae; genus Dipodomys; species Dipodomys merriami. Next base: position 1,986,513 of record NW_027203449.1, read on the forward strand.
CACTAACCCTAACCCCAACACGAACCCTCACACTAGCCCTAAACTTAACCTCACCCTAACCCTTACCGTAACCCTAACCCTCACCCTAACCCTAACCCTCATGCTAAACGGAACCCTAACCTTAACCTTAAATCTCACCCTAACACTAACCCTCGTCCTTACACACTCACCATAACACTAAACCTAATCCTAATACTAACCCTAACCCGAAACCTCACCCTCACCCTCACTGTAACCCTATCCCTAACCCTAACACTAACAATAAACCTAACCCTAACCCTAACCCTCACCCTAAACATAACCCTCACCCTAAACCTAACCCTCACCCTAACACTTTCACCCTAACACTAACCCTAACCCTAACAGTAACCCTCACACTAACTCTAACCATCACCCTAACCCTAAACTTCACCCTAACACTAACCCTAAACCTCAACCTCACCTTAGCCCTCAGCCTAACCCTAACCCTCATCCTCACCCTAAACCTCACACTAACCCTAACACTTATCCTCAATCTAACCCTCACTCTCACTCTAACCCTAACCCTAAACCTCACCCTAACCCTAACTCTCACACTTACCATAACCCTCACCCTCAGCCGAACCCTCAACTTTACGCTTACCATCACACCCACCCTGACCCTCACCTTAACCCTAACCCTCACCCTAACCCTAACTCTACCCCTAAACCTCAACCTCAACCTAACCCTAACTCTAACCCTAACTCTAACACTAAACCTCACCCTAACCCTTATCCTCAACCAAAGGCTCAGCCTAAACCTAAGCCTAAGCCTAAAACGTACCCTAACCCACACACTCACCCTAGCCCTCACCCTAACCCTAATCCTAACCATAACCCTCATCCTAACCCTCACTGTAACCCTAAAACTAACCATCACCTTAATTCTCATCCTTAACCCCACCCTCACACTCAGCCTAACCCTAAGCCTGAGCCTAAGCCTAACCCTCACTCTAACCCTCCCCCTCCCCCTCACCCTAACCCTAATCCTAACCCTAACTCTAACACTAACCCTAAACCTCAACCTAACACTCACCCTAACCTTAAACCTAAAACTAACCCTAACCCTAACCCTCTACCTAACCCTCAAACTGACCCTAAACCTAACCCTAAACCTCACCTCAGCATAACCCTAATCCTAACCATAAACCTAAAACTAACCCTAACCCTAAACCTAACCCTAACCCTCACCCTAACCCTAAAACTACCCCTCAGCCTAACGCTAACCCTCACCATCAACTCAACCCTGTTTCTAACACAAATGCTCACTCTCAACCTAAGCCTCAGCCTAACCCTTACCCTCACCATAACCCTATCCATTACCCTCTCTCTAACCCGCACCCTACACCTTCCCCTCACCCTAAGCCTAACCCTAACCCAAACCCTAAACCTAACCCTAACCTTTACCCTAACCCTCACCCTAACTCTCACCCTAACCTAACCCTAACCCTCACCCTAACCCTCACCCTAACCCTAAACGTAACCCTAACCCTCACCCTCACCGTAACTGTCATCGTTACCCTTACGCTCACCCTATCCTTAAACCTAACAATAACCCTCACCCTAACCCTCACCCGAACCCTCACTCTCACCTTCACCCTCACCCTAAACATCACCCTAACCCTAAACCTCAACCTAACCTTAACCCTCATCCTCACATTAACCCTAACCCTAACACTCAACCCTCACCCTAAACTTAACGCTAAACCTAACCCTCACCATCATCCTAGCGCTCAACCTAACCATAACTCTAACCCTAACCCTAACCCTAAATCTCACCTGCACCCTCAACCTCACCCTCACCCTCAGCCTAATCCTAACCCTAACCCTAATACTAACCCTAAACCTCACACTAACCCTACATCTACCCCTAACGCCAAACCTAATCTTCACCCTCAACCTCACATTAACCCTTAACTGCACCCTCACCTATACCTCACATTAAATCCAACCCTCACACTCAACCTAAGGCTAACCCTAACCCTCACCCTCACCCTCACCCTAACCCAAACCCTCACCTTAACCCTCACCATAACCTTAACCATAACCCTAACCCTCACCCTAACCCTAAACCTAAACCTAACCCTAAACCTCACCCTAACAGTTACACTCATCATAACCCTAACCCTAACACTCACCCTTACCCTAAACTTAACCCTAAACCTCACCATAACCCTCAAACTAAACCTAATGCAAAACCGAAACCTCACCCTCACCCTAAAGCTAAAGCTACCCGTAACAATCACCCTCACCCTAAACCTCACCCTAAACCTTACCCTCACCCTAACTCTAATCCTAACCCTCACACTAAACTTAAACCTCAACCTAACCCTAAACCTCACCCTCACCCTAAGCCTCACCCTATACATAACCCTAACTCTAATGCTCACCCTAAACCTAACCTTCATCCTAACCCTAAACCTCACCCTAATCTTCACTCTAACCCTAACCCTAACCCTTACATAACCGAAACCCTCACACTCTCCCTGATCCTCACCCTATCCCTCAACCTCATCCTCGCCCTCACCATAAACCTAACCTTCACACTAATCATAACATTAACCCTAACCCTCACCGTAACCCTCACCCTAGCCCTAACCCGAACTTTAACCCTCACCATCACCCTCACCCTAACCCTTACCCTCATCCTCACCCTCACCCTAACCCTCACACTAACCCTAAACCGCACGCTAACCCTAACACTAAACAAAACCCTCATCCTATCCCTCAAACTAAGCCTAACCCTCACCCTCACCATCACACTAAACATAACACTAACCCTCACCCTCACCCTAATCCTTAACCTCACCCTAACCCTAACACTTACCCTTACCTAACCGTCACCCTAATCCTACCATTCACCCTAAACCTATCCCTACCACTTACCCTAACACTCATCCTAACCCTAACCCTAACCCTAACCCTCACCCTAACACTAACCCTACCCCTACCCTAACCCTGAAAAACACCCTAACCCTCATCCTAACCCTAATGCAAACCCGAACCCTAAACCTCACCCTAACCCTAACCCTAAACCTCACATGAACCCTAACCATCACTCTAACCCTAAACTTCATCCTATCCCTGACAATCACCCTAATCCTCACCCTAACCCTAATCTTAACCCTTAGCTAACTGAAACTCTCAAACTCACCCTAACCCTCAACATCACATTAGACCTCACCATAAACCTAACCATAAACCCAACAATAACACTCACCGTCACCCTAAACCTAACCCTAAGCCTTAACCTTACCCTAACCCTAACCCTAACTCTAATCCTCACACTAACCCTAACCCTCATCCTAACCATAACCCTCACCCTCACATTAAACCTCACCCTAATCCTTACCCTCACCCTAAACCTCACCCTAAATCTAACCCTCAAACTAACCCTACCCTCATCCTAACCCTAACTCTAACACTTACCCACAACCTAGCCCTAACCCTAACCTTAACCCTAACCATAACCCTAACCCTAAACCTAACCCTAACACTAACCCTAACCCTCACACTAACACTCAGTCTAACTCTAACCCTAAACCTCCCCATCACCCTAACCCTCACACTAACCCTAACCCTCACCTTAAACCTAAACCTAACCCTCACCTTCACCCTCAAGCTCACCCTCAGCCTAACCCTAAAGCTAACACTAATCCTAACCCTAACCCTCACCCACACCCTCACCCTCACCCTAACCCTAAACCTAACCCTCAACCTCACCCTCAGCCTCACCCTAACCCTCACCTTCACCCTCACCCTAACCCTAACCCTATCCCTATCGCTCACCCTAATCCTAATGCTAACCCTAACCCTCACCCTCACCCTAACCCTCACACTAACCCTTACCCTCACCCTAACCCTAACCTCACCCTCATTCTAACCCTCACTCTAACACTTACCCAAAACCTAACGCTCACGCTAACCCTCACCCTAACACTAACACTAACACCAACCCTAAACCTCACCCTCACCCTCACCCTCAGCCTAAAATAACACTATCCCTCACCCTCATCCTAAACCTAACGCTCACCCTAACCCTCACCCTCACCCCCACCCTCTCACCAACCCTAAGCCTCATCCTAAACCTAACCCTAACCCTCACATGAAACCTAACCCTCACCCTAACCCAAACCCTCAAACTAACCCTATCCCTAACCCTAATCCTCACTTTACCCTAATCATCACCCTAACCGTTACAGTCACCCTCACCCTAACAATCACACTAACAATAACCCTCACCCTAACCCCAACCCTAACACTCACCCTCACCCTCACCCTCAGCCTAACAAAAACCCTAAACCTAAACCTCACCCTCACCCTAACCCTAACCCTCACCCAAATCATAACACTAATCCTCTCCTTATCCCTAACCCTTACCCTAACCCTAACCCTCACCCTCACCCTAGACCTCACCCTAACACTAACCCTAACCTTAACCATCAACCTCACCCTAACCCTCACACTAGTCCTAACACTAACCAAAACCCGCAACCTAACCCTCACCCTCACCTTAACCCTAACCTTCACACTATCCCTCACCCTAACCCTAACCCTAACACTCACTCTTACTCTAACCCTCATTCTAAACTTTACCCTCACCCTAGTCCTAACCCTTGCACTCACCATAACACTCACCCTAACACTAATGCTAACCCTAACCCTCACCCTCACCCTAAGCATCACCCTAACACTTACCCTAACCTTAACCCTAACCCTAATCCTGACCCTAAACTTCAAAAACATATCCCTCAGCCTACCCCTAACCCTAACATTCAGCCTAACCCTATCCCTAACCCTCACCCTAACCCTCACCGTAAACTTTTCCCTAACCCTAAACCTAAACCTAACCCTAAACCTCAAAATATCCCTAACCCTAACCCTAACCATCACCCTCACCCTAAGCCTAACCCTCATCCTAACTCTCACCCTCACTCTAATCCTCACCCTAATCCAAATCTAACCCTCACCCTAACCCTAACCCTAACATTAACCCTAACCCTCACACTAAACCTCAACCTAACCCTAACCATATCCCTGTCCCTAACCTTCACCCTAAACCTCAAACTTACCCTAACCCTCACCCTCACTCTAACCCTCACCCTAATCCTTAACCTCACGTTAACCCTAACACTAACCCTCACCCGAATTCTTACGCTCACCCTAACCCTCACGCTATCTCTCATCCTAACCCTCACCGTAATCCTTACCCTAAACCTAACCCTAACCCTAACCCTCACCCTAACCCTCACCCAAACCGTAACACTTACCCTAACACTAACCCTCACCCTCACCCTAAACCTCACCCTAGACCTAACCCTAACACTAACCAAAATCCTGACATTAATTCTCACACTAACTCTAACCTTCACCCTACCCCTACCCCTAAACCTAACCCTAACACTCATCCTCACCCTAAACCTCATCAGAACACTTACCCTCACCCTAACCCTCACCCTAAATATAACCCTAACCCTACCCTATCACTCAACCTAACCCTAACCCTAACCCTCACCCTCACTCTAACCCTCACTCTAAACCTTACCCTCACCCTAGCCATAATGCTAACGGTCACCATAACCCTCACCCATAACTTAAGCCTAAACCTAACCCTAAACCTCACCCTAACCCTCCCCATAACCCTAACCCTAATCCTCACCCTCAACCTAAATCTAACCCTAATCCTTAATCTCACCCTAACCATAATCCTAACCCACACAGTAATCCTAACTCTCACCCTAACCCTGAACTTATCCCTCCCTGTAACCCTCACCTAACACTAACCCTAAAATAAAACCTCACCCTTAGCCTAACCCTACCCCTCATGCTCAACCTAACCCTCAACCTCAACATCACCCTAACCCTAACCCTAACCATCACCTAAACCCTAACCCTCACGTGAACCCTCACCCTCACCCTCAGCCTCACCCTCACCCTAAACATCACACTAACCTTAACCCTCACCCTAACCCTAAACCTAACACTCAGCCTAAACCTAAAGGTCACCCTAACACAAAAACTCATCCTAAACCTCAAACTAACCCTAACGCTAACCATTACACTAACCCTAACCCTCAATCTCAGCCTCACCCTCACCCTAACATTAACCCTCACCCTCACCATCACCCTAAACCTAACAATAACGTTCACCCTCACCCTAATCCTTAACCTCACGCTACCCCTAACCCTTACCCTAACCCTAACCGTCACTCTAATCCTAACATTCACCCTAACCCTAAACCCACCCCTTACCCTAACCCTCATCCTAACCCTAACCCTAACCCTAACCCTCACCCTAACACTAACCCTAACCCTAACCTTAACCCTAGTATTAACCCTATCCCTCACCCTATCCGTCAACCTAATACTAACCCTAACCCTAACCATAACCCTCAACCTAAAGCTCACCCATAAACTAACTCTCAACCTCAACCTAACCCTCACCTTAACCCTTACCCTCAACCTCACCCTAACTCTCACACTAACCCTAACACTCACCCTAAACCTAAAGCTAAACCTAACTCTGACCCTAACCCTAATGCTCACACTAATCCTCACCCTCACCCTAACACTCACCCTAACATTTACCCTTACCTTATCTCAAACGCTAAACCTAACTCTACCCCTCACACGAAACCTACATCTCACTGTAACACTAAACATTCTCCCTACCCTAACACTAACCTTCACCGTAACCCTCAGCTTAACCCTTACCCTAACCCTAAACCTAACCCTAACCCTAAACATCACCTTATCCCTAACGCTAACCCTAACCCTCACCCTCACCCTAGCCCTCACCATAACCCTCAACCTAACCCCAACCCTCAACCTAAACCTAACACTTAACCTAACCCAAAACCTTACCCTCAACCTAACCCTCACCCTAAAACTAACCATACCACTAAACAAAACCCTCAGACTAAACCTCACCCTAACCCTAACCCTAATCCTACCCCTCAACCTACCCTTCACCCTAACCCTAACCCTAACTCTCACCCTCACCCTAACCCTCACCTGAACTCTTACACTCACCCTAACCCTCACCCTATCCCTAACACTAGCCCTCACCCTAACCCTCACACTAACCTTAACCCTATAACCCTCACCCTAACCCTCACTCCAACCCTAACCCTAAACCTAACCCTTACCCTCACCCTAACTCTCACCCTAACCCTTAACCTCCTCCTAACTCTAAACCTAAACCTTAACCTAAACCTCACACTATCCCTAACCCTCACCCTAAACCTAACCCTACCCCTTACCCTAATCCTCATCCTATCCCTAACTCTAAACCTAACCCTCACCCAAATCCTCATTCTCACCCTCACCCTCATCCTCAACCTAACCCTAACCCTAACCATAATCCTAACCCTAACCCTCACCGTAACTCTAACCCTAACCCTCACACTCACACTCACCCACACCCTAACCCTAAACCTAACCCTAACATTCACCCTAGCCCGAACCCCAACCCTCACCCTCACACCTTAACCCTAACCCTAACCCTAAACCTCACCCTCACCCTAAACCTCACCCTCACACTTACCCTCATCCCAACCCTAAGTCTAACCCTTAACCTAACCCTCACACAAATCCTAACCCTCACCCAAACCTTAACCAAACCCTCACGCTAATACTCATCCTATCCCCAACCCTAATATTGACCCTCACCCTAACCCTAAACCTAACCCTAAACCTAAACCTAACCCTCAAATTTATGTAAGCGAAAACCTCACCCTCAACCTCACCCACACCCTAACCCTCACCCTCACCCTAACCCTCACCCTAACCCTCACTCTATCCCTAACCCTAACGCTATCTCTCACTGTCACCCTAACCCTCAAACTCACCCTCACCTTAACACTAACCCTAATCCTCACCATAGACCTTCCCCTAACCCTAATGCTAATCGTAAAGCTCATCCTCACCCTAAACCTTATACTAACCCTATCAATCACCCTCACCCTAACCCTCACCTTAACACTTACCTCACCCTAAACCAAACCCTAACTCCTACTCTAACCCTCACACTAACCCTAACCTTAACCCTCACCCTAACCCCATCCCTAACATTAACCCTAAACTTCACCCTAATTCTCAACCTAACCCTAACATTAACCCTAACCCTCACCATCACCCTAACCCAACCCCTAAGCCTAAACCTAACCCTAACCCTCAGCATAACCCTCACCCTAACACTAATGCTAACCCTAACCCTCACCCTCACCCTAATCCTCACCCTAACAATTACCCTGACCTTAATCCTAACTGTAATCCTGACCCTAAACCTCACAAAAAACCTATCTCTCAGCCTACCCCTAACCCTAAAATTCACCCTAACCCTAAACCTAAACCTAACCCTAACCCTCACCGTAAACTTTTCCCTAACCCTAAACCTAAACCTAACCCTAAACCTCACAATATCCCTAAGCCTAACCCTAACCGTCACACTCACCCTAAGCCTCACCCTTATCCTAACCCTCACCCTCATTCTAATCCTCACCCTAATCCTAACCCTAACCCTCAACCTAACCCTAACCCTGACATTAACCATAACCCTCACACTAAACCTCAACCTAACCCTAAACCTACTTCTAACACTAAACCTCACCCTAAACCTCACACTTACCTTAAACCTCACCCTCACCCTAACACTCACAATAACCCTTACCCTCACGTTAACCCTAACACTAAACCTAACTCTAAGCCTCACACTAAACCTATCCCTCACTTTACCCCTAACCCTAACATTCACCCTAACCCAAACCCTAACCCTCACTGTAAATTTTACCCTAACCCTAACCCTATCCCTAACCCCAATTCCCACCCTAACCCTAACCTCACCCTCACCCTCACCTTAGCCCTCACTCTAACCCTCAATCTAACCCTAACCCTCATTTAACCCTAACCCCTACCCTAACACTAAGCCTCACCCTCACCCTAACCCACACCCTAACCCTAACCCTAACACTAACCAAAACCCTCACCCTAACCTCACCCTAACCCTAACCCTCACCCTAATCCTCACCCTCACACTAAACCTCATCTTAACCCTAACACTAACCCTCAACCTAACCTTAACCCTCACCCGAACTCTTACCCTCACCCTAACCCTCACCCTAACTCTCATCCTAACCCTCACCCTAATACTTACTCTAACGCTAACCCTAAACCTCACACTAACCCTCACCCAAACCGTAACACTTACCCTAACACTAACCCTCACACTCACCCTAAACCACACCCTAGACCTAACCCTAATACTAACAAAAACCCTCAAAGTAACCCTCACCCTAACTCCAACCCTCACCCTACCCCTAACCCTCATCCTAACCCTAACACTCATCCTCACCCTAAACCTCCCCCGAACACTTACCCTCACCCTAACCCTCACCCTAAACCTAACCCTAACCTCACCCTATCCCTCACCCTAACCCTAACCCTAACCCTCACCCTCACTCTAACCCTCATTCTAAACCTTACCCTCACCCTTGCCCTAACCGTAAACCTCACCGTAACCCTCACCCTAAACTTAACCATAAACCTAAACCTAACACTCACCCTAACCCTCCCCATAACCCTAACCCAAACCCTAATCCTCACCCTCACACTAAACCTAACCCTAATCCTTACCCTCACCCTAACCATAACCCTAACCCACACAGTAATCCTAACTCTCACCCTAACCCTAACCCTATCCCTCCCTGTAACCCTCACCTAACACTAACCCTAAACCTAAACCTCACCCTAACCCTAAACCTAACCCTCATGCTCACCCAAAACTTCAACCTCACCATCACCCTCACCCTAACCCTAACCCTCACCAAAACCCTAATCCTCACGAGAACCAGAAACATCACCCTCAGCCTCACCCTCACCCTAAACATCACACGAACCCTTAGCCTCACCCTAACCCTAAACCTAACACTCAGCCTAAACCGAACGGTCACCCTAACCCAAAACCTCACCCTAATCCTCAAACTAACCCTAACGCTAAACATTACCCTAACCCTAACCCTCACCCTCACCATCACCCTAAACTTAACACTAACCCTCACCCTCACCCTAATCCTTAACCTCACCCTAACGCTAACCCTTACCCTTACTCTAACCATCACCCTAATCCTAACATTCACCCTAATCCTAATGCTACCCCTTACCCTAACCCTCATCCTAACCCTAACCCTAACCCTCACCCTAACACTAACCCTAACCCTACCCCAACCCTCAAACCTAAACCTCACCCTAACCCTAATGCAAACCACAACCCTAAACCTCACCCTAACCATAACCCTAACCCTAACTCTCACCCTAACCATCACTCTAAACCTAAACTTCATCTTATCCCTGACCCTCCCCCTAATTCTCACCTTAAACCTTACCTAACCGAAACCCTCACCCTCAACCTCACCCTCACCCTAACCCTCAACCTCACATTAGACCTCACGATAAACCTTACCCTAAACCTAACAATAACCCTCACACTAACCCTCACCATCACCCTAAACCTAACCCTAAGCCTTAAACTTACCCTAACCCTAACCCTAACTCTAACCCTAACACTAACCCTAAACCTCATCCTAACCCTAGCCCTCAGCCTCACACTAAATCTCACCCTAAACCTTACCCTCACCCTAACCTAACCCTAAATCTAACCCTCAAAATAACCCTAACCCTCATCTTAACCCTCACTCTAACACTTACCCACAACATAACCCTAACCCTAACCCTAAACCTAAACCTAACCTTAACCTAACTCTAACCCTAACACTAACCCTCACACTAACACTCACCCTAACCGTAACCCTAACCTTCCTGCTCACCCTAACCCTCACACTAACCCTAACTCTCACCTTAAACCTAAACCTAACCCTCACCTTCACCCTCAAACTCACCCTCAGCCTAACCCTAACGCTAACACTAATCCTAACCCTAACCCTCACCCACACCCTCACCCTAACACTAATCCTAACCCTCAACCTCATCCTCAGCCTCACCCTAAACCTCACCCTCAACCTAACCCTAAACCTAACCCTATCCCTATCTCTCACCCTAACCCTTATGCTTACACTAAACCTCAATCTCACCCTAACCCTCACACTAACCCTTACCCTCACCCTAATCCTAACCTCACCCTCATTCTAAACTTCACTCTAACACTTACCCAAAATCTAACCCTCAGCGTAACCCTCACCCTAACCCTAACACTAGCACTAACACAAACACCAACTCTAACCCTCACCCTCACCCTCACCCTCAGCCTAACCTAACCCTAACCCTCACCCTCATCCTAACCCTAACGCTAATCCTAACCCTCACCCTCACGCTAACCCTCTCACCAACCCTAACCCTCATCCTAAACCTAAAGCTAACACTAACCCTCACGTGAAACCTAACCCTCACCCTAACCCAAACCCTCACCCTAACCCTATCCCTAACCCTAACCCTCACTTCACCCGAATCATCACCCTAACCGATACAGTCACCCTCACCCTAACAATCACACTAACCCTAACCCTCACCCTCACCCCAACCCTAACACTCACCCTCACCCTCAACCTCAGCCTAACAAAAACCATAACCCTAAACCTCACCCTCACCCTCACCCTAACCATTACCCAAACCCTTACCCACACCCTAACCCTCACCCTATCGCTAATGCTAACCCTAAACTTCACCCTCACCCTAACCCTTACCCTCACCTTAACCCTAACCCTAACCCTAACACGAATCCTCACACTAAATCTAACCTTAACCCTATCCCTCAGCCTAACCCTCACCCAAATCATAACACTAATCCTCTCCCTATCCCTAATCCTAAACGTAACCCTAACCCTCACCCTCACCACTAACCCTAACCCTAACCATCATCCTCACCCTAACCCTCACACTAACCCTAACACTAACCAAAACGCTCATCCTAACACTCACCCTCACGCTAACACTAACCCTCACCCTATTACTCACAATAATCCTAACCCTATCCCTCACCCTCACTCTAACCCTCACTTTAAACCTTACCCTCACCCTTGCCCTAAACCTAACGCTCACCGAAACCCTCACCCTAAACTTAACCCTAAACCTAACCCTAACCCTCACCCTCACCCTCCCCATAAACCTAACCCTAACCCTAATCCTCACCCTCACACTAAACCTAACCCTAATCCTTACCCTCACCCTAACCATAACCCTAACCCACACAGTAATCCTAACTCTCACCCTAACCCTATCCCTCCCTGTAACACTCACCTAACACTAACCCTAAACCTAAAACTCAACCTAACCCTACCCCTACCCCTCATGCTCACCCTAAACTTCAACCTCAACATCACCCTCACCCTAACCCTAACCCTCACCCAAACCCTAACCCTCACGAGACCCCGAACCCTCACCCTCAGCCTCACCCTCATCTTAAACATCACACTAAACCTAAGCCTTACCCTAACCCTAAACCTAACACTCAGCCTAAACCGAACGGTCACCCTAACCCAAAACCTCACCCTAATCCTCAAACTAAACCAAAAGCTAACCATTCCCCTAACCCTAACCCTCACCCTCACCATCATCCTAAACCTAACACTAACCCTCACCCTCACCCTAATTCTTAACTTCACCCTAACCCTAACCCTTACCCTTACTCTAACCGTCACCCTAATCCTACTATTCACCCTAACCCTAACCCTACCCCTTACCCTAACCCTCATCCTAACCCTAACCCTAACCCTAACCATCACCCTAACACTAACTCTAAACCTACACCTAATCGTCAAAAACACCCTATCCCTCACCCTAACCCTAATGCAAACCGAACCCTAAACCTCACCCTAATCCTAACCCTCACCCTAAACCTCACACTAACTCTAACCATCACTCTAACCCTAAACTTCATCCTATCCCTGATCCTCCCCCTAATCCTCCCCCTAACCCTAACCTTAACCCTTACCTAACCGAAACGCTCACCCTCACCGTCACCCTCAACAAAACCCTCAACCTCACATTAGACCTCACCATAAACCTTACGCTAAACCAAACAATAACCCTCACACTAACCGTCAAGGTCACCCTAAACCTAACCCTAAGCCTTACCCTCAACCTAACCCTAACCCTAACTCTAACCCTCACACTAACCCTAACCCTCATCCTAACCCTAACCATCACCCTCACCCTAAACCGCACCCTAATCCTTACCCTCAACATAACCATAACCCTGACTCTAACCCTAAAACTAACCCTAACCTTCATCCTAACCCTCACTCTAACACTTACCCACAACCTAATCATAACCCTAAACCTCTCCCTAACCCTAACCCTAACCCTAACACTAACACTAACCATAACCCTTACTTCACCCTAATCATCACCCTAACCGTTACAGTCACCCTCACCCTAAAAATCACACTAACCCTAATCCTCACCCTAACCACAACCCTAGCACTCACTCTCACCTTCACCCTCAGCCTAACAAATATCCTAACCCTAAACCTCACCCTCACCCTCACCCTAACACTAACCCTAACCATCATCCTAAAACTAACCCTAACCCTCACACTCATCCTCAGCCTGACCCTAACCCAACCCTAAAGCTAAACCTAACCCTCACCCTCACTCTTACCCTAACCGTACTCCTCACCCTAACCCTCATCCTCACTCTAACCCAAACACTAACCCTAAACCTCACCTTCACCTTCAGCCTAACCCTAACCCTAACCCTCACCGTCACCCTAAACCTCAACCTAACCCTAATACTCACAATAACACTTAACATCACCCTAATCCTAAAATTAACCCTAACCCTCACCCTATCCTTCATCCTAATCCTAACCCTAACCCTAACCCTAACCTCACCCTAATGCTAACACTAACCCTCACCCTCACTCTAGCCCTCAACCTAACCCTAATCTTAACCCTAAACCTCACCCTCAGTCTCACATTAATCCTAACACCCTAACCCTGACCCTCACACTTATGCTCGGCCTAAGCCTAAGCCTTAGCCTAAGACAACTTAAGCCTCACATTCACCTTCACCCTACCCCTAACCATAACACTAACCCTTACCCTAAACCTCACACTAACTCTCACCCTAACGCTAACTGTAACTTCTACCACACCCTAACCCTAACAATCAACTTCACCCTAGCCCTCCGCCTAACACTAAGCCGAACCCTAACATTAACCCTAACCATAAATCTCACCCTAACCCTCATCCTAACCCTAACCCTCACCCTCACGCTAGTCCATACCCTAACTCTAAGCCTAAGCCTAACCCTAAACCTAAACCTCACTCTAACCCTAACCCAAACCCACAACCTAAACCGAACCCTCACCCTGACCCTCACCCTAACTCTAATCCTAAGCCTAACCCTAAACCTAATCCTCAAACTCACCCTCACCTTAACCCTATTCCTAATCCTAACCCTAGCCCTAACCATCACCCTAAACCTCACACTAACACTACCTCTAACACTAACCCTAACCATAAACCTCACCCTCAGCCTCACCCTCACCACAAACTTAACCCTAACCATAAAAATAACAATAACCCTAAAACTAACCCTAACCCTAACACTCACTGTAACCTAACCCTAACCCTAACCATAACCCTAAACCTTACCCTAACCCTAACCCTAACCCTAATCATCACCCTCACCCTCACCCTAACCCAAACCCTAACCCTAACACTCACCCTAACCCTAACCCTAACCCTAAACCTACCCTAACCCTAACCATAAACCTAAACCTAACCCTAACCCTGAACCTCATCCTAACCCTCACCCTACCCCTAACCCTAACCCTCACACTAACCCTCACCCTCATGCTCGGCCTAAGCGTAACCCTAACCCTAAACCTAACCCTCACCCTAACCCTCACCCTAACCCTAACCCTAACCCTGACTCTCACCCTCACCGTAACTTTAAACCTAATCCTAATCCTACCAATAACCTTAACCCTAACCCTAACACTCACCCTATCCATAACCCTCACCCTAACCCTAACCCGAACACTAACCCGAACCCTCACTCTCACCCTTAGGCTCGGCCTAAACCTAAGCCTAAGCCTAAGACTAACCCTTACCCTCACACTCAACCTCACCCTAACGCTAACAGTAACACTCACCCTAACCCTAACCCTCACCCTCACCCTGACCCTCCGCCTAACACTAAGACAATCACTAACCCCAACCCTAACCCTAATACTAACCCTAAACCTAACCCTCACACTAAACCTCACCCTAACCCTCACCCTCACCCAAGCCCATAACCTAACCCTAAGCCTAATCCTAACCCTCACCCTAAACCTCACTCTAACCCTAACCCCAACCCTCACCCTAACCCTAACCCTCACCCTCACCCTCTGCATAACTCTAATCCTATCACCAACCCTAACCCTCACCTTAAACCTCACCTTAACGCTAACCCCAACACAAACCCTAACCCTAAACCTAACCATAAACCTCACTCTCAGCCTCACCCTCACTGCAAACTTAACTCTAACCATAAGACTAACAATAACCCTAACGCTAACCCTAACCATAACCCTAACAGTCACTGTAACCCTACCCTTAACCCTAATCCTAACCGTAACCCTAAACCTTACCCTAACCCTAACCCTAACTCTAACCCTAATTCTCACCCTCAACCTCACCCTAAACCAAACCTTAACTCTAACCCTCACCATAACCCTAACCTTCATCCTAACCCTCACCCTAATCCTAATACTAACCCTCAGCCTAACACTTACACTAACCCTAAGTATAAACCTAGCCCTAACGCTCACCCTAACCCAAACCCTAACCCTAACCCTCACCAGTACCCTAACCCTCACTCTAAGTCTTAACCTCAGCCCCACCCTAAACCTCACACTTAACGGAAACCTCACCTTAACTCTAAATCTAATCATCACCCTCACCGTCACCCTCATGCTAACCCTAATCCTAACGCTCACCCTAACCCTAAAACTCACCCTAAACCTCACCTTAAACCTCACTCTCACCCGCACCTTCACCCTAACCCTAAACCTAACCCTCACACTAACCCTCACCCTAAACCTAATGCTAACTCTAACACTCACCCTAAACCTCATGCTATCACTTATCAACACCACAAACCTAACCCTAACCTTAACCCTCACACTCACCCTAAATCTCACCGTAACCCTAAACCTAATCATAACCCTCACCCTCAAGATAACCCTAACCCTAACCCTCACCCTCACCCTAACCCTCTCCATAAACCTTACCCTCACCCTCACCCTCACCCTCAACATAACCCTCACACTAAACCTAACTCTCACCCTAAACCTAACCCTACCCTCACCCTAACCCTCACCCTAAACTTAACCCGTACCCTATCCCTTACCCTAACCCTCACCCTTAATGTAACCCTCACCTTTACTCTTACCATCACGCTCATACTAACCCTCACCCTAACGCGAACCCACATCCTAACCCTCACCCTAACCCTAACCCTAACCATCACCATAACCCTAAGCCTCACCCTCACCATCACCCTCAGCCTAAACCTAACCCTAACACTAACCCTCACCCTCACCCTAGCATTCAGCCTAACCCTAATTCTACCCCTAACTCGCATCCTAAACCTCACCCTAACCTTAAGGATAACCATCACCCTAAGACTAATCCTCACCCCCACCCTCACCTTCAGTCTAACCCTAAGCCTAAGCCTAATCCTAACCCTAACCCTAACACTAACCCCAAACCTCAAAGTAACCCTCACCCTAACCCTAAAGCTAACCCTAACACTAACCCTAACCCTAACCCTCAACCTAACCCTCCCCCACAACCTAACTCTAACCCTAAACCTCATCCTGACCCTATCCCTAATCCTAACCCTAACCCTAAACCTCACCCTAACCCTAACCCTAAAGCTCACGATCAACCTCACCTAAACCTCACACTAACCCTAACCATAATCCTCAATCTAATCCTCACCCTAAACCTAACCCTAACCATTACCCTAACCCTAATCCTAAACTTCACCCTCACCCTAAACTTAATCCTAACCCTAACCCTAACCCTCACCCTAACCTTAACCCTCACCCTTAAGGGAACCCTAACACTCATCCTAACCCTAACCCTAACCCTAATCCTAAACCTCACCCTAACACTAACCCTAACACTCACCCTCACCCTAGCACTCACCCTAACCCTAAACCTAACCCTAATCCTCATGCTACCCATCACCCTAACACTAACCCTAACCCTCACCCTAACCTTAACAATAGCCCTCAACCTAACCCTAATCCTCGCGCTCACCATAACCCTAACCCTAACCCTAAACTCAAACCGAACCCTAACTCTCACACTATCCCTAACCCTAGCACTCAACCTAACCCTAACCCTCACCCTTACCCTCACCCTCAGCAAAACCCTAAGCCTAACCCTAACCCTTAACCTAACCCTCACACTCACCCTAACCCTTATCCTAATCCTAATCCTAACCCTAAGCCTAAACATCAACCTGACCCTAACACTCACCCTAACCCTAACACTAACCCTAACCTTAACCCTCGACCTAACTCTCCCCCTAAGGCTAAGTCTAACCATAAACCTCAACCTAAACCTAACCCTAATCCTAACCCTAACCCTAAACCTCACCCTAACCCTAAACCTAACCCTCACCCTCACCCTTACTGTAACTCTAAACCTAACCCTAACAATAACACTATTCCTAACCCTAAACCTAAACTTAACCCTAACACTAACCCTAATCCAAACACTCACCCTCAACCTAACCCTAACTCTCACCCCCACCCTCACACTCAGCCTCAGCCTAAGCCTAAGCCTAACCCTAACCCTAACCCTCACACTCACCCTAACACTAAACCTAATCCTAACCCTAACCCTAACCTTCACCCTCACCCTAACCCTCACCTTAACCTTAACCCTAACATTAACCCCAAACCTAACCCACACCCTCAGATTCACCCTAAACCTAACGCTAACCCTAAACGTCATCCTGACCCTCTCCCTAACCCTAACCTTAACCCTACACCTCACTGTAAACCTAAAACTCAAACTCACTCTCAGCCTAGCCCTCAACCTAACCTTAATAAACCTCATCCTAAACCTCTCCATAATCCTAAGCCTAACCCTCACCCTAACCCTATCTCACCATCAACCTGACCCTCAGCCTAACCCTAACCCTAACACACACACTCACCCTCATCCTAACCCTAAGCCTAACCCTAAACCTAACCCTAACCTACACACTCACACTCACCCTATCATTAATTCTAATCCTAACCATATTCCTCCCCCTAACTCTCACCCTAACCCTAACCCTACCCCTCACAAAAACTCTAACCCTAACCCTCACCCTCAGCCTCAGCCTAAGCCTAAGCCTAACCCTAACCCTAACCCTCACACTCACCCTAACACTAAACCTAATCCTAACCCTAACCCTAACCTTCACCCTCACCCTAACCCTCACCTTAACCTTAACCCTAACATTAACCCCAAACCTAACCCACACCCTCAGATTCACCCTAAACCTAACGCTAACCCTAAACGTCATCCTGACCCTCTCCCTAACCCTAACCTTAACCCTACACCTCACTGTAAACCTAAAACTCAAACTCACTCTCAGCCTAGCCCTCAACCTAACCTTAATCCTAACCATAAACCTCATCCTAAACCTCTCCATAATCCTAAGCCTAACCCTCACCCTAACCCTATCTCACCATCAACCTGACCCTCAGCCTAACCCTAACCCTAACACACACACTCACCCTCATCCTAACCCTAAACCTAACCCTAAACCTAACCCTAACCTACACACTCACACTCACCCTATCATTAATTCTAATCCTAACCATATTCCTCCCCCTAACTCTCACCCTAACCCTAACCCTACCCCTCACAAAAACTCTAACCCTAACCCTCACCCTCAGCCTCAGCCTAAGCCTAAGCCTAAACCTAACCCTAACCCTCACACTCACCCTAACTTTAAACCTAATCCTAAACCTAACCCTAACCCTCACCCTCACCCTAACCCTCACCTTAACCTTAACCCTAACACTAACCCTAACCATAACCCTCACCCTCAGCCTCACCCTAACCCTAACTCTAACTCTAAATCTCACCTTCACACTTACCCTGACCCTAATCCTATCCTTAAACCTGAACTTCACCCTAACCCTAAACCTAAACTTCACCCTCACCCTAGCCCTCCCCCTAACCTCAATCCTAACCCTAACCCTCATACTAACCCTCCCCTAACCCTAACCCTAACCCTAACACTAATCCTAACCCTCACCCTCAAACTAAACCTCAGCCTAATCCTAACATTAACCCTAACCCTCACCCTAACCCTAACACTCACCCTAACTCTAATCCTAACCCTAACCCTAACCCTCACACTCACCCTCACCTTAACACTAATCCTAATCCTAACCCTATCACGAACCCTCAGCCACACACTAAACCTCACCCTAACCCTTACCCTAACAGTAACCCTAACCTTAACCTAACCCTCACCATAAATCTAACTCTAAACCTAAACTTCACCCTCACCTTAACCCTGAACCTAACCCTAATCCTAAACCTCACCCTAAACCTAAACCTTATCCTAACACTTACCCTCACCCTAACACTAACACTAACCCTATCACTAACCCTCACAATAATGCTAACCATCACCCTAAACCTAAACCTCACCCTATCCCTAACCCTAAACCTCAACTTCACCTTAGCCCTCACCCTAAGCCTAACCTTCATCCTCACCCTAAACCTCACACTAACCCTAACACTAATCCTCAATTTAACCCTCACCCTCACTCTAAATTCTTACCCGACCCTCACCCTTACCATAACCCTCAACCTCAGCCGAACCCTCACCTTTACTCTTATAGTCACCCTCATCCTAACCCTCACCCTAACCCTAACCCTCATCCTAACCCTCACCCTAACCGTAACCCTAACCATCACCCTAACCCTAACCCTTGGCTCACCTTCAGCCTCAGCATAACCCTAAGCCTAAGCCTAAACCTATCCCTAAACCTCACAGTCATTGTAGCCCTCACTCTAACTCTTATCCTAACCCTAACCCTCATCCTAACCCTAAACCTAACCATAAACTAAACCAGCACTCTAAACCTAATCCTCATCCCCACCCTCACACCTCAGCCTAAACCTAAGCCTAAGCCTAACCCTAACCCTCACACTCACCCTCACCCTAACACTAATCCTAACCCTAACCCTAACCCTAAACCTAAAACTCAACGTAACCCTCACCGTAAACCTAACCCTAAACCTAACCCTCACCCTGACCTTAGTCCTCACCCTAACCCTCACCCCAAACCTAACCCTCACCCTCACCCAAACCCGAACCTTAACCCTCACCCTAAGCCTAACCCTAACATTAACCCTAAACCTCACCCTAACCCTAACACTAACCCTCACAATCACCCTAGCCCTCATCCTAACCCTACTTGTAACCCTAAACCTCATCCTAACCCTCACCCTAAACCTAACCTTAACCCTCACCCTGAACCTAAACCTAATTCTCACCCTCAAACTAAACCTAACCCTAACCCTCACCATAACCCTAACCCTAAACCTCACCCTAACCCTAAACCTAACCCTCACCCTCACCCTAGCCCTCATCCTAACCCTAATCCTAACCGTAACCCTTGTGCTAACCCTCACACTAACCCTAACCCTAACTCTCACCCTAAACCAAGCCCTACTCCTAACTCTCAACCTATACCTAAACTTAACCCTAACCATAAACCTCACCCTCATGATAGCCCTCACACTAACCCTAATCCTAAACCTAACCCCATTATAACCATCACCCTAAACCTAACCCTAACCCTCACCCTAACCCTAACCCTCACCCTCACTCTCAGCCTAACCCTAAGCCTACCTCTAACCCTAACCCGAACCCTAACCCTCACACTCACCCTCACCCAAACCCTAACCTAAAACGAACCCTATCCCTAACCTAAACCTCACCCTAAAACTCAAACTAAACCTAAACCTAAAACTAATCCAACAGTAACCCTCACACTAACCCTAACCTTAAGTCAAACTCTAACCCTAAACCTCACCCCCACCCTAACCCTAACCCTCACCCTCACCCTCTCCCTCAGCCTATCCCTAAGCCTAAACCTAACCCAAACCCAAACCCTCACACTCACCCTCACCCTAAACCGCAGCCTTACCCTAAGACTAAGCTTAAGCCTAAACCTAACCCTAACCCTCACCTTAACCATAAGCCTCACCCTAACCCTAACACTCACTCTAACTCTAACCCTAACCCTCACCCTCACCAACACCCTCACCCTAACCGTAACCCTCACCCTCACCCTAAATCAAACCCTAACCCTAACCTGACCCAATTCCTAAGCCTAACTCTAAACCAAACCCTAAACCTCACACTCACCCTCAACCTAAATTAATCCTAAACCTAACCCTATCCCTAACCCTAACCCTCACACTAACCCTCACCCTAGTGCTCACCCTAACCCTAATCCTAACCCTAAACCTCAACCTAACCCTCACCCTAACCCAAACCCTCACTCTAACCCTAACTTTAAGCCTCACTTTCATGCTAGGCCTAGGCCTAAGCCTAAGCTTAAGCCTAACCCTAACACTCACCTAACCCTAACACGAACACTAACCTTAACTCTAACCCTAAACCTCACACTCACCCTAACCCTAAACCTAACACTAACTCTAAAACTCAACCTAACCCTAACCCTCACCCTCACCCTAGCCCTCAGCCTAACCCTAATCCTAACATTAATCCTCATCCTAAACCTCACCCTAACCCTAAACCTAAGCCTCACCCTAACCCTAGACCTAACCCTAACCCTAACCCTCAACCTAATCATAACCGTCACTCTCACCGTAACCCTAACCCTCACCCTAAACCCAAACTTAACTGGAACCCTAACTCTCACCCTAACCCTAACCCTAAGCCTCAGCCTAATCCTAAGCCTCACCCTCACCCTCACCCTAATAATAAATCTAACAATAACCCTAACCCAAACCCTCACAATCAGCCTCACCCTTACCCTAACTCTAACCATAAAAATCACTTTCACCATAACCCTAACCCTAACCCTAACCCTAAACCTCACCCTAACCTTAACCCTAACCCTAACCCTAAACCTCATCCTCAACCTAGCCCTCACCCTCACCCTAATCCTAACCCTAACCCTCAACCTAACCCTCACCCTAACCCTAAAACTCAACCTCACTGAAACCTTTACCCTACCCCTCATCCTAACCCTAAACTTAACCCAAACCCTAACTCTCACCCTAACGCTAACGCTAACCCTCACCCTAAGCCTAACACTCACCCTCACCCTCAGCCTCAGTCGAAGCCTAAGCCTAAGCCTAACCCTAACACTAACCCTCACACTCTCCCTAACTCTAACCCTAATTCTATTCCTAAACTTAACCCTAACCCTCACCCTCACCCTATCCCTCACCTTAACCCTAACCCTAACACTAAACCTAACTCTAACCCTAAATCTCATCCTCACCCTAACCCTATCCCTAAACGTGACCCTAAACCTAAGCATAAACCTCACCCTCAACCTAGACCTCCCCCTAACCCTAACCCTCATCCTAACCCTCCCCCTAACCCTAACATTAACTTTCACCCTAACACTAACCCTCACCCTCAGCCTAAGCCTAAACCTAACCCTAAACCTCACACTCACCATAACCCTAACCCTAATCATAATGCTGACACTAACCCTAACCCTCACCCTCACCCTAACCCTCAACTTAACAATAACCCTAACATTAACCCTAAACCTAACCCACACCCACAGCCTTACCCTAATCCTAACTCTAACCCTAAACATCACCCTGACACTAACCCTAAGCCTCACCCTAACCCTAAACCTAAAACTCACCCTCACCCTAACAATAAAACTAACCCTAACCCTAAACCTCATCCTAACACTCCCCCAAACCCTGACTCTAAACCTAAACCTCACCCTCACCCTAACCCCAACCCTAAACTTAAACCTCACCCTAAACCGCACCCTAAGCCTAATCCTCACCCTCACCTTCAACCTCCACCTCACCTTAACTGTAACCCTACCCCTAACTATAACACAAACCCTAACCCTAACACTAATCCTAACCCTAACCATATCCCTCAACCTCAACCTCACCCTCACCGCAATCTTAACCCTAACCATAACACTAACAATAACCCTAACCCTAAACCTAACCCTAATTCTCACCCCCACCCTCATCCTCAGCCTAACCCTAAGCCTAACCCTCACCGTACACCTAACCCTAAACCTAAACCTAACCCTAACACTAAACCTAACACTAATCCTAAGCTTCACCCTCACCCTAACACAAACCCTAACCCGAACACTCACCCTAACCCTAAGCCTAACCCTAACCCTAACCCTAACCTTCACACTCAATCTACCCTAACCCTAATCCTAAACCTAACCATATCCCTAAACATAACCCTCACCGTAACCCTCACAATAGCCCTCACCCTAAACCTAATCCTAACCCTAAACCTCATCCTAAAACTCACCCTAACCCTAACCCTAACCCTCACCGTCATGCTCGGCCTAAGCCTAAGCCTTAGCCTAAGGCTAACCTTACACCTGACACTCACCCTAAACCTAACCTTAACACTAACCCTAACTCTAAACCTAAACCTCACTCTCACCATAACCCTAACTCTAACCCTAAACCTAAACCTAAACCTCATCCTAACCCTAAACCTAACCTTCACCCTCACCCTCACCTTAACCCTCACCCTAACCCTAACCCACACCCTAACACTTACCCTCACCCTAACACAAACCCTAACACTAACACTGACCCTCACACTAAGCTAACCATCAAACTAACCCTAAACCTAAACCTAAACCTAACCTTCACCCTCACCCTATCCCTAACCCCCATCTTCCCCCTAAACCTCACCATAACCCTAACACTAATCCTCAATCTAACCCTCACCCTCACTCTACCCCGAAACCGAAACCTCACCCTAACCCTAACCCTGACCCTTACAGTAACCTTCAACCTCAGCCTAACCCTCACGTTGACCCTTACGGTCACCCCCACCCTAACCCTCACCCTTACCCTAACCCTCACACTCATGCTCAGCCTATGCCTAAGCCTAAGCCCAAGCATAACTGTAAACCTGACCCTCACCCTAACCCTAAACCTAACACTAACCATAACTCTAAACCTAAACCGCATACTCAATCACTCCCTCAGCATAAACCTAAGGCTAACCCTAACCCTAACACTAACCCTCACACTCACACTAACCCTAACCCTAATACTAATCCTAACCCTAAACCTAACCCTCACACTAACCATAAACCTCACCCTAACCCTAAACCTAACACTAACCCCAAACCTAACCCTAACCCTCACCCTCAGCCTCACCTTAACCCTAATTCTAAACCTAAACTTCACACTCACCCTAATCCTACCGCTAAACCTAACCCTAACCTTAACCCTAACCCTAGCCCTCCCCTTATCTATCACCCTAACCCTAACACTAACACTAACCCTAACTCTAACCCTTACCCTAACACTAAACCTCACCCTAACCCTAACCCTAAGCCTCACCCTAACCCTAAACCTCACCCTCACCCTCACCCTCAGCCTAAACTTAAGCCTAACCCTAACCCTAACCATAACCCTCACACTAACCCTAAACCTAAGCCTAATCCTAATCCTAACCCTCAACCTAACCCTCACCCTAACCCTAAACCTAACCCTAATACTAACCCTAAACCTAACCCTAACCCTAACCCTAACACTAACCCTCACACTCACCCAAACCCTAACCCTAATACTAATCCTAACCCTAACCCTAACCCTCACCCTCACTCTCACCCTCACAGTAACCCTAAGCCTAACACTAACTCACACCCTAACGGAACCCGAACCCTCAGCCTCACCTCAACCCTAATTCTAACCCTAAACTTCACCCTCACCCTAACCCTACCGCTAAACCTAACCCTAAACTTAACCCTAACCCTAGCCCTCCCCCATCACCCTAACCCAAACACTAACACGAACCCTAACTCTAACCCTTACCCTAACACTAAACCTCACCCTAACCCTAACCCTAAGCCTCACCCTAACCCTAAACCTCACCCTCATCCTCACGTTCAGCCTAACCTTAAGCCTAACCCTAAACCTAACCCTAGCCCTCACACTAACCCTAAACCTAACCCTAATCCTAATCCTAACCCTAACCCTAATCCTCACCGTAACCCTAAACCTAACCCTAACACTAACCCTAACCCTAACCCTCACCTTCAACCTCACCCTCAGCCTAAACCTAAGCCTAACCCTAATCCTAACCCTAACACACACACTCACCCTTACCCTAACTCTAATCCTAACCCTAACCCTAACCCTAACCCTCATGCTCGGCCTAAGCCTAACCCTAAGCCTAAGCTTAAGCCTAACCCTAACCCTCACAGTAATGCTCACACTAACCCTAACCCTAACACAAAAGTTAACTCTAACCCTAAACCTCACTCTCACCCTAACCCTAATTCTAACCCTAACTCTAAACATAAACCTAACCCTCTCCCTAACCGTAACCTTCACCCTCACCCTAGACATCAACCTAACCCTAATCCTAACCCTAACCCTAACCCTAACCCTAAACCTAAACCTAAGCCTAACCATCACCCTTAACCTAATCCTCAAACCCACCCTCACCCTCAGCCTAACACTAAGCCTAAGCCTAATCCTAACCCTAAACCTCACACTCAGCCTCACCATAACCCTAATCCTAAATCCAACCCTAACACTAACCCTAAACCTCAACCTAACGCTCACCCTAACCCTAACAATAACCCTAAACCTAACCCTCCCCCTAACCCTCCCCCTAACACTAACTCTAACACTAAACCTCACCCTCACCCTAACCCTCACCGTAAATCTAAACCCAACCCTCACCCTCACCGTAACTCTAACCCTAACCCTAAAAATAACACTAACCCAAACCCTCACCCTAAACCTAACCCTAAATTAAACCCTCACCCTAACCGTAACTCTAACCCTAACCCTAAACCTCACCCTAACCCTAACCCTAACCCTCACCGTGAGCCTCACCCTAACCGTAAACTTAACCTTAACCATAACACTAACAATAACCTTAACCCTAACCCTAATCCTAAACCTGACTCTCACCCTAACCCTAACCCTAACACTCACTGTAACCCTAACACTAACCCTCACCCTAACCCTGAAATTAACACAAACCCTAACTCTCACCCAAACGCTAACCCTAACTCGAATCCTAAATGTAACCCTCACCCTCAGGTTAACGCTAAGCCTAACCCTATCCCTAAGCCCAACCTAAGCATTCACCCTAACACTAACCCTAATCCTAATCCTAACCCTAACCCTAACCCTCACCCTCCTCCTAACCCTCACCCTAACTCTAACCCTAACACTAACCCTAACCCTTATCCTAACCCTCACCCTAACACTTACCCTAAACCTAACTCTCACCCTTAGGGGAACACTCACCCTCAGCCTAACCCTCACCTTTATTCTTACCGTCACACTCACCCTAACCCTCACCCTAACCCTAACCCTCATCCTAACACTCAGCCTAACCCTAACGCTATCCATCACCCTAACCCAAAACCTCACCCTCACCCTCACCCTAAGCCTAACCCTAAGCCTAAGCCTAAGCCTAACCCTAACCCTCACCCTCACACTAGCCCTCTCCCTAAACCTAATCCTAACGCTAAGCCTTATCCTAACACTCACCCTAACTATCACCCAAAACCTATTCCTCACCTCCACCCTCACCCTCAACCTAACCCTAAGACTAAGCTTAACCCTAACCATAAACCTCAACCTCAGGCTCACCCTCACCACAAACTAAACCCAAAACACAACATTAAAAATAACCCTGATTTTAACCCAAACCCTAAACCTAATCTTCACCCCCAACCTCACCCTCAGCCTAACCCTAACTCTAAACCTAATCCTAAACCTAACCCTAATCCTCAGCCTCACCCTCAACCTAACCCTAATCCTAAACCTAACCCTATCCCTAAACCTAACCTTCACCCTTACCCTCATCCTAGCTCTCACCCTAAAACTAATCCTTACCCTAAACCTCATCCTAACACTCACCCTTACCCTAACCTTAACCCTCACCCTAACCCTAACCCTAATCCTCACCCTCATGCTTGGCATAAGCCTAAGCCTAAGCCTAACCCTAACCCTAACACTAACCCTCACACTGACCCTCAACCTACACCTAATCCTAAACCTAACCCTAACCCTCACAGTAACGCTCACACTACCACTCACCCTAACTCTAATCCTAAACCTAAACCTCATCCTAACCTCAACCCTAACCCTCACCCTTACCCTCACCGTAACCGTAACCCTAAACCTAATGGTAACAATTACCCTAATCCTAACCCTAAACCTCACCCTAACCATAACCCTCACCGTAACCCTATCACTCACACTAACCCTAACCCTCACCCTCACCCTCACCCTAACCCTAACACTAAACCTCCCCCTCCCCCAAAACCAAAGCCTAACCTTAACCCTCACACTAACCCTAAGCCTAAGCCTAAGCCTAACCCTAACACTAACCCTCACACTGACCCTCAACCTACACCTAATCCTAAACCTAACCCTAACCCTCACAGTATGCTCACACTAGCACTCACCCTAACTCTAATCCTAAACCTAAACCTCAGCCTTACCCTCACCCTAACCCTCACCCTAACCCTAACCCTAACCCTCACCCTCATGCTCGGCCTAAGCCTAAACCTAAGCCTAAGCTTAAGCCTAACCCTAACCCTCACACTAATGCTCACCCTAAACCTAATCCTAAAACTAACCCTAACTCCAACCCTAAACCTCACCGTCACACTAACCCTAACTCTAACCCTAACCCTAAACCTAAACCTCATCCTAACCCCAAACCTAACCCTCACCCTTACCCTCACCGTAAACATAACCCTAACCCTAACTGTAACAATAACTCTAACCCTAACCCTAAACCTCACCCTAACCATAACCCACACCCTAACACTAACCCTCACCCTAACACTAACCCTCACACTATTGCTAACCATCACACTAACCCTAACCCTTACCCTAATCCTAAACTTCACCCTTACCCTAAACCTAACCCTAAACCTCACCCTCACCCTAGCCCTCACCCTAACCCTAATTCTAACCCTCACCCTCACCCTCACCCTAATCCTCATCCTCACACTAACCCTAACCCTAATCCTCAATCTAACCCTCACCCTAACCTTAACCCGAACCCTTACCCTAAGCCTAACCCTAACCCTAACCCTCACACTTATCTTAACCCTCACCTTCAGCCTAACCCTCACCTTTACACTTACTATAACCCTCACCCTAACCCTCAACCTAACCCTAAACCTCATCCTACCCCTCAACCTAACCCTAATCCTAACCATCACCCTAACACTAATCCTCACCCCCATCCTCACCCTCAGCCTAAGCCTAACTCGAACCCTAAACCTCACACTCACCCTGACCCTAACCTTAATACTAACTCTAACCCTAACCCTAACAATAAACCTCAACTTAACCCTCACCCTAACCCTAACCCTAACACTAACCCTGAACCTGCCTTCAAACTAATCCTCACCCTAACCCTAACTCTAAACCTGAATCTCACCCTCACCCTCACTGTAACTCTAACCCTAACCCTACCCCTACCCCTAATCCTAGCCCTCAACCTCACCCTAACCCTAGTCCTAACCCCAACCCTCACCTTAACCCTAACCCACACCCTCACCGTAATGCTAACCCTCATCCTAACCCTCACCCTAACCCTAACTAATCCTAAACATCAACCTAACAATAACCCTAATGCCCACCCTCTCCCTAGCCCTCACCCTAACCCTATTCCCAACCTTAATCTTCATTAGAACCCTCTCCCTAACCCTAACCCTAACCCTAACCCTCAACCTAATGCTAACCCTCAGCCTCATCAAAGCCCTTATGCTAACCCTCACCCTAACCCTAAACTTAACCCTAAACATAACCCTCATCGTAATCCTTCAACCACACCCTCAGCCTCACCCTCAACCTAACCCTAAGCCTAACCCTAAACCTAACCCTAACACCCACACTCACCCTCACCCTAACCCTAACGCTAAAGCTAACTCTCCCCCTAACTCTCACTGTAAACCTAACCCTAACACGAACCCTAACACTAACCCTCAACATAACCCTCACCCTAAAACTAACTCTAACCCAAAACCTCACCCTCACCCTAAACTTAACTCTAAGCCTAACCCAAACCCTAAACCTCACCCTAACCCTAACCCTAACACCAACCCTCAACCTAACCCTCACCCTAACCCTAATTCTATCCCAAAACCTCACCCTCACCCTAAACCTAACTCTAACCCTAACCCAAAACCTAAACCTCACCCTAACCCTAACCATAACCCTTACCCTAATCATAACCCGCACCCTGACCCAAACCCTCACCCTAACACTTACCCTGACGCTAACACTAATCCTAACCCTAACACTAACCCTCACACTAACCCTAACCCTAACCCAAAAACTCAAACTAACCCTCACTCTCACCCTAACCCTAACACTAACCCTCACACTAACACTCACCCTAACCCTCCCCCTAACCCTATATCTAACCCTAAACCTCACCCTCACCCTAAACCTAACCCTAACCTTAACCCTAAATCCCACCCTCACCCTCACCGGTATTCTAACCCTGACCCTAACAAAAACAGTAACCCTAATGCTAACCATCACCCTAACCCTAATCCTCACACCCACACTCACCCTCAGCATAACACTAAGCCTAAGCCTAACCCTCACCCTAACCCTTACACTCACCCTCACCCTAACCTTAATCCTAACCCTAAACATATCTCTAAACCTCATACTAACCCTCACCCTCACCCTAACCCCAACGCTAAACCTAACCCTAAACCTCACCCTAACCCTCCAGCTAACCCTAACTTTAACCCTAAACCTCACCCTCACCCTAACCCTAACACTAAACCTAACCCTAAACCTCACCATAAACCTTACCCTCACCCTCAACCTCAACTTCACCGTAACTCTAACTCTAACCGTAACAATAACACTTACCCTAACCCTAACCATAACCATAACCATAACCCTCACCCTCAGCCTCACCCTCACCACAAACTTTACCCTAAACATAACACTAACAATAACGCTAAACCTAACCCTTACCCTAATCCTTAACCCCACCTTCCCACTCAGCCTAAACCTAAGCCTAATCCTAAGCCTAACCGTAAGCCTCACCATAACTCTAACCCTATCCCTCACCCAAACTCTAACCCTAACACTAAACCTCACCTTAAGGCTAACTCTAACCCTAACCCTAACCCTAACCAGCACCCTAACCCTAACCCTCACACTTAACCTCTACCTCAGCCTAACCCTAAGCCTAAACCTAACCCTAAACCTAACCCACACACTCACCCTCACCCTAACCCTAGTCCTAAACATAAACCTAACCCTTCCCTTCACACTAACCCTCACCCTAACCCTAAACCTAAAACTAACCCTAACCCTAAACCTCAACCTAACCCTCACCCTAACCCTCTCTAACCCTAAACCTCACACTCACCCTAACCCTAACTCAAACCCTAACCCTAACCCTAATCCTCACCCTAACCCTAACCCTCATACTCACCCTCACTGTAAACTTAACCCTAAACCTAACAATAACCCTAAACCTAACCCTAAACCTCACCATAACCATAACATTCACCCTAACCCTAACCCTCACCCTAACACTTACCCTCACCCTTACCCTAACCCTAACTCTAACACTAACACTCACAGTAACAGTAACTCTCACCCTAATCCTAAACCACACCCTAACCCTAACCCACACCCTCACCATAACCCTAATCCTAATCCTAACCCTCACACTAGCCCTCTCCCTAACCCTAATTCTAAACATAACCCTCACCCTAACTCTAACAATGATCCTCACCCTAAACCTCACACTAACCCTAACCCTACTCCTCAATCTAACCCTCACCCTCACCCTAACCCTCACCCTAACCCTTACACTAACCCTCACCCTAATCCTAACACTCACCCTTAGGGGAACACTCACCCTCAGCCTAAACCTCACCTTTACTGTTACCGTCATGCTCACCCTAAGCCTCACCCTAACCCTAACCCTCATCCTAACACTCAGCCTAAACCTAACCCTATCCATCACCCTAACCCTATCCCTCACCCTCACCCTCACTCTCAAGCTAAACCTAAGCCTAAGCCTAAGCCTAACCATAACCCTCACCTTCACCCTAGCCCTCACCCTAAACCTAATCCTAACCCTTACTCTCATCCTCACTCTCACCCTAACCCTAACCCTAACCATCACCCAAAACCTATTCCTAACCCCCACTCTCACCCTCAGCCTACCCTAACCCAAACCTAACACTAACCCTAACCCTCACCCTCACCCTAGCAAGCAACATAACCCTAATCCTAACCATAACCCTCATCGGTAACCGTCACCCTAACCCTAACCACAAACCTCACCCTAACCTAACTCTAACCCTAACCCTCAACCTAACCCTAACCCTCACCCTCACCGTAACCCTAACCGTAACACTGACCCAAACCCTAAACCTAACCCAAAACTTAAACCTCACCCTAAACCTAACTCTAATCTTAACCCTCACCCTAGCTCTCAACCTAACCCTATACCTCATCCTAACCCTCACCCTAAACCTAACTCTAACCCTCACCCTAATCCTAACCCTCAACCTCACCCTCAGCCTAACCCTAACCCTCACCCTAACATTAACCCTCACACTCACACTCACCCTAACCCTAATCCTAAATCTAACCCTATCCCTAACCATAACCCTCACCCTAACCCTCACCCTAACTCTTACCCTAACACCAATCCTAACACTAACTCTCACACTAACCCTAACTCTAACCTTAAAGCTCACCCTCACCCTCACCTTAACTCCCACCCTCACCCTCAGACTAAACCTAAGCCTAAGCCTCAGCCTAACCCTAACCCTAACACTCACACTCACCCTCACACTAACACTAATCCTAATCCAAGCCCTAACCCTAAACCTCACCCTAAACCTAACCCTCACCCTCACCCTAAACCTAACACTAACCCTAACCCTAACCCTCAGCCTCAACCTCACCCTCAGCTTAACTTTAAGCCTAAACCTAAACCTAACCCTAAACCACACACTCACCCTCATGCTAACCCTAATCATAATCCTAACCCTAACAATAACCCTAACCCTAGCGCTAACCCTCACCCTAAACATAACCCTCACCCTAACCCAAACCCTCACCTTAACACTTACCCTCACCCTAAAAGTAACCCTAACTCTAACACTAACCATCACACTAATCCTAACCCTCACAGTACCCCTAAACCTCACCCTAACCTTAACCCTAAACCTAACCTAAACCTCACTCTCACACTGGCCCTCAACCTAACCCTAATTCTAACCCTAACCCTCAACCAAACCCTAACCCTGAACCTCACAATAAACCTCACACTAACCCTAAACCTAATCCTCAATCTAACCCTCACCCTAACCCTAACCCTCACCTTATCTTAACCCTCACCCTCAGCCTAACCCTCACCTTTACCCTTACCATCACTCTCACCCTCAACTTTACCCTAAACCTCACCCAAGCCCTCACCCTAACCCTAACCCTAAACCTCACCCTCACCCTCAGCTTTACACTAATCCTATCACTATTCCTAACCCTAAACCTCACCCTCACCCTGACGGTCAGCTAATTCTAACCCTCACACTAATCCTAACCCTAACCCTAACCTAACACTCACACTAAACCTAACACTCACCCTAACCGTAACCCTACCCCTTACCCTAACCCTGACCTTAACCCTAACTCTAACCCTTACCCTAACCCTCACCCTAAACCTGACCATCACCCTAAATCTGACCGTAACCCTAATAACAACCCTAACCCTCACCCGAACATTAACCCTCACCCTCACCCTAATCCTGACCCTAAACCTCACCCTAATCCTAAACCTAACCCTCAGCCTAACCCTCACCCTAACCCTAAGAATAACCCTAACCCTAACCATCACCCTAACCCACACCCTAACCCAAACCCTAACCCTAACCCTCACCCTCATCCTAACCCTCATCCTAACACTTAACCTCATCCTCACCCTAAACCTCACATTAACCGAACCCTCACCGTAACTCTAACCCTGTCACTCTCACTGTCGCCTTCACGCTAAGCCTAACGCTAACCCTCACCCTAACCCTAAAACTCATCCTAATCCTCAACCTAACCCTCACCCTAACCGTAATGCTAAGTCAAACACTCAGCCGAACCCTCATGCTATCACTTACCCACACCACAAACCTAACCATAAACTTAACCCTCACCCTCACCCTAAACCTCACCCTAACCCTAAACCTAATCCTAACCCTCACCCTAACCCTAACCCTAACACTAACTCTCACCTAACCCTAACCCTAACCTTCTACCTAACCCTAAACATCACCATCACCCTAACCCTCACCCTAACCCTAACTCTCACCGACACCCTAAATCTCAACCTCACCCTTACCCTAACCCTCAACTAATCCTCACCCTAACCCTAACCATTACCTAACCAATACCCTCACCATCACCCTCACCTTCACCCTAACCCTCACCCTCACCCTAGACCTCACCCTAAACATAACCCTAACCCTAAACCTCACCGTCTCCCTCACCCTCAACCTCAGCCTATACCTAACCCTATCCCAAATCCTAACCCTAACCCTCACCCTCACTGTAACCCTCACCATAACCCTTACCCTCACCCTCACCCTCACCCTAACCATAACCCTCATACTAAACCTAACCCTCACCCTAAACCTAAACTTACCCCTCACTCTAAACCTCACCATAAACTTAACCCTAACCCTATGCCTTACTCTCACGCTAGAACTCACCCAAACCCTAATTCTAACCCTAACCCTCATCCACACCCTAAGCCTCACAATTACCCTAACCCTAATCCCCAATCTAACCCTAACCCTAACCCTAACCCTTATCATAACCCTCAACGTAACACTAACCCTCACCCTTAAAGTAACCCTCACCCTTAGCCCAACCCTCAACTTTACTCTTACTGACACGATCACCCTAACCGGAACCCTAACCCTATCCATCACCATAACCCTAACCCTCACCCTCACCATCACCATCAGCCTAAAAGTATGCCTAAGCCTAACCCTAACTTTAAACCTCCCCTCACCCTAGCCCTCACCCTAATCCTAATCCTAACCTTAACCCTCATCCTAACTCTCACCCTAACCATAAGGTTAACCATCACCCTAAGCCTAATCCTCACACCCACCCTCACCCTCAGCCTAACCCTTAGCCTTAGACTAATCCTAACCCTAACCCTCACACTCACCCTAACCCTAATCATAACCCTAAACCTAAGCATAACCCTAAACCTCAATCTTACACTAACCCTAAACCTAACACTAACCCTAACACTAGCCCTAACTCTAACCCTCACCCTTACCTTCCCCCTCAACCTAACTTTAACCCTAAAAGTCTCCCTCATCCTATCCCTAATCCTAACCCTAACTCTAAACCTCACCCTAAACCTAACCCTAACCCTCACCCTCACCCTCACCCATACCATAAGTCTAACCCTAACCCTAACATTAACACTAACCCTAATATTAACCTAACCCTATCCCTAACCATAATCCTCACCCTCATCCTCACCCTCACTGCAAACTTAACCCTAAACATAACACTAAAAATAACCCTAACCTTAACCCTAAACCTAACCCTAATCCTCACCCCCACCCTGACCCTAAACCCAACCGTTACCCAAACCCTAACCCTAATCCTCTCCCTAAACCTAAGCCTAACCCTAACCCCTAACCATAAACCTCACACTCACTCTCACCCTAACCCAAATCCTAAACCTAACCGTATCCCTAACACTAACCCTCAACCTAAACCTCACACTAGCCCTTACACTAAACCAAACCCTAACCCTCACCCTCACCCGAACTCTAACCCTCACCCTCACCCTCATTGTCAGCCTAACCCTAAACCTAAACCTAACCCTAAACCTAACCCTCACACTCACACTCATCCTAACCTTAATCCTAACCCTAAACGTCACCCTAACACTAAACCTCACCCTAAACTTAACCCTAACACTAACCCTAACCCTAACCCTCACCATAACCCTAACCGTCATCCTCACCATAAAACTCACACTAACCCTAACTCTAAGCCTAATCACCAATCTACCCCTCACACTAACCATAACCCTCACCCTAACCCTACCCATCACCCTAACACTTACCCTCACCCTAACACTAACCCTAACCCTAACACTAACCCTAACCATCACCCTAATCCTAAAACTCATCCTAACCCTAACCCTAACTCTAACCCTCACAATCACCCTAGACCTCACCCTAAACATAATTCTAACGCTAACCCTCACCCTAACCCTAACACTCATCCTCACCCTAAACCTCACACTAACCCTAACTCTAACCCTAATCCCCAATCTAACCCTCACCCTAACCCTAACCCTAAACCTAACCCAAAACCTACTTACCCAAAACCTAAAACTCACCCTAAACCTAATCCAAACCCTCACCCTAACCATAACCCTCACCCTAAACCAAACCCTCACCCTAACACTAATCATCAACTTAACCGTCAACCTAAACCTCACACTCACCCTCACCCTAACCCTAATCCTAAAAATAACCCTATCCCTAAACTTCAACCTAACCCTCACCCTCACCCTAACACTAATCCCAACCCTAAACCTCACCCTAATACTCCCACTAACCCTAACTCTAATCCAAAACCTCAGCCTCAACCTCCCCCTAAACCTAACCATAAATCGCAACCAAAAGGTCACACTAACCCTAAACCTCACCCTCACCCTCAACCTCACTGTAACTCTAACCCTAACCATAAACCTAAACATAACCATAACCCTCACCCTAAGCCTCACCCTCACCACAAACTTAACCCTAACCATAACACTAACAATAACCCTAGCCCTAACCATAACAGTAACCCTCAAAGTAACCCTAACCCTAACCCTGATCCTTAACCTAACCCTATCCCTAAGCCTAAGCCTAACCCTAACCCTCCCACTCACCCTCAACCTAACCCTAATCCTAAACCTAACCCTATGCCTAAACCTAATCCTCATCATAACCCTCACACTAGCCCTCACCCTAACCCTAACACTAATCCTAACCGTAACCTCATCCTAGCACTCAACCTAACCCTAATACAAACCCTCACCCTCACCCTAATACTAACCCTCACCCTCACCCTAAACATCAGCAAAACCCTATCACCCTAACCGTCACCCTAAACCTCACACTCACCCTATCCCTTACCCTAATCCTAATGCTAAGCCTAACCCTACCCTGCACCCTCAGCGTCAACTTAACCCTAACTCTAACCCTAAACTTCACCCTCACCCTAACCATAACCCTAAACCTAAACCTCACCATAACCCTAACCCTAACCATTACACTCACACTAAAACTTACCCTAACCCTCATTCTCACCCTCACCGTCAGCCTAAACCTAAGGCTAACACTAACCCTAAACCTAACCCTCACACTCACCCTAACCCTAAAACTAATCCCAATAATAACCCTAAACCTAATCCTCACCTTCACCCTCAGCCTCAACCTAAACCTAATTCTAAACCTAAACTTCACCCTCACTCTAACTCTAAAGCTAAATCTAAACCTAACCCTAAACCTAACACTCACCCTAACCCTCATCCTAACCCTAACTCTACCCCTAAACCTCACCCTCACCCTAACCCTAAATCTAACACTAACCATAACACTAAACCTCATCCTAACCTTAACCCTAACCCTCAAACTAACCCTAACCCTCACGCTCACCCTCACCCTCAGCCTAAACCTAAGGCTAACCCTAACCCTAACCTAACCCTCACACTCACCCTAACCCTAACCCTAATCCAAATCCTAACCCTCACCCTCAGCCTCACCCTAACCCTAATTCTAACGCTGAACTTCACCCTCACACTAACCCTAACACTAACACTAACCATAACCCTAACCCTATACCAGCCCTCCCCCTAATTCTCACCATAACCCTAACCCTAACACTAAACCTAAAACTCAACCTAACCCTCACCCAAACCCTAACTCTAAGCCTAAACCTCATCCTCACCCTAACCCTAACCCTAAACCTAATCCTAAACCTCACCCTAAACCTCACACTAACCCTCACCCTCACCCTCAACCTCACTGTAACTCTAACCCTAACCCTAAGAATAACACTAACCCTAAACCAAACCATAACCGTAACATTAACCCTCACCCACAGCCTCACCCTCACTGTAAATTTAACCCTAACCATAACACTAACAATAACCCTAACCCTAACCCTAATCCTAACTCTAACCTCACCCACACCCTCACATTCAGCCTAACCCGAAGCCTAAACGTAACCCTAACCCTAACCCTAAACCTCACCCTAACCCTAACCCTAACCCTAACGCTAACCCTAAACCTAACCCTAATCATCAGCCTCAACCTCACCCTAAACCAAACCCTAACCATAACCCTCACACTAACCCTAAGCCTATATCTAACCCTAAACCTCGCCCTCACCCTAACCCTAACCCTAACCCTAACACTAAACCCCACCTTAACCCTACCCTAACACTCACCCGCACCCTTACCCTCACCGTAACTCTAACCCTAACCCTAACAATAACAATAACACTAATCCTCACCCCCACCCTCACCCTCAGCCTAAGCCTAACCCTCACGCTAACCTTCACACTCACGCTCACCCTAATCCTAATCCTAAACATAACCCTATCCCTAAACCTCAACCAAACCCTCACCCTCACCCTATCCCTAACAATAACCCAAACCCTAAACCTCACCCTAACTTTCCAGCAAACCATAACTCTAACCCTAAACCTCACCCTCACCCTAAACCTAACCCTAAATCTACCCTAAACCTTACCTAACCCTAACCCTCACGCTCATCCTCAACTTCACCATAACTCTAACCCTATCCTTAACAATAACACTAACTCTAATCCTAACCCTAACCCTCACTCTCAGCCTCACCCTCACTGCAAACTTAACCCTAACCATAACACTAAAAATAATCCTCACCCTAACAGTAACCCTATCCCTAATCCTCACCCCCACCCTAACCCTCAGCCTAACCCTAAGCCTAACCCTAACCCTAACCCTCCCTGTAAACCTAACAGTAACACTAAAACTAACACTAACACTGACCCTATACCTAAGCCTAACCCAAACCCTAACCCTAATCCTCACCCCAACCATAAGCCTAAACCTATCCTTAACTCTAACCCTCACACTCACTCTCACCCTAACCCAAATCCTAAACCTAACCGTATCACTAACCCTAACCCTAAACCTAACCCTCATACTAGCCCTCACCCTAAACCTAACCCTAACCCTCACCCTAACCCAAACCCTAACCCTCTTCCTCATGCTCCACCTAAGCTTAATCCTAACCCTAAGCCTAACCCTAACCCTAAACGTCACCCTATCCCTAACCCTAACACTAACCCTAACTCTAACCCTAAATGTCACCCTCACACTAAGCCCAACTCTAACTCTGACCCTAAACCTAAACCTAACCCTAAAATTAACCCTCACCCTAACATATACCCTCACCCTAACACTAACCCTAACGCTAACACTAACGCTCACACTAACCCTAACTATCACCCTAAACCTTAAACTCACCCTAACACTAACCCTAACCCTCACCCTCACCCTAGCCCTCACCCTAAACCTAACCCTCATCCTCACCCTAAACCTCACACTAACCCTCAATCTAACCCTCACCCTAACCCTAACCCTAACCCAAACCCTAACCCTAACCCTTATCCTCACCCTTACCGTAACCCTCACCCTCAGCTTAACCCTCATCTTTACCCTTACTGTCACCCGCACCGCAACCCTTACCCTAACCCTCACCCTCACCGTAACCCTAAATCTACCCCTAAACCTCATCATCACCCTAACCCTAACTCTAACCCTTACCCTAACACTAAACCTCACCCTAACCCTGTCCCTAACCCTCACACTCAACTTCACCCTCAGCCTAACCCTAAGCCTAAGCCAAACCCTAACCCTAACCCTCACACTCACCTCACCCTAACCCTAATCCTAACCCTAACAATAACCCTAACCCTAAACCTCAACCTAACCCTCACCCTAACCTTAACCCTAACCCTAACCCTAACGCTAACCCTCACCATAAACCTAACACTCATCCTCATCATAAAACTCACACTAACCCTATCTCTAAGCCTAATCCCCAATCTAACCCTCACACTAACCATAACCCTCACCCTAACCCTATCCATCACCCTAACACTTACCCTAACCATAACACTAACCCTAACCCTAACACTAACCCTAACACTAAACCTAACCATCACCCTAATGCTAAACCTCATCCTAACCCAAACCCTAACTCTAACCCTCACCCTCACCCTAGACCTCACCCTAAACCTAATTCTAACCCTAGAACCTCACCCTAACCCTAACACTCATCCTCACCCTAAACCTCACACTAACCCTAACTCTAACCCTAATCCCCAATCTAACCCTCACCCTAACCCTATACCTAACCCTAAACCTCACCCTTATCTTAACCGTCACGCTCAGCTTAACCCTCAACTTTACTCTTACCATCATCCTCACCCTAACCCTAAACCTCATCCTAACCCTCACCCAAACCGTAAACCTAACCATCAACCTAACCCTAACCCTCACCCTCAAACTCACGCTCAGCCTAAACCTATCCCTAAGCCTAACACTTAACCTAACTCTGACCCTCACCCTAGCAATCACCCTAACCCTAATCCTAATCCTAACCCTCACCTTAACCCTAACCCTAACCATCACCCTAACCCTAATCCTCACCCCCACCCTCACGCTCAGCCTAAAGCTAATCCTAAACCTAACCCTAACCCTAACACTAAACCTCAACCTAACCGTCACCCAAAACTTATCCCTAACAATAACCCTAACCCTAACCCTCGACCTAACACTCCAACTAACCCTAAATCTAACTTTAAACCTCACCCTCACCATAACCCTAATCCTAACCCTAAACTCACCCTAACCCTAACCCTAACCCTCAACTTCACCCTCACCCTCACCCTCTCCATAACCCTAACCCTAACCTCAATAAGAACATTAATTCTAACCCTAATCCTAAACATCACCCTAACCCTAACCCTAACCCTAACCCTAAACCTAACCCTCACTCTAACCCTAAACTTAACCGAACCCTAACACTAACCATAACCCTCACACTAACCCTAACCCTCACCCTCACCCTCACCCACAGCCTAAGACTAAGACTAACCCTAAACGTAACCCTAAACGTCACACTCACCCTAACCCTTACCCTAATCCTAATCGTAATCATAAGCCTAACCCTCAACATCAACCTAACACTCAACCTAACCCTAACTCTAACACTAACCCTAACACTAACCCTCACCCTAAACCTAACCCTAAACCTCAACCTAACAATAACCCTCACGCTCACCGTAACACTTACCCTAACCCTCACTCTAACCCTAAACTTAACCGAACCCTAACTCCCACCCTAAACCTAACCCTCACACTCACCTTAACCCTAACACTCACCCTAATCCTCAGCCTAACCCTAACTCTACACCTAAACCTCAGCCTCACCCTAACGCTAAATCTAACCCTAACCCTAACACTAAACCTCACCCTAAACCTAACCCTAACCCTCAAACGAACCCTAACACTCACCCTCATCCTCACCCTCAGCCTAAACCTAAGGCTAGCCCTAAACCTAACCCTAACGCTCACACTCACCCTAACCCTAACCCTAATCCAAATCCTAACCCGAAACCTATTCCTCACCTTCACCCTCAGCCTCACCCTAACCCTAAATCTAAACCTAAACCTCACCCTCACCCTAACCCTAACGCTAACACTAACCATAACCATAACCCTAACCCTCCCCCTAACTCTCACCGTAACACTAACACTAACACTAACCCTAAACCTCAACCTAACCCTCACCAGAACCCTAACTCTAAACCTAAACCTCACCCTCACCCTAACCCTCACTCTAACACTTACCCAAATCGTAAAAATCAGCCTAACCCTAATCCAAACCATCACCCTAACCATAAACCTCACCCTAAACCAAACCCTCACCCTAACAATTACCATCACCCTAACCCTCACCTTAAACCTCAACCTAACCCTCACCCTCACCCTAACACTAACCCTAACCCTAAACCTCACCCTAATACTCCCCCTATCCCTAAACCTCACCCTCAACCTACCCCTAACCCTAAACCTAAACCTCAACCTAAAGGTCACACTAACTCTAAACCTCAACTTCACCCTCAAACTCACTGTAACTCTAACCCTAAAACTAACTGTAAACATAACCATAAAACTCACCCTAAGCCTTTCCCTCACCACAAACTTAACCCTAACCATAACACTAACAATAACCATAGCCCTAACTGTAACCATAACCCTCACCATAACCCTAACCCTAAACCTAATCCTAAACCTAACCCTATCCCTAAGCCTAACCCTAACCCTAACCCTCACACTCACCCTCAACCTAACCCTAATTCTAAACCAACGCTAGCCTAAACCTAACCCTCACCATAACCCTTACACTGGCCCTCACCCTAACCCTAATCCTAACCTTAAAACTCATCCTAGCACTTACCCTAACCCTAAACCTAATCCTCAACCTCACCCTAACCCTAAACCTCAGCCTCACCCTCAACCTCAACATAACCCTAAGCCTATCCCTAAACCTAAACTTAACCCTCACAATCACCCTATCCTTTACCCTAATCCTAAACCTAACCCTAACCCTACCCTGCACCCTCAGCCTCAACTTAACCCTAACTCTAACCCAAAACCTCACCCTCACCCTAACCCTAACACTAAACCTAAACCTCACCCTAACCCTAACAGTAAACCTTACCCTCACACTAGCCCTCACCCTAACCCTAATACTAACCCTAAACCTAAACCTAACCCTCCCCATAATCCTAACCCTAAACCTCACCTAATCCTCATCCTCACCCTCATCCTCACCCTCACCCTCACCCTCAGCCTAACCCTAAGCCTAACCCTCACACTCACCCTAACCCTAACGCTAATCCTAATCCTAACCCTAAACCTAACCCTCACCCTCAACCTAATGCT
This sequence comes from Dipodomys merriami, assembly GCF_024711535.1. Lineage (NCBI taxonomy): Eukaryota > Metazoa > Chordata > Mammalia > Rodentia > Heteromyidae > Dipodomys > Dipodomys merriami. Next base: position 2,028,840 of record NW_027203449.1, read on the forward strand.
CACCTTAATCCTAACCCTAACCCTCAACTTCTGCCTCACTCTAACCCTAACTCTAACCCGAAACCTAACCCTAACCCTAACCCTAAACCTATCCCTAAACCTCATCCGACCCATAACACTAACCCTCACCTCACCCTCACAGTAACTGTAACCCTAACCTAAACCCTCACCCTAACAGGTACCCTCATCATAACACTTACCCTCCCCTTACACTAACCCTCACACTAACCCTAATCATCACCTTAACCCTAAACCTCACCCTAACACTATCCCTAAACCTTACCTTCACTTTAGGCCTCACCCTAACCCTAACTCTCATCCTCACCCTAAACCTCACACTAACCCTAACAATAATCCTCAATCTAATCCTTACCCTCACCATAACCCTAAACCTAACCCTAACCCTAACACTAAACCTCACCCTAACCCTAACCCTAACCCTCAAATTAACCCTAAACTTCACCCTCACCCTCACCCTCAGCCTAAACCTAAGGCTAACCCGAACCTTAACCCTAACCCTCACACTCACCCTAACCTTAAACCTAATCCAAATCCTAACCCTAACCCTAATCCTCACCTTCACCCTCAGCCTCACCCTAACCCTAATTCTAAACCTAAAATTCACCCTCACCCTAACCCTAACGCTAACACTAACCATAACCCTAACCCTAAACCTTAACCTCCCTCTAACTCTCACTGTAACCCTAACCCTAACTCTAACCCTAAACCTCAACCTAACCCTCACTAGAACCCTAACTCTAACCCTAAACCTCACCTCACCCTCATCCTCACTCTAACACTTACCCAAATCCTAAAACTCACCCTAACCCTAATCCAAACCCTCACCATAAACATAACCCTCACCCTAAACCAAACGCTCATCCTAACACTTACCATCACCCTAACCCTCACCCTAAACTTCACACTCACCCTCACCCTAACCCTAATCCTAAATCTAACCCTATCCCTAAACCTCAACCTAACCCTCACCCTCACCCTAACACTAACCCTAACCCTAAACCTCACCCTAACACTCCCCCTAACCCTAACTCTAAAACTAAACCTCACCCTCAACCTACCCCAAACCCTAACCCTACACCTCAACCTAAAGATCACACTAACCATAACCCTCACCGTCACCCTCAAACTCACTGTAACTCTAACCCTAAACCTAACAATAACACTAAACCTAACCCTAACCCTAACCTTAAACATAACCCTTACCCTCAACCTAAGGCTCATCCTCACCACAAACTTAACCATAACCATAACACTAACAATAACCCTAGCCCTAAACCTAACTGTAACACTCACCATAACTCTAACCCTAACCCTAATCCTAAACCTAACCCTATCCCTAAGCCTAATCCTAACCCTAACTCTCACACTCACCCTCAACCTTACGCTAATCCTAAACCTAACCCTAGGCCTTAACCTAAAACTCCCCATAACCCTCAGACTAACCCTCACCCTAACCCTAATCCTAACCCTAAACCTCATCCTAGCACTCACGCTAACCCTAAACCTAACCCTCACCCTGACCCTAACCCTAACCCTCACATTCACCCTCAACTTCAGCATAAACCTAAGCCTAACTCTAACCCTAAACTTAACCCTCACACTCACCCTATCCTTACCCTAATCCTAAAACTAAAACTAACCCTACCCCGCACCCTCAGCCTCAACTTAACTCTAACTCTAACCCTAAACCTCACCCTCACCCTAACATTAACACTAAACCTAAACCTCACCCTAACCCTAACCCTAAACCTCACCCTCACCCTAGCCCTCACCCTAACCCTAATCAAAACGCTAAACCTAATCCTAAGTCTCCACATAACCCTAACCCTAACACTCACCCGAACCCGAACCCTCACCCTCACCCTCACCCTCAGCCTAAGCCTAAGCCTAACCCTAACCCTAACCCTCACACTCACCCTAACCCTAACCCTAATCTTAATCCTAACCCTAAACCTAACCCTCACCCTCAACCTAACCCTCACCTTAAGCCTAACCCTAACATTAATCCTAACCCTAAACCTCAACTTCTGCCTCACCCTAACCCTAACCCTAACCCTAAACCTCACCCTAAACCTAACCCTAAACCTATCTCTAAACCTCATCCAAACCATAACCCTAACCCTCACACTCACCCTCACAGTAACTGTAACCCCAACCCTAACGCTAACAATAACCCTAACCCAAAACCTCACCCTAACACTTACCCTCAGCCTAACACTAACCCTCACACTAACCCTAATCATCACCTTAACCCTAAACCTCACCCTAACACTAACCCTAAAACTTACCCTCACTCTAGCCCTCACCCTAAACCTAACTCTCATCCTCACCCTAAGCCTCACACTAACCCTAACACTAATCCTCAATCTAAACCTCAACCTCACCATAACCCTAACCCTAACCCTAACACTAAACCTCACCCTAACCCTAACCCTCAAACTAACCCTAACCCTCACTCTCACCCTCAGCCTAAACCTAAGGCTAAACCTAACCCTAAAACTAACCCTCACACTCACCTTAAACCTAACCCTAATCCAAATCCTAACCCTAACCCTAATCCTCACCTTCACCCTCAGCCTCACCCTAACCCTAATTCTAAACCTAAACTTCACCCTCACCCTAACCCTAACCCTAACCCTAATCCTAAACCTCACCCTAAACCTAACACTAACACTATCCCTAAACCTCATCCGAACCATAACCCTAACCCTCACCCTCACAGTAACCGAAACCCTAACCCTAAACTTACCCTAACACTTACCCTCATTATAACACTTACCCTCACCCTAACACTAACCCTCACACTAACCCTAATCATCACCTTAACCCTAAACCTCACCCTAACACCATCCCTAAACCTTACCTTCACCCTAGCCCTCACCATAACCCTAACTCTCATCCTCACCCTAAACCTCACACTAACCCTAACAATAATCCTCAATCTAATCCTCACTCTCACCATAACCCTAAACCTAACACTAAACCTCACCCTAAACCTAACCCTAACCCTCAAAGTTACCCTAACCCTCACCCTCACCCTCACCCTCAACCTAAACCTAAGGCTAACCCTAACCCTAATCCTAACCCTCACACTCACCCTAACCATAACCATAATCCAAATCCTAACCTTAACCCTAATCCTCACCTTCACCCTCAGCCTCACCCTAACCCTAATTCTAAACCTAAACTTCACCCTCACCATAACCCTAACGCTAACACTAACCATAACCCTAACCCTAACCCTTACCCTCCCTCAAACTCTCACTGTAACCCTAACCCTAACACTAACCCTAAATCTCAACCTAACCCTCACCAGAACCCTAACTCTAACCCTAAACCTCACCCTCACCCTCACCCTCACTCTAACACTTACCCAAATCCTAAAACTCACCCTAACCCTAATCCAAAACATCACCCTAACCATAACCCTCACCCTAAACCAAACCCTCACCCTAACACTTACCATCACCCTAAACCTCACACTCACCCTCACCCTAAATCTAATCCTAAATCTAACCCTATCCCTAACCTCAACATAACCCTCACCCTCACCCTAACCCTAAATCTAACCCTAAACCTCACCCTCAACTTACCCCTAACCCTACACCTCAACCTAAAGGTCACACTAACCCTAACCCTCACCATCACCCTCAAACTCACTGTAACTCTAACCCTAAACCTAACAATAACACTATACCTAAGCCTAACCCTAACCCTAAACATAACCTTAACCTCACCCTAAGCCTCATCCTCACCACAAACTTAACCCTAACCATAACACTAACAATAACCCTAGCCCTAACCCTAACTGTAACCCTCACCGTAACCCTAACCCTAACCCTAATCCAAAACCTAACGCTATCCCTAAGCCTAATCCTAACCCTAACTCTCACACTCACCCTCAACCTAACGCTAATCCTAAACCTAACCCTATACCTACACCTAAAACTCACCATAACCCTCAGACTAACCCTCACCCTAAACCTAATCCTAACACTAAACCTCATCCTAGCACTCACGCTAACCCTGAACCTAACCCTCACCCTCACCCTAACCCTAACCCTCACATTCACCCTCAACCTCTGCATAACCCTAAGCCTAACCCTAACCCTAAACTTAACCCTCACACTCACCCTATCCCTTACCCTAATCCTAAAACTAACACTAACCCTACCCGGCACTCTCAGCCGCAACTTAACCCTAACTCTAACCCTAAACCTCACCCTCACCCTAACATTAACACTAAACCTAAACCTCACCCTAACCCTAACCCTTAACCTATCCCTAAACCTCATCCAAACCATAACCCTAACCGTGAGGGTGAGCCTCACCCTCACAGTAACTGTAACCCTAACCCTAAAGCTATCAATAACCCTAACCCTAACCCTCACCCAAACACTTACCCTCACCCTAACACTAACACTCACACTAACCCTAATCATCACCTTAACCCTAAACCTCACCCTAACACTAACCCTAAAACTTACCCTCACCCTAGCCCTTACTATAAGCCTAAATCTAATCCGCACCCTAAGCCTCACACTAACCCTAACACTAATCCTCAATCTAAACCTCAACCTCACCATAACCCTAACCCTAACCCTAACACTAAACCTCACCCTAACCCTAACCCTCAAACTAACCCTAACTCCCACTCTTACCCTCAGCCTAAACCTAAGGCTAAACCTAACCATAAAAGTAACCCTCATACTCACCCTAACCCTAACCATAATCCAAATCCTAACCCTAACCCTAATCCTCACCTTCACCCTCAGCCTCACCTTAACCCTAATTCTAAACCTAAACTTCACCCTCACCCTAACACTAATGCTAACCCTAACCATAAACCTAACCCTCCCCCTAACTCTCACCGTGACCCTAACCCTAACACTAACCCTAAACCTCAACCTAACCCTCACCAGAACCCTAACTCTAACCCTAAACCTCACCCTCACCCTCACCCTCACTCTAACACTCAAATCCTAAAACTCACCCTAACCCTAATCCAAACCCTCACCCTAACCATAACCCTCACCTTAAACCAAACCCTCAGCCTAACACTTACCATCACCCTAACCCTCACCCTAAACCTCACATTCACCTTCACCCTAAACATAATCCTAAATCTAACCTTAACCCTAAACCTCAACCTAACCCTCACCCTCACCCTAACACTAACCCTAACCCTAAACCTCACCCTAATACTCCCCCTAAACCTAACTCTAACCCTAAACCTCACCCTCAACATACCCCTAACCCTAACCCTACACCTCAACCTACAGGTCACACTAACCCTAACCCTCACCATCACCCTCAAACTCACTGTAACTCTAACCCTAAACCTAACAATAACACTAAACCTAACCCTAACCCTAACCCTAAACATAACTCTTACCCTCACCCTAAGACTTACCCTCACCACAAACTTAAACCTAACCATCACACTAACAATAACCCTAGCCCTAACCCTAACTGTAACACTCACCGTAACCCTAATCCTAACCCTAATCCTAAACCTAACCCTATCCCTAAGCCTAACACTAACCCTAACTCTCACACTCACCCTCAACCTAACGCTAATCCTAAACCTAACCCTATGCATAAACCTAAAACTCACCATAACCCTCAGACTAACCCTCACCCTAAACCTAATCCTAACATTAAACCTCATCCTAGCACTCACCCTAACCCTAAACCTAACCCTCACCCTCACCGTAACCCTAACCCTCACATTCACCCTCAACCTCAGCATAACCCTAAGCCTAACCCTAACCCTAAACTTAACCCTCACACTCACCCTATCCCTTACCCTAATCCTAAAACTAACCCTAACCCTACCCCGCTCCCTCAGCCTCAACATAACCCTAACTCTAACCCTCCCCATAACCCTAACCATAACACTCACCCTAACGCTCACCCTCACCCTCACCCTCAGCCTATCCCTAAGCCTAACACTAACCCTAACCCTCACACTAACCCTAACCCTAACCCTAATCCTAATCCTAACCCTAAACTTAACCCTCACCCTCAACCTAACCCTCAACTTAAGCCTAACCCTAACATTAATCCTAACCATAACCCTCAACTTCTGCCTCACCCTAACCCTAAATCTAACCCTAAACCTCACCCTCACCCTAACCCTAACCTTTACCCTAACCCTAAACCTCATCCGAACCATAACCCTAACCCTCACCCTCACCCTCACAGTAACCTTAACCCTAACCCTAATGCTAACAATAAACCTAACCCTAACCCTAACCCTCACCCTAACATTTACCCTCACCCTAACAGTAACCCTAACCCTAACACTAACACTCACACTAACTCTAATCATCACCTTAACCCTAAACCTCACCCTAACACTTACCCTAAACCTTACCCTCACCCTAGCCCTCACCCTAACCCTAACTCTCATCCTCACCCTAAACCTCACACTAACCCTAACACTAAATCTCAATCTAACCCTCACCCTCACAATAACCCTCACCCTAACCCTCACCCTAACATTAACCCTCACCCTTACTGTAACCCTCACCCTCCACCTAACCATCACCTTTACCCTTACCATCTCCTCCACAATAACCCTAACACTAAAGCTCACCCTAACCCTAACCATAACCCTCACACTCAACCTCATGCTCAGCCTAATGCTAACCCTAAGCCTAACCCTTACCCTAACCCTCACCCTCACCCTAGCAATCACCCTAACCCTAATCCTAAACCTAACCCTCACCCTAACCCTAACCCTAATGATCACCCTACCCTAATTCTTACCCCCACCCTCACCCTCAACCCTAAGCGTAAGCCTAAACCTAACACTCACACTCACCCTCACGCTAACCCTAATCCTAAACCTAACCCTAACACTAAACCTCAACCTAACCCTCAACCTAACCTTATCCCAAACACTAACCCTAACCCTAACCCTCGACCTAATCCTCCAACTAACCCTAAATCTATCTCTAAACCTCACTCTCAGCCTAACCCTAATCCTAACCCTAACCCTAAACCTCACCCAAACTCTAAGCCTAACCCTCACCCTCACCCTCACCATAACTCTAACCCTAACAGTAACAATAACACTAATCCTAACCATAATCCTAACCCTCATGCTCACCTTAACCCTAACCCTAATCCTCACGCTAACCTTAAACTTAACCGAACCCTAAATCTCACCCTAACCCTAACCCTAAACCTCACGCCAACCCTAACCCTCACCCTCACCTTAAATCTAAACATACCCCTAAGAATAACACTAACCCTAAACCTGACCATAACTCTAACCATAACCCTCACCCGTAGCTTCCCCCTCACTGCAAATTTAACCCTAACCATAACACTAAAAATAACCCTAACCCTAACCGTAATAGTAACTCTAACCTCACCCCCACCCTCACCCTCAACTTAACCCGAAGATTAAATGTAACCCTAACCCTAACCCTAACCCTAAACCTCACCACAACCCTAACCCTAACCCTAATCCTAAACCTAACCCTATGCCTAAACCTAACCCTCACCATAACTCTCACCCTAGCCCTCAACCTAACCCTAATCCTAACCCTAAACCTCATCCTAACTCTCACACTAACCCTATACCTAACCTTCACCCTCATGCTTGGCCTAAGCCTAAGCCTAAGCCTAATGCTAAACCTAAACCTCACCCTACCCCTAACCCTAACACTAACCCTAACTCTAACCCTAAAAATAACCCTAACCCCAACCCTAAATCTACGCCTGAACCTCATGCTCACCCTAACCCTAACTCTAACCCTAACCCAAACACTAAAACTCACCCTAATCCTAACCTTAACCCTCACCCTAAACCTAACCCTAACCCTGTCCCTAAACCTCATCTGAACCATAACCCTAACTGTCACCCTCACCCTCACAGTAAACGTAACCTTAACCCTAACGCTAACAATAATGCTAACCCTAACCCTCACCCTAACACTTACCCTCATGCTAACACTAACCCTCACACTAACCCTAATCATCACCTTAACCCTAAACCCCACCCTAACACTAACCCTAATCCTTACCCTCACCCTAGCCCTCACCCTAAACCTAACTCTCATCCTCACCCTAAACCTCACACTAACCCTAACACTAATCCTCAATCTAATCCTCATCCTCACCATAACCCTAACCCTAACAATAACCCTAACACTAAACCACACCTAACCATAACCCTAACCCTCAAACTAACCCTAAACCTCACCCTCACCCTCAGCCTAAACCTAAGGCTAAACCTAACCCTAACCCTAACCCTCACACTCACCCTAACCCTAACCCTAATCCAAATCCTAACCCTAACCTGATTCCTCACCTTCACCCTCAGCCTCACCCTAACCCTAATGCTAAACCTAAACTTCACCCTCACCCTAACCCTAACGCTAAGCCTAACCATAAACCCTAACCCACCCCTAACTCTCACCGTAACCCTAACCCTAACACTAACTATAAACCTCAACCTAACCCTCACCAGAACCCTAACTCTAACTCTAAACCACACCCTAACCCTCACCCTCACTCTAACACTTACTCAAATCCTAAAACTCACCCTAACCCTAATCCAAACCCTCACCCTAATAATAACCCGCACCCTAAACCAAACCCTCACCCTAACACTTACCGTCACCCTAACCCTCACCCTAAACCTCACACTCACCCTCACCCTAAACCTAATCATAAACCTAACCCTATCCCTAAACCTCAACCTAACCCTCACCCTCACCCTAACACTAACCCTAACCCTAAACCTCACCCTAACATTCCCCCTAACCTAACTCTAACCCTAAACCTCACCTTCAACCTACCCCTAACCCTAACCCTAAACCTCAACCTAAAGGTCACACTAGCCCTGAACCTCACCCTCACCCTTAACCTCACTGTAACTCTAACCCTAACCCTAACCCTAAACATAACCATAACCCTCACCCTAAGCCTTACCCTCACCACAAACTTAACCCTAACCATAACACTAACAATAAGCTTAGCCTTAACCCTAACCATAACCCTCACCGTCACTGTAACCCTAACCCTAATCCTAAACCTAACCCTATCCCTAAGCCTAACCCTAACCCTAACCCTCACACTCACCCTCAACCTAACCCTAATCCTAAACCTAACCCTATGCCTAAACCTAACCCTAACCATAACTCTCACACTAGCCCTCACCCTAACCCTAATCTTAACCCTAAACCTCATCCTAGCACTTACCCTAACCCTAAAGCTAACCGTCACCCTAACCCTCAACCTCAGCATAACGCTAAGCCTAACCCTAAACCTAAACTTAAACCTCACACTCAACCTATCCCTTACCCTAATCCTAAAACTAAGCCTAAACCTACCCTGCACCCTCAGCCTCAACTTAACCCTAAATCTAACCCTAAACCTCAACCTCACCCCAACCCTAACACTAAACCTAAACCTCACCCTAACCCTAACCCTAAACCTCACCCTCACCCTAGCCCTCACAATAACCCTAATCCTAACCCTAAACCTAATCCTAATCCTCCCCATAACCCTAACCCTAACCCGCACACTAACTCTCAACCTCACCCTCACCCTCACCCTCAGCCTAACCCTAAGCCTAACCCTAACCCTCACTCTCACCGTAACACTAACCCTAATGCTAATCCTAACCCTAAACCTAACCTTCACCCTCAACCTAACCCTCACCTTAAGCCTAAACCTAACATTCATCTTAACCGTAACTCTCAACTTCTGCCTCACCCTAACACTAAATCTAAACCTAAACCTCATCCTAACCCTAACCCTAACCCTAACCCTAACCCTCACTCTAACATTAACCCTCACCCTTTCCGTAACCCTTACCCTCCACCTAAACATCACCTTTACCCTTACCATCTCCTCCACACTAACCCTAACACTAAACCTCACACTAACCCTAACCATAACCCTCACCCTCAACCTCATGCACAGCCTAACGCTAAGCCTAAGCCTAACCCTAACCTTTACCCTAACCCTCACCCTCACCCTAGCCCTCACCCTAACCCTAATCCTAACCCTAACCCTCACCCTAACCCTAACACTAACGATCACCCTAACCCTACTCCTCATCCCCACCCTCACCCTCAGCCTAACCCTAAGAGTAAACCTAACCCTAATCCTAAACCTAACCCTAACCCTCACCCTCACCCTCACCCTAACCCTAATCCTAAACCTAACCCTAACCCTAACACTAAACCTCAACCTAACCCTCACCCTAACCTTATCCCGAACACTAACCCTAACCCTAACCCTCGACCTAATCCTCCAACTAACCCTAAATCTAACCCTAAACCTCACTCTCACCCTAACCCTAATCCTAACCCTAATCCGAAACCTCACCCCAACTCTAAGCCTAACCCTCACCCTCACGCTCACCCTCACCATAACTCTAACCCTAACATTAAAAATAACCCTAATGCTAAACATAATCCTAACCCTCACGCTCACCTTAACCCTAACCCTAACCCTCTCGCTAACCCTAAACTTAACCGAACCCTATCTCTCACCCTAACCCTAACCCTAAACCTCAACCCAACCCTAACCCTCACCCTCACCTTAACTCTAAACCTAACCCTAAGAATAACACTAACCCTAAACCTAACCATAACTCTAACCATAACCCTCACCCGCAGCCTCACCCTCACTGCAAATTTAACCCTAACCATAACACAAAAAATTACTCTAACCCTAATCCTAATACTAACTCTAACCTCACCTCCACCCTCACACTCCGCCTAACCCGAAGCCTAAATGTAACCCTAACCCTAACCTTAAACCTCACCTTAACCCTAACCCTAACCCTAATCCTAACCCGAACCCTATGCCTAAACCTAACCCTCACCATAACCCTCACCCTAGCCCTCAACCTAATCCTAATCCTAACACTAAACCTCATCCTAATACTCACCCTAATCCTAAACCTAACCCTCACCCTCATGCTCGGCCTAAGCCTAAGCCTAAGCCTAAGCCTAATCCTAACCCTAACCCTCACCCTACCCCTAAACCTAACACTAAACCTAACTCTAACCGTAAACCTCACGCTCACCCTAACCCTAACTGTAACCCTAACTCTATACTAAACCTAACCCTAACCCTAAAAATAACCCTAACCCCAAACCTAAATCTACCCCTGAACCTCATGCTCACCCTAACCCTAACTCTAACCCTCACCCTAACACTAAAACTCACCCTAACCCTAAACTTAACCCTCACCCTAAACCTAACCCTCACCCTCACCCTCACCCTCAGTCTAAACCTAAGTCCTAAACTAACCCTAACCCTTACCCTCACACTCACCGTAACCCTAACCCTAATCCTAATCCTAACCCTATCCCTAAACCTAACCCTCACCCTAATGCTAACACTAACACTAACTCTCACCCTCAGCCTCACCCTAACCCTAATTCTATCACTAAACCTCACCCACACCCTAACCCTAACACTAACCCTAAACATCACCCTAACCCTAACCCTCCCCTTAACGCTCACCCTAACCCTAACATTAACACCCTAACCCTAAACCTCAACCTAATCCTCACCTTAAACCTAAATCTATCACTAAACCACAACCTCACCCTAACCCTCACATTAACCCTAAACCAAACCCTAAACTTCACCCTAACCATAACTCTAACCCTCAACCTCACCCTCACAGTAACCCTAACCCTAAACCTAAACCTAACAATAACCCTAACCCTAATCCTAACCCTCACCTTAACCATAACCCTCACCCTAAGCCAAACCCTCACCTTAACACTTACCCTCACCCTAACACTAACTGTAACTCTAACACTAACCCTCAAACTAACCCTAACCTTAACCCTAACCCTAAACCTCAACCTAACCCTCACCATCACCCTAACCCTAACACTAACCCTATGACTAAGCCTTACGCTAACCCTCCCCCTAACCCTATAACTAACCCTAAACCTCACCCTAACCCTAACCCTAAGCCTAAACATAACCCTAAACATAACACTAAACCTAACCCTAACACTAACCTTAAAAGTAACCCTAATCCTCAGCCTCACCCTCACCCTAACCCAAACCCTAACCCTAACCCACACCCTAACCCTCACCCTACCTCTAAGCCTAACCCTAACCCTAACCCTAACCCTCACAAACACCCTCACACTAACCCTAATCCTAAACCTAACCTATTCCCTAACCCTAACCCTCACTCTTACCCTCACCCTAGCCTTCACCCTAACCCTACTCCTAACACTAAACCTCATCCTAAACCTCACTCTAACCCTAACCCTAACCCTCACCCTAACCCTAACTCTAACCTTCAACCTCATGCTCGGACTAAGCCTAAGCCTAAGAATAATCCTAAACATAACCGTATCCCTAAACCTCACCCTAACCCTAACCCAAACACTAACTCTAAGTCTAACCCTAAATCTCAAATTCACCCATTCCCTAACTCTAACCCTAACCCTACCCCTAACAATAAACCTAAACCTAACCCTAACCCTCACCCTAACCATTACACTCACCCTTACCCTCACCCTCAACCTACCACTTACCCTCATCCTAACACTAACCCTAACAATAACACTAAGGCTCACACTAACCCTAAACCTCACCCTAACACTAACCCTAACCCTCACCCTCACTGTAGACCTCACCCTAACCCTAACCCTCATCCTCACCCTAAACCTCACACTAACCCTAATACTAATCCTCAATCTAACCCTCACCCTCACCCTAACCCTAACACTAACCCTCCACCTAACCCTAACACTCACTCTTACCGTAACCCTCATCCTCACCCTAACCCTCACCTTTACCCTTACCGTTACCCACACACGAACCCGCACCCTAACCCTAACCCGCACCCTCACTCTAACTCTACACCTAAAACTCACATTCACGCTAACAGTAACTCTAACCCTAACCCTAACACTAAACCTTACCCTAACCCTAACCCTAACCCTCACCCTCACCCTCACTGTAACCGTAACCCTAACCCTGACCCTAACAATAAACCTAACCTAACCCTAATCCTCAATCTAACGCTCACCCTAACACTTACCCTAACTCTTACCCTAACCCTAAACCTAACACTAACACTCACACTTATCTTTAACATAACCCTCAGCCTAAAACTCACCTTTACCTTTACGATCATCCTCACCGTAATTCTAAATCTCATCCTAACCCTCACCCTAACAGTAAACCTAACCATCACACTAACCCTAACCCTCACCCTCAACCTCACGCTCAGCCTAACCCTAAGCCTAAGCCTAAGATTAACCCTAACCCTAATCCTCACCCAAAACCTCAAACTCAGCCTAACCCTAAGCCTAAGCCTAAGATTAACCCTAACCCTCACACTCACACTCACACTAAACCTATTCCTAAGCATAACCCTAAACATAAACCTAAACCTCAACGTAACCCTCACCCTAAACTTAACCCTAACACTAACACTAACCCTAATCCTCAACCTAACCCTCTAACTAACCCTAAATCTAATGCTAAACTTCACCCTCACCCTAACTCTAATCCTAAATCTAACCCTAAACCTCACCCTAACCCTAACCCTAATCCTCACCCTCACCCTCAGCTTCACCATCACCATAATTCTAACTCTAACCCTAACAATAACACTAATCCTAACCCTAAACCTAACCCTAACACTAACCTTAATCCTAACACTCACCCTCACCCTAAACTTAATTCTAACCCTAACCCTAACACTAACACTAACCCTCACCCTAACCCTAACCCTCACACTCACTGTAAGCCTAATTCTCAACCTAACTCTCAACCTAACCCTAAAACTTAATCTAACACTAACCATAACACTGACCCTCAACCTAGCCCTCACTCTAACCCTAATTCTAAACCTAATCCTCATCCTAACCCTCACCCTAATCCTAACATTAACCATCACCCTAACCCTAACCCTAAACCTCAAACTAACCCTAATCCTCACGCTCACCGTAACCCTAACCCTATCCCTGACCCTAACCCTGAACTTAACCGAACCCTAACTCTCACCCTAACCCTAACCCTAACCCTCACCATAATCGTAACCCTCACACTAACCCTCACTCTCATCCTCAGCCTAACCCTAAGCCTAAGCCTAACCCTAACCCTAACTGTCATACTCACCCTAACCCTTACCATAATCCTAATTGTAACCCTAAACCTAACCCTCAACCTCAACCTAACCCTCAACCTAAACTTAACTCTAACACTAAACCTATCCCTAACCCTCAACCTCAGCCTCACGCTAACCCTAACTCTAAATCTCACCCTCACCCTAACCCTAACCCTAAACCTCATCCTAACCCTAAGCTAAACCTCACCCTCACCCTAGCCCTCACCCAAACCCTAAACCTAACACTAACCCTCCCCATAACCCTATCTGTAACGCTAAATCTCACCCTCAACCTAACCCAAACCCTCACCATAAACCCCACCCTAATCCTAACACTCAACCACAACCTCACCCTCACCGGAACTCTAACCCTAACCCTAAAAATAACACTAACCATAACCCTAACCATCACCCTGATGTTAATCCTCACCTCACCCTCACCATTAGCCTAACCCTAAGACTAAACCTAACCCTCACACTAACCCTCACACTTACTCTCACCCTAACCCTAATCCTAAACCTAACCCTTTCTCTAAACCTCAACCTATCCCTCAACCTCACTCTAACCCTAACACTAACCCTAACTCTAAACTTCACCCAAACCCATCCCCAAACCCTAACTTTAATCATAAAGTCACCCTCACCCTAACCTTAACCCTAACCCTAAATCTCAATCTAACCCTAAACCTCACCCTCAATCTCAACCTCACCGTAACTCTAACCCTATCCCTAACAATAACACTAACCCTAACCCTAACCCTAACCCTAACCATAACCCTCATCCTCAGCCTCACCCTCACTGCAAACTTAACCCTAACCATAACACTAACAATAACCCTAACCCTAACCCTAACTCTAACCCTAATCCTCACCCCCACCCTCACCCTCAGTCTAATCCTAAGCCTATCCCTAACCCTAACCCTAAACCTCCCTGTAACCCTAACCCTAACCCTAACCCTAACAATAACCCTAACCCTAAACATAACCCTAACCCAAATCCTAAATCTAATCTTCACACTAACCCTAATCCTAACCCTAACCCTAACCCCAAATCTCACACTCAATCTCACCTTAACCCAAATCCTAAACCTAACCCTATCCCTAACACAAACCCTCAACCTAATCCTCACACTAGCCAACACCCTAAACCTAACCCTAACCCTCACCCTAACCCCAACCCTAACACTCCCCCTCATGCTTGGCCTAAGCCAAAGCCTAAGCCTAAGCCTAACCCTAATCCTAACCCACACCGTATCCCTAACCCTAACACTAACCCTAACTCTAACCCTAAATCTCACCCTCAACCTAAGCATAACTCTAACCCTAACCCTAAACATAAAGCTCAACCTAACCCTAACCCTAAACCTAACCCACACACTAATATTTACCCTCACGCTAACACTAACCTTAACGCTAACACTAACGTTCACACTAACCCTAATCATCACCCTAACCCTAAACCTCACCCTAACACTATCCCTAAAGCTCACCCTCACCCTAGCCCTCAACCTAAGCCTAACCCTCATCCTCACCTAAACCTCACGCTAACCCTAACACTAATCCTCAATCTAACCCTCACCCTCACCCTAACCCTTAACCTAACCCTCACCCTAACCCTAAACCTCACCCTTACTGTAACCCTCACCCTCAGCCTAACCCTAATCATAACCCTAACCCTAAACCTCACCCTAACATAACCCTAAACCTCACCCTCACACTAGCCCTCACCCTAACCCTAATCCTAAACCTAATCCTCATCCTAACACTAACCCTAACCCTCACCCTCACCCTCACCCTAACACTAATCCTAACCCTAACCCTCAACCTAACCCTAACCCTCACCCTCACCGTAACCCTTATCCTAACCCTCAACCAAACCCTAAACTTAACCCGAACCCTAACTCTCACCCTAACCCTAACCCTCACCCTAACCCTAACCCTACACCTCAACCTCACCCTAGCTCTCACCCTAACCCCAATCCTAACCCTAACCCTCATCTTAACCCTCCCCCTAACCGTTAACCTAACCCTCACCCTAACCCTAACCTTCACCCCCAACCTCGCCCTCAGCCTAACATTAAGCCTAAACCTAAACCTAACCCTCAATCTAACCCTCACCCTAACCCTAAATCTAACTCTAAACCTCACCCTCACCCTAACCCTAACTCTAACCCAAACCCAAACATTAAACATCACCCTAACCCTAAACCTCACCCACACCCTCACTGTAAACGTAACACTAAACCTAACCCTAACAATAACCCTAATCCTAATCCTAACCCTCAACCTAACCATAACCCTCACCCTAACCAAAACCCTCACCCTAACACCTACCCTGATCCTAACACTACCCCTAACTCTAACCCTAACCTCACTCTAACCCTAACCCTAACAATAACCCTCAACCTAACCCTAACCCTCACGCTCAAGGTAACCCTAACACTACCTCACCCTAACCTTAAACTTAACCTGAACCCTAACTCTCAACCTAACCCAAACCCTAACCCTAACCCTCACCCTCACCCTCAGCATAACTTTAAGCCTAACCCTAACAATAACCCTAACCCTAACCCTAACCCTCATCCTAAACATAACCTTCACCCTAACCATAAACCTCACCGTAACAATTACCCTCACCCTAACCCTAACCCTAACCCTAACATTAACCCTCACACTAACCCTAAGTCTCACCCTAACCCTAAACCTCACCCTAAACCTAACCCTCAGCCTCAACTTATCCCTCAACCTAACCTTAACTCTCATCCTCAACCTAAACCTCACATTAACCCTAACACTAATACTCAAACTAAACTTCACACTCACCATAACCCTAAGACTCACCCTGACCGTAACCCTCACCCTCAGCCTAACCCTCACCTTAACCCTTACCGTCACCCTCAACCTAACCCTCACCCTAAAACTAATCCTCATCCTAACCCTCATCCTAAGTGTAACCCCAACCATAACCCTAACCATAACCCTCAAACTCACCCTCAGCCTCAGCCTAACCCTAAGTCTAAGCTTAACCCTAACCCTAAACCTCACGCTCAACCAAGCCCTCACCCTCACCCTAACCCTCAGCATAAACTTAAGCCTAAACCTAACCCTAAGCCTAGCCCTCACACTCACTCTATCTCTTACCCTAATCCTAATCCTAACCCTATCCTTAACCCTCACCCTCACCCTCACCCTAACCCTAACCTAACACTAAACCTCACACTAACCCTAACCCTAAGCCTCACCCTCACCCTAGCCCTCACCCTAACCCTAATCCTAACCCTAACCCTCATCCTAACCCTCCCCATAACTCTAACCCTTACCCTCACCCTCACCCTACCCCTCACCCTCACCCTCAGCCTAACCCTAAGACTAACCCCAACCCTAACACTCACACTCACCCTAACCCTAACCCTAATCCGAATCCTAAACCTAAACCTAACCCTCACCCTCAAACTAACCCTCAACTTAAGCCTAACCCTAACATTAATCCTAACCCTAACCCTCAACTTCAGCCTCACCCTAACCATAACTCTAACGCTGAACCTCACCGTGACCCTAACCCTAACTCTAACCCTATCCCTAAACCTCATCCGAACCCTACCCCTAACCCTCACCCTCACCCTCACAGTAACCGTAATCCTAACCCTAACGCTAAAAATAACCCTAACCCTAACCCTAACACTCACCCTATACATAAACCTCACCCTAACCCTAACCCTCACCCTAACACTTACCCTCACCCTTACACTAAACCTAACCCTAACACTAACCCTCACACTAACCCTAACCATCATCTTAACCCTAAACCTCACCCTAACACTAACCCTAAACCTCACCCTCACCCTAGCCCTCACCCTAACCCTAACTCTCATCCTCACCCTAAACCTCACACTAACCCTAACACTAATCCTCAATGTAACCCTCACCCTCAACATAACTCTAATCCTAACCCTCACCATAACATTAACCCTCACCCTTACCGTAACCCTCACGCTCTGCCTAACCCTCACCTTTACCCTTACCGTCACCCCCACACTAACCCTAACACTAAACCTCACCCTTACCCTAACCCTAACCCTTACCCTCAACCTCACGCTCAGCCTACCCCAAAGCCTAAGCCTAACACTTACCCTAACCCTCACCCTCACCCTAGCCCTCACCCTAACCCTAATCCTAACCCTAACCTTCATCCTAACACTCACCCGAACACTAACCCTAACCATCACCCGACCCAAATCCTCACCCCCACCCTCACCCTCAGCCTATCCCTATGCCTAAGCCTTGCCCTAACCCTCACACTCACCCTCACCCTAACCCTAATCCTAAACCTAACCCTAACCCTAACACTAAACCTCAAACTAAACCTCACCCTAACCATATCCCTAACACTCACCCTAACCCTAACCCTCGACCTAACCCTCCAATGAACCCTAAATCTAACTGTAAACCTCACCCACACCCTAACCCTAATCCTAACCCTAAACGTAAACTTCACCCTAACCCTAACCCTCACACTCACCCTCACCCTGCCCCTCACCATAACTCTAACCTTAACAGTAACAATAACACTAATCCTAACACTAATCCTAACCCTCACTCTCACCATAACCCTAACCCTAACCCTAACCCTCACCCTAACCCTAAACTTAACCAAACACTAACTCTCACCCTAACCCTAACCGTAACCCTCGCCTGAACCCTCACCCTCACCCTCACCTTCACCCTCAGCCTAACGCTAAGCTTAACCCTAACCCTAACCCTAATGTCACTCACCCTAACCCTTACCTTAATCCTAATCGTAACCCTAAGCCTAACCCTCAACCTCAACCTAACCCTCAACCTAACCCTAACTCTAAAACTAACCCTAACCCTCACCCTCACCCTAACCCTAACCCTAACCCTTAACCTAACCCTAATCCTTACTCTCACCGTAACCCTTACCCTAACCCTCACCCTAACCCTAAACTTAACCGAACCATAACCCTACCCCTAAACCTCACCCTCAACCTAACCCTAAATCTAACAGTAAACCTAACAATAAACCTCAACCTAACCCTAATCCTAACCCTCAAACTAACCCTATGCTTCACCCTCACAATCTCCCTGAGCCTAAACCTAAGGCTAACCTTAACCCTAACCCTAACCCTCACACTCACCGTAACCCTAACCCGAATCCATATCCTACCCCTAACCCTAACCCTCACACTCACCCTCAACCTCACCTTAACTCTAATTCTAAACCTAAACCTCACCATCACCCTAACACTAACCCTAACCCTAACCATAATCCTAACTCTAACCCTAACCCTCACCCTAACTGTCACCGTAACCCTAAACCTAAACCTAACCCTCAACCTTACCCTCAACCTCAACCTCATCCTAACCCTAATTCTAACCCCAAACCTCACCCTCACCCTAACCCACACTCTAACCTTAATACTTACCCTCACCCTAACCCTCACCCTAACCCTCATACTCAAACTCACCCTAAACCTAATCCTAAACTTAACCCTAACCATAACCCACACCCTAACCCAAACCCTCACCCTAACACATACCCTCACCCTAACCCTCACCCTTACCCTCACACTCACCCTCACCCTAACCCTAATCCTAAACCTATCCCTATCCCTAAACCTCAAGCTAACTCTCACCCTCACCATAACACTAACCCCAACCCTAAACCTCACTCTCAACCTACCCCTAACCCTAACCGTAACCCTAAACCTCAACCTAAAGGTCACACTAACCTTAACCCTCAACCTCATCTTCAACCTGTAACTCTTAACCTAACCCTAACAATCACCCTAACCCTAACCCTAACCCTCACCCACATGCTCGGCCTAAGCCTAAGCCTAAGCCTAATCCTAACCCTAACCCTCACCCTAACCCTAACCCTAACACTAACCCTAACTCTAACCGTAAATCTCACTCTCACACTTACCCTAACTCTAACCCTAACACTAACCCTAACCCTAACCCGCAACCTAAACATAACCCTCACCCTAACCCTAACCCTCACCCTAACACTTACCCTCACCCTAACACTAAACCTAACCCTATCACTAACCCTAACCCTAACACTAACGCTCAAACTAACCCTTACCATCATCCTAACCCTAAACCTCAACCTAAACCTAAACTTAAACCTCACCCTCATGCTAGTCCTCACCCTAACCCTAATCCTCATCCTCACCCTAAACCTCACATGCACCCTAACACAAATCTTCAATCTAACCCTCACCCACACACTTCTCCTAACCCTAACCCTCACCTTTACCTTAACCCTCACCCTCAGCCTAAACCTCACATTTACCCTTACCATCATTCTCACCCTAATCCTCCCCCTAACCCTAAAACTCAGCCTAACCCTCACCTAACGGTAAACCTAACCATCACCCTAACCCTAACCCTCACTTCAACCTCACGCTCAGCCTAACCCTAAAAGCCTGAGCCTAACCTTTACCCTAACTCTCACCCTCACCCTAGCCCTTACCCTAACCCTAATCCTAAATCTAACACACACACTCACCCTCCCCTTAAACCTAATCCTAAGCCTAAAACTAACCCTCCCCCTAACTCTCACCCTAACACTAACCCTAACACTAACCCTAACCCTAACCCTCAACATAAACCTAACTCTAACCCTAAACCTCACCCTCACCATAAACCTCACCCTAACCCTAAACCTAACCCTCAAACTATCACTAACCCTAAATCTAACCCTAAACCTCACCTTCACCCTCAACTTAACCCTAACCCTAACCGTATACCCCACCCTAACTCTAACCCTAAACCTGACCCGCAACCTCACCCTCACTGTAACTCTAACACTAACCCGAACACTAACCCTCACACTAACCCTAACCTTATCCCTAACCCTAAAACTCAACCTAACCCTCACTCTCACCCTAATCCTGTGCCTAACCCTTACCCTAACCCTCCCCCTAATCCTATATCTAACCCTAAACCTCACCCTAACCCTAACCCTAAGCCTAAGCCTAACCCTAACCCTAAACATAACCCTAAACATAACATAAATCCTCAGCCTCACCCTCACTCTAACCCAAACCCTAACCCTAAACCACACCCTAACCCTCAACCGAACCATAAGTCTAACCCTAAGCCTAACCCCAACACTCACACTCACCCTCACCCTAACCCTAATCCTAAACCTAACCCTATCCATAAACTTAACCATCTCCCTAACCCTCAGCCTAGCCCTCACCCTAACACTAATCCTAATGCTAAACCTTATCCTCACCCTCACCCTAACCCTAATCCTAACCCTCACCCTAACCCTAACCCTAACCCTCACCCTCATACTCGGCCTACACCTAAGCCTAAGCCTAAGCTTAACCCTAACCCTAACCCTCATCCTAACCTTAACCCTAACACTAACCCTAACTCTAAAAGTAAACCTCAACTTCAACCTTACCCTAGCTCTAATCCTAACCCTAAACCTAATCCTCACCCTAACCCTAAACCTAACTACTACCCTCACCCTTACTGTAACCGTAAACCTAACCCTAAGCCTAAAAATAACCCTAACCGTAACCCTAACCCTCAACCTATCCATAACTCTCATCCTAAACCTAACCCTCACCCTAACACTTACCCTCACCCTAACACTAACCCTAACCCTATCACTAAACCTCACACTAACCAGAACCATCACCCTAACCCTAAACCTCAGCCTAAACCTAAACCTAAACCTCACCCTCACCCTAGCCCTCACCTTAACCCTAACCCTCACCATCACCCTAAACCACACACTAACAATGACACTAATCCTCAATCTAACCCTCACTCACATCCTTCCCATAACCCAAACCCTCCCCCTAAACCTAAAAATCATCCGACCATAACACTTATCCTCAGCCTAACCCTCACGTTTACCCTTATGGTCACCCCACCCTAACCCTTACTCTAACCCTAACACTCACACTAACCCTCACCCTAACCCTAACACTATCCCTAAACCTCATCCTCACCCTAAATCTAACTCTCACCCTAACCCTAACACTAAACCTCACCCTAACCCTAACCCTAACCCTCACCCTCACCCTCAGCATAACCATAACCCTAACCCTAACCCTAACAATAACCCTAACCCTAACCCTCAACTTAACCATTACACTCACCCTAACCCCAACCCTCACCCTAACATTTACCCTACCCCGAACACTAACCTTAAACCTGACACTAACCCTCACACTAACCCTAACCCTCACCCTAATCCTAAACCTCACCCTAACCCTAACCCTAATCCTCAATCTAACCCTCAACCTACTCCTAACCCTTACCCTTACCCTAACACTAAACCTAACCCTAATCGTCACCCTTAACTTAAATCTCACCTTCAGCCTAAACCTCACCTTTACCCTTACCATCATTCTCACCCTAACCTTCCCCCTAATCCTAAACATCAACCTTCCCCTCACCCTAACTGTAAACCTAACCATCACCCTAACCCTAAACCTCACCCTCAACCCCACGCTCAGCCTAACCCTAAGCCAAAGCCTAACCCTTATACGAAACCTCACTCTCTCCCTAGCCCTCTCCTTAAACCTAATCCTAACACCCACACTCGCCCTCAGCCTAACGCTAAGACTAAGCCTCACCCTAACCCTAACCCTCACACTCACCCTCACCCTAACCCTAATCCTACCCCTACCCCTACCCCTACCCCTAAACCTCAACCTATCACTCACACTAACCTTAACCCTAACACTAACACTAACGGTAAAGCCCGAACTAACCCTCCCCCTAACCCTAAATCTAACCATAAACCTCACCCTCTCCCTAACCCTAATCCTACCCCTAAACCTAAAACTCAACCTAAACCTAACCCTAACCCTCACCCTCAACTTAATTCTAACTCTAACCCTAACCCTAACCCTAAACCTAATCCTAACATACACCCTCACCCTAACTCTAATCCTAAACCTAATTATCCTCCTAACCCTTACCCTAAACCTAACACTAACCAGCACCCTAACCCTAACCCTAACCCTAACCCTAACTCTAACCCTGAACCTAACCCTAACCCTCACGCTCACCGTAACCCTAACCCTAAACCTCACCCTAACCATAAACTTAACTCGAACCCTAACTCTCACCCTAACCCTAAGCCTAAAACTCACCCCAACCCTAACCCTCACCGTCACCCTCACCCTCAGCCTATCCCTAACCCTAACCCTAAACCTATACCTAACCTTCAAACACACCCTAACCCTTTCCCTAATTCTAATCCTAAACCTAATGCTAACCCTCACCCTCACCCTAACCCTAACCCTAACCCTAACCGTAAGTCTAACACTAAACCTAACCCTAACAATCACAATCAGCCTCACTCTAACCCTAACTCTAACCCTAAACCTCACCCTCACCCTCACCCTAAACCTAACCCTAACCCTAACGGTAAACCTCACCCCAACCCTAACCCTAAACCTCACCCTCACCCAAGCCCTCACCCTAACTCTAATCCTAACCCTAACCCTCGTCCTAACCCTCACCCTAACACTAACTCTAAAAATAACCATCACCCTAACCCTAACCCTAATGCTAACGCTCAACCTAACCCTAACCCTCACCCTCACCGAAACCCTCACCCTAACCCTCACCCTAACCCTAAACTTAACCCTAACCCAAACCTCACCCTAACCCTAACCCTAACCCTCAAGCTAACCCTAACCCTCACGCTCACCCTCACCCTCAGCCTAAGCCAAGCCTAAGCCTAACCCTAACCCTCCCACTCACCCTAAGTCTAATCCTAATCCAAATCCTAAACCTAACCCTAATTTGCACCCTTACCCTAACCATCACCTTAACCCTAACCCTAACACTAACACTAACACTAAACCTAACCCTCAACCTCAGCCTCACCCTAACCCTAACTCTAAACCTAAACCTCCCCCTCCCCCTAACCCTAACTCTAACCCTAACTCTCACCATGAACCTCAACCTCAGCCTAACCCTAAGCCTAAACCTAAACCTAACCCTAACGCACACACTGACAATCATCCTAACCCCAATACTAACCCTATCCCTAACCCTAACCCTCCCACTAACTCTCACCCTAACCTTAACCCTAACACTAACCCTAACCCTAAACCTCAACCTAACCCTCACCCTAACCATAACTCTAACACTAAACCTCACCCTCAAACTAAACCTAACTCTAACCCTAACCCAAACCCTAAACCTCACCCTAACCCTAACCCTAACCATCACACTAAACCTAATCCTCAGCCCCACGCTCACCTCCAGCCTAACCCTAAGCCTAAGCCTAAAAATAAACCTAAAACTTACACTAACCCTCACGCTAACCCTAAGCATACCCTATCCCAAACCCTAACCCTTAACCTCAACCTAACCTTCACCCTAACCTTAACCCTAACACTAACACTAACCCTAACTCTAACCCACGAACTAACCCTACCGCTAACCCTAAATCTAACCCTAAACCTCACCATCAACCTAACCCTAACCCTAAACCTCACCCTAAACTTCAACCTAACCCTAACCCTAACCCTAAACTTCACCCTAAACTTCAACCTGACCCTCACCCACACCCTCACCGTAAGTCTAACCATAAACTTAACAATAACACTAATCCTAACCCTAAACCTAACCTAACCCTAACCCTAACCCTAATCCTAACACTCACCTTCAGCCTAACCCTCATCTTTACCCTTACCGTCACCCAAACCCTAACTCTCACCCTCACCGTAACCCTAACCCTCATCCAAACCCTCACCCTAACCCTAACCCTAAACCTAAACCTCACCCTAACACTAACAGTAAACTCACCCTCACCTTAGCCCTCACCCTCACCCTAATTCTAACCCTAATTCTAATCCTAATCCTTAACCTAACCCTAACACTAATCCTCACCCTAACCCTAAACCTAACCCTAACCCTAACCCTCAAACTAACCCTAACCCTCAAGCTCACTGTAACACTAACCCTAACCCTCATCCTAACCCTAAACTTACCCGGAACCCTAACTCTCACCCTAACCTGAACCCTCAGTCTCAACCTAGCCCTAACATTCACCCTCACCCTCACCATCCTAACCCTCACACTCACCCTAACTATTACCCTAATCCTAATCCTAACACTAAACCTAACCCTCACCCTCACCCTATTCCTCACCCTAACCCTAACCCAAACACTAACCCTAACTCTAACAATCACAATCAGCCTCACACTAACCCTTTCTCTAACCCTAAACCTCACCCTTACCCTAACCCTAACCCTAACCCTAAACCTAAACCTCACCCTCACTCTAGCCCTCACCCTAACCCTAATCCTAACCCTAACCCTCATCCTAAACCTCACGCTAACACTAAGCCTAACCCTAACCCTCACCCTCACCGTAATCCTTACCCTAACCCTCACCCTAACCCTAAACTTAACTCGAACCCTAACTCGAACCCTAACACTAACCCTTACACTATCCCTCACCTTCATCCTAAACCTAAGCCTAATCCTAATCCTAACCCTCACACTCACCCTAAACCTCACCTTAACCCTAACCCTACCACTAAACCTAACCTTTACTCTCACCCTCAGCCTCACCATAACCCTAACTCTAAACCTAAATCTCACCATCAACCTAACCCTAACCCTAAACTTCACCATCACCCTAGGCCTCTCCCTAACCCTAATTCTAACCCTAATCCTCATCCTAACCCTCAACTTAACCTAACCATAACCCGCACCTTAACCATAGCACTTATCTCTCAACATCACCCTCAGCCTAACCCTAAGCCTAACCATAAACCTAACCCTAACACACACAATCACACTCACCCTAAACCTAATCCTAACCCTATCCCTAACCCTAACCCACCCCCTAACGATCACCCTAACACTATCCCTAACACTAACTCTAACCGTAACCCTCAATCTAAACCTCAACCTAACCCTAACTCTAACCCTAAACCTCACCCTCACCCTAACGCTCATCATAACACTTACCCTCAACCTAAACCTAACCCTAACCGTAACCCTCCCCCCTAAGCCTAAACGTCATCTTACCCCTTACCCTAAACTTAAACCTAACCATAACCCCAACCCTAACCCTAAACCTCAACCTAAACCTCACCCTCACCCTAACCGTAACACTAACCCTAACACTAACCCTCCCCCTAACCCTATATCTAACCCTAAACCTCACCCTCACACTAAACCTAACCCTAACCCTCACCCTAAACATAACCCTCACCCTAACCCTAACCCTCACCATAACACTTACAAACACCCTAGCACTAACCCTAAACCTAACACTCACCCTCACACTAACCCTAACCCTCACCCTAATCCTAAACCTCACCCTAACCCTAACACTAACCATAACCCTCACCCTCACCCTAGCCCTCACCCTAACCCTAAATCTCACCCTCACCCTCAGCCTAACCCTAACCCTCATCCTCACCCTAAGCCTCTCACTAACCCTAACACTAATCCTCAATCTAACCAGCACCTAACACTAACCCTAACCCTAACCTAACCCTAACCCTTACCCTAACCCTAAACCTAACCTTAATACTCACGCTTATCTTAACCCTCAACCTCAGCCTAAACCTCACCATTACCCTTACCATCATCCTCACCCTAACCCTTACCCTATCCCTAAATCTAACCCTAAACCTCACCCTCTCCCTAAATCTAACTCTAACACTAACCCAAAACCTAAACCTCACCCTAACCCTAAACCTAACCCTCACCCTCACACTCACCCTAGCCCTCAACCTAACCGTAATTCTAAACCTCACCCTCACCATAATCCTAACCCTCATCCTCATCCTAAACCTCACACTAACCCTAACCCTTATCCTCAATCTAACCCTCACCCTCACCCTAACCCTAACACTTACCCTAACCCTAAAACTAACCCTAAACCTCAACCTTAACGAAAACCTCACCCTCAGCATAAACCTCTCCTTTACCCTTACCATCATCCTCACCCTAACCCTCAACCTAACCCTAAACCTCATCATAACCCTCACCCTAACCATAAACCTAAACATCACCCTAACCCTAACACTCAACCACACCCTCACCCTCAGCCTAACCATAAGCCTAAGCCTAAGCCTTACCCTAACCCTCACCCTCACCCTAGCCCTCACCCTAACCCTAATCCTAACACTAACCCACATCCTAACCCTCAACCTAACCCTAAAACTAACCATCACCCTAACCCTAATCCTAATGCCCACCCTCACCCTCAGCCTACCCCTAAGCCTAAGCCTAACCCTCACCCTAAACCTCACACTCATCGTCACCCTAACCCTAATCCTAAACCTAACACTATCCTTAAACCTCAACCTAACCCTCTCCCTCACCCTTACCCTAACACTAACCCTAGCCCTAAACCTCACCCTAACCCCTTCCTAACACTAAGTCTAACCCTAAACCTCACCCTCACCCTTACACTAACCCTAACCCGAACCCTCACACTCACCTTCAACCTCACTGTAAATCTAACCCTAAACCTAACAATAACCCTAACTCTAATCCAAACCCTAAACATAATCGTCACCCTCAGCCTCACCCTCACCGCAAACTTAACCCTAACCATAACACTAACAATAACCCTAACCCTAAACCTAAACCTAAACCTAACCCTAATCCTCACCCCCACAATCACCCTCAGCCTAACCCTAAGCCTAAGCCTAACCCTAACCCTAACTTTAAACCTAAACATAAACCTCACTGTCAGCCATACCCTCACAGCAAACTTAACACTAACCATAATATTAACAATAACCCTAACCATAAACCTAACCCTAATCCTCATCATAACCCTCACCCTAAACCTAACCCTAATCCTCACCCTAACCCTAACCCTAACAATAATCCTCAACCTAACCGTAACCCTTAACCTAAATCTAATTCTAACCCTCACCCTCACCCTAACCCTAACCCTCATGCTCACCCTAACCCTAAGCCTGACCGTAATCCTCAACCTATACCCTAACCCTCACCCTCACAGTAACCCTTACCCTAACCCTTACCCTAAACCTAAACTTAATTAACACTAACTCTCACCCTAAAACTAACCCTAACACTTACCCTAACCCTAACCCTCACCCTCAACTTCACCCTCAGCCTAAGACTAAGCCTAAGCCTAACCCTAACACTAACGTTCACACTGACCCTAACACTAACCCTAATCCTAAGCCTAACAATAACCCTCAACCTCACCCTAACCCTCACCTTAACCCTAACCCTAACATTAACCCTAACCCTAACCCACACCCTCAGCTTCATCCTAACCTTAACTCTAACACTAAAGGTCACCCTGACCCGAACCCTAACCCTAACCATAACCCTAAACCACACCTTAACCCTAACACTAACCCTTACCCTCACCCTAGCCCTCACACTAACCCTAACCCTAACTCTAAACCTCATCCTAACCCTAAGTCTAACCCTCACCCTAACCATAACTTGCTCACCCTCAAACTCACCCTCAGCCTAACCCTAAGCCTAACCCTAAACATAACCCTAACACACACACTCACCCTCAGCCTAAACCTAAGCCTAAACCTAAATCTAACCCTAACCCACACACTCACTCTCACCCTAACCCTAATCCTAACTCTAACCCTAACACTATCCCTCCCCCTAACTCTCACCCTAACCCTAAACCTAACACTAACCCTAACCCTAACCCTCAACCTAACCCTGACACTCACCTTAAATCTCACGCTCACCCTAAACATAACTCTAACCCTAACCCAAACCCTAAACCTCACCCTAACCCTAACTTTAACCCACACCCTCACAGTAACCATAAACATAAACCTTAACCTAACAATGACCCTAACTCTAATCCTTAGCCTCACCATAACCCTAACATTAAAGTTAACCGTAAACCTCACCCTAACCCTCCCCTAAACCTAACTCTAAACCTAAACCTCACCATCATCCTAACCCTAACCCTAAACCTCACCCAAGCCCTAACCCTCACCAGCACCCTCACGCTCACTGTAACTCTAACCCTAACCTTAACATTAACCCTAACCCTAACACTAACCATCACCCTAACCCTAATCCTAAGCCCCAAACTCACCCTCAGCCTTACCCTAAGCCTAAGCCTCACCCTAATCCTAACCCTCACACTCACCGTCACCCTAAACCTAACCCTAAGCCTAACCCTATCCCTAAACGTCAAACTAACCCTCACTCTCACCCTAACCCTAACACTAAACCTAACCTTAACCCTCATCCTAACCCTCCCCCTAACCCTAACTCTAACCCTAAAACTTACCCTCAACCTAACCCTAACTCTAACCCTAATCCTCACCATAAACCTCACCCTAACCCTCACCCTCACCCTCACCGTCAATCTCACTGTAACTATAACCCAAACCCAAAAATAAGACTAATACTAATCCTAACCCTAACCCTAACACTAACCATAACCCTCACCCTCAGCTTCACCCTGACTGCAAACTTAACCCTTACCATAACCCTAACCGTAACTCTAAACCTAACCCTAACCCTAACCCTTACCTACTCTTCACCACCAACCTCACCCTCAGCCTAATCCTAATCCGAAACCTAACCCTAACACAAACCTTCACTGTAACCCTAACCCTAACCGTAAACCTAACCCTAAACGAAACACTAACCCTAATCACAAACCTAACCCTAACCCTAACCCTCACCCTAACCCTAAGCCAAACCCTAACCCTAAGCCTAAACCTAACCCTAACCCTCACACTCACCCTCACTCTAACCCTAATCATAAACCTAACCCTATCCCTAACCCTAAACCTCACCCTAACTCTCACCCAACTCCTCAACCTAACCCTAATCCTAATCCTAAACCTCATCCTAAAGCTCACCCTAACCCTAATCTTAACACTCAAACTAACCCAAACCCTAAATCTAAACCTCACCCTAACCCTAAACCTAATCTGCACCCTCACCCCTACCCTCAACTTAACTCTAACCATAACAATAACCCTAACTCTAAACCTAAGCCTAACCCTCAAACTCATTGTAACTCTAACCCTAACCCTAACTCTAAACCACACCCTAACGCTAACCATAAGCCTCACCCTCACTCTAGCCCTCATCCAAACCCTAATCCTAACCCTAAACCTCATCTTAACCCTCACCCTAACCCTAAAACCCTAACCCTCACACTAACCTTAACCCTCACCCTCACCCTCATGCTCGGCCTAAGCCTAAGCCTAAGCCTAAGATTAACCCTATCCCTCACACTCACCTTCACCCTAAACCTAACTGTAACACTAACCCTAACACTAACACTAGCCCTCAACCTAACGCTAAATCTAACCCTAAACTTCACCCTCACTTAATCCTAACCCTCCCCCTCTCACTCCCCCAACACAAAGCCTAACCCTAACTCCAACCCTAACCTTAACACTAACCCTAACCCAAACCCTCATCCTAACACCCTAACCCTCAACCTCACCCTAGCCCACACCCTAAACCTAAGCCTAAGCCTAACCATCACCCTAATCTTCACTCTAACCCTAACCCCAACCCTCACGCTATCCCTAAACCTCACCTTCACCCTCACCGTAACCCTAAACCTAATCCTAACCTTAACCCTAACCCTCACCCTCACCCTAAACCTCACCCTAACCCTAACACTAACACTAGTCCTAACCCTAAACATAACCCTAAACATAACCCTCACCCTCAGCCTCACCCGAACCCCAAACTTAACCCTAAACATAACACTAAAAATAACCCTAACCCTCAACCTAACAATAACCCTAACCGTAAACCTAACCCTAACTCTAACCCTAACCCTAAACCTAAACCTAAACCTGACCCTAACCCTAATCCTAACCCTCACCCTAACCCTCCCCGAAACCCTAACTCTAACCCTATACCTCATCCTCACCCTAACCATAACCCTTACCCTAAACCTCACCCAAACCTGATCTTAACCCTCACCCTCACCCTCACTGTAACTCTAACCCTAACCCTAACTATTACATTAACCCTAACACTAACCCTAACGCTGATTCTCACCCTAACCCTAAACCAAACCCTCACCTTAACCCTAACCCTAACCCTAACTCTAACCCTCAACCTCACGGTAACCCTAACCCTAAACTCAGCCTAACGCTAACCCTAACCGTCATTCTCACTCTAGCCCTCACCCTAAACCTAATGCTAACCCTAAACTTCACCCCCACCTTCACGCTCGGCCTAAGCCTAAGCCTAAGCCTAAGACTAACCCTGACCCTCACAGTCACCCTCATCCTAACCCTAACCGTAACTTTAAACCTAACCCTAACCCTCACACTAACCCTCACCTGAATGCTAACTCTAACCCTAAACCTCACCCTCACCCTAACCCTAAACCTCACCCTCACCCTCACCCTCTGCCTAACATTAAGCCTAACCCTAACCCCAACACTAACCCTAATACTAACCCTAACCCCCACCCTAACGCTCACCCTCAACCTAACCCTAACCCTAACCCTCACCCTCACCATAGCCCATACCCAAAACCTAAGCCTAAGCCTAACCCTCAACCTAACCCTCACTCTAAACCTAAGCCCAAAGCTCACGCTAACCATAACCCTCACCCTCACCCAAACCGTAACTCTAATCCTAACCCTAACCCTAACCATAACACTCATCCTCACCTTAACCCTAATCCTACTCCTAACACTAATGCTAACCGTAACCCTAACCCTAACCCTCTCCCTAACCCTAACTGTAACCCTAAACCTCACCCTCAATCTAACCCTAACACTAATCCTAAACCTCACTCTAAACCTAAACCTTACCCTAACACTTACCCTCATCTTAAAACTAACACTAACCCTAACCCTAACCCTCAACTTCACCCTAGTCCTCACGCTAACCCTAACCCTCATCCTCACCCTAAACCTCACACTAACCCTAACACTAATCCTCAGTCTAACCCTCACCCTCACGCTAACCCTAAACCACACCCTTACCATAAACCTCACCCTCAGCCTAACCCTCACCTTTTCTCTTACAGTCACCCTCATCCTAACCATCACCCTAAACCACAACCCTCATCCTATCCCTCACCCTAACCGTAACCCTAACCATCACCCTAAACCTAACCCTCACACTCAACTTCAGCCTCAGCCTAAATCTAACCGCAAACCTCACACTCACCCTAGCCCTCACCCTAACCCTAATCCTAACCGTAACCCTCATCCTAACCCTCAACCGAACCTTAACAAGAACCATCACTCTAAACCTAATCCTCATCCCCACAAGCACCCTCAGCCTAACCCTAAGCCTAAGCCGAACCCCAAGCCTAACCCTCACACTCAACCTCACCCTAACCTTAATCCTAACCCTAAACATAACCCTAAACCTAAACCTAAACCTAAACCTAACCCTCACCCTAACGCTAACCCTAACTCTAACACTCACCCTCACCTTGGTCCTCACCCTAACCCTCACCCCAAACCTAACCCTCACCCTCACCAAAACACGAACCCTAACCCTCACCCTAACGCTACCCCTAACCCTAAACCTAAACCTCACTTTAACCCTAACCCTAAACCTCACCCTCAACCTAGCCCTCACCCTAAACCTAATTTTAACCCTAACCCTCATCCTAACCCTCACCCTAAATCTAACCCTAATCTTCAACCTAACCCTAAACCTAATTCTAACCCTCAACCTAACCCTAAACCTAACCCTCACCGTAACCTGACCCTAACCCTCTCCCTAACCCTAAACCTAAACCGAACACTAAACCTCACCCTAAGCCTTACCCTAAACCTCACCCTCACCCTAGCCCTCATCCTAACCCTAATCCTAACCCTAACCCTCATGCTAACCCTCACCCTAAACCTAACCCTAACTCTAACCCTAACCCTAAATCTAAAACTCACCCTAACCTTAATCCTAATCCTCACACTCTCCCTCACTGTAACCATAACCCAAACACTAACACTTACAATAACCCTAACCTAACCCTAACCCTCATCCTAACCATATATTTCAACCTAACCTTAACCCTCATCCTAACACTTATCCTCACCCTAACCCGAACCGTAAACCTCACACTCACCCTAACCCCGAACCTAACCCTAATTCTCACACTAACCCGAAACCTAATGCTAGGCTTCAGCCTGACCCTAAACGTAACTCTACCCTACACCTCACCCTCACCATAACCGTAACCCTACCCATAACTCTAAAGCTCACCCTAACACTAACCATAATCCTCACCCTCACCCTAGCCATAACCCTAAACCGAATTCTCACCCTAACCCTCATCCTAACCCTGACCCTAACACTAACCTTAACCCTCACTCTCACCCTCACCCCAACCCTAAACCTAACCCTAACCCTCAACCTAATCCTAACTGTCACCCTCACCAAAACCCTTACCCTAAACCTCAACCTAACCCTAACCCTAACCCTCACACTAACCCTAACTCTTACCATCACCCTCACCCTCAAGCTAACCCTAACCCTAACCCTAAAAGTTACACTCACCCTAACCCTAAACCTCACCCTAACCCTAAATTTAATCCTAATAGTAACCATAACCCAAAGCCTCAACCTCACCCTAACCCTCACCTTAACCCGAACCCTAACACTAACCCTATCCCTAACCCTCACCCTCAGCCACATCCTAACCCTAACTCTAACCCTAAACCTCACGCTCATCCTAACCCTAACCATAAACCTAAACCTCATCCTAACCCTAACCCTAAACCTCACCCTCACCCTAGCCCTCACCCTAACCCTAATCCTAATCCTAACCCTCATTCTAAACCTCCCCCTAACCCTAACCCTAACCCTCACCCTAACCCTAGCTCTCACCCTCAAACTCACCATCAGCCTAAGCCCAAGCCTAACCCTAAACCTAACCCTAACACACACAATCACCTTCAGCTTTACCCTTATCCTAACCCTAAACCTAACCCTAACCCTAATCCTCAACCTAACCCTCCCCTAACCCGAACTCTAATCCTAAACCTCACCCTCACCCTAAACCTAACTCTAACCCTAACTGAAACACTAAACCTCACCCTAACCCTAAACCTAACCCTCACCCTCACCCTCACCTTAACCTTAACCCTAAACCTAACCCTAACAATAACCCTAAACATAATGCTAACCCTCACTCTAACCATAACCCTCATCCTAACCCAAACTCTCACCCTAACACTTACCCTCACACTAACACTAACCCTAACCCTAAATCTAACCCTGACACTACCCCTAACTCTAAACCTAACCCTAAACTTCCACCTAACCTTCACCCTTACCCTAACTTTAACACTATCCCTAACCTTAAAGCTCACTGTCACCCCCCTTAACCCTATATCTAACTGTAAACCTAACCCTCACCCTAATCCAAAACCCCACCCTAACCATAACCCTAATCCTCACCCGCACCCTCAACCTCACCTTAACTCTAACCCTAACCATACCAAAAACACTAACCCTAACCCTAACCATCACTCTAACCCTAATCCTCACCCCCACCCTCAGCCTCACTCTCACCTCAAAATTAACCCTATTCATAACACTAACAATAACCCTAACCCTAACCGTAATCCTCACCCCCATACTCATCCTCAGCCTAAACCTAAGCCTAACCCTAACCCTAACCCTAATCCTCACCCTCACCCCATCCCTCAACCTAACCCTAACACTCATCCTCACTCTAAACCTCACCCTAACCCTAACACTAATACTCAATCTAACCCTCACCCTCACCCTACCCCTAACCCTAACACTCACCCTAACCCTAACCTTCACCATTACCGTAACTCTTGCACTCAGCCTAAACCTCATGTTTACCCTTACCGTCACCCCCACCCTAACCCTCACCCTAAGCCTCACCCTCACCCTATTCCTCACCCTAACCCTAACTCTACCCCTCAACCTCACCCTCACCCTAACCCTAACTCTAACCCTAACCCTAACACTAAAACTCATTCTAACCCTAACCCTAACCCTCACCCTAACCCTAAACCTCTCCCTCACCCTCAGCCTCAGCCTAACCCTAAGCCTCACCATAAACATATCCCAAACACACACACTCACCCTCACCCTAACACTAATCCTAACCCTAACCCAAACCCTAAACCTCCCCTTAACTCTCACCCTAACCCTAACCTTAACAAGAACATTAACCCTAACCCTCAACCTAACCCTCACCCTACCCCTAACTCTAACCGAAACCTCACCCTCACCCTAAACCTAACTCTAACACTAACACAAAACCTAAAACTCACCCTAACCCTAACCCTAACCCTCATCCTCACCCTCACGGTAACCATAACCCTAAACCTAAACCTAAGAATAACCCTAACTCTATTCCTAACCCTTACATTAACACTTACCGTCACCCTAACACTAACCCTAACCCTCCCTCTAACCCTCACCCTAACCCTATATCGAACCCTCAACCTCACCCTCACCCTAACCCTAACCCCAAACCCCACCCTAAACCTAAAGCTAACCCTCACCCTTTGCTCGGCCTAAGACTAACCCTAAGCCTAAGCCTAAAACTAAACCTAAACCTCACCCTAAACCCAACAATAACACTAAACCTAACTCTAATCCTAAACTTCAACCTCACCTAAACCCTAACTCTAACCCTAACCCTAAACCTAAACCTCACCCTAACCCTAACCCTCACCCTCACCCTCACCGTAAACGTAACCCTAACCCTAACCCTAACAATAACCTTAACCATAACCATATCCTTCATCCTAACCATAACTTTCACCATAACAATAACCCTCACCCTAACATTTACCCTAACCCTAACACTAACCCTAACACTAACACTAACCCTCACACTAACCCTCACCATCACACTAATCCTAAACCTCACCCTGATCCTAACCCTCACCCTCAACCTAGCCCTCAACCTAACGCTAACCCTCATCCTCACCCTAAACCTCACACTAACCCTAACACTAATCCTCAACCTAAACCTAACCCACTCGCTAACCCTACCCCTCACCCTTACCCTACCCCTCACCCTTACCCTACCCCTCACCCTCAGCCTAACCCTCACCTTTACCCTTACTGTCACCCTCAACCTAACCCTCACCGTAACCCTCACACTAACCCTAATCCTCATCCTAACCCTCACCCTAATGGTAACCCCAAACATCACCCTAACCCTAACCCTCACCCTCACCCTCAGCCTCTGCCTAACACCAAGCCTAAGCCTAAACCTAACTCTAACCCTCACCCTCACCCTAACCCTAACCCTAACCCTAACCCTAACACTAAAACTCACCCTAACCCTAACCCTAACCCTCACCCTAACCCTAAACCTCAGCCTCAGCCTAACCCTAAGCCTCACCATAAACATATCCCAAACACACACACTCACCCTCACCCTAACACTAATCGTAACCCTAACCCAAACCCTAAACCTCCCTTTAACTCTCACCCTAACCCAAACCTTAACATGAACATTAACCCTAACCCTCAAACTAACCCTCACCCTACCCCTAACTCTAACCGAAACCTCACCCTCACCCTAAACCTAACTCTAACACTAACACAAAACCTAAAACTCACCCTAACCCTAACCCTAACCCTCATCCTCACCCTCACCGTAACCATAACCCTAAAGCTAAACCTAAGAATAACCCTAACTCTATTCCTAACCCTTACATTAACACTTACTGTCACCCTAACTCTAACCCTAACCCTCCCTCTAACCCTCACCCTAACCCTATATTGAACCCTCAACCTCACCCTCACCCTAACCCTAACCCCAAACCCCACCCTAAACCTAAAGCTAACCCTCACCCTTTGCTCGGCCTAAGACTAACCCTAAGCCTAAGCCTAAAACTAAACCTAAACCTCACCCTAACCCCAACAATAACACTAAACCTAACTCTAATCCTAAACTTCAACCTCACCTAAACCCTAACTCTAACCCTAACCCTAAACCTAAACCTCACACTAACCCTAACCCTCACCCTCACCCTCACCCTCACCGTAAACGTAACCCTAACCCTAACCCTAACAATAACCTTAACCATAACCATAACCATCATCCTAACCATAACTTTCATCATAACAATAACCCTCACCCTAACATTTACCCTTACCCTAACACTAACCCTAACCCTAACACTAACCCTCACACTAACCCTCACCATCACACTAATCCTAAACCTCAACCTGATCCTAACCCTCAACCTCAGCCTAGCACTCAACCTAACGCTAACCCTCATCCTCACCCTAAACCTCACACTAACCCTAACACTAATCCTCAACCTAAACCTAACCCACTTTCTAACCCTAACCCTCACCCTTACCCTACCCCTCACCCTCAGCCTAACCCTCACCTTTACCCTTACTGTCACCCTCAACCTAACCCTCACCCTAACCCTAATCCTCATCCTAACCCTCACCCTAATGGTAACCCCAAACATCACCCTAACCCTAACCCTCACCCTCACCCTCAGCCTCAGCCTAACACCAAGCCTAAGCCTAAACCTAACCCTAACACTCACCCTCACCCGAACACTAATCTTAACCCTAACCCTCATCCTTACCCTTAACCTAACCATAAACCTAACCAACTTTCTATACCTAGTCCTCATCCCCATACCATACCTTCAGCAAAACTCTAAGCCTAAGCCGAACCCTAACCCTAGCCATCACACTCACCCTCACCGTAAACCTAATCCTAAACGTAACGCTAACCCTAACATTAAACCTCAACTTAACCCTCACCCTAACCCTAATACTAACACTGATCCTAACCCTATCGCTCACATTAACCCTCCCCCTAACAAGAACTCTAACCCTAAACCTCACCCTCACCCTAACAATAACCCTATCCCTAAACCTCACCGTAAACCTGATCCTAATCCTCACCGTCACCCTCACCCTCACTCTCACAGTAACTCTAACCAAAACCCTAATCCTAACCTTCACCCTCACCCTAACCCTAACACTAACACTCACCCTAACCCTAACCCTCTCCCTCACCGTAAACCTAACCCTAACCCTTACCCTAAACCTCACCCTAACCCTAACAATAACACTCACCCTCACCCTAGAGCTCACCCAAAACTTAATTGTAACCTTAAACCTCATCCAAACCCTAACCCTCACCCTAACCCTAACCCTAAATCTAACCCTAACCCTAAACTTCCTCACCCTAACCCTAACTCGAACCCTAAACCTCACCCTCACTCTAACCCTAACCCTAAACCTCACCCTCACCCTAGCCCTCAACCTAACCCTAATGCTAACCTTAACCCTAATCCTAACCCTCACCCTTACCATAAACCTCACCCTCACCCTAACCCTAACCCTCAATCTCACCCTTAGCCTAACCCTAAGCCTAACCCTAAACCTAACCCTAACCCACACACTTAACCTCACTCTAAACCTAAACCTAAAACTAACCCTAACCCTAACCCTCACCCTCACCTTAGACTTCAACCTAACCCAAATCCTAATCCTAACCCAAACTCTAACCATAACCCTAACCCTAAACCTCACACTAAACCTAACACTAGCCCTCAACCTCACTGTAAGGGTAACCCTAACCCTAACTCTACCAATAACCGTAACCCTAACTCTAACCCTCACCCTAAACTTAACACTCACCCTAACCCTAACCCTCACCCTAACACTTACCCTCACCCTTATCTTAACCCTCAGCCTTAGCCTAATCCTCACATTTAGGCTTAACATCACACTCACCCTAACCCTAATTCTAACCCTCACCCACACCCTAACCCTCACCCTCATCTTCCCCCTAAACCTCACACTAACCCTAACAATAATCCTTAATCTAACCCTCACCCTAATCTGAAACCTAACCCTTACTCTAACCCTAAACTTAACCCTAAACCACACCCTTATCTTAACCCTCACACTCAGACGAAACCTCACCTTTACCCTTAACATCATCCTCACCCTAACCCTCCCCCTAAACCTAAACCTCATCCTAAAACTCACCCTAACAGTAAACCTAAACATCAGCCTAACCCTAACCCTCACGCTCAACCTCAAGCTCAGCCGAACCCTAAGCCTAAGCCTAACCCTTACCCTAACCCTCACCCTCTCCCGAAGCCCTCACCCTAACCCTAAATCCTAACCCTAAGCCTCATCCTAACCCTCACCCTAAGCCTAAACCTAACAATCACCAACCCTAATCCTCAAGCCCACACTCACCCTCAGCCTAACCCTAAGCCGAAGCCTAACCCTAACCCTAACACTCTCACTCACCCTCACCCTAACCCTAATCCAAATCCTAACACTACCCCCAACACTTAACCTCAACCTAACCCTCACCCTAACCTGAACCCTAATATTAACCCTAACTCTAACCCACGAACTAACCCTCTAC
Organism: Dipodomys merriami; assembly: GCF_024711535.1. NCBI lineage: Eukaryota > Metazoa > Chordata > Mammalia > Rodentia > Heteromyidae > Dipodomys > Dipodomys merriami. The sequence goes on from NW_027203449.1 coordinate 2,068,346, forward strand.
CTAACCCTAAATCTAACCATAAACTTCACCCTAACCCTAACCCTAACCCTACCCCTAACACCAAACCTCACCCTCACCCTCACCCTAACCCTCACCCTCACTGTAACTCTAACCCTCACCCTAGCCCTCACCCTAACCCTATTCCTAACCCTAAACCTTATCCTAACCCTCACCCTAACCCTAACCCTAACCCTCACCCTCATGCTAGGCCTAAGCCTAAGCCTAAGCCTAAGCCTAACTCTAACCGTAACCCTCACCCTAACCCTAACCCAAACACTAACCCTAACTCTAATCCTAAATCTCACTCTCACCTTAACCCTAACTCTATCCCTAATCCTAAACCTAAACCTCACCCTGACCCTCACCGTGACCATAACCGATACCCTAACCCTAACAATAACCCTAACCTTAACCCTAGCCCTCACAATAAACATAATACTCACCCTAAACCTAACCCTCACCCTAACACTTACCCTCACCCTAACACCTACCCTAAGACTAGATAACCCTCAAACTAACCCTAACCATCCTGACCCTAACCCTAACTCTAACCCTCACCTTCACCCTAGCCCTCAACCTAAACCTAACCCTCCTCCTCACCATAAATCTCACCCTAACCCTAACACTAATCCTCAATCTAACCCTCACCCTCACCCTACCCCTACCCCTAACACTCACCCTAAACCTAACCCTCACCATTACCATAACTCTCACCCTCAGCCTAAACCTGACGTTTACCCTTACCTTCACCCCCACCCTACCCCTCACCGTAACCATAACCTTCTCCCTAACCCTCACCCTAACCATAACCCTAACCCTCACCCTAACCCTAACTCTACCCCTAAACCTAACCCTCAACCTAACCCTAACTCTAACCCTAACCCTAACACTAAATCTTACCCTAACCCTAACCCTCACCCTAACCCTAAACCTTAACCGTAACCCTAATCCTAAGCCTAACCATAAACCTATCCCTAACACACACACTCACCCTCACCTTAACACTAATCCTAACCCTAACCCTAATCCTAACCCTCTTTTTAACTCTCACTCTAACCCTATCCTTAACACAAACACTAACCCTAACCCTCAACCTCACCTTCACTCTAACCCTAACCCTAAACCCCACCCTAACCCTAACCCTAACCCACACCCTCATGCTTAGCCTAAACCTAAGCCTAAAATTAACCCTAAACCTCACCCTAACCCCAACATTAACACTAAACCTAACTCTAACCCTAAACCTCACCTCAACCCTAACCCTAACTCTAACCCTAACCCTATAGGTAAACCTCACCCTAACCCTAACCCTTCACCTCACCCTCACCCTCACTGTAAACGTAAGCCTAACCCTAACCCTAACAATAACCCTATCCCTAACCCTAACCCTAATCCTAACCATAACCTTGACCCTAACACTAACCCTCACCCTAACACTTACCCTCACCCTAACACTAACCCTAACCCTAACACTAACCCTCACACTAACCCCAACCATCACCCTAACCCTAAACCTCACCCTAACCCTAACCCTAATCCTCACTCTAAATCTCAAACTAACCCTAACCCTAATCCTCAATTTAACCCTCATCCTCACCCTAAACCTAACCTTCACCCTCAGCCTAACCCTCACCTTTACACTTACCTTCACCCTCACCCTAAACCTCTCTCTAACCCTAACCCTCACCCTCACCCTCAGCCTCAGCCTAACCGTAAGCCTAAGCCTAAACCTAACCTTAACCCTCACCCTCACCTTAGCCCTCACCAGAACCCTAATTCGAACCCTAAACCTCATCCTAACCTTAACCTAACCACAAATCTAACCAACATTCTAAACCTAATCCTCATCCCCCACCCATACTCTCAGCCTAATCCTAAGCCTAAGCTGAACCCTAACCCTCACACTTACCCTCATCGTGAACCTAATCCTAAAGGTAACCCTAACCCTAACATTAAACCTCAACCCAACCTTCACCCTAACCCTCAACCTAACACTAACTCTAAACCTAAACCTCACCCTCACACTAACCATAACCCTAAACCTAAACCTCACCCTAAACCTGATCCTAACCCTCAGCCTCACCCTCACCCTCACTGTAACTCTAACCCTAACCCTAATCCTAACCCTCACCCTCACCCTAAACCTAAACCTAACCCTCACCCTAACCCTAACCTTCACCCTCACCGTAACCCTAACCCTAACCCTAACCCTAAACCTCACCCTAACCCTAACAATAACATTCACCCTCACCGTAGCCCTCACACTAAACCTAATTGTAACCCTAACCCTCATCCCAACTCTCACCCTAACCCTAACCCTAACCATCAACCTAACCCTAAACCTAATTCTAACCCTCAACCTAACCCTAAACCTGACCACACTGTAACCCTAAACCTAACCCTCACCCTAATCCTAACCCTAATCCTCACCCTCATGCTGGGCGTAAGCCTAAGTCTAAGACAAAGCCTAACCCTAACACTAACCCTCATCCTAACCCTAACCCTAAAACTAACCCTAACTCCAACCCTAAACCTCACCCTAACCCTAACCCTAACACTAATCCTAACCGTAAACCTAAACCCTATCCCTCACCTTTACCCTAAATTTAACCCTAAACCTCACCCTCACCCTAAACCTAAACCTAACCGTAACTCTAACCCTCACCCTCAAACTAACACTCAACTTAACCCTAACCCTCATCCTCACCCTAAACCTCACCCTCACCCTAGCCCTCACCCTAGCCCTCACCCTAACCTTAATTCTAACCCTAACCCTCATACTAACCCTTAACCTAACCAGAACCCTAACCATCATTCTAAACCTAATCCTCATCCCCACCCATACATTCAGCCTAACCCTAAGCCTAAACGAACCCTAACCCTAACCCTCACACTCACCCTCACCGTAAACCTAATCCTAAAACTAACCCTATCCATAATTTTAAACCTCAACTTAACCCTCAACCTAACCCCAAGCCTAACACTAACCCGAATCCTAACCCTCACCCTAACCCTCCCCCAAAGCCTAAAACTTACCCTAAACCTCACCTTCACCCTAACCATTACCCTATCCCTAAACCTCACCCTAACTCTTATCCTAATCCTCACCTTCACCCTCACCCTCACTGTACCTCTAACCCTAACCCTAACTATTACACTAACCCTAACCCTATCCGTGACCCTCACCCTAACATTAACCCTAACCCAAACCCTCACCTTAACCCTAACCGTAACCCTAACCCTCACCCTCACCGTAAACCTAACCCTAAACCTCATCCTAATGCTAGTCTTAACCCTCATCCTCACTCTAGCCCTCACCCTAAACCTAATGCTAACCCTAAACCTCACCCTCACCTTCACGCTCGGCCTAAGCATAAGCCTAAGCCTAAGACTAACCCTGACCTTCACACTCACCCTCACCCTAACCCTAAACGGAAGCCTAACCCTAACCCTAACCCTCACACGAACACTAACTCTAACCCTAAACCTCACCCTCACCCTAAACCTAAACCTCACCCTCACCCTCAACCTCTGCCTAACATTAAGCCTAACCCTAACCCCAACCCTAACGCTAATACTAACCCTAACCCGTACCCTAACGCTCACCCTAACCCTAACCCTAACCCTCACCCTCACCATAGCCTATACCAAAACCCTAAGCCAAAGCCTAACCCTCACCCTAACCCTCACTCTAACACTAACCCCAACGCTCACACTAACCATAACCTCACCCTCACCCTCACCCTAAATCTAATCCTATCCCTAACCCTAACCCTAACACTCACCCTCACCTTAACCCTAATCCTAATCCTAACCCTAACTCGCAACCTCACCCCCACACTAAATTCCACCCTAACCCTCACCCTCAAACTAATCCTAACCCTAACCCTAATCCTAAACCTAACCCTAAACCTAAACCTTACCTTAAGACTTACCCTCAGCTTAAAACTAACACCAACCCTATTCCTAACCCTCACACTAACGCTAACCATCACCCTAAAACTAAACCACACCCTAACCCTAACCCTAACCCTCAACTTCACCCTTGCCCTCACCCTAAACCTAACCCTCATCCTCACCCTAAACCTCACACTAACCCTAACACTAATCCTCAATCTAACCCTCACCATCACCCTAACCCGAAACCTCACCCTTACCATAACCCTCACCCTCAGCCTAACCTCACCTTTTCTCTTACAGTCACCCTCATCCCAAACCTCACCCTAAACCATAACCCTCATCCTATCCCTCACCCTAACCTTAACCCTAAACATCAACCTAAACCTAACCTTCACTTTCAAATTCAGCCTCAGCCTCAGCCTAACCCTAAGCCTAAACCTAACCCCGAAACTAACACTCACCCTAGCCCTCGCCCTAACACTAATCCTAACCCTAACCCTCATCCTAACCCTCAACCTAACCTTAACCAGAACCATCACTCATCCCTACACTCACCCTCAGCCTAACCCTAAGCCTATGCCTAACCCTCAGCCTAACCCTCACACTCAGCCTCACCTTAACCTTAATCCTAACCTTAAACCTAACCCTAAACCTAAACATAACCCTCACCCTAAAGCTAAACCTAACCTTAACCCTCACCCTCACCTGAGTCCTCACCCTAACCCTCACCCCAAACCTAAGCCTCACCCTCACCGAAACATGAAACCTAACCTTCACCCTAACCCTACCCCTAACCCTAAACCTAATATTAACCTAATACTAACCTAAACCTAACCCTCACCCTCACCGAAACATGAACCCTAACCCTCACCCTAACCCTACCCGTAACCCTAACCCTCATACTAACCCTCATCCTCAACCTAGACCTCACCCTAACCCTAATTGTAACCCTAACCCTCATCCTAACCCTCACCCTAACTGTCACCCTAACCCTCAACCTAACCCTAAACCTAATTCTAACCCTCAACCTAACCCTAACCCTAACCCTCACCATAACCTAACCATAACCCTCACCCTAACCCTAAACCTAACCCAAACCCTAAACCTCACCCTAAGTATAAACCTAACCCTCACCCTCACCCTATCCCTCATCCTAAACCTAATCCTAACCCTAACACTCATGCTAACCCTCACCCTAACCCTAACACTCACATTAAACCTAGCCCTAATCCTAACCCTCAACATAACCCTAACCCTCACCCTCACCATAACCCTAACACTAACACTCACCCTATCCCTAAACTTAATTCTAACTCTAAACCTCACCTAACCCTAACACTAACCCTCACCCTCATGCTAGACCTCATCCTAACTCTAATCCTAACCCTAACCCTAACCCTAAACCTCACACTCACCCTCACCTTAACACTATTCCCAATCCTAACCTTAACCCTAGCCTCACCCTCACCCTAAACCTCACCTTAAACCTAACCCTAACACTAACCCTAACCCTAAACATAACCCTAACCCTCACCCTCACCCTAAACATCACACAAACATCAACACTAATCCTCAATCTAACCTTCACCCTCACCCTAACCCTAAGCCTCACCCTGACCGTAACCCTCACCCTCAGCCTAACCCTCAACTTTACCCTTACCGTCACCCTCGCACTAACCCTCACCATAACCCTAATCCTCATTCTAACCCTCACCCTAACGGTAACCCCAACCATCACCCTAAACCTAACCATCACCCTCACCCTCAGCCTCAGCCTAATCCTAAGCATAAGCCTAACCCTAACCCTAACCCTCACCCTCACCCTAGCCCTCATCCTAACCCTAATTCTAACCCTAACCCTCATCCTAACGCTTAACCTAACCAGAAACCTAACCATCATTCTAAATCTAATCCTCATCCCCACCCATACACTCAGCCTAACCCTAAGCCTAAATGAAACCTAACACTAACCCTCACAGATATCCTCACCGTAAACCTAATCCTAAACCTAACCCTAACCCTAATATTAATCCTCAAACTAACCCTCACCCTAACCCCAAGCCTAACACTAACCCTAATCCTAACCCTCCCCGAAACCCTAACTCTAACCCTAAACCTCACCCTCACCCTAACCATAACCCTTACCCTAAACTTAACCCAAACCTGATCATAACCCTCACTCTCACCCTCACTGTAACTCTAACCCTAACCCTAACTATTACACTAACCCTAACCCTAACCCTGACCCTCACCCTAACCCTAAACCTAACCCAAACTCTCACCATAACCCTAACCCTAACACTAACCCTCACTGTAACCCTAACCCTAAACCTCACCCAAACGCTAATCCTAACCCTCATACTCACTCTAGCCTTCACCATAACACTAATTCTAACCCTAAACCTCACCCTCACCTTCACGATCGGCCTAAGCCTAAGCCTAAGCCTAAGACTAACCCTGACCCTCACAATCACCCTCAAACTAACCCTAACCCTTACCCTATCCCTAACCCTAATTCTCACGCTAACCCTCACCTGAACGCTAACTCTAACCCTAAACCTCACCCTCACCCTAACCCTAAACCTCACCCTCACGCTCACCCTCTACCTAACATTAAGACTAAACCTAACCCCAACCCAAACCCTAATACTAACCCTAACCCCCAGCCTAACGCTCACCCTAACCCTAACCCTAACCCACACCCACAACATAGCCCATACCAAACACTAAGCCTAAGCCTAACCCTCACCATAACCCTCACTCTAACCCTAACCCCAACACTCACCCTAACCATAACACTCATCCTCACCCTCACTCTAACACTAATCCTAACCCTAACCCTAACCATAACACTCACCTCAACTTAACCCTAATCCTAATCTTAACCCTAACTCCAATCCTCACCCCCACCCTAAATCTCACCCTAACCCTAACTCTAACCCTAACCCTAACCCTCACCCTAACCCTAACTCTAACCCTTAACATCACCCTCACCCTAACCCTAACCCTAATCGTAAACCTCACCCTAAACCTAAACCTTACCCTAAAACTTAATCTCACCATAAAACAAACATTAAACCTAAAAATAACCCGCACACCAACGCTAACCATGACCCTAAACCTAAACCTCACCCTAACCCTGAGCTTAACTCCAAACTTCACCCTAGCCCTGACCCTAACCCTAACCCGAACCCTAAACCTCACACTCACCCTAACTGTTATCCTCACCATAACCCTTACCCTAACCATCACCCTAACCCTAAACTTATCCTGAACCCGAACTATCACCCTAACCCTAACCCTAACCCTCACCATAACCCTCACCCTCACCCTCACCCTCAGCTTAACCGTAAGCCTAACCCTAACACTAACCCTAAACGTTACCCTCACCCTCACCCTAAACCTAACACTAAAACTCACCCTAACCCTAAACTTAAACCTAATACTAACCCTAACCCTAAACCTCAACCTCACCCTAACCCTCACCTTAACCCTAAACCTAACACTAACCCTAACCCTAACCCTCACCCTCAGTCTCATCCTAATCATAACTCTAACCCTAAACCTCACCCTCATCCTAACCCTAACCCTAACCCTAAACCTCATCCTAAACCTAACACTAAACCTCACCCTCAACCGAGCCCTCACCCTAACCCTAATCCTAATCCTAACCCTCATTCTAACCCTCCCCCTAACCCTAACCCTAACCCTCACCCTAACCCTATTCCTCACGCTAAACCTCACCCTCAGCCTAACTGTAAGCCTAACCCTAAACCTAACCCTAACACACAAACAATCACCTTCAAGTTTACCCTAATCCTAACCCTAAACATAACCCTAAACCTAAGCCTCCCCCTAACTATCACCCTAACCATAACCCTAACACTAACCCTAACCCTAACCCTCAACCTAACCCTCACACTAACCCTAACCCTAATCCTAAACCTCACCCTCACCCTAAACCTAAATCTAACCATAACAGAAACCCTAAACCTCACCCTAACCCTAAACCTAACCCTCACCCTCACCCTCACCTTAACCTTAACCCTAAACCTAACCCTAACAATTACCCTAACCATAATCCTAACCCTCACTCTAACCATAATCCTAACCCTAACCCAAACCCTCACCTAACACCCTCACACTAACACTAACCGTATCCCTAAAACTAACCCTCACACTAACCCTAACCCTAACTCTAACCCTAAACTTCAACGTAACCCTCAACCTCACCCTAACCCTAACACTAACCCCAACCCTAAACCTCACCGTCACTCTCCCCCTAACCCTATATCTAACTGTAAACCTCACGCTCACCCTAACCCTCTCCCTAGCCCTAAACCCCGCCCTAACCCTAACCCTAATCCTCAACTGCACCCTCAACCTCACCTTAAATCTAACCCTAACCCTAACAATAACACTAACCCTAACCCTAACCATCACTCTAACCGTAATCTTCTCCCCACCCTCAACCTCACCCTAACCTCAAACTTAACCCTAACCATAACACTAAAAATAACCCTAACCCTTACCCTAACCGTAATCCTCACCCCCACCCTCATCCTCAGCCTAACCCTAAGCCTAACCCTAACCCTAACCCTCAACTTCACCCCAGCCCTCAACCTAACCCTAACCCTCATCCTCACTCTAAACCTCACCCTAACCCTAACACTATTCCTTAATCTAACACTCACCCTCAACCTACCCCTAACCCTAAAACTTACTCTAAACCTAACCCTCAACATTACCGTAACTCTCACCCTCAGCCTAAACCTTATGTTTATCCTTACCTTCAACTCAACCCTAAACCTAACCCTAACCCTAAACCTAAACCTAACTCTCACCCTGACCCTAACTCTACCCCTAAACCTCACCCTCAACCTAACCCTAACTCTAAACCTAACCCTAACACTAAACCTCACCCTAACCCTAACCCTAACCCTCACTCTAACCCTAAACCTCAACCTCACCCTTAGCCTCAGCCTAACCCTAAGCCTCACCATAAACTTATCCCTAACACACACTCACCCTCACACTAACACTAATCCTAACCCTACCCCTAACCCTAACCCTCCCCTTAACTCTTACCCTAACTCTAACCTTAACACGAACACTAAACCTAACCCTCAACCTAACACTCACCCTAACCCTAACTCTAACGGAAACCTCACCCTCACCCTAACCCTCACTCTAACACTAACCCGAACACTAAACCTCACCCTAACACTAACCCTAACCCTCACACTCACACTCACAGTAACCGTAACCCTAAACCTGACCAAAACAATCACCCTAAAGCTAATCCTAACCCTCACCCTAACCATAACCGTCACCCTAAACCAAACCCTCACCCCAACACTTACCCTCACCCTAACACTAACTCTAACCCTAAGACTTACCCTCCCACTAACCCTAACCCTAACTCTAACTGTAAACCTCATCTAACCCTCACCCCCACCCTAAACCTAAAACTAGCCATATTCCTATCCCTTAACCTAACACTCCCCCTAACCCTATATCTAACCCTAAACCTCACGCTAACCCTAACCCTAAGCCTAAGCCTAAAACTAAACCTAACCCTAACCCTAACCCTAACCGTAAGCCTATCCCCAAAACACACACTCAAGCTCAGCCTAAACCTAAGCTTAACCCTAACCCTAACCCTAAGCATCACCTTAACCCTAACCCTATCCCTAACCTTAACACTAAACCTAACCCTAATCCTCAGCCTCACCCTCACCCTAAACCAAACCCTAACTCTAACCCTCACCGTAAACCAAACCTAACGCTAAACCTAACCCTCACACACACCCTCACCCTAACCCTAATCCTAAACCTAACCCTACCCCTAAAGCTAACCCTCATATTAACCCTCAGCCTGGCTCTCACCCTAACCCTAATCGTAACCCTACAACTAATCCTAACCCTCCCTCTAACCCTAACCCTAACACTAAACCTAACCATAACCCTCACCCTCAGCCTCACCCTAACCCTAACTTTAAACCTAAACCTGCCCCTACACCTAACCCTAACACTAACCCTCACCTAACCCTAAACCTCACCCTCACCCTCAACCTCAGCCTAACCCTAAGCCTAACCCTAACCCTAAACCTAACCCTAACATACACACACACCCTCACGCTAACTCTAATCCTCACCCTATCCCTAACCCTAACCCTCCCCCTAACTCTCACCTGAACCCTAACCCTAACACTAACCGTAAACCTAAACTTCAACCTAACACTCACCCTAACCCTAACTCTAACCCTAAACCTCACCCTCACCCTAAACCTAACTCTAACCCTAACGCAAACCCTAACCCTCACCCTAACCCTACACCTAACCATCAAAATAACCCTAAACCTCAACCCCACCCTCATCTTCAGCCTAACCCGAAGCCTAAGCATAAACCTAACCCTAATCCTCACATTCACCCTCACCTTAACCCTAATCCTAAACCTAACCATAAACCTAACCCTTAACCTCAACATAACTATCACCCATAAACATAACCCTAACACTAACCCTAAAACTAACGCACGATCTAACCCTCCCCCTAACCCTAATCTAACCCTAAACCTCACCCTCACACTAACCCTAACCCTAAACCTCATCCTAACTCTAAAAGTCACCCTGACCCTCACCCCCACCCTCAACTTAACTCTAACCATAACCTTAACAATAACACCAATCCTAAACCTAAATCTAACCCTCATGCTAACCCTAGCCCTAATCCTCACACTCACCTTCACTCTAACCCTAATCCTAAACCTAACCATAAACCTAACCCTTAACCTCAACCTAACTGTCACCCTAACCTTAACCCTAACACTAACCCAGGAACTAACCCTCCCCTTAACACTGAATCTAACCCTAAACCTCACCCTCACCCTAACCCTAATCCTAACCCTAACCCTAAACCTCACTCTAACCTTAACACTCACCCTCAACCTCACCGTAACTCTAACCATAACCCTAACAATATCACTAATCCTAACACTAAACCTAACCCAACAACAACCTTAATCCTAAAACTCACCCTCACCCAAAACCTAATAATAACCCTAACCCTCACCCTAACCCTAAACTTCACCCTCACTGTAAACCTAACGCTCATTCAAGCACTTACCCTAACTCTAACCCTAACCATAAACCTCACCCTAACACTAACCAAACCCTCACCCTCGCCCTGGCCCTCACCCTAAACCTAAACCTAACCCTAATCCTCATCCTAACCCTCACCCTAACCCTAACCCACACCCTCACCCTAAACCTAACCCTCAACCTAACCCTAACCTTCATGCTCACCGAAAACGTAACCCTAACCCTAACCCTAACAATAAACCTAAGCCTAACCCTCACCTAACCATAACCCTCACCCTAATCCTAACCCTCACCCTAACCCTAACCCTAACCCTCACCCTCAACCTCAAGCTCAGCGTAAACCTAAGCCTAATCCTAACCCTTACTCTAACCCTCATCCTCTCCCTAGTCCTCACCCTAACCCTAATCCAAACCCTAACCCTCATCCTAACACTCACCCTAAGCCTAAACCTAACCATCACCATAACCCTAATACTCACGCCCACACTCACCCTCAGCATAACCCTAAGCGGAAGCCTAACCCTAACCCTAACACTCACACTCACCCTCACTCTAACCCTAATCCGAAACCTAACCCTACCAATAATACTTAACCTCAACCTAACCCTCACCCTACCCTTAACCCTAATATTAACCCTAACCCTAACCCACGAACTAACCCTTTAACTAACCCTAAATCTAACCATAAACCTCACCCAAAACCTAACCCTAAACCTACCCCTAACACTAAACCTCACCCTCACCCGAATCCTAACCCTCACCCTCTCTGTAACACTAACCCTCACCCTAGCCCTCACATTAACCCTATTCCTAACCCTAAACCTCATCCTAACCCTCACCCTAACCCTAATCCTCACCTTCATGCTAGGCCTAAGCCTAAGCCTAAGCCTAACCCTAACCATAACCCTCACCCTAACCCTAACACAAACACTAACCCTAACTCTAACCCTAAACCTCACTCTCACCCTAATCCTAACTGTAACCCTAACCCTAAACCTAAACCTCACCCTAACCCTAACCCTAACCTTCAACCTGAGCCTCACTGTTCCCATAACTGATACCCTAACCCTAACAATAACCCTAACCCTAACCCTAACACTCACCCTAAACATAACCCTCACCCTAACCCTAAAACTCACCCTAACACTTACCCTCACCCTAACACTAACCCTAACAATAACACTAACCTTCACCCTAAACCTAACCATCACTCTAACCCTAACCCTCACACTCATGCTTGTCCTAAGCCTAAGCCTAAGCCAAAAACTAACACTAAACCTCACCCTAACCCCAACAATAACACTAAAACTAACTTTAACCCTAAACCACACCCTCACCCTAACCCTAACTCTAACCCTAACCCTAAACCTAAACCTCATCCTAACCCTAACCCTCACCCTCACCCTCACCCTCACTGTAACCGTAACCCTAACACTAACACTAACAATAACACTAACCCTAACCCTCATCCTAAACATAACTTCACCCTAACCCTAACCCTCACCCTAACACTTACCCTCACCCTAACACTAATGCTAACCCTAACACTAACCCTCACACTAAACCTAACCATCACCCTAATCCTAAATCTCACCCTAACCCTAACCCTCGTCCTCACCCTAAACCTCACACTAACCTTAACACTAATCCTCAACCTAACTCTCACCTTCAGCCTAAACCTAACCCTCACCCTTACCCTAACCCTCACCCTCAGCCTAACCCTCAAATTTACCCTTACTGTCACCCTCACCCTAACTCTCACCCTAACACTAATCCTTATCCTGACCCTCACCCTAACAGTAACCCTAACCATCAACCTAACCCCAACCCTCACCCTCAACCTTAGCCTCAGCCTAACACTAAGCCTAAGCCTAAACCTAACCCTAACCCTCACCCTCACCCTAACCCTAACCCTAACCCTAACCCTAATCCTAACCCTAAGCCTCATCCTAACCCTTAACTTAACCATAAACCTAACCATCTATCTAAACCTAATCCTCATATACACCCATACCCTCAGCATTATCCTAAGCCTAAGCCAAACCCTAACCCTAACCCTCACACTCAACCTTACTGTAAAACTAATCCTAAACGTAACCCTAATCATAAATGTAACCCTAACTCTAACATTAACGCTCATCCTAACCCTCACCCTCACCCTAACCCTAACCCTAAACCTCACCCTAACACTAACCCTAACCCTCACCCTCACCCTAGCCCTCACCCTAACCCTAATCCTAAGCCTAAGCCTAATCCTAACCCTTAACTTAAACATAAACCTAAACATCTTGCTAAACCTAATCCTCATATACACCCATACCCTCAGCATAACCCTAAGCCTAAGCCGAACCCTATCCCTAACCCTCACACTCACCCTTATCATAAACCTAATCCTAAATGTAACCCTAACCCTAACATTAACCCTCAAACTAACCCTCAACCTAACCCCAACCCTAAACCTAACCCTAACACTAACGCTCACCCTAACCCTCCCCATAACCCTAACTCTAACCCTAAAACTCACCCTCATCCTAACCATAACCCTAACCCTAAACCTCACCCTAAACCTGATCCTAACCCTCACCCTCACCCTCACTGTAACTCTAACCCTAACCCTAATCCTAACACTGAACCTCACCCTAACCCTAACCCTAACCCTAACCCTCACCCTAAACCTAACCCTCACCCTCACCGTAACCCTAACCCTAACCCTAAACCTCACCCTAACCCTAACAATAACCCTCACTCTCACCCTAGCCCTCACCATAAACCTAATTGTAACCCTAAACCTCATCCAAACCCTAACCCTAACCCTAACCCTAACCATCAACCTAACCTAATTCTAACCCTCAACCTTAACCCTAACCCTGACCCTACACTAACCCTAAACCTAACCCTCACCCTAAACCTAACCTCATCATAATCCTAACCCTCACCCTAACCCTAACCCTAACACTAAACCTAACCCTAAAACTAAACCGTATCCCTCACCCTAAACCTAACTCTAAACCTAAAACTCATCCTCACTCTAACCCTAACCCTAACCCTAAACCTCACCCTCACCCTAGCCCTCACTCTAACCCTAATGCTAAATTTAACCCTCATCCTAACCCTCACCCTAACCCTAAACCTAACCCTCACCCTAATCCTAACCCTAACCCTTAACCTCACCGTTAGCCTACCCTAAACCTAACCCTAAACCTAATCCTAACCCACCCACTCACCCTAACCTAACCATTACCCTAACCCTCAACCTAACCGTAACCCTCACCCTCAACCTCACCCTTAGCCTAACCCTAAGCCTAACCCTAAACCTAACCCTAACCCACAAACTCACCCTCAGCCTAAACCTAATCCTAACCCTAACCATAAACCTAACCCTAACCCTCACCCCCACCCTAGCCTTCACCTTAACCCTTATCCTAACTCTAACCCAAACTCTAACCATACCCCTAACCCTAAACCTCACCTAAACCTAACCCTAACCCTCACCCTCACTGTAAGGGTAAACCTAACCCTAAAACTAACTCTAACCCTCACCCTAACCATAACACTCACCCTAACCCTAACCCTCACCCTAACACTTACCCTCACCCTTACAGTAAGTCTAACCCTAACACTAACCCTCACACTAATCTTAACACTCAACCTAACCCTAAACCTCACACTAACCCTAATCCTAACCCTCACACTCACCCTAGCCCTCAAGCTAACCCTAATTGTAACCTTAACCCTCACCCTAACCCTCACACTAACCTAACCTTAATTCTCAATCTAACCCTCACCCTCACCCTAACCCAAACCATAACCCTTGCCCTAACCCTCACCCTAACCTTCACCCTTACCCTTTTCTTAACTCTCAGCCTCAGCCTAATCCTCACCTTTCCACTTACCATCACCCTCAAGCTAAACCTCACCCTAACCCTAACCCTCATCCTAATCCTCACCCTAAGCTTAACCATAACCATCAACCTAACCCTATCCCTCACTCTCAACCTCACCCTCAGACTAATCCTAATCCTAAGCCTAAACCTAACCCTCACCCTAACCCTAACCCTCACCCGAACCCTAACCCTAACTCTCACCCTAACCCTAACCCTAACCCTACTCGTAAACCCCAACCTAAAATTAACCCTAACCCGCACGCGCACCCTCACCCTCACTGTAACTCTAACCCTAACATTATCAATAACACTAAACCTATCCTGAACCATCACACTTACACTAACCCTAACCGTCACCCTCACCCAACCCTAACACTAACATTAACCCTAACTCTAATCCTAAACCTCACTCTCACCCTAACCTAACCCTAAACCTAAACCTCATCCTAACCCTAAACCTAACACTCACCCTCACCCTTAGTCTAAAGCTAAGCCTAACATTAACCCTAACCCTAACCCTCACACTCACCCTCACCCTAAATCTAACTCTACCTCTAAACTTCACCCTCAACCTAACCCTAACTCTAACCCTAAACCTAACACTAAAACTCACCCTAACCCTAACCCTAAACCTCTCCCTAAACCTAAACCCCACCCTCATCCTCACCCTCAGCCTAAACCTAAGACTAACACTAACCCTAACATGAAACCTCACACTCACCCTATGCCTAACCCTAATCCTAATCTTAACCCTAGCCCTAACCTTCACCCTAACCTAAGCCTCACCATAACACTAAACCTAAAACCAACCCTAACCATAACCCTCCCCCTAACCCTCACCCTAACTCTGACACTAACACTAACCAAACCATAAACCTCAACATAACCTCACACTAACCCTAACTCTATCCCAAAACCTCACCCGCACCCTAACCCTCACTCTAACCCTAACCAAAACACTAAACCTGACCCTAACCCTAACCCTCACACTCAGCCTCACAGCAACCATAACCCTAAACCTAACCCTAACATTAACCCTAAAGCTAATACTAACCCTCACCCTAACCATAAACCTCACCCTAACCCAAACCCTAAACCTAACACTTACCCTCACCCTAACACTTACCCTACCCATAACACTAACCCTCAAACTAACCCTAACTCTAACCCTAATCCTAAACCTCAACCTAACCCTCCCCCTCCCCCTAACCCTAACACTAACCCTATTCCTAATCCTTACCTTAACCCTCCACCTATCTCTACATCTAATCCTAAACCTCAGGCTAACCCTAACCCTAAGCCTAATCCTAACCCTAACCCTAACCCTAAACATAACCCTAACCCTAACCCTAAACGTAACCCTAATCCTCAGCATTACCCTCACCCTAACTCAAACCCTAACCCTAAACCAAACCCTCACCCTCAACCTAACCCTAAGCCTAACCCTAAGCCTAACCCTAACAATCAACTTAACCCTAACACTAACATTAAACCTAAGCCTAAACTTAACCCTAACCCTCACCCTAAACATTACTCTAATACTAATCCTAACCCTAATCCTAACACTCACACTAACCCTAACCCTTACACTAACCCTAAATCTAACACTATCCCTAACCCTAACCCTCACAATCAGCTTCACCCTAACCCTAAAACGAACCTTAACCCTCACCCTCACCCTAAACCTAACCATAAACCTAACCCTAAACCTCAACACAACCCTAACCCAAAGCCTCACCCTCACCCTAGCCCTCAACCTAAACCTAATCCTAACCCTAACCCTAACCCTAACCCTAACCTAACCTTAACCCTCACCCTCACATAACCCGTACCCTAACCCTCACCCTAACCCTAAATTTAACCCAAACCCTAACTCTCATCCTAACCCTAAACCTTACCCTTACGCTAACCCTAAACCTCACCTTCAACCTCAACCTCAGCCTAACCCTAAGCCTAACCCTAAAACAAACCCTAACACACACACTCACCCTCACCCTAACCCTAATCCTAACCCTATCCCTAACCCTAACCCTCCCCCAAAATCTCACCCTAACCCTAAAAATAACAATAATCCTAACCCAAACCCTCAACCTAAAACTCACCCTTACCATAACTCTAACCCGAAACCTCACCCTCACCCTAAACCTAACGCTAACACTAACCCAAACCCTAACCCTCACCCTAACCCTAACACTAACCAACACCCTAAATCTAATCCTCACCCTCACCCTCACCCTCAGCCTAACCTTAAACCTAAGCCTAACCCTAGCCCTAACCCTAATCCTCAGCCTCACCCTCACCCTATCCCAAACCCTAACCCTAAACAACACCCTCACCCTCAGCCTAACCCTAAACCTAACCTTAAACCTAACCCTCACCATCACCTTAACCATATCCCTAACCTTAACCATGAACCAAACCCTAATCCTCATCCTCCCTCTCACCCTAACCCAAACCCTAACCCTCACCCTAAACCTAAGCCTAACCCTAACCCTAACCCTCACATTAACCCTCAGCCTAGCCTTCACGCTAACCCTAATCCTAACCCTAAACCTTATCCTGACCCTCAGCCTAACCCTCATCCTCAATCTAACCATAACACTAACCCTATTCCTAACCGTTAACCTAACCCTCCCCCTAACCCTATATCTAACCCTAAACCTCACGCTAACACTACCCCTATGCATAAGCCTAACCCTAACGCTAACCCTCACCCTAACCCTAACCCTAACACTAACCCTAAACCTCACTCTCACCCTCAGCCTCACCCTAACCCTAACTCTAATCCTCAATCTAACCCTCACCCTAACCCTGACTCTAACCCTTACCATAACCCTACACTTAACCCTAACCCACACCCTTAACTTAAACCTCATCCTCAGCCTAAACCTCACGTTTAACGTTACAATCATCCTCAACCTAACCCTCCCGCTAACCCTAAAACTCATCCTAACCCTCACCCTAACTGGAAACCTAAACATCACCCTATCCCTAAACCTCACCCTCAACCTCAAGCTCAGCCTAAACCTAAGCCTAAGCCTAACCCTTACCTTAAACCTCACCCTCTCCCTAGCCCTCACCCTAACCCTAATCCTAACCCTAACCCTCATCCTAAACCTCACCCTAAAACTAAACCTAACCATTACCCTAACACTAATCCTCACGCCCACACTCACCCTCAGCCTAACCCTAAGCCGAAGCCTAACCCTAACACTCACACTCACCCTCACCCTAACCCTAATCCTAAACCTAAAACTACCCCTAATGCTTAACCTCAACCTAACCCTCACCTTAACCTTAACCCTAACACTAACCCTAAACCTAAACCACAAACTAAGCCTCTCCCTAATCCTAAATCTAACCATAAACCTCACCCTCACCCTAACCCTAATCCTACCCCTAACCCTAAACCTCACCCTAACACTAACCCTCTCCCTCACCCTCACCCTCACTTTAACTCTAACTCTAAGCCTAACAATAACACTAATCCTAAACCTCAACCTAACCCTAAGCCTATTCCTAACACACACCCTCACCAAAACTGTAATCCTTACCATAACCCTAACCCTCATCCTCAACATAAACTTAACCCTCATTAAAACCCTCACCCTAATCCTAAACCTCACCCTAGCACTAACCCTAACCCTCAGCCTCACCCTAGCCCTCACCGGAACACTAACCCTAACCCTAAGTCTCCTCCTATCCATAAACCTAACACTAACCCACACCATAACCCTAAACCTAATCCTAACCCTCAACCTAAACCTAACCCTCACACTCACCATAACCCTAAACCTAACCCTCACCCAAACCCTAAACTTAAACCGAACCCTAACTCTCACCCTCACCCTAACCCTAACCCTCACCCTAACCCTCACCCTCAACCTCAACCTCATCCTCAGCCTAACCCTAAGCCTAAACCTAACCCTAACCCTCACATTTGTCCTAACCCTTACCCTAATCCTAATGCTAACCCTAAGCCTAACCCTCACCCTCACCCTAATCCTCACCCTAACCCTAACTCTAACACTAACCCTAACCATAACCCTCACAATCAGCCTCAACCTTACCCTAAATCTAACCCTAAACCTCACCCTCACCCTAAACCTAACCATAACCTTAATCCTAAAACTCACAACAACCCTAACCCTAAACCTCACGCTCTACCTAGCCCTCACCCTAACCCTAATCCTAACCCTAACTCTCATCCTAACCCTCACCTTAAAACTAACCCTAACCCTCACCCTCACCATCACCCTAACCGTAACCCTAACCCTAACGCTCAACCTAACTCTAACCCTCACCCTCACCGTAACCTTTAACCTAACCCTCACTCTAACCCTAAATTTAACCCGAACCCTAACTCTCACCCTAACCCTAAACCTAACCCTCACCCTAACCCTAACCCTCACCCTAACGCTCACCTTCAGCATAAGCCTAACCCTAATCCTAAACCTAACCCTCACACTCACCCTAAGCTAAACCCTAAACCTAATCTTAAACCTAAGCCTAACCCTCACCCACACACAAACCCACACCCTATCCCTAACTCTAAGACTAACCCTAAGCCCAACGCTCACAATCACCCTCAACCTAACCATAACTCTAACCCTAAACCTCACCCTCACCCTAACGTTAACCCTAAACCTAACCTTAACCCTAAACCTCACACTCAACCTCAACCTCAGCCTAACCCTAAGACTAACCCTAAACCTAAACCTAACACAAACACTCACCCTCACCCTAACCCTAATCCTATCCCTATCCCTAAACCTAACCCTCCCCCCAAACTCTCACCCTAACCCTAATCCTAAACCTAACCCTAACCCTTAACCTCAACTGAACCCTCACCCTAAACTTAACCCTAACACTAACCCTAACCCTTCCAGGAACTAACCCTACCCCTAACCCTAAATCTAAACCTAAGCCTCACCCTCACCCTAACCCTAATCCTAATCCTAACCCTAATCCTCTCCCTAACCCTAACCCTAACCCTAACCCTCATTCTTACCCTCAGCGTAACTCTATCCATAACCCTAACAATAACACTAAACCTAATCCTAAACCTAACGCTAACCCTAACCCTAACCCTATTTCTAAACTCACCCTCACCCTAAAAATAATCCTAACCCTAACCATCACCGGAACCCTAACCCTCACCCTCACTGTAACACTAAACCTCATCCAAACCCTCACCCTTACCCTAACCCTAACACTTAACCTCACCCTAACACTAATCGTAAACCTCACCCTCACCCTAGCCCTCACCTTAACCTTAATCCTCATCCTAACCCTCACCCTAACCCTAACCCTAACCCTCACCCTAAACCTAAACCTAACTCAAACCCTCAACCTAACCCTAACCCTCATGTTCACGGTAACCCTAAAATAACCCTCACGCTAACCCTAAACTTAACCCAAACCCTAACACTCACCCTAAACCGAACCCTAACACACATCCTAACCCTAACCCTCACTCTCACCCTCAGCATAACCCTAAGCCTAACCATAACCCTAAGCCTCACACTCAACCTAAACCTTACCCTAATCTTAATCCTAACCCTAAGCTTAACCCTCACTCTCACCCTCACCCTAAATCTAACACTAACCCTAACCCTGACCCTCACAATCAGCCTCACCCTAACACTAACTCTAACCCTAAACCTCAACCTCACATTAACACTAACCCTAACCCTAAGCAAAACCTCACCGTAACCCTAACCCTAAACCTCACCCTCACCCTAGCACTTACCCTAACCCTAATCCTAACCCTAACCCTCATCCTAACCCTCACCCTAACAATAAACCTAAGCCTAACCCTCACCCTCAGGGTAAACCTTACCTTAAACCTCACCCTGACCCTAAACTTTAACTGAACCCTATCTCTCACACTAACCCTAAACCTAACCCTCACCCTAACCCTAACCCTCAACTTCAACCTCACCCTCAGCCTATGAATAAGCCTAAGAGTAACTGTAACCCTAACCCTTACACTCAGAATAACGTTAAGCCTAATCCTAATCCTAAACCTAACCCTAAGCCTCACCCTCACCCTAACTCTCACCTTAACCCTAACCCTAACCGTAACCCTCACCCTCAGCCTCATCCTAACCCTAACTCTAACCCTAAATCTCAACCTCACCCTAACCCTAACCCTAAACCTAACCCTAAACCTCACCCTAAACCTAATCCTAAACCTCACCCTAACCCTAGCCCTCACCCTAACCCTAATCTTAACCCTAACCCTCATCCTAACCCTCCCCCTAACCCTAACCTTAACTCTCACCCTAACCCTAAACCTCACCCTCAACCTCACCCTCAGCCTAACCCTAAGCCTAACCCTAAACCTAACCCTAAAACACACACTAACCCTCACCCTAACCCTAATCCTAAACCTATCCCTAACCCAAACGCTCCCCCTAAATCTCACCCTATCCCTAACCCTAACACTAACCTTAACCCTAACCTTCAACCTAACCCTCATTCTAACCCTATCTCTTACCCTAAACCTCACCCTCAGCCTAAACCTAACAATAAACCTAACACGAAGACTAAACCTCAACCTAACCCTAACCTTAAAACTCACCCTCACCATAACAGAAAACCTAAACCTAACCCTAACAATAATTCTAACCCTAATCCTAAACCTCACCCTCACCATAACCCTCACCCTAACCCAAAACCTCACCCTAACACTTACCCTCACCCTAACGCTAACCCTAACACTAAACCTCACTCTAACCCTAACCATAACCCTAACCCTAAAACTCAACCTAAACCTCACCCTCACCCTGACACTAACCCTAACACTAAACCTCACCCTAACCCTCCCCCTAACCCTAAATATAAACCTAAACCTCACCCTCACCTTCACCATAACCCTAAACCTAAACCTCACCCTAACCATAACCCTCACCCTAATCATAACCCTCAACATGACACTTCCGCTCACCCTAACACTAACCCTAAACCTAACACTCACCCGCACACTAACCCTAACCCTCAACCTCATCCTAACCCTCACTCTAATCCTAACACTAACCCTAACCCTCACCCTCACCCTAGCCCTCAACCTAACCCTAATTCTAACCTCATGCTCACCCTAACCCTAACCCTCATCCTCACCCTAAACCTCACACTAACCCTAACCCTAATCCTCAATCTAACCCTCACCATAACCCTAACCCTAAACCTTACCCTAACCCTAAACCTAACCCTAACACTCACCCTTATTTTAACCCTCAGCCTCAGCCTAAACCTCACTTTTACTTTTACCATCATCCTCACCCTAACCCTCCCCCTAAACCTAAACCTCATCCTAACCCCCACCCTAACCGTAAACCAAAATATCACCCTAACCTTAAATTTCATCATCAACCTCACCCTCAGCCTAAACCTAAGCCTAAGCCTAAGCCTAACCCTCACACTCACTCTCACCCTAACCCTAATCCTAACCCTAACCCTAAACCTAACCCTTAACCTCAACCTAACCCTCACCCTAACCTTAACCCTAACACTAACCCTAACCCTAGAACATGAACTAACCCTCCCCCTAACCCTAAATCTAAGCCTAAACCTCACCCTCACCCTAACCCTAATCCTAACCCTAACCCCAAACCTCACCCTAAACCTAACACTAACCCTCCCCCTCACCCTCACCCTCACTGTAACTCTAACCCTAACACTAACAATAACACTAACTCTAACCCTAACGCTCACCCTAACACTAACCCTATCCCTAAACGTCAACCTAACCCTCACCCTCATCCAAACCCTAATACTAAACCTAACACTAACCCTCACCCTAACCCTCCACCTACCCCTAACTCTAACCCTAAAACTTACCCTAACCCTACCCTAACTCTAACCATAAACCTCACCATAAACCTCACCCTACCCTCACGTCACCCTCACCCTCAACCTCAACCTCATTGTAACTCTAAACCAAACCTTAAAAATAAGACTCACAATAATCCTAAACCTAACCCTAACCCTAACGATAACCATAACCCAAACCCTGAGCCTCACACTTCCCGCAAACTTAACCCTAACCATACCATAACACTAACAATAACCCTAACCATAACTCTAACCCTAACCCTAACCCTTACCCTTACCTAAAACTCACCCCCAACCTCACCCTCAGCCTAACCCTAACCCTAACCATAACAATAACCCTAACACTCAACGTGACCCAATCCCTAACCATAAACCTAACCCTAATCGAAATACTAAACCTAACCCCAAACTTAAGCCTAACCATTGCCCTAACCCTAACGCTAATCCTCACCCTCATTGTCACCCTAAACCAAACAATAACCCTAACCCTCACCCTAACCCTAAGCCTAACCCTAACCCTAGTCTTCACCCTAAACCTAATCCTAACCTTAACCCTCATCCTAACCCACAGCCTAACTTTAAACCTAACCCTCACCCTAACTCTAACCCTCACTCTTTACTTCACCATTAGCCTAACCCTAAGCCTAATCCTAAACCTCACCCTAACCCACACACTCACCCTCAACCTAACCCTAACCCTAACCCTCACCCTAACCATACCCCTCACCCTCAACCTCACCCTGAGCCTAACCCAAAGCCTAACCCTAACCCTAACCCTAACCCACACACTCACCCTCACCATAACCCTAATCCTAACCCTAACCCTAATCCTAACCCTAAAACTCACCCTCACCCTAGCCTTTACCCTAACACTAATCCTAAACCTAACCCAAACTCTAACCATAACCCTAACCCTAAACCTCACCCTAAACCTAACCTTAACTCTCACCCTCACTGTAAGGGTAACCCTAACCCTAACCGTAATAATAACTGTAACCCTTACGCTAACCCTCACCCTAAAGCTAACACTTACCCTTAACTTAAACCTCGGCCTCAGCCTAATCATCACCTTTACACTTACCATCACCCTTACGCTAACCCTCACCCTAACTCTAACCCTCATCCTAACCCTCACCCTAATCGTAACACTAACCATCACCCTAACCCTATACCTGACCCTCAACCTCACCCTCAGACTAACCCTAAGAATAAGCCTAAACCTAAACCTAATCCTCAACCTCACCCTAGCCCTCACCCTAACCATAGTCCTAACTCTAACCCTCACCCTAACCCTAAACCTAACCCTCACCCACACCCTCATCCTCACCGTAACTCTAACCCTAACCCTATCAATAACACTAACCCTAACCCGAACCATCACCCTAACATTAACCCTAATCCTCACCCTGATGCTCAGACTAAGCCTAAGCCTAAGCCTAAGCCTAACCCTAACCCTCACCCTAACCCTCAACCTTACACTAACCCTAACTCTAAACCTAAACCTCACTCTCACCCTAACACTAATTCTAAACCTAACCCTAAACCTAAAGCTCATCCTAACCCTAACCTAACACTCACCCTCAGCCTCAGCCGAAACCTAAGCCTAACATTAACCCTAACCCTAACCCTCACACTCACCCTCACCCTAAACCTAACTCTACCCCTAAACCTCACCCTCACCCTAACCCTAAACCTAACACTAAACCTCACCCTAACCCTAAAGCTAACCCTCACACTAAACCTAACCCTCACCCTCACCCTTACGCTCAGCCTAAACCTAAGGCTAACCCTAACCCTAACCCTAACACTCACACTCATCCTAACCCTAACCCTAATCCTAATCCTAACCCTAGCCCTAACCCTCATCCTCACCCTAACACTCACCGTAACCCTAACATAATCCTAAAACTAAGCCTCACACTGAGCCTCACCCTAACCCTAATTCTAACACTGAACCGCACCCACACCCTAACCCTAATGCTAACCCTAAACATAACCCTAACCCTAACACCCCCAACTCTCACCCTAACCCTAACACTAACCCTAACCCTAAACCTCAACCTAACCTCACCCTAACCCTAACTCTATCCCTAAATCACACCCTCACCCTAACCCTCACTCTAACCCTAACCCAAACACTAAACCTCAACCTAACCCTAACCCCAAGCCTCACACTCACCCTCACAGTAATCGTAACACTAAACCTAACCCTAACAATAACCCTAAAGCTAATCCTAACCCTCACCCTAACCATAACCCTCAGCTAAAACCAAACCCTCACCCTTAAATTTACCCTCACCCTAACACTAACCCTAACACTAACACTAACCCTCACACTAACCCTAACCCTAAACCTAAACCTAAACCTCAACATAATCCTCACCCTCACCCTAACCCTAACACTAACCCCATTCCTAACCCTTACCCTAGCCCTCCTGCAAACCTATATCTAAACCTAAACCTCACGCTAACCCTAAGCCCAAGACTAAGCCTAACCCTAACCCTAACCCTAAAAGTAACACTAATACTCAACCTCACCCTTACCCTAACCCAAACCCTAACCCTAACCAACACCCTCACCCTCAGCGTAACACTAAGCCTAACCCTAAACCTAACCCTAACCATCACCTTAAACCTAACACTAACCCTAACCATAACCCTTTGCCAAAGCCTAATCCTCAGACTCCCCCTCACCCTAACCCAAACACTAAATCTAACCCTCACACTCACACTCAACCTAAACCTAATCCTCAACCTAACCCTATCCCTAAACCTAACCCTCACATTAACCCTCAGCCTAGCCCTCACCCTAACCCTAATCCTAATGCTAAAACTTATGCTAACCCTCAGCCTAATCCTAACCCTAACCCTCACCCTAACCCTAACCCTCAACGTAAGCCTCAACCTAACCCTAATTCTATATCTAACCTTAACCCTCACCCTCACTGTCACCGTAACTGTAACCCAAAACCTAAGCCTAAAAATAACCCTAACCCTCACCCTCACCCTAACACTAATCATTAACCTAAAACTACCCCTAACCCTTAACGTCAACCTAATCCTCACCCTAACCTTAACGCTAACAATAACCCTAACCCTAACCCACGAACTAACCCTCCCCCAACTCTAAATATAACCATAAACCTGACACTCACCCTAACCCTAATCCTAACCCTAACCCAAATCCTCACCCTAACACTAACCCTAAGCCTCACCCTCACCCTCAATTTAACTCTAACTCTAACCCTAACAATAACACTAATCCTAAACCTAAATCTAACCCTGAGCCTAACCCTAACCCTAATCCTAAAACACACCCTCACCCTAACCCTAATCCTAACCATAACGCTAACCCTCACCCTCACCATAAACTTAACCCTCATCCAAACCCTCACCCTAACCCTAATCTTAACCCTAATTCTCCTCCTAACCCTCAACCTAAACCTAACACTAACCCTGACCCTAACCCTCAAAATCAGCTTCAACCTAACCCTAACTCAAATCCTAAACCTCAACCTCACCCTAAACCTAACCATAACCCTAACCCTAAAACTCACCACAACCCTAACCCTAAAGCTCACCCTCCCTCAAGCCCTCACCCTAACGATAATCCCAACCCTAAGCCTCATCCTAAACCTCATCCTATCACTAACCCTAACCCTCATCCTTACCATCACCCTAAGCCTAACCCAAACTCTCAAACTAACTCTAAACCTCACCCTTACCCTAACCCTCACCCTAACCCTAAATTTAACCCGAACCCTAACACTCACCCTAAACCTAACCCTAACCCTCACCCTAACCCTAATCCTCACCATAACCCTCAGCCTCAGCCCAAGCCTAAGCCTAATCCTAACCTTAACCCTAACCCTCACACTCACCCTAAGCCTAACCCTAATCCTAATCCAAACCCTAAGCCTAAACCCACACTCAACCTAATCCTAACACTAACCCTAACCCTAACCCTAACCCTTACCTAAACCTCAACCCCAACCTCACCCTCAACCTAACCCTAAGCCTAACCCTAACACTAACCCTAAACCTCATCGTAACCCAAACCCTAACCTTAACCCTAACCCTAACCGAAACACTAACCCTAAACCCAAACCTAAACCTAACCCTTACCCTAACCATAACCATAATCTTCAACCTCAATGTCACCGTAACACAAACAATAACCCTAACCCTCACCCTAACCCTAAGCCTAACCCTAACCCTAACCCTCACACTCACCCTCACCCGAACCCTAATCCTAAACCTAAACCTATCCTTAAACCTAACCCTCACCCTAACCCTCACCCTAGCCCTCAAACTGACCCTAATCCTAACCCAAAACCTCATCCTAAACCTCACCCTAACCCTAACCTTAACCCTCACACTAAACCTAACCCTAAACCTAAACCTCACCCTAACCCTAAACCGAATCCTCAACCTCACCCTTACTCTCAACTTAACTCTAACCCTAAACCTAACAATAACCCTAAACCTAAACCTAACCCTAACCAACACACTCACCGTAACTCTAAACTTAAGCCTAACACTAAAACTCACCCTAATCCTTACCCTCACCTTCATCCTAACTCAAACCCTAATCCGCACCCAAACCCTCACCCTCAGCCTAACCCTAAGCCTAAACAAAACCCTAACCCTAACCATCACCTTAACCTTAACCCTAACCCAAACCCTAACCCTGAACCAAAACCTAATCCTCAGCTTCAACCTCACCCTAACCGAAACCCTAACCCTAACCCTCACCCTAACCCTAAGCCTAACCCTAAACCTAACCCTCACACTCACCCTCACCATAATCATAATCCTAAACCAATCCCTATCCCTAAACCTATGCTTCACATTAACCCTCAGCCTAGCCCTAATGCTAACCCTAATCCTAACCCTAAACCTTATCCTAACCCTCACCCTAACCCTACCCCTAAACCTCACCATCACCTTCAGCCTCATTTTAACTCTAACTCGAACCCTAACAATAACACTAATCCTAAACCTAAACCTAACACTAACCATAACCCTAAACCTAATCCTACCACACACCCTCACCCTAACCCTAATCCTAACCATAGCACTAACCCTCACCCTAAACCTCACACTAACCCTAACACTAATCCTCAATCTAACCCTTACCCTCACCCTAAACCTAACCCTCACCATTACCCTAACACTAACCCTAACCATAACCATAATCATAACCCTCAACCTCAGCCACACATTCAAAGCAAACATAACCCAAACCATAACACTAACAATAACCCTAACCCTCACCCTAATCCTAATCCTACACCTACCCCTAAACCTCACCCTAGCCCACACCCTAAACCTAAGCCTAAGCCTAACCCTCACCCTAACTCTCACTCTAACCCTAACCCCAAACCTCAACCGAACCCTAACCTTCAACCTCACCCTTAGCCTAACTCTAATCCTAACCTGAATCCTAAACTTAACCCTCACACTCACAGTCACCTTAACCCTATACCTAATCCTAACCTTAACACTAACCCTCACCCTCACGCTAAACCTCAACCTAACCCTAACCATAACCCTCAACCTCAGCCTCACATTCACAGCAAACTTAACCCAAACCATAACACTAACAATAACCCTAACCCTCACCCTCAACCTAACCCTAAACCTAAACCTAAACCTAACCCTAACCCTAACCCTAAACCTAAACCTAAACCTGACCCTAACCCTAATCCTAACCCTCACCCTCACCCTCACAGTAACCATAACCCTAACCATCTTTCTAAACCTAATCCTCATCAACACCCATACCCTCAGCCTAACCCTAAGCCTAAGCCGATCCCTAACCCTAACCCTCACACTCACCCTCACTGTAAAACTTATCCTAAAACAAACACTAATCCTAGCATTATACCTCAACCTAGCCCTCACCATAACCCTAACCCTAACACTAACGCTAACCCTAACCCTCAGCCTAAATCTCCCCCTAACAGTATCTCTAACCCTAAACCACACCCTCACCCTAACCATAACCCTAAACCTAAACCTCACCCTAACCCTGGTCCTAAACCTCACCATCACCCTCACCCTCACTGTAACTCTAACCCTATCCCTAATATTAACCCTCACCCTCACCCTAACCCTAACCCTAACCCTAACCCTAACACTCACCATAATGTTAACCCTGAACCTAACCCTAAACCTCACCCTAATGCTAACCCTAACCCTCACCCTCACTCTAACCCTCATCCTAACACTAATGCTAACCCTAAACCTCACCCTCACCCTCATGCTCGGCCTAAGCCTAAGCCTAAGCCAAAGATTAACCCTGACCCTGACCCTCACCCTAACCCTAACCGTAACACTAACCCTAACCCTAACCCTCACACTAACCCTCAACCTAACACTAACTCTAAACCTAAACCTCACCCTCACCCTAACCCTAACCCTCACCCTCACCCTCACCCCTTGCCTAATATTAAACCTAATCCTAACCCTAACCCTAACCCTAAAAATAAGAGTAACCCTCACCCTAACCCTCACCATAACCCTAACCCTAACACTCACCCTCACCATAGCCCATAACCAAACCCTAAGCCTAAGCCTAACCCTCACCCTAACCCTCACTCTAATCCTAAACCCAACACTCACTTTAACCATAACCCTCACCCTCACCCTAAATCTAATCCTAACCCTAACCCTAACTCTAACCCTCCCCTTAACTCTCACCCTAACCCTAACCTTAAAAGGAACACTAACCCTAACCCTCAACCTAACCCTCACCTTAATCCTAACTCTAACCTAAAACTCATCCTGACCCTGAACCCAACTCTAACATTAACCCAAACCCTAAACCTCACTCTAACCCTAACCCTAACCCTCATCCTCACCCTCACCGTAACCGCAACCCTAAACCTAACAATAAGAATAACCTTAACCCTATTCCTAACCCTCACCCTAACACTTACCCTCACCCTACCACTAGCCCTCAACCTCACCCTAACCCTCTCCCTAACCCTATATGTAACCCTCAACCTCACACTCACCCTAAACCTAACCTTAAACCCCACATTAACCCTAACTATAACCATCATCCTTATGCTCGGCCTAAGCCTAAGCCTAAGCCTAAGCCTAACACTAAACCTAAACATCACCCTAACCCCAACAATAACACTAAACCTAACTCTAACCCTAAACCTCACCCTCACCCTAACCCTAATTCTAACCCTAACCCTAAACCTAAACCTCATCCTAACCCTAATCCTCACCCTCACCCTCACCCTCACCCTCACCGTAACCCTAACCCTAACCCTAACCCTAACAATAACCCTAACCCTAACCCTAAACCTCATCCTAAGCATAACCTTCACCGTAACACTAACCCTCACCCTAACCCTAACCCTCATCCTAACATTTACCCTCACCCTAACACTAACACTCACGCTAACACTAACCCTCACACTAACCCTAACCATCACCCTTACCCTAAACCTCACAGTAACCCTAACCCTCAACCTCAACCTAGCCCTCAACCTAACCCTAACCCTCATCCTCACCCTAAAACTCACACTAACCCTAACAGTAATCCTCAATCTAACGCTCACCCTCACCCTAACCCTAACACTCACCCTTACCGTTAACCTCACCCTCAGCCTTACACTCACCTTTACCCTTACCATCACCCTCAAACTAACCCTCAGCATAAAACTAATCCTCATCCTAACCCTCACCCTAACGGTAACCCCAACCATCACCCTAACCCTAACCCTCACACTCACCCTCAGCCTCAGCCTAAACCTAAGCCTAAGCCTTGGCCTAACCCCAACCCTCACCCTCACCCTAACCCTAAACCTCATCCTAACACTGAACCTAACCATAAACCTAACCATCTTTCTTAACCTAATCCTCATCCCCACCCTTATCCTCAGCCTATCCCTAACCCTAAGCCGAACCCTAACCTTAACCCTCACACTCACCCTCACTGTAACCCTAATCCTAAACCTAACCCTAACCCTAAAATTAAACCTCAGTCTAACACTCACCCTAACCCTAACCCTAACCCTAACGCTCACCCTGAACCTCCCCCTAACCCTAACTCTAAACCTAAACGTCACCCTCACCCTAACCCTAACACTAACCCTAAACCTCAACCTAAACCTAATCCTTACCCTCAACCGCACCCTCACTGTAACTCTAACCCTAACCCTAATCCTAACCTCACCCTCATCCTAACCTTAACCCTAACGCTCACCCTTACCTAACATTCACCCTCACCGTAACACTAACCCTAACCCTAACCCTAAACCTCAACATAACCCTAACAATAAACCTCAACCTCATCCTAGCACTCACCCTAAACCTAATTGTAACCTTAAACCTCATCCAAAACCTCGCCCTAACCCTAACCCTAACCCTCAACCTAACCCTAAACCTAATTCTAACCCTCAACCTAACCCTAACACTGATCCCAATGTAACGCTAAACCTAATAACTCTCACCCTAAACCTAAACCTCATCTTAACCCTAACCCTCACCCTAACCCTAACACTAATCCTAACCTTAAACCTCCCCCTAACCCTAACTCTAAACCTAAACCTGACCCTCACCCTAACCCTCACCCTAACCCTAAAACTCACCCTCACCCTAGCCTTCACCCTAACCCTAATCCGAAACTTAACCCTCATCCTAACCCTCACCCTATCCCTAAACCTAACCCTCAACCTAACCCTAAACCTCACCCCTAACCTCACCTTTAGTCTAACCCTAAGCCTAACCCTAAACCTAACCCTAACCCACACACTCACCCTCAACCTAACCCTAACCCTAACCCTCATCCTAACCCTAACCCTCATCCTCAACCTCACCCTTAGCTAACCCTAAGCCTAACCCTAAACCTAAACCTAACACACACACTCACCCTCACCCTAACGCTAATCCTAACCCTAACCCTAACCCTCACCCTCACCCTAGCCTTCACCCTAACCCTAATCCTAAACCTAACTCAAACTCTAACCATAACCCTAAACCTAAACCTCACCCTAAACCTAACCCTTACCCTCACCCTCACTGTAAGGATAACCCTAATCCTAACACTAACAATAACCGTAACCCTAACTCTTACCCTCACCCTAACCATAACAATCACCCTAAACCTAACCCTCATCCTAACACTTACCCTCAACCTTATCTTAACCCTAGGCCTCAGCCTAACCTGACCTTTATGCTTACCATCACCCACACCCTAACCCTCACCCTAATGCTAACCCTAATCCTTACCCTCACCCTAACCATAACCCTAACCATCACTCTAACCCTATTCTTCACCCTCAACCTCACTCTCAGACTAACCCTACGCCTAAGCCTAAACTTAACCCTAACCCTCAACCTCACCCTAGCCCTCATCCTAACCACAATCCTAACCCTAACCCTCACCCTAACCCTAACCCTAACCTTACCCATAAACCCCACCCTAACCCTAAACCTAACCCTCACCCGCACCCTCACACTCACCGTAACTCTAACCCTAACCCTATCAATAACACTAAACCTAACCCGAACCATCACCCTAAACCTAACCCTAACCCTCACCCTCATGCTCGGACTAAGCCTAAGCCTAAGCCTAACCCTAAACCTAACTCTCAACCTAACCCTATATCTAACCCTAATCCTAACTCTAACCCTAAATCTCATTCTCACCCTAACACTAATTCTAACCCTAACCCTAAACCTAAACCTCATCCTAACCTTAACCCTAAGACTCACCCTCACCCTCAACCTAAACCTATGCTTAACATTAACCCTAATCCTAACCCTCACACTCACCCTCACCCTAAACCTAACTCTACCCCTAAACCTCACCATCACCCTAACCCTAAATCTAACACTAAACCTCACCCTAACCCTAACCTTAAGCTCTCCCTAAACCTAACCCTCACCCTCAGCTTCAGCCTAAACCTAAGGATAACCCTAACCCTAAACCTAACCCTCACACTCACCCTAACCCTAAACCTAATCCTAATCCTAACCCTAGCCCTAAACCTTACCCTCACCCCAAACTTCACCCTAACCCTAAAACTAACCCTGAAACTAACCCTCACACTCAGCCTCATCCTAACCCTAATTCTAACACTAAACCTCACCCACCCTATAACCCTAACGCTAACCCTTACCCTGACCCTAACACTAACACTAAACCTAAATCTAACCCTAAACCTCACCCTCAACCTAACCCTCACTCTAACCCTAACCCAAACACTAAACCTCACCTTAACCCTAAACCTCACCCTCACCCTAACCCTAATTCTAATCTTCACCCTCACCCTAACCCAAACCGTCATCCTCACACTAAGCCTCACCCTAACCCTAACCCTAAACCTCAATCCAACCCTCACCATAAGCCTTATCATAACCCTAAACTTAACCTTAACCCACACACTTATCTTAAACCTCACCCTCAGCCTAAACCTCACTTTTACCCTTACCATCATGCTCACCCTTACACTCCCCCTAACCCTAAACCTCATCCTAACCCTAACCATAGCCGTAAACCTAAACATCACCCTATCCCTAAACCTCACCCTCAACCTCAAGCTCAGCCTAACCCTAAGCCTAAGCCTAACCCTTACCCTAAACCTCACCCTCTCCCTAGCCTTCACCCAAACCTTAATCCTAACCCTAACCCCCATCCTAACCATCACCCGAACCCTAAACATAACCATCACCCTAACCATAATCCTCAAGCCCACACTCACCCTCAGCCTAACCCTAAGCCGAGGTCTAACCCTAACCCTAACACTCACACTCACGCTCAACCTAACCCAAATCCTAAACCTAACTCTACTTCTAACCCTTAACCTCAACCTAACCCTCAACCTCACCTTAACCCTAACACAAAACCTAACCCTAACCCACGAACTAACCCTCCCCCTAACCATAAATCTAAACATAACCTCACCCTCACCCTAACCCAGTCCTACCCCTAACCCTAAACCTCACCCTAACCCTAACCATAACCCTCACACTCACCCTCACTTTAACCCTAACTCTAAACCTAACAATAACACTAATCCTAACCCTTAACCTAACCCTAACCTTAACCATAACACTAACCCTAACACACACCCTCACCCTAACCCTAATCCTAACCATGACCCTAACCCTCACCCTAACCATAACCTTTACCCTCATTCAAACCGTCACCCTAACCCTAAACCTAACCCTGAACCTCACCCTAACACTAACCCTAAACCTCACCCTCAACCTAGACCTAACCCTAACCCTAATCCTAACCCTAATTCTCCTCTTAACCCTCAGCCTAAACCTAACACTAATTCACACCCTAACCCTGAACCTAACCCTAACCCTCAACCTAACCCTAACCCTCAAACTCAAGGTAACCCTAACTAAAACGCTCATCCAAACCCTAAACTTAACACAAACCCTAACTCTTACCCTAACCCTAATCCTAACCCTCACCCTAACCCTGAACCTCACCCTCAGCCTAACCCTAAGCCTAAACCTAACCCTAACCCTAACCCTCACAATCACCCTAACCCTTATCCTAATCCTAATTCTAACCCTAAGCCTAACCCTCACCCTCACCCTAACCCTCATCCTAAACCTAACTCTAACCCTAACCCTAACCCTAACCCTCACAATCAGCCTCAACCTAACCCTAACTCTAACCCTAAATCTCACCCTCACCCTAAACCTAACCATAACGCTAACCCTAAACCTCACCACAACCCTAACCCTAAACCGCACCCTCAACCTAGCCCTCACCCTAACCCTAATTCTAACCCTAACCCTCATCCTAACCCTCACCCTAACACTAACCCTAACCCTCACCCTCACCATCACCCTAACCCTAAAACTAAACCTAATGCTCAACCTAACCCTCACCCTCAACCTCACCATAACCCTTACCTTAACCCTCAATCTAACCCTAAATTTAACCCGAACCCTAACTCTCACATAAAACCTAAACTTAACCCTCACCCTAAACCTAACCCTGAAACTCACCCTAACCCTCAGCCTAAGCCTAAGTCTAATCCTAACCCTAACTCTAACCCTCACACTCACCCTAAGCCTAACCCTAATCCTAATCCTAACCCTAAGCCTAACCCTCACCCTCACACTAACCCTCACCTTAACCCTAACCCTAACACTAACCCTAACCCTAACCCTCACCCTCATCCTCACCCTAACCTTAACTCTAACCCTAAACCTCCCCCTCCCCCTAACACTAACCCTTACCCTCAACCTAAGCCTAACCTCACCCTCATCCTCAACCTCAGCCTAACTCTAAACCTAACCCTAAACCTAACGCTAACACACACACTCACCCTCACACTAACACTAATCCTAAACCTTTCCCTAACCCTAACCCTCCCTCAAATTTTCACCCTAACCCTAACCATAACACTAATCCTAACCCTAACCCTCAACCTAACCCTCACCCTAAACCTAACTCTAACCCTAAACCTCACCCTCACCCTAAACCTAACTCTAACCCAAACACAAACCCTAACCCTCACCCTAACCCCAACCCTAACCATCACCCTAACCCTAATCCTCACCCCCATCCTCACCCTCAGCCTAAACCAAAGCCTAAACCTAACCCTATCCCTAACACTCACACTCACCCTCACCCTAACCCTAATCCTAACCCAACCCCTAAACATTAACCTCAACCTAACCCTCACCCTAACCTTAACCCTAACACTAACCCTAACCCTAACCCACGAAATAACCCTCCCCCTAACCCTAAATCTAACCATGAACCTCACCTCACCCTAACACTAATCATACCCCTATCCCTAAACCTCACCCTAACCTTAACCATAACCCTCACCCTCACTTTAACTCTAACTCAAACTCTAACAATAACACTAATCCTAACCCTAAATCTAACCCTAACCCTAACCCTAACTCGAATCCTAACACACACCCTCACCCTAATCCTAATCCTAACCATAACCCTAACCCTCACCATAATCTTAACCCTCACCCAAACCCTCACTGTAACCCTAACCCTAACCCTAAACCTCACCCTCACCCTAGCCCTCACCCTAACCCTAATCCTAACCCTAATTCTCATCCTAACCCTCACCCTCAACCTAACACTAACCCACTCCCTAACCCTAAACCTAACCCTAAACCACAACCTAACCCTAAACCGCACGCTCAACCTAACCCTAATCCTAACCCTCACCCAAACCCTAAACTTAACCGGAACCCTATCTCTCACCCTAACCCTAATCCAAACCCACACCGTAACCCTCACTCTCACCCTCAGCCTAACCCTAAGTCTAACCCTAACCCTAACACTAACCCTCACAATCACCCTAACCCTTATCCTAATCCTAATCCTAACCCTAAGCCTAACCCACACCCTCACCCTAACCCTCATCCTAAAACTAAATCTAGCATGAACCCTAACCCTAACCCTCACAATCAGCCTTAACCTAACACTAACTCTAACCCTAAAGCTCACCCTTACCCTAAACCTAACCATAAGGCTAATCATATACCTCACCAAAACCCTAACCCTAAACCTCAACCTCACCCTTGCCCTCACACTAACCCTAATCCTAACACTAACCCTCATCCTAACACTCACCCTAACACTAAATCTAACCCTCACCCTCACCATCACACTAACCCTAAACTTTACCCTAACACTCAACCTAACCCTAACCCTCACCCTCACAGCAAACCTTACCCTAAACCTCACCCTAACCCTAAATTTAACTCGAACCCTAACTCTCACCCAAACCCTAAACTTAACCCTCACCCTAACAATAACCCTCAAATTCACATTCACTCTCAGCCTAAGTCTAAGCCTAATCCTAACCCTAAAACTAACCCTCACACTCACCCTAAGCCTAACCCTAATCCTAATCCTAACCCTAAGCCTAAACCTCACCTTCACACTAACCCTCACCTTAACACTAACCCTAACACTAACCCTAACCCTAACCCTCACCCTCAGCCTCACCCTAACCCTAACTCTAACCCTAAACCTCACCCTCCTCCTAAACCTAACCCTTACCTTCACCCTAACCCTAAACCTCAACCTCAACCTCAACCTCAGCCTAACTCTAAACCTAACCATAAACCTAACCCTAACACATATACTCTCCCTCACACTAACCATAATCCTCACCCCCATCCTCACCCTCAGTCTAACCCTAAGCCTAAGCTTAACCCTAGCCCTAACCCTCACACTCAACCTCACCTTAAACCTAACACTAACCCTACACCTAACCCTTAACCTCAACCTAACCCTCACCCTAACCTTAACCCTAACACTAACCCTAACCCTAACCCACGAACTAACCCTCCCCCTAACCCTAAATCTAACCATAAACCTCACCCTCACCCTAACCCTAATCCTACCCCTATCCCTAAACCTCACCCTAACCCTAACCATAACCCTCACACTCACTTTAACTCTAACTCAAACCCTAACAATAACACTAATCCTAACCCTAAATCTAACCCTAACCCTAAACATAACCCGAATCCTAACACACACCCTCACCCTAACCCTAATCCTAACCATAACCCTAACCCTCACCCTCACCAAAATCTTAACCCTCACCAAAACCCTCACCGTAACCCTAACCCTAACCCTAAACCTCACCCTCACCCTAGCCCTCACCCTAACCCTAATTCTCCTACCCTTACCCTCAACCTAACACTAACCCACTCCCTAACCCTAAACCTATCCCTAAACCTCAACCTAACCCTAACCCGCACGCTCAACATAACCCTAACACTAACCCTCACCCAAACCCGAAACTTAACCGGAACCCTAACTCTCAACCTAACCCTAATCCAAACGCTCACCGTAACCCTCACCCTCACCCTCAGCCTAACCCAAAGTCTAACCCTAACCCTAACACTAACCCTCACAATCACCCTAACCCTTATCCTAATTCTAATCCTAACCCTAAGCCTAAGCCACAACCTCACCCTAACCCTCATCCTAAACCTAAATCTAACATGAACCCTAACCCTAACCCTCACAATCAGCCTTAACCTAACACTAACTCTAACCCTAAAGCTCACCCTTACCCTAAACCTAACAATAAAGCTAACCATATACCTCACCAAAACCCTAACCCTAAACCTCAACCTCACCCTTGCCCTCACACTAACCCTAATCCTAACCCTAAACCTCATCCTAACCCTCACCCTACCACTAAATCTAACCCTCACCCTCACCATCACACTAACCCTAAACTTAACCCTAACACTCAACCTAAGCCTAAACCTCACCCACACAGTAACCCTTACCCTAACCCTCACCCTAACCCTAAATTTAACCCGAACCCTAACTCTCACCCAAACCCTAAACTTAACCCTCACCCTAACCCTTACCCTCAAACTCAACCTCTCTCTCAGCCTAAGCCTAAGCCTAATCCTAAATCTAACCCTAACCCTCACACTCAACTTAAGTCTAACCCTAACACTAACCCTAACCCTAACCCTCACCCTCAGCCTCACCCTAACCCTAACTCTAACCCTCAACCTCACCCTCCTCCTAAACCTAACCCTTACCTTCACCCTAACCCTAAACCTCAACCTCAACCTCAACCTCAGCCTTACTCTAAACCTAACCCTAAACCTAAACCTAACACATACACTCTCCCTCACCCTAACCATTATCCTCACCCCCATCCTCACCCTCAGTCTAACCCTAAGCCTAAGCTTAACCCTAGAGCTAACCCTCACACTCAACCTCACCCTAACCCTAACACTAACCCTACACCTAACCCTTAACCTCAACTTAACCCTCACCTAAACTTAACCCTAACACTAACCCTAACCCTAACCCACAAACTGACCCTCCCCCTGACCCTAAATTTAACCTTTACCCTCGCACTCACCCTCACCCTAATACTACCCCTATCCCTAAACCTCAGCCTAACCCTAACCCTAACCCTCACCCTCACCCTCACTTTAACTCTAACTCTAACCCTAACAATAATACTAATCCTAACCCTCAATCTAACCCTCAACCTAACCCTAACCCTAAACATAACCCTAATCCTAACATACACCCTCACCCTAACCCTAATCCTAACCATAACCCTAAACCTCAGCCTCACCATAATTTTAACCCTCATCCAAACCCTCACTCTAACCCTAACCCTAACCCTAAACCTCACCCTAACCATAACCCTAACCCTCAACCTCACCCTAGACCTCACCCTAACCCTAATCCTAACCGTAATTCTCCTCAAACACTCACCCTAAACCTATCCCTAACCCTCAACCTAACCCTAACCCTCACACTCACAGTAACCCTAACCCTAACCCTCACCCAAACTCCAAACATAACCCGAACCCTAACTCTCACCATAAACCTAACCCTAATCTTCACTCCCATCCTCACCCTTAGCCTAAGCCTAAGCCTAAACCTAACCCTATCCCTAACCCTCACAATCACCCTAACCCTTATCCTAATACTAATCTTAACCCTAATCCTAACCCTCACACTCAAACTAACCCTCATCCTAACCCTAACTATAACACGAACACTAACCCTAACCCTCACAGTCAGCCTCAACCTAACCGTAACTCTAACCTTCACACTCACCCTCACCCTTACCCTAATACTAACCCTAACCCTAACCCTTAACCTCAACCTAACCCTCACCCTAAACTTAACCCTAACAATAACCCTAACCCTAACACTAACCCTAACCCTAACCCACGAACTAACCCTCACCCTAACACAAATCTAACCCTAAACCTCACCCTCACCCTAACCCTAATCCTAACCCTAACCCTAACCTCACCCTAACCCTAACCCTAACCCTCACCCTCACCCTTACCCTCAGCATGACTCTAACCATAACCCTAACAATAACACTAATCCTAACCCTAATCCTAAACCTAACACTAACCCTAACCCTAATCCTAACACTCACCTTCACCCTAATACTAATCCTAACCCTAACGCTCACCGAACCCTCACTTTAACTCTAACCCTAACAATAACACTAATCCTAACCCTAAACCTAACCCTAACCCTAATCCTAACCATAACCCTAACGCTCACCCTCACCATAATTTTAACCCTCATCCAAACCCTCATTCTAACGCTAACCCTGACCCTAAACCTCTCCCTAACACTAACCCTAACCCTCACCCTAGCCCTCACTCTAACCCTAACCCTAATCCTAACACTAATTCTCCTCCTAACCCTCACCCTAAACCTAACACTAACACAAACCCTAACCTTAAACCTATCCCTAACCCTCAACCTAAACCTAACCCTCACACTCACAGTAACCCTAACCCTAACCCTCACCCAAACCCAAAACATAACCCGAAACCTCTCTCACCCTAACCCTAACCCTAATTCTCACTCCCATCCTCACCCTCAGCCTAAACCTAAGCCTAAACCTTACCCTATCCCTCACCCGAACCCTAAACCTCACCCTCACTGTAACACTAACCCTCATCCAAACCCTCAACCTTACCCTCACCCTCTCACTAGCCTCACCCTAACCCTAAACCTAACCCTAATCATCAACCTAACCCTCACCTAACCCTAACCCAAACCCTCACCCTAACCCTAAACCTAACTCTAAACCTCAACCTAATCCTAACCCTCATGCTCACCCTAACTATAACCGTAACCCTCAGGCTAACCCTAAACTTAACCCGAACCCTAACTCTCAAACTAAACCTAACCCTAACACTCACCCTAACACTAACCCTCACCCTCACCCTCAGCATAACCCTAAGCTTAAACATAACCTTAACCCTCACACTCACCCTAAACCTTACCCTAATCCTAACCCTAAACCTAAGCCTTATCCTCACCCTCACCCTAACCCTAACTCTAACACTAACCCTAACCCTAAACATCACAATCAGCCTCACCATAAACTTAACTCTAAACCTAAACCTCAACCTCACCCTCACCCCAAACCTAAGCCTCACCCTCACTCTAGCCCTCACCCTAACCCTAATCCTAACCTAACCCTCAACCTAATCCAAACCCTATTACTAAACCTAATCCTAACCTTCACCATCACCATAAACCTTACCCTAAACCTCACCCTAACCCTAAACTTAACCAGAACCCTAACTCTCACCATAACCCTAACCCTAAACCTCACCCTAACCCTAAACTTCAACCTCACCCTCACCCTCAGCCTAAGCCTAAGCCTAACCTAACCCTAAGCCTAAGCCTAACTGTAACCTTAACCATTACACTCTGCCTAACATTAACCCTAATCCTAACCCTAACTCTAACCCTAAATCTCACCGCACCCTAACCCTCACCTTAACCCTAACACTAACCCTAACTCTAACCCTCACCCTCAGCCTCATCCTAAACCTAACTCTAACCCTAAATCTCACACTCACCCTAACCCTAACCCTAACCCTAACCCTAAAACTCACCCTAAACCTAAACCTAAACCTCACCCTCACCATAGCCCTCACCCTAACCCTAATCCTAACCCTAACACTCATCATAACCCTCCCCCTAACACTAAGCTTAACCCAAACCCTAACGCTAACCCTCACGCTCAAACTCACTCTCAGCCTAAACCTAAGCCTAAACCTAAACCTCACCCTATCACACACACTCACCCTCACCCTAACCCTAATCCTAAACCTATCCCTAACCCTTATACTCCCCCTAAATCTCACCCTAACCCTAACCCTAACACTAACCCTAAACCTAACCCTCCACCAAACCCTCACTCTAGCACTAACTCTAACCCTAAACCTCACCCTCAGCCTAAACCTAACACTAACCCTAACGCAAACACTAAACCTCACCCTAACCCTAACCCTAACCCTCACCCTAACCCTCAGCATAACCGAAACTCTAAACCAAACAATAATTCTAAACCTAATCCTAACCCTCACCCTAACCATAAACCTCACCCTAACCCAAACCCTCACCCTAACACTTACCCTCACCCTAACACTAACCCTAAAACTAACACTAACACTAAACCTCAACCTAACCCTCCCCTTAACCCTAAATCTAACCCTAAACCTCACCCTCACCCTCAACATAACCCTAACCCTAAGCCTTACCTTAACCATAAACCTCACCCTAAACCTAACCCTCACCATAACACTTCCCCACACCCTAAAACTAACCATAAACCAAACACTCAGCCTCACACTAATCCTAACCCTCACCCTCAACCTAACCCTCACCCTAACCCTAACACTAACCCTAACCCTCACCCTCACCCTAGCCCTCACCCTAACCCTAATTCTAACCCTCATGCTCACCCTAACCCTAACCCTCATCCTCACCCTAAACCTCACACTAAGCCGAATCCTAATCCTCAATCTAACCCTCACCCTAACCCTAACCCTAACCCTTACCTAACCCTAAGCATAACCCTAACAATCACCCTTATTTTAACCCTCAGCCTCAGCCTAAAGCTCATCATTACCCTTACCATCATCCCGACCCTAACCCTCCCCCTAACCTTAAACCTCATTCGAACCCTCACCCTAACCGTAAAACCAAACTTCACCCTAACCCTAAAACTCACCCTCAACCTCATGCTCAGCCCAACCCTAAGCGAAGCCTAAACCTTACCCTAACCCTCACCCTCACCCTCGCCCTCACCATAACACTAATCTTAACCCTAACCCTCATCCTTACCCTTACCCTAATCCTAACCCTACCATCATCCTAATCCTAATCCTCAACCCCACCCTCACCCTCAACCTACCCCTAAGCCTAAGTCTAAGCTTACCGTAACCCTCACCCTCACCCTCACCCTAAACTTAGTCCTAACCCTAAACCTAAACCTACACCTTAACCTAAACCTAACCCTCACCCTAACTTTAACCCTAACACTAACCGTAACCCATGAACTAACCCTCCCCCTAACCCTAAATCTAACCCTAAACCTAACCCTCATCCTAACCCTAATCCTACCCCTAAACCTACACCTCACCCTAAACATGACCCTAACCCTCACCCTCAACCTCACCCTCACCGAAACTCTAACCATAACCCTAACAATAACACTAACCGTAACCCTAACGCTCACCTTAACCCAAACCCTAACACTAATCCTCAACCTAACCCTATCCGTTATCCTAACCCTAAAACTTAACCCGAACCCTAACCCTAACCCTAACCATCACCCTCACCCTCAGCCTAACCCTAAGCTTAACCCGAACCCTAACCTTCACACTCAGCTTAACCCTTATCCTAATCCTAATCCTAACTCTAAGCCTAACCCTCACCCTAAACCTAACCCTCCCCCTAAACCTATATCTAACCCTAAACCTCACCCTCAACCTCACCATAACTCTAACCCTAAACCTCACCCTAACCAGAACCCTCACCCTAACCCTAACCCTCACCATAAAGCTTTCCCTCACCCTAACACTAACCCTCACCCTAACACTCACGATCACACTAATCCTAACCCTCACCCTAATCCTAAACCTCACCCTAACCCTAACCCTAACTCTAACCCTAAACCTCACCCTCATCCTAAAACTAACTCTAACCCTAATCCAAACCCTAAACCTCAGCCTAACCCTAAGCATGTCCCTAACCCTTACCCTCACCCTAGCCCTCAACCAAACCCTAATTCTAACCCTCACACTCACCCTAACCCTAACCCTCATCCTCACCCTAAACCTCACACTAACCCTAAACCTAATCCTCAATCTAACCCTTATCTTAACCCTAACCTTAACCCTTATCCTAACCCTAAAACAAACCCTAACCCTCACCCTTAACGAATCCCTCACCTTCAGCCTAAACCTCACTTTGCCTTTACCATCATCCTCACCATAACCCTCAACCTAACACTAAACCTCATTCTAACACTCACCCCAACCGTAAACCTAACTATCACCCTAACCCTAACCCTCACCCTCAAACTCACAGTCAGCCAAAACCTAAGCCTAAGCCTAAGCCTTACCCTAACCCTCACCCTCAACCTAGCCGTCACCCAAACCCTAATCCTAACCCTAACCCTCAACCTAAACCTAAATCTAACCATCACCCTAACCCTAATCCTAACCCTCACCCTCAACCCCAACCTCACCATAACTCTATCCCTTACCCTAACAATAACACTAACCCTAAACTTACCCTAACCCTCACCATAAACCTCACCCTCAGCCTCACCCTCACTGCAAACTTAACCCTAACCACAACACTAAAAATAACCCTAACCCTAACTCTAATCCTCACCCCCACAATCACACTCAGCCTAATCCTAAACCTAACCCTAATCCTAACCCTAACCTTAACCCTAACCATAAACCTCACCCTCAGCATCACCCTCACCGCAAATTTAACCCAAACCATAACACTAAAAGTAACCCTATCACTAACCCTAACCCTAACCCTAACCTTAATCGTCACCCCCACTGTCACACTAACCCTAAACTTAATCCTAATCCTAACCCTAAACCTAACCCTAACCCTCACCGTAACACTAACACTAACCCTAAACCTAACCCTAATCCTCACCTCCACTGTCACACACAGCCTAAACCTAAGCCTAATCCTAACCCTAAACCTAACCCTAACCCTCACTGTAACACTAAACCTAACCCTAACCCTAACCATAACCATAACCCTAAACCGAACCATAAGCATCAGCCTCACCCTCACCCTAACCCTAACCCGAACCCTAACCCTCATCCTAACCCTAATCCTAACTCTAACCCTAGCCCTAACCCTCACACTCACCCTCAGCCTAATCCTAATCCTAAACCAAACCCTATCCCTAAACCTAACCCTCACCCTCACCCTAATCCTCACCCTATCCCTAACACTAACCCTAAACCTAACCCTCACCCTCAGACTCACCCTAACCCTAACTCTAACGTTAAACCCCACCCTCACCCTAACCCTAACCTTAAACCTCCCCCTAACCCTAAACCTAAACCTCAACCTAACCTTCACCTTAACCCTAACCCTAACACTAACCCTAACCCTAACCCTCATCCTAATCCTCCCCCTAACTCTAAGTCTAACCATATACCTCACCTTTACC
The DNA here is from genome assembly GCF_024711535.1 of Dipodomys merriami. NCBI lineage: Eukaryota > Metazoa > Chordata > Mammalia > Rodentia > Heteromyidae > Dipodomys > Dipodomys merriami. Next base: position 2,113,080 of record NW_027203449.1, read on the forward strand.
CTATCCCTAATCCTAACCCTAAACCTAAACCTCACCCTAAACCTAACCCTAACCCTCACCCTCACCCTAACCCTCACAGTAATTCTAATCCTAACCGTAACAATAAAACTAATCCTAACCCTAAACCTAACCCTAACCCTAAACCTAAGCCTAATCCTAACACCTACACTCACCCTAATCCTAATCCTAACACTAACCCTCACACTAATCCTAAACTTCAACCTCACTGTAACCCTAACCCTCACCCAAACCCTCACGCGAACCTTAAACCTAACCCTCAACCTATCCCTTACCCTCACACTCAACCTTACCCTCAGTCTAAACCTAAGCCAAACTCTAAACCTAACCCTAACACACACACTCACCCTCACCATAAAGCTAATCCTAACCCTAACCCAAACCATGACCCTAAACCTCCCCCTAACTCTCACCCTAAATCTAACCCTAAAACTGACCCTAAACCTAACCCATAACGTAAGCCTCAACGTAACCCTAACTCTATAGCTAACCTTAACCCTCACCCTCACTGTCACCGTAACTGTAACCCAAAACCTAAGCCTAAAAATAACCCTAACCCTCACCCTCACCCTAACACTAATCATTAACCTAAAACTACCCCTAACCCTTAACGTCAACCTAATCCTCACCCTAACCTTAACGCTAACAATAACCCTAACCCTAACCCACGAACTAACCCTCCCCCAACTCTAAATATAACCATAAACCTGACACTCACCCTAACCCTAATCCTAACCCTAACCCTAAACCTCACCCTAACACTAACCCTAAGCCTCACCCTCACCCTCACCCTCAATTTAACTCTAACTCTAACCCTAACAATAACACTAATCCTAAACCTAAATCTAACCCTAAGCCTAACCCTAACCCTAATCCTAAAACACACCCTCACCCTAACCCTAATCCTAACCATTACCCTAACCGTCACCCTCACCATAACCTTAACCCTCATCCAAACCCTCACCCTAACCCTAATCTTAACCCTAATTCTCCTCCTAACCCTCAACATAAACCTAACACTACCCTAACCCTAACCCTCAAAATCAGCTTCAACCTAACACTAACTCAAACCCTAAACCTCACCCTCACCCTAAACCTAACCATAACTCTAACCCTAAAACTCACCACAACCCTAACGCTAAAGCTCACCCTCCCCCTAGCCCTCACCCTAACTATAATCCCAACCCTAACCCTCATCCTAAACCTCACCCTATCACTAACCCTAACCCTCATCCTCACCATCACCCTAAGCCTAACCCAAACTCTCAAACTAACTCTAACCCTCACCCTCACCATAACCCTTACCCTAACCCTCACGCTAAACCTAAATTTAACCCAAACCCTAACTCTCACCCTAAAGCTAACCCTAACCCTCACCCTAACCCTAATCCTCACCATCACCCTCAGCCTCAGCCTAAGCCTAAGCCATATCCTAACCTTAACCCTAACCCTCACACTCACCCTAAGCCTAACCCTAATCCTAATTCTAACCCTAAGCCTAAACCGCACACTCAACCTAACCCTAACACTAACCCTAACCCTAACCCTAACCCTTACTTAATCCTCACCCCAACCTCACCCTCAGCCTAACCCTAAGCCTAACCATAAGACTAACCCTAAAGCTCACCGTAACCCAAACCCTAATCTTAACCCTAACCCTAACCGAAACACTAACACTAACCCCAAACCTAACCCTAACGCTTACCCTAACCCTAACCCTAATCCTCAACCTCAATGTCACCCTAACCCAAACAATAACCCTAACCCTCACCCTAATTCTAAGCCTAACCCTAACCCTAACCCTCACACTCACCCTCACCCTAACCCTAATCCTAAACCTAACCCTCACCCTAGCCCTCAAACTGACCCTAATCCTAACCCTAAACCTAATCCTAAACCTCACACTAACCCTAACCTTAACCCTCACACTAACCCTAACCCTAAACATAAACCTCACCCTAACACTAAACCGAATCCTCACCTTCACCCTTACTCTCAAATTAACTCTAACCCTTAACCTAACAATAAACCTAAACCTAAACCTAACCCTAACTCTAAACCTTACCCTAACACTAAACCTCACCCTAATCCTCACCCTCACCCTCACCCTAACTCAAACACTAATCCTCACCCACACCCTCATCCTCAGCCTAAACCTAAGCCTAAACCTAACCCTAACCCTAACCATCACCTTAACCCTTACCCTAACCCAAACCCTAACCCTGAACCAAAACCTAATCTTCAGCCTCACCCTCACCCTAACCCAAACCCTAAACCTTACCCTCACCCTACCCCTAAATCTAACCCTAACCCTAACCCTCACACTAACCCTCACCATAACCATAATCCTATACCTAACCCTAACCCTAAACCTATGCTTCATATTAACCCTCAGCCTAGCCCTCACGCTAACCCTAATCCTAACCCTAAACCTTATCCTAACCCTCACCCTAAACCTACCCATAACCCTCACCCTCACCTTCAGCCTCACTTTAACTCTAACTCGAACCCTAACAATAACACTAATCCTAAACCTAAACCTAACCCTAACCCTAATCCTATACCTAATCCTACCACACACCCTCACCCTAACCCTAATCCTAACCATAGCACTAACCCTCACCCTAAACCTCACACTAACCCTAACACTAATCCTCAATCTAACCCTTACCATCACCCTATAACCTAACCCTCACCCTTACCCTAACACTAACCCTAACCATAACCATAATCATAACCCTCAACCTCAGCCTCACATTCACAGCAAACATAACCCAAACCATAACACTAACAATAACCCTAACCCTCACCCTAATCCTAATCCTACCCCTACCCCTAAACCTCACCCTAGTCCACACCCTAAACCTAAGCCTAAGCCTAACCCTCACCCTAACTCTCACTCTAACCCTAACCCCAAACCTCAACCGAAACCTAACCCTCAACCTCACCCTCAGCCTAACTCTAATCCTAACCTGAACCCTAACCTTAACCCTCACACACACAGTCAGCTTAACCCTAGACCTAATCCTAACTTTAACCCTAACCCTCACCCTCACCCAAAACCTCACCCTAAGCCTAAACGTAACCCTCACCCTCAGCTTCACATTCACAGCAAACTTAACCCAAACCATAACACTAACAATAACCCTAACCCTCACCCTCAACCTAACCCTAAACCTAAACCTAAACCTAACCCTAACCCTAACCCTAAACCTAAACCTGACCCTAAACCTAATCCTAACCCTCACCCTCACCTTCACAGTAACCAAAACCCTAACCCTAACCCTTACAATAACCCTAACTCTAACCCTATACCTCATCCGAACCATATCCTTCACCCTAACCCTAACCCACACCCTAAAGCTTATCCTCACCTTAACCCTAAACCTCACACTCACCCTAACACTCACCCTAATCCTAATCCTAACCCTAAGCCTAACCCTCACTCTCACCCTAACCCTCACCCTAAACCTAACTCTAACACTAACCCTAACCCTAACCCTCACCCTCAGCCACACTCTAACCCTAACTCTAACCCTAAACCTCCTCCTCCCCCCACCCTAAGCCTAACCCTATCCCTAAACATCACCCAAACCCTAACCCTAAACCTCACCCTCACCCTAGCCCTCACCCTAATCCTAATCCTAACACTAAACCTCACTCTAACCCTAACCTTAATCTTAATCCTAACCCTAAACCTAACCCTCACCCTCACCCTAACACTCACCCTAACACTAACCCTCACCCTCACTCTCATCCTAACCATAACTGTAACCCTAAACCCCACCTTCATCCTAATCCTCACCCTAAACCTAAACCTCCCCCCTACCCTAAACCTAAACCTCACCCTCAAATAGCACTAACCCTAACCCTAAACCTAACCCTAACACTCACCCTAATGCTAATGCTCACACTCAACCTCACCCTCAGCGTAACCCTAAGCCTAACCCTAAACCTAACCCTAACACAAATATTCACCCTCACCTTTACCCTAATCCTAAGCCTCCCCCTAATTCTCACCCTAACCCTAACCCTAACACTAACACTACCCCTAACCCTCAACCAAACCCTCACCCTAACCCTAACTCTAACCCTAAACCTGACCCTCACCCTAAACCTAACTCTAACCCAAACCCAAACCCTAAACTTCACCATAAAACTAACCCTCACCCTCACCCTCAGCCTAAAACTAAACCTGGCCCTAACAATAACCCTAAAACTAATCCTAACCCTCACCCTAACCATAACGATCACCCTAACCCAAAACCTAACCCTAACATTTACCCTCACCCTAAAACTAACCCTAACCCTAACACTAACCCTCACACTAACCCTAACCCTAAGCCTAACCCTAAACCTCACCGTAACCCTAACCCTAACCCTAAAGAGAATTAACCCTAACCCTAAATCTAACCCTAATCCTCAGCCTCACCCTCACCATAACCCAAACCCTAACCCTAAACCTCACCCTAACCCTAAGCCTATATCTAACCCTAAACCTCACCCTCAGGCTAACCCTAACCCTGACCCTAACCCTAAACCCCAACCTATCCCTAACCGGCACCCTCAACCTCACCATAACTCTAACCCAAACCCTAAAACTAACACTAACCCTAACCCTAACCATAACTTTAACCCTAATCCTCACCCCCAACCTCAGCCTCAGCCTAACCCTAAGCCTAACCATAACTCTCAGACTAACCCTAACCCTAACACTAACCCTAACCCTAAACCTTATCCTAACCCTAAACCTAACCCTCATTATAAGTTTCACCCCCACCCTACCCTAAACTCTAACCCGAACACTCACCCTAAACCTAAGCCCAACCCTAACCTTAACCCTAACCTTCACACTCACTCTACCCTAAATCTAATCCTAAACCTACCATTACTCCTAAACCTAACCCTCACCATAACCCTCACCCTAGCCCTCATCCTAACCCTAATCCTAACCCTAAACCTCAAACTAACCCTAAATCTACCCCTAAACCTCAACCTCACCCTAACCCAAACTCTAAACCTAACACTAAACCTCACAATAAACCTAACCCTAAACCTCACCCTAACCCTAAACCTCACGATCACCCTCAGCCTAACCCTAAGCCTAACCCTAAACCTATCCCTAACACACACTCACCCTCACACTAACACTAATGCTAACCCTAACCATAACCCTCCCCCTAACTCTCACCCTAAACCTAACCTTAACACGAACAGTAAACCTAACGCTCAACTTAACCATCACCCTAACCCTACCTCTAAACCTAAACCTCACCATCATGTTAACCCTAACTCTAACCCTAACCCAAACCCTAAACCTCACCCTAACCCTAACCCTAACCCTCATCCTCACCCTCACCGTAACCATAACCCTAAACCTAACCCTAACAATAACCCTAAACCTATTCCGAACCCTCACCCTAACCATAACTCTCACCCTAACACAAACCATCACCCTATTACTTACCCTCACCCAAACACTAACCCTAACCCGAACAATAACCCTCACACTAATCCAAGCCCTAACCCTAACCCTAAATCTCAACCTAACCCAGACCATCTCCCTAACCCTAAAAATAACCCTCACCCTAACCCCCCCCTTAAAGTTATATCTAACCCTCAACCTCACCCTCACACTCACCCTAACCCTAAACCTAAACACCACCCTAACCCTACCCCTAACCCTCACCCTCATGCTCAGCCAAAGCCTAAGCCTAAGCTTAACCCTAACCCTAACCCTCACCAAAACCCCAAACACTAACACAAACCGTAACTCTAACCCTAAACCTCACCCTCACCCTAACCTTAACACTAACCATAACCCTAAACCTAAGCCTCATCCTAACCCTAACCCTCACCCTCACCCTCACCATAAGTGTAACCCTAACCCAAAACCTAACAATAACCCTAACACTAACCCTAAACTTCATCCTAACCATAACCTTCACCCTAACCCTAACACTCACCCTAACACTTACCCTCATCCTAACACTAACCCTAACCCTAACACTAACCCTCACACTAAACCTAACCCTCACAATAACCCAAAACCTCACCCTAACCCTAAACCTCACCCTGAACCTAGCCCTCAACCAAACCCTAACCCTCATCCTCACCCTAAAACTCACACTAACCATAACACGAATCCTCAATCTAACCCTCAAACTCACCCTAACCGTAACCCTCACCTTTGCCCTAAACCGCACGCTCAGCCTAACCCTCACCTTTACCCTTACCGTGACTCTGAACCTCACCCTGACCCTAACCCTAATCCTCATCCTATCACTCACCCTAATGATAACACAAACCATCACCCTAATCCTAACACTCACCCTCACCCTCAGCCTCAACCTAACCCTAAGCCTAAGCCTAACCCTAACCCTAACCCTCACCCTCACCCTACCCCTCACCCTAACAATAATCCTAAACCTAACCCTCATCCTAACACTTAACCTAACTATAACCCTAACCATCTTTCTAAACCTAATCCTCATCCCCACCCATACCCTCAGCCTAACCTAAGCCTAAGCCGAACCCTAACCCTAACCCTCACAATCACCCTCACTGTAAACCTTATCCTAAAACTAACCCTAATCCTAACATTATACCTCAACCTAACCCTCACCCTAACCCTAACCCTAACCCTAAACCTCCCCCTAACCGTAACTCTAACCCTAAACCACACCCTCACCCTATCCATAACCCTTACACTAAACCTCACCTTAACCCTGATCCTAACCCTCACCGTCACCCTCACCCTCACTGTAACTCTAACCCTATCCCTAATACTAACCCTCACCCTCACCCTAACCCTAACCCTAACCCTAACTCTCACCCTCACCATAACGCTAACCCTAAACCTAACCCTAAACCTCACCCTAATGCTAACCCTAACCCTCACCCTCACTCTAACCCTCATCCTAACACTAATACTAACCCTAAACCTCACCCTCACCCTCATGCTCGGCGTAAACCTAACCCTAAGCCAAAGATTAACCCTGACCCTGACCCTCAGCCTAACCCTAACCCTAACCGTAACACTAACCCTAACACTAACCCTCACACTAACCCTCGCCCTAACGCTAATTCTAAACCTAAACCTCACCCTCACCCTAACCCTAACCCTCACCTTCACCCTCACCCTCTGCCTAATATTAAACCTAAACCTAACCCTAACCCTAACCCTAACAAGAAGAGTAACCCTCAACCTAACCGTCACCCTAAACCTAACCCTAACACTCACACTCACCATAGCCCATAACCAAACCCTAAGCCTAAGCCTAACCCTCAACCTAACCCTCACTCTAATCCTAACCCCAACACTCACCTTAACCATAACCCTCACCCTCACCCTAACTCTAAACCTAACCCTAACCCTAACTCTAACCCTCCCCTTAACTCTCACCCTAAGGCTAACCTTAACAGTAACACTAACCCTAACCCTCAAACTAACCCTCACCCTAATCCTAACTCTAACCTAAACCTCACCCTGACCCTAAACCCAAATCTAACATTAACCCAAACCCTAAACCTCAGTCTAACCCTAAACCTAACCCTCATCCTCACCCTCACCGTAACCGCAACCCTAAACCTCACAATAAGAATAACCTTAACCGTATTCCTAACCCTCATCCTAACACTTACCCACACCCTACCACTAACCCTAAACTTCCCCCTAACCCTCTCCCTAACGCTATATGTAACCCTCAACCTCACACTCACCCTAAACCTAACCCTAAACCCCACATTAACCCTAACCCTAACAATCACCCTTGTGCTCGGCCTAAGCTTAAGCCTAAGACTAAGCCTAACACTAACCCTAAACATCACCCTAACCCCAACAATAAAACTAAACCTAACTCTAACCCTAAACCTCACCCTCACCCTAACCCTAATTCTAATCCTAACCCTAAACCTAAACCTCATCCTAACCCTAACCCTCACCCTCACGCTCACCCTAAACCTCACCGTAACCGTAACCCTAACCCTAACTCTAACAATAACCCTAACCCTAACCCTAACCCTCATCCTAAGCATAACCTTCACCGTAACCCTAACCCTCACCCTAACACTTACCCTCACCCTAACACTAACACTCACGCTAACACTAAACCTCACACTAACCCTAACCATCACCCTAACCCTAAACTTCACCCTAACCCTAACCCTCAACCTCAACCTAGCCCTCAACCTAACCCTCACCCTCATCCTCACCCTAAACCTCACACTAACCCTAACAGTAATCCTCAATCTCAACCTCACCCTCACCCTAACCCTAACACTCACCCTTACCGTTAACCTCACCCTCAGCCTAACACTCACCTTTACCCTTAGTGTGAGGGTGATGCCCTCACACTAACCCTCAACATAAAACTAATCCTCAGCCTAACCCTAACCCTAACGGTAACCCCAACCATCACCCTAACCCTAACCCTCACCCTCACCCTCAGCCTCAGCCTAAACCTAAGCCTAAGCCTTGGCCTAACCCTAGACCTCACCCTCACCCTAACTCTAACCCTCTTCCTAACCCTTAACCTAACCATAAACCTAACCATCTTTCTAAACCTAATCCTCATCCCCACCCATACCCTCAGCCTAACCCTAACCCTAAGCCGAAACCTAACCTTAACCCTCACACTCACCCTCACCAAAAACCTAATCCTAAACCTAAACCTAACCCTAATATTAAACCTCAGTCTAACACTCACCCTAACCCTAACCCTAACCCTCATGCTCACCCTAACCCTCAAACTAACCCTAACTCTAACCCTAAACGTCACCCTCACCCTAACCATAACCCTAACCCTAAACCTCACCCTAAACCTGATCCTTAACCTCACCCTCACCCTCACGCTCACTGTAACTCTAACCCTAAACCTACTCCTAACCCTCACCCTCACCCTAATCATAACCCTAACCCTCACCCTTAACCTAACCCTCACACTCACCGTAACCCTAACCCAAACCCTAAACCTCACCATAACCCTAACAATAACCCTCAACCTTACCCTAACCCTAACCCTCATCCTAAACCTAACCCTCATCCTCAACCTCACCCTTAGCCTAACCCTAAGCCTAACCCTAAACCTAAATCTAACACACACACTCACCCTCACCCTAATGTTAATCCTAACCCTAACCCTAACCGTCACCCTAGCACTCACCCTAAACCTAATTGTAACCTTAAACCTCATCCAAAACCTCACCCTAACCCTAACCCTAACCCTCAACCTAACCCTAAACCTAATTCTAACCCTCAACCTAACCCTAACACTGACCCCAACGTAACCCTAACATTAACTCTCACCCTAAACCTAAACCTCATCCTAACCCTAACTCTCACCCTCACCCTAACCCTAACACTAATCCTAACCTTAAACCTCACCCTATACCTCACCCTAACCCTAACTCTAACCCTATACCTGACACTCGCCCTAACCCTCACCCTAACCCTAAAATTCACCCTCACCCTAGCCTTCACCCTAACCCTAATCCGAAACTTAACCCTCATTCTAACCCTCACCCTAACCCTAAACCTAACCATCAACCTAACCCTAAACCTCACCCCTAACCTCACCCTTAGTCTAACCCTAAGCCTAACCCTAAACCTAACCCTAACCCAGACACTCACCCTCAACCTTACCCTAACCCTAACCCTCATCCTAACCCTAAACCTCATCCTCAACCTCACCCTTAGCCTAACCCTAAGCCTAACCCTAAACCTAAACCTAACACACACACTCACCCTCACCCTCATGTTAATCCTAACCCTAACCCTAACCCTCACCCTCACCCTAGCCTTCACCCTAAACCGAATCCTAAACCTAACTCAAACTCTAACCATAACCCTAACCCTAAACCTCACCCTAAACCTAACCCTTACCCTCACCCTCACTGTAAGGGTAACCCTAATCCTAACCATAACAATAACCGTAACCCTAACTCTTACCCTCACCCTAACCATTAAAATCACCCTAAACATAACCCTCATCCTAACCCTAACCCTCACCTTAACCCTAACCCTAACATTAACCCTAACCCTAAACCACACCCTCAGCCTCACCCTAACCCTAACCCTAAACCTAAACCTCACCCTCACCCTCACCCTAACACTCACCCTCACCCTAGCGCTCATCCAAACCCTAATCCTAACCCTAAACCTCATCCTAAACCTCCCCTTAACCCTATGACTAACCCTCACCCTAACCCTAACTTTCTCACCCTCAACCTCACCCTCAGCCTAACCCTAAGCCTAACCCTAAACCTAACCCTAACACACACACTCACCCTCAGCCTAACCCTAAGTGTATACCTAAAACTAACCCTAACTCTCTCCCTCAGCCTCACCCTAACCCTAATTCTATCCCTAAATCTCACCCTCACCCTACCCCTAATGCTAAACCTTAACCCTAACCCAAACCCTAACCCAAACCCTCCCCCTAACTCTCACCCTAACCCTAACACTAACACTAACGCTAACTCTAACCCTAAAACTAAACCTCAACCTAACCCTAACCCTATCCCTCACCATAAGCCTCACCCTCACACTCAGCCTAACCTTAAGCCTAACCCTAATCCTAACCCTAACCCTCACACTCACCCTAACCCTAAACCTAATCCTAATCCTAACCCTATCCCTATCCCTCACCCTCACACTAACACTCACCCGAACCCTAACCCTAACACTAACCCTAAACCTAACCCTCACTATCAACCTCACCCTCAGCCTAACCCTAAGCCTAACGCTAAACCTAACACTCTCACACACTCACCCTCACCCTAACCCTAATCCTAAACCTAAACGTAACCATAAACCTCCGCCTAACTCTCACCCTAACGCTAACCCTTACACTAACCCTAACCCTCAACCAAACCCTCAGCCTAACCCTAGCTCTAACCATAAACCTCACCCTCAACCCTAACCCTAACCCAAACCCGAAACCTTACCCTAAGCCTAACCCTAAACCTCATCCTCACCTTCACCCTAACCCTAACTCTAACAATAACGCTAACCCTATTGCTCACCCTAACCCTAACCCTAAACCTCACCTTCACCTTCACCCTCACAGTAACCGTAACCCTAACCCTAGCAATAACCCTTACCCTAACCCTAAACCTCACCCTAACCATAACCCTCACCCTAACCCTAAAACTCACCCTAAAACATACCCTCAAACGAACACTAACCCTCACACTAACCCTAACCATAACCATAACCCTAAACCGCACCCTAACACTAAGCCTAACCCTAACATTCACCCTAACCCTAATTCTAACCCTAACCCTCACCCTAACCATAAATCTCATCCTCACCATAAACCTCACACTAACCCTAACCCTAATCCTAAATCTAACCCTCACCCTCACAATAACCCTAACCCTAACCCTTAACCTAACCCTTAGCCTAATCATAACCCTCACCCTTACAGTAACCCTCACCCTCAGCCTAACACTCACCTTTAACCTTAACGACACCCGCAACCTAACCCTCACCCTAAGCTTAAACTTAACCGAAACCTAACTCTCACCATAACCTTAAACCTAACCCTCACCTTAACCCTAAACCTAACCCTCACCCTCACCCTCAGCCTAACCCTAAGCCTAACCCTAAACCTAACCCTAATCCTCACACTGACCTTCTCCCTAACCCCAATCCTAATCCTAACCCTAACCCTAACACACACCCTAACCCTAACCATTACCCTAAACCTAACCCTAACACTAACCCGAACCCTCACCCTAAAATTCACCCTAACCCTATATCTAACACTAAACTACAAACTCACAGTGACCCTAACCCTAACCCTAACCCTAAACCTCACCCTAACCCTAACCATAAACCTCACCCTCACCCTAGCCGTCACCCTAACCCTAATCCTAAACCTAACCCACATCCTAACCCTCAACCTAACCCTAAACCTAACCCTCACCCTAACCCTAAACCTCACACTCAACCTAACCCTCAGGCTAACCCTAAGACTAACCCTAAACATAACCGTAACCCACACACTCACCCTCACCCTAACACTAACTATAACCCTAACCCTAAATTTAAACCGAACCCTAACACTCACCCTAACCCTAACCCTAACCATCATCCTAACACACAACCTAACCCTATCCGTATCCATCACCCTAACCCCAACCCTCACCCTCAGCCTAACCCTAAGCCTAAGCATAACTCTAACCCTAACCCTCAACCTCACCCTAAACCTAATCCTAACCCTAACCTTCATCCTAACCCTCACCATAACCCTAACCCTAACCATCATCCAAAACCTATTCTTCACCTCCACCCTCACCCTCAGCTTAACCCTAAGCCTAAGCCTAAACCTAACCCTAACCCTCGCCCTCAGCCTCACTCTCACCCCAACCCAAATCCTAACCCTAACCCTCACCCTAACTCTAAGCCTAACCCTAATGCTAGCCCTCACCCTAAACCTAATCCTAACCCTAAACCTCATCCTAACCCTCACCCTAACCCTAACCCTAAACCTCACCCTCATGCTCTCCCTAAGCCTAAGCCTAAGCCTAAGCCTAAGCCTAACCCTAACCCTAACCCTATCCCTAACCTTAACACTATCCCTAACTCTAACCCTAAACCTCACCCTCACCCTAACCCTAACTGACCCTAACCCTAAACCTAAGCCTCATCCTAACCCTATCCCTCACCCTCACCTTCACTGTAAACCTAACTGTAACACTAAACCTAACAAAAACCCTAAACCTAACCCTAACCCTCACCTTAATCATAATCCTCACCCTAACCTTAACCCTCATCCTAACATTTACCCTCATCCTAACACTAACCCTAACCCTAACAATAACACTAACCCTAACCCTAACCCTAAACCTAAACATAAACCTCACCCTCAGCCTCACCCTCACCGCAAACCTAACCCTAAACATAACACTAACAATAACCCTAACCATAACCCTAAAACTCACACTCACCCTCACCCTAACGCAAATCCTAAACCTAACCCCATCCCTAACCCGAACCCTCACCCTAACCCTCACACTAGCCCTCACCCTAAACCTAATCCTAACCCTAAACCTCATTATAAACCTCACCCCAAACCTAACCCTCATCCTAAACCTAACCCTAACCATAACCCTCATGGTTGGCCTAAGCCTAAGCCTAAGCCTAAGCCTAACCTTAACCCTTACCCTCACCCTATTCCTAAACCTAAACCTAACCCTAACCCTAAACCTAACAATAACCCTAAGCCTAACCCTAACCCTCACCGTAAGCATAACCCTCACCCTAACCCTAACCCTCACCCTAATATTTACCCTCACCCTAACACTAACCCTAACTCTAACACTAACGCTTACACTAACCCTAACCATCACCCTAAACCTAAACCTCATCCTAACACTAACCCTAACCCTGACCTCACCCTAGCCCTCACCCTAACCCTAAACCTCATCCTCACCCTAAACCTCACACTAACCCTAACAATAATCCTCAATCTAACCCTTACCCTCACCCTAACACTAAACCTAACCCTCAACCTAACCCTAAACCTCACCATACCGTAACCCTCACCCTCAGCCTAACCCTCAGCTTTGCCCTTACCTTTACCCCCACCATAAAACTCACCCTAACCGAACCCTCATCCTAACCCTCACCCTTCCCCTACCTCTACCCCTAAGCCTCAACCTCACTGTAACCCTAACTCTAACACTAACACTAAACCTCACCCTAACCAGAAATCTCACCCTCACCCTCACCATAACCGTAATCCTAACGCCAAACCTAACAATAACCCTATCCCTAACGCTAACCCTCACCCTAATCATAACCTTCACCCTAACCCTCACCCTCACCCTAACCCTCATCCTCACCCTGAACCTCACACTAACCCTAAACCTAATCCTCAATCTAACTCTCACCCTAACCCTAAACTTAACCCTTAACCTAATCCTAAACCTAACCCTAATCCTCACCCTTTTCTAAACTCTCACCCTCAGCCTAAACCTCACCTTTAACCTTACCATCATCCTCACCCTAACCCTAAACCTCATCCTAACCCTCAACCTCACACTAAACCTAACACTAACCATAATCCTCAATCTAACCTTCACCCTAACCCTAACCCTCACCCTCACCGTAGCCCTCACCCTAACCCTAATTCTAACACTAACCCTCATCCTAATTCTTACCCTAACCCTAACCCCAACCATCACTCTAACCCTAATCCTCAACCCCACCTTCAACCTCACCCTAACCCTAAGCCTAAGCCTAACCCTAACCCTAACCCTAACATACCCTCACAGTAACCCTAATCCTAACCCTAAACCTAACCCTAACCCTAACTCTAACCCTCACCCTCACCCTAGCCCTAACCCTAACCCTAATTCTAACCCTCCCCCTCACCTTAACCCTAAACCTTAACCTAACCCTTAACCCTAAACTCACACTCACCATAACAATTACCCTAATCCTAAACCTAACCTTAAGTCTAACCCTCACCCTCACCCTAATCCTCACCGTAACCCTAACTCTAACACTAACCTTAACCCCAACCCACACCATCAGCCTCACCCTAAACCTAACTCTAACCATAAACCTCAGTCTCATCTTAAGCCTAACCCTAACCTTAACCATCAAACTAACCCTAACGCTCACCCTCACTGTAACCCTTACCCTAACTCTCACCCTAACCCTTAACTTAACCCGAACCCTAACTCTCACCCTAACTCTAACCCTAAACCTCACCCTAACCCTAAGCCTCAACCTCACCCTCAGCCTAACCGTAACCCCAACCCTAACCCTCACACTCACCCTAACCTTAACCCTAATCCTAATAGTAAACCTAACCCTAACCCTCACCCTCACCCTAACCATCACCTTAAGCCTAACCCTAATATTAATCGTAACCAAAACCCTTACGCTAAACCTCACCCTAACACTAACCCTACCCATCCCCCTCACCCTAGCCCTCAACCTAACACTAACCCTCATCCTCACCCTAAACCTCACACTAACCCTAACACTAATCCTCAATCTAAACCTCAACCTCACACTAAACCTAACCCTTAACCTCACCCTAACCCTAACCCACACCCTTACAGTAACCCTTATCCTTAGCCTTAACCCTCACGTTTAAACTTACCTTCACTCCCACCCTAACCCTCACCCAAACCCTAACTGTAACCCTAACCCTAACTCTACCCCTAAACCTCACCATCAGGCTAACCCTAACTCTAATCCTAACCCTAACACTAAACCTCACCCTAACTCTAATACTAACCCTAACACTAAACCTCACCCTAACCCTAAACCTAACCCTCACCCTCAACCTCATCCTCAGTCTAAACCTAAGCCTAAGCCTAAGCCTTAACCTAACAATCACCCTCACGATAGACTCACCCTAAACTGAATCCTAACCCTAATCCTCATCCTAATCCTCACACTAAACCTAAACCTAACCATCACCATAACCCTAATTCTCACCCCCCCTCACCCTAAGCGTAAGCCTAACCCTAACCATCACACTCACCCTCACCCTAACCCTAATCCTAACCATAACCCTAACCCTAACCCTAAACCTCAACCTAACACTCACCCTTAAGCCTAACACTAAACCTAACCCTAACCCTCGTCCTAACCCAACAAGTAACCCTAAATCTAACCCTAAACCTCATCCTCACCCTAAACCTAATACTAACCCTAACCCGAACAATATCACTAATCCTAACGAGAAACAGAACCCTAATGCTAAACCTAACCCTAATTCTAACAATCACCCTTATGCTAACACTAATCCTAACCTGAAACCTAAACCTAACCCTAACCCTCAACCTCACTGTAACCCTAAACCTCATCCTAACCCTCATCCTAACCCTGACCCTAAACCTAAACCTTACCCTAAAACTAACCCTAACCCTCAACCTCACCCTAGCCCTCACTCTAACCCTAATCCTAACCCTAATGCTCACCCTAACCCTAAACTTAACCGAACCCTAACTCTCACCCTAACCCTATTCCTAAGCCTCACCCTAACCCTAACCCTCACCCTCACCCTCAACCTCAGCCTAACCTAAGGCTAAGCCTAACCCTAACCCTAACTGTCACACTCACACTAACCCATATCCTAATCCTGATCCTAACCATAAGCCTTAACCTCACCCTATCCCTAACCCTAACCCTAACCCTAACTCTCTCCCTAACTCTAAACCTAAACCTCACCCTAAACCTAACCCTCACCCTCACCCTCATCCTCAGCCTAACCCTAAGCTTAAGCTTAACCCAAACTCTAAACCTCAGCCTCACCCTAACCCTAACCCTCACCCTAAAGCTTACCCTAAACCTAACGCTAAACTTCACCCTCAACCTCACCATAAGTCTAACCCTAACCCTAACAATAACAATAACCATAACCCTAACCCTAAACATAACCCTCAACCTCAGCCTCACCTTCACTACAAACTTAACCCTGACCATAACACTAACAATAACCCTAACCCTAACCCTAAACCTAATTCTAATCTTTACCCCCACCCTCACCCTCAGCCTAAACCTAACCCTAACCCTAAACCTAACCCTGACCGTAACCCTAACACAAACCCCAACACTGAAACTAACCCTAACCCTAAACCAAACTCTAAACCTAACACTAAACCTAACCCTAATCATCAGCCTCACCCTCGTCCTAACCTAAACCCTAACCCTAACCATCACCCTAAACCTAAGCCTAACCCTAATCCTTACCTTCACCCTAAACCTAATACTAACCCTAACCCTCACCCTAACCCTAACCCTAACCCTCCCCCTCATGCTCGGCCTAAGCCTAAGCCTAAACCTAAGCCTAACCCTAACCCTAACCCTAACCCTCACCCTATCCCTAACCCTAACACTACCCCTAACTCTAACCCTAAACCTCACCCTCACCCTAACCCTAACTCTGATCATAACCCAAACCTAACCCTCATACTAACCCTAACCCTCAACCTCACCTTCACCATAACCCTAACTGTAACCCTAAACCTAACAAAAACCCTAAACCTAACCCTAACCCTCACCCTACTCATAAACCTCACCCTAACCTTAATCCTCACCTAACATTTACCCTCACCCTAACACTAACCCTAAGGATAACACTAACGCTCACACTAACCCTAACCATCCCCCTAACCCTAAACCTCACCCTAACATAAACCCTAACCCTTACCCTAATCCTAATCCTAACCCTATCCCTAACCCTCCCCCTCAGCCTCACCTTAACCCTAATTCTAGCCCTAAAACTCACCCTCAACCTAACCCTAAAGCTAACCCTAACACTAAAACTCATCCTCATCCTAACCCTAAACCTCACCCTCACCCTAACCCTAATCCTATCCCTAACCCTCATGCTAACCTTCCTCATAACCCTAATCATAACCCTTACCTTAACACTAACCCTCACCCTCACCCTCAGCCTAACCCTAAGCCTAACCCTAACCCTAACCCTAAACCTCAACCTAAACCTCACCCTAACCTTAACACTAACACTAACCATAACCCTAACCCTGGACCTAACCCTGTAACTAAACCTAAATATAACCCTAAACCTCACCCTCACCCTAACCCTAATCCTAATCATAACCCTAAAACAAACCGAAACCTTAACCCAAACCCTCACCCTCACCATAACTCTAACCCTAACCCTAAAAATAACACTAGTCCTAACCCTATACCTAACCATAACCCTAATCCTAATGCTAACACTCACCCTCACCCTAAGCCTAATCCTAACACTAACTCTCACCCTAACCCTAAACCTCACCCTGACCATAACGCTAACCCTCATCCTAACCCTCATCCTCACCCTAGCCCTCACCCTAACCCTAATCCTAACACTTACTCTCATCAAAACCCTCACCCTAAGCCTAACCCTCACACTCCCACTTACAATAAACCTAAACCTAACCCTAACACTAACCATAACCCTAAACTTCAAAGTAACCCTCACCTAACCTTAACCATAACCCTTACTCTAACCCTCGACCTAAGCGTCCCCCTAACGCTAAATCTAACCGTAAAACTCACCCTCACACTAACACAAATCCTAACCCTTACCCTCATCCTAACCCTAATCCTCACCCTAAAGGTAACCATAACCCTCATGCTAACCCTCACCCTAAAATTTACCCTAACACTAAACCTTACCCTAACACTAACCCTAACCCTCAACCTCACCCTCGCCCTCACCCTTACCCTAATCATAACCCTAATCCTCATCCTAACCCTCACCCTAACCCTAACTTTAACCCTAACTCTTACCCTAAACCTAACCCTCACCCTAACTCTAAACTTAACCGAAAACTAACTCTCACCCTAACCGTAAACCTAAACTCACCCTCACACTCACCCTCAGCCTAATCCTAAGCCTCAGCCTAAACCTAACCCTAACCCTCACACTCACCCTAACCCTTACCCTAAACCTAATCCTAACACTAAGCATAACCCTCACACTCAGTCTAACCCTCACCGTAACCCGAAATCTAACACTAAACCTAACCCTAAACCTCAAGATCAGCCTCACCCTTACCCTAACTCTAACCCTAAACCTCACCCTCAGCCTAGCCCTAAGCCTAACCCTAAACCTAACCCAAACACACACACTCACCATCACCCTAACCCTAATCCTAACCCTAACCCTAAACCTAAACTTCAACCTAACCCTCACCCTAACTATAAACCTAAACCTCACCTTCACCCTAAACCTAACTCTAACCCTAACCCAAGCCCTAAACCTCACCCTAACCCTAACCCTAACCCTTCAACCTCACCCTCAACATAACCATAAACCTAAACCTATCCCAAACAATAACCCGAACCCTAATCCTAACCCTCAACCTAACCATGACCCTCACCCTAACGCAAACCCTCACCCTAACATTTACCCTTACCCTAACACTAACCCTAACCCTAACACTAACCCTCACACTAACCCTAACCGTAATCTCACCCTAACCCTAACCCTAATCCTAACCCTCAACCAAACCATAAACCTCACACTCCACGTAACCCTAACCGTAACCCACACCATAAACCTAAACTTAACTTGAACCCTCTCACCCTAACCCTAATCCTAACCCTAACCCTCGCCCTCACCCTCACCATCAGCATAACCCTAAGCCTAAACCTAACCCTAACCCTAACCCTCACACTCAACCTAGCCCTTACCCTAATCCTTATCCTAACCCTAACCCTAAGCCTCACCCTCAGCCTCACTTTAACCCTAACTCTAACCCTAATCCTAACCCTAACTCTCCTCCTAACCCTCCCCATAACCCTAACCCTAAACCTCACCATAACCCTAAACTCACCCTCATGCTCAGCCTAAACCTAACCCTAACCCTAACCCTATCCCTAAACCTCATCCTAACCCTAACTCTAACCCTCACCCTCACCCTCACCCTAACACTAACCCTAACCCTAACACTCACGCTAACTCTAAAACTAACCCTCAAATTAACACTAACCATCACCCTAGCCCTAAACCCCACCGTAACACTAACCCTAAACCTCACCCTCACTCTAGCCCTCACCCTAACCCTTACCCTCATCCTCAACCTAAACCTCACACTAACCCTAACACTAATCCTCAATCTAACCCTCACCCTCACCCTGACCCTAATGCTAAACCTCACCCTAACCCTAACTCTCAACCATACCTTAACCCTCACCCTCACCCTAAACCTCACCTTTACCCTTACGGTCAACACCACCCTAACCCTAACCCTAAACCTAACCCTCACCCTATCCATAACTGTACCCCTAAACCACACCCTCACTCTACCCCTAACTCTAACCCTAACCCTAACACTAACCCTCACCCTAACCCTAACACTAAACATCACCCTAACCCTAATCCTCACCCCCACCCTCACACTCAGGCTAAAACTATGCCTAAGCCTAAGCCTAACCCTAACCCTAACCCACACCCTCACCCTCACCCTCACCATAACTCTAACACTAACCCTAACAATAACACTAATCCTAACCCTAAACCTAACCCAAACAATAACCATAACCCTAATGCTAACTCTCCGCCTCACCGTAACCCTAATCCTAACCCTCACCATAACTCTCCCTCTAATCCTATATCTAACCCTCAACCTCATCCTCAACCTAACCCTAAACCTAACCTTAACCATGAACCCCACACTAACCCTAACCCTAAACCTCACCCGCAACCCCACTCACACGGTAAATCAAACCCTAACACTAACAATAACACTAACCCTAACCATCACCCTAACCCTAATCCTCACACCCACCCTCACCCTCAGCCTAACCCTAAGCCTAAGCCTAACCCTCACCCTAAACCTCACACTCAGCCTCACCCTAACCGTAATCCAAAACATAATCCTATCCCTAAACCTCAAACTAAACCTCACCCTCAACCTAACCCTAACCCTAACCCTAAACCTCACCCTCAGGTGAACCCTAACCTTAACTCTAACCCTAAACCTCAACCTCACCCTAACGCCAACCCTAACCCTAACCCTAAACCTCACCCTAACCCTAACCCTAAACTTCACCCTCTCCCTAGCCCAAACCCTAACCCTAATCCTAACACTAACCCTCATCTAACCCTCCCCCTAACCCTAAACCTCACCCTCACCCTAACCCTCAACTTAAGCATAACCCTAACATTAATCCTAACCCTAACCCTCATGCTCAGCCTCAACCTAAAACTGTCTCTAACCCTAAACCTCAACCTGACACTAACCTTAAACCTCACCCTCACCCAAGCCCTCACCCTAACACTAATCCTAACCCTACCCCTCATCCTAACCTTCATCAAAACACTAACCCTAACCCTCAGCCTCACCCTCATCCTAACGCTAATCTGAACCCTAACCCTCAACCTAAACCTAACCCTGACCCTCACCCTAACTCTTACCCTAACCCTCTACTAACCCGACATAAAACTCTTACCCTAAACCTAACCCTAACCCTCACCCTAACCCTCACCCTAAACCTCATGCTCAACCGAGCTCTCACCCTAACCCTAATCCTAACACTAACCCTCCTCCTAACCCTCCCCCTAACCCTTAACATTACCCTCACCCTAACCCTAACCCTCACCCTCAACCTCACCCTCAACCTAACCCTAACCCTAACCCTAAACCTAAACCAAACACACACCCTCACCCTCACCCTAACCCTAATCCTAACCCTAACCCTAATCCTAACCCTAACCCTCCCCCTAACACTTAACCTAAGCCTAACCCTAACCCTAACAATAACCCTAACCCTAATCCTAACCCTCACCCTAACCAAAACCCTCACCCTAACCCAAACCCTCACCCTAACACTTAGCCTCACCCTAACACTAACCCTAACCCTAACAATAACCCTAAGCCTAACCTCACCAGAACCCTAAACCTAACCCTAAACCTCAACCTAACCCTAAACCTCATGCTCAAGGTAACCCTAAACCTAAACCTCACTCTAATCCTAAGATTAACCTGAACCATAAATCTCAACCTAACCCTAAAGCTGACACTAACCCTAACCCTCACACTCACCCTAACCCTTACTGTAATCCTAATCCTATCCATAACCCTAACCCTCACCCTCAGCCTCACCTTACCCTAATTCAAACCCTAAACCTCACCCTCTCTCTAACCTATGCCTAACCCTAAACCTCACCTTAAACCTTACCCTAATCCTAATCCTAATCCTAACACTAGCACTCACCCTCATCCACACTGTAACCTTAAGCATAACCCTAACCCTAACCCTAACCCTCAAGCTCACCCTAACCCTTACCCTAATCCTAATCCTAGCCCTAACCCTAACCCTCACCCTCAGCCTAACCTTAACCCTACCTCTAACACTAAACCTCATGCTCACCCTAACCCTAAACCTATACCTCACCCTAATCCTAACCTCACCCTCACCCACACCCTCAGCTTAAACCTAACCCTAACCCTCACACTCACCCTAACCCTAACCGTAATCCTAATCCTAACCCTAACCCTAACCCTCACCCTCACCCTAACCCTCACCCTAATCCTAACCCTAACACGAACACTAACCGTAACCCTAACCCTCACCCTCAGCCTCACCCGAACACTAACTCTAACCCTAAACCTCACCCTCACCCTCACCCTAACCCTAACCATAACCCTAACCCTCACCCTAACCCTAACCCTAAACCTCACCCTCACCCTAGCCCTTACCATAAACCTAATCCTAAACCTAACCCTCATACTAAGCCTCCCTCTAACTCTATCCCTCCCCCTCAACCTCCCACTCTGCCTAACCCTAAGCCTAACCCTAAAACTAACCCTAACACACACAATCAGCCTCACCCTAACCCTAATCCTGACCCCCACCCTCACCTTCAGTCTAACCCTAACAATAACCCTAAACCGCACCCTAACCCTAAACTTCACCCTAACCCTCAACCTAACCGTAACTCTAAGCCTAACCCTAACAATAACACAAACCCTAACACTAACAATAACCCTAAACATAAATTTCTCACTCAGCCTCAGCCTCACCGCAAACTTAACCCTAACCATAACACTAGAAATAAACCTAACACTAAGCCTAACCCTAAGGTTAACTCTAATCCTCAGCCCGACCCTCACCCTCAGCCTAACCCTAATCCTAAACCTAACCCTAACCCTAACCCTCACCCTCAGCTTCACCTTAACCCTACCTCTAACACTGAACCTCATGATCACCCTAACCCTAACCTCACCCTCACCCTCACCCTCAGCCTAACCCTAAATCTAACCATAACCCTCACACTCACCCTAACCCTAACCGTAATCCTAATCCTAAACCTAACCTTAAACCTCACCCTCACCCTAAACCTCATCCTAACCCTAATCGTAAGCCTAA
Source organism: Dipodomys merriami (assembly GCF_024711535.1). Taxonomy (NCBI): domain Eukaryota; kingdom Metazoa; phylum Chordata; class Mammalia; order Rodentia; family Heteromyidae; genus Dipodomys; species Dipodomys merriami. The sequence goes on from NW_027203449.1 coordinate 2,135,956, forward strand.
CCCTCAACCGAAACCTAACCCGAACCCTCACCTTAATCCTTACCCTAACCCTAAACATAACCCGAAACGTAACTCTCAACCTAAAACTAACCCAAACCTAAAACCTCACCCTAAACCTAACGCTAAACCTCACCCTCAACCTAGCCCTCACCCTAACCTTAATCCTAACCTTAACCCTCATCGTAACCCTATCCCTAACCCTTAAGCCAACCCTCACCCTAAACCTAACCCTCAACCTCAACCTCACCCTCAGCCTAACCCTAAGCCTAATGCTAAACCTAACCCTAACACACACAATCACCCTCACACTAATCCAAATCCTAACCCTAACCCTCACCCTCACCCTCACCCTCAGTGTAACCAAAAGCCTGACCCTAACACTAACCCTAACCCTCACACTCACCCTAACCCTTACCCTAATCCTAATCCTACCCCTAACCCTATCCCTCACCCTCAGCCTCTCCTTAAACCTAACTCTAATCCTAAAACTCACCCTCACTTTCACCCTATCATTAACCCTAACCCTAAACCTAACCCTAAACCTCACCCTTATCTTAACCCTCACCCTCAGCCTAAAAGTCAACTTTACCCTTACCATCATCCTCACCCTAACCGACACCCTATCCCTAACCTCATCCTAACCCTCACCTTAACCTTAAACTTAACCATCATGCTAACACTAACCCTCACACTCAACGTCATGCTCAGCCTAACACTAAGCCTAAGCCTAAGACTTACCCTAAACCTCACCCTCTCCCCAGCCCTCACCCTAACCCTAATCCTAACCATCACCCTAACCCTAATCCTCAACCCCACAATCACGCTCAGCCTAACCCTAACCCTAAGCCTAACCGTAAACCGAACCCTCACACTCACCCTCACCCTAACCTTAATTCTAACCCTAACCCTAACCCTAACCTTAAAACTCAACCTAACCCTCACCCTAAACTTAAACCTAACACTAACCCTAACCCTAACCCTCGAACTAACCCTCCCCCAACCCTAAATCTAAACCTAAACCTCACTCTCACCCTAACCCTAATCCTAACCCTAACCCTAAACCTCACCCTAAAACTAATCCTAACCCTCACCCTCACCCTCACTGTAACTCTAACCCTAACCCTAACAATAACACTAATCGTAACCCTAACCCTAACCCTAACCCCAAGCCTAACCCTAATCCTAACACTCACACTCACCTAACCCTAATTCTAACCCTAACCCTCAACTTAACCCTAACCCTCACATCATTGTAACCCAAAATCTCATCCAGACCCTCACCCTAACCCTAACCCTAAACCTAAACCTCAACCTAACACAAACCCTATCCCTCAGCCTCAACCTAGCCCTCACCCTAACGCTAATCCGAACCCTAATCCTCATCTTCACACTCACCCTCACCCTAACCCTTACCCTAACCCTAATGGTCAACTTAAACCTAACCCTCACGCTCACCATAACCCTAAATCTAACCCTCACATTAACCCTAACCATAACCATAACCCTAAACCGCACCCTAACACTAAGCCTAACCCTAACATTCACCCTCATCCTAACACTCCCTCTAACCCTTACACTAACCATTATCCTAACCCTAACCGTCACCCTCAACCTCACCCTCAGCCCTACCCTAAGCCTACCCCTAAACCTAACCCTAACACACATGCTCACCTTTACCCTAACCCTAATCCTAACCCTAACCTTCACCCTCACCCTCACCATCAGTGTAACCCTAAGCCTAACCCTAACCCTAACCCTAACCTTCATGCTCACACTAACCCTTACCCTAATCCTAACCCTATACCTAAAGCTCACCCTCAGCTTCACCTTAACCCCAACTCTAATCTTAACCCTAAACCTCACCCTAAAACTAAAAGTAAACCTCACCCTCACACTAGAACTCAACGTAACCCTAATCCTAACCCAACCATCATCCTAACGCTCCTCATAACCCTAACCCTAACCCTCACCCTAACCCTAATCCTCACCGTCACAATCAGCCTAACCCTAAGCCTAACTCTAAACCTAACCCTAACTCTCACAGTCACCCTAAACCTAAACCTAACCCTAAGCGTAACCCTCACCCTAACCCTAACCCTAAACCTAAGCCTAACACTAACCCTTACACTAACGATAACCCTAATCCTCAACTTCAGCCTCACCCTAACCCTAACTCTAAACCTAAACCTCACCCTCAAACTAACCCTAACCCTAAACCTAAACCTCACCCTAACCCTAACACTAAACCTCACCCTCACCCTAGCCCTTACCCTAACCCTAATCCCAACCCTAACCCTCATCCGAGTCCTCCCCCTAAACCTAACCCTCACCCTCAACCTATCCCTCAGCCTAACGCTAAGCCTAAACCTAAACCTAACCCTAACACACACACTCACCCTCACCCTAACCCTAATCCTATCCCTAAGACTAACTCCAATCCTAATCCTCTCCCAATCTCAAACCTAACCCTAACCCTAACAATAACGCTAACCCTAACCCTCAACCTAACCCGCACCCTAACCATAACCCTAACACTAAACCTCACCCTCACTCTAACCCTAACTCTAACCCTAACCCAAACCGTGAACCTCACCCTAACCCTAACCCTAACAATCACCCTCACCCTCACCGCAACCATAACCCTAAACCTAACCCTAACAATAACCCTAACCCAAATCCTAACCCTCACCCTAACCATAACCCTCACCCTAAGACTAACCCTAACCCTAACACTAACCGTCACACTTACCCTAACCCTAACCCTAACCCTCAACCTCAACTTAACCCTCACACTCCACCTAACACTAACACAAACCCTAACCCTAACCCTCACCCTAACCCTCATCCTAACCCTATATCTAACCCTAAACCTCACCCTCACCCTAACCCTAACCCTAACCCTAACTCTAAACCCCAGCCTAAACCTAACCCTCAACTGCACCCTCACTCTCACCTTAACCCTAACCCTAACCCTAACAATAACTCTAACCCTAATCCTAAACCTCACCCTAACCATAACCCTCACCCTAACCCATACCCTCACCCTAACACTTACCCTCACCATTAGAGTAACCCTAACGCTAACACTAACCCTCATACTGAGCCTAACCCTAATCCTAACCCTAAACCTCAACCTAACCCTCACCCTCAACCTAACCCTAACACTAACCTTAACCCTAACCCTCACCCTAATCCTCAACTTAACCCTGACCCTAACCCTATATCTAACCCTAAACCTCACCCTCACCATAAACCTAACCCTAAACCCCACCCTAACCCTAACCCTCAACCGCACCCTCACCCTCACCTTAACTATAACGCTAACCCTAACAATAACACTAACCCTAACCCGAAACATCACCCTAACCCTAATCCTCAATCCCACCCTCACCCTGAGCCTAACCTTAAGCCTAAGCCTAACCCTCACCCTAACCCTCACACTCACCCTAACACTAACCCTAATCCTAAACCTAACCCTATCCCAAAACCTCAACCTAATCCTCACCCTCAACCTAACTCTAACACTAACCCTAAACCTGAACCTCATCCTAATCCACCCAGTAACCCTAATTCTAACCCTAAACCTCACCCTCACCCAACCCTAACTCTAACTCTAAACCCCACCCTAAACCTAACCTTCACCCTCACCCTCAACCTCACTGTAACTCTAACCCTAACTCTAACAATAACCCTAACCTGAACCCTAACCTTCACCCTAACCATAACCCTCACCCTAACCCTAAACCTAATCCTCAATGTAACCCTCACCCTTACCCTAAACCTAACCCTAGCCTAACCCTAATCCTAACCCTAACCTTCACCCTTATCTTAATCCTCACCCTCAGCCTAAACCTCCCCTTTACCCTTACCATCATCCTAACCCTAACCCAAACCCTAACCCTAACCTCATCCTAACCCTCAACCTAACGGTAATCCTAAGCATCATGCTAACCCTAACCCACACACTCAACCTCATGCTCAGCCTAACCCTAAGCCTGTCTTACCCTAAACCTCACCCTCTCCCCAGCCCTCACCCTAACCCTAATCCTAACCATCACCCTAACCCTAATCCTCAACTCCACCCTCAACCTCAGCCTTACCCAAAGCCTAGTCCTAAGCCTAACCCTAACACTAACCCTCACCGTATCCCTAACCCTAACCCTAACACTAATACTAACCCTAAACCTAAACACAACCCTACACCTAACCCTAAACCTAACCCTAATCCTCAGCCTCAACGTCAGCCTAAACCAAACCCTAACCCTAAACCACACCCTAACTCTAAGTCTAACCATAACCCTAACCCTGACACTCACCCTTACCCTAACCCTAATCGTAACCCTAACCCTATCCCTAACATTAACCCTCACTCTAAACCTCACCTTAGCACTCACCCTAACGCTAATCCTAACCCTAAACCTCATCATAACCCTCACCCTAACCCTAACCCTAACCCTCACCCAATCCCGAACCCGAACCCTCACCCTCATGTTGGGCCTAAGCCTAAACCTAACCCTAATCCCAACCCTCACCCTAACCCTAACCCTAACCCTTACCGTAACCCTCACTATCAGCCTAACCCTCAACTTTACTCTAACAGTCACCCCCACCCTAACCCGCACCCTAACCCCAACCCTCACCCTAACCCTCACCCTAACCCTAACTCTACCCCTCAACCTCAACCTCACCCTAACCCTAACACTAAACCTCACCCTAAACCTAACCTTCACCCTCACCCTGAACATAACCGTAACCCTAACCCTAACCCTAACAATAATCCTAAACCGAACCCTATCCCTCACCCTAACCATAACCCTCACACTAACGCTAAACCTAATCCTCAATATAACCCACACGCTAAACCTAAACCTAAACCTACCCTAACCCTAAACCTAACCCTAACCCTCACCCTTATCTTAACCCTCACCCTCAGCCTAAAAGTCACCTTTACACTTACCATCATCCTCACCCTAACACACACCCTAACCCTAACCTCATCCTAACCCTCACCCTAACCATAAATTAATCATCATGCTAACACGAACCCTCACACTCAACCTCATGCTCAGCCTAACCCTTAGCCTAAGCCTAAGACTTACCCTAAACCTCACCCTCTCCCCAGCCCTCACCCTAACCCTAATCCTAACCATCACCCTAACCCTAATCCTCAAACCCACCCTCACCCTCAGCCTAACCCTAAGCATAAGCCTAACCGTAAACCTAACCCTCACCCTCACCCTCACCCTAACCTTAACCCTAACACTAACCCTAACCCTAAACCTAGACCTAACCCTCCCCCTAACCCTAAATCTAACCCTAAACCTCAATCTCACACTAACCCTAATCTTAACACTAACCCTAAACCTCACCCTAAACCTAACCCTAACCCTCAAACTCACCCTCACTGTAACTCTATCCCTAACCCTAACAATAATACTAATCTTAAACCTAAACCTAACCCTAACCCTAAGCCTAACCCTAATCCTAATACTCACCCTCACCCTAACCCTAATTCTAACCCTAACCCTCAACCTAACCCTAACCCTCACATCACCCTAAACCTAACTCTGATCCAAACCCTCACACTAACCCTAACCCTAAACCTCAACCTCAACCTAAATCTAACACTAAACATCACCCTCAACCTAGCCCTCACCCTAACTCTAATCTGAACCCTAATCCTCATCTTAACCCTCACCCTCACCCTAACACTAACCCTCAACTTAACCCTATCTCTAACCCTAATGGTCAACCTAAACCTAACCCTCACGCTCACCATAACCCTAACCCTAACACTCAACCTAACCCTAAACTTAAAGCGAACCCTAACTCTCATCATAACCCAAATCTAACAACTCACCCTAACCCTAAACCTCAGCCTCACCCTCACCCTCAGCCTAAACCTAGGCTAACCCTAACCCTAAGCCTAAGCCTCAACCTCACTGTAACCCTTACCCTAACCCTATACTTATCCAGAACCAAAACTCTTAACCTAACCCTAACCCCAACACTCACCCTAACCCTAATCTTAAACCTCACCCTCACCCTAGCCCTCACCCTAACCCTAATCCTAACCCTAACACTCATCCTAACCCTCCCTCTAACCCTTACCCTAACCCTCACCCTAAACCTAACCTTCACCCTCAACCTCACCCTCAGCCTAACCCTAAGCCTACTCCTAAACCTAACCCTAACACACATGCTCACCTTCACCCTAACCCTAATCCTAACCCTAAGCCTCACCCTCACCCTCACAATCAGTGTAACCCTAAGACTAAACCTAACACTAACCCTAACCCTCATGCGCACCCTAAACCTTACCCTAATCCTAATCCTAACCCTAACCCTCATCCTCAGCCTCACCTTAACCCTAACTCTAACCCTAAACCTAAACCTCACCCTAACCCTAACCCTAAACCTCACACTCACCCTAGCCCTCACCCCAACCCTAATCCTAACCCAAACCATCATCCTAACCCTCCTCATAACACTAACCCTAACCCTCACCCTAACCCTTACCCTAACCCTCACACTCACCCTAACCCTAACCCTAACCCTAACCTAACACTCAAACTCACCCTCACCCTCACCCTAAACCTAAACCTAAACCTAAGACTAACACTAACCCTAACGATAACCCTAACCCTCACCTTCAGCCTCACCCTAACCCTAATTCTAACCCTAAACCTCACCCTCACCCTAACCATAACCCTAACCCTAAACCTAACCTAACCCTAACACTAAACCTCACCATCACCCTAGCCCTTACCCTAACCCTAATCCTAACCCTAACCCTCATCCTAACACTCCCCATAACCCTAACCCTCAACCTCAACCTAACTCTCAGCCTAACCCTAAGCCTAAACCTAAACCTAACCCTAACACACACACTCACCCTCACCCTAGCCCTAATCCTATCCCTAAAACTAACCCTAATTCTAACCCTCTCCCTAACTCTCACCTAACCCTAACCCTAACACTAACCGTAACCCTAACCCACAACCTAACCCTCACCCTAACCCTAACCCTAACCCTAAACCTCACCTTCACTCTAACCCTAACTCTAACCCTAACCCAAAACCTAAACCTCACCCTAACCGTAACCGTCACCCTCACTGCAAACATACCCTTAAATCTAACCCTAACAATAACCCTAACCCTAATCCTCACCCTCACCCTAACCATGACCCTCACCCTAACCCATACCCTCACACTAACATTAACCCTCACCCTAACCCATATCCTCACCCTAACACTTACCCTCACCCTAAGACTAACCCTAACCCTAACACTACCCCTCACACTAACTCTAACCCTAACCCTAACCCTAAACCTCAACCTAACCCTCACCCTCAAACTAAGCCTAATCCTAACCCTCACCCTAACCCTCACCCTAACCCTCACCCTAACCCTATATCTAACCCTAAATTTCAATCTCACCCTCAATCTCACCGCAACCATAACCCTAAACCTAACCCTGACAATAACCCTAAACCTAATCCTAACCCTCACCCTAAACATAACCCTCACCCAAACCCAAACCCTCACCCTAACACTTATCCTCACTCTAAGACTAACCCTAACCCTAAACCTAAACCTAAACCTCACCCTAACCCACCCCGTAACCCTAATTCTAACACTGAACCTCACCCTCACCCTAACCCTAACCCTAACTCTAAACACCACCCTAAACCTAACCTTCACCCTCACCCTAAACCTCACTGTAACTCTCACCCTAACCCTAAAATACCACTAACCCTAACCCTTACCATAACCATAACCCTCATCCTCAGCCTCACCGTCACCTCAAACTTAACCCTAACCATAAGACTAAAAAAAAACCTAACCCCAAGCCTAAACCTAACCATAACCCTAAACCTCACCCCCAAACTCACCCTCAGCCTAAGCCTAAGCCTAACCCTAACACTAACACTAACCCACAAATTAACCCTAACCCTAACCCTAACCCAAAAACTAACCCTAACTCTAAACATAACAAAAAACCTAACCCTAATCCTCAGCCTCTCCGTCACCCTAACCCAAACCCTAGCCCTAACCATAACCCTAAATCTAAGCCTAACCCTGACTCTAACCTAACCCTCACACTCACCCTCACCCTTACCCTAATCCTAAACCTAACCTTAGCCCTAACTCTAACCCTCACTCTAACACTCATTATAGCCCTCACCCTAACCCTAATCCCAACCATAAAACTCATCCTAAACTTCACCCTAACCCTACCCCTAACCCTAAACCTCACCCTCATGCTCGGCCTAAGCCTAAGCCTAAGCCAAAGCCTAACAATAACCCAAACCCTCACCCTAACCCTAAACCTAACCCTAACCCTCACCCTAACCATAACCCTCACCCTAACCCTAACTTTCACCCTAACACTTACTCCCACCCTAACACTCAACCTAACACTAACACTAACCCACACACTAACACTAACCCTCACCCTAATCCTAAACCTCACCCTAACCCTAACCCTAAACCTAACCCTCACCCTCACCCTAGCCCTCACCCTAACCCTAATTCTAACCCTCATCCTGATCATAACCCTAACCCTCATCCTCAACTTAAACCTCACACTAACCCTAAACCTAATCCTCAATCTAACCCTCACTCTAACCCTAACCATAACACTTACCCTAACTCTAACCCTCACCCTAACCATCCCCCTAACCCTATATCTAACCCTAAAACTCACCCTCAACGTAACCCTAATACTAACCCTAATCCCCACCCTAACCCTAAACATAACAAGCACCCCCAAACTCACCCTCACGGTAACTCTAACCCTAACCCTAACAATAACACTAAACCTAAACCGAACCATCACCCTAACCCTCATCCTCACCCCATCCTCATCCTCAACCGAACCCTAAGCCTAAGCCTAACTCTCACCCAAACCCTCACACTCACACTCACCCTAACCCTAATCCTAAACCTAACCCTATCCCTAAACCTCAACCTAACCTTCACCCTTACCCTAACCATAACACTAACCCTAACCCTAAACCTCAACCTAACCCTCCCCCTAACCCTAACTCTAACCCTAAACTTCACCCTCAACCTAACCCTAACACGAATCCTAACGCTAAACCCTCACCTTCACCCTCAACCTCACCATAGATCTAATCCTAACCCTAACAATGACACTAACCCTAACCCTAACCCTAAACATAACCCTCATCCTCAGCCACACCCTCAAAGCAAAACTAACACTAACAATAAACCTAACCCTAACCCTAACCCTAATCCTCACTCCCACCCTCCTCTTCAGCCTAACCCTAAGCCTAATCCTAACCCTAACCCTAACCCTCACCTTAACCCTAACCCAAACCCTAACCCTAAACCACAGCCTAAACCTAAGCCTAACCTTAACCTAACCCTCACACTCACCCTCACTCTAACCCTAATCCTAAAACTATCCCTATCCCTAAACCTAACCGTCACCCTAACCTTCACCCTAACCCTAATCCTAACTCTAAACCTCATCCTAACCCACACCCTAATCCTAACCCTAACCGTCACCCTAACCCTAACCCTAACCGTCACATTCATGCTTGGCCTAAGCCTAAGCCTAAGCCTGACCCTAAACCCAACCCTCACCCTAACCCTCACCCTAACACTAACCCTAACTCTAACCGTAAATGTCACTCTCACCCTAACTCTAACTCTAACCCTAACCCTAAATCTAAACCTCATCCTAACGATAAACCTAACCCTCACCCTCAAACTCACTGTAACCCTAACCCTAATCCTAAACCTAACAATAACCCGAACCCTAACCCTAACCCTCAACCTAAACATAACCCTCACCCACACCCTAACCCTCACCCTAACACTTCCCCTCACCCTAACACTAACCCTAACCTTAACACTAACCCTCACACTAACCCTAACCATCACCTTAACCCTAACAGTCACACACACCCTTCCCCAAACCCTAACCCTATCCCTCACTCCACTGTAACCCTCACCCTCAGCCTAAACCTCACGTTTAACATTAACATCAACCCCCTCCCTAAACCTTACCCTAAACCTCACCCTAACCCTCACCCTAACCCTAACTCTGCCTCTAAACCTCACCCTCACCCTAACCCTAACACTAACCCTAACCCTAACACTAAACCTCACCCTTACCCTAATCCTCACACTAATCATAACCCCCACAATAACCCTAAACCTCTCCCTAACACTCATCCTTACCATAAACATCACACTAACCCTAACCCTAGTCCTTAGTCTAACCCTCACCCTAACCCTAACCCTAACCCATTCCCTAACCCTAAACCTGACCCTATCCCTCACCCTTATCTTAACCTTCACACTCAGCCTAAACCTCAACTTTAACCTTACTATCATCCTCACCCTAAACCTCACTCTAACTATAAACCTCATTCTAACCCTCATCCAACCCTTAAACCTAACCATCACCTTAATCCTAACCCTCACCCTCAACCTCATGCTCAGCCTAAACCTAATCCTAAGCCTAACACTTACCCTAACCCTCACCCTCACCCTAGCCCTCACCTTAACACTAATCCTAACCCTAACCCTCATTCTAACCCTCACCCTCACCCTAACCCAAATCCTAACCCTAACCCTAAACCTAACCCTAACCCTCAACCTCACAGTAACCATTTCCCAAACCCTTAAACTAACCCTAAACTTAACACGAACCCTAACTATCACCCTAAACCTAACCCAACCCTCACCCTAACCATAACCCTAACCCTCACCCTCACCCTCACCGTAACCATAACCCTAACCCTAACAATAACCAAAAACCTAACCTTAACCCTCACCCTAACCCTAAATCTCAAACTAACAGTTATCCTCACCCTAACACTGACCCTAACCCTAACACTAATCCTCACACTAACCCTAACCCTTACCCGAATCCTAAACCTCACCATAATGCTAACCCTAACACTAACCCTCACAATCACCCTAGCCCTCAACCTAATCCTAATTCTAACCCTCACCTTCACCGTAACCCCAACCCTCATCCTCACCCTAACCTCACACTAAACCTAACCCTAATCCTCAATGTAACCCTCAACCTGACCGTAACCCTAACCATTACCCTAACCCTAACCTAACCCTAACCCTCACCTTAACCCAAACCCTCACCCTAACACTTACCCTCATCCTAACACTAACCCTACCCTAACACTAACTCTCAAACTAACGCAAATCCTAACCCTAACCTTAACCCTCCTCCTAACCCTCCCCATAACCCTATATCTAACGGTAAACCTCACCCTAACCCAAACCCTAACCCTAACCTTAACCATAAACCCCACCTTAACCTGAACAAAACCCTCATCCTCACCCTCAAACTCACTGTAACCCTAATCCTAACCCTAACAATAACACTAACCTTATCCCTAACCCTAACCCTAAACATAACCCTCACACTCAGCCTCACCCTCACCGCAAATTTAACCCTAACCATAACACTAACAATAACCCTAACACTAACCCTAACCCTCACTCTAAACCTCACCCCCACCCTCAGCCTCAGCTTACCCCTAAGCCTAAACCTAACCCTAACCCTCACCGAAACCCTAACCTTAAACATAACCCTAACCCTAACCCTAAACCTAAACCTAACCCTAACCCTAAAGCTAAACCTAAACCTCAGGCTCAGCCTCACCCTAATCCTAACCCTCACCCTAACCCTAAACCTAATCCTAACCCTAACCCTAACCCTCCCACTCACCCTCACCCTAAACCTAATTGTAAACCTAAACCTATCCCTAACCCTAACCCTCACCCTAACTCTCACCCTAGCCCTAACCCTAACCCTCACACTAATCCTAACCCTAAACCTCATCCTATCCCTCACCATAACCCTAAGCCTAACCCTCACCCTAACCCTAACCCTAATCCTCACCCTTATGCTGGGACTAAAACTAAGCCTATCCCTCACCCTAACCTTCACCCCCACCCTATCCAAAACTCTATCCCTAATCCTCACCATCACCCTAAACCTAATCCTCACCCCCTCCCTCACCCACACCCTAACCCTAAACCTAAGCCTAACCCTAACAGTAACCCTCACACTCACCCTCACCCTAACACTAATCCTAACCATAACCCTAACACTAACCTTAAACCTCACCCAAAATTTCACCCTAAACCTAACCCTCACCCTCAGCCTCAACCTCAAAGTAACTCTAACTCTAAAGCTAACAATAACACTAACCCTAACCCTAACCATAACCATAACCCTCACCCTCAGCCTCAACCTCCACCAAACTTAACACTAACCAAAAAACTAACAATAACCCTAACCCTAATCTAACCCTAAATCTCACCATAACCCTAACACTAAACCTAAACTTAACCCTAACCGTAAGCCTAAACCTAATCTTCAGCCTCACACTCAACCAAAACCCAATACCTAACCCTAACCCTCACCCTAACCCTAAGCCTAACCCTAACCTTAAACCTAACCCTCACACTCTCCCATACCCTAACCCTAATCCTAAACCTAATCCGATCCCTAGCCCTAACCCTCACCCTATGCTTCACCCTAGCCCTCACCCTAACCCTAAATCTAATCCTAGACCTCACCCTCACCCTAACCCTAATCCTAACCCTAGCCCTAAACCTCACCCTAACCCTGACCCTCAACCTCACCCTCACCATCACCCTCACCTTAACTCTAACACTAACACTAACAATAACACTAACCCTAATCCTAAACCTAACCCTAACGCTAACCCTAACCCTAATCCTAATACTCACACTCACCCTAACACTAATTCTAACCCTAACCACAAACCTAACCCTAACACTCATATCACCATAACCCTAACCCTCATCCTAACACTCACCCTAACCCTAACCCTAACCTAAACTTCACCCTAACACTAACCCTAACCTGCAACCTCACACTAGCCTTCACACTAACCATAATCCTAACCCTAATCCTCATCCTAAACCTCACACTAACCTTAACACTAACTGTCACATTAATCCTAACCCTAATCCTAACCCTCAACCTAACCCTAAATCTCATGCTCGCTGTAAGCCTAACCGTAACCCTCACCTTAACCCTAAACTTATTGCGAACACTAACTCTCCCCCTAATCCTCACCCTAACCCTAACCCTCACTCTCACCCTCACCCTCAGCCTAACCCTAAGCCTAACCCTAACCCTAACCCTAACCCTCACCCTCACCCTAAACCTCACCCTAACCTTAAATCTAACACTTACCCTAACCCTAACCCTCCCCCTCAGCCTCCCAGTAACCCTAACTGTAACCCTAAACCTCATACTCACCCTAACCGTAACACTAACCCTAACCCTAAACCTCACCCTGACCCTAACCCTAAACCTTACCCTCACTATAGCCCTCACCCTAACCCTAATCCTAAAACAAACCCTCATCCTAACCCTCATCATAAGTCTAACCCTCACACTCAACCTCACCCTAACCTTAAACCTAACCCTCAAACTAACCCTAACCCTCACCCTCAGCATAACCCTTACCCTAACCCTCACTCTAACCCTAAACGTAACCTGAACCCTAACCCTCACCCTAACCCTAATTCTCCCCCTCAACCTCCCCCTCAGCCTAACCCTAAGCCTAACCCTAAACCTGACCCTAACAATCACACTCACCCTCGCCCTAAATCTAATCCTAACACTAACCCTAACCCTAACCCGTGCCCTAACTCTCACCGTAAACCTAACCCGAACACTAACACTAACCCTAACCCTCAAACTAACCCTCACCAGAACACTAATTCTAACCCTAAACCTCACCCTCACAATAAACCTAACTCTACCCCTAACCCAAACCCTAAATCTCACAATAACCCTATCCCTCAACCGCTCCCTCACCCTCACCGTAACTCTAAACCTAACCCTAACACTGACACTAACCCTAACCCGAACTATCACCCTAACCCTAATCCTCACCCCCACCCTCACCCTCAGCCTAAACATAAGCCTAAGCCTTACCCTCACCGTAACCCTTACACTCATCCTCACCCTAACCCTAATCCTAACCCTAAACCTATCCCTAAACCTCATCCTAATCCTCACCCTCATCCTAACTCTAACACTAACACTAACCCTAAACCTCATCCCCTAACCCACCTCCTAACCCTAACTCTAACCATAAGCCTCACCCTCACTCTAACCCTAAACCTAACCCTGAATCTCACCCTAAACCTCACCCTAACCCTCACCCTCAACCTCATCGTAACTCTAACCCTAACCCAAACAATAACACTAACCCTAACCCTAACCCTAACTATAACCATAACCCTCACAATCAGCCTCACCCTCACCGCAAACTTAACCCTAACCATAACACTAACAACAACCTTAACCGTAAACCTCACCCTAACCAAAACCCACACCCGAACACTTACCCTCACCTTAACACTAACCCTAACCCTCACATTAAACCTAAACCTAACCGTAACCCAAAACCTCAACCTAACCGTCAACCTCACCCTAACCCTTACACTAACACTAAACCTAACCCTCACCCTAACAATACCCCTAACCCTATATCTAACCATAAACCTCACCCTCACACTAACCCTAACCCTAACACTTAACCCCACCCTAACCCTAACCCTAAACCTCACTCGCAACCTCACCCTCACCATAACTCTAAACCTAACCCTAACAATAACCCTAACCCTAACCAAAACCCTAAGTCTAACCTTAACCCTTACCCTAATTCTAATCCTAACCCTAAACCTAACCCTCACCATCATCCTAACCCTCACCCTAACCCTAACTCTAACACTACCCCTAACCCTAACCCTCACCTTCAGCCTCACCGTAACCCTAACTCTAACCCTAAAACTCACCTTCAACCTAACCCTAACCCTAACCTTAACCCTCAACCTAACCCTCACCCTAACCATACCCCTAACCCTATATCTAAGCCTAAACCTCACCCTCACACTAACACTAACCCTAACACTTAACCCCACCCTAACCCTAACCCTAAACCTCACCCGCAACCTCAACCTCACCATAACTCTAACCCTAACCCTAACAATAACCCTAACCCTAACCCTAAGCCTAACCCTAACCCTTACCCTAATTCTAATCCTAACCCTAAACCTAACCCTCACCATCATTCTAACCCTCACCCTAACCCTAACTCTAACACTACCCCAAACCCTAACCCTCAAATTCAGCCTCACCCTAACCCTAACTCTAACCATAAACCTCACTTTCAACCTAAACCTAAACCTAACCTTAACCCTCAACCTCACCCTAAACCTAACCCTAAACCTCACCCTCACAATACCCCTCATCCTAAACATAATCCTAACTCTAAAACTGATCCAAACCCTCCTCATAACCCTAAAATTAGCCCACACCCTAAACCTAACCCTAAACCTCAACCTCACCTTCAGCCTAACCCTAACCTTCACCCTAACCCTCACACTCACCCTAAAACTAACCCTAATCCTAAACCTAACCCTATCCCTAAACATGAACCTAAACCTCACGCTCACCCTAAACCTAACCCTCAACTTAACCCTAACCCTCACTCTCAGCGTAAACCTAACCCTAACCCTAACCCTCACCTTAACCATAAACCTAACCCTAATCCTAAACTCCACCCTAAACCTAACCCTCAACCTAACCCTAACCCTAACCTTATCCTCACCCCCACCCTCACCATCAGCCTAACCCTAAGGCAAACCCTAACCCTAACCCTAACCCTAACCCTCACCATAACCCTAAAACTAACCCTAACCCTAACCTTAAACCTAACCTTAAATCTAACCCTAAACCTAAACCTTATCCTCAGACTTACCCTCTCCTTAACCCAAACATTAATCCTAACGCCCATCCTAACCCTAAGCCTAACCCTAACCTTCACCCTAACCCTCACACTCACTCTCACCCTAACCCTAATCCTAAACCTAACCCTATCCTTAACCCTAAACCTCACCCTAAGCCTCACCCTAGCCCTCACCCTAACCCTAACCCTAACCCTAAACCTCAATCTAACCCTCACCCTAACCCTAACCCTAACCCTCACACTCATGCTCGGCCTAAGCTTAAGCTTAAGCCTAAGCCTAGCCCTAACCCTAACCCTCATCCTAACCATAACTGGAACAGTAACATTAACACTAACACTAAACATAACCCTCATCCTAAGCCTCCTACTAACACCATATCTAAATCTAAACCACACGCTCACCCTAAACCTAACCCTTAACCCCACCCTAACCCTAACCCGCACCCTAACCTCACCTTAACCCTAACCCTAACAATAACACTAACACTAACCCTAACCCTCACCCTAAACCTAAACCTAACCCTCACCCTAACCCTCAGCCTAACCCTAAGCCTAACCCTAACCTTAACCCTTACCCTCACCCTCACCCTAACCCTAACCCTAACCCTCACCCTAACCCTAACCCTCACCCTCAACCTCAGCCTAACCTTAAGCCTAACCCTAACACTAATACTAATCATCACACTCACCCTAAATCTAACACTAACCCTAAACCTAACCCTCACGGTCAGCCTCACCATAACACTAACTCTATGCCTAATCCTCACCCTCACCCTAACCTTAACCCAAACACTAAATCTCACCCTAACACTAACCCTAAACCTCACCCAAAACCTAGCCCTCTCCCTAACCCTAATACTAAAACTACCCCTCACCCTAACCCTCCCACTAACCCTAACCCTAACCCTCACCATAACCCTAACCCTCATCCTCAAAATCACCCTCAGCCTAAACCTAAGCCTAACCGTAAAGCTAACCTAAACACAAATATTCATCTTCACCCTAACCCTAATCCTAACCCTATCCCTAACCCTAACACTCTGCCTAACTCTCACCCTAACCCTAACCCTAACACTAACCCTAACCATAACCCTCAAACTAACCCTCACCCTAACCCTATCCATAACCCTAAACCTCACCCTAAGCCTCACCCTAGCCCTCACCCTAAACCTAACCATAACCCTAAACTTAACCCAAACCCTCACCGTAACCCTACAACTAACCCTAACCCTAAAACTAACCCTAACCCTAAAACTAACAGTAATACTGAGCATCATCCTCATGCTAACCCAAAACCTAAACCTAACCTTAACCCTAACCCTAAACCTAACCCTAACCTTGACCCTCAACCTAACCCTCACACTAACCATAAAACTAACCATCACCCTAACCCTAACCCTCAACCTCAACCTCAAGCTCAGCCTATCCCTAAGCATAAGCCTAAGCCTATCCCTCACCCTCAAGCTCACCATCACTGTAACTCTAACCCTAACCCAAACAATAAACTAATCCTAAGCCTAAACATAACCCTAAGCCTAACCCTAACCTAATCCTAATACTCACTCTCACTCTAAGCCTAATCCGATCCCTAACCCTCACACTAATGCAAACCCTCACAGTTACAGTAACCTTAACTCTCATCCTATCCCTGACCCTAACACTAAACCCTAAACCTAAACCTCACCCTAACACTAACCCTAACCCTCACACTCTCCCTAGCCATCACCCTAACCCTAATCCTAACCCTAATCCTCATCCTAACCCTCACCCTAACACTAACACTAACCCACACCCTAACCATAACCCTAACACTAACCCTCACCCTAAACCTAACTCTCACCCTAACCCTAACCTTAACCCTCACACTCAACCTAACCTGTACCCTAAACCTAATCTTATCACTAAGCCTAATCCTCACACTCACCCTCACCCTCACTGTAACCCTAACTCTAACACTAACCCTAACCCTAACCCTCACCCTCAGCCTCACCCTAACCTTAACTCTAACCCTAAACCTGACCTTCACCCTAACCCTAACCCTAAACCTAACCCTAATCCTCACCCTAAACCTAACCCTAAACCTCACCCTCACCTTAGCCCTCACCCTAACCCTAATCCTAACCCTAACCCTCATCCTAACCCTCACCCTAACACTAACCCTCACCCTCACTCTCACCTTCACCCTAACCCTAACCCTAACCCTAACCCTAACTCTCACCCTAACCCTAAACCTAACCCTCACCCTCACCGTAACCCTCAACTTCACCCTCACATTCAGCCTAACACTAAGCCTAACCCTAACCCTAACACTAACCCTCACACTCACCCTAACCCTATCCCTAATCTTAATCCTAACACAAACCATAACCCTCACACTAACCCTAAACATCACCCTAATCCTAAACCTCACCCAAACCCTAAACCTAACCCTAATCCTCACCCTCACCCTAACCCTGACCCTCATTGTCACCCTAAACCTCACACTAACCCTAACACTAAACCTCAATCTAACACTAACCTCACCCTAACCCTAACCCTCATCCTAAACCTAACCCCCACCCTTACCATAACCCTCACCTTCAGCCTAACTCTCACCTTTACCCTTACCGTCACCCCCACACTAGCCCTCACCCAAACCCTAATGCTCACGCTGACCCTAAACCTACTCCTAAACCTCACTCTCGTCCTAACCCTAACTCTAACACTAAACCTAACACTAAATCTCACCCTATCCTTAACCCTAACCCTCACCCTCAACCTCATGCTCAGCCTAACCCTAAGCCTGAGCATAACACTTACCCTAACCCTCACCATCACCCTAGCTCTCACCCTAACC